>NC_134419.1:70799402-72025652 GCF_030867145.1 Opisthocomus hoazin | reverse complement strand
ATTTCTATGCAGATTGTATTTGGCAAGAAAGCTCCATGAAACTGCTAGGTTATTCTGTGTTTCCACATATATGTGAACAATGCAAACCAAGCTATTAACAAAACAAGCCTGAAAGAAAATTTAATATTTTAGTACTTATTGCCACCACAGACTCACCTTCTAACAATGCCAAAGTAGTTTAAAGCATGGGAAAAGTAGATTATGAAAGACATATAGATATGCTTCTTTATCTCACATGCAGAATGCCTAAAGAAGCTAACGCTAGTACTCTGGCTTCTCATCAGTTGCTTCTGAATTTTACAGGAAAATGATAATGATATGTCCAGGTGGCAAAAATTCTGTTTCAACAGCTGCATCAACTGCTCAAAACTCAAAAGCAGTATCTTAACAGATTAACAGTTCTCCGTAATATTATCTTTCTAGCATGCAATTTGTTTCCAATGATAATTAGGTATTTAGAGACAAACATAATTAGAGAGAAATGACTGGATGATTTTTCATTTGCTGAGAAATCTACTGTCAGGAAAGGAGATCCACTATGGGGACTAATGTGATTCTGGTGCTACAATTAGTGTCAGAAGAATATGAAAAAATGTGGTTTAAACTATCTAGATGGTAAAATAACGTTGTACCAACACAGGCCTACACATCATTAATTTGTGCATGGTATTTTTTTCTCCGAATAGAACAATTATGTTCCTAACATGCATTTCATAAGTGTGGGTATGAAGGGAATATACAAGGTTTAATAAAAGATTGACTAGATTTTTTTTTTATGTTAAATAGATCTTTGCTAGTCTAATTCAGGAAAACAAAACATTCAAGGGACCATTAGTTCTAGAAGGCATTTGTTTATTCTTTCTTCTTATTTTCACGTACCTACTGCAGGGCTCTGTTTCTGTTTGCCTTTGCTGCTGCACTGCCTGTCACAAAATACATCTGTAACTGTATATCATTTTTCCTCTGGATTTTATTTACCATGTCACTCACCAGCTAGCTTCATATAAGTACACCTCAAGCCACTGGAAAAGAGCATTCTCCACATTCACTACTAATATCATTCCATAGATTGAGTGGAGTGCTTTATGAGAGATGCTGCTATCATCCAAAGACAAATCATCTCTATGACATATTCAGTCAGCTTTTACCCAGGGCTTAAAATCATACATCTACAGCACTAAAATGTTTAAGCTGGCCCTACAGCACCCTCCTTCTGAGAAACTGATAGTTCTTTTTGTGCAGCGACAAAAACCTCTTAATTTCCTCCATTACAGGTGCACACGTACACACACACACCCCCAGCCTTCTGTGCATCCACCAGCATCCACACTCAAGAACACATTAAAACACACGTAAGTGGCAATACCAAGCATTCGAACGTTGCAGCTGTTTGTACAAACAAAATTTTGTCCGTTCTTATGTCCAACCTATGCAACGACTGCTGCAGGTGTTCTGCAGGAACATCTGATGATATTACATTATTGAAGGCTGTATCACAATGCGCTGCCCCAGGGGAACACAATGATCGCTGCACAGCCAAATCTGGCAAACCGTTACTTCCAGTAACTTGGCTTTCCAGTTTCAATGATCTCCTTTGAAACATTTTGTTCTGGCTTTTGCTGTTTGTTTTAGAGCAAAAGGCTATGAAAGTATGCTAGCTTAACTGCACTGTTGTCCCCAAAGTCCCAGTACTTGATACTGGACGTGTCAGCCACATCATATCTCTTCAACTTTACATTCAGGACCAAATACACATCTTGTCAACAATAATCCCGTGGGTGAAAACTATCTTTTCTGTGACCCTCCAGATGGGGCAAAATGATGAGGCTCCTTGGCAGGTCTGGAGAGGTATGGTTGTAGAGCAGAAAGACTTGCCTGTGCCTGCTCCTTCCTCCCCACTGCTCCAGCACCTCAAATACTCCACGGTGCATTCTGTGCTGCTACAGCTGCTCTGGCAACAATGGGAACCTGAATCTCTGAAAATATCTGAGTTTGGTTATTATTTTGGCCTGCTGCCAATTTTTCCTATGAAATGCAGCTAAAAGAAAGAACACTGTAATGTCCCACAGTTTATGATTCCACTAAAGTGGACTGAATTCAGGCAACAAAGAAATGGCACTTCTTTAGTTCACGTTTTTTTTCCCTCGAACAAATTTAAAAGTCTGCTGTAAACAACAGAAGTGTTAGAAATTGCCTTTGAAAGTAACCATATTTTTCTGCAAAAATCTTTCATTCCAATGTGCTGGGAAACTTAGCAGACAGACCTAAGTTTGTCTAAGTATATGCTTCATGTGTAACTACACAAGCACTTCATGAACAAGTTTATAAACATGATACAATGGGCACCCATATGACAGCAGTTGCATTTAAACTTGTTAATTGCTTCAAACAGCTAGCTGCAGATACAGACAACCTTAGATATAGTTACTAATGCCTTATAGACAGCCTGACTGAATCAGTCATAATAATCAGAAAATAAACTTCCGCTTAGTGCATAAGGAAATAGAATTTGAGCATAAGCAAGTACAAGCAGTTAAACCTGTTCTTTACAATACTTGAAGTACTTCCCACAGCTAGTTCAGAACAGCAAAGTTCAGAGTACCGAGGTACTTCTGTCCACTTATTCTGAGCAGCGCTCTCAAGATCCGTAAATTGTACTATAACTCCAGCTTCTACATTTCTACATAACTTCTGTGTAAAAGATTGGCATCACAAAGTGTTTCTTTCTTTTCCTCCCAGTATGGAAAAAGTTCTATATTGGAAAGTGCCACGTGTTGTTCCCAACATGGAACAACAAACACGGCCAAGTTTCAAGAGTCTTTATGTGCAGTGAATAAAACAAAGTACTGCAGCACTTACATAAACAAGGTTCAATACTTAACAATGTGTCACAGTGATACATCATTGAGTGGCATTGAGGTAGGACTTGTATGGAGAGATGGTATTGACCAACCGATAAAGCTGGAAATCACGGACTTTCTTAAACAGGACCTCTTCTTCAGATTTGACCTTTTTAAAGACAGGGTTCCCAACAGTGCTGTGATTCAGCTAAGAATCATGAAAGTTCATAAATTTTTTTATCTATGCACACATATGCACATATACATATGTTTAAAAATACACTCCAATGTCTCAACATTTCTAAAATAGTACAGGTTATCTGGGAGTTCTTTTCAGCAAAATGCATAGAAGGAATGGCACTACGCTATGCAAATAATTTCTAGAGCACATGCTTAAGAGCACTTAAAACTTCATACTCATTTTCTTCATTAGCCAAGTTCACCCAAAAAAGAAATCCTTTACCTTACACAGCCGTACTTTCTATCACGTTCTCCAAAAAATGCATATGGAGGTATGCATAAAAGAAAGTTGAATATGTGAAAAGAAGAGCTAACTTACTAATACCAAATAATACTGCAAGGTTCTTGTCTTTTTGATTAAAATAGTAAAAATAACCTCTTCCACAAACAAAGCATAGTAAATGCAATTTTCCCATATGTGTAGGGATGTTTACTTGCAACATCATCTACCTCCTCAGTGAAGTAGTCATTTTCTTGCATTTCCAAGTAATATCGCATAACTCGCTCAATCTCTTGAATGTTACTTTCCATGATCACACCTTGAAGTTTCCTTAAATTTCTGGGAGAACTCAGCATATTTTATGCTGTGGTATCAACACCCGTCTGTTAGTAGACAATGAATAACTAAATTTGTTCATGAAAGAGTGGTAAGTGCTGTTAAGGTTGACATCATTTTCCATTTCTGCTTCTGTTTTTGTTGTTCATAAGAAGGAGAAGGCATTAGCTTGGAAGATGTTTTTAAGTGCAGAACAGCATCAGAAGTTTCTTCCGAATTAAATATTTTTCAATACGAAGATCATATTCATTGTGGAAAAAACTACTACTTTTTATCACATTACTACACCCATGTGCAAACTCACTGTTAAAAAAAGCTGTCTATTGTAACAATTTGATCCCATGTTGGCATTTCAGCTTCCAAATGGGATATTTAACTTTACAGCCTCAGTGCCTTCTCATTTATTTAGGGAGAGATGCAGCAAAGTGAACTGCAGCATATCTGTCTGTCTTTGTGGAGTCAGTGTACATAAGACTGGATGCTTTTTTTCTGTGTCACTAATGGGACATAAAATTGGTTTCAATTGTATCTAGAATGAAACAAACTACAAGTGGACTTGCAACTTCAGTCAGGTTCACTTCTTTCCATTTCAACCTTACCAGCATGGGACAAGGAAACAGTATTACAACATACTCAGAGTTTACAAGAAAGGCACATAACTATGGAGACAAAATCAGACAGCTTTTTAATTCATGACTGGTCAGGTCATAAAATGTGCATAATTCATAGCCTTGCTTCCAAAACAATGAACATATTAAAGTAAGATTCCAGATGCAATAACGAGTAGTCTGCTCCTATTTCATTAAACAGAGATCTATTTGTCTACATAAATTGTTTGGCTTGAAATGCTGAAAATGTTTTGAACAGAAAAAACATTTCCTTTTCAAGCTCTGGCAGAACAGCATCCCAATTAAAGAGAGGTAGGTTTGTGGTATAAGTGGCATCCGAAAGCAAAGAAAATCAGAATGCACTTCATGAAGCATTGCCAATGAGGTACCTCACTCCACCTTCTTCAAGCTGTTTCATTTTCTAATATATGATTTCCTGAGAAATCAATATTCCATTCGCTTCCCTATACTTCGAGTGCTTAGAACTACTAATTTGAAGGTGGGGCTTTTACTCATTACTGACTTTTCAATGGGCCCCTTGTATTGCAATCCAAAAGATATAAATAATAACAATAAAAAAAAGCCCAAACAACTGTTAAGAGCTCATAACTTCATGTTATGCTTACTTCAGTCTTGCAAATAGGAAGTAGGTTAAGTGCTCAGACATGGTCCTCCTCTCCAGCTACAGACTATTACTAACACCATCTGATTATTATTTGGTGCTCTCTGTGACATGAATGTGGTATTTTTTCCTTTCATTCTACTAGAAAAATCATTACAAGAACCTCAATAACCCTTACTAACCTCCGTATTTGCTGGTAATTTCTCTAGGGCCGCTAAGGAATAAGTGGAAACAGCTTCCTTCAAAGTAAGGGACCAGACAGATCAGCAAGCCCTGCTGGGAAAACCGCACCAGTGCTGCCAGTGCTCAGCCGAGTAAACAAAGGTTTCAGCTCCCAGAGTAAGAAATGCAGCATGCAACTTGATATCGAAAGAAAAATTATTTGGTGAAGCAAAGTCTTTTAACTTTTGCTTTTCAAAAGGGAAGAGAAAAAGCATACAGTACTATTGTGATTAGGTGAGGAAATTTGGAGAGGAGCATGTAACAAGTACTTTATCAAAAGCACCCAAGCAATGTAGCACAAGCTGAATGTGGCAGAACAGGTATTGCACAAAAATGGATGTAGTCAAAACATGGAACAAACACGAAGAGGAAAGCTGGTTAATTTGTGCGCTTACAGAAATTATTTGTTTTTTCAAGTTTCTTGGGATTTTTCTAAGGTTTTTTTATTCAAAAACCTAAACTGCTTTAATGACACTGGTATCACTATAGTGATACAATTCCTCATGTGGAAAAAGTTCTGGAAATTTATCTACAGATATAAAGGTTGTCATAGCTGCATATCTTACTTCTCAAAGAGAAAGGTAATAATTTATCTTAGTATATGGTGTATTTCCTCACTTTGTCCACAGAGGCTGCACTGTGTAAGCATAGATCTTGATCGGAATCCATCTTTTTAAACATAATTGGTTTCTTAGTTTATTAGCGATGTGCATGCCAAGCTTTCATTTATGCTAATTTTTTTTACTATTGGTGAATGTGTAAATAAACAAAAATTTTACTGCAATTATAATTATGTTTCATCCCATAGTCAACTATAGGACACATGGTTGAAGGGACATCAACTTTTACTAGAACACCTGAAATAGGCTAGAAAAAGATATACGAGTATACCCATAAAATATGTTTAGAAGATGAGCTCAGGAACTAATTTCATAATTTTCAGGTGGCTAGACATCTTTCTTTCAGTGGAACCACTGACTTGATGAGGGACCTACTCTTTTCATTTGAATAGACTGACATTAACTTATTCAGGACCAAGAACTAGAAATTTGTAAAATATATTATTTTGTTGGTAGCTGGGAATTTCTGCTCTTCCCAGATTGTAAGTTCACTGCTACACTGTGGTTTTTTAATTGCACCCATACGTATCTCTAGAAACAGATGCTTTTGAGGATATAAAAACACAGAATACATGGAATAGGATGATACAGAGCAGGGCAATTGCTGAGGTGAATTATTTTATGTTGATTGTACCTTCTAGAAACTTATTGCCTTTGTGCCAGTTTCCAGTTTGATGGATAAGCGGCAGCTACAAGCTTTGTGTAGAAATCAGTCAGGCACTCCAGCTTAGGTTTGCTAGCATTTCCTTGTTTGAGCCTTTCAGATAGGATCTAATGAGGGATTAGAGAATGAGGAATGGCTGTTCAGCACCCCTTGGAGCTGTTGAGTAAGAAGAATACTGGATCTTCCTTGAGCTTTGTGTAGCACAGTGTCAGGATGTCATCTGTATTGGCTGATAGTTGGGCTACACTGTCCAGCTGGGAAAGATGGTGACTGTGGTCATATTTGTTAATTATTACATTGTTCACGTTCTAGTCCACTGTAGGGACTTATCTGGTTTGGGATATAAAATCAGGTAAACATCATTTGAATGAAGCTCTAGCTGCCTAATAACAACTAGCAAAAGTTTATAACAGAATTTCTTAGCACTATACTGATGGAATAGATTATCAGATTATAATGTTTATATGCAAGTCTTGGAAGACAATATTTATCCCACAGGTAAGGATTACCTGAATAATTCACAAATTCCCTTGTGAATGAATTACACATCCTTGTAAGCAAAATGCACATCGTATTTCTTAAATTGTCATGCACCACTTTTGCTGGGAAATAATTCACACTTGCTTCCTAAGACAAATTCCTCTTCATTAAATGCAATTTTCATTGCACCTTGCTACTAAATGCCATAGCCCTGCAGGAAGAAATAACTGATACCTGTTGGCTGACCGTACCAGACATGAATCATTGACTCCACTGTGTATGGAAAGAGATGGGCATGTTTGTGGGAAGAAAGACTTGAAGCCCAGGTCCAAGATCTCTGCAGGAAATCCTAAAAATAGACAAACTCAGGAAGAAGTATGGAGTAAGCTTTCTGGTTTTCGTGTCAAGTCACTTAGTAAAATTAGGATTTGGGAAGCAGAAAATCTGAATCAGCCACAGCCTTCATTTTTCTGTTACTCTATAGATCCTGCATATTGCCTGAGTTCAGAATTACAATGTCACGAATCACGTACCTCTCATTTTAGGTATGCCAGCCTTTCAGCAAATCATTTCAGCTATAGAAGATGTCAGTGATTAACAGTGTAAGGAGGATGGAAGTTGTGCATGTGCAAAGGGCACACTGAAGAAGAGACTGAAAGACAAATTGGTGTACCTGCAAAAATGCTGTTCAATGCCTGGTATAATTTTAGGAATATTTCCTTTTAAATTACCCAATTTGCCCCTCCTGCTGTACCTGTCTTTGCATAAGCATAATATAGAGGACTAATACAAAACAATCACGTCTAGAAAACATGACCTTCACCAGCTTGGAGGAAGCGGGATTATTTTGATATAGAGAAAGGTAACAGAAGGGAAACATAAAAACATAAAAGGCTGTAGAGAACAGGAAGAAAGGAAATAATCTTTTTTCCATGCTCATTTTGGGAATGATAAGGAGTAACGGGCTTAAACTATAGCAGAAGAAATTTAGGATAACTATTAGGAAAAAGTTTCTAACAGTAAGCACAGCAAAGCATGGGAAAAGAAATTCCTAGATAAGAAGCAGAAACTCCATTTTTGTATGTTTTTATGAACAGGTCAGCCAAACATCTGCCAGGAATTGTTTACATGCAGCTGATAGTGCCTTGAAGAGAGGAGATGGGACTAAATGATCTCTAAAAGTCCTTTCCAGGCTTATTTTTTTATGATTCTGTAATCAACATTGAAAGGAGCTTGGCATCACTTCTATTGAAAATAATGGGCGTTTGAAGAGTGTTCTGTAATGGCATTCCAGATTTCCTCCAGTACAAGCCAAGGTGGAACTCTGTGTATTTTAGTGGAGGGAAGTGGGACCTTGATCTCCGGTAGCTACGAGAAGAAGGGGAGGTAATTTATACCTAACTGCATTTGTCACACTCAGTGTCTTGCATTACTAAGCTCTTTACAAAGCAGCAGAAATTTGATGTCTCTTTCAGGCCATCCTTCAGATTCTGTTCTGAATTGAAGCTGATGGGTAGCTGATAATGTTTCTTCGGTGGATGAGTAACTGATTTCAATGCATTGTTTCACATAAATTGGAGCTTTTTCTATTCTAAATATTTTTCTGAGCAAATATTCTTAAATCATCAGAAAGCAGTACTTATGGACATATTTTAATTTCAATATAACTGACAATATAAAGCTTCATATAACTCTTCTCCTGTGTCAGTCTGAACAATCCTCTGATGCAGCTCAGGATGTGGCTTATTGTGCTGCCAGCCAGGGTTTGCTCTTTTCTAGAAAACAACCCCATTTTTACTTCCTCACCATATACAAATGCAAATAGAATTTATTCAAAGGATATTTCTTCAATAGTTGGTATTTAAAATTTAATAATTACTATCTCCAGAAATTGTAAAGAAAATTCCATCTGAAGCTCACATTTCTGCTTAGACCATTTTGACTTTATGCCTAGCATTGCTTTCCTGCTTTCCCGGGAAAAGATACAGTCTCTTCTTGAATGTAATGTGTTATGCTCTAATAGTTTGTAGTGTAACTTGTTATGCTTTTTGCATATTGATACATTTTTCAGGTAGCCAAAATGTCTCTAGAAGAAACTTCTTTGTGTAGTCTCAGCTGCAATGTGCTATCTAAGATTCTATTTTCCCTCAGGATGACTAATCAGTATTTCTCTATTGTGGACAAAGATTCCTCTATGAGTATATTTGACAGGAATCATTTATCTACAGGAAGAATAATGGATCAATCTGCACTTCCCTGGAAAGCAAAACAAAACAAAAGAGAATATCTTATATATTGCAATACTGATCTGAAAATTCATCAACAAATACTGAAGAAGAGTTCTTCACTCCATCTGTGACCCAAACTTTCTCGCTGAGGCAATGCAGGGATCTGGAAGTTAGTTAGTGATGTTATGCACCAAACCATGCTAGGAAAGACTGTTTATATTTTTTTCTGTTACATTTAGAACAATGAACCTGAGAACATCTCAAACACTAATTAATTTATTCCCACAACATCCTCATAAAGTAGTATTCCTATTTTACAGAGAGTATAGAGAAACACCATCCATCCACAAACACATGGGGATCAGGTAACAGAGCAAGGACTAAAGTCTACTTTGGATACAAGTTCCAGTAGGTGCAAGTCCTAGCAAGTCTCTTCTTTCTTTTGGATAGGATTAACTACAGTCACCACCTAAAACATCCATGCTTGCCCTCTAGTCAGTGAAACCACTGCACTATGGAGGAAGTTCTGCTGACCCTACCATTGTGTGAACTTGAACTGAAAGAGTAAGACACAGAGGCAGATACAGCTGCAAATATGTAGGAAGGGGAAGGGTTGACGAGAAAAGACAGCACAAGGCTGAAGCAGTTATGTACATGGAAAAGCAGCCTGAGTTACGCTAACAGGGACAAGTCTGAAGCCTTGAACTGCAGTTATGGCTATCATGCTGGTATATCACTCTTGGAGGACACGGATAAGCAAAGTTACCCTTTGATCACTGACATCCAAGTATACTGCCTTACTGAGTTTGCCCTATGGCAGGTACTAGATATTTTAACTCCCACTTACAGTCGGTTGCACTCAAAGCACGCTGAGGACACCGAGTAATTCACAGAAGATATTCAAGACTCTGCATCATTGAATCCTGAATTATAAGTAATAAATACATACAAAAATAGTAGGAATTAAGCACAGAATGGGTAAAAAGGATAGATACATTGTCATCACAAACTTCCCATGATTGTGTCACGTTGAGTCACTCTCAACCCTAAATATAGTTTGCCACTGTAATTTTCTTTGTAATCCTTCATTTACACCCTAGCATATTTTGAGCACTTAAGACAACTTTATTGAAGTGAAAGACTTAAAGTGACAAGAGTGTTCTTTTTCTGCTACCGTTCAGATTCATGCTTAGCAATTTGGAAAATTCACTTAATATTAACATTTTTCAGATCTGAGAATTTTAGAAAGATTAGATTGATTAAAAAGGATACTTTTAAAAGTGATTCACGTACAGGTAGTAGTTTAAAATGTCCCTCTTTTGGATGGATGATTTTGTCTGCCATTTTTCCATATTAATTAGCTCTCAGTCATTTTCAAGCTCATCTTCTCCAGTATGAAAAATACATGCATTATGATGTGAGAATTACTTGCCAGGTCCAATAATATTGACAGAAACCTACATAAATCTCATTTTATATTTTCCTTATCTTAATTATTTTATGTATTTAACTGATCCTGGGATTTTTGTTTGGGTTTTTTTAAAAAACAATCTTATAAACAGCCCATTTTCCTTCTATGGACCTGCTGATTCTGCATGCTTAAATATATATCTTCTCATTGTTTCTGCAGACTTTTATCTTTGCTGTATTTCATAAGGAAGAGCAGAAAAATCATGTTCCAACTTTTTTTTTTTTTTTACCTAAGTAATTACAGGCAGGAACAGCTCTGGTATCAGAGGAGCCTGCCCACCTAGTGCAAGTACTGCATATAGTGGCGCATCCCGCAGAAATTCGTGAGCAACTCTGCAGTCAGGTGTGATTCACCAGGGTGTATGAGTTCTGACAGCCTTGCTAGGCTACAAACTCATTCCAAAAAGCAACATTTGGTGGTTTCTGCACTGTTCCCCATTTCACGTTCCACAGAGACTTAGTCATTTGGATGCACTGTTTAGCTGGTTGTATGTGTAGGCACAGTGCCATAGCTAAATCCTAAAAGGATAGTGCAGAGAGATGCAGAACTCAGCCCTGGTCTTGTACAGACAGTACTGACCTGGATCTACGATATCTCTACAGCACATGAGCTGACACGTAGATGTCTGGACTATATTCCCTATATATCTCAGTTCCAGAATTATGAAGCAGAACTATCCAAGGCACACAAATAAAAGAAGTTGTCACAGTAAAGGAAGATATCATAACAAGCAACATCTCTAAAAACTGTGAGCTAATTAATACCACACCTGAGCTATCAGCTATCTGTGTGTGGTTTGAGTAAATATTTTTTCTGGATCCAAAATAGTTCCTTCAGAAGGACATTTCTAGTCATTAAGAGACAGTTAACCCACAACCAGAAAAGATGCGGGCAATAACTGAGTTCACTGTTACAAACTCACTCTTGTTACCAGAATGGAAGTATTCCATTTAGATATATTTCCTCAGCCTGCTATTCAATTTTATTAACAGAAAATTTTGAACTTTAAACCCCATGTCTTTTCCTTTGTCCTTACAATAGTAATTGATAGTATAGAGCACTAGGAGTACTTAATCTCCCATCTTTCATCTTAAATGTGTTTTACTTAACTATGATAGTGGTATTAATTTATTTGTGTCCATAAGCTTTAAACCTAGCCTCCCACAGTAGTTGCATGGTATTGATTGAAAGGGTTTGGATCAAAAGATTCCAGAAATTGAGCAGCTCCAAACTTTTAAGAGCTACTTTTAAGCAAGAACTGTCACTATCATGCTTTTAAACTGCTAACAACAGAAAGGCCTGACATCCTTCTGTCAACATTTTCCTGAACTACAAATTGCTCATGCATTAAATATTCACTTGAAACGGCATAAAAAGGCTGCGAAGTAAATGTATTCCTGAAGCCTGGGTCTGCAAGCCAGTGTAATTTTTGAAAACACCATAGAGTCTGAAAAGACAGCAGATGCAAGAACTGAATTTAACTATAGATGATAACTCAATTTATTTTCTCTGTAGTATAGTAACTCAATAAGTGTTTAATGGTTTTGTAAATAAACAGATGGATGTCATCAAATGCTACAGAATGATAAATCTGATTGGTCTCTGTATAATTTTGGATAGCTTTATCCCAAAAATAGACAGTAGAAGCATATTACCCCTAGAGTGTGATAAAATAAATGTGGGAACATAGATTATGGGCAAATGCATTGTCCCATTGATGAACGAAACTTTCCATGATGATATGACTAAGAGTCAGGACAGGTCTCATTGTAACTCTTTCTAGCAGTAGATTTGAACAGATTTGACTTCTGTTGATAAAAAAAGGTGCTTCTTTTCAAGGAATTCAACATTGGAGGAAGGAGAAACAGGTGATGGGACCCTTGCTGAAAGATTTAAATCATATATAACTTTATCTTTGAAAGGTTTATGGTTCTAATTTAACTGTAAGCCATCTGCTCCACCTAGTATGTGTTGACTGAATGTAAAAGCAGACCACCAATTTAAAATAGGAAAGACACTTATTATCCAGTGTCACTTGCACGAGGACTTGTTCGCTTCACCTAATTTTGCAACTCTAACTAGACATCTGTTGAATCCTCAAAGTTTAGCAGTACAAAATTAAAATCACCTGCTTGGTTTTTGCAAGGAACATGGCCAAAGAAGATGTGCTGTTAAGGTGAACTTCTACATTCATATGGGCTGAATGCAGACAAGACGGGTCCTATTACTGCGTATTTCCTGTATAAGAAACACTGGATGGTTATGTCACCATCAAGAAAGTAGAACCAAACACTGCTTAATAGTATTACCTGATCACCAGTGTTTCCATTTGTGTAAAATAAATCATACTAGTGAAAGATATTTTTTTCATAAGATTTCTATTAAAAATGACATAAGTATCATATAACCTCTCTCAACAAAATTCTCAAGTGAGAACTTCACATGTTTGTTAGTTCTCTTTATCACTTTTTTGGTGTTTTTAAGTTTTTTTCTTTTTCTTTCCTTTGTTGACATCTGGATAGTACATGTCAGAATGAGAAAAGCATGCTACAATTTCTTTCAACTGTGGAAAGCTAAGCCTTGCAGAGTGTGTAAGGGTCTGCCTGGGAGACAATCAAATTTGAAGGTCTAACTTTACAGAACATCTTCTTCCTATTCATGAGTTACTTTTCTTTGTACATTCTATCAATTTTACTCTGACTTTCCAAACCCTACTAATCCTGTGCCTTCCTCATCACAGAACAGGCAAAAAGAAAAAAACATACCACATCCAGTAACAGAAGTATAGCAATTCACAGCCTAAAAAAGAAAAGAAGACTAAGCTCTGTAGACTACCACTTTGTTCAGAGGAAGTGATTTTGGTGAGGAAATGGGAGCCGTGAGAAGGGGGGCAAAATATAAATGGACATCAGTTCCCCACCCCTCCACACTGAGCCCGTTGTGGGATCGTAATGCTGTCCCGGCCATTTGACAATGTAGGGAGTACAAAGTCCTGGCTATCATAAATCTTGCCCAGACCCTCCAAGGAACAAATCACCACTAGAAATCTGTCCCTTTCTACACCAACAAAAATGCACATTGTGCAAGGTTACTGCTGATCTGCAATACATTCATCAAGAAAAATTCTTGACTGTTCTCTGACTTCCAAAAGATACATTATAACCATGATATATGGAAGTCAATGAACTTCTAAAGGAAGGAGGCTATGCACAGTTTTTAAATTCAGAAAGCCTCTGAAAACAGATAAAAAGTATCAAGCAACAAAGGAGATTGTATTTTAGAGGTAAAGAACTGTAAGAGTGAAATAAGACTTGCCAAAAGTCAAGCTGCGTTACACCCTGCAAAGGTTTATTAAAATAAGCATTTCACTGTACAAATAAACAAGAGACCAAAAAAAAAAAAAAAGAAGAGTCATTATGGAGAAAGAATGAGGTGGAGATCAAGTATTTTCTACATACTGTCCCAGAATTAAATTATTTTATAGTTTTCAAGGACGAAGATAACGCTCATCAAAGAAGGTATCATCAGCTTGGATCATGGAATGAGGATACGGAAACAGAAACAACAGAAGTTGTATGCATTGATATTAGGGTAATCAGAACACTAGTTCTGTAAGAACACAAGAAAACAAAGGCTGGTAACAGGGAAATTTAATGATCTGTCATGTCAAAAGCAGTGGCATACAAATTGAGAACAGTAAGTGTTGTTTATTTCACAAATTGTCTAGATTGAAGAAAAAAATATAGCTCTTCACTGATCTATTTATCAGACTTAGCTATATGATACATGGCAAGAAAGAACAGTTAAAGGCAGGTAAATGGAAAATGGGTCAAAATGCATCAACGTTTCATCAAGAACTGTGCCAGACCAACCTGGTGGTTTTCTACAATAACCTAACTGATTTTCTGGGTAAGAACATGCAGAAGATTTTCTAGATTTCTGAAATATTATACTGTAGGAAATTATCAACAGAAAAAAGATAAGAGATTAGTACAGGAGTTATAGAGAGTGGACAATTGCATAAAGGAGATAAAGAGTAGTTTTGAAGAGGAAGAAGGTGTCTGCTGTGGGTATAGCACAGCACCAAGAATCAATCCTTTGACCAGTCTTTTTTAATATTTTCATTAAAGAGCTTGGCATAAAAGTAGTAGCATGCTGCTTAAATTCAAGCATGACAAACATTGGCATGTATCATCAATACAGAGAAGGAGTAGAACATAATTCAGAAAGAGACGCATGACCTTAAGAACTTGAGGAATACAAACGTACTCAGATGCAACAGTGTAAAATTCAAAGCCATGTATTCTGGGAACAAGGAGAATCTTACATGCTAAAAGTTCACTGTTTGAGGAAGAGAAGAAGGGCAGGGATGTAAGAAGTTGGCCACTATAAGATCAAATTGGAAGGGGGTAAAATTGTTTAAAAAAAGTAAAAGTTAAATGGGATACAGCAAGGAACTGTTAGTGTCATTGGGCAACGCCAGATGAGACTTCATATGGCATTCTGAGTACAGCCTGGCCATGCAAGGTAAAAAAAGCTGAACTGAAGCTGGAACTGGGACAGTGCTACAAAGGTGTTCAGAAGACTGAAGAACATGCTCAAAGCAGACCTCGTTTGCCTTAGTCTGGCAAAATAAAGGCGGAAAAGAGACAAATGCTATATTAAAACATAGTGGCTGATAGATGTCATGTTGAAAGTAGGATAACCTGAGTACTTCAATTGATGGTCAGCAGGCAGGTATGGTTGAAGGATGGTGTTTCTTTCCAGGTTAGAGCCTTCAATTTGAAGGTTTGGGTTCTAGTGCATCTGCTTACAGCCAGAAGCTCAGAATCATGAGCATCCACCATCGCCTCTATTCCCCATGATGAGTGGGGCCAGGAAATCATCAAATTGCCAGCTGGATGCAACCTGAAAATGGCTCAGCCAACCTCTCTGAACAGTGGAGGAGATATACACAACTGTACATACATTTCACAGCGTCCAGAACTTTTACAGCCTCGTCAGACATTCTTTCAGTTCCCTTTATGCAATTAAAGCTGAAAAGCCCCCAAAAGAAAAAAAAAATAGCCTATTTCTAGTACTCTGGAGGAATAGTGACAGATTTGGTTTGAACAATGAACAACTAGTTGTCAAAGAAATGTTCATGGTATTTAACAGTTTTTATTAATATGTCTCATTTTATTGAGTCCCTCTAGGGCAGGAAATACAGTGAAAAAGTTGTAAAACAACCACCTCTACCAGCTCCTTTTATTTTTCCTTTTTTTTTTTTTTTTTATTCAGCTGATAGCTCTACAGTATGCAGTTTTTCCTGTCCAATCAATAAGTTCCTTTTGCCAAGATTTATGGAAGACACATTGCTAAGATTATACTGCATGTTCTTCATATTAAAGCATTTATGTCCTTTTCAGATAAATTCTTCAGAATATAAAGGAAGAAAGGTTCTATGGCTAGAATGATGTAAAAACCAATTCATAACAGAACCACATAAAATTCTTTAAAAGACCAGACAAAATCAATACCCACCTCATTCTTCATCACTTACAAAGCTTACTATGCTAAGAATCTCAGTGCTTTTCAAGTAGACTTTACCCTGAAGGTTGCAAAACCAATTGCATTGGATTTGGGCTGGAAGAGGGGGGGTGGTGGCTACTGGATCTCATTATCTACTTTGTTTTTGCATTTGCCATAAATATTTTTTAAGTAATCATCAGCACCATCTGCCACTTGCTACTGTGTTCTTTTCACAGTGTCAATATTATAAACACAGTCTGCTCCCTCATTTGATGCAATTCAGAAGAATGGAATTAAGCAAAAAACAGTTACTCCAAAAATAGGCCTTACTATTTAAAAGAAAGAAACTCCTTCAGTAAAATAATCTTCAGAATAGATAATTTCAGTTTCCACCAAGTCTTCCAGAGCTGTTTTACTAAGCATCTCCAGTTAACTAAAAAGAACTCCAAATTTTACTTCTTTTGAGAACATGGCACTTGACAGATCAGTCTCTTAGTATCAATAAGTTGAGGTTACTGCTTAATATATTATTTAGGAGTTTATTTTAGTTATAGTCATTAAAATCTTACAAAGACCATTTTGATTTTCTCACACAATTTTAACTTTTTCTATTTTTTGAGCATTTAACTGGCAGCATATTGGTAATTAATATGGAGTGTCCCTCAAGGCAATTACCAAAATCACATTTCTATACAAAATGCTCTAGTCCTGCCTTACATTTAGAGAGATGGATTAAACTCAGTCTTCACACAGTCTAAACAGTAAAGGTAAATTTTCAAAAACTTCTGTTCCTCAATGAGTCTTTTAAAAGAATCCACCTTATCTGCAGAGCTTCTGGTCAAAGGGATATGGCACGCACCTTTGCAAGGTGAATGTGAATTGTCACTGTGATTTCCATCATGGAAGCATCATTCATATAATGCAGATGTATAATATTTTCTGGAGACAGGGTCTTTTTCTAGGGATGGAGAATTACATGGCACTGTAAACCCTACTTTGTTTTCAGCCCAGATAAAATGCCTGACTCCTGTAATTTAACACGAGTTCTAGACCTCTACGGGGTTTTGCTGTAATACATAGTTGGCTTATTTCCAGTTGCATGTTGGCACTTCAGAGAAGATGAACAGAACTGAGATTTCTTCCAATATTTCATAGAAGAAATCTTGTTATTTATGATGGGAGGCAGGGGGGAGGAGTGTCCCTTCCAGGGGTATTGTGAAGTTGGTTTTGCTCAGTATTTTTATAATGCTTTCTCTGTTTACATGTCACTTTATTCTACCTAAATAGTATTGTTAGATTATAAATATAAAATCAACTCCTTTGCTGCATTAATAAAAACTTATGTGAATAAAACAGCAAATAATGAACATAAGCCGATAGTCTGTCTCCAGAATTACAAAGAAGGAGAGATGACACATGAACCCATTCCATATATGGAAAAATCTAACCTACGATTTTGTTTCCAAAGGTCAGAACAATTGAGGAATATCATTAAATATCATACTCTATTAAAACTATTAATTATTTCATATCTATATTAACGTGCCTCATGATATGTATTACCTTTTTTGTATTTTAATCCGAGAAAATTAGAAATTGAACCAAGAAAGTCTTGTTATTGAAAACACCCATCCTAAGAGCTAATTGTCTTGTAGAACACTTAATGAGTCGTTATTCATTATGATGGTGAGTACAGGGAAGGCAGATGCCACGGTAATTTTATTGATTCTGTGATCCTACTGTAACCTGCTGATTAAGTAGGACTGAATGCCATAGTTAGCGTGGTCATAATTACATGAAATTCTGTTTTGAATCGAGGTTGTCAGAGAGTAACTTTCACATAGCACTGTTGGACAGGCCTGCCAAATGTGAAATTTTGCTATCTTCATTTGTATGTGTAGCAACAGAATATTGCATGCAGTCTTCCAGGATGTAAATTCCAAACTTCCATTGCAAAATTATTTCCACTGAGGTTGCTCTGTTGATTACTATATTTAATTTAGTTCTTGATTTTAATTTGCAATTGTTATTTTTAACTATTAAGTTGTATCATCTCACCTAGCCATAGTCATCTAGATGTTAGATGTCCTCTGTGGTTTAATAGAGACATGCTTATATGCATACACCTTCAGAGACCATTCAGCTCACTGTCTTAATAGGAAAGCAACTTTACTGCATGTTCTACCACTTTCACCTGCTTGTTAGATATGGAAATTTTGCTGGGTAAAAGTAACAACCTGTAAATAATTCACAAATTACATCCCTTGATTCTGAATTATTTTGAAATGCTCTATTTTTCTCATTTCTCTTTGTGCTTTAAAGCATTTACTGGCCTTCTCCAAGAACCATCATCAGTTTCATAAACGTGTTGTACAATACCTTGATACCTCAAAGAATGGGATTTAGTTGGCTTTAATAATAATGATGATATGATCACAGTTCTTTTAATGGAACTTATCACACTACCAAGCTATTCTTTCTGTATTGCCCAGTATATCACCACAGCTGTATGAAGACCTGAAGGAGTTATTCTTGTTCTTTCCACTGTTGGCAATTCATTGGCAGCTTTTTCTGCATTAAGTAATCTATATGTCATCCTCTTTGGTCTAGCTTGTCTTGTTCAATACCCTTTGAGATGCATAATTTGGCTCTTTCTAGAGTTCTCATTGCAGCTGCTCTCATTATTGGATCTCCTTTGATATTAAGCAGAATTTAAGCTATTTAAAGCATGGGGTCAAACTCTACAACAATAACAGATAATCTCTAGATTCCATTGTGTCATAAAATCTGTAAGACATATATGTGCTTTGTATATTATAATCTGCCCACAAGTGCCTGAATAAGTGATTTTTCTGATATGCTCATACATTGATGCATGCATATTGATATACACATGAATTGTACAGAGAATTGCTATTTTTTTGAACCTTTGAATTTTGATCTGATTGCTCAGGTACAATGCAGCCAATGCGACAATTGAACAATGAGGAAACCACATGTTCTATCAGTCATTCCAAAACTGAGAAATTTAGCTTCATCAGTGCTAAACTTCCTTAATGTTTTTCATTGATGACTCTAATTTATAATGTGGTTCTAATTTCTGCCTTAATCCAAGGAAAATTTAATTTAAAAACAGTTGTTACTCTAGAGGAGTGTAATTGAATTGTTAGGATCCTCTTCAAACTTACACCTAAAAGAAAATGTAAGGTCTACTGTGCAACACCCAACCTACTATGAAGGTGTTGTTTATTCACTTTCCAGATTTTCCGGATGTTTAATTCTATAAATCATTCCTTCATTGAAAAAGTCAATTTTTAAAGCGTGACTCACAATGAATAGTGGGGTGCTTTTTTTCAATAAATTCATTTTCATCAATATTTCATCTGAATCTACACAACCAATCTGTATAAAACCTATCTCAAACCACATACTAATTTGAAGTATTTTGTGTCAATTTAGCTGTCATTTGTACACTTCTAGGATTAGCACTTAGAACTAAACAATGTTGTTGAAAGTCTGTAAAGTTCTGAGTATTTTCTGCAGGAAGTAGAGAGCACTCAGATCTCCACTGCGACATATGGTCTCTCCTAGAGAAGTTTGTGCCTTGCATAGCCTTTGGCCAAAGTCCACCATCTGTAGTTTCAACTTTTCTTCCAGCTGCTGATAAAGGTGAAGTACAGAACATATGCTGCAGAAAGAGTAACCTTTAGATTAGATTTTTGGGGTTTTTTTTAAATATTCAGAGACATTTTTCAACAAAATGTATCTTAATGTAAACCTTAGAAACAACTAAAACTCACATTTGATCAAATTTAAATCTTAAAAACATAGGAATATAACAAACCACTCTAGCAGAGTATAGAGTAGCTATTGTGGAAAGAATAAGCTTTCTTGATTTTGGAGAAAAGGTAATGCATAACATTACAGGCATTTTCTTTCTATATTGCAGACATATGTATACAAGAAATCAAATCCATGGTCTCTCATGAGCTGAGAATCAATATCGTTGATGTATCATTTGAACAAATGTTTGACACACTGTCAGTTTTATCTTAGAATGATCCCAATGAGCTTGAAAATAGTTATATGCAAGTAACAGAGGATTGTAAAATTACTTGGCAAGACATAATTACTGAACACACTACTTCCATCCACCTAAATATCATTGCTTTAACCTAGCTTAGGTCATAAGGGAAACCAACTGCACAGCAAACATATGTCTGCTGCACAAAGCTTCCACATCATTTCAAATGACTTGGCACAGTTCACAGCATTTGCTCCCAGGAATCCCAGGAAAGAAGCAGCAGGTACTGCTGCAGGACAGGAATGAAGTGAATTAGTAGAGCTACAGGTATGCCAACAAACTTGCATAATAGCTTCTGCCTAGACTACACATGGTTACATACAGTGAAAGCAGTCTGTGAGTACCAAAATTCATTACACACAAGAAAAAAAGATTACAGCAACATAATCTAATATAATCTAATTGTTGAATCAGCATGGTTGCACACCTCAAGCATTTCTATTTGCTTTTGACCCTGAATGAAGTGAAAATTGCGGGACTAAAAATTTTAGATATTTTTTAATACTAAATGGTTGCAAAGACCATAATAACAAATGGAGGAATAGTATTTGCAATGTAAGCTTGTAAATTTGATGGAAGGCAAAGTAATAAGACGCAGTGGAACAGGAAGACATAACGTGTGTAAAAAAGAGGTGTATTCTTTCACATACTGAGAAATATTCAAAATGACACATCTGCTGTGTTGTTGAACCCAACTCCTCTTTCAGAAAGCCTACTCCCTCCATGTTTTACATACAGCAAAGAACAGCAGTTACGTTTTAAAAAATTGTATATAATAAATAGAAGCTGATTATGAAGTAACTAGATAAATACATTTTTACTGCCAAGAATCACATCATAGGTAAATTTGAAAACAGCAGAAAAAAAATTTAAGCTCCAATTTCAACAATAACTTCTAATTTCCTTTCATAATGTTTTTCCTTGTTGTAAGACTATAAACACCTTTGTTTCTTTTTCATTTCCTTAAAACATAAACAAGGAATAGGCCAAACATCCTTCCTCCCTCATTGCTCTCTTCAGAGCACTTACATTTATATACTTCTTCCAGGAAATGTATTTGACAAAGCATCAGTAACATTTTCATTTTCATATCACTTCTAGAAATTATAATCCAAGCCATAAACAGCATTTTAAGAAATACTTCCTCATCTCAGGACTCATGGGGAAAAAAAAATATATATAAAACTTCTCCTCAAAAAAAAGCAAACTAAAAAACCCAAATAAATAACAGATAGTCATCAGGCCAAAAGAAGAAAGAACACTCAGCTGAGCTTATTTCCAACATAAGTCAACTGAGTTTGCCCTAATCATCATTACTCAATACTTTTTAATCACTTAAATGGATTTTTGAAGGTTAAAAGGATAACTTTTTGGCTCTTAATAATAAAACTTAGCCTTAAAACATATTTTCTGCCTTATAGGAGCATTTTGGGCACATACCATGCAGCTTGCTGCTCATTACAAAGGTGTGCATTTTGGCAACAACGCCAGTGAATTCTGAAATAGTAAACTGGTCATCTGTGCAGCACCACATTTCTGTCTAAACTTTGTTGTCATGACCATTTTGTATCATATCATTATATGCAATTATTTAAAGGGTAAAAAAGTGTGTTTAGGCACCTGCTGTTCAGGAAATATTTTATAGGAATGGCTGTAATGGTTTTGTACCGTGATCTAGTATAGATCAGATAAGATAGACTGCCATGAGAAGTGCTTTCAGATAATGTAAATACTGCTTTAAAAAGAGCTGGGATCATTTCCAAAGTGAACACCTTCCTAATGAAGCAGACATATTCACTCACACAATCCCAGGATTCATTCGACAGGCATTCTGGGAAATGCTAATATTTTAATTGAATCCTGGACAGCACACCATTGGGATTCACGGCTCAAAGGAACCTAAATAGAAGTTAGGGCACTAAACATCAACTTGAACTGAGAATACTTGCTGCTATTCCCCATATAGCCTCATTTATAGCAACTTGAACTGAAACTATAAAAGCGGATGCATATGAATTTTTTTTTGTCCTGAAGGACAACATTGAAGCGTATCGGTATGCACTCGTATTGTTTCAGCAAGTCCTAATGAGATACACCATTGTACACCAGCCTAGTTTGATCACTGGGCTTTTTACTTGGGATACCACATCAAATTCCAAACAAAAATTCCTCATTAAATATTGGCCGTAAACTTAACATCCACTTGACTGAGTAGCCCCTCGTATTCATCTGCTGTGCAATTATTTGATCTGTGTGGGTCTACTTGTCCAACTAGACCGTGTTGAACAAGGACAGACATGACGCTCACCACCACAAGCCTTACCTGACTGACCAGGGGGTGGGACTCCTGACGATCCTCTTGGCAGACATAAAAACACTGTGAGGACTGCGGCTCTGTTTCCTGAACATGGCTCAATGGCAATCGGTTTAGGAGCACCCTGAAATAGGAAGATACCTATGTAAAATCTGAGTTTTCCATTACATTTTTACTTGTACATCTTTAATTTATTTAAAGGTTCACTGTAACAGTCAGGAGGTATTTTTCCGTATCAGATCTTTGCATTTAAACAGGTCGACCTACACGTTAATTGACTTAAAAATGGGCTTTAACAGCCCACACTGCAAATCTAACCAAACAGAAAAAATGAAATGATCATAAAGACAACAAAATTACACTCAAATTATAGCTCACTAAATGTAGTGATACCGACTTCTTAAAGCTTAGAAAACAGCAGAACCTTTTGGTCTACACAGTGGTATCTGACAGTACCAGAATTTCCCCCTACTCTAATAAGCAGTACCCATGTGAAAAAATTGTGCTTCAACAGCATCCATTACCCAGCCCTCCTAATGCCAAAACCATAAAATGAGAGCAAATGTATATTATATATAGATATAAAAAGATAGCAAATCCCTCCTTAGTTTCCCAGACCAGTAAGTCTACCTCCTCTATGTTGTCCTGGTGAGCAAAGGATTTCTTTGAGGTAGAATGTTCCTGAAATTTTTTGCATACACTGCAAACAGGTGCAATGTTACTATATTTAAATAAACTTAGAAGCTCTGAAAACATTGCCTGTGCGATTATCATCTTACTTTGTCTTACGTAAAATTATGATAATAGTGGTTTTCCTGGCAGGCGGTATGTGCTGTTACGAAGCATCTCTCTCTTATTAGCTATATAGATCTTTTAATTTGCAGTTAGCTTTTAACTAAATGGTTGCTGCCATATTGTTCTCAAGTTACCAAGACTGAGGACACTAGGAGCTGGAAAAAAGCAAAGCAGTCTACAAAGCCATAGAATAATAAGTTTCTACCATGACAACTACAATGTTTCCTTATTTACAAGTTTCCATGTTTTGTGCTCACTAAGAGATAGGCATTTCACTTTGGAGAGCTTAAATGTTTAGTCAAGCACTAAAGATATTTCTAAAAACATTAGGTCAAAATCAGCATAAGCATTCGTTTCTTTTTTATTTTTTCTTTGTAAATTTTTGGAATGTCTGTCATGTTCCAAGGCAAAATATGAGTTTGATGTTTTGATTCAAAATGCAAAGCCTTAAAACTTTCCATTTACATGCAAAATGCAATGTATATATAAATGTCAACTGATTCAAGCATATGAAGAAAAATAATAGTTTAGCTAAGTTAAATACACTGCAAAGTACTAGATATAAAGAAAACAAAGGAGCTTCCATCATGTAAAGCAATTATCATTTTCTATTTTTCTGCCTCCAAGTAACCAACATTTATTACTGCTCAGTGAAGATAAGGAAACAGAGAATACAGCAATAAATTGAACCATAGATAAATATACTATTTTTTATTTTATAGTCTTATATGAAAGACATTTCTGCAGCTTCATTTGAGGCAATAGTGTTAAAATAACTTGGGTGAGGAATGTCATCTAATTTAAACCAGCCATGATATAATGAATGACAACTTATATTCACTGAAACCTTACCAAACGATGAAAGAGAAAAGTAAAATCCCAAAAGCTTCAGCTAAAAACAATAACTTTTAAAAACAAACTAAGAAATATTATTTAAGCTGAGTGAACTGGATTTTTACCTTTTAATAACAATTTTTTGTAATGTATTTACTCAATGTAAGCCAAAGAAACAGATGAAGAGAACAGATTTTGAACTTGTGTAAACTGGTGTATATCTGCTGAATTCCATGGATCTATTATCAACAGAACATTTAGACAGACATAGCGGGATGACAGGACTCTTCACTAAAAGCAATGCAGAAAAGGGGGAAAACAGAATAAGAACCTTACTATTATTATTTACAATATTATTATTTACAATATTAGCAGCATTGATTTCACATGCAGAAAAGTAGCACCAGTGGATTATTGGAAAAGAAAGGTGGGGGAAAATTTTCTTCTTAAGGGTTTTTTTGACTTACATACGTTGAAGGACAATGTAAAAACCCATACAATATACAATAGTGGTAATTCTTCAGATCACAGCATTTAATACAGAAAATGGTCTTGATGGGATCATTCAGATCAGCAGCTAGTTTATGCCCTGGGCTGTTTAATTTTAATCAAACAAGCATAGGCATAGGATAATATAATCAACACAGCACTGACAGCAGGCTGGTGTAGACCTCTATGCTTATTTCTCCCACCATTACATGCTTTCATTCACCCCTACCTGTTGCACTTTCAGTTTTCAAAATCCAAGGCTTCCCAACTGTCACACACTCATATTGCACCTCCCCTTGAACTTAAATACGTGCCCCTTCATTCCAGCACTTATGGAATCATAGAATCATAGGTTGGAAAACACCTCTAAGATCATCAAGTCCAACCATCCACCCAACAACACCAAGCCTGCTAAACCATATCCTGAATTGACCCATTTACACATTTTTTTTAACACCTCCAGGGATCGTGACTGAACCACCTCCCTGGACAGCCTATTCCAATGTCTGACCACTCTTTCTGTAAAGAAATTTTCCTAATATCCAATCTCAATCTCCCCTGACACAACTTGAAGCCATTGTCTCTCGTCCTATCACTAGTTAGTTGGGAGAAGAGACCAACACCTGCCTCACTACAATCTCCTTTCAGGTAGTTGTAGAGAGCAATAAGCTCCCCCCTCAGCCTCCTCTTCTCCAGACCAAACAGCCCCAGTTCTCTCAGCTGCTCCTTCGTAAGACCTGTTCACTAGACCGCTCACCAGTCTCGTTGCCCGTTGCCTCGTTGCACTTCCACCTATATGTCTCTTCCCCAAGCATACAGCCAGGCATGCATCTGCATGCCAGTTAAGTTCATCTGTCTTCGACCCCGTGCTTTGTATTTCACCCTGCACTGGTCCTGCTCCTGCATCTTCAGTGCAAAACAGAGTGGCCAGCTCTATGCAAATTCCTGCAGCAGGAGCTGTGAATGGAGCAGATCAGGTGCTCTTCACGTCCATGGACAGAGTGCCATTAACTGGGGAGGTCATTAGTCAGTGACTCCCGTGCATTCACTAATATGATAAATAGATTTTACAGATAAATACTTTTGCATAGGGTGTCATGGACCATGTACCACCATATACTAGAACAGCAGCACCTGAATCCTTATACAGCATTTACAATTAAAATAGTTAGTATCACTAATGTAAGCCATAGAACATTTAATTCCTCTTTCTTGATTTGTCACAACAGCAAACCAAATAACATGATTCCTTTCTATTTGAAAAGGCAGGCAAAATGAAACCTACATTTTAAAATGTAATTCGGACTACAGTTTATGCAGACAAACAACTGAAAGGAAAAATATTACCATTATATTTTTTAATTTGGTGAATAATCACTTTATTATAAAACAAAATGAAGATATTATCTATTGCTCTGTAATATAAAACCTTTCATTAACAGACCCTATCCTTTTCTGTTTGAAGTTTACAGTAATGCTTTTCAAAACACAATTGCAGGAAATTATTTCTGATAAAAATTTTTCAGAGGACCTCATGCAAAATCCAAATACAGTAAGAATCTTCTATTTGTGCTTAAAAGAATGAGGATTCTTTATAGAATGTTATGACTGGAAAAGTAGATGTATTATCTTACCTTACATCATTCAGATCTGCTAGCAAAAAACCCCCATGGAAGCACAGAGTAAATGATAATAATTTAGATACCTTGAGGTTTGTCAGTTGTTTAAAGATAAATACATAACCATGAATCAAAGTTGTTTCACAGTGACATAACATGTTCTCTGAAATGCGCCATTTATCATGCATTTTCTACAGGTTTTTCGGAAGAGATAAGGCACATGTTTGTTTGCCCAAAGCACTTAGCTACCATGATTTACCTCCTAGAGTTATCTTTTTTTTTAAACCTGTACAGAAAGTGACTTACTTTTTTGCCAAAAAGCACAAATGACAATAACAGAGTTAATAAAACTTTATCAGTGGAAGACAGAATAAACAAATACTTCTTTATTAAACAACCTTTTACTCTTATATTCCCTTTCTCACACACACTATGACAGAGAGAAAGAAGTATGTCATTTGGGAAGGTGAAATAGAAAGGAAGGAGTAAAAGGGTGAAAGAACATATTATTATCGATAGTAAGAAAAGCAGAGTAAGTCAGTGGATGTAAAAAGAAGAAAAAAGTGGAGAGGGCAGGGAATAAAACAAAGCATAAAAAAAGAAGAGGTTTTATCTGGAATTGAAATGTGTAGTCATATATTTATTCACAGAAAACAAGCACCAGAAGGCATCTTCCCGGGGTCTCACATTTTTGTCAGAGAAAAGGTTCTCCATGTTTCAGATTTTTTTTCTGAAAAGACCTCACCAAAGTCCAGCTGCCTGGGTGAGTTTGTGAGGAATTAGCAAGCTTTGAGAAGATTTCTTTGCTCCCTCCTATCTCTTTCCACAAGAAAGAAATTTTGGCTGGACTGTTTTTTCCTATACAAAGGACAGATGACAATATTCCACTACAGGAATAAAAACATATGTCAGTATATGCCATATTCATACCTGCATTAAAAATATTTCTAAGTAACTTGGCACACCTGATTTATAATGAAAGTAACACAGTGCACTGCGTTACTTGGATGTGTAGGAACAACACAAATGAGCCCCTTTAAGTGTCCAGACCAAGAAGAAGCTGGGAAGTGTGTTCTGTCATTCTTGGAGGGCACCATGGGTGACAGAAGTCAGTGGCACGAAGAGGTGAGAAGAGCAGAACACATCGATGACTAAGGGGATGCTCATGGATCTGCTATAGGGGTTCAGAATCTCTTTGATGGAAAAGCACTGAAACTTTAGCATCGATTTTTATCTATCAATGCAAATATTTAATACTGCAAATACGGGAATATGAAAAGTGTAAAGTGTTTTGGCTCTATCTGTATTCCAAGAAGTGGTATCTCACAGAAGTGCTATAAAACTTTGGATTTTCAGTACTAAGTAATATCTCTATATATTTTCTGTTCAGCATTCTAAGTTAGGTGCATTCAATTTTTAAAAGTGCATTATTATACCGTAAGACAAATAGATCACGTAAAACTAAATGGCTCCAAACTCATGCCAAAAAAGCAATTAGAAAATTGAATCAAGGAATTAAGGATTAATGTGAGCATGTTATACCTGTCAGCAGTAATAAGTATTTTGACAAGAACAGAACAAATTTTGACAGTGTGCACAAATACAGATCTGATATATAAATCAAGTATTAAAATGCAAACAACTACGCATTAATCACTGTAATGTGTCCTAACTAAAATGGTCTTCGTACTACTTACGAGAATTCTTTACAAATAAAACTTCATCTATTCTTCTCTTAAAAAACAGCTTGACGTATACTTTTTGTTTTAGTAATAAATAATGCCCATTTAAACTTAGTTTTTAATCATATTATTAAAACAGAATTAATCTTGCCAATTCCACATAAACTAAGCTTGATGGCTTGGCAAATAAACAATCAAATCTGTTCTTGCGACAGGATTAGTACCAGACTCAGAATGTAAACAGCCACTTTTCTGCAGTCCAATGTGCAAAACTTCAGAGGGGAGAAAAGAAAAGAAACAAGACTGTGTCCTCTGAAGAGGCAAGGAATGTAGAAAGGGAGGAAACATAAAATTTAGACTGTGATACTACAAATATTCCCATCTTCATTTTCTCTTAGCTTCAGGTTCTTTTCCTAAATTCTTTGGTTATTTTCTGAGTTTCTTAATTTATTTGTGATAATAAAATTTATTTGATTTATTTGTGATAAGGAAGTCTCAGATTCAGAAAAGCCCTTGAGTACCTAAGTTGAATTTTGGTCAGATTTAGATACCCGCATGCAAACTCAAAAGCCTCAAAACCCCATTAATCTTAGTTTCGACATTAAGCATCTCCCAGTAGCTGAAGCTCTCTTCTACCTGCCCAGTCACGTCCCGGTATCTCTTACACCCCCTCGGGATTCACCAGCACTCCTGCAGCTGCCCTGGATGCAGAGCTTGATCTAGGTAGCTGTTTTCAAAACATGCTTACCAAATTATATTTTTACAATAGAGTTGTGGCCACTTTCTTTTAAAACACAGTTGAAAGCTGAGGTAGCTCTGGTCTTCTTGGAAGGATTAATCCTAGTTTTCCTATTTTGCTTTTACAAAATGCTTGTTCAAGGTGAAATACTCTGACTTATAATTAAAGACACAGAGTAAAATGCTGTGATTGCTCTGATCATTTTCAGTGCAGTAAAGGCAGACTTTTCAGCAGCACGAAGGAGGAAAAGAAAATTCATCCTCTCATATTCACAGAATTCCATTGATTCCATTTGGTGGGGGCTTTTTTGGCCATTTTGCTGGAGAAACTTCAAATGTCCCTAGCATAGCTATCCTGCTGAAAGGAGGAGACAGGGAGATTCCCACCTGTTGCCAGCCACCACCCTGTCCTCACTTGACTTTCTCCATGGGCATTTGCCAAGAGAATCAAAACCAACAGCAATGTCAGAGGAACAAAGAAACGCTGTCTGCTCCTCCCAGCAGCAGCCCACCGCTTTCACAGCACCCACTGCTGCTCTAAGGAGAACCTGACACACCTTCCACAGTGATGAAACTAAGGCAATGCTTCAGGCAGACACAAAGACTGTAATCAGTACTGCTGTTTTCTTAGATTATCAGTGCTCTACTGCATTGCTGTTCTAAATGTTGGGTACATATTAACCAACACTCATTAACATACTTCTGAGTATGAGCTTTCCACCCACCCAAAAGTTTCAACAATTTTCTCCACAGATCTCTTCAATGAGTAATGAGCCTTACTGACAGTGCAACAGGAAAAAAAATGTTTCACCAAGCATCGTTTGTGTGCCAGGAGAAATATACTTTAGGAAATACCGCAACAGAATAAATAAGCAGGGCTGGAGTTCTGAACGTTGCTTTGTGGCTGGCATAGGAAACACCAGTTCTTCATATGACCCTAGGGTTTTACTGAATTTATAAGCATCCACTAAAGATTTTCATTTAATCCATCCCGTAAAGTTCCTCTCTTGCAATTAGTGAGTGGAAAGCTTTACCTCGTCTAAACCTACAAGCGTGGCCCACAGCCTGAGTGCCCTTGATGCTTTGGGCTTCTACACTGCACCTCCTTTTGCCTGAGGATTTCTCAGTGATTTCTGACTTTGGTTAATGAGGTCCCACTAACTCATGTGAGGTACATAACCACTTTACTTACAGCAGTAAAAGCTGGAGAACATTTTGGAGTATCTTGCAATTCTTCCATCTGTACTGAAAGAGACTTGAGGTAACTACCTTGCTTCTGAGACCAAGACAGCCAGCCAGCACCGATTTTATGGGAGGATTCTACCAACTCTACTCGACATTCAGAATGAACCATTTTTCCCTGAAAAATTCCACAGTGTCCAATGGAACTGAGACTAACAGGCTTTCTGATAATAAAATGCAACCTGACCAAAATTATACTAATATTTCTTATTAGAGGACGTTTTTATAGTGAATTATCTTTCCACAGTAATTTTGCCCCATTGTTTTAGCAGAATATAATTCTCAGTTAATTCTCTTGTTTCAAAATAACCATGGAAATCTTAGAATATATTGGTACATTATTTTCCATAAGAAAAAACGTGGGAATTAACACCAAAATAACACATTATGATTACCATGTCAAGATTATGGCCCCAGTGAGCAAAACTCATTGTTATCCTTCAGTTTATTGTCTTATTTTTCTATCTCAGCTATATCAACATGCAGTGATAGGCTGCATTCCTTCTTGCAGTCTTTTTCAAGCAGAATGTGGTTGTTAGTTATCAAAGGTTATGCACTGATGTTAAATTTATGTATTAATCTGAAATTGTTTATGCTCAGAAGAGTCATATTTTTATTATAAGAACTATATTTACTTGCAATAAAGTTACTCTCAGTTAATCTAGTAAGAGACTTCATTTGAAAACCTAATACTATGTTATATAGCATTTCATTATCAAGAGAGATATGAACTGACATTCTGATTAAAATGGATTTATTAAGACAAAGCTATGAGAAACACCTGCAGACACATCTATTTTCAGTGGGATTTCCAGCAAGAACTCAGGATCAGGTTTCCTATTCAGCTGTCATGCTACTGCCTAGAGGTTACTTTTTCTGAACTGTGACACTAGTGTGAACCATACTGCAGTTTTCTTGACTTTCACAACTGGCTGAACAGAACATAGGACATTGAAGTTAAATCAAAATAGGTAGCTGCAAGGCACGTTGCATTTCTTTTGCTGTGTGTCCACGTATGCAGTTTCCTATCTCTTCACACTGTTAAATAAACTTCTTTTTACTTTACTTTTCCAACTTGCCCATTAATAAGACTAATTTCAGGTTAATCTGGAAAATATTGAATGTAACTTACAGTGGATGATGTGTGTAGTAGTCGTACTGGATTACTGCCAGAGGTATCCCCAAGAGCCTCCAGCACATTCCCCTATTAAGCTGTATGAGTCTGATTAAATGCCAGCAATGCTAGTGTCCAGTTTGTGAAAAGAAATTTATCTTGGCAGCAGCTAGTTAGATCCTGTTGGGAAAAGCACCTGAGACTCTATGTCTGTGGCATATACCAAGCATCAGGTATCCCCAGATACTTTCCTGTAAATTCTGCCTACTGCCATTTCAAATTCTGTAAGACAAAGCAGTGCTGTGCACTGAAGTGATGCTAATGGGCCTTTGTTTCCCAGATGGGTATGTCTGTTGGATCTCCAAGGATTAGAAAGAAGTGGAGAATTCTGTTATTCCTTCACAATCCAACCTTAAAGGCTCTTGTCTATGAAAACTCACATTTCACTGGTGATAAATTACTGACAGTCCATCACTATTTGAACTTGGGCTGAGCACTTAAGACCAGATCATCGCTCCCATATATCACAGTGGGTTAACTTTACTCCAGACTGCCTAGCAGAAGAGGACACGGTCCCTCCAGAGTCACTACTACCTTTTCAGGGTGGGAAAGATGTAGTACTAGGCCCAGTTTAAATTCTGCCTAACCAGCACGTTAACTAGGGTGGCTGTGGTGGCAGGCAGGGGAATGCTGAGCGAAGAATGAGCGCTGTAAGGTTACTTTCATAGGGAGCAAGAAAACTGAGTCAGCTACAGATTTCTAAAATGTCCATGAGCAGGATAAACTTGGGCTGTCCTTTGCTCAGGGTGGATGATAAAATTTCAGTGTGTCGTTGTGACAATGAAGCTCGGACAGAAGTCTGAAGTTCTGACTAGCAGGTGCCTTTTGTGACCACAATGATCTCGTTCCTGTAGCTATGCAGCATTCTAGAGTCATTAAAGATAAGGTTTGTTTATTATTTAGATCTATGTCAGACTTGAGGGTTAGGAGAGGCAAGTGTCCTGAAATTATTACGGTGTATTTTGCATTTCTTGAAAAGTTGGAAAGAAAATATAGTACACCATATGTCATCCAAAATACACTTATAGTGAACTTCTCTTCAGTAATGCCTTTTAAAGTTCTTTTGTAACCTCCTGGCCACATGCAGGATGCCTAGTGAATGATAAATTAAAACATTTATACCTGGAATCGTAATAATAAAAAAAGACAACTAAATCAAGACACATTGTGAAAACTAGCTGTCAACAGAAGGGATTAAAGTGCAAATTTGGCAATATTCTTTGTGCAGGAAAAAATGCTAATGGCACCAGAATAACAAATTACTTTCTATCATGACAACTTACACAGATCATAGCCTACTGAATGCAGGGAGGACACGAACCGAATGTCTGAAAGCATGACATAGCTTTTATTTTGATTGTCCTGGCCATGGTCCAAGGACAGCTGTAAAATATGTACATAATGGCCAAAAACATTCTGGAACAAATTATCCCACCATTTAAGATTTGTAAGTTGACAGAGTTTTTCATCTTAGTGACTGTGTGTGGATAGTGTGGATTGGATTATAGCTGCTCCAGCAGCAGGAAGAAATAACAGTGAAAGACTTTGCTAGCCCAAGGAAAAGGTATGTGATGGCAGAAAAGCGAACCTAGCTTTGCTGTATACTATAGTAGAAGCAGCAGCATGTGTTACACCAACTAGCAGTTTTGGCAGCAGCTGCTGCCAACATGGTGGAAAGGGAGAGGGCAGGCTGGCAGGCTTGTGAAAGCGCAAACCAGAGCTTTTTAAAGGTGTTGCAAGATGCGTCTCACACTTTCCTCTCCTGAGGACCTCCGTCACACCTACTCTACCCATTCACCCATTTGAAAGCATAATTGGGTACAGTTTTTCACTTGAATCTTATGAATTAATTCAAATGTCAAACATCTATGAGATAATCCTCAGCTCCCTAAATCAGCACAACATTCGAATAACAGACTATGCTGATTTGTACCAGCTGCAAATCTGACACTATATTATTAATTTCATAATGGCCTCCTTGAAAAATCCTGCAAATAAACTTAAACTCAAGCATTATCACTTAATGTTGCTTTCCAAGACGCTCCTCATCAAGATTGTTAGTACCTACAGTGGTCACAAACATACTAGGAACTTCACTGAAAATGCACAAGACATTAAACTTACAGGATCTAATCTGACAAATAATTAGACACATGAGAACTAGTGCTTGGAGACACCATTGCATTAAAGAAAATCGTATTACTCGCATGAATTAAATTATTTATGCATGTTACTCATGTTAGCTTAACATAACTGACAGAATAATTTTTCTAAAAAAAAGAGGCAGGTTTTTTTTTAAGCTTAACAAAATAGGAAAAAGACTGCTCCTTTAAAATATTACAAAATCTGCATCATTTTTATGAAACCAGCAAAAATCTGCATAAAGTATTTGCTGAGCTTGGATATGCTGAATTCCATTTACATGGAAAGTAAGTGGTTTGGGTTTTTTTGTTTAGAAAGTACCATATTCCAAGACTGCTTAGCCCCTTGGCAACTGCTTACTGAAAATGACTTGTATGGAAACTAGTCCAGCTCAGCTTACACTTCTGTTTTCTGTTCCACGTATGTTTCCTAGGGCACAGCAGGAACTTCTAATTAATTTGTAGGTTGTATTTTGTATTTTTATTAGTTGCTTCAGTGAGGTAGTACGCAGTCACCAACAACGAAAGTCATTATTTACTTTGAATTCTACAGGCCTCATCCTTACTGCATGAAAGTACAGAAAAGCTTGTTCTTTTGCTTCAGGAAATGTTCCCACTTTAGATTTCACATTGTAAAATTTAGCAGCAGCGATGATGCTTGAAACATCTTTTCTTCAAAAGACATACTGTTTTCACAGCAGACTGACCATCTTTTTTAAAGAGTTTCCTTGAAAATTCACAGATTTGCGACCTTTTCATTGGAGTTTGTGTCAAATCCTTGCATTCCATGAAGCTCTGAATCATAGAATCATTAAGGTTGGAAAAGACCTCCAAGATCATCAAGTCCAACCGTCAACCCGACACCACCACGCCTGCTAAACCATGTCCCGAAGTGCCACATCTACACTTTTTTTGAACACCTCCAGGGATGGTGACTCCACCACCTCCCTGGACAGCCTGTTCCAATGCCTGACCAATTTGTACTCTCATATGTTTTTCATACTTAATCAAATGATTTCTTTTCCCCTAATTTTTATGCATAGAGTTTAATCCATTGCCAAGAGCAAAACAGAGGAATGTTTGTCCTGTACTTCAGTCAACACAATGGTATAACACATTTACTTTTGTACTATATGTAAACTCTGATTTATTTTAGCGGTGACTACTATTAGCTTAATTAGACAAATCTTGCATTTCATCATTGTTTTCTGATCCCTCTTCTCTTTTCCCATCCCTTCCCAGCACCTTTCCCAGACTTAGGGTGCTCTTTTGATGGAAATAAATGCCCCATATCAAATGCCACTGACTAATACAAGAAGCAGAAGGAGCAGGATCTTAGTTACTTAAACAAGGGCTGAGATTTGAGATCAGTCATCAAGCAGATGTTATTTCTGAAGCTGAAAGTATTCCTGATGATTGTTACTATAGAAACCAAGCTTTGTAAAATATTCCAAACAAACACTTCTTTATTAGCCTGCGCTGTAACTACAGCTCTCTGCATTACGCTGCATCCCACGGTAAGTTATCAACCATGCATATTTTCTTTCTGGTTATTTGCTTTCAATAGTAACTACAAGACAGGATTTCTGTAGGTCTTAAAAGATAGTGTATCACAATACCAGCCATCCATAAAATGACACACACTGTACTCACTCAGCACTAAACTCCCGTCTGTTTTATTTCCCCCCTCCTGTGGGCAGCCACTCAAATCAGTGTTTCCCTGTTCAGCAACAGTGAAAAACAGGAACCCACTGCTAATTCCTGTGGTTAGATCAGCAGCACCAAACCAGCAGCGGTTACTAAATGCCAGCCCCAGCCTCTTTAGCAATTAAACCATTCATCGTTCTTAGTAGACTTTGCGAAGCACGTGCGTCACCCGGAAAACATCTTTCAACAGCCTGTCATGTCATAACCAGAAGTTTCAGACTTGTTGTTTTATTTGTTAACCATACAAGAAGAGTAGGAATTTGAATCCTGCTTCCAGTGAAGCCAGGGGATCTCCAGCAGCGCAAGATCCCCAACCCCGCGCACGTCCCCAGGGCTGCGGCAGGTCACAGCCATCATGGCCAGGTGACTCGGGAACACCACAGCCCATGTCAGGGGGAAGGGGCAGGTAACGTCCCCTTAGCCCAGACTGTGCCAGGTATTTCAACCACCTCTCTCTCTTGCTATAATTAAACTACCCATAGACAGATAACAGGGCAAATTTCTATTTGAAGATAAGCAGGTGAAAGCCGGCTTGTTATTATAACCCAGGGAAAGGAAAACTGTATTTAAGGCTATGCAAGGAAATTAGAAGGAATTTTATTCCAGAATGAATGCATCATGTGGATATTGGAAATATTCCTTCTCTGAGGCCTTTCTGTCCCCTTTCCCAATGAAATCCTTCGAAAGGATAAAATGTCACTAATCATTCAAAATACAGAGACTTTCAAGACATGTATGGCAGCAGCTTCTGATTATTATAATTAAAATTCCAAGGTTGTTTTCATTCTCAGCTTATTGTCATGTGTCGTAATCTCCTTTAGGTTTCTGTACTGCGTTTCTGTTCAAACAGGACAACTTTGCTCAGGTCTTTCAGAAACTTCTCAACTATCTTTGAGATATGGGACAATTAACATTTTTTCCTAATACCAGTTTTATCCGAGGCTTACAATTTAATTTAAAACTTGGCCTTGACTCCGGGAACAGTGAGGATTCCTGCCTTTCATTATTGGAAAACAAATAATTTTTAAAGTGCGGTGATACCATCAGAGCATGATTAGATTTCCATAAAAATATACAGGAATATGGAACTACATGTGTCCATGGTGTCTATTTTAACACACAATACTGCCATAGTGAGGAAAGTCTTAAGCAGAAGAGCACAGCTAAGGAACCAGTTAAAAAAGTTTTAGTTGTGGTGAGTTTTTCTACCTGCAACAGTATGATGAAGATAATCATAGTAATAATAATAAAAAAAATTTAAGCATGAGAAATGTGTGGCAAAGGATATTCTGGAAACAGATGACAGACAAAGCAAGAGAACTGCAGGCATGTTTTACGGAGACAGAGTTACATTTTAGAGGTGATTGTACTGGACTGAATACAAAGAATGCAATTAAGTCATAGCACATGTCCTGATGGACCAACATCCAGAGAGGAAAGTGCCGCAGTTAGACGCTGTAGTTACAGAAAGGTTAAAGGTTCAGAGAACGCACAAGCTGTCTTTTAAATGGCAGTTACCTATGCACTATGCTCAAAACATCTTCACAGATTTTGAACGTCTGTGACATAGGTCATGCTTTCCCCATGGAGGAGAAGTTACAGACAGCTGGACTTTACCTGACCAAAGCATGCCAGGTCCTCTGGATGGGGGCCCTCAAGGGATTACAACAGCTAGCAACAAATCTGACTGCCTCCTGCCTCCCGGCTTGATTGAGCAAGTCACCATTCACAGCTTCACTGACTTAGGGCAACCTTCAGTACCTGTCCATAGCAAGCCAAACTCATTCTCCTTTACAGGTAGCAACTTAACTTTTCTAAGGGTTTTTGTTTGGTTGTTTTTTTAATTTTTCTTAGCTTTTTCTTACTGCATTCCATGCAGTGAGGACACAATGCAAAAAAAAAATACGTATACATTTAAACATACAGATATACTACACACACAAATATATGTCACTATTTCTAATTGTGCTATCAGAAATCTCTGTAACGTTATGTTGAGGCAAAAATGTAAGCATAATAAAAACTATGTCAAAGACTTTGAAGGAAAAATCCTCTTTAAAACCTCCTCAGTTACAGACAGAGCAGTTTCTCATAATTCCCCAAATGTCAATTGGAATGAGTTGCACTAAGAGGTTCTAGAGCCATCAATATATTTAAGAATTTCATAGATGTCTTTTAGTTCTCTATGATCATAAATTGCTAGAACGGTTTCTACTGTCTCCAGTTCCCTCGTCCCTGATTCTTCTGCTGTGACATTTCTGGATGACTTCCAGTTCTGATTGTTGTAAAGTCCTTGTTTTTGCAAAATCACCTAGTGTTGAAATTTGCAATTCCAAACACTATCTTTTTTGGTCTGTTTATCAGCTAACACTCTTTGCTCAAGCAATCTTTGCCCTTCACATTCCAATTGGTTTTGTCCTTATTCAAACTTCTGTGAATTTGCCCTAAGTAATTTAACTTAAAATATAGATGAATATTTTTCTTCATCTATGAAAAATTTTATTTTTGTTTAACCTTCAGTTATGGGAAATATCTGAACACATACACAATGACAAACTTAATTTGGGGAAGTAACATTTTATCCATTTGATCTTTATATTATGGTGTTTTATTTTTACATTTTCTTTTCATATTTAGAACAATTATTCGTGTCCATATTAAAGGCCTCTTCATACAGTTGTAATTTTCCTCCAGTTTGCCTGGTTTTGGTCATTACAGTTTTCCAATTTTCAGTGAACTGCTGAGCAAGCTGAAGATGTTAATTGGATATATCACTTTTTCTTGCAAGATCTTCTTATTAATGGCTGCTCATGTATGTGATACAGGTGTTAATCAATTTGCATCTGTCCTTCCAAAAGATCCAGTCAGGTCCCTAATTAACCATCTGTAAACAAACCCTTCTTCAGTAACAGGGTTCAGCTGCTTATTGTGAGCTAGCAAAGGCTGGAAGGTGCCTCATGCTACCACTCTGCCCTGCTGCAAAGATTTGGCGTCTCTCAATGTACAGAAAGCAATTGGACTCAGACAAGTGACTCACAATATAGATTGTGGATCACTGGATTCTCTCTAATTGACTTGTTATTATGAGAAAATGTCAAAAATTGCAGGTGTCTGTTGGTCCCATGAACTGTCTGGTGCTTTAGCAATACTAAGTCTTCTATTCCACAGCTAGAAGAAGTGAGGATAATAAAGGTCATACATTCCTATGACAAAAGTAACAGAGAGATAGTCTTTAAAAATAAAATTACTGCCTCAGATAAAAATTATATTTTTTCCTCAAAAAGAAACTCAAATTATTCTGACCATGTGCAAAATCCTGGTCTCCTGGAACACCAATGGTCACCTGCTACAAAGTTCTATTATATTTTTGAGTTTTTAATCAAGAAGTTTATCAGTTATTTTCCATTAATATTGTTTTCAAAGCTGCCATCTAATCCTACACTGTAGCACTTTCTACACTCTGCATCGACCGCAGGAGTTTGCGAACAGCTTCACGCCAGGTAACTAACCTCCCTAATAAATCTTGTCTCTCATCGCCTCCTGCAGAGCATGCTCATTTGAGCATGCCAGTGCAATGAGGATGTCTTTTTTATTATAACATGCATGGCATTATATACTTACGGCACTATGTATTTATACATATCCCATTCCCAGTATGCTGTTACGACATATGCTCACAGACTTGATGCACAGCCTCTAGCTCTTATGGACTGCTCACAGCCATGACACAGACAGACAATAAGTTACCGTCCATACTTAAGAGCAATTTCTAGCACAAAAGGAAAGCATCTTCTCTATTATTACAAGCAGATAACTTACTGATGTGTGTCAGTAGGCATTATTCATTTTTACCACACAGAAGCAGATCAAGAGTGCCACTCAATCATACAGAAGGGATTACAGCTACTCCAAGGCACTTCCAGTTCTGCCATCATATCTATTTCTCTTCCCTGTTCTGTTCAGTACCTTACTACAACTATTGAAAATTAAGGGTACTACTTACATTCCTGGTAATACACACCAAAGAAGATTTTGTCTGATGACCGTGAATACTGGACCATCTGCATAAAATGTGTCCATGGAAGAGATTGCTTTTACGCAGCATGTCATGTGAGCAGAAAACATGACAGAACTCATGCAAGTTGGCATCTACGACTTTAAAGGCAGATATTCAGATTTTCACTTACTGCTAATATCTCAGTGATAATATTTTATGCTTTCTACCAATATTTCAGCAAGGGATCATTGTGACTCATGTTCAAAGCAATTTATTTTGTCCTTAATTCTCCAACTGTTTGAACTGTTTTCTGGACAGCACTTGTATGCAACTAGATCTCTATGAAATAGTCTTCAGGAGCTGAGCAGGATCATTAGGAGTTGAAAAGAAAAAGAAATAAAATGAAATTGTTAATCGCCAAAGGCTGGAAAAAATCCATGAAGGGAGAAAACAGAGCCACACAGAGATGTACCCTGAGGACTGCTGGAGAGCAGCTCTGCGGAGAGGGACCTGGGTGTCCTGGTGGACGACAGGTTAACCATGAGCCAGCAGTGTGCCCTGGCTGCCAAGAAAGCCAATGGGATCCTGGGGTGCATCAAGAAGAGTGTGGCCAGCAGGACGAGGGAGGTTCTCCTTCCCCTCTACGCTGCCCTGGTGAGGCCTCATCTGGAGTACTGTGTCCAGTTCTGGGCTCCCCAGTTCAAGAAAGATGAAGAGCTACTGGAGAGAGTCCAGCGGAGGGCTATGAGGATGGTGAGGGGACTGGAGCATCTCCCCTACGAGGAGAGGTTGAGGGAACTGGGCTTGTTCAGCCTGAAGAAGAGAAGGCTGCGAGGGGACCTTATAAATGCCTACAAATATCTGAAGGGTGGGTGTCAGGAGGATGGGGCCAAGCTCTTTTCAGTGGTGCCCAGTGACAGAACAAGGGGCAACGGGCACAAACTGAGGCACAGGAAGTTCCGTCTGAACATGAGGAAGAACTTCTTCCCTCTGAGGGTGACGGAGCACTGGAACAGGCTGCCCAGGGAGGTTGTGGAGTCTCCTTCTCTGGAGATATTCAAGACCCACCTGGACAAGGTCCTGTGCAGCCTGCTGTAGGTGACCCTGCTTCGGCAGGGGGGTTGGACTAGATGACCCACAGAGGTCCCTTCCAACCCCTACTATTCTGTGTGATTCTGTGTGACTTTCATCTTCCTTTTTCTGCAGTTCTACTTTTCTCTGACTCAGTGATCTCCCTCAAAATCCAGTTCTGTTATAGCACATCTATTTCATATTGATTGCAACAGATTGTATAACATGAGACATCATCTTTTCACAATTTTCCAAATTTTTCTGAAAGTAAACTCATCAAACCATCTAAAAACTTGCTACCAGGGTTCATAAACATGGCATCTACTGCTGTCTTTCCTTTCCATTACCATTTACATGCAAACGATTAAATTACTGTTCTCCTGTATCCCACACATGCCATTATCATACCTGTTGTGTCAGGTATAATCTATTTGCACACCTCTGTTCACCTGTTCCATACTTGAAAGAAAAAAAACCACTTGAAAGAAAAAAACCCACACTTTTGGAGACCTAGTCTGACTTGAAACATACATAAATACATTTTGTAATAGTTGTTCCTAACTCAAAATGCCAAGGTATTTTTTCATTCTTAAGATCTGGAATTCATCTAAAAGCTCATGATATATATGCCTGATATTTCATTTAGCACCAGTGAGTGCTTTTGGGGATGCTATCTCCTGATCCTAGGAGCTGAAAATTAAAGGGTTGGATAACCTAAATTGGGAGATTCACAGCTTTCCACTGAGATCCAGCACTTGCTTAAGGACTTCAAATTTAGGCTAATACAAACGAAGGAATTTGCTTTATAATCTAAGAATAGGAGAACTAAACCCATAGCAGTTTTTAATTTCTATTTTTTTTCTGCTGTGAAACATGTGGCATATGCATAATGTATGTCAAGGCGATCTACAGAGCTTTTATTGATGGTTGCTTGGTGTGATCTATATAACTCATATATTGCTCATTTATGAGTAATGCAGTCCTTCCAAACTCTTGCTCACACACATATAAAAGATGAAAACATTCAATGAATATCACTTTAGGAAGGCCACGTTATTCTTGAATGTCAGAGCTTATGCAAGTCATGCTGAAGAAGGAATAACACTGACATCACACAACTACGCACTCTACATACATTATACATTTTAGAAAAAGAAGTAATTTAAAGAAGAAATGCAAACTTTTTCCTCTCATGATAGTTATTCTATACTTTGGATCTAAAACCAGTGCCTTAACTTCCATCAGTTCAACTGCATAACGCTGAAAAATAGAAAACTGGACTGTAAAATGTTCTGAGTTTACAGTATCATCTAACAGGGATCATTTTTACTGTCTGATTTGCATTTAATAAATAAAAGGGGCTTTTATAACATGTTTCTAGTGCGTATTTTTTTTTTATGATACTAAGGTTCTACAAATTCCGATACTCAGAGACATCTGATGCCTTCACCATCAACATCTCCGCAACATGTAATGATTAGGGGTAGATTTTTGCATGCTCAGTTTTTTGAACTTTGAAGAACCAAGACTAGAAGATTATATGATTTTTTTAACACTTGGTCGCTATAATTTCTCTAAAAATTCAAAATATCCCAAATTTTAAGAAGCTGTATTACATTATCTCCAAAGGCTCTATATGTTCTTATTTTAATAGAATTTATTTGATGTACAGCTATATAACTATATTTGATAGTTAAGGATTCACTGTGAAACATACGGCAATAAAACAAAGTATTATTTTATCAAATAAATGTTTTCAGTATATTAAATACCAAAACCAAAATTTTACATGTTGATTCATAAAGTCTCTACAGTATCTACAGACCTTTCAGTTTCTTCATAGGATATGGTTTATAAATCTTTAGGGTACACTTTTTAAATTATTCACAATCAATACTAAAATCAAAGAGTTGGCAGCTAGCTCATTCTAAAAACTGCAGCCATGCAATTCATATTCTGCCATAGTGGTCAGGTCAGAGTAAGAAAACAAAATGAACTGATGCAGCTAATTACAACCTAATTCCAGCTTCCCAAATTGAAACAAATGATTGAACGGTATCTGCCACATTGAACTTAACGTCACTCAGCCACTTGATGTTGTACCAGCATAATAATCTGTAAGAAAATGGACACTGATTATGAATAAGCCCATGGTGAAGTGCTTTACATGTTTGAGACCTGCCTATTATATTGTTCTGGGCAGCTCTCAAGAAAGATTTGAAGATACGAGAGTGCATGATCTTTTAGATATATCTGGTTTATTATTTCCAAATGGTCAAAGTCATAGCTCTTGTTGCATGTAGATTTCCTGTCTCTACATTTAATCTCATGTTCATACCTATTGCAATAGAAATCCTACAGGCTTTCTTCCAATCAGTTAATTTACAAGCACAAGCAGATAATCACAAATATGTAAGTGTGGCTAGTAAGATAAAAGTTACAAAATTTTTCCTATAAAAAAAATAAGTTTTGTCTTGAGAATGGAGTAAGAGAGAAGATTGAGGCAAGGCCAAATATTTGCAGAAACACTTCTACCAGGAATGTGAGAAATAAGGATAGAAGTCCTGCTTGCTTTGCTTAAAAACAAGGAACCGCGCCTATATCTCCCACAGTCTAGGTGCATGCTATACGACCATATGATGGCCAGCGGGATGGATTACCTGTAATGTACTAATTTATAGGATGTTAATTGAGGCATTTTCCTCGAGACTACTGCTACAGAGATGGGAGATGAGGAATCATGGTTCCCTGATACCGCAGACTTCATCAGAATTTAGACATGTAATTTAAGCAACAAAATTTCTTTGCCTGTTTCTGTGCTGCTTTCCCTTGGAAGGTTGTCCAGATTTAACCCAACAGCCAGCAACTCAGCACTAGACAGTCGCTCGATCACCCCTCCCCTTTTCCCCCCAGCGGGATGGGGAGGAGAATGGACAAAAGGTAAAACTCATGGGTTGAGATAAAGGCAGTTTAATAGGACAACAAAGAAATACTAATACTACTAATAATAATGAATATGCAAAACAAGCTATACGCAACACTATTTTTCTCACTGCCTGATGACAAACCCGCTAGTTCCCAAGCAGCGATGACAGACCTCATGGATTTTGCAGAATTCCCCAAAAAAAGACCAAACTCATGGAAAAGTTTGAACTCGCAGAAAAAGAGGATTCCTGCCCCCTGGCCAACTCCCATTCATAAACTGAGCATGATGTCCATGCTATGGAATATTTCCACTGGCCAGCTTGGGCTGTCTTTCTGTGCTCCCTTCCCAGCTCCTGCACACCTGCTTATTAGCTGAATATGGGACACTGGAAAACGGTCCTTGATTTCTTAGCAACAACTGAAAACATCAGTGTGTTATCAACATTCTTCTCATATTAAATTCAAAACACAGCAGCTACTGGGAGGAAAATTAACTTTACCCCAGCCAACACCAGGACAAGGGTCCATCAACTTGCTGAGCTTCTCCATCTGGGTCAGAAACCATTCTGATCACTTAAGCTGCCTCCATTCAGAGAAGGGGTCCTCATTTGCAGATAAGCATCTAGTTACCACCTACATTCTGCTGAAACTGGAGTCTCTTAGGAAGGGCAGCTCATTTCCATCTAAATCCCACACAGGGGTCTGAGTCGTTAAAAATGTGTGTTACCTCATGTTAAAAATGGATACATTACATGCCTTTTGCATAAAAAAATCTTTTAAACTAAATTACTCATCAAGCATGTGTAAATCCTGGAACCAATTTCCCATAAACTGGGGACACTCAAACACAACTTCACCATTTTTTTGGAGACAGTTTTCCCACCAGGGTAAGCCAACAGTATGACATAGTGGTCATCGATGAAACTTATTTTATTCTAGTCGCAGGACACATGGACAGACACTATCATTAAGACTGCTTGCAAGATTTAGTAAGTAGGAGCAGGAATGAGACTTCCTCTCTTATCTGAGTGCTTAAACACCAGGATACAAATTAGCCTTTTGTCCTGGTTTTTACCTGGGATCCTTAAGTTATTGTAGCTATTTAATGCCCCACATTCAACCTCTATTTTTTTTTTATGAAATCATGACTTTTAATAACTTGAAGTCAACTTTTCTTGCCAGCTGCCACTGTCATCAATAATTTTTGACTGCTCATTCAGCTGTAGGCAAACACAGGTGCATACTGAACTTGTAAATGACTAACCAACAGCAAATTTGGCCCCAAAATTATTTGGGGGTGGGATGGGAGGAAGGGGTGCTCTTCCACTAGTGTTGATTAAATGCAGAACACAGAAATAAAAGAACAGATGTAAAAAAAACACAGTCAGCATTTTGTACTAAGCAAAATTAAATCTAAAACACCTTCATTCTACTGCATCCATCACAAAGGCCAAAATGACATGTCGCTTTTCATTCAATGCCTATGTTCAGCACACTTTAAAGATAGTACTTTAATATCATTCTACAAATACACGTTAGCTATTATAACATCATTTGTTTCAGTCAGTCATTACTAGTTCCTAAATACAAAGTAATAGTTCAACAATTCCACTGACAGCGTGATAAATTACAAGAAACCAAAAGAGTAAAAGGTACTACAATTGCCATCACACAACTAGGAGGATTGTAAAAATAACAGAAATCTTTAATTAAATCAGGAAATTAAAAAGCGACTTTAATAAAGAAGCTTAATAACAAGACACACTCAGATGAACTCACTAGCACATGTTAATCAAGAACAAGAAATCATTTCAGGTACACAAATGACTAGATGCTTATACACAGCTTAAATTAAACAAAAGACAAATGTTTCAAAGTGGTATCCACATAAATGATGAATCTATGACACTAGAGACTATAAACACAGGAACTGACCATAGGTGTGTAATAAATAACAACTGGAAGCAGGGCTGACTCCTTAATGAGCACATGCTAAATGAGTGAAACTACATCGACACTCATCCTGCAGTTTATCAAGATACTATATGTTCAGACCTAGTAGTCCTATGTTTACATGTAGATAATAAAAACTTTTATATAGGTGTGGTTTTTTCAGATGAGAAGTGTACTAGCAGTTGATTAATTATTGCAGCAGATGTGAGATTGTTAAGTTCTTAAGCTTCATTTCTGATAGCTGCCTAACCATAATTGCTTTGGTTTCAACAATCATATTTGAATCATATGTGCAATATAAACATGGGAAATCAGTAGTATTTGTGGAAAACTCACTGTACACATTCAAAAGGTGTTTTTGTAGAAACAGAAGTACGGTTCTTTCCTATTCAAATACATTTAAAAATACCAATATTGGCAATAAATGTAGGTCCTGCAATATTTAGTTGGAGAAAGTTTTAGTGTTTGAGGTATTTGAACACACAACATTGCTACTTCAGTGCTATTCTTAATTGATAACAATTGAAAACAAGATATTTCAGCTATGAGTCCCTACAATTAACTGAATTACTTAAATACAAAACCTCCTTATAAATAAGTGATACCCTCTTGAAATTAGAGCATTTAAAACACAGATTAGAATATAAGTATACTGAATTTAATGGGCAAAACTATCACTAAACTATTCATTAAATAACATCAAATATTAATAGTGTCCTTCACCCATGTGGAAAATGTTTGGTGGTTCAGTCTCTCTAATTTTAATGCAACTTTCAGGAAACAGCCACAGGTTTCACCAGTTTACACTTCCATCGTAGATTTTCAGTTTCAAACAAAGGTAACTTTTTTAAGTCTTGACCCACCCTTACGAAGTTGTTGACAGCCAGAGCACTCCAGATGCCGCTTTCAGTGACAAAATGCAAATTCAATGGAAGCAACAGAGATAACATCGAAAAAAGTGAATTCTATTTCAAATATGTCTCAATACTTGTGTAAATACAGCCTTGATAGTGATAAACTACAAAGTGAATTTTAATATTAGGATACTATTTTAATGAACATTTAGAAATGATCTCTTGGCTTTCTTAATCTCAGTCCATACTCAGCTTAAATATTCTTCTGCTTTTGTTCTTCCTACAAAACGTGTTGCATGAGTTATGGAATTAAACTTACTCAATTTATAAACCATGTTTGTTAACTCATTCAAATGAATTTGGCAATGTACAGTGGTACCACATTTATTCTCAGCAGCCATGCCTTCCCCACCCCCCCACCCAGTTTATTCATTTCCTAAAGGAAATTGCAAGTTAATAGAAAAAGCAGCACTGGAACTGCCACACATCCTATAGTTATTAATTAAGTAAAGTCTGGTTCAGTAACTCTGGATACTAAAAATACAGAGTTAAACAAAGCCCAGTGCTTCTTGAAATGAAGTTTCAACTTCGGCAGTCATTCTACAAATTTTATGCATTAAGATCTAGATCTTCCTCTTAAGAAGTTTTTCACAAAATATCCAAGTAAAAAAATAACAGCTCTTGACCATTTCTTCTGAAGGACTCATGTAGCAAACACAATACAGAATCGTCAAAATAAATTATGCTACTGTCATGTAGAAGCCGCTAGCTATATAATTCTCCTTTATTCCTATATGCAGATTATTACCCTGCAATTATAACACAAGAAGGTGCACTACCTGCTTCATTGATAATATACAGTAGTTAGTAAAGCTTAAAATGCACTGATGTGAGAAACTTTTAAATGTTTCCAATATCTGTAGATCTTACAGGATAATTTATAGTTGCATTTGGTATTGAATGTTAAGTGAGTCGGTAGCATGCTGGGAAAAATGCACATAAACTCAGGTTATAACAAGTCTATTCTTTTATAGTGAACCTTTTCTTAAAAGTGAACAGGTTATTATTACAGTGATTTTTTGGAATCGAGGACAAAAACAGGTTCAACAACTATGTCAAATATCTTTTAAATTCTGAATGGAATTAAATATACAAAAAAAAACTATTGCAAGTTTAAAAGCTGGAAACCACTGATGTTATAAATGTGAAACAAAGTAGGAAATATTGATGAATTTAATCTATGAACATGTATGTTACAGAGAATATTTGAATGCAAATCAGTATGTATCCTATGGAGGAACTGTGTCTTCCCTTTGGACTACTTAATGGATGGGAGTTTCTAACTGAAAAGCAATGAGAAGAAAAGAGAAATGCCCCAACAGCCTGGATTTTATGGCAGATAAATAAGACTGCTTATTACAGATGGACTGGCATTCACCTTTGATTAAGTAGTAAATATTTAGTTTGGTTTGCTCTAGTATCTGCTCTTTAAACAAAATATTTGTGTCACATGAGAGGAGTTTGCCATGTTTGTTCAAAGTTAAACAGTAAGTGATGTTTGCTGTGACCTAGCTTCAGAGGCTGAACCATGCCCTCAGCATCACAGCTTACCCCTTGACACGGGAAAAGGAGAGGTGCTTGCAGAGAAAGGAGAACATTCCTCATGGGAACAGAGAGGAACAAAATTACTGGCAAGTGAGTGCAAGGCAGATGCAAGGCAAACCCCCTGCGTTCACCCCTGAAGTCATGGAAGCTGCCTGGGCAGCACTAGCACTTCTCCTGTTCAAAAAGAGCTGCCAGCTTGTGCTCCTCATCTTCAGTTAGAGTGGTTTGCGGGCTTTTTTTATGAAGCTTTACAAAGCAAGCAGAACCCTGTCTCCAACCTTGTCTCTAGCAATTAGCACCTCCATCTGCCAATTCCTGTAATGACCAAGTATCTCTGCTTTGGCAGGCTAACTCCTGCAGAAACGCAGTCCGTGCTGCTGCCAGCCTTACAGGCAGTAACGCACATGGGACTGAGGTAATGACACCAGATCAGAGTACACAGCAAGAAAGGAAAAAAGAGGAACAAAGGATCACTCATAACAATAAAGCACAGAAGTTACATGGTAGCCAGCATCAAGATTTCATTAACTATTAGCTTAAATGGAAAAAAAACTCAATCTCTAAGCTATTAAACATGAAACTGAAGGAAGAAAAAGTATTGTATTATTAGCATGTTTTCTTGTAGTGTTTTAGAACCTATTCCATCAACTTGGCTACAATTAATTTCTGTGTGTTTATCAAAAGGGATGCCCAATGAAAGTGTGCTTTTCAGATTTGCTGCTGCTTTTCTTTTATTGAGAGTTTTAACACCACCCCCCTCCCCCTTTCCCTTCTCCTCGAACAGATGTGAAGAAAAATGTTATGTTTCAGCAAATCTTCCCATAATTTATATGGTCACCTATGGTAACAGTGAACAGCAATTACGAGGCCTTTTAGCTTTCTTTCTTTTATGAAAAAGCTCTTATAATGAGCAGAGGATATACTGAATACCTCAAACAGTGCAGAAGTAAGGCAAATAACCCAAATAAATTTCATTTTTTTCATTCCTTACAGACACTTTTCCTCTCCTGCACCTGAGCTCCAGTCCTCTTCTCCCCTGCCAAACATATTCAAGCCCTAAGGTCCTTAGGATACTTTTGAAAACCTTTGTAACGACAGTGCTGAAGCTCTAGATCAAAGGCTAAAGGACATATCCCTGTCTGCAATGTGTGCTGTATCATCCCATGTGTGCTGGTGGTACTTTACTGTAAAAATCACTGTAAATTATTTCACACAAAACCCCACAAACTTCAGATACCAGGTTCAGAGCACAGTATCTCCTTTGAAATTCGATGTGCACTAACTGCTCAACTCTTGGGCTGAGAATTGGCGTTACCTTCTCACCTCTGCATCGCAGCACACTGCCCTGCTAGGTTTCCCAGCACAGCTGTCGGTGTGGTCCTACCCTGAGAGCTGGACTGCCAAAATCACCTCCCTTAAAAATCACCCAGGAAAATAAAAGCAGGTTGAGGTTTTCTAGAGTAGGATAACTTTTCCAACTCATTTAACAGAGTGGTTGTCCAAGCAGTTTTGGGGGACACAAGCAAAAGTGCACAGGTAAAGGGTGTAAGCGATAGTGGCCTGATGCAGAGGACTGAAAATATTATAAGCCATTACTGCTACTAATCAGCTGAGAACATCAAACTGCATATTCCTTTGCTAGCATGCCTCTTTGTTCACAGGAGCTAGTTTCTCTCAAACTAACCGTTTATGTTAGTTACACTAACCAAACAGACTAATCGTCTACAACCTGTATTTAACTTCAAGATTGCTATTTCCTTTTTCAGATTGAAAAAGGGCTTGTTTGCCTGAAAGCTAGACTGATTTTCATTTCAGAAATGTATTAGTTTAATAAAATACATGGCCTTTCTGGGAAATCTTTATTTTCCTACAGAGTATGAGATTAACAGCCTGGTGAGTTAAATTTTGTGTAAGCAGGATATATTTCTCCAACCTCTTAACCATCTTGTCTCAGTTTTTGCTGGAAGACTAGGACTGTTACACGAAAAATGACCACTGTTTCCCTTCCAGGGAGAAGGCTTTTTTTTTATATCAGCTCTTTCTCTTCCTTGATCTAAAAATCCCTCCACTTTACCAATGAAGAAAACCAGAACTCAAAAATAACTCCTCTCACTACTTGCTCACAGAAAGGTATAAAGTACTGTGCTTCCAGAGCCACTTTTCTGCAATTAGAAACAGGTTCCAAGGTACCGCTGTTTTGGCAGAGGTTGCATAATGCAGACACATTTAAGTAGGGAAATAAATTAGGCACAGCTTGTCATAGTAATCTTCAGTTATGAGTGAAATAATAAGTAAGTTTTTTACGGGTCTAGGACATGCTAGAACAGAAAATGTAGAAAGATATCACTTTCCATGAGGTTTTTGAAACCATAAAATCTTCCACAAAGTCATCTCACCAGCATGTGGCTATTTTTTTGAGACATTTTAAGACTTCAAGATTCCTCATGAGCTAGTGAACTATTACACTTTTTAAAAAAAAAATTCTTCAAAAAACTGAAAGGTTATTTTCTATCCCTCCCCTTCAATGTTCAGGAATCTATATACACGACTCAGAAAAGAAGAAATGCCGAATTCTTCCTTCTTTGATGAGATAAAACATTATTTTAAGTAATTTTCCCCCCAGATTTTATTTTTCTTATCATATTGAAAGAAGGGAAAACTAAGAGAAATCAAATAGCTAGGCCAAAGATATAAACAAATTAATCACAATGATGGGAAGGTTCACATTCTCAGACCCTTCTATTTATACTATCTATATACTATATGTAGGCATATAATGATATGGTGTGTATTTCTACCTGCGCTTTCTAGATTTTGAAAGAGGAAGGACAAGTCTATTATTCAGCATCAAGATTCTGCATTGGTAAAATTTTTGTGACACAGTTTCTCCAGTTCCAAGAGACTTTGACAACCAATGCCTGCTCCATAATACAGCTATTTCTACCAAGAGAACAACGTGTCACAGTTTGGCAGTACCAGTTGTAATCAAGAGTCAACAGAAACAAATATTTTTTCAATCTGTGTATAAATCAGTGGGTTGCTCTGCTTTACTAGAGCCAGTTCTACGAAAACAAGCGTACGTACAACGGAAAGCCTGTATCTGCTGGCAGGTAAACCTGCCATTGAAGGGACAGATGATCATCAAGGATATTCAGATACTACAGTGATTGCAATAAAGGTCTAGCTCATGAAGATGTGTGTGTGGCAGAAATGAGGCAGTGCTCAGGAGAAATGAATGGAAAAGGATTATCAGCCACGTAGGAAGTAAGAGGTAGATGGGAGTTGGGGGAAATTGCTCTGGGAGAGCTATGTGACATGACAGGAAAAAGTCCTGATAAGAGCTACTCTCACTGGTGAAGACGAGCTTTATCGCCGTGATGGTTAACAAAGCAGCAGTCTGGACACTAGGCTACCAAATACCCTGAAAGAAGCAATGCAGTGAGTAGAATAAGGCTAAAAATCACTACCAAGAAGTTAAAACCAGGTAAGCAGTCTTTTTCCACCAACAGAAAAAACAGTAAAATCGAAAACATTGAGCCCTTTAACTGGCTTATTACAACATGTACAGTATGTTCCAACAGGTTAATGCACTCTATCTCAGTAAATGTATTACAGAAAAAGAAAAGGAAGATAGAAGAAAAAATTCATTCATGTAGATATGATACAAATTATTAAAACAGCTGCTGATGTACTTGCATTACTCACTTTTTCCATGCTAAAAAAGTAATTAACAGGAGAAAGAGAGAAGATACTACTGAAATTTTGCATTTCCTGCAAGGTCACTTATAAAAATGATCACTATAATCCAGGTAAGACTGCATTCCTTAATGCTTTTTTGGCTAGTTCATCCACATTTTCTTATTTAATGACAATACTCAGACCAGTGTTATTTAACTCTATCCTTCAGACAAAATGATATGCCATCTAAAAATACTAACATAAATTTTGCCATAAGAGGATTAAAACCGCAGTATTTCTATCCAAATTAATTTAGGTAAGTACACTAGATAAATAAATCAGCACCCTTCAAGTCTCAGAAAGCACTTCAAGCAATTTCAAGTCATTAAAAATACTTTTAGTTCCAACATTTTGGCTCTTAGAACAGTCTTAATGGTTATATGACAGTATGTTCTACTACTGGCTGTATGGCTTTTATTACATGCCCTGATCTATTTGATGATTATGGCAGGTTTTTAGAGAACTACAAAGAAAAGCTGAAATAATGAATTATTTTTCAGACAAGTCTAATAAAAGTGTGAATCAAAAATACCATAAATGTCAGAAGCTCTCACAAATCCTACATCTTATATATTCCTCTCTCTAAACATTCAGCCAATGGATGAACAATCCTAAAAGGGGGGGGGGGGGGGGGGGAGAGAGCGCAAGCCAGCAAAGAGAACAAAAGCATTCCACATGCATTTAAAAAATCTCACCGATTTCTTTATCTGATCTCATTTACTGATTTATGAACTAGTATTATTCTCCTATGACCTAATTTCTGACAGTTTATAAACATCTCATATAGATGAATATGATTATGTTTGATTTCTGGTTAGATTATAAGGTATTCCCACATGACAAGATACAGTCAATTATTTCCCCCTTATGCTACTGTTATGAAATATTAGTGGATTTTAATATACTTCTAGCAGAATAAGAATCACTCCCCAGCCCATTTTCCAGTGACTTGCACATCGCTGATCCTCAAACAACATATAGGAGATGCTTCAGAGTACAATTTGATATGTACCCATCTGATTTATAATTTTCCTTTTTTTGGTGATGTTTTTCAAGTCTAAATGTGGTTTGACCCTCTCTCCATCATCTTTTAAATCCTTCTTGAAAAAAATCCTCATTTGTAAGTGAAGAGCACATAACTACATATAACGTCGTAGATTTGTTAGCAAGAATTCATTTTGCATTTTTATGAGGTTCCAAGAATATTATGTTAGAAGGTGAAATTATAGAGCTGTCATTTATGTCTGTTGGATCCTGTACTGATGTTAGTATGATGCTATGAAGTTTCAGGAATTCTTTGCAGGGTTTCCATAGAGCTGTGCAGATGCTTTGTTCTGCCTATGGTGCAAATACCTGCTAATTTGCTTCACTTTCTAACTGAAAGCACTGAATTAAATTTTTAAAAAAGTAAAACTCGTTAGACGCGTGATGCACAGGCAAAAAGATGGAGCTTTAACAGAAATCAGAGAGAGGTTTCCAGATCACTTGATAACAGTGGTGTACTAAACTTATAGCTGAAAATGGCTATTTTAATCTACCATCAACATGCACGCATAAACACTTCTACCAACACCTAGAAAAAATAAGTTGCCAATTGACTTGATCATCCATTAACTGTTGTTTCTCTTACAGTATAGCCCTCATGCAAACACAGGCTGTGTATATACAGATAAATAAATTACACCTCACAGAGATTCCACAGAAATCTTCAATAACCTTGACACACAGAGGAGGGTCCAGTTATTTAAAATTCTTGGTGCGAAAAGTGAAATCTATACAAAAAGTTCCATGGAGTGCTTTTAGGAGTACCAATGTGGCACTTTGAGCACTGTTCTAATGCAAGAGCATCAAAAAATACACACAGTCCCTCCATTTGAAAGCTGCGATAGTGAATAGCTCTCTACAGTTCCCTGTTCCATAGAATAACCAAAGGCAGAAATCTTCACCATATGCTTGATGTTTCACCAAACATCCAGCTTGGCTCATTTTATATACTTGTACTTTTCTCAAAATGTGTAAATACCTTAATTTTGTTCCTTTCACTATGTATTTCCCACTATTACTATAATAATCCAAAGAAACTTTACTGATAAACTTTGCAAGAATCTAGACAAATAAAATCCAACTATTTTTTTCCCCAGCCTTCTTCATCAGTATAGATTTAATCTTTTAACGAGTGACTCTGATAAGGACAATTTTTAGCTAGTCATTGAAAAAAACATAACATCTATTGAACTTCGCTTTTTTCCATATTTTGTTGAATCATCAGTATGGAAGAATAAGGGGATTACTGCCATATGAATATTGCATTACTTTCTTAAATTACACATTACCTGAACAGTTGCATCCATACTTTATTAAGGTTTGATGAATTGAGAGTGACAGGATCAGTATGTTAGGAGAAATTAATACATGAAGGGGCAATTTCAAACAAAATTTTGTGTCTGGATTCACTGTAATCTTAAGCATGGTGTTTTTCTCAACATCTGTCCAACTGCACGTTTTTCTGAAGAACTATGACTAACCAGAAAAGAAGCTTGGTTTCACAGATCAAAGTCTGGGCTCCTGCGAGTCAAGCGATGAAATGCTTTGCTTTTGGTTGGCACAACCTGTTTTGACGGGGACTTTCCAACTCAGTTGTCACCTCCTGTATTTGCTATAACAGCAGTTCCAATGGGACACAGTCCTTCCAAGCTGAGATTTATTTCACTTGATTCTAATTAACATGATCAGTATCTAGCCATACACATCTGTTAACATGAGACAAAAAAATTCTTCTGTCGTCATCTGCAGAAAATACCATGACGCGGTCTAAAGATATCATGCTGTCAAAGAGTTAAAATGTCAGAGGAAGGTGCTGAATCAGACTATCAGATTAAAAGAATGACATGAGTTAGGAAAAGGAGATTAATGAACATAGCTGAGTTACTGAATTCTGCTTAGATTATCAGATAGAACCCAGCATTTTAGTTTGAATAACACAATACAAATAGATAATGGACAAGTTCACTCAAATTGATCGCAGCACTAGCCTGAAGAGCAAAACATACACTTACACCCATAAATCATGAGCAAGATGCAATATCGACCAAATTACCAGCTATCAAAATACAGCTTCCACTTCCAATGAAATAAACAAATTAAGTGTGTGGTGGGTTTTTATTGTCAAACTTGGAGGAGGAGCCTACAAAGAAATGTGTTATAATATTACTTGTGATATGGTATGAGCTTTTCCAAAAGCACTGGAGGAAAGAATCGGGTAGGCTTTTATACCAATTTCACTGATCTTAGGAGAAAAATAAGAAGGCAGCAGTATCATAGTGTTATTACTAATTATTTTAAGTCTCAAGAGGTGCAGGACAAGAATTAGAAGCAGTCTATCATAATCACTTTGTAACTTTAAATATGAATGGAGCAATTTTATATATGGAAGCAATACGTGAATCTTATAAAAAGAAAACTAAAACTGGAGGAACAGAGGAACCAAGAGAGGAAATTCACAAGGTTTTTACTTAAAATGAGTCAGTGTTTTGCTCAGTGAAAGTTTATTTTGTTTTTGCAGATCTCTACCTAAAGCAAAGGGAGAGATTTCACACTGCTGAGTTCAATCTCACCTGACCAGATGAAATGGAAATTTTGCTTAAAAAAAGTCTTTGCTCTGCCATTTAATTATTCTGTGACCCTGGTCAAGTAACTTTACCTCATCGTGTTTCTATTTCCTTGCCAACTTCTATTCAGCTATAAAGCAAACATGTCAGGGTAAGGATTCTTCTTACCACGAGCTTGCACTGTGCATAGTCCAGCAGGAATTCTGATTTCAATTGTGACCAAAATGTGTATGACAACCCAAGTAAAGCGTAGCAGGAGTTCACAGAATTATGTAGCCACACCAATGTGAAGGAGCAGTAAGAGAAAAAAAAATAATAAATTAATCTGATGCAATGACAAAATTTGGATAGTGTTGTCAGTAGTGCTGACTAAATGCACTTTGCTGAAAACTTTATATATTATTTGATTTTTCCTATAAGCAGACATGCCAGTTCTTAATGAAGGCCTCCTTCCAAGATGACACAGGATAACTTGACTTTTTTTAATTCTAGGGACATTAGCCTCACTAGTATCTGTCCCAGATGGAGGTCTGATGGCAGATGTCTGCTTGTATGCAGAGATCATTGATCTCTGAAATCTGAGCTCCATATTAAAGATTTTAAGGTGGAATTTTTTTTTTTTGACAAAACAGAAAAAAAAAAACCAAACTAATTTATTATGGCCTTAATCCTCATTAGAATTTATTTCCATTGACTTCCCCCTTTCATTGTGAAAAGCTTCAGTGTCATTCTACAGAGGGTCCAGGCAAATGAGTGCAATATTTTACCTTTAGGAAAGTTTTATTTAAAATTTCAATTTTCATAAGAAAATTAGAATTTATTTTCATTGACTTCCCCCTTTCATTGTGAAAAGCTGCAGTGTCATTCTACAGAGGGTCCAGGCAAATGAGTGCAATTTTTTACCTTTAGGAAAGTTTTACTTAAAATTTCAATTTTCATAAGTGTAGATTTCCAGCAAGATCACAATTACAGTATTCTGTCTCAGACCTCTTACGGTGTAGAAAGTCTAAAAGGTCTGCTGTTCCAACCAGCAACATTTCCAATCCATCATCCCTGATTTTACTCATCCTGTCTTCAAATCTGGCAGAGATCAGGCTGCTGTGCAGGGGCTGCCATGAGATCATGCAAAATGCACCAGTGAAGCTTAATGTGTGCAATGACAGAGGTACAGGAAATAACTGATTTCTCATTTTCTGTCTCTTCCTCTCTTTCCTGTCAAAATTCTAATTACATGAAAAAATTGCATTTTACTGACATTGTGTCAAGTAGTCATAACTGTTACCCAATGTAAGTGTTTGACTCTGGCTCCCGAATAATATCGTTAATGAGATAACACAGAGCAGAGGGAGTGGAGGCTGCCAAGCCTGTGCAGCAAGATACAGCAAAATTTCTAATGCAAATTATTTCCTCCTGGACACAACAGCATTTGATGTGAAGATTTCTTAGCAGCTTCATTTTCAGTCTATATCATCCAACACGCACAACATCATGGTTATATCATCAGCATTTTGCACAAATGTGCTTTGTGCCAATGAAAGCCTCTTTAAAATGCTATTACAAGAACTAATCCTATTTGCACCTATGACTGTAAAACTCTGCCTCATGACAGAAATACAAAGGGAGACTCAAACAGAGAAAATAGCGAGGACTAGGGAGGCCAGCACTGAACCAGATGGGATCTCTGAAAGTATTTTCACACTGTGGAAAAAAATAAAGAAGTTTTAAAAATAACAGAAAGTCATAGTAAAAATTTGACCCATTGTGACAGGCCACTTCATATGTTCTTTTAACACTGACCTGCTCCAGGCTCCACATTTGCAACCATGAACATTCAACCCATGTCATTCACCTGTCTCAAACAGCAGTACTTATATTGTTTGACTTCGGAAGTTGTTTTACCATATTGCACTGACATACCCAACATGCACCTTTCTGCCTCAAAAAATGTGTGACTTCTCCTTATAATGTCTTTGGATTTAACTGTAGCACCATCCTCTGTTCTTTCGCTGAGGGAAAGAACTAAAGTAGATCATCTTGGACAAAACTAAGCTCGCATCAGACCTCAATTTCTAAAACAAACAAAAAAACCCAGAATTGTATTGCCTCCCATTCTACTTTAATCATATCCACACCAAATGCCTTCAAGTTAACTACTTTAAGAAAACAGGATTTGTAGTAATTGCACCCTCAGCTGGGCTCTTTGTAGTTCTATCTCTAATGGCATTTGGAGGTCCCTTGACTCCTAGAATTCCATACCGGCATCGGGGACAGGATAAAGGGATACAAAACGGAGCAGAATCAGTAACTTGCCATCTTTTTCAGTTGCTTTATATTTGCAGGGTCAAAAGAACAAATTACAAGTTGCATAGTATTTGCATTCCTTAATGAACTGCTGGAGGCAATTGGGACATTGTAATGATGAAGACAACCTAAACAGAACATAATTAAAAAACTTCTTTGTCTGTATTTTTTAATACTGCAGTTAACCCCAGAGACACAGAAAACAGAAAATGATTCTGCAATGACCTTTGCATCCTCAAAGATGCATACTCTTTGTTGGGCAATCTACTTAAGTATCCATGTTTTCTCTTCTGATTTAAAATTAATTTGTTTTCTTTCCAGGTAAGTTAATAGATTAATAACAGGCCTTATGATGTTCTTTACCCTCTTCTTCATCTTGCTATCTGCTCCATTTCAACATTCAGTAACCACAGGGATTTTGCAACCACCCTCCCCAGGGATTCTTCTATCAAACTTTTCATTACATAGGCAGGAGCTGCACCCCTGCAGTTAGGGTAAAATTCAGCATTAAAAGCAGAAATTACATTTCTTTCTTACACATGAATAATAAACCAAATAATTACATGGTTAATATCTCAGTACTTTCTCTGCTACTATGAGTGAAATCTCCCAGAGCTTAGAGAGCCAATGTTATTTTTGAGTTAAAATGAATTACAGTTGGGTCCTTTAACCGGAAAAAGTAAACAAAAAACCCTCACCCCAACCAATCACCACCTCCCACTCAAAAAAAACCCACCAAAATTAGGATTTGTTTTTGAATCACCTAAACAAAACAAATTCTGCTCCACCCCTCAATTCAAACTCTTCCAGTCTTGTGCTTATTTCTCTTTTGAATGGTGTTCTCTGAAAGTAACAGTGACTTCCCCACATGAGTCTTCACAATGGTTTTTTTTCCTTCGGTATTGCCAAATTATAATGTTCTGTTCCAGAACTTCCATGAGGAACTGCTCTGGGCAAAATACTTCTCTCTCATTGCTCTCCCTGGAAATGAAACAAGATGCTGCCTACAAGTGGCCACTTAGAGAAAGACTTCCAGCTCCTAAAGTTCTCAGAGAAGCTGTCTCTCCCCCTCCTCAGAAAACAGGAGACCACCAGCCAAGGGCAACGCGAGAAAAATTGAAGGTGATGGCCTTTCTAAAGGAGGACAATTCCTCATAAGTTTTTCAGGCAGGCAAGATTTTTATATTTCGACCTTTCCTGACCCCTCTGTTTGGGACTGACGTGACTGCTGAGCACGGGAAGCAGTCCTGATTTGCCTATCAGGAACTTGACAACAGAAGGAATTAAAATACAGAATTGTGTAGGACATAACTGGTGAAAAAGGGGATGTCATATTGGAAATATTCTGTAAGGCACTAAGAAAATAAATCAATATTTTACACATAGATACAATTTTTGTTTTGAAGTAAGAATGTAATACACAAAATATGAAACTATTTTCCTTTGAAGTTATTAACAATAATTCTGTATCAGCTTTTATTTTTAGCAAAGATGACCTCAGAGAACCTTATTTTTTTTCTGCAGCTCTATAGTGTAAGGCAAGACAATTGAACCCTTTTAGTAGTAACGCTGGGCACTCAGAGAGGAACTCTCAAGTACTATTATCGCTGATACCATCAAACACTATAATTTGTGCTGTGTATAGCAGTTTTGAAATGTGTCATGAAGATGGAGTGATTCATACTTTTTATTTTTCTTGACAATAGATGTTAATATTTTCTGGTATTTAGAGTGTCAGCTTTTTGACAACTTACATTGCATTTTGGGTTTAGAGGGTTTTTTGTGTTATCTGAAAACTAAATTATATGACTTTGTACAAAATAAAGCCTATCACTTGACTACCACTTCTAGCCCCTCTTCTTGTGGATACTTTCACAAAGTAAATACTCTTGTGAGGAGGCAATGAAATCTTGGGGGATGCAGTGGGGGAGAGGGGATGAAGGAGACAAATAGGGAAAAATTAGGATCATGGAAACGTGGATCTCAGTGTGAACAATGAATTTTGAAGACAGTTTTCTTGAGGGAAAAAAACGTACTAATTTGTGATCATTAGAAATACTTCATATCTTGTTTTCAGAGATTTTCGCATCTATAAAAATCCTGCTACGCAAGTACTAGATACAAGCTAAGTCATAAAATAAAACAAAGTCTTTCTCTGGCATCCTACTTCAGAATATTAAAAAGTAATGCTGAAATTGCCAGAGCAATACCTGAAAATTGGGTAGAAGCTTCCATGGAAAAGATGGGATAGAATTTCTGTGGACACACGATTTCCCTAAATTTGCATATTAACTTCAGAGTGCCCTTGAAGGTCTCACATAAAGCTTCCAGATAACACTGATTGTACTTTTAAAAAAAAAAAAATCACAACATTCAAATCTCAGTTCTTTTCTTCTAAAAGTTGTATTTTACCCTTCTTGCTTGGAAGCAGCAGTATGAAATAACTTCAGCGTTAGGCTCTGAAGCATATAGCTTTTTTGAAGCATTGTTGAAGAGCAACAGAATACAAAAGTTGACACAAAGGAAGAAGTATTGAAATGTGACATTTCTAATAACGAGGAAGTAGCATGGCTTGTTACTAAGTGGAAGGCACATAGAAGAACGACAGACTTATTTCGGAACTGCAGACCAGTCTCATACACCCTGAAGGAATTCAGCTTCAAAGCTGCCTGTGACATGCTTATGTGCATGTTGGACAACTGAAGAAAGGGACAACAAGAGAGGCAGAACCGCCGTGTTTGGTACTGGTGTCAAGATCATTTTATGGTTCACGCCTCCCATGCAGAAAGTATCTAGGAACAAATCACCCCTTTCGGGCTCTCAAAAAAACTGTTACTGCGATGAAGGAAGATTATTCCCCCACTCCCAAAGGAAAATTATCCTCTGCAGATTCTTTTTACTCTCTCCCTCTCTCTCCTTTCTACCACATCATATAGCAACAGCAATTAATGACAGCATAATGGCTCCACCTATCAGAAGCAGGAATACTGGACATTTATCAGTAAGTTAAAAATGTGACCATATTTACAGTAATAGACTTTCACAAAGTAATACACAACAAGGTAAAAAAAAGGATCCAACTTTCTCAGGAAGGAAGGGAGATGTAGTAGGAGAAAAGAATGGTTAAATTATCACCTGGTAATTCCTCTGATATCTCCTAACAACTGCAGCTGAAAAACTAAAGCTAAAGAGATGAGATGTAAGTAACAGCACTGCGTGGAAGACCAACTGGCAGATAATGACCAAACAAGGTCAGAATCATTGGATAAGGCTACAGGAAAGGCCTATAATATATGAAGACTGATAGTTTTTATACTGTAGAGGACTTTGTCTCTGAAGCCTACATATCCCAGAAAGACAAAAGTGGGTTGAGTGTTGTAGAAGTTTTCCGGTTGCAGTCGTCTGCACAAGTCAGGTACATGGAAAAAAAAATGCAAGATTAGTAAGATCTGGGGCATCAGTGACCATCACATAGCTCCAGGAATGAAAAGGAATTACTACCCAGAGCAGAGAAAGCCTCTGCAGATGTGGAAAACACCTGGAAATTTATGTACTTAAAGTGTGTCCTTGTGTCTAGAAGATATGAGGGTGCCTATAAAAAACACAACAATTTGAAAATAGTCTCCTTTCTTACAAGAGTGAGCTCTGTAGTACGCAAAGATTTTATTATCCGTGTCCACTAACAAGGACTCTGGAGAATAAGATGCTACAGTGCAAAGACTATTGTGGTACATAAACATTCATGTGACATTTAAGTCAACAAAATTAATTCTGTAATTTGCATAACTTGCCAAAAGGAGTTGGTCTGTCCAGCATTAAGCTTATGCAGGTTCCGATGTTACAACGTGTTTGTAATCCAGCAGTGACGAAGATGATGCTGTGATTAAATCCTGTAACAGTCTTCATGTGATAGCAGAGTTCTACCTGGTGGAAATCTTGTGAACGTACTTAGTTGAAATCCAGGTAATTTAACCTTTTTGAGAGCAGGACTGCCATTGCTGTAGGCCTCAGCTGTCACCTCACAAGCAGCACATCCCAGGCAGGGAAGGCACAGCCTGATTCAGGTGAGAGGGTTTTGTACTGTACCCCAAGCTTGTATGTTACACTGTCTTACAATCTCATTTGCCTATCATTAAATCAAACAAAAGAAACAAAAATAGTCCCAGAAGCAAAAACTCTTACTCTTTACCTGCTGGCAGCGGTTGGTGCCCTAGCTTCTAGTCTACCAAGAGGTTCGCTGCTGCTGCTATGTTTCTGGCCACTGGCAATTACAGTGGCCCAGCATCAAATAAGGGATTACATCATATTCGTACAACATATATACTGACATGATAACTGTGGCCCCGTCCTGACACTTAGGGTTAAACCCTTCAAACTGAAAAGGACCTAGAATCCACGTCTTTCTCTGTAAACATTTTAACCATTAAAGAAGAAAATCCACGGTAACATCACCCCTGTGAACTTATAGCTCATCAGAGGTCACTGAAGCTAAAAGCTGCTGCAGTTTTTTTTTCTGTCTCCTGCCTACATAGAGGCACCCTTCTGCCTCAACAGGCATTTTGGAGATCCTGTAGACCCAAGGTTATCTATAATGTTCATCATACACATTCTTCAGTGCCAGCAACATGAGATGTAGTTGCTTTAGGCTCCATTTTAATAATTTTCTCCAAGTGCTACTTCTGCAGCAAAAGTCTAATCTCACTTTTCTACAATAACTACTACCATTTGTGGTATTATAGTACCCATATCTGACTCATCCTGCATAAAAAAAAGGGAAAAACTCCCTCATTCAACAATTCCTGTATTAGACTCAGCTGCTTGCTCTTGAGGCAGCTCTTCTTTTAGAAAGATATGCAGTTTTGATCAAAGACTTCCACTAATGGAAAATCTATCGTATTCCCTGAATGATTCATTCCAATAATAAAATACTTTGGTTTCTTAAAATGGGCATCATCTTTCCTGATCAAATTCTCTGACTTTCAGCCTCTGCCTCAGTATCTTGTTATGTTTTGTCTTTGTGATAAATGAATCCCCAATACCAAGCATCTACTCTGTGTGGAGTAGATATGTCACCCCTTATGCTTTTGTTTGTCAAAGAAAAGCCAACAGAAGAAAACAGAACTGAAAAGAAAGACCCATATGAATTTGTTTAAGGCTGGCTTAATGTTTTTAACAAAAAAATCCGTTTAAGGTCTCATCTTAAATACAAAATAGAATTTTTCTACCTCCAAATCAAAAGTCAAGCACAGAGGTTCACATCTGAAGGCAGACCAAAGGGAGATGCATTCTACACCCCACATCACCCCCCCCCCAAAAAAAAAAAAAAAGAGAACAGAACTTAGTAGAAGTTGTTTCCTATGTCCTTTCTATGTCAAGACAGACCTGCCAGAGGTGATCAAAGTAGAGAATTTCTAATCACATGCACACTGGGAAAATATAAGTGGAAATCCTCTCTCACACACTCACGCCCCCTTTAAAACTAGGAATTATCCCTCTAAAAGCTCCTTTAAAGTTCTGTCATAGATTTATAGTGCTTTTAATTAGTTACAGTATTAGTAAATAAGCATAGTGAATTTCTATTGAAGCTAGATGAAGCCTTGGTAGTGACCAAGGAGATAAATACACACAACATTCTCTCCATTAAGGAACAACCGGATTTACCAACATAGCAGTACTACTGATACTTAATGCAAAGTGAAAAAATTGGGTAAGAGAAATTTCTGGAAAACACATGAAAAAGCAATTGTCTTGTGGTCTAAACCTGACTCTTCTTCACCTCTTGGGAGCAGATCTTTAATACAGCATGGTAGCTCTAGCACCAGAAGAACAAAGCACTAAGCTGGACTGAAAGCCACATACCTAACCAGAAAAGTTTGCTGTTTCTTATCTTCAAAGCATCTAGAACAATCACACAGAAAAAAAAATGGTTCTGTAACAACAGCAAATACTCCATTTCTGACCCAGAAATAGATGTAGCCCCAGTCTTAGGGAGGGCTGCACAACCACACAAAAACATTACTCGATATGGAAGAAAGATGTAAAATCAGAACTGCTGGTCAATTTTAACAGTGGCTAAAGGATAAGAAAAATTGTCATATAGCTATACCAAGTTCACTCATGACTGACTTGACCTCCTTTTCATAGAATAGCTTGGGTTGGAAGGGACCTTACAGATCATGCAGTTCCAAATCCCCTGCCATAGGCAGGGACATCTTCCACCAGACCAGGTTGCTCAGAACTCCATCCAGTCTGGCCTCGAACACTTCCAGGGAGGGGGCAGCCACAGCGTCTCTGGGCAACCTGTGCCAGTGTTTCACCACCCTTTTGGTGAAGAATTGCTTCCTAATATCTAATCTAAGCCTGCCCTCTTTTAGTTTACAGCCATCACCCGTTGTCCTATCACTACACCCCCTTGTAAAAAGTCCCTCTCCAGCTTTCTTGTAGGCCCCTTCAGGTACTGGAAGGCTGCTGTAAGGTCTTCCTGGAGCCTTCTTTTCTCCAGGATGAACAGCCCCCACTCTCTCAGCCTTTCCTCACAGGAGATGTGTTCCAGTCCTCTGATTGTTTTTGTGGCCTCCTCTGGACCCACTCCAATAGGTCCATATCCTTCTCATGTTGGGGGCTGCACAGCTGAGCACAGGACTCCCAGTGAGGTTTCAGAGTGGAGTAGAGGGGCAGAATCACCTCCCTCACTCTGCTGGCCATGCTGCTTTTGATGCAACCCAGGATACAGTTGGTCTTCTAGGCTGCGAGTGCACATTGCCAGGTCACATTGAGCTTCTTATCAACCAGCACCTCCAAGCCATTCTCCTCAGGGCTGCTCTCGATCCATTCTCTGCCCAGCCTGGATTCGTGCTTGGGATTGCCCTGGACCATATGCAGGACCTTGCACTTGGCCTTGTTGAACTTCATGCAGTTTGCACAGGCACACCTCTCAATCCTGTCAAGGTCCTTCTGGATGGCATCCCATCCCTCCAGCATGTTGACCGCACCACACAGCTTGGTATTGTCAGCAAACTCACTGAGGATGCACTCAATCCCACTGTCCATGTTGCTGACAAAGATGTTAAACAGCTCCAGTCCCAATACTGACCTCTGAGGAACACCACTTGTGCCAGGTCTCCACTTCTACATCGAGCTGTTGACTGATGCTTTGAATGCAACCATCTAGCCAATTACTTATCCACTAAGCGGTCCATCCATCAAATCCATGTCTCTCCAATTTAGAGAAGGAAATCGTACAGGACAGTATCAAATGCTTCACAAAAGTCCAGACAAATGACATGAGTTGCTCTTCTCTTATCCACCAAAAATGTAACCCTGTTGTAGAAGGCCACCAAAGTTGTCAGGCATGATTTGCCCTTAGTGAAGCCATGTTGGCTGTCACCAATCACCTCCTTATTTTCCATGTGCCTTAGCATACTTTCCAGGAGGATATGCCCCATGATCTCGCTGGGCACAGAGGTGAGACAGACAAGCTTGTAGTTCCTTGGGTCTTCTTTTCTACCCTTTTTAGAAATGGGGGTTATGTTCCCACTTTTCCAGTCACTGGGAACTTCAGACTGCCATGACTTCTCAAACGTGATGGATAGTGGCTTAGCCACTTCTTCTGCCAGTTTCCTCAGGATCCACAGATCCACTTCATCAGGTCCCACAGACTTGTTCTTAGATGGTCTCAAACCTGATTTTCTCCTACAGTGGGCAGTTCTTCAATCTCCCAGTCCCTGCCTTTGCCTTCTCTGACGTGGGCAGTGTGGCTGGAGCACTTGCTGGTGAAGACTGAGGCAAAAAAAGTTGCGGAGTACCTCAGCCTTCTCCATATCCCAGATCACCAGGTCATGATCACCATAAAAACATGTTGCTTTGGTCAAGCCAGACAAGTCTGTTGGCTTTTTGTCTCATATTAAGCGAAATACCCTGGGCCTCTTTGCCATACATGCTAGTCAATAGCAAAGCATTGGTAAAGGTTTCTTTTATTAGAGCAGTAATAAAACATCAGTACATTAACAATCAATAGTAAACAATAGAGTTTAACTGTCCAGCATCTAGACAGGTAAAGTTCTAGCCATAGCTTTCTTTATGTATACACACATTCCAATAGTCTTAAAGCATATTTTCTAGTTGGTAGCAGGTTATATTACCATCTTGCACAAACACATACATATGTATCTCAATATGAATTATTTTCATCAGCCCAGCACAGAGACCCTGCAGTAATTGACACTTCCAATAGTCATGCACAATCTTTATGATCAGTTAAGGCCAGATAGGAGAAGGGAGAGAAAGAGACATGGTAAGATGCGAGGAGAAAAGTCATGCAAGCAAAATCACTGATTGAAGATAGGCTATTGTCTCTCAGTACTTCAGGTCAAAAGCTAAGGGTTGTTAAGAGACAATGTCCATGTTATTTAGAAAAGTCCACTTCTTGGCTAAAACCAGCTTCCAGAACTGTGTTTGTAAACCTAGATAGGGTAGGAGGGCAAGAAGAAATAGCTGTTGAAGAAAAACTTTCTTATGAAGTTGCAGGGGGCATTTAGTAAAAGTAAACTAATATGTTCTTATCTGATAAGGCTAGGCTCATCTAGCCTACCCTGGTGGAGGATGGGTTTTTTGATTAAATAGTTGCTGTTCAGATCTGTCCTTTGAGAAGTTTATCTGGTGGCTACATATGCTGGTGGCCATAGTTTAGAATAGAGATATTGTAAATGCCTGAATTCTGGCAGACTCACTAAGCAAGCCCAGCTGGTGCAAAAGGTACTACATCATAGGAGCTGGTACAAAAATAGAAGAATTATAGAATTCTACCCAGGACAGTGAAAATCACTAAGCCTTTCTCCATGTGGATTGATCCAGGAGAGACAAAGGCAAGGTAAGCCCTTTGACTCTGGTATAGCATTTCTCTGTATGTAGTCTTTTTTTTTTTTTTTTGACACATTAGCAGAATTACTTTATGTAGCTAACATGTAGGTAATGTGTCTGTATGCATACAGACACACTTCGAAGGTCAACCTTAGCAAACACTGCTACATGAAATCTGTGGTTCATTCCTATTTTAACATACTGAACAGAATCAGTCTAGTAGAGCTGCATTTTATAATAAAGTGAAAATAAGGACACTTCAAGAAGTGAAATAGTTAAATATTTAATCAAATTTCAAGTCTATTGAATAATTAGTAAGGAAACTTAGAGTCACTAGATGTCTTCCTATTGACTTAACATAGCTCAATACATTAGAGTAAGAAATCCATTTGAATGCCCAGATAACCATGGCTGACCATATTGTGAACGTCAGTTCATTGACTGAGTTAGTGAACTTTTGTCATTCTAAGCTTAAGCAAGTAATTAACTATGAAGAAAAACAAAGATTATTACTTAACTACCTGTTCAGCTGTAGGTACAAGCGTAGTATTCTAATCTGGTGAATCAAGCATACTGAGTATTTTCTGCATTTACCTTTTTAGCTACACTTGATATACATAAATCCCAGAGGTGCTAATTTCACTACAGAAACTACACAATTAAAATTTGCTAATACAATTTGCAAACAGAAAACAGAAATAAACACACATGAGAGGCTTTTGGGGAGCCACAGGAGACTGATAAGGGGCACAAGCACATAATGTTCCACAGTAATGAGGCAGGCTGGCTGTGTGTCAGCGTCAGCCACTGTAACTGCACCCTGCAAGCATTCAGCTGCAAATCTTTGTTTCCTTTGTCTTTCATATCTTTCAATTCTCTAGGCAAAAGGCAAAGACAAAGTCTTTCAGCTGGAGTTCTTTCATCCAAGAACATTCTTCATCCAAGGCCAAAGGTTCACCATATCCTAAAAGGCCTTTGGATCTGCATGTTCAGTCATCTTCATCCAAATGTATTTCTTTGGGAGCATTATTCAGTCCTTGTGGTCGAGCCTAAAAGAACACCAATAAAAACTATCTTCATTTCTTCAAATACAATCCACAATGGTTTTATCTTTAGGACCACTGTATGAGAGTATTGTATCAAAGGTGCAAAGCAGTAAATGAGTCCGATATTTCAACTAAAACCACAGCGTATTGAAAAGCTTCTCCTTCTATAGTTTTTGGGGTTTTGTTTTTGGTCAATTCTTTAGATAAAGGTTTCCAAGATGAAATAGACTTTCTGAAAAACCACAAACATGAACACAATATTTTTTCCTTGTGCCGACAGCAGCTTAAAAAGACCACCTATTAGCTTTCCCTGGACAATTATTTCTAAAGTGATAAAAATTGTGATAGAAGACCCTACCCATATACCACAACACTACAAAATGTTTTGAATACAGAACTCTAGAATACGAGGAGGTTCCTGTAACCAGTTAAACTGCTTTAGTGGAGTAGGGAGAGTTTCCTCTGTGAGGAAACAAGACAGTTATTTAACAGTGCATTATAATGCTATACAAAGTAAAAAAACCCACAACCCTGCAATTTCAACTTACGATTGCCTGAAAAAAATGCCAGCTAATCTTGGTTTCAAAACCTATCCCATTCTCTAACCTGCCCATCAGTATTCTGCATCATCTAGCTTGCTTAACTTTCCTCCATCTCTTTTTCTTCTAATATGAAGTTTTCCAATCCTTTCTTTGCTTTTTTTTTTTTTTTGCCCCTGAGCTATCTATTCACTTCTTCCTTTCTTCCTTCTGTCTGAATATTTTCTTTCCTTTCTGTCTTCTGGTAGCCTCTCCCTGCTACCCTTCTCTTTAGGTCCACAAGCCCCTTTATGCTTTTAGTCTTTGCCTTTCTCCTGCAGCACTCACAACTCTGTTTTGGTCCCCAGAGTCTCCCTACCAGTTCTGGGTGTCCTGCCCCTTTTCAACCTATTGCCCCACAGTCACCTCCAGTTCATCTTTGCCTTTATTATTTTGCAGTATTCACTTCACATCCTTCTTCCCCCTAAAAAAACAGTCATTTCCTATCTTCTCTATTTTTTTTGCATGTACCAAATTTCTGCTATTGCACCATCCTGACAAACAACTGGGTCACAAACTCTTTGTAGAATAAAGCAGCAGTCCTGCCTTGCTCTAACAGTATAACAAGACTAAGCTGGAGGAGAGCTGATCTTCAGCATGATTTTGAAAAGCACAAAACCTTCTCTCTGCAAGCAGCACTGTCAGTTCTCATCATTTTACTACAATACTTGAAATAAGTTTATCACTGCTAAATCTGCAGCTTCTAAAGGAAATCCATAAAAAGCCTATCTCAAAAGAAAATTTCAAGTTTTGATAATTACAAAAAAGCATGAAACAGGGTCCTGTCTTAATTTAATGAATCACAGGTGAAAGGGTATAATTCAACCCTAATATTTTAGTCTTAAAAAGTCTAAGCAAGATGTGCAACTATTAGCATTCTGACTCAGAGGGACAGACATAAACCTGACCTGAACAGAGGAGCAGCCTGCGTAACAACAACTTACGTCCATAGCTGACTTTTAACTATTTGGAGTTAACACTACATACTGTATAATCGGAATATTAAAAGGGAAGAAAAAAAAAAAAGAATAGCTGATCTCAAGCAGTCACCACATGAGTGCCATTAAAGTGTCACTCATTACACTAAAATTGTAAAAACAGGCAGCAATGTTGTCTCAGTAACTTCTATTCAATTTTGGATAGAAATGACCACGAGCGACAAGTGTTTGGCACTTGTCAGATTTCAGACCAGTAACAAGTGGAGGAAAAGCTTAATTTTCCTCATCAGTTTGAGAAAATTTTTTCTATAAAAAGTTATTTCTTGCTCTCAAATTAGAAACCATTTTGCCTGTAATGGGAAATGGACAGGTCAGATAAAGGATACTAATGAGGGTTAGTTTTTCCTTGGATGGGATGTAATCAATACCCCTCCTTAATTATCTCAGCAATATGATGGGGAAGGAAAAGGGGATGATATTTTTTTACTCCAGTCAGCCTCCATAAAACCTTTAACTGCTGTGTTTCATATTTTCTAGACTATAGTTAAATTGCCCTTGGGATTCTTCTTTTATAGTCCTATCTAGTTTTTCAATGTAAGAGTAGAAAGGATTAAAATTTTGACTAGAAACTCTTCGACATCCGTCTTTGAACATAAATGATACCCCCCCATGACTAGTCTATGTTTGCATAAATGGGTTAATTAGAGGAAATATTTCTCTACCAATTCAGTGCTGAGGTGAATTTAAAGGCACTGAAAGATTCAGAAATCAAATTTGTTATAACATCAACTTTTTGAAAGATGTTAACAAGACATATTAGCTCCCACAGAAGCTTCCTATTGACTCTCTATTCTGCCTTCAAGGCCTGACCAAAGCAGATCTCAGACTTCAAATATGATAAAACTCAGATGGGATTTGGTTTGTAAATAACAACTCTAGGGTTAAAAGATTATTAATTCTTTAGCATCCTCTGTTCTTTAGCATTTTATGTGTAAACTAGATTTCTGTGCACTAGACTCAACAAAAAACTTCTAGCTGAAAGGGGATAGTGATATAAGGTACCACGTATCTTCTTGTAAAAGCAAACATCATAAACTTGTTTTAACATCAAGAGAAATGTAAAAGGAGAAATTAAGGTAGATTGTGTCAGATAGAGCCTGGAGGAAGACTGAAGGCAAACTGAGGGCATGTGCTCTTCGGTCAATTTTTCCTAACAAACCTAGTATATTAGACCAGGTTCGAGACTGCCTAAGAAACCTGAAGGTGTGCACAAGTCCATGAGGCCCGATGAGATGCACCCACGGGTCCTGAGGGAACTGCTGAACGAAGTTGCCAAATCATTCTCCATCATATTTCAGAGGTCGTGGTGGTCTGGGGAGGTCCCCACCGACTGGAGAAGGGGAAATGTCACCCCCATTTTTAAAAAGGGGAAAAAGGAAGACCCGGGGAACTACAGGCCAGCCAGCCTCACCTCTGTGCCTGGCAAGATGATGGAGTAGATCCTCCTCGAAACCATGCTAAGGCACACAGATAACAAGGAGGTGACTGGGGACAGTCAACATGGCTTCACCAAGGGCAAATCGTGGCTGACCAACCTGGTATCCTTCTATGATGGGGTTACAGTGTTGGTGGACAAAGGGTGGGCAATTGACATCATCTACCTGGACTTGTGCAAGGCATTCGACACTGTCCCACATGATGTCCTTGTCTCTAAATGGGAAGGACATGGACTACTCATTGGATAAGGAACTGGCTCGATGGACACGCTCAAAGAGTTACAGTCAATGGCTCAATGTCCAGGTGGAGACCAGTGATGAGTGGTGTGCCTCAGGGGTCAGTACTGGGGCTGGTGCTGGTCAGTATCTTTGTCGGCGACATGGACATTGGGACTGAGTGCACTCTCAGTGAGTTTGCCGATGACACCAAGCTGTGTGGTGTGGTTGACACGCTGGAGGGAAGGTATGCCATTCAGAGGGATCTTGACAGGCTGGAGAAGTGGGCCTGCGTGAACCACATGAAGTTCAACAAGGCCAAGGGCAAGGTCCTGCACGTGGGTTGGGGCAATCCTAAACACAACTACAGGCTGGGCGGAGAGTGGCTCAAGAGCAGCCCTAAGGAGAAGGACTTGGGGGTACTGGTGGATGAGAAGCTCAGCATGAGCCGGCAAAGTGCACTTGCAACCCAGAAAGCCAACCGGATCCTGGGCTGCATCAAGAGAAGCGTGGCCAGCAGGTCAAGGCAGATGATTCTATCCCTTTACTCTGCTCTCATGAGACCCCACCTGGAGTACTGTTTCCAGCTCTGGAGCCCCCCACATAAGAAGGACATGGATGTGTTGGAGCAGGTCCAGAGGAGGGCCACGAAAATGACCAGAGGACTGGAGTATCTCTCTTATGAGAGCAGGCTGAGAGAGTTGGGGCTGTTCAGCCTGGAGAAGAGACCCATTTTGAGGGCGACGGAGCACTGCAACAGGCTGCCCAGGGAGGTTGTGGAGTCTTCTTCTCTGGAGATAGTCAAGATCCACCTGGACAAGGTCCTGTGCAGCCTGCTGTAGGCAACCCTGCTTCAGCAGGGGGGTTGGACTAGATAACCCACAGAGGTCCCTTCCAACCCCTACCATTCTGTGATTCTGTGAAGGCTCCAGGGTGACCTTAGAGCAGCCTTCCAGTACCTGAAGGGGCCTACAGGAAGGATGGAGAGGGACTTCTCACAAGGGTGTGTACTGATAGGACAGGGGAGAATGGCTGTAAACTAAAAGAGGGCAGATTTAGATTAGATATTAGGAAGAAATTCTTCACCAAGAGGGTGGTGAAACACTGGCACAGGTTGCTCAGAGAAGCTGTGGCTGCCCCCTCCCTGGAAGTGTTCAAGGCCAGGCTGGATGGATCTCTGAGCAACCTGGTCTAGTGGAAGATGTCCCTGCTCATGTCAGGGGGGTTGGAACCAGATGACCTTTAAGGTCCCTTCCAACCCTTACCATTCTATGATTATGCAATTAAGAATAATATTCTGGATCCTCAGGCCTTCCCAAATTTATTCATAAACAGATCTAAGCTACTGCTTTCTGTCCTAGCACCTGACAGTAACCAGTCCTTAGCTTTCCCCTGCTGACTCCCGAGAAACACAGTATAAAAAAAATAAGGTACCAATGGTAAGCTTAGTGCTCATTCAACATTTTCACTGTAGGGGTGAAATACCATGAAGTGCTTGGAAGCACTCAAACAGGTTCCTCAGTGTTCAGTTCTCAGCACTGAAGCTAGCTGTGGGTCAAGTCAACGCTAAGACAAATCTAAGCTTTACAGCTGTTGAAATACTTAAGCCATACCAGATTTTAAAATGATGCCATAGTAGTGCAGTTATTACTTGCCTGCCACAGGATCTGCTGATGGCAGTTGAAGTTCTTATTCATCAAGGGGCCCAAATAATTGAAACAATCCATCTGCTCTATGTACTCTCTTCCTGCCTACACTGAGATTAGTTACTGCTTTGTGATATTTGCCAGTGATGTCATACTTAATCATGCAATCGGTGGCCTGTTAGATCTCCTGGGAACTACACCGCACTCCTGTGATAGAGTACAGGTAACTAAAATAATCCACCTGTTCCAAGCTTTCCCTTTGTAAAACCTGTTGGGACATGATATTTGGCAGTGACTGTCATAACTGATCAAGCAATTGCCAGACTCGAGCATATTTCCTGAAAGCTGCTGCTGTTTTTCATCATGAATTCCAGATAATTGAAATAATTGACCTGCTCTAGGGCCCTGCTTTGGCTCTAGCATTTTCTGCAATGGGACATTTGCCTATTGTCTTATTTGTTTAAGAGCTGCAGTAGGAAAAGGCTTTGATTACTTTTTCACAAGATGTCATCGCACTACAAAGCAAAGTGACATTATTTGCACAGTTTGCATTACTGAAGTGCCAGACACCACTCTGCTCCCTGTACTCATACCACAGCTCACAAGCACACGTGCTATGCTATGGCCCTCCAAGTGTCAGAAAGGTACAGGAAGAGGAAACGAGGGAAAGCATGCCAGCTAAAGTTTTGCAGCCAGGCTGACAGTGGGAATCCTATTACCGCTCCCATATGATGAGCACTAAATAATTTAAACACTCCAGTGCTCTGTTGGTCCCCCCCCCCGCTCCAGTAGTTACAGAGCCTACAAATGTTTCACAGAGGAGCAGGTGCCCTGACTTAGGCTTTTCACCACTTATTAAATAGCTAAAGGACAGACTTGCCTGTTGATTGATATAAAGATTTTTAGAACAGACAAACTAAGTGTACTAGCCATAAAAAGCTTTTATGCATTCATCTGCTATTGTAAGAATAGGGGTATAGATCTTACTTGTAGTCAGATTATATTGCTCCGTTTTATTTGAGAAGAACAAAAATACCACATTCAAGAGTGGGATGTGATCTAGTGAGTGAATTTACTGTATTCATCTCAAGGATGGATATTGTGTTCATTACTCTGCTTAGCATCCGAGCAGGTCACAGACTGACTGACAGTGACTGTGGAAGTGTAGCATATCTGCAATAATCTTGCAAGTGTCAGTCACAGATTTCCAGCACTTTCATTAAGATCTAACATTTCGGCAGCTGTACTTTTTTAAAGGGTTCAATATTTTGCCCTGCACAAAGTACAGTATATAGAATGATTTTTAAAAGACCTCTTATAACATAACACCAACCTCTCAAAAATGCTTAACTTTCCTAAAGTCGAAGCTTTTCTTTATCTATAGCTTTTTCTTTTTAGCTCTTTATCTTCAAGCAGTTAACACTGAAATGACTAAAGGGAAATGTTGTTTTTACAGGGAGAAAGCTGCCATGTCTTACATGGATGTACGGCTAGGAATGATATCAACAACATTAGAGTTACAATTATCTACCCACTTAAATAAAATTTTGATTTTTTTTTACATTTGGATGAAAATGAAACCAATTCAGAAACTCAAGATGATCTGTTAAGAATAACAGAGTTTACAAGTAAACTATGCTATAAAAGGAATACATTTTCCTCATCTTACTTCAAGATTTCTTTAGAAAAGAAAGTGCTAAATGTCTCTTGACTAGAAAGATTTGATGTGTATTAGTGTCAAGATAAAGTCAGATCTTGACATCTGGAAGAGATTTGTATTGCCATCAAAACTGAGAGTCAGTACTTGCACACAGGGACAGGTAGCAACTGCAGGAGGTCTGCTGTCCAGAGAGCAGCTAGGGACTGCCCAGCTTCCCCCGTGCTCCTGACCTTCAGTGGCCTATTCTGACCTTCAGGCCCCAGAGGCATGACAGCACATGCAGACCAAGCTCGATATCATTACTTGCATGCATTTCCCTTTAAGACAGTTTGTACCTTTGTAGACGCCCTCCACTCTATAGCTGGAATTTCTGCAGTAAACCCCCAAGTAAACCCAAACTTCTACAGCAAGCCACTGAGAGGAAAGCACTTAGCCAAATACCAAATGAATAGACAGTATGTTCTCAAAAATAGTTTGAGAGCAATCTTATAAGGAAGAACTAACCTAGTGGTAAAGTTTGAATTTCAACTTTACAGAAAGAAGCTTATGTAGGAAGACTTGATATACTACTCTGGTGAGCATTTGTCAATCAACACTTGTGTGAGGAAAACAGATGACAAAGGACACTCTGGTATGTGTGCACATAACTGGGGTGGGGGATATCAAACTTTTGATGAAATAGCTTTTTTTTTTACATACATAGGTGATGATTGAATGTAGAGAATTCAGAAGAGTGACTTTACAGATAATTGACCCTGACTTACAAAAGAAAACACTGCAGCTTTTTGTCAGCAGTGGGATGTAATTATGCATCATTAATTATACTGGCATGTCAATGAAAGGTCAGAGAACACAATATAAAGGAAGAAGAAAGTAGTCCTACACCCTGACAATGCTATTGTTCGAAAATGTTAGTGCTTATATAGCACTCTTGGGGTGGGAGGAAACCTTTCTTCATTTAAATCAGATGAAAATCTATGGTCAAGTTTTAATCTCACTTAAAAATAAGAACACAAAATAAACCAAGGTGATGGGAATAGAGGAGGTGTTGCAGACTAATGTAACCACCTACCCTTTCAACCTGGCCAGATAAGTCTACTCATGAATGGCTATATAACACCAGGCAGCAACACTTTCACTTGCAGCCCAGAAGGCCAACCGTACCCTGGGCTGCATCGCCAGCAGCGTGGCCAGCAGGGCAAGGGAGGGGATTCTGCCCCTCTGCTCTGCTGAGACCCCACCAGGAGTCCTGTGTCCAGCTCTGGAGCCCTCAGCACAGGAAAGACATGGACCTGTTGGAGCGGAGACAGAGGAGGCCACAAAAGTGATCAGAGGGCCGGAGCACCCCTTCTGTGAGGAAATGCTGAGAGGGATGGGGTTGTTCAGCCTGGAGAAGAGAACGCTCCAGGGAGACCTTACTGCAGCCTTTCAGTACTTACAGGGGGGCTTATAAGAAAGATGGAGACAAAATTTTTGGCAAGGCCTATTGCGACAGGGGTTATGGGTTTAAACCAAAAGAGGATAGAATCAGACTAGATATAAGGAAGAAATTTTCTAAATGAGGGTGGTGAAACACTGGCACAGGTTGCCCAAAGAAGTGGTTGATGCCCTGTCCTTGGAAACATTCAAGGTCAGGATGGATAGGGCTCTGAGCAACCTCATCAAGTTGAAGATGTTCCTGCTTATTGCAAGGGAGTTGGACTAGATGACCTTTAAACGCTCCTTTGAACCTAAAACAGTCTATGATTAGTAGGAGGTCAGTAACAGCTTGCTAACAGTAGTACAATTCAAAGAGAAGACCTAACTTTACTCATCACTGTGCATGTTTTTATTAAGAGAATCTACAGCTCTTGATGTTATCTTTATTCGATACCCTCTCCCAGTCACCAGTTTGACTGCTACCAGTGTCAGTTCTTCTAGGAGGTATACGATGCTGTGCCTCACTGCAAATAAAGCTGTGCTTTATTTGTACATTCTTATTTGACCCGCCATTAAGAGAGAGAAAAAAGGAATTTTCAGCTCTGTTAGCACTGAACAGTTTTGTTGATGTGTTTTGTTTGGTTTGTGGATTGGTTTGGGTTTTTTTGAGAAGTCACTTTTAGCTAGATATTTCCCTGTCCAGCCCATTGTTTTATTTCCATAGACTAATTTGCCAGTGAATGATAAATGGGAGCAATTTTTTTGGCTTTATAAGTGTATTTCAAATACCCTAGTAAACAAAAGACACAATAACTTACATGATATCATCTCTGCAAGCAATATATACTGCTGTTCCCAGTTCTTTCCATTTTTTTTTTTAATTGATTAGAAATACATATACAACCTTGAAGGCCAAAAGCTTCTGAGTTAAAAAGCACACAGTGTTCTAATGTTTGTCACTAATGGAGTCGACTACACCTCTTTGCCAGGATGAAAGAGGCTTGCAAAGATATTCCAATACTGCTGCTTCCTTTCCCAAAGCAGGACCCAGACTTGGAAACAGGTAGAGATTGTGGAAGTTGTGCCAAAGAACATCTCAGGGATGCACCTTCTCATTGGTGGGCTAGAATCAGGTTAGGCAGTCTACTGGAAGGGGAATATAATGGTGTAAATTGACAACATTCCTTAAGTTCAGGCTACTGTTTCCACTGGCAGTAGTGTGGGGTCTTTGAGACAGGTGGCCGTCTTTAAAAACAAGTTACCCCTACCTTCTCATACTCAGATACATTCCCTGTCACTGCTAAAAGGAACACAATTCTGTTAAATATCAAAGTGATTAGAGAGTGTTGACAAAGAACAGAAATGGACTGGGGAAAGCTCAGTAAAGAGATCTTGTTTTCAGCAGTTCCATTACACACACAAACCTCCCTTGAGAGACTAAATTCAAATCCTGAAAATGTCTCCGTTCCCCATGTTACTTTATCTTTTGATATAATTGCAGACAAATTGCTAATGGTCACACTGCACACAAATTAAATTTATCAATAGGACAAATCAGAAATTCACAGAAAGCTAAGTTTTGCAGGATAGGTACTTCAGTACAGCACTATACCACCACAGTTGGTAACTTAAAGGCAATCATTCAATTGCATGAAACCTTTGGGCGAGTGAAGCAGTGTAATGAGACTTTGAACAAACTTAGGGGGATAAGCATTGATTAAAATATCAAAGAAATACTGTTTAAAGTGATATTGAGCCAGAATAAGAAAAGTCCCGATTTCTGGCTTTTAACTTGGTGCAAGATGTAAGTAGAAGTGAACTTTAGAACTAGGTTAACCTCTTTTACTTTGCATTTCTTTCACAATGAAGCTGTGGCTTTTTAAAACCTGTGGTTTTGTCTAACAGCACAGCCCTTCTAATGGTTAATGCATCTTTCCTTTCAAATCTCTCCAAGCTGCTAGGGAATAACTTAGATACTATTCACTGTATCCAGCCTTCTGCTTAGGCAGCAAATGCTACTCTTAGACAATGGTTATCCTGAGTAGCTATAGCATCATTAACTTGTCTCAGATGCCTCATTTTTAAAGATTGTTCTTGTTAGGAACAATTTTGGAAGAGTACAGAAGAGCTGAAAAGGGCTGAGTGTTTTAGATGAGGCTATTATAGCAAAATTGAGCATCTCAATCAAGTTCTCTGGTATCTAAACTGATTGATCACATCCTAGCTCTTCTGTGTTAAAAGAGGTCTGACAAAAAGTATGCATCAGAAATTTTATAGTAGTATTTCGTGTTAAGCCTCCCCCATCTGCACAGGTCAGATTTCAATTTAGATTATACAATTCACTAGAAAAAAAAAAATCCTCTATCTCAATGTTATATCATTATATCAATGAGATGTGTCCAAAATCTCTCATGGTCAATCTAGTAGACTGTAATTAGTAGACGGTAGAACCAAATTTGAGACAATCCTTCGTTGTTTCTGAAGTAAACTGGCACAACAAAGATGTTTGGGGGATTCCTTCCAAGACAGCAAAATTACCGCACCAGCTCTTGTTCAGATACATAGCCAAAGCCCCAGTCTTCCCTCCACCATCTAGTCCTGCCAGTTCTACAGGAAGTAAGCAGGTATTTGGACAACTTCCCTGTACCTTACACCTCCCTGAAACAATGACTCCTAAGATGAAAGTTATCTTGTTTAACTGTTAAAATTCTTGTATTGTATTCAGTTATTTAGTGACCAAACAAAGCAGGTACCTCCCATGTCTCATACATCATTATAATCTTTGAAAAAGGTTTCAAAAACATTCACTCAGCACGAACTGCTGAAGCGAACCAGAGGTAACCTGAATAGTACCCATTACTCAGGGACCTCAATAACAGACATAATCTTCTTGATTGCCACCTAGACAAGACCAGTACTACTTTCTAACCCTAGGGTTCTCTCAGAAACAGCAAATTCTACTTATTTCGATGAATAAAGACATCTGTAGTCTGACAGGGAAAGCCCTAGGTCCACCCATGCTAATACAGATTAAGGTGCAAAATTACAGTTCCACGGCCTTCATTCCACCAAAGAGCTAAGTTAAGCAGATGCTTTCAGTAACATTCAACATTATATTTTCAGGATCAGGTTCTTTCAGACAGTCATACCAGCCTTTTCCTTCCAAAAAATATGCGAAATGGAGATGGGATCAGTTTCCTTATATACAGCCCAGTTGCCACAAGATTCACAGAAGTGAGAGATGCAGATCCATCTGCCTCTGACAAATAGTTAGTAACCTCTGTCTCCCCCAAAGTTGTCAATATCAGCAAGATCACAGCCTACTCTGAGATGACATACTTGCCAGCAACTTTTTTTTAAAATTTTTTTTATACCCCCCAAAGAATTTAAATTCAACGCAGTGACTTCAGGCAAGTTATTGCTTACTGCACTGTAAACCCCAGAGTAATCAGCATGACACCCAGCTTTGTCCACAGATTGCTCTGCCAGTCATGGACCCACCGAATCCTCTCCAAATACCAGTAGCTTCAAAATGCAGTAGTGCAGCACACTCTTCTGTTCTCCTAGATGCTCTACACCATCAATTCATTAGAACAGGGGTAATGACAGGGGATTGAACACCCCCACCTGGGTTAGTCCCATTCCCTTCCTCCTCTGATAATTTCTGCATGCGTTTCCCAACTGGAAGAGTGAATTGCTTTCACTATAGAAGTGCTCATAGTGACCTTTTTAAAAGGGAAGTGTCAATTATCTTAAACTCTCTTTAGACTACTTCTTGTGTTGATACAATTAATTACCATCTCTTATTAAATTTCTGGCCATGTTAACATGTTATTTTTAACACAACTGTTCCAATTACCAAGATGTGAAGATAAAATGCTTAGGTATACCCTGTGTCTTGGAAGTTTTTAATAAGTAAAAAGGGGGTTTGTATGGCAGTGGTCAGGCACATAACCTTGATTTATCTGACAAAAGGAAAGCGCTATCCAAGATCAAGTCAGACCACGCACAGAGAAAGGAAGAAAAAAGGCATTTTATTAGTCAGATTAATTTGCTTCTGATGCTTTTTGACATTATTGGTTTTAGGTGCCTGAGAACCTGGACAAACCCAGTTCTGCATCACTAACTTTGATCCATGAAAGACTTCAATATTCATTTCTTATTTCATATTTCCAGCTTCAGGCCAATCCTCAAGGAAAATAACCCTAAAGATATTCAGTGGCAATCAGAAACCTGAAGAACAAGATAGACATTGAGGAAAACAGAGAATTCATTCTTTCAGAAGATCGCTATTGTTGCTGGTTCATTCCATGCCACAGGTCTCCTATCACAGCAATCTTTGGGAATATACCCATGAAAGGATTGGCATTGTTCATAAAATTCAATACTTTGTCTTAACTATTTGAGGAAGAAAGAAAGAGAGCTCAATCAAAAACTTTTACTATCTTTACAAAGCAATAATTTCAATTCCTTGATAAGCTAATGTATTAACAGAAGTCTAATTTATCCTTATTCTAAGAAAACTATCACTTGGCAAACAAGATCCAAGACACAATGACTGGCAGGTTTTATTTTACCAAGTTATGCTAGAAAGACATACTAGCTTTCCAAAAAAAAAAAAAAATAATCTAAACTTCCATTTCAAAACATTTCCCCACATGTATGATTTCGCAAACAAGTTTGTCAGTATAACCAGATTACTTTGCATTTTGTATACACTACATCCAGTGTTACCACTATTTGTTCAAATAAAGGTGACCAGGGTCATTCTCCTGATGCGCAAGAGGAATGCTGTGCTTACAGGGGCAAAGTAGGACTCTGGGCCAGGACTCATGTTTATTGAGGAAAGAGTTCATTTAACGGACTTTAAATATAATTGCCTAATATTAAAACCTTATGTCACACAAATGAAAATACACAATGTAGGTTCTGTTACTGCAGTCAGAAACAGGCGAGCTGATCGTTGCTCTCAAGGGAAGTCCTTTTGACTTAAAGGGCACTCTAAACTGATGAATCTTGGCATTCTCTGCACAGTCACTGTAGTCCATGGAGTTCACATACTTAGAGCACCTGTCCAGAATGATCTGGCAGTAGGATGGGGTTACCTCTTCACCATTTTGACTTTTAAGAAAGCCTTATTTAAACATGAAGGAAGATGCAAACATTTATTAGATAGCCTTAGAAGAACATTGTTTCATTGTGCTTTTCATCATAATATTGTTGATGATTACTACCTCAAGTCTTTTCAGAAGTGGCTAGGACTTTCCGTAAGTGCCAAAGCAGCTTTCGGGAGTAATGCATGACTACACATTCTGTTTTGAAATACTGCATAATGGTAAGTATAATAGAACTAGGAATTGTTGTGTGTTTTGCAATTTAGCATACATAGTTTTCAGTTTTGTTAGTAGTTCAAAAAGCTTTAACACTTATTTAATTAGTCTAAGCTTGGTAATTCAGCCAATGAAAACTAAATGTTTAAGTTATATTAATCAAAAACAATGTTAACAATTAAATTTCTGAATGATAGAGCAACAAAAACAAACTTGAGTAATGCTATGATTAATTAATTGATTAGCTAGTTCCTGTTGAGAAATTATATTCAATAAGAGTCCATCAATACAAATTGCTATCAATTGCCACTTTATGAGGTGCCAAGAATAATGGGTTCAGGTGCATATTAGAACTAGTTGTCATGAATGCCAACTTACAGCAGAAAAAATGGATTGTTTATCACCTAATTTAATTTCAGACAGCTAACTTGCTTGTAATAACTCATTTTAGCACTGAATTTTCAAGAACTTCCGTGTTGTTAAAAGCAGCAGCTTGTAATAAGTTTGCAAATTTAAATTCTTCTGTAAATAATTTAAAGCAGTCTATAACTCAATTTTGCCATTGAACATTTAGAAAACATTTAGCAATTGTATTCAATATCCAGACACCCCCTTTCCTCCAAGAGGTAGCATGTTTCATTCTAAATGCTTCCCTACTGCTGTAGTATTAGACTTGACTGTGCTTTTAATAACATTAAGATGCAGTGTCCAATGTTCCTTCTGGCCAAACCCGCCAAAATACTTTGTGGGATCTCTTGGGTCATGCATGCTAGCAAATATACCACACGTGGAGGCATTTATTACACTTTATTTCAGCACATCTGGGCAGTTTGGTGTCCAGATGCTCAAAAAAGCAACTGCAGAGAATACAATTCTACTCACAGGTTCATAAACAGAGTGAAAGGACACAAAGCTGCTCTGGTTTGGGGCAAGGGAGAGGTTTAGTTCATCCTATACTTCAGCCTATTTCTGAAGTCTTCTAGGTTATTTGATGGCAATTATGAACAAGGAAAGTTTCAAGAAAAAACAATCTACTTGTAGCCTTTGAAAAACAATGCAAAACATCAATTACTTGATGGCTCCTAGGAAGTTGTGCAAGGAGTGCATTCGACCCCTTGACCAGATCAGTGGTGGTTTGGTGCAAGCTCTGGAGGAGGTAAAGGCCTGACCCTGTAGCTGGGACTAGAACTCCTCTAGTGTCAATCTGTTCTCTGAAAACCCACAAAGGAGCAGATTGACACAGTGAGCATCGATGCATATGAGCTTGGAACACTGATCACGTGATTAACACATGAATAGTAGGTGGCTTTTCCAAGACTTTTACCAAGGAACAAAGCAGGTTGTGGGTACAAGGCATCTCCACACCTTTCCCATGGCATGTAACTTGACTATGAGCCAATCACTTTATCCCATAAATATGACAGCTTAAATGAGCCTTCTTTGAGCTCTCCCTGCTATGCAGCATGGCAGCAATCTCCCCTTGAGCTGGGACACCCCTCAAGGCTGCCTCTCAAGGCAGAGGCATCTTTCACCAGTGGCAGATCTTTGGTAAGTGGCTGTAGTATGATAACTTTGATTTTGCCTTGGTAACTTTGTTTGCAAGCTGAATTGATGATACTGAAACATTCATATATAATCCTTTAGACATAAACCAGGTCTCCCCCTTTCAGATTTCAAAAAACCACTCAACTTCAGTTAGCACTGCCCACGTATAAATATGTAGTTACATTATAACAATAAACTGAGATGACAATTTAAGAGTTTATTAACCTGCATAAAGCTTCACATCTAGGAATCATGCCGATCTATGTCTACAATTTAATATATGTTCTTGCAACTGTTTGTAGTTTCTGGAAATCGATATGCTATCAGCCTTTTTCTTTACTTTGCAAATAAAGCATAGAAACCAATCACGTTCCAGCACATTTGCAGTAGGTACCTGACAAAGTCCACCAGCTTGTACGCATATCTGTCAAAACGCTAGCAAGCATAAATCTTACTGCCAATTTCATTGACTTTGCAACTACGTCACGCTAGTAGGCAGTATGTTCATTAGTTGATGCAGATCACTTTATATTTCAGAATAACTATTGTATTAATACTCTCCTGTAATCTACGACTTCAAGAAAAATCAGCATAGTTGTAAACAAGCAGTAATAAACTAAAAGGTTTCAAAAGTCATTTCAACTTTCCTTTAATAACATGAATTGATTTAATAAAGAAAAACCTTCAAAGTCATTGAAATGCCACCTCAAAAAACAGGTCAGATTCTTACTTCCCAGATTCTTTTACAGCATGAAATGTTGTCTAAATTTTGCCTCATGACTTTTCTCCTTATGGCAGCTCCCATGGATCATTTCTCTTAGCAAAAAAAGGAATCCATTGACTACTCCTACCCTAGAGCTAATGGACTGAGCTTCCACTGGGAAAATGCTGCAGGCTGAACACAGATATTGACCAATCTAGTTAGAAAAATAACAGCACATAACCAGCACTACACTAGCATCACTGTTTATTAGATTTCACACAAAATCTTTTCATAAGTGAGAAAGTATTTCAGCTTTAGCTTCAAGTCCAACTAATAGCAGAATGTTTTACTGTGACTCAAAAATTCTTTCTTTGTGCAAGTCTGATTTTTTCTCCCTGAGAACATTTAACTGGATTTCCCGAGATCTGTTTGCTCTTACCGTTCTAGGAACAGCTTAGGATGACCTGCCTCAGGAAGTCAGTCTGTTCATGCCATGACCATTTTGGAACATCCTAACCTGCTGTCAGCACACAGCAGAGCAAGGACAGATTACAGAAGCCCATTTCAGAAGCAGAGCACTGCAGAATAGGTATGGCTTAACGCATTAACATTGTAGACATACAACTGAAACTTCTAAAAATTCAATTAAAAAATTGTGTCAAATAGAGTTATTTAGACCATGTTCAAAGAGCCTTTGGTAATAACACAAATAACGCTTTGCCTGGAGGAAAACTGTTGAATGAGATTGTTTCAGTGTTTTACTCTATTGATCCACAGCTATACTGACACAAATGAAGAGGCAACCGGAGACGGGAATTACTTCATCCAGTTTCATTACCAATGCAAACACCTCATGTACCTACGCTGTCAGGAATCAAGTGGTTATTCCCAACTCCATTAGCAAGCATTTAATATCGGAACGGGATGAGGCCATATGGCACTTGAGTTCTTCCTTTTAGGGGGAGGGAATAAAAGTATTCTTAATTAAGAGAGTTTATGTATTTAGTATAATCACACTTGGAAGGTTCAAAAAACTATGTCTATTCACTGATTCAAGATAACAGCGTAGTAGACTTAAAAGCACTTCCCCTCCAGTGTGTCATAAACTTAGTAAAAACCACATAATACTTTGAAGAGAAATTATTTGGAAGAACTTTTCCGTAAAGAAATGTGGCCATAATTCATTAGTTTGAAGCCTGTATCACATCTTAAACCCTTAGAAAACTAGAACTACAAGAATCTGCAATTACTTCAGAACAAAAAGGTTGAAAGGCAAGACTGAAAAACCATGAGCAGATCTTACTTTCACTTCAACACCAAAATTGATAGATCCAAGTAACAGTATACATTGAAATACAGGCAGGTTATAATTTATTACATTTGCGATAAAGTATCAACTACTATGTCTATTGACATTCTATGACAACTGGTATTTGACTCCATACAATCCATTACTTTAATCATTACATTCTAATAAAGCCTTTCTAATAAAGCTTTCAGATGATAAATAACATTGATCCGTAAGGAATTGTTATTTACCATTGATAGACACCATGTAGCAAGACAACTTTAAGGAAGATGTATGCATCACAATATAGCTGAACGCAAGGTCCTACCTAGACACAGGATGTTAGTCATCCTTAAGGGGGATCTGGGAAACAGTAACAGATTAGTGCAGCAGTGCTTTTATACAGCATTTGTTGAGACTTTCATTTTTGACCAGAGCCTTATCAAGCATGAAGCATTAACAAAACTATACCATCTTACAATCAACCCTCAGATTTCATCCTTTGGCTCCAGTCCTAATCCAAACATGGAAGACAAAAGATGGAGAATTGCATTGCATTCAGAGAAGAGCTCCAGAACAATCCGCACCCTGGGAAACATGCTTTGCAATGTGGAGAACTCCAGTTGCTTTACTGAACAACTTTTAAAAGACTATTAAATCAAAATCTACAAGTACCAGTGAGAGTACAAGACTGAGATCACTTTAACAGACAAAGGCAAAACAGACTTAAGTGGCTTTTAAATTTACCACAACTCAAGTTTATGCATTAATTTAAATGAACCCATAAAAACAGGTGAAAAGGGTTAACCATTGGAAGACTGTAGATCCAGATCCAAAAGGGTCAACTGTGACCACACTGAAGGTGTGTAGAATTCAAATACCTATTCCTATGGTGCTTGTCCCCACTCATCCCCCCAAAATGCCAAAAATTCTCTACATTATTTTACTGACACCTAAGCCCAAACACAAATAAATCCCTGTTGGTACATAGAGAAACTTTCACACACTCAGAATTTACTGCAGTCTAAGCAGAGTTAATGGCTTCAATGTTTGTGTCTTACATGAGCACAGACAGCAATACCAAAGTAAACATTCCTCTGCTCAAGTTTCCTATAGAACAATGAAAAATTCAGGATTAATTAGGCCAGAACAAAGTACTATGTTGTAACCTATTGTTAATAGGTTACTAGTAAGAGAGAAAAAGTTTTTGATTCTACCTCAAAGTGCAATTCATAAACTACATGACATCAGTAAAATTGGACTAAAGTTTTGGACATCACAAGACCCACACCCAATATCTTCAGCAGTCTAGGTCACAGGTTGTTTTTCCACTAAGCTTGTTGAGATCTAGACCTCTTTTCTCTACAATAGAAGCGTCACAACTATGACGATAAGTGACATGAGCAGCCCATAGCCTTACATTCAGATCATAGTAATAATCCCTTTACCGTGTTTCACTGATGATGGCTATAACACTCACATCTTCTATTTTGAATGACTGTTTGAGGCACTGAACTACCGTGGAAAGTATAAACGCAGCAGCACTCCCTCTGTTTTTAAAAGCAGAGGCATGAGAACCTAACTCCAGGAGACCATTTTTAGGTGCTGATCCTGACTTGACACAAGACGACTTCTGCAGCTTGTTTTAGGTACTTTCGAAGAGGCACTCCTTTTCAGTATTCCCTGTGGACTCTGCTCCACACACAGCTCTGGATTCAGTTCCAAGTTAGGCATTTAAAAACAGATTACTACAGCAACAGGCATTACAATAGCAAAATCTTTTGGGAGGAATTTATTCCAACACTTCATTTGGTGTTTTTAAATTGACAACATATTTCTCAACGAGTTCTAGTTAAGCCTTGTATTTTTAGGAAAAGCTATAGTAATTACTGGGTTATATTTTATGGCTTCTGTTATGCTGAAAGCCATATCTAGATTAAAGATAGAAAGGGCCAATATAAATACTGTCATTTACGAGTAGGTCACTGGATAGGGAAAAAAAAAACCCTGGGCTTGCTTCCAATTTTACACACAGGAAAAATGACAAAGAAAAGTTGGATGGATGTCTACTAATATATAAAAAGCATTTTTATACCTAAAGGTGAAAATAAACATCATTTACTAATGGACTGTTTCAAATAGCTACAAGGCTACTGAAATATTGAATTTACTTTCCTTCAAAGGTTCTCATCTGCATTGTACAGCATTTACTACTTAAATAATGCAAAACTATAAATCAGCAAAAGGACATTCACACTTCAGGGAGCCTGACACCATACCCCACAAATACCACTTCAGTTATAACAATGACTGTTAGATAATACTGAAATAACCTCACTTTGTTAATTGTGGCACTTAGAAGCAAGATTTGGAGCCTTGTCAGCATTTCAAAAACATTTTGGGCTGCACCATTAGTACAGTAATAACTCAATGTCATGTTAGAAGGAAGGAAACACCAAGTATAACAGCACTGATTTTCACTACGCATGCAAACATACCACCAGGACACTTCGGGTAGTGTTCAAACACTAGGAATACTTGTTCCACTACAAAGAATACCATTTATTCCTTTGAAATCATTCCTTTTAATTTTGATCTGTGCTTATATCATGTAACATATATATTTGTACTATCATCCGAACCCATCACATGTATCAATACACAAGACTCCATTGCAAAGAAAAGGTATGCATCTTTTCAAAGATGTTTAAATAATATTGTAATTTATGAAGAAAATACTAAATTTCACACATTCATTTTTATAAAAACCTTTACTCCTAGAAAAAGGTCTATAGATTATCTTTATGCAAACATATTTAAAAACTTTAAGGTTTTTTTGATAAGAAATTACTTGGGTTTTCTCCTTAGAATCAGTAACAAAGTGTTATCAGGAATGCAGACTAATGGATTTGAGAACACTAGAAGTGTTGATATTCTCCCCTCTTTATTCTATGCAAGGGTGAAATTCCTATCAAACAACTGTTAAGACTCATAAAAATCATAGGCATGACTGACTATTTTTAGTAAGAAGCTATACATAATGAAGTACGCATTAATTTTGCTTTTCACTCTTCAGTTTCTAGAAGTTGAAGACATATACTGAGATTTACATTTTCACATGAGAAATTAAATTGGGTAGTACTATAGTTTTCCTATGAATAAGCCTAGACAGCATGTCTTAACATCAGAGACGATGCCTCAGTCCTGCACAAATCAGCATAAACCGGTTCGTGTCCATCTTTTTCAAGCTGATGGTCCTTTGTAGCAGTAGACTGCACCTGTATTGTGCCTCACTTGTGTGCATGTTCCCAGCACTGTAATACTACCTGCTCTACAGCCTTCTTACCACTGTCCCCCTCCAAAATGCACCACCTTTCTCACTCACCCATGTTACACACATTTTGTGACCACACAGGAATGTTTTGCATAAAGGGGCAGGTACAATTACCTTCCCCTCTTCTGCTGCTTTGCAATAGTTGTATAGATATGTTAGTTATTGCAGCTACTGCAATGGGCAGGATTTGGCTTAGGTCACAGATTTTACTCACTCCACCACTTGCCGTTTCACATCTTTTCACCCTTTTATTTATGGCAAGAAAATGGAATCAACTGTATTTACCAGCTACTCAACCCATTCACTGATTTTAGAGACTGGGACAAAATACCTTATGGTATTAATCAGCTATTTGCTATTGAACCTCAGAGCACTAACCTTGAAGGAAAAAGATCTGGCTCTCTTCTCAGCGGGGGAAGCCTCATTCCCACTGCATACATCATTTCCAGGCCTATTTCATAGGGTCAGTGATGCATACTAGGCTTTATAAGCAGTAAAGAATTTTTAGATACTTGAGAACAGTAATTTTATTTGTACTCTTTTTTAAAAAAATCAAAGCTGGTACTGTGTAAGACACTGTGGAAATGAGTAGAGGTGAACCAAACTGCCATTCCCTTATTAGCAGTGGGGAAGGCAACACAACAAGGATGCATAGCCTTTCTTTAATTCGCATGAGTATTACTTAGTCCTTATCGAAGTAAGTGCTAATGCCGACTGCTCACTAAAGCCATGAATTTTCAAAAGCCTTCTCTATCTTAAAACTTACAAGTATCATTTTAATATTATATTCTGTGACAGACGAGCTTATAAAGGAGTGTAACAGTAGAGTTCCTTTAGCCCTACATGTCTGGTAATGGGCACTGCATGAAATATGAACTTTCTTATCTGTGATATATTATCTTTGCTTGAAATATGGTTAATTACTGTCATTTGTTAGAGATGAGACAGTTGAGTATCATTTCTTGTGTCACATTGACTTCAAGTTGCTTATGATTGCATGAAATTAGTGACAGTGAATTTCTGAATACAAATTTTCACAGATTCACTATGCACCCCATAATTACTAATACACTGCCTCCACTGAAATTTCTAACTACAGAAAAGCATACCAATACTTAATACACTTAATAAATTCATTATTATATTCAACATAGATTAAAATATCTACACAATTAGATCAGTGATATGCATTGGTAACATCAGATCAGAGGACAGTTGCTCAGTTTGAAGCTTAAATAACTCATTACTTTTAGTTTTTTAAGTATTTGTATGTAATGCTAAAGATCCACTTTGCAAGACAACCACCTCTCCATTTTCCAAAGCTGTTTCATATTATGTACTCAAGAGTTAGCTCCCAAGACAAAGATACAATAACCATGCAAGTAATTCGGTTCGTAAGTTCTATCATAGTGTAATTGAGCCTGATAAATTTTAAGAATATATTTAACCGCAGCTGCCTATTTCCTTTTAAGACAGATAGACTACTTTTGGAAGGACAGTAGCACACACGAATTTGCTTGAAAGATCAGGACATGCATTACATTATTCACAGCTACAAGTTAACATGTAGCAATGATTGTTATTAAATACAACTCATGTGTTGGAAGACTTGAAAAACAAGAGATGCTAGTTACACAAGAACAAACACAAAGTGATTGCTAAGACTAGTCAGAAGACAGATTGGAAGGATACTAAGGGCTCAGACTCCACAACTGCCTCTGTTGTGAAAGCAATTAGGTCATCGTCTTAACACACCGACTCTTTTGTTCATCTAGCTTAGTGAACTAACATGCTTAGAAGAAAGGTATTTGAGATGACTCACTCTACAGTACCTGGCAGCACACAACTCCAATATCACTGGGTGAAAACCAGAGCCAGTAATAAGATCCAGTTTATACTAGTCAGATGTTTTTGGGTATCAATTACATTTGTTAATGTACCTGTTGACCTAAGATATACAGTCTAGACACTTAAGGACTGAAATGTGCTAATAAATCACTGAAAGAACATGATGCCTTTATGATACAGCAGGGATTTTTTTAATTAGTCAGATGAACACACCTATTCCAAAAAGGAGATACTGTCTATTTAAGTGAAACTTTATTATGATTAGGAAGAGCAGCCAGTCTATTTCCTGAAGATGGAAAAAAAGAAAATAGATGCTAGGGAAAAAAGATACATCTGCCTAGACTACCTGGTCGGCTTCAGAGAAGACACTAGCAAAAAAGTACTAATGTGAACCAACGGGAGATGACTTTTAATAGTGGGCTCTCTTAAAGTGCAGCTGGCACATACAAACAAGAAAATTATGATTGACACATTACCAAGAAAAAGAAAAACTAAGCAAACAAAATGAGACCTCAAGAGAAAAACATCTTTCTCATTTACTCCTAGTAATAGGTACTTGAAATCTATTTCTTCTTTTGTTTCTTCTTTGAAGAACTAAAATAGCACTGCCAATTCACACAGCACAGAAAATAGCTTTAGCACAGTTCACCTTAACATCACCAAACTTCAGCCAAGGCACCCTGCATTAAAGAAGAGAGACTTTTCTTTCCACAGCTCACCCAGTTTCCAGGCTGCTTTCTGTGATCAACCATGGCTCTTCACACAAAGCTCTTCCTGCAGCATCTCTCAGTACAACTCTACAGTCTTTTCAGGAGAGCCTGTAAATTTGTTATTTATTGGGACCTAGGCTTTTATAGCTCCTGTTTCTAATTGGCTAATTGGTCAAAGCTGAGGATAGGTAAAACCCTGTGAGTAGGACCTTCATTAACTCTTTCTGATATGTTACCCTGTGAACTGTGCCCAGTTTACCAGAAAGCCTCTAAGAAAAACCTTCAAAAAACTGAACTTATCTCACCATGCATAAGCCACAAACTCGTAACCATGTTTTGTCACAGCACATGCACTGCCAATATTTAAACACATTCTTTAAAAAACACTGTGCACAGTACTTGGTCCTATTAACATGAAGTCTCCAAAACAGCTGATGAGAAGATGAGGTCTCTAGTGCTGTAAATACTCAGCTAATAAACAGCTGCATCCGTCTGTCAGAAGTGTTCGCCATGTTACCATCTTAGTGATCACAGTGCTGAAACAGAATCGTGCTCGGAGACCTGCATACTGATGAAGACAAGCTGATTAGAGTTAAAAATGGGCAAGGCAGAGGTGAGTAGGGGAAAGAATTTGGAAGATCCTACAATTACACAGCTGATGTACCAATGATCAATATAACCCTTTGTATAGCAGAGCTTTTGAATTTCTCATTAAGCAGCATTTCTGAATAATGCTTCCTGCCTTTCCCAGTTGATTTGAAGCTATTGCCCCACATTCTGCAAGATAATTAGTTGATTGTACTGTTTTCACTTCTCAGGGAGGCTACAGTCACAGAATCACAGAATCACAGAATGGTAGGGGTTGGAAGGGACCCCTGTGGATCATCTAGTCCAACCCCCCTGGCCAAAGCAGGGTCACCTACAGCAGGTTGCCCAAGACCACGTCCAGGCAGGTCTTGAATATCTCCAGAGAAGGAGAATGCACAATGTCCTTGGGCAACCTGTTCCAGTGCTCCGTCACCCTGAGAGTGAAGAAGTTCTTCCTCATGTTCAGATGGAACTTCCTCTGCTTCAGTTTGTGCCCGTTGCCCCTTGTCCTGGTGCTGGGCACCACTGAAAATAATTTGGCCCTATCCTCCTGACACCCACCCTTAAGATATTTATAAGCATTTATAAGGTCCCCTCTCAGCCTTCTCTTCTCCAGGCTAAACAAGCCTAGCTCCCTCAGCCTTTCCTCGTAGGACAGATGCTGCGGTCCCCTTATCTTCGTAGCCCTCCTCTGGACTCTTTCCAGTAGTTCCTCATGTTTCTTGAAGTGGGGAGCCCAGAACTGGACAGAGTACTCCAGATGTGGCCTCACCAGGACAGTGTAGAGTGGGAGAAGAACCTCCCTCGACCTGCTGGCCACACTCTTCTAAATGCACCCCAGTGTGTCCTATGACACGCTTGGACATTTTAAGCCCTTTGAAAAACTATCTGAAACAGAGTGATAGAGTATACCTCAGCAGCAAAAGCTATTGCAGTGATTGTTGTAAAAACATCAGACCCTTCCTTTGCTTTCCGTGATGGCTTTCTAAAGAATATCAATTCAAGGTTTCAGACCTTAACCTATCACTCCGTCTGCAGACTTTCACAAACTTCCCTATCATTTACCCCACATTCTAGACAAGTTTCTCTGACTTTGCCCTCTCTCACATAAATGCAAGCCAAAACTACATAAAACCAAACAAACCATGATATCACACACTCCTACACTATGTGCACTGGTTTTATGCCACTTCCTGCTGTGAACATCAACGGCTCTGTGCAGTGTGTATGCAAATTGTAGCACTGTCTCTGGGCTTTGGGAAATACAGTTTGGGTTGCATGCAAATTTTATCAACGTATTACTCAGTGAAGAGGTCACATTAGGGGAGATATAGAAGCAGTTTTGTGCCATTTAAAGGATGCGTATTTTGTGCATTTTATGGACATAAAATTCTTGCTCCCAAAGCATCAAAGCATCTTCCTGTATGGCCCCACATTAATTATTGCTCTCCTTCAGGTTCCTATATTGTTTGTGCACCCTTTCCAGTTCTCCTTTTACTTTCTTTTCACCTTGAGCTGTTACCTCTTCATATAATTAAAAGTAAAAGAAAGTCACCAAGATGACAGACATCTGGGTTAGAGAAGCTTATTTATAATCTTCTTTAGCTATTTATTTTGCCAAATAGTGGCAAACTGGCTATAAACTATTGCTAGACCACATACACGCTGCACTTTATACTCACTTCAGTGGATATTGTCCATGGAATTTTCGTATTAGAACAGAAACAGATTCTGTAACTGTTTTGGAGAAAAAGAAAATTAAATATTCAGATTGTAGTACTACTTCTACCACTTAATTACACTGTGAAGTGAAAAAAAAAATTTCTTCAATTTTTTAAAAACATATTTCTGTAATTACCCTGCATTTAATCATAAACACGAATCCACTATTCCTCAATAAATCAATCAGAGTAGGTATACTACTTCACAGATCTGTTTTTAATGGTGCTCTAGCAGATATACATTGTGCTGGATTTGGACCTGATGCAACTCTACCTTTCATGACTTCAGCAAGTGAGTGATGGGAGAATGTAACTCAAATAACTTTCACGATAAGTGCTGAAGGTACACAGGAGTACACAACAGTAAGTTTTGGAGATTTTTTTTAATGCATATTCTATTTATGACGTTTGGCTGCCTCTGTTTATAACAAAATGGTAATATTTTTTCTTTCTTTTACTATGATTTTAATATATATTTCATGCAAAAAAATGAAATATGCACTTTACAGCATCCATATGCCCAGAGGAAAATGATCTCACTGGGTCTCATTGCCAAAGACTGGTTAGCAGCTCTTGGTATATTTAGTGGCGAACTTAAAGAGTGTCATGAGAACTTGTATGTTTTGTGTTGCAAAGCACAAATTATGTTTGTGAGTCACTGGCTAATGCTTTTCCGCACATAAACTGATATTTAAGCGTGTTCAGAAGGGTACATTTGATTCCTTGTGATTCCTACAATTTGAAAAACTTCTCAATATAAAATAAATTGCTTGTCTACTTTTCCAAAAGTCCAGTGGCTTTTCCCTTAATAACCATTAAGGTATTTGTAGAACTGAGTAACTTTATTTATTAACTCCAGCTGATTCAATATTTATACATCTTTTTCAAAGGCCGAAACATTTGAGACAAGAAGCTGACAGCAAGTGTCTCTTTAAACTTCCCAGTTTCTTACTGAAAGCTGGATAATAAAGATAAGAAAAAGATCATCTTGTCAAGGATACAGTAGAAGGAATAGCACTTGGAAGGGCAAAATTCTACTTTAAATATAATTCCAATAACGTGAATACATACCAAAGATGAAAAAAGCAAATTTTTATTTCATGCACACCTGTTAAAAACTTTACTGCATCACTCTAATGAACAATAATGTTTTACAGTCTTCGTTATAGGCAGCCCTAATAGATTTGTAAAGTACACTACATTTATAACTGGAAGTGATCACATATCACTAAGACTGCTTACTTTTTAAAGGAGTTCCTCTTGCAGAGATGGCCCTGATACAAACTTACTGACCTTCCCAGTTTCACTGCAGTCTAACTGCCTTTGTAACTTCTACTTTACTGCAGCTTCTACTTACTGCAGTAGACCATTCATAATCTTTTGTTTTCCAAAAGAAATTGTGCCAGGAGAAGGCTCCTTCTGAACCATTAAGGAATCATACTATTGGGCCCTAAATCTCGATTGAGTCCACTCATTTTTAAAGTTCTAATATTATGGTATTTTCTGTAATAAAAAAATTATTGAGATTATTACTGAAACTAACACCTGATGCAATGTTTCTGCCTCTGCTTTGCTAAAGCCAGTGAATGGAATCCATGCCCTATAACTTACGTACCCAGCCTCCTCACAACCTCTTTGAAATTTTGGGTTCCTCACACCAAAGAAGTGATCTAGTCTGCCTGTAATTAATACCATACCTTTCTAAAGAATTAGTGTGAAAAAATAAACTGCCTCTCACAACATGCAGGAGGAAAACTAAGCCTTGTCCTCTTCCACTGAGAACACAGGGAACATGGAGGAATATTATACAGCACGCTTAGATTAAATTCCTCCAGCTCTGATGATGGGCACCTAAGGAGAGCGGGACCCACATATGTCTTTTGTATGGTAGAGCAGATGTCAAATCCTGATCCAGGTGAGGAGAGGGCTGAGCTTCAGGCTCTACTCAGTTCAGGGGGCTCATGGTCTACCTAAGCAGGAACATGTTTCATCCTTTTTCTTGAAATTGAGCCATGACATAACCAGAAATTCAAGACCCATGATGCCCAAAGCACATCAGGCAGAGAGATGGAAAAAGCATACTCTAGAGTTCGGGATCTTGCCCACGGGGAACATTTTACACCTGCCCCCTTCCAGAGGAGTGTCCAGGTCACCCGAGCAGTCAGATACCCTCTAATCTGTTCTGCTTTAACCATCTGATTAATTCACTCCTGTAGCTGTAAAACTAAGAGTGTGCTCCCACAGGGTGCCTAGGGCTATGTGGGTATAGTCCCCCTCAGGCTCAATGCGTTCTTACCGCGTGGACAGATGCTAGTCTCACTATATTATTGTGCAACACGTTGCCATCTTCAAAATTAGTTTAGTTCTAGTCCTGACCAGACATAATATCTCATAGCCTTTGCTGTGGAGTCAGACAAATCTTAGCTAAATGGATGGCTCTCTGAAGTTTAGGTGAAGTTTAGGCATCTGCTATCTAGGGCAGGCGCATTGCCTTCTACGCATCGAATTCATATTCAGTTCAGACTCGATTTTAGTTTGATAGCAGTTATAGAAAGACAAAACTTCAGTGAAAACTGGCATAACCTAACAGATTATCCAACAATACATGTAGGTTGTCAAGTTCTGTGAAGAAAAGCAAAGGCATTGCATTTCTGTCTGCTGCAGCTTCAATACGTATTGCTGTTGGCAGGAAGAACTGAAGCTCACGTACAGAGTTAGGAAATGGCATGCAGGTAAAATCTCTGAAGCAAAGCTAAGGATTACAAGTTGCCAAACATCAACCACCACTGTACGGTAGCCATTTTCACCTGGAGACATGGGAAAGAGCTGATGAAAGACTACAGTTTCTGTATCTATCTCTTCTTCTACTTTTCTTTTAGAAACGTCCTACTTTAAAGATAAGAAATAACTTTTGATCTAAAACCAAAAGAAATACTGAGAAAATATATATAACTAGACAGAGCAGCCTGTCAGAGAATGGCATGTGCAAATCAAGTGTACAGAAAAGCCCAGTCAGTCAAACCAGGAAAAATTTTAATCTATGTGCTTTTTAGTTATCCTGATAGCATAACTATTTCCATGTTTTGGTATGTTCAGTTTAAACAATTCTGGAAAAATCTCATTGTCGTGGATTTGCTATCAAAGGCAAGATTCCCATAAGCAAGCCTTGCTCAAAGACAATCCTAGAGGTACATACATATATATTTTATTTTGCATTCACTGAATTTTTGTACCTATGTACTTTATGAAATAAGATGTTGGAAAATTTTATTTATTACTGTTAATGAACATAGGACATGTACAGAGTCAATATTCATAACATTTACAGACACTTCTAAATACTTCTGCTTGAAAACAATCAGAACATTTATTCTGATACTTTCGATTTGCAACTATGCTTAATACAATAATTTAACAATTTCTATTCACAGCATGCCAATATTGCCGAAACACCTACATTTAGCTAGTCAGCCAAAATTCCTGCTAATTGTTCCAATTGAGCATGAAATTTGTTGGCAACTTTGTTCAACACAAATCATGTATTTCTATCCAAACAATTTCTGTAGTCATCTGATTATGCAGTACATGTGCCAGATAAATTTAGTGAAGTGGAAAGCTACATTTTTATCAAAAAAAAAAGGAAAAAAAATCAGGTTTTCAGAACTAATTGTGAATTCACAGATCCTACAGCTCACAAGCTAATAAGCAGAGGCTTTACTCTCTTGCTAGTATGAAATATTAGGACATCAACCTGCATGTAGACAAACCTCCTATACATTATGTTTAAGGAAGTCTTACAATGTCTGTTTGCCCATAAAGGTAAATTGACTCAACAGAAATAAGCAAGCAAACAAGAGAATGTAGGAATCAAAAACATGTTTTCTGTAAATTTAGAGACTGGATACACTCCAGAACCAATTTGGATTTTTAAAAATTTTCTTTAAGTTAAGGACTTTGTCAAAACTTCAACAAGTTTTGAGGTGTTAGTACATATTTTAGCAACAAACACACAAAAAACTTTGGTCTATATGAGAAAACAATATGGCTTATTCCAGGCAGCATTTCTTAGACTATTTTTAGATTTCCCATAAGCCAAATGAGAAAACTATTAGTTAGAGATCTTAAAATATTTCTAACTGGATTCTGTGCAAGGAGTTGAACATCTATACACTTTACATTGAATAGAGTTAGTATACACAACACACATAAAAAATCATGGCTGTGACCAGTGTGCATGAGCAACTAAATTAGATATTTGTTCTGAATCACAGGCTCAGAACATTCACACATTGCTAGACATAAATCTAAAGAGAAGTAACAACAATCTTATGCAAATGTAAAGATATTTAATTGGGCAGAGCTACGCTGTTGCATATGACCACTGAACAAGGAATTAAAAAGTGTGAAATCTAAAATTCTTATTTCATGAAAAATAGTTCATTATATGAAGAAGGAGTTATGGCAAACCAAACAACACTGCTTTCAGGTAAATGCTTTTCTCTAATGGAAGAACTACTGAATGTGAATTTTGTGCATAACTTCCCTCACACATGGTATCACAAAAGGATACCCAAGGTGAATCAATCATTTGCAAAGAATAAAAAAAAAAAAAAGATTTGAAGGTAGGATGTAAAATAAAGTGACTCAACAGTTTAGGAGAAAGTTTTCCAGATGAACAGGACTGAGGGAGTGGGCAGAGAAGAATGAAGTGAGCCAGCAAGGTCAACACATACCACAAGATAATGGAGCTCTTGAGGCAGCGGACAGCAAATTTAGCACCATCTTTGAGTAATACAGAAAAACAGAACATGTGATCCAATATAGATTCTTCTCTTCAGTGTCAGGTCTACCATCTGACTATATTTCCCTGAGATCTAGTAATGTAGGATGCACGGAATCTGAAAGGCTACGAAAATGGTAATGCACTGGTTAAGACAAAAAGAATAATCACATCATGAATACAGACTTCAAGGAGAATATTGAAGCTGTTCCAGAATGGACTGGAGATCATGTTAGGCAGACCCAGAACTGTGGAGAGACTAGGGGTTAGAGATGACTTAACAGTTTCTGATCTTGCAAGAAAACTGAGGATGTAAATCAATGAAGATAACACCAAAAGTGAAGAGAAGGGTCAGATATATTCAGTACCAGGCAACTAATAGTGCAATGTAGGTAATTAAAGTGTTCAAACAACAGAAATGGAAAATTTTCAGAGAGTATGAAGAAGGAAGATCTAGGCGGCAATCAGAATAATAATAAAGATAGAGCTGAAAGGAGAGCAGCTAATGCTGCTATGGGTACATGGTACCCGAGAAATGTTTGTCCAACCTGTTCTAAAAAGCTTCCAATAAAAGAAATTCCATCACCTCCCCAGGCAATTGCTTCCAGTGATTCAGCTTTATTATAAGAAGTTTTTTCCTGATATCCAGCCTAAACCTCCTGTACTACAATTTAAGTCCATTACACCTTCACTGCCTACAGTGCAGACAAAGATTGTTGCCCTTCTGATTGCTACTAACCTTTTGCATATTTGAAGGTATTATTTTGACTCCTTTCAGTAGTCTACTCCAATTTCCTTGAGTTTTCCTTGTAGTTATATTTTCTAAGTCTCTGATTGCTTGCATTGTTCCCATCTAGCTTTTCTCTCCTGCGGTCCTCCTTTAGGGTCAGTGCCACAGACCAGACAGAGTACTTAGTGAAGCCCTTTTCACTGCCAAGCAGAGCTTGGCTTATGGACATCACACATGGACAATATGGATAATTCAAACTTGGAATTAGCATGAGGTTAAAAAAAACAAACAAAACTTTGTTAAGAAAGAAAAAAATTAGTTAGGAAAGTTACAATTAAACTCAGGGACGAGAGATCTAAAACCACCAACTCCTCACGTGCACATTCAAAGCCTTCTAAGGAGCAGGTTACAAAAAACCAATGCAACCTTCATTTCTGAATTACATTGAAAAGAACGAAAGGGGTAGGTGTCTCTAAACTACGTCTCTGTTCTCTTGAGTCCAGCTACAGCTTTTGCAGCCCCTGGAATCACTCAGAACAACCTGCAACTTGTTGTACGTGTTCGGGGCTGAACTGGCTCACAGGCTGTATCCTGCATTTGGCGTTACACCTTCCTCAGCACTAAGCATGACAAAGATAAAAACGTGGATAAGCCAGTGCAACTATCCTTCCCCATCCAGGAGAACGACTGTCCCGCAAGATAGCGTGGGATAAGGTCTAGTTATTCCACTGTAACAATAAAGAATAATCAGACTTGACTGTATTTTAAACGAAATTTATAATAACTAAGTAATATACTAAATATCTTCTTTGATGTTCCCTCCCCAATAAGCTTTCATGAGCAATACTTGCAGCTTTGCAAATTATATAGTATGACTTTTAAGTGAGCAAGAAGTGCAAGTATAATGGTCTTTGATAGCTCCTGTTGCCAAATATGTATTGCCTTTATGGTCACCGGAAATAAGATGATCATTTTAGGGACAATTTCGTCATTATCTTAAATTAGTTGTTACTTTCTTACAAGGGGAGTGAAGTTATCTTCTGATACCGAGACTAAAATTAGGAACTGAAAATATCAAGGGGCAATCTGATGACCTGTAACAAGAGTTGGGAAGAGTCTGTTCCTTGATATTAGACATTATGTCATCAAAATAATGCAGGTGTAATGCTGATGAAGAATACAACTTGTTTCATATTGTACAAAATAATGAAGCACGCTTAGGCTGCAGTTTCAAAAATTGCTCACTGAATTATTCAAATTAAAGCAGAAAACTGGATTTATTTGTAAAGCAAGATAAAAACTCCTGATGTCTTCTTGGCAGGAGAAACCAGCAACACAGCTTATTAGTATAAACTTCAATTACCTAAACCCCACAAATCTCTGGTACAGGATTTTAATGTGTTTTAATAAGTCACTCTGGTTTCCAATAGCCATTCTTGGTATAATGAGAGCTACTAGTGTCAGTGCATACCTTCCAATTCTTTTACTCAAATAAATGAGAAATAATGGTCGATCTTTGCTTCATTCTTCTCAGAAGTGCCTGAAATTCAAAACTTCTTTAATGTACCACAAACATTACCTATTGCTTGCTAGAGAAACAAACCTAGATTTTATTTGAAATTCAAAATTCTTGAGATAATCTTACCTTGTCAGAAGTAGAGAACAACCTAACATCTGGGACAATTCTACAGGAAATGCAGTAATTTGATGGAAGAATGACTGAAAGACTTACTGCATGTTTTTCTGCAGAAATAATTATTAAACAACATTGATTTGGAAAAAAAAAAAAAATCCAAGGAATACTGTAAAGATATCAAATGGACGATCATCCTGAGAGAAAATCTGCACTTGGTTCTTCTGCAGACAATAACACATCTGTCTTTACTCCAGCAGACGTAGCACAGTAGATGCTGCTGTCCAGACACTTCGTATGACCATACGTTAGAATTTACCATAGGGCCCACCTTATCTCACAAGTGTAAAGAAAGAATCTGTCCCGGTTTCAAAAAAAGTAATGGCCTCTGAACGAACTGAAAAATACCCAGAAGTCAGGCAAAGCAGAACAGAAAAATCACTTCTATTACTTTTCACTTAAGATATAGATTAACTAAAATGACTGTCAACAGCACGGTGGAAGTGACTCTCCAAAAGTGATTTATATTCTTGGGAAAAAATGTTGCCTAAAGGAGGCTTAGAATATGAAGATAACCTAAACGATTTAGCTTTTGGGATACACTGGGGAGCAAAAAACAAACAGGTCTGGAAATGGCTTAGATGTCTAGAAAAAAGAAATGAAAGGAACAAAAAAACATTTTAATACTGCGGGCACTGAGTGTCAAGAAGCATTGTAACTATTGATCTATGATGCTACTTTAATTTTGTATGATTCTGGTATTGAAAAAATTATGGTAATATGAGAAAATATCACAATATTCTCAATGTTGTGGAGAGGGGCTTTTCACAAGGGTGTGTAGTGATAGGACAAGGGGGAATGGCTGTAAACTAAAAGAGGGTAGATTTAGATTAGATATTAGGAAGAAATTCTTAACCATGAGAGTGGTGAAACACTGGAACAAGTTACTCAGAGAAGCTTTGGATGCCCCCTCCCTGGAATTGTTCAAGGCCAGGCTGGATGGAGCTCTGAGCAACCTGGTCTGGTGGAAGATGTCTCTGCTCATGTCAGGGGGGTTGGAACCATATGATCTTTAAGGTCCCTTCCGACCCTTACCGTTCTACGATTCTATGAAATTCTCTGGATGGGGTGCTTCTGACTTTTTCTTACTCTGCTCCTTAACAGTCTGTGCTACATGAAATGGCTACCAGGTGGAAATTAGGATTTCTTTCTCTTCCTTTACCTCCCCCTCAGACACCAGCCATTTCACTGTAGCCCCCCTTGATTGTTCCCCTCTTCGGATCGAGAGGTTCACTGCTTCCAGACTTCTCTTCCTTTTCTCCACCAGAGCAACTTTAGGATGCTCTTCTCCTTCCCAAGAGGGAGGAGGAAGAGTGATGGATGGCCTTCCTCCAGTCTCACCTACCCTTGTAAGAGCTCCTATAGACTTCATCACTTCTAAGCAGGGAAATGGCAATCGTAATGGAAGCACAAGAAGAAGCAGATTAAGGCTGGCATGGGTTAAATAGGGTAACTGTGCACAAGATTAGTATTACGAATATCACGCCACAGCAACAGCAGGAATTGTTTCATAGATTTAGAATTAGGATACTACCATGCTACCAGTATCATTAGCAAGATAGGGGTTGACATGATACCAAGAGGGAAGGAAGGCAAGGGAAAAACTAAGTTTGATTTCTTTTGCTTTAGGTTTAAGCTGACAATAATATATTTAATATTTGATACAAGGCCAACATGACAGAATGGACGACAAGATGAGACTTGTTAATGTCATGTTGTGTATCACTTACACAGAAATGCAGCCTGCAGAGGTAAAGATGAATAATATGGTTTAAACTGGAAAGAACAAAGGCTATTGCCAGTGCTTGAAAACTCACTCAGACAGCAGAACACAGAAGGAATATGAAGCAGATTAAAGTTTTCTGAAGCAGTAAATATGAAGATACTGTCACTTTGTTGACAAAATATTAAGAAAGATAGACTAGCTGGTAAAGACTCCAAAGCAGAAAGAGAGCCCAAAATAACAGAGATTCAAGTCTCTTCTACAATGTTTTCAGGATTTTATTTTAATCTGTTGCAAATTTCTGCTAACTGAAAATAGACCCAAATATTATCAGTTGTACTGTAAGTATCTAAACTAGGCAATCAGTTTAAGTACAGTATCCACACTCATTTTTATAGATATGCTTTCCAAACACTGGGCAAAAAGTGCCTTACTATTGCAAACTAAAACTCTACAGTGAAACAATTGCTCTGGATATTTACAAATAAACACAAATAACGAAACAAAAGCCAACCAAATAGCATACTGGAATTACCATATAGTTTAAGCATTGCATCCTGGAAGTACACGTGCGATCTAAATTCCCTTCAGTACAAAAGGGAGCTGAGAATGAAGAACAGAATAGCAACTACAACTTATAGTGTCCTTTCGGAAATCGAGGATAGTCCTGGAACAGAAGCTTAATATAGCTCTTTCTTACAGAGTACACATCAAAGGACAATCAATACCCTGAATTGCATTCATTTAAACCTCAGCACAATGCTTTGTTTTGATATAGATCAGTATATTGTAATTCCAAGGAAACTTTGAATGGACTTCATTCTGTGTATAACTATGTATTAATTAGGAAAAAAACACTATGGATACTGAATACTATACAATTACTAGAAAACTCTGGGCTAGGAAGAAAAAGCTAATAAAAACTGTAAAATACAATTAAAATATTTTAGCATCTACCTCTTTTAAAGCTAAATAAAAGATAGGAGAGAAGAAAATGTGGCAATTAACTTGTGATGTTTACTTCTAAAGTTTAATTAAATAATCAGTATGTACAGAATTAGAGTTTGGATGCCGCAGCTCCCACTCATTGCCTCCCTCTGAAAAGACAACAGAGAAAATGTTCCCAGATACCAGTGCAGAAACAATGTAATAATTCAAAAAAGTTAACTTTTAACTACAGTATAATGTGTCCTCAGGCTGGGGAGCTGGAGAGGTCTCCTGTTCCAATATAAAGGATACAGAAAAACGGTGATATTGGTGCAGAATGTGGGGGTTCTAGTCATTTGGTCAGAAAACAACAAAGATTCTTCAAAGACATATGGCATTTTTATGCACCATCTATTCCAAGTATTTAAATTCTGTCAGCAAGAACAATTGTGATTGCTTCCTATACAGTAGCAGGACAGAGCACCTCAGTTTGATAAGTACTCAAGAGCTGATTTTTTTTCTTTCTGCTATGAATCTGTTTTTCACATTGCTCACTTCTCCATGAACCTTAGAGATTTGATAGAGTGTATTTAATCTTCCATTGAAAGAGGCTATTGAGAAAAGTAAGAGAAGCTTTGAATTTAAGCGGAATTGGCAGCAACGAAAAGAAAAGTATAATCCTGAAAGATTTCAAAGCTATCACACCTCATTCCCAGGTCCCACCATAAATAAGATAAAGTAATAACTGTAAACACAATATTGTAAATAAATGTAACGGAATAGAGGATTACGATCTAACAAAAGCCCAACCTAGATTAGATATACATTATTATCCACATATTGTAATTCTCCCTCTATTTTCAGGTGGAACTTCCAGAACCCATTTCATGCATTATTACACTATTCCAATATCACATTGCCTTGCATATTATTATTTCTTTTCCAATGTTCTGCAATTACAATAAAAGAATGCAGTAACGTAGCCATTATCTACAAATGAAAATACGCAGTAGACTCTCTATTCTTTAAACCTGTACATATCAAGCAGAACACTGAAATTCGACTCACAGCTGCTTGATTGATTTATTTGTTTGTTTGTTCATTGTAATCGCTCTTAATTAAGATCGATGTTAACTAGGGGGCACTGTGTACTCGAAGGACCAAGCATGAGGTTTGCTTCCTCCTTAATGCCTGCATCTTGCGTTCCTTCCGCTCGCATTCATCACGAAAGGACTGCCAGGTGAGCTGGCTGTCACTCCAGCCCAGGCTAATAGATTCTCCAGTGGCTTTTGTTACAGCTCATGTCATGGTATTAAAACTGTGCACCTTGAAAATGGCATAACATATGTAGCTGAGACTTGTCCGCTCCAGGTATTCAGATGCTGCTTGGTTTCAGAAGCAGATGCAGATGAGACTAGCAATATAAATATGCAAATCACAATGGTCCCTTGTCAGCACCACTGTTCCTACCTCTAATGGCCCTCGTAGAAAGTCTGTTTGCTCAGCTCCTACTTCCAGTGCTACATCGACAGAAGCAAAGGGGCGGCTGGCCATCTGCTGTCGCTCCCGCATAAGTTGCTGATGAGGAAAAAATGATGTTTTAACAAAACATTAAAAAATGCACCAGATATTAGTCTGCCCTAGTATACCTCCCATTAAAACATAAGAATGTAAATAGCATGCAAATAGTAATATTTGTAATATTAAAAGGAGAAAGTTATACTAAGTTAATCATCATCTATATTTACTCTAGAACTGAGCCCTGAGGGCTTATGTTGTCTACAAATAGTCTTTCAGCTTGAACTCTGATGAAATCTCCAAATGAAACCTTCCCTAACTGACTGTTCACTCTAAATAACTTTGCTATTTGTGCAAGTTGCAAGAGAAGTGGTTGGTAAAAATAGTTGAAGTCTAATTCCTCCAATAATGCATGCATTAGAACACCTGCCAAGAGGAAGTCCACTTGGCCTTCAAATTTTCATACTTCTCTACTAAGCCAGACGGATTTAATAGTGTCAGGACTCATAATTTTCTGCACTATCTTTTCTGCAGTTACTTATATAGAACAGGAAGAATAATGTGTCAGGACTGGGAAGCCTGCATCAGTGTATTCGAATACGATCAGCTATGCTCACAGAGCTTGTATAATCCCTTCCAATCATACCAGTGTGCAAAGAAGACCCAAGCAAAACCACAAAGCTAACTCATATTTCTTCCTCAATCTGTAATTATAATGCTTATTAAACCATGATGAATAAAAATGATGACCAGCACTAGATATTGCAGATCTTACTTCACTGGTTCAGAGCAACTAATAAAAGCATTATTAAATATTTAAATGAATGAGTCGTGCAATTAAAGTCATGTGCTCCTCCAACTGAACAGAATGTCACAGTATCTTGAAGAGACAAAACGCTTGCAAAAATGTTTCATTAGAAAAGATCTAAGTTTCATTTTCTTAGCATTTTTCTCCCTATAATTTCTCTGGAAAGCTTAAAACATTAGAAACTGGTATTTGAATGTAAATTACACTAGCACTGCAATGTACTGTTCATAAAAGCCTTTGAAATAATAAAAGGTATGCAAGCAAATATTTGCTGGCAGCTTACTAATAAACACTCTTGATTTAAGGTCTGTTACAAAGCAACAAGCTCATTTTGTTATACTTTTCATGCATATTTTCTTGACTTACATTTTAAGATAGTCTATAAAATCTAAAGAAGCACCCATAATGTTAAAATCAAAGTAGTACAGTAGTCTCCTAATGCATACCAGTACATTCCTAAGGCCTATTTTTTATAAACATGCAGTATATTTGTCAGTAAGCACCTGTGCAAATGGGCACCCAGTACATCATACCACGAGGACTATTGATATGTCTTTGGATGAAACTGCATGTTTTATATTCAGAATAAAAAATAGTTTATTTTTAATATCTAGATGGTTAAAAATTTGGGTTTTAACCCTTCATTTACAAATGAAACTGGTGGTCCCTGCATACTGATTTACAGCAGCACAGATTTGCATCAACACAATATATGCACAGATTTTACAGCCAGAAAGAATTACCATGATCCTCCAGTCTTATCAACAATTTGACAGAGACAACAAAAATTTAAAGCATAAAATACTGAGTCACTACATGCTAAAATTACTATATCTAGCTCTTTTTCTTCCTAAAAACCAAAAAATTAAAGAAAACAATGTTATTAGAGCAGTCTTGCCATATGGAAGTCATTACAGTATTGTAAGTCTACAGAGCTATTGGCAAATGCTTACTTTTTAGTGGGAAACCAAACATTGTTTTGAACAAATGGAATTGCTTGGGGAAAGCATTTCAATGAGCAGAATAACCTATGCTCCAAATGCACAATTATTTAGAAGATTTACTTAATACAGACTATAAAGGAATGCGTATTTTATATGCTCTCTGTTTTTTAAGGCTAGCAGTTTTCTTCATCTCTGCTCTTGGTCATCTGTTCAGTAAAATCTTTTCATTCACAAGGTAGCCACTGTAATTTTGATACTCTGTCATTTGAGAAGAGTACTATGAAGATTCTTAATTAGGTCTGTAAACAAGAACGAAAACTTTAAAATGTTCGGCTGGCCATGAAGCACTGCTGAGTCTGGCAGCTGAGCACCTGCACATGGAAGAAAAGTGCTCTATTGAAAATACTGATTCTTTCTGTTCAGCATTTTAAAGCTCCCTGTAAGGTGCAGAATAGGAAAAATAAGAGGCAATGAGGAGAAATACAGGAAGATATTATGACTTCGAAAATCAGTTTTGTGGCTGGAAAAGGTCACTAACTCCCACCATCTGCAACTGGCCACGTATCAAGACTGGGACAAAGGCAAAGTTCCAGTTATAGGAAATCTTGTGAGTTAGATTATTGCATGGCAGCTGGCATTCAGATGTGACACCCTGTGCTGCAGTCACACGCTGTTTTCACATAGCTCACACAGATAAGGGGAAATTCCCGTAATTCAACCATAGGCCAAGAAAGAGGGAAACTCTCCAAACATGGGTGTTATAAGAGTGAAAAAAACTCTTCCTTGCCTTTTTCTTATCAGAACCACACAGATTTCATTGTAGCTCAGGTAAAATAAACATAGGATAGTGGAAAGGGGAACTACGCTGGTGTTATTTATATAGTCACATTCCCCCCAAAATTACTGCTTTTAAAAATCATACAAACAAAAAATAAATAGATACTTCTTCAGTAATTAGGGATATTCACTTGGAGATAAAGAATAGATGTACTGACATGTAACACTTGAATATATTATTACACATTTAATTTATAGTATTTGGAATTAACCATATGCCCAAATATTTGCTTAAAACTACAGGAAATATGAAACATTACTTTGTTAGCATAGGACTGAGGAATTCAATGAGCATTTATCTGACTGAGCAGACAACTGATTTCAAGGTCTACCGTAAATATAAATCTCCTTAAGTCCAAGAGTACTTACAAGATCAATTTTTTAGGCATCTCTATTATTTTGCAACAAATTTAAAGTATGAATTTATATCTTATTGAAGAGTTTTTCTTGTTAAGTATAGAATTATATTTGTCATCAGTGAAGAAGAGTAAGATGTTAGGATACTATAAATTAGTTCACAGATTTCTCACTCAAAATCCATATAATTTGAGACCATTTCTAAAAAAACAACCATTTTGGCACAATTAGTCCTTTGTCATGGAAATACACATTTCAACTGATTCTCCTTGGATATGTAGACATCTTCGCCCACAGATTATGTTCCTATTGAGTTTTGGTGTGCTATTCCTAGCTAGGACCTGCTTCCCCTCTAGAAGTATATCACAGGAAAGTATTTGCCTGTGTATACAACTCATTTTTACCATTGATCAAAAAAAATCTCATGGGAGATACTTCTCCACTAATCAATGCAGTTTGGAGCGAATTAAAATGTTCCATACCATCTTGTACAATCTTCAATGAGAAAATTTACTTGTTGCAAAGTACTTATTTAAATAGAAATGTTTCATTTTATTTTTTTGTATTTTGGTTGTAATATTTACACTTACTTTCAAAATATTTTAATGCCCATATTGTATTCACATACAATAAAAGTCAATGCAAAATACATATTACAAAGATTTAACATTAACAGAATACAGCATTTCAGCAATCCCAGGGTGAGATGTTTCAAATCTTTTGTATTTTAGGAAGTCTTACCATTTTTCTTCTTTTCTTATTTAGAAGACTTTTTTTAGAAGACTTTTTTTTTATTCTTTTTTTTTTTTTTTTGTAAGACTTGGTCTCTCATGTGGAATAGCACACTGTTCTTCTGACTAGCACCACTTTTTCTACGCTCTTCTTTTCACCTTCCAGTATAACTGTCCTAGAAAAGCCCTAATTGAAAAAAACCTAATAAAGTACACAAGAAGTTAGGAACTAGGACAGGTGTACTTTCTTTTTGTTATACAGTAACAGACATTCTTGAGAGACTGATAGATTAAGGGAGCTGAAAAGGATAAGACCATTTTAGTGCCATAATAGGATGAACAGAAAAAACCTTTCAAAGATCTTTCTGTTGCTGTTCGGCACCTTTACGGGCTAGCTTAGCCCATTGGCAAGCAAGGTACACGTTGGAGTGTGCCGTAAAGTACGCACAGACAAGTGCGTTTGTCCATGTTTATGGGGCAGCTTGACAGTTAGCGTAGGGATAAGCTGGTGGTAAAGGCTTGTAAAAATGTTGGGAAGACTTCTGACCACTGGAACAAAAAAGTTTTTCTTTTGGCTGTTCAGAGCCAGGCAGTCTCAGTACCCTATTTAAATAATAAGGAAGGATATGGCAGCTGAAAAGTTGCCTATTATTTTAACAACAGCAACAACTGCCTAGGTTTTTTCCTAGGTTTTCTTCCTTCACATCTTAGATTTTTGTTTTGTTTTTTCCTAGATCAGATCACTACCAACATTGTACAGGACATGCATGACTTTGTCAAGGTGAATGGTAATTCTGCAGTCTCTGTGGGAACTGCTGTCCAGCCCAGTGCTGCGCTACCCTCCTAGTGACAAAGATTTTCCAAATGGGTAATCTGAAATTCCTATTCTGCTTATTCATCACCCAGCTCTGGCTTGTCTGCAGTTACAACTTGGTCTCCTCCTCTCCAGTTTCTGCACTGTCAACTGCTGATGTGAATAACATCAAAAAGCTACAACAAAAGCATTAACAATGCCATGCATAAAATCTGAGTTTTATAGGAGCAGTGTTTCCAATGGGAAAAAATGTCAAACCCTCATAGAGAAATGCATTGACTAATTTCTGATCACATTGCATTTGTCAAACTTCCAGGCTTAAAAAAAATTTAAAATGTATGTAAATGGACAGCCCTGCAAAAACAGAGAGTCTCTACAAGTACTGCAATTCAGTCATTCATCGCATATTCTTGAGGTTTCTTATTGCCATATCTAATCAACAGAACAAACTTCAATAGGTTTAAATCACTACACAGATCTGAGTAGACCACAGGCTTTTTAGTTAGTAACACGATTTAATTCTCTTAAAAAAATTTAAATTCTCATTCTCAAACTGATATATATAGTGGTATTTTAATGAAGCTCTGATTATTTGCTTTAATTTACACAAGACAAAGATTGCCTTCTCTGTACCTTTTGTCACTGTAACTCTCAGTGTTACAAATCTCTTCAAATTAAATTAGCTATTTACATAGCTGGAAAGGAGAGCAATTTCTCATTTACATGTTGAATAACCTATTTGACTTGGTTAATTTCCAGATCAACTGATTTCACTGGAAAGACAGATCATAGTCATTAAACCATTTTGTTGGGTTTTAGGTGAAATAAGCTCACCATTCCATGATTGCAGGAGATATAGTGACTTTAAAGATAGGCAAAAGCTGGCTTAGGAAACCAAGCAGCAGGAATAACCATGCTTATGACAGTAGTCTGACAGTCTGGATTCATTCATTCTCTCCATCATGAACTTCCTAAATAATCCTGGTTGCTTACTTTCCCTGAGCCTCATTTCCCAATCTGTTAAGCGGAAAGCACACTGACACAAGACTGCACTCAGGTAGGCAATGAGATATTACAATGATGGACATAGTATAACATGCTATTTGCACTCCAAAATAGACTCTACAGAAACTTCCCAAGATATCAGGGCCGATTCCATGCCACTTTCTTTTAAAATTGCCTGAAGAAAAAGTGCTCTCAGGTGTGTGCAAAGGTCTGCCTTGGGAAAAAATGAGAGGAGTTATACTTCTTGTCCTAGCTTTCTACTGAATAAAATGAAGGGTTATTTAAACTAGACATAGTCCAGCAAACAACAGCTAAGACATACTTAAAATACAGTGTACACATCCCAAAAAATAACAGTTCCAAAAGGTCAAGTTTTTATGTATCCCTTTTGGAAACCAAATACCAGTTGTCTGCAATTTCCCTTGAACAAATCAAAAATGAGAAAAAAAGATGAGCCCTGAAAAGGTCATTTTGTTGCTAGATCCAAGGAACAGACATTTAATGTACTGCACATTAGCAAGCAAAGAGCAGAATGTGAATCTACTGTGACTTCAGGTTTTGGACCTTTTTGATTCTGGAATAGAATTCCCATGTCTAAAAGTCAGAGTATGAAAAGCTGCTTACTACAATGGAAATGGCACCATGGTTTATGCTTATTTGCCAGTAATTTATGAAGCCTCATGTTACAACAAAGTTGTGATCAATCCTTCAGGATTTCTCCCTCGAGATTAATTTAGCATAGGAAGATTTGTTGGGTGCTAAGAATCATTAATAAGCTCAAACCTCAATTCACTGCTTTCAGATTTAAGAAGTGCTAAAGAAGACCTAATCCTATTATCTCTTTCACTTAGATCACTATGAATCCATGCTGCACATTTACACAGTTCTGTAACCATAATAATTTTAAAGGTTCCTCTAGAGGTACTTAAACCTTTCTGCAGGCCTTGCTAACCCCAGAATTGTGCTCTTCTTGCTAATCAAGTGGGTTTACAAAATCCTTACAGCAAACTGTTGATTATTATACTGTTAGCTAGCAGAGCCATTTTCAATTCACAGAAATTTTCTAGAAATTCTTAGTCTGCAAACTAATTCTGTGTACAGAGAAAAACAGAGTCAGATCCACTAATTATATATGTTAAACTGTTTCCACATAAGATGTTCTACTGTATTTGCCTAAGGACAGTTATTTATAAACAAATATATTAAAATATGTGTTAAAATTAATTATTTCACAATATGAAAGAAAGATTCAAGTATTATATTATGCATACTACTCCTTGGAACTCTTTTATTTATAATGGTGTCACATAAATAATGCTTTTCAAAATGTCTTCTGAAGAATTATTAACACTGATAGTGTAGTACTTTAAACATAAGTGTCATCTTTATAAGTGGAATAGACACAGTATGAAACTACCTTATATTAACAAAATCTCAGTGCATCCTATCCACATTAATAAGCTACTGCTTTCGAAATGAGGCTTCATGGATATTATCCATTATTATCACAACTGTTAAAAACTGCTTTAGTTACTTACTTTAGACAACAGACGTCAAGCTGGTAATTCCCAGCTCTGAAATAAAGTTTTAGGCAGTGTCTATAGCAATTCAGATTGCTTTAAAGATAGTAAATATGGTCTACTAAAAGAAACTGGGAATAAGTGGTACCTCATGAGATCACTTTGCCCACCTCTGTGCATTGGTCCTACACAAAGGCAGGTTGTTGTGTGATTATGATCCTTCTAGCAGATGTATACATTTCTTAAAAAGACCCCAGTGATGGAGGTTCCACAGTCACTCCAGAAGTCCGGAGTGCCTGATGATCCCCACACTGGAAAGGTCTTTTCTAAAATCTAAATTAAATCTCCATTCTGACATTTAAGCCAATTTCTTCTTCTCCTGTTTACAGTGGAGAGTATTTCTTGCCTACATCTGAGAAAATAAAACCACCAAAACTCTCTTCTCCTTTACAGGAGTTCTTTGTAAATTTGAAGTTTCCTTTTAACCTACTCAATTGCAAACAAATACGGGTACGTAAGTATTATCTCACCACTCCTATTCCCATTTTCAGTGGTCTCCTTTGTAGTCTCCAAGTGCCGGAGAGTCCTGTCAAAAAAAGTGGGGCCCCAAAATTTACAGAGCAGAATAGAAGGGTCATTTTGTGGGCTTTACTATTGTCAATAATATTATGCCAGCATCTTTGCTACAATGGAAGTATGGTGACTTATATTCACTTCTGACTCATGATCATTTCATGTCATTTTTGAATATTCTTACCAAGCTCATGGTCCATTTCCCTCTAGCTTTTTTTTTTTTGCAGGTGGTCACTTCATTCTCAGTGCAGTTTCATGCAATTACAGAATTGTGGAATTGCAGCTTTCCAGCCAATTATTTCAGATTCTCCCATCTTTTGTACAGATTGTAATTCTGTCCTATAGTATGTTTGCAGTCACTTCTATGACAGTTACAATGGCAATAACTGTGGTCTATCTCTTAAACCAACACAAGAATCAGATCCCAGCAGAAGCCCACTTGATATATCTTTCCCTTTCCACAATTAACAACTTATAACTACTCCAAGAACACAGTTTTACATTCATTTCATTTTTATCTAAAAGGTCTCCTAGCCTGTTGTATCAAGAAATCAGTTTGGCTTGACATGATTTGTAATTGAAAAAACAACACTGAATGCCACTCACGTCTTCACTTTCTTCTAAATCCTTATACATCATTTAAAAAATTGTTTATTCCAGTGCTTTCCTAAGAATTAACAATAAATTGGTTGGTGTCTAATTGCCCAGCCCTTCCTTTTTTCCCCTTCTTTGTTAAAATAGGAATTACAATCATCCCTTTCTTGAAACTCGCTTGTCCTAGCTGAAGTTGCAGAGATAACCCTCACAGGGCCTGGGACTGCATGCATACTCAGCCACTTCCCTAAATATTCTGGAACAAATGTAATCAGGTTATCCAATCTGAAAATATTTAGCGAGAAGTCTCTAATCCATCTTTATACATCACTGCTTGAGATTGCATCCCTTTGTCACTGTAGGTACTACCAGACTTTTAAAGAGGCCTTAATTAAAGCACTTTTTAAAACAGACTCTTTTCCCAGCACATACAAAGTCAGAAAGATGGGGTGTACCATAGTATTACTTTAAAGAGAGATTCAATGCAGGACAAGAATATTTTAATTTGCAACTAATGTCAATGCATTTTCTAACCTTCAAGACAACAAAAAGGGTAGGCACTTAATTTGTTTGCTGTGTGAACTAATGTGAAAACCTACAGTCCAAATTACAGTGACTGAATTGAAGCTATGCCAATTTAGAAAAAACTGCAGTTTCTGAAATATTCCTGGAACCTAGACCACATAGTGACTTCGTATGCTCAAAATCTTAAAAATTATTTTCAGATTACATTAAATCCAAGTTTTATATTTATTTTTCTTCACTATTTTCCTTCCACTTTTTTTAAATTAAATTGTAGCATATAATAAAAAATTATGAAAGAAGAGAAATACAAAATACTGAGAAGGAAAACTGGGCTGTACTCCAACAAAGGTGAAGTTTACCTTTATTATTACCTCTAATTCTTTAAAACCATCTATTACCTGAGATTACTGGTACACTGATAAAGTGACAATGTAAATGAAACATTTTAAGTGCAGCATCATTGCCAATTATACAACTGTTCTAAAGCAGTGCTTTAGAAGCCACTTAAAGCACAAATGACATTACCATTAAGGAAGGTAAACTGGTGATGTACCATGAGTGACTGATGCCTTTGAATGCTTTCAAGCTTTAATTCTTAAAGTATTAAGCAAAATAACCATCATTTGCACTGCCTTGCAAAGGGGACCATAAAGAGGTACATTTACCAGTAGTCCTGCCTGTCTCAGGATGGAAATGCCCTGATCTATATGGATCCTCAACGTAACGAGCTGAATAGCCTTGCTATTACAAGCTGAATGGGCATGCCGCACTACCTTGCACTACTGTGTTGGGCGAATAAATCTCTCCTAGACAATCATTACAAAAGTGTAGCCCATGTTACTTGGTTACCTGCCTCCCTTTTCATTAAAAAATGAGGCTTATCCTGCCACTGATAGCATTTTTATTTCAATTGCCCCATCCAGGAGAAGCTCTAAGCCCCAGTATTTTTCACATCAACACAATTACAAATCATTAGTAAAGCCATAGTTTTAAGTTATACCCAGGATCAGGAAGCATGAAAACAAAGTCCGGTCATTCAGAATGTACAGAAAATCCTTATAACAAATCCTGTCCACATGACATTTTCAGAGAGAAGGGGTTTAGCTAATCAATGTAAAACTAGGATACCAATCTGAAATCTGGGTCCTTGTCCAAAGAAATATTCCAGACTTCACAGGTTTGGTCACTATATCTGGTACATTCAGGTCAGCAGGAATTTGGCACACACTGTCAGTGGGAATGGCATGTGGCCACAGCCAACTCATTTTGTGCAGGGGAGCAAACAGCTTTGAAGCAGATGCAGTTCTGCTATCTGATCAGAGTAATAATGTGAATTCAAGCAGCTCTCCTTTGTCCATGTTGTTTCTAAGTTTGAAGCAACTGATTTAACAGATGTGAGATCTTACACCTTTTAATGGTGGTTGCTCAAGAATACTTGAACAGTAAGTCGATCATAAAGCTTTCCACTTCTGCTATAGACCTAAGAAAGCAAGGCCACTGATCATCTGTTACCTTTGAAAGAAACCAAGAAACTGAGGCAGTTTGCTCTGAGGGTGACAGAGCACTGCAACAGGCTGCCCAGGGAGGTTATGGAGTCTCCTTTTCTGGAGATATTCATCACCCGCCTGGACAAGGTCCTGTGCAGCCTGCTCTAGGTGACTCTGCTTCGGCAGGGGGGTTGGACTAGATGACCCACAGAGGTCCCTTCCAACCCCCACCATTCTGTGATTCTGTGATCTCAAACAGGAAAGTATCAATAACAGTAAACCGCTGAGATAAGTAAGTTTGCAGCTTGCAATACTTTAATGGAGAAGCACAACACTAATTCCAAGAGACCATCCTGGCAACATCTGTAGCAGCAGAAGTCAGGTTGTTACTCTCTTTATCTTGATAATAATTTTGTGCACAGTCCAGCTGCAAACTAGGAAATCCAGCTTTCCCAGTACTGTTCCCAGAAGGGGCTGCACCAGTCTGTGTGTGTACATACTGTACAGATTAGAAAAAAATACTGTCAAGAAGTTAATCCCTCACTGCTGCCACACTGAGACTTTCAATATAAAAGTGACAGTGTAAATCAAAGTACTCTGGCATTTTGAGCTCCAGTCAGACTGTTTCAAGAGAGAGAAGTGGGACGATTTAGAGTGCATCAATTATACCACATCAAATTAGCCTCCATCACCGGCTTGGCTCGACAGCTTTCATCTATTCTAATTTACAACAGAGAGGACAGCCAAGTACAGGATTGTGGCAATGACACAGTCAAAGGGAAGCACAGCACTTTGGCTTCACAAGAATGGTAGGCTTTTCTAGGCAGCCACTTCAGCTGGGTCAAACTCTGCAGCCACATTTAGTTTCTTTCATTTGCCGTGATCTGACAACCCTCCTCCTCACTGAAGGCAGCAATGTGCTAAGCATCTTTTTAGCAGTCCTGCAGTCACTGCCCTTCTACAGACACTGTTCTGCATACATCTACCTTACACAGAGATTTACCCTTTGCAGTTAAATTCTTACAATAGATGAGCACGTTACTGGAATGCCACTGTGACTGTATGTGATTAGGACATAGGTTAGCTATTTTAAAGGAAAATCAGTATCAGTAAATTGTTAGAATTTGTCTTCCAACTGACAGACTTTAAATTTGAATTTGCAAAGGTTATTTGAAGACATTGACAGTGCAGTAACTTAAATCATAGTGAAACACAGAAAAGCACTGTAGAACCTTACACAGACATCACTTTACAAAATACTTTATATTAAGAATTCATCCCTTTGCTATGGCTGTGATCACAAACGTTGTGCATCATTTACATTGCAGTCTTGAGGGTTAGGAGGATTCAAATGGAAAATGGGCCTTGTGCTGGCCTTCTGCATAGTGATGAATTTGCACAACAGGGATGAAAAGCCAGCTTTATTGTTTGTACCACAATAAATACTAAGAAAGACACTAAAAGAACAAAAAGACTGGTTTCCACATAGCATCTAGTTCCCTCTTCTCCTAAAGAAAACATTTTTTAATACAGGTAAATGAAAACAGGCATTTAAAAAATGCAGATATTGGAATGATTACTTCCCCAGAATAAGCAAGCTTCCAGAAGTATATTGCCATACTCTTCCATCACAGTTTCTGTGCTTATTGGCATTATGTCCTTACCTCTTTTACCTGCTTTCTTCTAACATGGCTCCTTTCCAAATTAAATATTGCAAGCTTTAGGCAAGTCAAGGTCATCTTTCGCATTCTTTTACTTCCTCCCCCAGCATGACTTTGCTGGTAGGATTTTAAGTAGTAAACCACTAAAAGGCTTTTTATGGCAGTCTTAAAGTTGTTTTTATAATTGTATCAGATTAAAATGCTCAGGGACAAGCCTACTGGAATTTCTGACTGTTAATTTTTAGAGACCCTCACATGATTTCAGGAGGGATGAATACTACGTAAAAACTTTGAGACAGTATTGTCTTTTACCTGGAATCTTTTTTATATATGCAGTCTTATACAGTTTGTATAAAGAGCAAATGAGTACAACAAAATGTATTCATGACTTTCCTCTTGCAAGACTGAAAACATAAGACATTTTTATATTCTTCCACAATATGCCCCTTTCTGCATAGGAATATTTCACCTGCATTAGAGTGTGCCATAAATTTTTCAAGAATGTGGACTTGTTTGCTGTTATTTGTTCCAGCTGGAGACATACTAGTTTAAAATGTCAGGGAACCTGCTACGTGTTAATGGATTTTTATATGGGCATCTGCTAAATGCTTTCAAATTTACACCACCATAATGTATGAGACAGCTGGAATTTCATTAATTGAAATTTATTTACCAAGAAAAAAACAACAACATCCTTAATTGAGAGACAAAAGAAAACAAAGATATGATCTATGAGTCAAAGGTGCCACACATCTCAGTGATTTTCCTCAACAGACCGATATTTATCACAGCGCATGCAAAGCAAGCACTCACCCTCAGGGGCTTCTTAAAAAGAGCATGACAGCTATGATTTGGCTAATTAATTTTCCCTACTTATTTGCAGTTGAGGGAAACATTCTAGTATATAATGCTCATACCCTTTGCATAAGTTTTTATTTTCTTACTTGGAGCTGTGGTGGTTGCTTGATTATTAACATGGAAAAAGTTCTTTCATGATTATGTGAACTATTGTTATTTAAACAGGTGTGTTTTAAAAACACACATGAGTTAAGGATTGTATCTGGGTAAGGAACACTCTCAGCATTCAATCTAGCACAGTTTCAAGATGCCAAATGATAGCAGGTAAGCCTAGCACAATGCAGAGGAGGCAATTCTGCTCCGTGAAGCAAAGATCAGACTCCTCTCAGTAAAGGTGAGCTCAATGACCACAAATATGTGACGTGCAAGAGCAGTGGTGTGGTGTGATGATCTGAGAGGATTCTCTGATCCTCCCCTGCCACACATAAAAGAGCAGTGGAGTACAAAAGCCATTAAAGGTACTACAGGAAAACTTCTGGATAATGCCTCCATTCCATCTTCCCTGCATAGGTGGAGAACTCTTTCTCCATCAATGTGCAATATTTATGACAGTGCTCAAGAAAAACTACTTGGCACTGGGAACGGGGTACACTGCTAATAGATCTCTAACGCCTCAACTAATGCCATCAGGAGATAAGAAAGATGATTTTCCTTACCTGGTTAGACTGAAACATGTAATACAGCAGGTTTTTTTCAGCTTCTCAACCACCAGGAACTCCTGCTTTGGTTCCTCAAACCAATTATTCCTTGAGGGCAGGGGGAGTGCAGTGTGGAGTACTAATTTAGAAAGCTCAGTTTGGAATCAGAGACCAGAAATAAATACAGGCAGCTTGGAGTTGTTGGGATATGGACCTGAAAGACTAGCATCAATTGTACTTTCAAAGAGGTCCTAACAAATAATTTGGTTGTATTTGGCAATTGATTACATTATTTTTTCAAACTTATACATGGTTCATAATGCAAATAATTATATTGTCCCAACAGGTTATTTCTTTAATGAGTTATGAATACTTAAATGAGGTAGGAAAAGTTCTAATATTTTTGTTTTCTGACAATATATGTACTTAGAACCAAGTTACAATTGCCAATATTCATGAATCAGGTACAAAAATCTGCCCTATATAAGTACTCCAAAATAGCTGTTTAACATTTACTGCTTTGGCCGTGCTTCACACAAAAGGTGGGCAAACATAACATTAGCAAATTTTGTTTCATAAAAGGATACTCTTGTTCCTACAGATCACTGATTATAAGACTACAGCCTTATTAGAAAAGAAAAATGAATAATTTTGAAAAAATATTTGAATATTTGCCTTGCTTTACAATTTATCAGCAATCTGATTCTCTTCCATTTCAATTCTAATGAATGAGTCTTCTGAGTTCAACAGTGAAGATTTGCTTGCAGTTATATTTCACTGGCCTTTAAACTAACGTGCATTCATTCCTGTCCTACAGGCAAAAGTCATTTTTGAATTTCTCAGTCTTTGATGGAGGGAAATTTTGACCTAATTCTCTGCAGCTGTAAAGGCAAAAGATGTCAATGATTTTTAAACACGACTTTTTAAATGCAAGTGCCATAGAAGATGCTCTGATAAAAATAAATAAACAAAAATAAACAAATTTAAATTGTTGTAGACAAAATTATTTTCTTTGAAAGTGGAACCAGTTACATCCCACAAACATAATCTTCCATTTACTGTACCAAAACTTGAGATACATAGTGACTATGCCAATTGAAACAATTTGAGAATATATCTGGTTTTCCGTACTATATAAGGTGATACCAGAGTCCTCATGGTTTTTCCAAGAAAGGCAAAAATCTCTGAAATATATGACTTCAAGTGTATTCTCAGTTGTAGTCTCTCTTCCTATGCTGAAAATAAAATAGGTCCCTTTGACCTGTTGAACATCCAATATTTCTGACAATCAGATTATGTATACTCCAGCATGCATTTAAAAATATGGTTTTAATTTTAAAACTCTGGCTTATTTGATTGCAAAAGTACAGGTTGTATGATTTAGTGCTCATCTCTGAAAAGAATGGTGTTTGTATCTGAATTAGTCCAGAGCAGGAAAATCACTGGAATTCACAGATCCAGGAGCACATATTCAGATACACTAAACACTTCAGCTACTTAGTCCTCTTTTCTTCATTTATATTCAATGAATCAAGGCTTACTGCAGCTGAGTATCTCAATTATTTTTTTTTACTAAGTCCCTGCATTCTAACCACTTTATGTACACAGCAGAGACCAGGTCCTATCCTAATCCTGTCCTGCCCGATTTTCAGAAAATGAAATGTGAAACCTATAATGTGAACTACACTGATAGTAAGAGTTGGTGTTACTCAGACTGACAAGGCCCAAGATACGCTAAACCAGAATCACATATACCATTAATTGTTAAAATTATGTTAATGATGAAAGGAAAAATCAAGGAAAATGCTCAGAACAAGCTGCGAAAATCTCACATTTATTTTTCTCAGATGTTTACTTGCTATGTCACCAATCTGGTAAAAAATATGTGACGGCATTCCCTATCTTATAATTGAAAAAAACCCATTTTTTAGTTCTCAGTTAATGATAAATTCTGATTTGTTTTTCTGATAATTTTAAAGTTCTGTTTCTGCAACTATTTTTTCATTCAGTCACGCATAGACAACATAGGGACCTGTAGATATTGTTTTACAATTTGACTCACCTTGTCTTGAGTATCAGCATAATAAAACGCTATTAACTAGTTACAGGGATTTGTATAAAAGAACACTCTCCAGTATTTAGGAGTAAATAAAACGCAGTTAAATCTCACAGAATAAAAATGTTGCCTTTATATTTTCATCCACTACCTATATTCCGCACCTGAATGGTTTTTATTTGGTTTAATTAGAAAATTTAAAAAATCTTCATATTCATCTTCATGTAAAACATACATTGTATATTGACAATATGTAGGAACTTATTGTTATAATTTGTTATGTAAGTGGCCACATCAGTTCATGTTGTAATTATACCAGCATTTACTGCAACTACAAGTAGGAAAGAATGGCAGGATATTGGCATTATTTTTTTCCCACAGTGTAAAATGGGTAGTTTCAAATACTGAGTTAGGTGTAACATATTTAACATGACTTTTTGTAGTAAGTTAAAGTGAGGCTTACACAGAATAAATGCAAACAATTTACATACATATAGATGTCCCAAATTTCATGTATTCAATTTAATTCCAATGCACATTAGGCTTTCACTGATGAATGAACATGAGTTTGTAATACAGCTGGAAAGTCAACTAAAGAACCTTGCTGGCTACAGCCTGCTAGACAAGCCCAGACGCATAAGCTTCTGCATAAGCCAGTTTCCTCTTCCGGAAAAAGAAGTGTCAAGTCACTCAGTAACACACAACGGAGAGCGAAGACAGGGGAAAGCTAGAGCTAAACCGCATAACACTTTCTTGTGTGGTGCATGATGATGGGTAATAATGGCAAGCTCTCCAATCAGCTAGTGTGTGATAGACAGAAATACACTCTTTCGGATGGAGGGAATCAATAATGTTTGCTCTACGCAGTACAGAACTGTGGCATCTGAACCACAGGAAGAGTTTGCACCTGGTAACCCAGGTCTGGAGCTGGACATAGATGATGGAGAACAGCACTTCATGCTACCTGGAATTACAGCTTTCAGAAGGTATACCAGCCTTCTGAACATATCAATGTTCACCTACCTTGAAACAAAACCATTCCATTTTTCATTCATGCATTAGAAATTTTCCCTGAAATGTCTCTCTTCTCACACAAAGCTGACATTTAGGTAAAGCAATATTTTTGAAAAGACAAATATTTAGAATTTGTAACAAATAATGACATACATTTAGTGTAGGGAGCACTGCCATCATTTCCAGGATTTTACTCATTCTATACACATTTTGAAGTAATTCAGAAATGCTTCTGACCTTAATGTACATCACAGAATAACACAGAATTACAGAGTCATTACAGAATCACAGTTTGGGTTAAAAGGGACCTTTAGAGGTCATCTAGTCCAACCCCCTTGCAATGAGCAGGGACGTCTTCAAGTGGATCAGGTAGCTCAGAGCCCCGTCCAACCTGGCCTTGAATGTTTCCAGGGATGGGGCATCAACAACCTCTCTGAGACACCCGTGCCGGTGTTTCATCACCCTCACCATAAAAAATTTCTTCCTTACATCCAGTCTAAATCTACCCTCTTTTAGTTTAAAACCATTGCCCTTTGTCCTGTCACAATGGGACCATGAACTGCTATGCACAAAATAAACAAAACTGAACTGTGAGGAGCAAACATAGCCAAGATGAGAGGTGTCACTCAGTTTACCGAAATTAATCTGAGATTTTTTTGCTAATCTTATATTTCCAGAAAATGTTCTGGCCTGTTTTCATACAAACTGCAGATTAGCAGCTGTGACTCAGCTGTACAAAACAGGACTCATATTTTCCTCTCCTGGGGCACTTCTCCAGAAGCAAACTCATTTAACGTCACCTCAGCTGCCACTGGCAAACTCACCAGCAGTGCAGAAAAATAAAGCTGTGATGTGATGAGATCTAGCACTCCCTGAGCACGTCGTTTATTTTTGTGATGAAGACAAAACAGTGGCTGGACCTACGGTTTACTATATGTGAAAAGGACATCTAACGCCACTTCACCTGGAAATAAATCACATCTACTCTTCAAAGAGTAAATCTCTATGCAAAACCTTACTGTGTGCCACACATTCTGTGGTGTCAGCTGCAATTCTCAAAGTAAATTTACTTGGTTAAAATAAATGCCATCAGCAACGGTACTGTATATACACATGGCTCAATACAGAATGTGTCCTTAACACTTTCATACAATTTCTAATAAAAGGTCCAATTTTTAGCTGTATTAACAAACCAACCTGCATACCAAGTTGAGAGAAACACCTCAAACCAGGCATTACTTATGGGCATATAGCGATTTCTGCTAAAAATATACAAGGCTTTCATGCAAAGTTTTGCAGGCATCAACCAGACTTGGAATATGTGAAAGTTTCCTTAAATATCTGCCTGCTTTCCAACAGAGGTAGTTTAGGAGAGTTGTGCTTGAACTTAACTGCAGACAACTGTGTGCTGTTTGTCTAAAACTACCAGTCCACAACATGGAGCTTGGCTACTGTGGTTCTTAATGCAAAATGACATGGAACATTATTTGCCACATCAGGAAAAGCTGAAACTATGCCCTAAGGCAAAACATCCTCAGTCATAATTATTCAATTATGATGTTTAAGATCATCCACTGTTGTGTGAGCACTGCGAAAACAAGGCATAATGAAGTGGGTTTTGCCAGGTCTGACATTTCACCCTTCTTTCTGATCGTGCTGACTTAGAGGATTTAACTCAGTTCTGTTGTACAGTTCCATGTAGCTTATTATTATTTCCATTTTGATAATAAACTAGAAGATGTCTGAATCTGCTATGGAAGTGTTTCATGCTATATTAAAATAAAAAAATCACAATCTATCCAAAAGAACCATGCATATACTTAAAATACTTAAAAATATTTAAAATCTGGGGAGCTAGAGAAATAGAAGAATTATTCATTCATTATTATTGTCAGTAAATCCAGCACATACTGATCTGTACAAGACTGTCCATTTTCTTATTATAATGCACTACTGTGAATAAGACCATTGGGGAATGCTACCAAGAAAGATATTATAACTGCAAGAATGTGCAAAACAAAAGCAATAACAAATAAAAACAGAATGGAAAATGTTTACAAGATTCTTTCTCAGCTTCCCAGCTCTTTTGTAGCTACTTTAAAACATATTTAATATTGTATGTAACAGAAATCCCAAGTAGCAACATGGCTTTCATCTAATCACCCATACAAAACAGATTTTAAGAGGGAGCAGTTTCCACCCCGCTGGGGCGAGGTCCCAGCTTTGCAGCCCTTGCTCTGTTGCCCGGTGCAGCGGGGCAGCTGCGGGGAGCTCAGCGGGTGCCGGAGCCGTCCCTCCTGTCCCCTCAGGCACCCGTGCTGTCCCTCCTGTCCTACCTTTCACGCACATAATACAGTAACTCAGTTTCCTGCCATGACGACCCTTCCCTTTCTCTTCTCCCTCAGACAGGGCAGATTTGGGATGGTTTTGCTCTTCCCTTCAGAACTAGCAGAACCTGCTCAGGGCAGGCTTTCTTTGCCCTGCTTCCTCGGAGACCAGTTGTTCTGAGTTCCTGACAGCCAAGGACAAGTGTGAGGAACAGCTCTTTCTGCACTCCTTCACATCGCCTCCTCCCACAGCCACGGTGCAGAGGCAGCTGTGGTATAAGAAGACCAAGCCGTGCGCTCCGTGGTGGTAAGCTATTTGGGTTGGTTCACCAACTATTCCTTCAATTTAGGAACAGAGACAACAAGAAAAGCATCCTTCGTTTGACCCTGCTTGGGAGCTGCCTGTTGGTCTATGCTGGTAGTTGGTCAGAGAGAAAAAATCAACAAAACAAAAAAAGTGGGAAATTTAGTCACCAACATAAGAATGGCTTGACTAGCAACAAGATAAAAGCTAAAATTTACCCTTCTTCTCCTGTATCTATTTTGAGAAAAAAAAAAAAGAATAGTGAAAAATTATAAACTCATAATAATATTTTCCTCCTCACGATTAATGCTGAAATAGGAAATAAATACACTGCAAACATACAGCCAACTTCTGGAACGACAAGGTTTTCCCAGGATCCATACACTGGCCATACCACAGCAGTAAATATTGCCCAATGCATACAGATACACACACAGAACAGTAACTCTCCAAAGAAAACAGTATTTTCGAAAATTTAACCCGGTTTCTCCTTAGCTGTGGGGCAAAAATTATGTGGATTTTAATAGAATGCTGAGATAAATTAAGACTACAATAAATACATGTACAAGTAGATGTCTCTTATTAAAGTAGCATGTAAAGCGTGAAGCCAAAAAAGGGGCTAAAAAGTAATTTAGCTGAAGAACAAAGACTTCAGGTATTAATTTATTGCTGCAGATATGAGCCCAAAACTAGCACAAGCACAGAACATTTCTATGCAAATAGGCAAGACAAGCTAGTCCTATTTTCCCTGGACATGTTCAATAGAAGGCAAACATAATATCATGGGATGAGTAAAAATCTACTCACTGATTTTTATACTGCAATGTTTTTAAAAAATACAAGCATTTACAATCTAGACTTATGGTACAGAGTAACCAGCTGGGACATGTTCTTAAACGTGACACGATACCTGCCTCTGACATTATCCTGTGAAACATTTATTCAGGGTCCGTGGCTTTTGATAACAGCTCAGCATAGTGCTGCTCTTCTCCAATTTATTCTTCAAGTTTTTGATCTGCCTGCTGATTATCTCTGAGCTGGTGGTTCAGAATCTTAGTTTTTCCACCCTGCATCTTACCATCAGCAAATTCCTTAAAGGAGAGAGGTCTCAGTGGATGATCCCACCTTCTAACAGAATCCTACATGTTTTTACCAAGATCAAGGCTGCTACAGTAATACATCAAATGAAGGCTGTTATGTCAGAATTCACTGCTTGTAGTGATGGAAAAATGACTTTGTTTTTATCTGTAAGCAAGAAATAAGCATTTTTTAATTTCCACTAGTGCTTTTAGCTACCGAATTAAACACAGTGTACATGTACTTACCAAGGGACTGTGCTACATGGAGCATTGCTAGACAAAAATGATGCAACCAGCTTGAATGCCTCCTTATTTTGGCACTTATCATGAAAAAGCAGGGAACTGGTTAAGACCATGACTTTGAGAAAAGGATTAGTTTGCCTCTGCTTTCACTTTGGCAATATGCGTGAACTCTGCGATGAAGAAGGTGTGGGTGGCCCCCATGGTCAGTAGGAATAAGTTGAAAAGAAGGGAGAAATACTGGAATCACATTCACATCCTGGTATTGTGTAAAGAACTTAAATGGCAGTACCATGGATGGTGCACCCCTGTACCATCATCTTGTAGGGCAATCAGTATTTATTTGGCAAGACTTGCGGACTCTAGGGTAATTTGTGTGAAATGTAATTCTAAAGAGATCAGACCAATAAGGGACAAATAGCAATCCGTAGAGGCATTCCTCACACATCTTTGTAAATAAAAAAACAACCATGTGAATATGTGTAAAACTAGCATAAAAATCATCATCAGGGCCTCATTATTTTGAAAAGCTAGAGCACTAATACAATGGCAGCCATCAGAAAAAGGAGCAGACTAAGACTCCAATAATAGGTCACTACTTTTTATTTTCGCAAAGCCAAATGATTAAAATTTCTGTTGATTTCCACTGTATATTATCGTTTGTTCTTTTTCATTAGCTTTGCCTCAACAGCAGTAGCAGAATGGGAAGCAAAGTGTGAAGGTAAATTTCAAGAAACAGAAATGCGATACTTCTCATTAAATGAAAGTAACCACTATTTTACTTAACACATCTGTTAATAGTGGCAAAGCCCCTCGTCATGGATGTTGACTGCATATAATCTATTCACTTGAAAGCTGAATTTAATTGTATTATTATTTTTATATAGAGTATATTGCCTAAAAGCCACAAACTGCTGTGCAAACAAAGGAAAGTGGGGCTTTATGGTCCAGAGAGTTTGTGTTATAAATTGTTAATTTTTGATGAAGAGTAAAAGATAATCTGAATAAAGCATCCAACCATTCAAAAACAGAAAGCATTTAGCTATATAATGCAACTCCTATTACAATTCTCAGTCTGTGTTCAGAAAACACCACTACCAGACACACCATACATTGCTATAAACTGACAGTAAAGAGGATAAAATTCTCTTTAGGTATAAATGCCTGAACTGCTACTAAAGTCAATGGAATCATGCCTATTTACAAGGGAATTTCAATCCACTATCAAAAAAGGTGGCAGCAGAAAAAAAATACAGCCAAACAAACAAAAACCACACACACAAACAACAGACTGTAAATTACTAATATCCATTAAAAGACTGTTTTTTTCTATAATGGCAAAACTAATTTTACTTCAAAATAAAATAGAAGTAGTAATTACAACTACTGCTCTACTTCTATTTTTTGGACCCAAAGTTTCGCTGAAGGTTCTGGGTTGGTAAAAATCTGTTTGTGCTTACTGTACTCTTCCATCTCCAGCGAACTTTGTGGCACTCTGAGAAAAACCTGCTCAGAGCTAATGAGGTATGGTTTTATGTCCTCTGTGAAACTAAGGAAACACAAATACAGGTATTTGTTTACTATAAATTAATAAAATACTTTTTTCCCCAACAATATATTCCCATGCATGCTTAGCATAAAGATCCAGAATCACTGGAAATGTTTTAAGCTACAAATCAGAACATTATTCAAGAGAAGAAATCCTGAGTCATGTCCCTTTGCCCTCCCAAGATCTTTATCTGCTGCTTTTTAAGGACATCTCTAAATTCAAAACACTATGATCTATCTGTGTATCAGTAATTTCCTAAGTTACTAAGTACCTAGTCAGGTAAAATACACTGTCACAAGTTCCATATCCCGACAAACTGCATTTATATTATTTCTTGAAAACACTGAAAACAGAAGGTAGGTGTTATTTTACACTAAAACTTAGCACTTGACAGTAACCATTTCCCAACTGTATTTATAGTAACGATAGAGCTAAACAATTTATCATCATCTCTATTGGATTTTAAATGTAGTACTAGACTTGAACGCTCTTATAAGTCAATAATCAGATTCCCAAATGAATAACTGTCGCAGAAGGGAATTACAATCACTAGAGAATCCGTGTGACTAGTGAGATTGTCAAAATTTCAAAATCTGATTAAACACTTTTGAAACTAAATCTGAGTTTTAAAAGTAATTCCATTGTTAAATGAAACAACTGCTGGGCTGGTTCTGCTCCCTCATGGCAAATAGCAATATTTCCTTAAACTGACTCAAATATATTCTCAAGATGAATCGTAAGAGGTAGCAAATTGCGTACATGGTCATTATTCCCATTAAGTAGTTTTCTCTGAGCAAAAGAGCAAAACATTGCATTTTCAAGAATTATAAAAGTAATACAAATTATTAAAACTATGGAAGGCAGAATTGGATCTAGTGCAAAAAATATTATTTTAATAATAAAGCAATAATTATATGTAAGTGAAAATGAACGTGCACTGTGCTACGATAATGCCACCAGTGGGTGATATCATCTGAGTCTATTATTCAGCAGAGCAGAGAAATATCAAGAAATAACTGGCCTGAAAACTCTCATTTTAATTGCTCTGCACAGGCCTGGAAAGCAAGTTTGATGTCTGTAATATCATGGGGCATACCCAGTTCTGAAAATGAAGCAAAATGGATCAGACTGGTCATAAAGAAATTATAAGCGCTGAGCCAGGGTATGCTAAACTGCCTTCAGAACAAGTGGGAAGAAATCTGCTATACCAAATGACAACAATGGAAACAGTTCACATAGGTTTGTTTAGTATTAAAAGAATATTTAGATTCAGGAGCTGGATATGGGGAAGTTGTTCAAGGTTGGAATTCAAGACTGGAGTAAATCAGGACAGACATGGGATCTGGAGGTGAGTAATACTGGAAGAGGTTGGAGGCTTTTAGTCTCCACAGAAGAGGATCAGTATTCTGCCTTCTTCTCAACCACAGGAGTGACGACAGATAACTGAACATTGACTTATCTTTCCTAGTATAACCATCTTTGCCACATTTTCCTATCAACTTTCCACCTTAGAAAACCAGCTAGAGTCAAAAGATGTGAAGTCAATTTATACACACACAGACTTTATTATACATTCTTAAAAACATCCTATGAACTTTCCAAGATACATTTTTAAACATCTCCTCAGTCCAAACTATGGAAAAAAACATTTTTCTATTTTTTTCAGCTGTAATTTTGTAGATACCATTACTCCCCACCTCCCTCGGGATCAGACCAATTTAAAAATATACCACAACCTCACTTCAGAGAGCTCAAGTTTTAAAATTATTTCTATTAGTTCTGTCACAATTCTCATAAAATGTCTAGTCTGTGGAAAAAAGTACTTGGCCAGTTTTCAGAAGCTTAGTATCTCTGAGGTAATAAAGAGATATTTAAGTCAATCAGTTCTATAATGGAGAACTAGCATCAATGAGAACTTCAAGAGTGATGCTTGTCTCTTCGTTATGCATGCCAGATCTGTCTAGAGACATAATTTTATTTCATTATATGTTATTTGCCTTGTCAGAATAAAAGTGTTCGCTGCAAAATAGTAAATCTGGGACTGAGTGATTAATAAATGTGCTTTAGGTTTCACTGTGCGAAAAGTATTGTTGCAATTTTTTTTTCATCTTAGAGTGCCTGTTGTGTGAAAGCTTGATTTGTGTGTCTAGAACCACTTATACTAAATGTATTTTTAACTACCACAGTTGATCATAAAGGGAAAGAGGGAGAAATAAAAAGATACATTATGCAAACAACCTTGAGATTTCTTTTTCTTAATACAAAAGACACCAATGTTTCCTTGCTCATTCACTGGATTCTACAGCATATCATAAAGTTGATTTAAGAAACTTAATTTTTGACTGGTAACCATTTTATATTCTAAGGGACAGGTACTTTTTAAGCCTACTGGATAAAATATATTGGTTTTGGTGCCTTGGAAAAATAAAGAGAAAAGTGAATCCTGCCAGGATGAATAAATTACACTGGCATGAAAAAGGACAAAAAAATGCAGTTGACACCAGATTAACATCTGGGGTTAACTGCCAAAAAGAATGCAATGCTTATTAGTATCCAACTGAAAAGTTCATCCTCTGTCCTGGTCCACATTACTCATTTCCTTACGCCAAACAGGCTCTTAATCAGCTTTTGTCTTGGCTTATGTTCTCATTTCCCTGGAAATGTATGGTAATGAAGGTCCTTCTAACAGATGTTCCTTTAGACTCATTAACTTCTGAATCTTGTTGTTCATTTTATCCACCAAAAGTTAGTTTGTTAGAAGAAACAATTATGGGAAAATAGAAAATCACAAAGAGCTTTCATCATGATACTTAACTCCAGATACCGATACAGAGTGAATGTATGCAGATGCTAATAAAGTACGATAGAGATTGTCTTAAGTGATGAGGGAGTTCCCCACGTCTCAAGAGACAAAGATATCTTGACAAAGATATGTCTGACTTCAAGCAAAACATCATAAATCATTGCTTAGCAAAGATTCAAATAGCAACTGTCCTGGTTACTGACAAGAACTAAAGGCACAAAGCACTTTGATCCTACGTGCCTGAGGGACAGTTATTTAGTGAGCTAAAATAACAGTATAGGACTATGTAAATAGTACTATAGCAACCAACTTCGAGGAAAACTTTAAGTCTTCATGGCTTCATGAAAAATGCATGAAATAAAGCTTTAAGAAGAATGAAACACAACTATGCACAGAATTTACTTTATGGTACATAGAACATGCTAAATGGCAGACCTTATTTAATATAGGTAAAATTATTTTAATGTTTCACTTCTGTGGCAGAACAATTAATTTAGATTTAGCTGTTGAATTACTATAGGAAATTCTGGTACTGAGGGATGGTACACTTTATTTAAAAAAAAATAAAATCCCTGTAAAAGTATGTCACTACTCTTCATTGCCATGTGTAGAGTCTAAACAGTTCAGTGTTGAGAAAAATCCTTACAGTTTTCTAATGTTTTAATATAATAAATGAGATATAAGGAAATGTAAAATATGTACCCTAGCACAAAGACTTAAAATCACATTTATACTCCTACAAAATCTCAAATAAAAAAATTTGTGAAGCCAATACCTACCTAAATACAGAAAAGGTATCTGTTCCAACTAAGCTATGTAGTAGATTTTTAAAAGTTATTACTTAACAAAACTCAGTTCTAAAATGTAACATGCGAACAGGTGAAATGCAGCTACAAAAGTAATATTAATAACTTGCTTCAGCTCTTCTTCTAATTAAAACCAACACTAGTCATAGTTTACAGGTTCTAGTTCTAGAAGCACATACTGTCAACCAGTAATCCCTGGGACTCTGCTCAGTAAGAGGCATTGATGAGATGGGAAGAACAGTGCCAGGATATATCAACAGAGATGAGCTATAACCTCTGGTGAAATTTTTCCATGGACTTTTGAACTGATTGTCACTCTGAGGTTTTACCTGGAAATATAAAATGAAAGAAAAACATCTTTCCAACACATAATTTTACTAACTTCCTTTTCTACCTTAGGTTTTGGTTTTATTTACCATCTGGAATATCCTCCAACTGTATGTACCTGATAGTTTTCTAATATTTTCATATAATAAATGAGTTTTAAGGAAATCCATCCTTAAGTTCAAAAGAAGCTACAGTATGCACTTCCATGCACCAGTGGGACCGCAGACTTCTGCGTTTCTTTCAGAAGCAAATACAAGTCTATTGAAAGCAAGAAACAGTTTGATACATATTTGTTAATCATGAGTAAAGGTGAAAAATCTCAAGTAGGAAAATGTCTGTGATGCATTTTGGAGTCATATAATTATTTCTGTATTCTTATGTCTTACTAAACAATCAGCTTATGGTTTGATTTATGCATATACATGAGCCAAGCATTCCTGCCCTGAACAAGGCAGTACTGTATTATCCTCAGTTACTAAGAATCACATGCAGTAGCATTTCTCAGTTGAATGAGGTAGAAGGAGATTGTGGGCCAGTTGCTTTCCTTTGAAATATACACACTGATCATACAAAAATCTAAAATACTTTACTGTCTCATTTGGTAGAGTTAAGACAAGCAAAACAAATGAGTACTCTGTCCTAGGGCCAAGTTATACTCTCAAGAGATCAAGTTCATGGAATTACAAAAATGTTATGCCTACCAATGACACTGTTGTATGTGAATAGTGCTAAGAATAAAGACTGAAATAACCCATTCTTTCACAGCTCTTGCAAAATATCTGACAGTTGCATTCACTATGCAAATATGTATTTGGTAGTACACAGTTGTCAAACATTTTTGCAGGGACAGTATACAGATGACTTATTTCAAAGTATTCTGTCCCACCTTTTCAATTAAAATACAAGAGGTATTCACATTATATAGTCAAGAACAAACTCTTCAATCTTAAAAAAATCAAACACACCTCACTGTAAGGACATTCTCATACTATCTAGTCAATTTTTCTTAAACATAATTATTTCTAGTTATTTTCTCCTAGAATCATTCCAAACAATGCTTTGCGTTTTGTGAGTTGAAGGGTGTGCAAAGAGCTAGGGAATCATATTATCTATAGCACGAGGAAATAAGAGAATCAATTAAGCTTTTACTTAACAAAAGCATTCACCAATTCTATGTATACACTTGCTATAAATAATCCCTGATTTTCAAAGATGTATAGCTGCTACCATTCTAAAACCCTTATTCACTTAAATGTGCATTAAGGACATTCTGCATCTTGCAGTATCGAACCTTCAGGTCCAGCATCCCATCCACACCTCATGACACGGTTGTAAATTCTGGAATTTTTTTATTTCTTTCAAGAAACATAACTGACTATCTTTACAAATGAATACTCAAACTCACACCATATCCACACCCATACACATTACTTTAGAATACATGAGGAAAATGTAGAAATGAAGTTGTATCAAGAAATGAAGAAAAGGTACTCAAATACAATCACACAAAATTACTACCAATTTAGTCAAAATAATTGGGGTTTGTGATCCAACTAATATACAGAAGATGTTTTTCTTGGTAGTGCTTCTGGACAATTGTTACAAAATGACGACTGTCTGATTAGCAACCCAAACTTTTAGGAATTATTTTGTGAGTGAAAACAATGGAAACACACTAGTTGGACTGCAACTCTGAATATAAAATGTCCACAAATTAAAACATCCCTAGCAAGGCACTGCATTGTAAATGACAGCACCCAGCTAACGGCAGCACCTTCAAGTACCATTTACAAGGCCCAACTTTGTCTCCTCAGCACTAGGTGTGTTATAGACTCAGAGGAAAAAAACAAGTCCCATCCCAAAGATCTTGTAATACAGGCAAAAGCAAAGAAGATAGGTGAATATTGCAGGATCAAAAGTAAGTCAGTCATGGTTGGCAAATGGACAGTAGGCCGGCAGTGTTACCAGAATTAAGTCATGAAAGCATTAAGGTGAGGCTGAAAGCAAATTTAATGTAGAAGAGCAATGTGACTGATTAGTTGTTCAGAAGAAACTCCTGCTTTATCTTACTGTAGAATGATCGTAGAGATTATGAAAACATAATAAAGGTACATAGAAAAGTACATATAGGGAATATGTATAATACAAATGTATATATAGGGAATTCTTATTCTGCTCAAAATTTCCTGGTCTTTGCTCAAAAAGAAGTATCACTGATCAGTCCCCAGTCTTACACATACACAGAATAACAATTTAAACCAGCAAAACTAACTACCATTTAGCATGTGTATTGGTATACAAAACGGAGATGAAAAACAGCTGTCTACATTTTTTCACTTTAGAGTCACCTTTTTATGCTGTGTTTTGCAGAGGGCATATGTGTGTGTTAAATTTCATTTTCATGGATAAATGTGTGATATCAGCCATCAGGCTGTTAGCTTCACTGCCTTAAAAAAAATAAAACAAACCTCACTGATGGACCAAAAAAATTTAGGACTTTGTTAAAAACCAGGCTGTGAAAACTGTCAGAAATTTCCCTTTGAGCACACTGTCTTTTGTAGCAGTAGGTACTGTGTTTGGCAAAATTCCAGTAATTTATAGCCCATCTGCATAACTTCTTTTCCTAGTTACAGAGTGCTTAAATAAAAATATACGTTCTAGCTCCTAAAACAAAAAGCTATAGATTTTCTCAACTAGGTCATTAAGATAGAAATCTCGTAGAGGAATTTCTCCAATGCATGATTTAAATGGAAGTTATTTTAATGACAAACAACCCTACAGATCAGATTAGGTATTTTAAGGACTAATTTTGAACTATTTGATATTATTATAAAACCACAAAGATATATGTAATTAATGATAGCTATGCCAAGGAAGAAACTATTTCAGATTAAGTCATTCTATTTATTAAGCAAATTATTTGTATCATATTAAAAATAAAGAAAGGCTTTAACTGCAGCTCATACTTTCTTACTGTTTTAAAATTGGCTGGTACACAGGTGTGGCAGCAATAGGATTAAACTCTGCCTAGTACTTCACTTTGGCTATCTCTAACCACAGCTAAACCTTACTCCCTACTCATCTACCCATCACGGGGGCACCCATGTTAATCTCTCAGACTAGCTGCATTGAGGAGTCTAGGTGCCTAACTTCAGAAAATTGGGACCATACTGTAAGAGGCTGGTACATAATCTGTGATGTCGTGTTGCTTGATTTAGACAGAAGCAAAGGTACTGCAGTGCTGGCCCTGAGATAACTACGATCAACACTAAAGATTCTAAGAATAAAACAGAAAAAATAATAGTAATTAATATGAATATAAGTTAAAACATATTTCAGTAAGTATATTATCTCACAGTATGCCATACCAGCAAGTAGCAGCACATTATGTGATATGTTGTAGTGATACTAGGTGCGACCAAGTTCTTATATCAAATAGTATTGCTAGATGTTTACAAGACAATTTACATAATTAAGCATTAAAATAAACATTAAAAATCAGACATATTTGAAAACAAACTTTAATAGTTTTATAAAGTGAATCTTTTGTAAATATTTACCTGGATAGAACTAATTCTAAAGAAAATGTTAATGATATCTTTCAAACCAGGTGGCTGAACACAAGACCAGTAGAAAAATGTAGGTTACTTAAAAAGAAAGATTTTAATACAAATATATACATGAAGACAATTCCACTAGCTCCAAAGAATTAATTTCTGACATACTTTGCTGCCTGACCTGACAAATTTGTGCTGTGTCAGTTTTCATTCAACAGTTAATATTTGACTACACTAAATTAAATTGCATGATGATAATGTACTCACAGACCTTCTTACCATTTTATTTGTCTATCTTACAGCTGTATCTTTCACCATAGTGAAAGCAAACAATTATTTGTCCACAGTTCAATCTCTATTTTGTATACATGCTTTATAGTGCCTATTCCTTCCAAAATATACTGTGGATTGGAGCAAAACAGGTCTTCCCCTTTTCTGACAAATTCCATGAGTAAAAGACTCTATGACCCTACAATAAAATAATCGCACTCCTGAATATACAGCTACTTATTGCAATATTTCTTCAAATATCTGCATATTATACAAAGCAGGTAGGAAATAGGTGATAGTTGTTAAAATAACTCAGTTACTTTCTTGTTGCTTTTCTATTTGCCACGTATATGCACAATACATTGATGTAAACACAGGTTTGCAGGAACTGGGAATGAAGATAACTGGTTTCCATGCTGCAGAGAACATCCTCCATGCAGTAAAGAACTTGTATTGAAATGTTTAAGTCCATTGAAGTTTAAGTTATACGCATATTCAGCCTGCAACTTAATATTTTGTGTTTGATAATACCATCTTCACCCCATCTTGAACTAGGAGCTTTAAAAAAAAATTGAAACCAAACTGCTATTTTTAACAGTGGCAACCAGCCACCAGCAGCCTGGATGGATTATGGAAAGCAAGAGCACAAGACACTACCTGGGGGAAAAAACTAACAACATAATATGACCCAGTAATTTGCTCTCATTGCTGACTTTGTAAAATGAGATGAGTAATTTGGCCATAACTATGGGAACAGATTTCGGCCTGGTCCTACTGTAACTGAAGCACATAGTTAGAGATACTCTGCTCATTCAAACAGAATATGCGCTAGAGAAAAAAGGTTGTGATTTCCAGTTAGGAAATGTTTATTCCATGTAACTTCAGAATATCAGTAAAAACGACAGAACAGATTACCTGTATAATTTTTGATGCTCTTTCCTTTCTGTGAGGTGTTGGCTAGAACTACAGAATCTGGATGCCTCCCAGCTATTCAGCTGGCAGGGCAAAATGGGAAAAAAAAATCTTTATTAAAATAAAATTGTTGTAGTAAAATACAAGACAGCAAAGACCCCTCAGAAAACAAAACAAAACAACACAACGACAACAACAGAACCACGAAACCCCCACAACAACCAGGTCTGCTACAAACTTTTTTCCTGAGGGGATACACACAAAATATTTAAGAAAGAACAGGCTTTTATTTTTATTTAAGAAGTAAAGGAGAAGAACTGGCTTTATCTTCATGAGAGGAGAGACGGATTATGATTTATGTCTTAGAAGATCACTGTTCTTCCACTGAGAACACTCACCTGCCACAACAAAGACATTTAAAGTACAGCCAGTTGGATCAGAAGTCTACCAAGACCTGTGTAGGTAACAGGACCTAAATCATGTAAGACTATTAAGGATCCACTGCAGCCCCTGCACTTCCACAAAAATTAATTGAAAAGCCAAGGGACCGCCCAAAGACTCCATGCCAGACAACATTCTTCACCTGCGTAACAGCCACACAGGAGCACTCTACCTTTGCAGCAATACCTGAGTATGCTCTGGGACTTCAGGAAGAACAACAAATAAGGTCACTGCAGTAATCAAACTAGCAGGTACATAAACTTGGACTAGCATGGCAAAGTGCAAATCCCAGTTTTAGATGTCTACCCAAATGCATGTCAAAAAACCTTTCTTGTCCACCAAGTCTATTAGATCTCAGCGAACAAAACTGAACCTTTGGTCCAGCTCCCTACAGATATGAACAATCTCAAGTTCCCAAATGAGCAGTGTCTGCTTTTCCTAGTCAGAGCATTAGCCAGCTCATTGTCATCCAAATCCAATTTCACAGACACTCTGTGAAGGCGGAGACAAAGGAGACCTTTCACTGATAAACTTTAATGAAAATAAATGACAGAGCCCCAGGTCATCAGCATACTGACGACAGTGAAGTCTACACTGTGTGCTCCCTTTCCTGGTGATATCATATTTCGTGTATGATAGGTTCCACTGGACCCTTGTGATAAATCTGTCTTTGGAGTGGAAAAAATCCTTCCAAAATCACCCTTAAAAACTCAAAGAGAAACTAAACGTATGTATTTAAAGAAAATAATGAAACCCAATCTGGACCACAGCCGGATAATAGGAAGAATAAATACTACGGTTATGTCTAGTGAATGGGTCACTGCGTCAGACCAGCAAGATGTGGATTCATGACCCTGTTCTTCTAAGGAGATCTGATAAACAGTCATAAATTATAAAAAACCACAGTGGGAGAGACTTCATATAATACTCCTCTCTGGATTCTCTAAAACCAGATTGCACCTTGAATTGTAGGGCTCAGAAGTTAGCATAGGACTCCAATGAAACATTGCCCAAATCAAGCAGCGTGGAAAAAGTACTTCATGTCTTTTACAGATCTCTTATTTGTCAATATAGAACTTTTTTTTCCCCCTAACTTCACTTTTGAATCATGATTAGCTTCATATTCACTACACTCAGGCATCAATATCTATTTCTCCAGTTTTCCAAGGCTATAATCCTGTTTTCCAGTGTAGCTTCTGCCTCCTCCAACCTTCTTTGACAGTTTCCTGAAGACAATGTACTCCATATCTCTTGCTTCTCCCATACCCATAATATCTCTTAACTTGTTACAGGAGATGACCAGTATGAATAACATGATCATGGGTCCAGTAGGAGTTATGCCTAGGAGGTCAGTACCTAAACACTTTTGAGGACTTTAATCTTTCCACATCTCAATTTTCCATCTATAAACTATGTCTAGTAGTACTTTGCAAAAGGTTTTGGAGGTTACAAACATTTAATATCATCAAACATTCACATAACACAGTAATGGAAATACATTTTTATAGTACATGGGCTTTATAGCCAAGCAATATAGACAAGAATATAAAAAATTGCTGACATGTAAGTTCCTAAAAATAGCCCTTATACTCATCAAAATACGAGCAATGCTGTATTCAGACCTGAACCAAAGAATCAAGTAAATATCAGAACATCAGACTATGCTTGACCGTTATTATTTTCCAATACTCTATAATCCTTGATATTTAAAAAAAATTAGAAGTTCATATAAAATGTGAAATTGGCTCCTGAAATAGAGCACAGGCACACTGTCTACTTCTTCCTCAGGCTCCTGAGAAGTGTGCGGCCCTTGAAGAGGACAGTGCTTTCCCACTACACCCTAAACCCACTGAATGGGTAATAAAAGAGACAGAAACAGCATGAGTAAACATGAAAGCAAACTCAACTGCCTACATATAAGTTCTACATCTAACATATATACATATACAAATGATCAGGTGATACTGAATTAAGTCTTAAGCAAATGGATGACGAGGCTAGCTCACAACCAAAAATGCATATCCTTCATTGCCTGTCATGGGAGATGGAAAATTTTTGCAGAAGCTCTCACATTAATGATAAAATTATGTTTTATGAAGAGAATGTTTAGGGTTTCTAGTTCCTATGGCTACAACTGTTAAGGCAAAATGTAAAAGGTTCAGATAAGGATCACATGGTCCAATTATCAACTTCCTTATTAATGAATTAATCTATTTATATGATATGTTAAAGATGGAGTTAAAAGTATGTCTCTTTAAATGTTTAATTACAATATTGAAGGAATTTTATTTATATTTATATAAAGTGATTATTCATTATTATAGTTATCATAAATTGACTCTAAAGTCTGAAAATAAATATAAGTAGCATTAAAAATCCTCATAATTCATTTTCAAACTGAGCAGCAAAACTTTTTTTATTCATAGCAAATGTAATTGTCTCATTCCTCATTCTTGTTGAAATGGAAAACTTATGCTATTCTTTTTTAAAGTAAATTATTTCTAGAAGTGTCAGTACTTAATGCATGCTGACAAACCTTTGAAATAATAGTGCAGAAGAATTTTTGTATATGTTGTGACATGATTTTAATCAAATGACGGCACTTCCATTGGTATTTAAGATTAATCAGAAATCCCTGATACTGAAGACTATGAAAGGTTCAGAAATTGAATTTACATTTGCTTTAATATTTCTTTTTTTTGTCAATCAGTTCTCAGGTTAAATGTAACACTTTGCCTAAACATTCTAGCAGGGTAATCTTCAAAGATCATTTCAGTATTACAGATATAAACATAAACCAGTCTGTTTTTCAGTATGCGTTATTAAAAAAAAACCCATAGGTGAACTAGATTCAAAGAATGTTGCAATTACATGCAATCATATAGCTTTCCCAAAGAAAACCTGAACTCTTTATTCAATTTGATTAATCCTTAGTCTTGTAAATGTCCCATTGTAGCTCACTGCAATCTCAGGGTTTCGATTTCTATTTGAAAACAAGTAGCTACTATAAAAGAATTTATGCTTTTTCTATGCCACACAATCTGTCACTAAGAGGGGAGAAAAGGTAGAATGACTATTGGGAATGGTGTGGACCAAGTAACTGAAAACTGAGGGTCTGGGGTTTTTTTTTAATATCATGCTTCATTATTCGAATTGAATATGACTTCATTTTTCCTAAGTCATCACCATTCAGATCTGATAGCATTTACATCATCATATTTCCTACAGACATTTGGAAATACATTAAGTTCTAGTGTAGCTGTGACAGAAAAAACATGTGGAGAGTCTGCAGTAAAGAGGACAGGGGAAAGTCTGTGCTGTTCTATACACAGTTTACTTAAACTAAAGTCAAAGCACCACACACATATAACAGAAATGATACAGGCCAGAGGCAACAGATGATGACATCAAACTGGGAGGAGTGGTGGATGCGCTAGCAGGCTGTGCTGCCATTCAGTGAGACCTGGACAGGCTAGAGTTGGGTGCAGAGGAAACTGATGAAGTTCAACGAGGGCAAGTGGAGGGTCCTGCACCTGGGGAGGAACAACCCCATTCACCAGTACAGGCCTGGGGCTGACCTGCTGGAGAGCAGCTCTGTGGAGAGGGACCTGGGTGTCCTGGTGGATGACAAGTTGACCATGAGCCAGCAGTGTGTCCTGGTTGCCAAGAAGGCCAGTTGTATCCTGGGGTGCATCAAGAGGAGTGTGGCCAGCAGGTCAAGGGAGGTTCTCCTTCCCCTCTACTCAGCCCTAGTGAGGCCCCATCTGGAGTACTGTGTCCAGTTCTGGGCTCCCCAGTTCAAGAAAGATGAGGAACTACTGGAGAGAGTCCAGCAGAGGGCTACAAAAATGATGAGGGGACTGGAGCATCTCTGCTACCAGGAAAGGCTGAGGGAGCTGGGATTGTTTAACCTGGAGAAGGCTGAGAGATGACCTTACAAATGCCTATAAATATCTTTAGGGTGGGTGTCAAGAGGACAGGGCGAGACTCTTTTCAGTGGTGCCCAGTGACAGGAAAAGGGGCAACGGGCACAAACTGAAGCAGAGGAAGTTCCGTCTGAAGATGAGGAAGAACTTCTTCCCTCTGAGGGTGACGGAGCACTGGAACAGGTTGCCCAGAGAGGTTGTGGATTCTGCTTCTCTGGAGATATTCAAAACCCACCTGGATGAGGTCCAGTGCAACCTGCTCTAGGTGAACCTGCTTTGGCAGGGGGGTTGGACTAGATGGTCCCCAGAGGTCCCTTCCAGCCCCTACCATTTTGTGATTATATGAACATGGGCTGTCTGCAAATAATCATCTTTATCTGACACCTGGAAACTAAATATTGAGCGAAAATGTCATACGATATACTGTCATGTTCAAAAGTAACTCAAGTTCTTAAATTTCTGTTTAACTGAAATTTCGCCACGTATGGCAGCTAACTACATCAGGCTTATTCATGTTTATGAATTTATCGCAGAACCTTTTAAAAAACATACATATTTCAAATATTGCAAATATTGCCTATTGTTGTAATTATATTAACATACATTCTGAAACACTGGCTTTAGTTTGTAGGTGGCCAGTGACCATTCTGTTTAAGAGAATACCTGTAGTCATGGAAAATGTCAGTGCTGTACTACTGTCTGAGAAACAAAGAGGAAACATCTGAGTTAACATGGGATCTTCCATAGGAAATTCTGGGCTCATTTCTCCCACCTGGTCTATGCACAGAAGGAGGGAGGTTGAGACAATTTATATTGATTATATGCTAGAGGCAGTCAGGAACAAAACGGGCCATAAAGAACTGGTGAGTCAGTTACAGCTGATTCAGTGTATGAATGGGAAACAAGGTAGGCACTAATACTACCATATAGCTTTGGACATCTAAGGCTGAGTTTCCTCTGTATTCTACAGAAAAAGGCAAGCTGCTCTATAGGGCAAGTAAAAACACCTGAATCCAGCTCCAGTTCTACATGAACTTCTAGGGGAGCCTCTCATTCGTCACCAACTAAAAAGTTACAAAAGCCCACAACGCAAAAAAACCTGCTAATACAATGACCTAGTACTTTCCCAGTTGCTTTTTGAAAATTTTTCCGTTTATATTTGGGCTACCCTGAGATTTCCCTGTCTCTCCTCTTCAAGTCATTCCAATTCATATCTATAATTAAATTATTCTTAGAAGAAAAAAAAATGGAACCTAGTGTCTTCTCCAGCTGATGAGGGCACTAGTCATCACTTTCTGCAATTTGGTCCAATATTTCCCCCCAGTGAGAAACATTAACAAGACAGGCTCAGAGGGTGTGATGCTCCAGAATGTTCAAACTTAGCAATCGGGGCACTCTTTTAAGAAATGGAAAGTTTTATTTTTAGCTCTCTGCTCCAGATAAGACAAAGGAATAATTCTAATTGTGGTTTCCTATCTTACACGTACATAAGTGCCTTAAGAATTAAACAAGGCACATAATTTGGATGAAAGCTCCTCCCCCTCTGTACTGTGACTGGCATCGAAGTTTAAGATTCTAATCTTCCACTTCCGAATTTTCTTTGCTTTTATGAAAAGCACATGTCAAGTTAAACTTGGCATTTAATTTCCCCTGATATTTTATTAAGGTGAAAATCCTAGAGAAAAAATATCACTTGGTTTGACCCAAATAAATATTTTTGGACTGCCAATGAACAACAACAAAATTGACAATTTCAGCATTTCACAAAATAGTAAAAAGGACAGGAAAGATTAGTTCACCTAAGTTCTGGCTTGGCAAATACCAACAACCATATTAAAATGCAATCACAGAACAGTGTCAGCATATTTAAAAACTCTTCACAATTATGTTTCTCACTCATGTGGCCATCAGCTTTTACTTTGACCACTGCAGCCTTCTCACTAGCCTCGACAAATGCAATCCTGGCCCACTTACACCTATTCACAGCATTTCTAGAGACATCATTATCTTGTCATCACTTCGATCATATCATCCCTTGCTTAACATCCTTTCACTGGCTACTCGGTTTCCCTATCATATCAAATACCTTTTAATCGTCTTCAATTTCAAAATCCTTTGCAATTTATTCTCTCCTATCTAGCACTCTTCATACACTATCATTACAGCTCCTGAATCATTAATTGCTGCCTTCTGAAATTAGAAGACCATGTGTGCCTTCTCCTACACTCTCCCTTAGGCTACCCAAAAACTTAGGCCATTGTCTGCCTTCCCTTCGGTACTTAAAATTCAGCTCTGACACTACACCTCCAGAAAACTGGGCTAGACTAGGTCACTGGTGTACTGAGCTGAACGAGTAGTATGGGCTTCCACACCGTCACACTCTTATCCAATAGACCACCTCCCAGTGTGTTTCTGCCTGTTCAGTTTTTGACTTCTTAGCTGTCCAAAAATCATTCGGTTTAAAAGCTCTGTTGGACAAAAGCCAAGTTAATGCTGCAGATTCATATGTAAAAGAACCAAATGCTGTGACTGTTTACCACCCGGGAATCCCAGATACTGAGACTTCACTGACTCAGGAAACCCCCAGTCTTTGAATTCCTTTAGTACCTTATATTCATTGGCATGAAATGTATGAAGGCTGGTATGCTGCAGTAAGTTAAAACAAAAAATTCAAAACTAGAATGTGTTGTTTACACAGAGATTTTTTTGAATTTTGTTTTTATTTTAGTGTTATGTCTGTACCTTAGCTCTGATGAATTTCTTGTGTGGTACCATGAAAAATAAATTATTTTATCCAACAACAGCAGAGAAGACCACAAGTAAGCCAAAACACTTATAAAATGAAAGCACTTGTTTTCTAGTACCTGTGGTTGTATTAGAGGGCAGAAATTCCAGTCCACTAAGAGACATTCATTTAAACGCCTTGCAGCCGCAAGTTCCCACAACAGATCCTGCCCTTTAATAAAATCAAGTTATTCCTTTTAAATGTTATTGGCATTTTATAGGCTGTTAAAAGGAACAGAGCTCAGCATGCTTATTTGCTCTGAGTCTCCCTAATTGTGTCCTATTCTGACAACCACCTGTCTGACAAAGCTTTGATTGGGTATGCATCTTCTGCAAATAATTCAATAGCACACAAACATGTTACTGTTGTATTAGAAACAGAATGTGTACTGGGACCCAAGATTATTGGTCAGTGCAGGAATTTTCCAGGCATCTGGTCTGTAGCTCACATTGCATGCAGTGAATTATATCCCAGTAATTGAGAATGATGAATGATTTGACCCTCTTAAATATATAATGAGGGGAAAAACAGCAGAGTGAAAGCCAAGATTTAGGCAATTTTAGCCTCCAGGAAAAAACAGTTGTAACCCAACACCACCTACAAATCTCAGTGGGTGCTTTGGTTGGGTAGTATGTCATGTACCTTGGGTAATACATCTTGCATTGTGGGCAAGAAGAAACACTAATATTGATCATCTACACCATGAAAACCCATATGTAATGCCACAGAACTTAGCGGTTTACAAAATAAGGCTAAAAAAACCCCTTAACCTTTTGTGTGGGGATTGTTTTTTCTGCACAGGAATTTCATAAATCCCTACAAAAGGCAGGAGTATTAAAATAAGTGTTACAAAAGACTGCTAAATTACTCTGATACAATTTAATGCCACAATAGCCAGATAATACCTCTTTCTGCACACAGCTCTGTAATACTATGGTGACTTTATGAAAATATAAAGTTAGCCGCACCTCCTGAACTGAAAAAGTATGATAATTAGTAATTTCGTGCTGGCATTTCACACTGGGATAGCCTGCTGCAGTAAGAGACTGTCCGGGACCAAGCTCCCATTTGCATAGACACTTAAGTCAGAGGTCAGCTCACTTCTGTTCTGATTTGCCTTTTTTCACAGCTGGTCATACTCCTTCCTGCTGCGCTCAGTGAAAACAGCAAAATACAGAACCACTTGTGAGAATTTGGAAAAGATGCTGTCGGCAAAGGAGCAGAATTACGTGCACTGATGGGAAGGCAGCTATGGAACTTCGGGGCATTGGCCTTGATTTATTATTTTACAACACTAGGTAGAAGGAGGGAAGAGAAGCGAAGGAAGTTCATATAGCGTCCTAAAATTTTTATTTAAAAATCCCAGGCAATATTGTTGCAGAAAATTGGTTTGTATTGTGAGACAGAGAAGTGGAAGGCAGACTAATGATGAATTGATAGAAAGAAGAAAGCTAAAAGTGAAAAGAGTTTAAAAATTACTAAGGTGAAGCCATCTTGGTATTCTTGCTTCCTTTAACTATTTTGTTTATTTGGGCAACCAGTTGCTACAAGCAGTTTCTGGTCAGTTTAACTGGTTGTTAAAGAAATTCAGGGCTCTCTTTTGTCTGTGGTTCAGAGACATCCATGCTGAACACTGTAGAAGATGAGCACGTGAACAGTCTGCATTTCTGTTTTGGCACACGGACTAGATTTAAATATGAATGGGGAGATCTCCTGCAGCTGACAGAAGTGCTCACTCATTCCACCACTGCTGCGGAGATGTTACCACCAGCTCCAGGGTCCCATTTTTCAGAGCAACAATTCAGATAATGAATATTTATAATGTTTTTAAAGCCGAATGAGTTAACAAACCACAAAGCGCTTGAATTGCACAGGAAGTATCAAAAACCAATCGGGTAGAGCCTTAATTTGATACATCTGTATTGTGTGATGGGCTCCATTGTGAGGACTCCATCCTGCTCCACGGCAGATAGTGTCCATTGAAAGCCCTACATTTGTGCTCTGAAAGACAGCAGCTGCTTCCCATCTTCTATAACATCTGAAGAGAGTTTTGCATTCAGAGGACTTGCAAGCCAAGAACACACATCTCTGATAGAGGCTGAGGGAGAGAGCGTTTCTCTTGAGTATCCAGACTCTATCTGCTGCTCAGGAAAACTACATGTGGCAAACAAAGGAGGATTTGCCAAGCTGTTAAACAGGTACTCCACAAAAAAAGACAACATAAAATTTTACCAATATTTCTAAACCCCGTGACAGATTTGTGAAACTTTGTATACCACATCCATATATTCCACAAGAGGAATGACAGTTTTCTTCCAGAGCATTTTCTATTGTGCTAATGATCAGAACATCAGAAAAGCAGAGAAAAGTCATCTTCTGTAAGACTACTTTTATTCAACTAGCTCTTATTATCCATTGTTATGGTAAGCTTTTTCTATAATTTCTAATTTGTAGTTCATTCACCTTTCTTTATAGTACATTTTACCTAAGTCTTTTGCAGTTATCTGTACATCTATTAGTAAGACAAAAACGCATCTCACTTTTCATTTTCTAGATGAGACAATTATTTTTTTCTGATTTCGAACCTTTGTGTCAATACCTTTCTTATTTATCCATTAAACAATATCCTACACAAACATCTCAGTTCTTTCTCCTCAGCTACCCCTGACACACATATGTGTAAAACATATTCAACGTCTTCCATGTTGGTTTTAGGGCTGTAGACTCATCTCCATTTCCCAAACCTACTTCTTGCAATGATTACAGAAAAATGGTGAAAACACAGGTTTGAAAAGAGAGAGAAAAGAGACAACAAATATTTTATTTCCACTGTTGGAACAAAATGATGCATTTGTGTACTATCATATACCATTTTTGCCCTTCTTTCCTCTTATGTTTTAGAACATGCATATTTATGTGTTGCTATATAGAAACTGACACCACAGAACTTTCAAAGAAGTGGGATACTTATTTACTAGCATAATACAAACAATGTTGATGATTAAAACAAAACTGCTGCTTTTATGTAAATACTGTCTTCACACTCCTGTTCCCAAATCTGGTAGCTCCCAGTGTGGAACTTTATGCTTTTAGAGACTAGCACTCCTGAGATACTATTTACCAAAGCTAGCCACATAACATCCAAATAATATGAGTATTACTGTGCTTTCATCACATTATTTTTTCCAGTGTAAAGATACCCTATAATAAACACAAAAGCAATGTTGTCTAGATACAAGAAAAGTAAGTCAGATGCTAACAAACACCACCAAACAAACGCCAAAACAAAACCATCCACTTGGTAATTTACCCAGTTGTGCATTTTACCCAGAAGATTTTGTAATTCATAAATGAATGAGAAGCTACCAGAGTTCTCTTTTCTAAAGGCTTTTATGCTAATTGAGTTTGCTCTAAACATTTTCATATATCACATCAAATATTCGATGAGGTGCCAAAGCACTTTGTTAACAAACTTATTTCCCAGATGTGGCTAAAGCAGGGACAGAAGGCTTGAATGTTCTAACATACCTAACAATTCAATTACAGTTATCTTATGGTGCCATCACATATTTTTCTTCAACAATCAAACAACCTCAGCTGGAAACTCCAAGCAATAACATAAATAAAGGACCATCTGGCAAGAATAATTAAGTAAGGCTGGAAATAAAACATTAATTAGTGCAGTAGTTCAAACGACCTTCAAAGGCCTTATTATGAAATTATACCCAAAACAGATAATCATTTATTTCATGTTACAGTTATATTTAACTAAGCATGAATAAATAATAATATCATTTTAGGATGCTATTACACTGTTATTGACTCAAACTGATTTTGAAATTGTCTTATTTTTCTATAACAATAAAATTAGAATGGAAAACAACCCACATCAGTTAGAATGGCAGCCTTGGTTTTCCCCTGTTTCACACCAGTGAGTCAGATGAATGAATCCTGCCTCAAAATTTACATACTTGAAAGGAATAGAATGGTTTGCCAGGACAATACGCATGCAACTAATTGCTTTTAAATCATTTACTTCTGTTTTCTCAATTTTGGAAGAAAAATAATGGAAGTCTAGAATTATTTGCTTTCTGATCTATTAAATGACATGCCAAATACTAAGGTTTCTTAAAATCTCTTCTACACAGAAATACACATTGTTATCACTAACTCAGGGAAGATATCTTCTCATATCTTTCAACGTATTTGCTTCTTTCACTGATGATCATAAGTTAGTTACAATTAAAAGAAATCAACATATTTCAACATAATCTGTGGATAGGTAATGGTCATCTCAAATGGTTTCACTATCCTCAAAGCCATACAAAGGGAAAAAGATTCCTTGAGAAGATAATATAACAAAAAAACTCCCACTAAGCACTCAGTATTTCCTGTGTTTCTGTACCTTTTCCAAACTGCATTTAAAATGTATGTATGAATTATTTACAAAGTTACATCTGTATATTTTCTGCGTTTGTTCTTTCAGTTGAGCATTATTGGAAAAATGTGCTAAGGCAAAGGATTTTAAAGAGAACTATAATTAAAAAACATTAATTATTTTTATTTTATTATTTTACAGAATTGCCATCCAGCCAATAAGACTAGAGTCTTCGCTATTTGGTGGAGTCACCTTCTCCTTATCCCCAGGCTACAGGACGTCAAGCAACTGAATGAATTATCTTGGAGCATCGCCAACAGCATGTCCTTTAGCTACCAGCCAGACAATGACAAAGCTCCTGAAAGTCTCAGACATCATCTGGATAAGCAGGCACAGGGGACAAAATCTTCCTTAGGGAACGTGAAGACCAGATCCACTTATGAAGGCCCATTACAAACACAAGAACTACAAGAGTCCCCAGTGCCATCCAAGGCCAAGAGAAGCTGGATGAGTTATTGCCAATATGCTATTTTTTCCACTACTGACTTGTGCCTAACACAGTATGTTTTTCACAACACCAAATGGTGAAAACAGTGAAAGTGCAATGCTATTGGTGATACTGAAGTAATGAATTTCAGGTTTGCTCTTTTATCTTTCTTAAAGTCTGTAGCTTAACCCCACAAACCTTATTAGGATCACAGATATGTTGCTGATATGAGAAGATGTTGCTTTTTAGACTGAGAAATTATGACTGGGATAAACTAGCATGTGAGCTCACCACTGCACCGTTTAGCAAGTACATTACTAATAGAACCTGCTGTTATTCTGTCTAAAAAATAATGAAATTATTGCAAAACTTGGGCCCACATAGTAGGAATAGAAAAAAACCCAGAGAGAAATACTGGCCAAGCTATGTCAGAGACAAGCTGACAAACAGCTGATGAGTAACTTTGCTGAGAGAAAGTGGAACCCAGACAGTATCTATCCATAGAGAAAGGCACTGAAAGGCAGGAAGAAAGCTCAGCTGTTTGGGAAAACAGGAGAAAGAAGGATCTAAAAATACAAAAGTCATAGGCAGACGGTACTTACAATTACCTAAGGAACAGAGGGCAGAAATTACTAGGGAAGAAAATAAAGGTGAAAGGCCATGGAGCAGACTGTAACAACCTAAAGATAAAAAAGGAGGAGGTGTGGACTCAATACCAGAAGGAACTATAAACCAGTTGCAGGCTAGCGAGCTGGGAACAAACTTGTAATGAGACAGGGAATACAGATCCGGAAAGAGGAGCTATTTCTCTGTAAGAGAACCTACCTAGTTAACATAGAGATCTCCACAGAGCAGAAGTGCATCTCCAGTTAGGATGCTTTAGACACTGTGACTGTGCACGTGGGTAGGGGAAGGCAGATGGTCTGACAGTCTGTGCAATGATCTGAATGAGTCCAAGTTTCAAGATCAAGCAAAGGGTAGTGAATAGGAGAGAGACTGGTGCTCTGTTGTTCCTAGTTCCCGGCCCTGCGTTTTTAGGTAGATGGACACGTTGTTTTTTCTTTGGGAGGGTAGAAGAAGAGTTAGGTATATGATATTCAGGCTTATGAAAGAAAAATACTTATCTTCAAACAAAAAGCTGAAGCTACATTGAAAAAGAGAAACAGAGGATGGGCCAACATAACCATAAATATTTTTTTATTATTCTTGTTGTCTTTAGTCCTTTCATCTCTCAAGCAGCCTTCCACAGTATTTAATTTTGTAGGAACAATGCAGGAGTTGAAGCAGTCATATTGCCCAACACCATTAGTTGAGTCTGCAATAATAATCAAGGCTTATGTGCCCCCAGTAGTCCCCAAGAGTGGTACAAACCAACACTGTAACTCAAGTGCACCAGGTACGCGTGTGACTTGAACAGAACAGACATAGCTGCATCACATCCCAAATACCCATTGCATCCCAAAAATATCCCAAATTGCTTCAGCGACACATAACTATTGCTCCTCTTTTGCATATTCCACATACATTACTGAAGCCATCTTTGTGGATGGAGGAATTTCAGGCTGCAGAAATACTAAACACAGGACTGATCTGACAAAGTCTGCTCTGCCTCAGGAAGTCTGACCCACTGAACGATGTGACACGAAGTTATAAAAGATTATGCTGCAGCCTCGTGGGGTCAGGGGACTCTCAAAGAATTTGCAAAAGAAGCCCACATTCAAATAGTCTCATTTCAGAGGATAGCTTCAGATGACAGGAATGCAAAAAGTGCCTCAATAATCTCACTCTTACCTAACTGACGGGAGAGTATGGCATCTGATTGAGACTGAAAATCTATCAGACATTCTGCATAGCCCTAGCTGTTACATACCACTCCCCAGGAAAGAAGAAAACCTGAAAAAAACCCTGTAAGATGGTAACGACGTACTAGAGACGCAAGGCTTCTGGTGAACTGGTGATGGTATTACTTTCATTGTAAATGAAAGTAGGCTTTATGAAACATACAGTAGCATTTGTATTAAATATATTTGTGAGAAGATGAAAAGAATCTTTTCCTATTTCCAGTGAGTCTTTTTGGAAGATGCTTTGGTACTTTTGTGGCTATTCTAGTGAAAGAGGTAGAGAGATCCCTTTCTTGGAAGAAATCTGTAAAGGGCAATGCAGACTCCTCTTCAAGCTTCCAACTTTCTCAGAGAGATTTGCCAAGGGCAGAAAAAGAGCATATATTATTTTCTTAGAAGTGACAGCTTAACAAACTGTACTTTTTTTTTCATGTGAAATAAGGACTTGTACAGTGAAAGGTTGCTTTTCAAATCTCTCTGGCCTAAACAAAATAAACAGCTTGAGTATCCACCATTAGCAGGTATAACAGCTCTGCAGGAGATACAGCTTGAAACTTGGAGAGCTATGCTCTCCAATTAAAGATAAGAAAATGCAGGAAAATAAAACGGAACAAATATTCCCTTAGAGAACTTCTGTATGAAAGTCTATTAAAACAAATTTTCACTAATAGTAATTTATATTTTCTGACGCATGGAAGAAAGGATATTGTCAGAACAATACCTTTGGCCACACATACCCAGACAACACCAAAAGAGAACCCTAAGATTTCACTGAAAGAGAACTCTTAAGATTTTTTTTTTTCTATCTTCTAGTCTCCAGAGCCACCCTTTTATGTCTTCAGTTCATACTTCTCTTTCTCTTGCTTCCTACTCAAGGTCAACAGCTTCTGGTTTTCATGATGATTGTGAATTGCAGGGAAAATTACACCATCAACAGCTTTTTTGCTCTGTCACATAACAGAAATTTTTGACAATTCTCTGTTGCACATTTATCTTCATGTCTTTAAAACACACAGTTATGAAAACAGAAACTTAAAAAAAGAATCTTCCCAATATTTAAAAAACACCTATTTCCCCTATGATTGTATTAGGGGTTCTTTTATGTTTACAACAAAATCCAAAGTTATTAAACTCTGAGCCACATGAAATATTTAGCAAAAATATTTTTATAAACACACCATTTGATTGTGTCTGAAGAAGACAAGAAAAACACAAACGAAGCCACAATCCTCTGCAAGCAAAATCAAGAAAAAGTATTATGAAATACGATAATCACAAAGGGTAGAATTATGACCTAACTTCACAACAAGCAGAAGTACATCAGCACAACTAAGGTTCTAGAGGCAAACTTTCAGTCACTTATCCCTTGTGAGTCTACACCATTCCTAGGAGGAGAAGCACACTCTGGAAAGATTGTACATCTCGCTTTTCAGTGAAAAATAAATCCTCTACAGAGAAGACAAACAATTTTTCATCTATTGAAATTAAATAAACCCCACAGGAAACAATGGGTTTCTAAAACAGCCACACAGCAGGAAACACTACACGTAACTAGACAATTTACCACATATTGTCAATATAATTGTAGGGAATAAGTAATGTAAACCAAAAACACACAAAAAAACATTCTTATTTTCTTCCCTGGACAATAAACATCAAGCATAAATGCAAAGTCAATTTTCATCTTCAGTTTTATCAAAAAGATGAGCTATAATTTCTTTGAGTATCCTGGAAATATGTCCATTTACTCTAAAATTTCTTTCTCTGCAGTCATCCTATATAAGGAAGGCAAAGGAAATGGAGTAGTCTAACATGCTACAAATAAAATTAAAACATATATTAATTCATTTTTCTTATGCAAAAGATGATGGTTTGTGAAAGTGCTAACATAAGCACATCACACCATTCACTCAGTTCTGTTAGAAGAATACGAACCAACAAAGCAAAGCTTGATGACTGGACCTAAAATGTGATACAGCTAAGGATTCCTTAGTATGGGGACAGTAACTCCATTAGGTTTAAGGATACTCAATTATACCGATTTTCTACAAACTATTTGCTTACTAACCAGTGGTCAATTAAAGTCATTGTTCCAAGATGATTTCTAGGAGCTATAAAAGACGGAGTTTAACTTCTAAGACAGCAGAAGTCAATCTAAATCCAAACACATGTATCTCCAAGCCTTTGAACCACCCTGTTAATAGGTCACTGCTTAATATGGTTGATAGAATACAAGTACTGTTATAAGAACTAATGAACTGCTTTTTGTGTTGCACGAAATGGAAAAATCTGTCTAGGTGAAGTCATTCAGAGAACAGCAATTATCATTTGCCAAAGATAATAAAAGTTGATGGTAATTATGGCATACCACACATCAAAACCCTAAATTTGTTAAATATGCTTTACTAGCTGAATTATTTCAATAAAAAGTACAAAGTGGTTTTATGTATAACTTTTTCCTGACAAAACAATTCTTATGCATTTTTCACACTTTCAGTTAGCATCTACATTTCAAAAGTCATTAGCAATGACCTAGTGACAGGAATACAGTAAAGCTGGCATTTGTCAGAGCTGACAGTAGTTTGGAAAGGAGAGAAGCACTGTTCTCCCATCTCCGCTCAGATTTAACCTGTGAACTGCAGTGTGTTATTTAACAGCCCAGACCTTATTTTCTCCAGTTGTTAAACCAGAATGATAGTCCTCATTTTTGTGTAGTACTTTGAGACATTTGAATGAAAAGTAAGGCAAAATTCTTATTTCTTATTTTTCTTCATCTCTGTATGATGTTATGACGTACTCGGGAAAACAGTTTCTTTTGTATGATAAATACATACACATAGATGCAGATATAGGCATACACTATACTGTCATTACAAATTATACACGGTACAAGTAGAAGTGTTTTATGTCAATTTTTGACCCTTTTTTTGCCTCTACTGCTTCTGTCAGAGTTCCTCAACATGTATCAGAGATGTTGTATTTTTTAAACATTATTCTCCTTCCTTTCTTACCCCTGTAGAAAGAAAGGAGATGCAAAATGAAACAAAAAGGTATTGAGAATTTTATATTTATTAATTAATATTAAAAATGCTAATTTTTGAACCTCTGGAGTTAAACAAATATCTGTAAATATTCTCATGTTACTTTGAGAAATTGATATCCTGACAAATCTCTCAAATTACAAATATTCAATGTTCTTAAATATTTTAATATTCTAAAACAGGACTTCTGCATCTCATCTTCTTCAGTAATAAGTCAAATGGAGGTATCAGTAAATAACTCACAGGAGAACATTATGCAAATATATCAACCTATTCCCAAAATATACTTATAAAATACCATAACTGAACTGAAATGATTGTACTCTAAAACAACAAAAGTCATATAATTATCTACTGCCATAGCACAATATTTGTTGCTTATGGTGTCACATAATTTCCAGTCTTTCTATGCATTTTTTTTCACCCTGGAAAGATGGTGAGGTGAAAATGGGGATTATTTCACTCACATCCCGAAGGTCTTGAAATAAAAAAAAAAAAACAAAGTAAATTTTGTGAAACAAAATAAATTAGAAAGAATTGCTCATAATGGTAAATAATATAGTTCCATATTCTACCCACACACAAAATATCAGGAATTTTTTAGTTTGAAAGGGTGATGCATCTATCAATGGTAGAAAACTATTCAAGAGGAACTAAATATGCAGACCACAGCTAGAACACACTGAGAAATTTAAAAAAATTAACTCAAGGGCAGATGCTTAAACAGAATACAGTCCAAAAACAAATAGCTTGGGCCAGGTCCCTGTTAACCGTTAAGTATTCTAATTACTGAGACAGATGATGTTTCAACTGAATGTAAGCCACTTTGGCTGGGGTACAATTCCTAACTGTTGTATAATTTTATTATGCCTTTTTACATTTACAACAAACAGTGAACACTGAGGAAAATTCTACCAGAAGTAAGGTAAAGTATTACGTAATGTAAAGTATTCCTCTTGCTAAAACCATAGCATATGCCTTCTGATACCTGCAGCACTGCCTTCAGTTTTGGACATAAAGGTAAGGTTACTGTCCTCTGTATCCCATCACTTTTTTTTTTTTCAAACTAGGGCTGCATTTTCTGGCTAAATAATTTACGATAACGTATTGGGTTTGTGTGGCAAGGCTTTGGTAGGAGGGGGGCTGCAGGGGTGGCTTCTGTGAGAAGCTGCTAGAAGCCTCCCCCATATCTGACAGAGCCAGTGCCACCAGCTCCAAGATGGACCAGCCACTGGCCAAGGCCAAGCCCATCAAAAATGGTGGTAGCGTCTCTGGGATAACAAAGTTAAGGTAAAAAAACCCTGTGTAATGGCATTTTGCAGCAGGAGAGAGGAGTAAGAATATGTGACAGAAACAACTCTGCAGACACCAAGGTCAGTGAAGCAGGAGGGGAAGGAGATGCTCCAGGTGCCGAAGCAGAGATTCCCCTGCAGCCCCTGGAGAAGACCATGGTGAGGCAGGCTGTGCCACTGCAGCCCATGGACATCTACAGTGGAGCAGATATGTTCCACATCAGGAAAAATCTGACTATTTCTTATGTTCAAAGAGAATCTTGTACGCTAATACGTTGGAGATAAACTTGAAATTTGGCAAGCAGGATGTTAATTTTATTACTTTCACCCTTCTCATGAGAAAAAAATTAAAATCTGTGATCTCATAATAAAAGACTATTTTAACAGAACATGAACTATGCAGGAACTTTGGCAACCTGCATTCAGTCCTTCTTAACTTTAGAATAATGTTCTTTGAAACTTTTGAGGTCTTCCAAAGTATGGGTCTATATTAAACTCTTGCTTTCTAGCACCTGTGCTTAGCAGTAAAACAGTGGTAGAGTGTCTTGACTTCCAGGTCATGACAATTCCTCTTTAATCAGATATAATTCCACACAGCAAAATAGTAACTGCTTCACTTGTCTATTACAAATAGTACTTTTGTCTCTCACACAACTTTCTTTCCAAAAAGGTGTGCCAAAAGACTCAAATCTATATACTGGGGATAATACAAAATCTTATAGAAATCTTAATGCATATTCCAGTTGATTTTACTACTGTAAATATTTTACTGCTGTAAATATCTATTACTAAGAGATTTTAATTTTCCTGGACTTGTATTAACATTACATGTCACCAGGCAGAGTGAAATTTGCACTTCTGGAATGCACAATACTTGGAAAAAATGAAGATCAGGGTAGCAGACAGTGTTTCCCTCAAACAAGATCGGTAGCAAGGATCCTCTGGAGCCCTAGCAGTATTTTAAAGTGTGTCTATTAATGGTTGCCAAGAAAAATACAAAGAGATCATTTTCTTGAAGAGTAAATTCAGTGCAGCACACAACTCGCTCTCCTGGTGTATGCAGAATATTTTGCCCTCCCACAGCCACAGCCAGAATCAACACAAATAGGTAGGGCAGCAGCGAGAATATGTGATAGCATCTAAAGTTGGAAAGTGGGGGAAAAAAAAATCTGTCCCTTAAAAGGCCTCCCTGAATATCACACTTAATTATGAATGGAATTATTTATACTCTACAATACTCATTCATATGTCACATTTTTATCTGATTTATGCAAAATACATATGCCTAATTTCGATAAGTTAATGAACTCTTTCTAATAGCTGAAGAGCTGCTGTAATTTCATTTGACTTTACTGAATCCTAGTGACATTGCTTTAATCCTGTTATGATGAGGAATCAGTTCTGAATTTTTGCTCATTTGTGTTTGCCTGCTACAAAGGCATATAAAAGTGAACACTACAACATGGTCTTTCCTGTTCTAGATTTCTTTTTTGGAAATGTATTTTAAACAACTATTTCTAATGCAATTAAATTCATTTTATAACTTTGCATTGTAATTCAATCATATCCCAAGGTTTCAGAGTTACAGTACAAGCCATCATATCCAACGATCCTAAGGAGTAGCTACAGACAGAACTAACTCCTCATAATAGGATGCTTCCCCAGTATCTTACGTTGTGTCAGAGTAAACTCACATCATTAGTCTAGTGCAGATAGATATTTAAATCCATCCCATTGTGACTCTTACACTTCATTCTGACAAGCACCAATGCCACCACATTAAATCATCTTGTGCCCACTGTTAGCACTAAGAAGAATCAATTAATATTTTACAGTGCATTGGTAAAATACTAATGATAATGAGTCAGATCTTCTTTGGTGTAAACCACAGACGTGTTTGTGTTAACCTAGAACCCTCCAGCATTTCTAATTGCAGAGCATTTTCATTACTGCGTGCCTGTTAATGCGGGCAGATTCCAAAATATGATGATTTGATGAAACAGCTGTTTTCATGATTAACAGAAATCAAATTACATATATTGCATGTTAGTCTACAAAGGGACGCTTGTGAAGAAATTTGGAAGTGTTAATTCACATGAAATAAGTCACTCTTATGCAGAAATCCCATGTCATTACCGTTAAGTCCAAAATACTGCATAGCTTCTCAAAGCATCTTATTCAGTTCATCATGAAACAGTGCAGTAGAAACCATTTCATCAAATCAGCTATTTAGAAATCTGTGTTTCTAAAATTTAGTCAACACTGGTCCCAGGGAAATACTTTTTTAATGCTCAAGTGATGCTTCAGCTGGAGTTCATTATCTTTTATGCTTGCTTCCCTTCACTATTCAATGAAGGACTAACCACTACATAAACACTTCATGCTGAATAACTATTCAGCCATTTTTTTCTCACAACCATCTAACAGCTTGTTCCTAATACAGCCTAAATTACAAAAAGAGAAATTCACAATGTTACATACATTTCCTGTGTGAAAGTCCTTTGGAAAATATTGTTTTATTACCACTCAATGGGCTAGCTTTATTCTGTTGCTTTGCTATTCGAAAAAAACCTCACCAAAACATGAAAACAAACTTCTGAGAAACAATTTTGATTTTTTTTTTCCTCTGGTTCTCTAAAGCTTTCTTTATTTGGATTAACTTAAATGGAACTGTCAGTTCCAAATATAATGCTTATAAATGATAATATCAACTGAAGACCTATTAGAACTATTGATAGGATGATTGTGCTGGTGGCCGTTTTTTTCAGCAAACTGATAAGGCAAGAGAAGAGATGAATGAAGAATTCACAACTCTCAGAAAAACTTTAAATAAGGAGGAGAAAGTTTTAAGAAACAAGAAGAGCCTATGAGTGCACTGACTGCTTTGAGAATCAGACCACAAAGAAGGGAACAGAATTTGGAAATGCATGCTGAGCACCAGCAGTATGAGGTGAAATACTAGATGTCATGACTAAAGGAAAGACAGATGTCAGACTACACTGTGATGGATTTTGAATCTCAGATTGTGTACTTTGAGACAATCTGCATATATAATTCCATTTATTAGCTGGAAGTGATGAAGCAAATCATCAAGTGATGTAATAAGTAATTAAAAGAGCATATAATGAATCTAAAGCATAGAAGTTCCACTGCCCCACCTATCAGCTGCTTCACCAAGGGCTTTTCTAGCCAGCCCTGAGGTGAACCTAGCCTTAAAGCCATGCATAGCCCAAGTCATGCCTAGCACTCTAAATGAGAAGCACGGCTTTTCAAGCACAGCTTTGCTTAAATTAACTGCTATACATTCTATTACATAGTTCTTCAGTACGCTGGGTATATCAAGAAAAAGCTTTACTCTGGTATAAAATTGTTTTCAGAGAGGGCAAAATGATTATCAGATACTGAATGGTGTCACTTACACCTCCTGGCTTCTGAAAACATAAAAAAAAGAAGCACTGAAGCTCACTTCGCCTTTGAGGAAGGAAGCCTTAATTTAACTATTATCAAATACAACGGTTTCAAAGACACATACAGCTTTGGAGAAAGAGAGACCCACTTTTCAAGAAAAAAACATTGTATGAGACACGTGGAAGATATGTACCTAGCCCATGCTCTCCAGGATGTGTAAAAAAGAAATCACCTTGGGCTGAAATCAGTATCACTCTCTGTGTACTCCATACATGCCTGATCATGGACAAAGAAAAATAAAACCTTACATTGAGTCAGTTTGTTATAAGCGTGTCGGTAACCCCAACTGCCTTATTCATTTGCCATGACCACGTTCAGTGGTGCTTTAGGGACATTATTTCTTGTGATGGCACAGTGCTATGCAAGAGACAGATCTCAAGTTAAAAATTACACTGCCACAACCCATGCAATATACATGGTACTCTATTTCCTTAACTACACTGCAGTGACTCTGACCAATTAAAGTGCACACCATACACAATTCATTCAGATTCTCCTTGCACAGGTCATGAACTATCAGACCACAAGAACTCTCACGAACTCTTCATGTGTAAAATGATCTAGTCTTATTATGTTTAACCTGCCTATTACCTCAAATTCTGTGGTGACTGCAGAGAGCACAGAAGCTGGCTTGGAAGCAAGATAAATGAAATGTCTTCATTTCTATTGCCCCGGCTCATCTCATTTGCATGTAAACAAATGAAGGCAAAGCAAGAATCACAAATTTTTCTTCAGTTACTGTACAGTCTTTTCAGACGAACAACAACCACCAGCACCTCCCCAATATACAGACTCCATGTATAACATTTGTGGAATCCCCCTGTACCCCCACCCCACTGCCAAACTTCTCACAGGCATATGCAAGCTCCGTCAGTGTCAACACAGTTAAAGAAAAGTCTTCCCTTAGTACAACAGCCAGCTGCTGTCCAGGATCATCATGAGGAGTTACTGGACTGGATGGAGTAACCAAATAATGAGAAATCAAAGGCTGTAGACAGATCTTTTTCCAGATGTGATGATAGCCAAGCCACTCAATTGTCATGCTCTTTGCCAAAGATAATTAGCCCCAGGCTAGCTTAAATGATTTAAACTGTACATCTTTGCTAGCCCAGATCATTTTGATTGAAATGGGCTAAGTGAGCCCAGGCAATTCATTCAGCACAGCTGAGAGCATGATAACCTTCAGCAGACGGCAGTGATGAGCAGCTGGGGTTAGAAACAGTATTATAACCTTTTCCACTGGTACTGCTGGATGAGAAAGAACAGATGCATTTGCATCTGAAAGACACCATCATACCTGAATGAAAAGTCAACACTGTGTGCATTCTTGATCTGGACATCTATCAGTCAGTCAGTCATTCTATATATTCATGAAATAAGATCACAAATGCATCCTAAACTTTTCTCTGTTACACCTTCCATCCTAAATTTTTCTCTGTTACACCTTCCAGGGATACCTACAGTATCAACCAGCATTTCAACTAATCCACGAATTCTTATAAGTCTTAAAAGTCAAGCACATAATGTATTTACCTGAGAGAAATTCCAATATTGGTAAACAACAATTATTATACCTCCCTCAACAAAGACATGAAATGCAAGCTTTCAAGCATACCGCACTGAGTGTAGAACACTATAATTAAGAACTATATATTAGAAACAAAATGATTTTGTGATCTCTTACTTGTTCTCTTTCTTGTGTTACTCAGTTTGTATTAGTCTGCTTATTTAACAACTCAATCTCATGGACAATTAAACAATACTCACAGAGGTATACAAATGTCCGACCCAATCAGTTCCACCTTATTAAACTCTTCTTTCATTGTTTTGTTGCATCCTGAATTACACAGTCAATACAGCCTCCTCAACAGGGCCACACTTCTGAATACATTTTAGAAATAAAATCTCAGACTTGATAGATTTCATTGTCAGATTAACCGCATCTGCTCTTTTAAATGTAAAACAGAAGTTGCAAGGTTTTTTCCAAAAACTTCCACAGTCTTTCCTTATTTCATTTCTACAGTGATTTAAAAATTCCAGCATTAGACATCTTCAAATTGTTGCTGTCACTACAGATGCTATCAGAGTTTATGGTAAGATACAAACTTAGAGTCTTCCTAGCATCGGCTATGATGACAAAGTTATTTACTGTACTTTATGGAGGCACTAATCTTGTTTTCCATATTCCTACTGAAAACTGATGACAGTCACTATCTTCCCAACCACCATGGCATGACATGCAAGTCAGTTGAAAATTGTGTCATAATAGCTCAACAGTAACATAAACATTGATTCTTTCCAAAGGTAAAAGCAGAGAGACTAGTGAAGGCAACTTATGGCTTCAATAATTTCTTTTAGTTTGTGTCAGTTCTACGGTAGACACAGACACTTTCTTATCATGTATTTAATTTGGCATACTACATTTCTTTTCTGAATTAAGAATCTCAGAATAAACTACCTACATATCTGAGAATGTTATTTCAAATGAAATATCTTTGGCCGTCATAAAAAAAAAAATTAAAAAAATAAGAAGCTTTAAAGCTACTTTCACTTTTCATTCTGAGTAAAGGGTTGCTTGTTTAAATCAAAATAAAACCCACATCTAATCTTCTGATGTTTCTTATTGTGGGGCAATCACCTGAATTTCTAGAATAAGAACCACTCAGCTAAGTGGTGAATTAAGTTCTTTATAACTTATCCCACATTCCTCTCACTTTGTACAGTAGATGAGTGATATGAAATTTGTCAAAGGAAAGGGATAACTCTCATATTTTGTTATAGCAGCATACATCAGTGACAGGTCATGCCTCTTTGCAGTAGAGACCTTTAAGTGATACTAAATGAAACTGTTATATACATACCATATTTCAAGTGACTGCCAACATTAATGCATTGTTTCAGTAATAACCATGAATCTGCTGTGACATATTTGGGCTATTTCTCTGTACAGTTATAATAAACTTTTGTCCAAGAGCATTTAAGTCTGTAGCACTCATTATCCTTGTTGTGTGACCTAGAAGGGTTCTTGGCAATCAAAATTCTGACATAGAAGTTCACAGTTCAAATCTGCCTTTCAAGTTGTCCCTTGAGACTACTTGTACTGATCTCAAGTCTTTTTTGACAGCTGCGTTGAGATTTCCTGATTATAAATTCCCATCTTCTAATCTTTTCACTGGAAAGGGCAGCTGCAAGTAATGGCAAGTTAATTGCAGCATATGACACATTCTAATAAATGCCTTAAAAGATTTGCAATCTATGCTTAAAAAAAATAATTTGGTGGCAATAATTTCATTGTAAATCTCCAAGTGCACAAGAGGTCTAAGTTGCTGCTAAATACTGCAGAGAGAAAAAAAATTAAAGTATATTTTATGGGATATAGGTCTCAGTAATTGTCATTGCATGGCAGGGTTTTATGTTACACCAGTGAAAAAGAAATTATTCCACACATAACCTGGCAGCCAATACATAGTTCACTCACAAAAGCAGATCAACTCAAACTAATGAAAATCTAAACTAATAACAGTAGTTCATCTATTCCAGTACTTTCCTTAGCTATATGACTGCAGAAGTTTGCAATGTTTAAAGCAGAATAGGTTGCAATGTGGTACAATAAGGCAGAACAACTGAAAAATACTTACCTGTATGGACTACAAACATAACAGAAGACAAACAAACAAATTGTAGTTATTTGGCACTTCCAATTAGTTTCAAGTAAGCTATGACAACTGTAATACAAACCCGTCAGCAATTGTCCTACCTCATGACGAGACACATCAGATCTCAGGAACTAAGAACATGCAAGAACAGATCAGTATGTGCTTAAAAGAAGAATGATGCATACTTTTGGAGAAGGTGACATTCTAATGCTTCCATAAGGACCAAACCAATGGCCCACCAAGGAGCTATTATGATGATCCAGTCTGACTTGATCCGTAGCATACTTTAAAAAATTGCCCCCAGTAGTTTATGCATCCACTGTACAACATTTATTTAGTGATAGAGAATCCCTGAAACCTTCAAGAAGTTATATTTCTCTTTATAGGATCTTGCTATATCATTTCCTGCTACATTAAAGACCTCACCTTACAGATGGCAATTTTCTCCCTAAAGAGGAGATAAACTCTATTCAGATCACCTCTTAACCTTCATTCTGTTAACTACATTGAGATCTTCAGTATCTATCTGTATAAGTATTTTTTCAAACCTCACACAAATTCTTGCCTCTTTTCTGTTGATCCCTTTACAATTATCCAGCCAGAGATATTTCAGATAAATATTTAAGGAGAAAACATGGTAAATAGATTAATGGATTATAATAAAAGTATAATAAAAGTAATTTGTAAGCTCACATACGCTATTGGTATATTCTCTAAATGATTGTGAGCTTTAATGCAGGACTTCGAGGTTCAGGCCGAATATTGCACACTTTCAGTTAATACCCATATAGTTCTTTTGGGTCTTCTATTTTATGTCAAATAGCAAGATACATAATGGACATTGGGTTGCTTTTCAATAAGCAAGAAAAATGTTGGGGATAAGAGTAAAGTTTTCAGGGCTTAAAGCAGTTTAGTTCTTCAGCAAAATTTCTAACTTAAACTAATCTTTGTAATCTCCATAGCATACTTTTAAGTTATTCAGAAACTTTTGATGTCAACATCAGTTCATGTGTAGATGAACTAACCTACATTACAACCAAAAGCAAAAATACACCAAAATCAGTCAATCTTACTACCTTTTCAAGTCCCAGTAGGCATCCACGCCTCCTTCTGTGGTATAAGCAAGAAATATATACTATTTTTTTCCCTCAAATCTGTGAAGGGAGCCTTTGTTGGAACCTGAAATCCTGAGCTCCTGTACATCATTGCCCTGGAGGTTAAAATGACATAAGAGGAGCCAAAATCTCTAGCAAGTAAGGGCACGTTTCCTTGTTTTTGTCCCGTGTGAATGCCCAGAAAACAAACTGACCAAGCAAGTTGCTGACTTTATCATTCTCAGGTAGACTCTTTCTAAACTAGCATATGTACTAAACTATACATCATCTTTCAGTCTGGCCCCACTTCTCCGCTTTTACATTCAGTACAGTTAAAAAAAAAAAATTGAACAAAACAAACACACTCCAAAACAGAGCAAGAAAACATGTGCCTCTACATGAACACACACAGCATGGGAAACAAACAGGAAGAGTTGGAAGCTACCGTGCTGCTAGCAAGTTATGACTGATTACCCTTACTGAAAATTGGTAGGACAAATCCCATGACTGGAGCATGGCTATCAATGGCTACAGGCTGCTCAGAATGGACAGGAGGGGAAAGAGGGGTGGAAGTGTTGCCCTCTACATCAAGAAATAGATACAGTGTGAAGAGCTGTCCCTGAAGAATAATCATGAGCAAGTCAAAAGCCTATGGGTAAGAATCAGAGACAGAGGCAACAAAGGCAACCTGGTCGTAGGTGTTTACTAGAGGCCGCCTGATCGAGGGGAGCCTACTGACGAAGCCTTCTTACCCCACAACATCCTTCTCTCTAAACTGGAGATATATGGATTTGATGGGTGGACTGTTCAGTGGATAAGGAATTGGTTGGAAGCTCACAGCCAGAGGGTAGTGGTCAATGGCTCAATGTCCAGACGGATGCTGGTGACAAGTGGTGTCCCTCAGGGGTCCATACTGGGACAGGTACTGTTTAACATTTTCATCAATGACTTAGTGACATTGAGTGCACCCTCAGCAAGTTTGCAGATGACACCAAGCTGAGGGGTGCAACTGACACGCCAGAGGGACAGGATGCCATCCAGAGGGACCTGGACAAGCTCGAGAAGTGGGCCTGTGTGAACCTCATGACGTTCAAAAAGGCCAAGTGCAGGGTCCCGCACCTGGGTCAGGGCAACTCCCGGTATCAATACAGGCTGGGGGATGAAGGGATTGAGCACAGCCCTGCTGAGAAGGACTTGGGGGGACCGGTTGATGAAAAGCTGGACATGACCCAGCAATGTGCGCTCCCAGCCCAGAAGGCCGGCCATTTCCTGGGCTGCACCAAAAGAAGTGTGGGCAGCAGGACGAAGGAGGGGATTCTGCCTCTCTGCTCTGCTCTGGTGAGACCTCACCTGGAGTCCTCAGCACAGGAGAGACATGGACCTCTTGGAGTGGGTCCAGAGGAGGGCGACAAAGATGATCAGAGGTCTGGAGCACCTCTCCTACAAGCAAAGGCTGAGAGAGTCAGGGCTGTTCAGCCTGGAGAAGAGAAGGCTGCAGGGAGATCTTATAGCAGCCTTTCAGTACCTGAAGGGGGCCTACAGGAAAGATGGGGAAAATCTCTTTAGCAAGGCCTGTTGTGATAGGACAAGGAGTAAAGGCTTTAAACTATGGGAGGGTAGATTTAGACTAAATATGATGAAGAAATTTTTTACTATGTGGGTGGTGAAACATTGGCACAAGTTGCCCAGAAATGTGGTCAATGCCCCACCCCTGGAAACTTTCCAGGCTAGGTTGGACGGCGCTCTGAGCAATCTGATCCAGTTGAAGATGTCCCTGCTCACTGCAGGGGGATTGGGCTAGATGATCTCAAAAAGTCCTCTCCAACCCAAAGCATTCTATGATTCCTCTCAAATCTTGTAATACAAAACAAGACAAGTGATGAATAAAGGCATCAGGAGAGCCACAAGCCCTCACTGCCCCAAGAAATGCTATGGAGTTTAATGCTTGGAAGTGAGAAGGATGCACAGTAGCAGACAGTCTACTCAGAGGATCTCAGTCACCTCAACCCCAGTGGCACCATGGCACTGACTCTTGCAGGTTTGGAGAGCTGCCGCCCGGGAACTTGGTGAATGCTGCTACTGGTGCTCTATTTTAGGAGACACAACCCACCAAGATGATTTCATCAGATCTTGTCAAAGATGTACCATCTTTAGAAAATACACAAAGCTTTTTCATCCTCATTGTGATTTTAAAATGCTTTTCATAACAATTTTCTCTCAGATTTTCAAAACTACTTTCTATCTGAAATTGTTTTGTATAAAGGATTTTTTCTTTTGTATGATTTAAACATAATTTTTTTTAAAAAAAAAAGGTTGCTCAAGTTTGCAGAGCTGCAGGTCTTTAACAGAAAATGGAAATATTTGTATGTGTTTCTTTAGATTAAAAAATAACTAAAAAGAAGCCTTTCCAAGGATCTAAACACCTCAGTATGCCATTAATAATGCAATTAGTCATACCTCCTTTATGGCCCTATGATTTCAAGGGAACAGTGTAGGAGAAAAATGGTTTCAGGACAACAGTGCAGTAGCAGAACATCTGTAAATTAGCAAGTATTTTTATTAGATAATTAGCAACTGGAAAAGTAGCACATGCAAATATTCTAATGGAGTAATTCACACCAGCATATGTTTAAATGGCATTCACAAAATAAGCCAAGAGCACCTGAGGTGTTAAAACCCTAAAACTGCACATTGTAGCAAAACAGTAGAATAAGGTTAAGGAGTTAGCTGTATATTATTCTTACATTCTTATAATAATCCCTTAGCTAGCAAATTTTAATAGTTTTCAAGGTGGTGTAAAAATTACCAGAATAAGTATTAGTCAGACGTAGCCCTTCAGTTATATCTTCAAATACCAGCAGGACTAATCCTCAGGTAAAACAGCAAAAGCTTAATGCTATCACATTTAATTTCAAAGGATTTGAACAAAGAAATAATTTCAGATGATTAAATCAGTTCATTTTGAAAGAGAAATTGTAGGGAAAAATTGCACTTGTTATAAAAGTTTGTTGTATTCCTCATAAATATCCAGGAATATTTCCATAAAATTATAGGCATATTAAAGAAATTGGCCTTGCATTCTAGAACGCAACAATTAATAAGTTGTTGAACACCATAGATGAGTTTCTTTATGCTGACCTTGAACAAGGAGTCATTGTGAAGTATCATCACTGCATTTATACCGTTAGTAGCGTAGGAAGACTATGTCCCTCACACTTCATCATGCATCACTGAACTGTAACAAATTCTGACAGGTATAGAGCGTATCTCTAAATATTATGACACTCTCCTAGTGACAGCTGGAAAAGAAAAGCTGGACACAATCACAGTTCTCACATTTACGGGAAAAGATGAGCTGCCATTCATAGCAACCATACTTCAGGAAACACTAACTAATAAATTTTAAATATTTTTAAATGTCTCATTTCCTGACATTTTAAAACACAGAAAAGCATCAGTTACAACTGCAGAGGCTTTACTGTCAGCAATTAGTTTTTGTGTCTTATGTATAACATTGTCACAGAAACCACTGCTAAAAAAACAACAAAAACCCTAAAAATCTACAGCATTCAATAACCTTGCTCACTTATAAAACAACTCCTGGCAAAGGTCACTTGCCAAAGCAACAATATTTGCATAATAATTGCATAGGACGAATCAAGCTTGGAATGTCACAGAAGTATTCCAAGAGTACACTTTCTGCAAACTGAGTTTTCTCATTAACCATTTCTGAAGTAATTTAATTAAATATGAATTTTAAAAACAGAAAATTACATTCTAGTGCTGCACATTTTAGAGACGACAAGTACACAAAGGAGGATCGCATCTGCCCACCAGTGCTAACTTTAGCTTACAATTCCTCTTTAATTATTTTGATGAGTGTGCATTTAATTCAAAGCACATAGCGTGGCAAATTCAAGCACTCTGTTCAAATACAGATGCTTTGAGGCATACAGCTACCTACTATTCTGTAGTTTAACAGAAGAACAGTTCAACCTTGGCACCCAAAGAGATACTTTAATCTCTGGCCAGAATAACACGCAAATCTTAGACATTACAACTTTCCTTACAGCCAGCCAGGTATGTGCTGTATATATGTGTTGAACTCAACATTCTCGCAAAAGTCACTTCTTTTCTTACATGGCGAAATATAGAGCATTTCCTTCACAAGTAAGAATGTTTACTTCTAAAAAGGATTATGAAACCACAATTTTATCCAGGAAACAAAAGTTTTAACGCAGCTATGCAAGATGATACAAAATATTCCCAGAAATAAACTAGCACTCCGGAACAAAACAAATTTTTAATCATTGCAAAGTGAGAAATGAACATTCAAGAGGCTTCTATTTATGCTTTTTACTTTTTTTAATAAATACATCTGTGCATGTGTGTAGATACACTTATAAACACATTAATCAGAAGTGATAGAAATTACGTGTATGTCACTGTTTTAACTGATATTTGCAGCATCAGATACTGCTTGGTTTTTCTATATTATCAATTAATTCTACTATATTATTAGGTTTATTGCTTTTAACTGTTTTACTGAAAAAGCTTAACCTCAGGGACCATGTATGTGACTACAAATATTTCTGTTCCATCTTACCTAAAATGTTTTACTGTAATTTATAACTATATTACATTAAGCACTTTGCCAAAATGTTACATTTGATGCTTCATACAAGTTTATTTCACTCAGAACTTTCTCAAAAAAATCCTTTTGGGATACCTTTCCTTATATTTTCTGAAATGTTTTGGGCAAAAATAAAAAAGATTATAATGGCTTCAGCTGTTCCTTTGATTATTATGTACATAAAAGGAGATACATTTCCTGAATGTTCTAATTCAACTTTTTGGCTCTCTCTTTACTCAAAGTAGTTGAAGCTAAACACTTCAAACTCAATTCTGACTTACTGACCTTGCCATGAATGGCAAAACAGCTCACCTTTGAAGAAAATCAGTTCAATCTTATTAACTACTGAATATTGCCAGCCAGCACACCAGACTATGTTGACAGTACATTCCATACTACTTGTGGTATGTGGTGATCTTACTTATATCTATTTAAAATGCCGATCTGGATGCAGGAAAAGAAAAAAAGGGGATGTTTCATTTGATGTCTTTGGCAAAAAGGATGTCTTAAGGGGTATTTATTAGGAATGCTTCATCTCAAGTTTCCTGAATATCCATTTAATTTCATCTGTTTTTTCCCTCCTTTTCCCTTTTTCCACTAAGCCTTCCTTACCCCTTGGCAAATTAAGTGAGGAGGGAAGTAGTAACAAAGTAACAGGGAGACAAATAAATCAAACGTGCAGTAGGGGCAGCTGACAAAGTCAATACTGAATCTTTTCCAAGACCTTTCCTTTTCTTTAAATGGTAATGCTAAACTTAAAATTCCTAACACGAGGTTTTCAAAGGTGTTCCGGATCCATCAACTAGAACAAACAGAGTTAGCTTAAAGTGAAAGAGAAGTGAAGAGTAGAACAGTAAAGAGTGGAGAAGAACAGAAGGAGGTAAAAATGCGTAGTACAGAGACCATACAAGGAAACAGCTCGGTTCAGTAGATAGCAGTCAGACCTTTACTTAAACTTGCTCTCTGTATATGCCACTTCATCTACAACTTCTTACTGTCACACCTCTGCCTTCATCTGCAAAATGTCTTACAGTTCTAAAGTTCCTAAAGAAATGTTAATTGTTGAGTCAACAGGAGATGATGAACTATACACCAGACAGTTAAAAACCCTGGTTTTCAATTGCTTATTTATCTTCTCTATATGGATTAAACACTAAATGAGGAAGTTACAAACTTGAGTGAATTGCTAATAATTCAGCAAACAGCAGTAGAACATCAACAGAGCTGAATTTTTTTCAGACTCCATACAATAAATCTGTGTGCTTGGCTGCTTTGTCTGTAACAATGATTTTAGCAATTAGATGGCCACATTCTCTATAAGCAGATGGAACAGAGCTTAATGATACTTGAAACGGCCATATTAAAGGCGTTTTTACGGTGATCACATTTTTTCTTCACTTAGTGCTATGGCAAATGGAGTTGACAGGTGATCTGAGGTTCATTTGAAAGCTGCGGTTAGTACTGTGTGTTCTTGATTTCTACTTCTGAGTGCTTCTTACAGACAAGAGGTCTTCAGAGAGGGAGAAGATTCAAGGTCCTAAATGAATTTAGCATTCTTTTATGGTATGGACAAAAATAAGATAGCTTTATTTTCTTCTGAGGTTTCTCAAAAATCCACCCTCTTAATTTAAATTGTTTAGACCTAGAAATACTTAACAGTAGCTTTCTGATACTTCCTTATTTCAGTTTTCAGCTCCAATAAAGATGTAATGCTAATTTTTAAGGTATATTTCTTGCATTTTGGGGTTGTATTTCACTCAGAGTAGGTGGAAAAAAACCACAAGATTTTCATTTTCTTTAAATCTGACCATAAATGTGTTAGAAATATTTGACTACCACACTTAAACTGAAACTTTCTAGAAGGCGAGATCCATATGACATTAAAGCTATGCTTGATACTACCCCTATAGTTAATGGTCTGTTAGATACTCTTTTATGTCCCTGATTCAGGCGGTTTATAACTTCAGGACAAAATTCTTGCAATCTGAAACTAAGCATATAGGACAGCAGTCCAGAAAGAATTTTATTAGGCACATACTCCAACCTTCTATAACACAGATTTTAAACAAAGACTTCTTTTTGTGCTCTTAGCTAAAAATAAAGATTAAAAAGAATTTTGTTGGCACCTATCTATAACAATTTTTTCACAATAAATGATTTTTAATATAAAAAATGACACTGCAGAATAAAAAAGAAACACAGTATTTTCGCTACAAAGAACTCAGTATGTATTGATCCTTATTACTACTCTTTAATTAAATGTTACAGCACTGGTGAAAACTACTAAACAAAAATACAGTTTATGTCCCACATAATTTCTAACTCAAAAGAGGCACAGATACCAAGTTCAACATTTTTTACGGTAGGTCCAATTGTGAGTAAATAGATGGAAGTGTTGCAGAACTTTCTACAGGAACTGAGCAGAAAGGAGTTGGCAAGGCAGAGAGGGGAACATATAAAGAAGGTACCATTAGCATTTTCATCAAATACAGTAGTGTGGTTTTGAAGCTAATTCCCCGTCACCCCCTCTTTCTGTCTTTGGCTACATTCACAAGAGAAGTTTTGGTACACCGAACTGTTTTTGGAGGAAACTAAACAAGAATTTCATGTGTGCACCATCAGTGCTACAATCCCAACAGGTCTGCAAGACTCCTGAGCTATGCATGAGCGGTCCTTTGGAAAACTGAACCACACACAGGGTGGGAATGCAGTTCGGGAAAATAGACTAAATCTGGTTGGAAATCTCCTGAACTCCATACAAAGGATATGTAGGAGCCTCAGCTGCTTCTACTGGTGTACCTCAGGGTGATGAATTACTTTCTTACACAGACATAGCCTGTAATACTCAGTGTTTTTAAAAAAAGGTTCTTAAACAGGCAATACATTTGCACGCTATAAACAAGGTAAGCAGTCTGTACACTTTGAGAACTACCAGCTGTTGCACTAAGTTAGTTGCTGCACCAGCTGTAGTGTCGAGCCTTGTGTCTTCTTCCATGCTCTGGGCAGTTTAGCTGCCCATGCTCAAGGTCAGCCCTGCCCCTGGGCAGCTGTGGGACCTAGGACCAAGCCTGGAAGCCAGCTGCATTAGCCTGGCGCATCTGCCCCTGGCTTGGGAGCTGCAGGTAAGCCTGGACCTGGTCCTAGTTGAGCTAGGCTGTGGGCATGCCTGTGCCTGGCCTTGCACCTTGCACAGCCTGAGCTTGCGCTGCTGACTCGGCCTCATGGCTCGAGCCCTGTCCCCGCGGGCTCATCCGGCACTCGCTGCACAGTGGCTGAGCCCGATGGTGCTCGCCAGCCCCACGCTGCTCCTCTTGTGCCAGTACCACGTAACCACCCTCAGCTCCCAGCTCACCCTCCCTGGCTGGGCAGCCCACTCCCGCTGCTGCTGCTTCCCGACACCACAACAGATCTACTATTGCAAGATGAAAAGACATTTTGCTCGAGAATAACACTATTTTAATCCATATTACTTAGACTTCGATAAAGTTTCCTCATTAAGCCAGCAACTCCAAAACATGAAAGTAAATACCTAACCAGAGCTACTAAAATCAATGGAGTTGCCCATGTTAGTAATGTTACACATGTTTACATGTATCTGCACAACCAACAAATAAATTCTTAGGGGAAATTGCAAAGTTTATCTACAGTATAAACTGAATTTCTATTTACACCAGTAGAATCTATATTGTCATATATACAGTACTGCCAGTTCTTTCTAAAGCAAAAAATATGTTAATCTTCCCAAAGAAATACTAAAAAAAACCTTTCATTTGATCACCACCATTGCGCCAATACATCAAGCATTTCTCGGTATGCTGATTTTACCATAAGGATGCAAATGTCTCAAAAGCACTCTAACTTCCTGCAAAATGAATCAATGCATTGTTAGAAAATAGGTCATTTGACTCAAATGCTTGTAAACCTCTGTGTCATGCTGGAAAGCATAATTTTTGTAATGTGTCTGAAGTAAGAAATATTTATGAAACATCCTGATCTTTTGAGTCACATAATGCAAGTGTGCACATTAATGACATTCATATAGTTCAATCTACATAATCAGCTAGTTGATGAATCCATAATTATCATCATGATTTCAAAGAGTGTTTGTTTTAACTGGATGAAATTTAGTGCTCCCTGAGGTGATAGAGTGGGCACAGGCTGGACTTTTGAATATAAGTTTCAGCAGGACACAAGGATTTCTTCTTTTGCTTTGTTGCAGAATGATGAGTCTAAAATATATTTGTCAATATTTTGTTGAATTGAAGCCTGAGAATGCTCCAAGCCTCTACCAAACATTTTTTCAACACAGACACAGAGCTACCTCTCTGGAAATAATAACAATAGCTATTACTGTCATCCCTGTGGCTTGGAAGATGGGAGTCTTCCAGCAGGAGGACAGGAGCTCTCCTCTCAGCTCTGCCGTTGACTGGTATCGATTACTCTGTCCACTTAGAGCCCGTCATATGGAAGAGATCTCAGTTCTCTTACCTTACAAAACAGAAAGGTTTGGTTGCACAGTGTTCAGTTCTGGCAATGTTAGGACTACAACCTCAATTGCTAGTACAGCAAGTCCAAGTTCTATTCACTTAGCCACTCAGAACAAACGTTCCTCATTTATGAAATTGTACTTAAAGCACTTGGATCACAGTACAACTAGTTCCCTTTTGTACTAGTCAGAGTCCTCCTACATGATACAAGGAAAAACATATTAATGTATATGCAAAAGAAAAAAAAAATCAGGCTGTTCAGTCAAATGTGAGCTTAGGAAGTCCCAGAGATGCTGATTTAGCAACTATTTTTGTGCACATTGTTAATTTTCAGCTGACAAGCAGCACTGAAACTTGGAATGGCAAACACTTGCAAAGCAGTACATCTTCGTGTAGGTTTAATGGGTATCTAAAGCTTTGCTTCCACATCTTTTGGAGACCTGAGCCCCACCTCAGGAAACTTAAATTAATCATGTATCCATTTAGATCTCAGCATAAGCTGTTAATAGTTTAATTACGCTACTGTACAAAGTTTCCCTTCTTTCCCTTTCACTTCATTCCATCCTTCTAGCTTGTCCTTCTTCATGCAAAAAACCCAACTAACCTATAGTTCTTTTCTTCCTGCCACAAAGATTTTTAAATACATCCTTGTCAATAGGCATATTGTTTGTTATGCTCTACTGAACCCTGCTTTCAAGCATTTTTAAAGAAGTAGAAACTACATTTGGAAATCATTAAATTATCTATTTCTCTAGATACAATATAAATCTGAATGTTTTTGGATACAACACAAAGCTTTTGGATTCAAATACCTTTACTCCTGTATCCTAAAGTCCTACCATTTTTAGGCACAGATACAGAAACATCTCTTGCTTGCAGTCCCCAGAGAAACAAAGTGGAAGCAGGAGAGGGGAAAGATACGCTAACAGATTTTTTTTTTTAATTCTTCCGTAAACCCTGTAGCTTCATCACTCTTAAGACTTCGTAAAATCCACAGGCCTTCTAAAATCTCTACACGCCTACCCCATATGGCCCCTCACGGAACCCTTGGCTCCACTCTACACCCCTAATACCTCCCCAGAAAACTCCCCCTCCCCCTTCTTGTGTTCTCTACCCCTTTAGCTGGGCAAATGGCATGTACTGCAGCCAGTGTGTCACAGTGTTGGTATGGGTAGCACAAGTCCCCTAACTAGGGGCTGGCTAGGATAGAGAGCAGCTAAATTCTCAGGTCTCTTCACTTTGCTTTCACAAATCTGGGCTTCCTTCTGCTAAACAGTTGTCGGTTTTCACAAGACTTGGTACAAACTGAGCACTTTTGGACATTGCATCTAAGTAATCCAGTTGCAGTTGGCGACCGGGTTCAGAAATTATTACTGACAGTTAGCAAAGAGAGTATTTGCACAAGTGTATTTTTCAGGCCACTAAGCTAAAATGTGATATTGGAAGCTCTGAAACTGTTTTAAAGAAATGAAAATGAGCACGGTTATGAATTGTGGTGGTTTTCAATATTGTGACAATGAAACTAAGTGCCAGCTTTCTCTCTTTGTATTGCATTCAAAACTGCTCAGCTGAGAAGTGAACGTAGCAGTGGATGGCAAGCTGCTGTAATAGAAGCCTCACACTGTGCAAAAACTGTTGTTACTTTTTTGATGTTTCAGTTGTCTACCCAAATAAAATCATCCGGTGTGAATGTGCATGAGGAAGCATATGGTATGTAAATAAATAGCAGGAGGCTTATGCTAAACAAACTTCTACTTTCTCTCTTCCAACCTTTCTTTTTTCCTTTCCAAGTTCACCTTAAACACACTTGGAAGGAAAAACTATTTCTCAAATACGTGCCTATACATGATAAGAAACAATAAGATCTAGTTCAGTGAGGTCAGTATCTCCACTGTTTTTATGAGTGATAGTTAACATAACTAACACTTCCGGTCTTCACCGCTCTTTATATCTTTTCCTAGGACGTAGATGACAGAATGCGTTTAATTAAATGAGGAGAGACAAAACAAGGCATAAGGCACTGCAGGATTGCAAGATCTCTCACAGGGTCCTTTCTTTCTGTCTCCTCCTGATAGCTAGCCGCCAGGGACAAATACAGTCTCAGTGGATTCTCATCTACCAACTTGAATGACAACCAGGAAATTGTACAGGACTGCAAGGCTCTCTTAACTCTTTTCAGGCAGCTGAAGGAGAACAAAGAGCTAAAACAGAGTTTTACCTCCTCTTCTGTGATCATTCTTCACTGCACAAAGACCATAAGCGATCACAGTTCATCAAAGCATATCCATATCTTTATTTGCATGCTTAAGTTCTAACGAACGCCAGGCGTGGACTAGAGTTACTGAGGAAGATTATTCCCATCCTTCATTTGCCACGAAGTATTAGTGCTGAAGCAAGCTCGGCAGTGATATGGCTGAGAGTTCAATGATTCAGAGAAAGCTGAGATCTGTATTTGACTGCCTACTGTACCGTACCTTTGGGGGAATTTGTTCTATTACCATCTGCGTTAGGCAGAATGGTGATTGTAATCCATGTCAGCTAGAGCAACCTTAAAAGTGATGCCTCACATTTCATATACGACATCACTGCATTCAAAAGCTTTACAGATTTGAGTATAAGTAAAACATCATCTTCTGCATTATCCCAAAGCCAAATCTGAGCAGGGTAAGAACAACTACATTTTGTCACTCTACAGATGAGAAGGCCAACATCAAATTAGCCTCTTGCTACCCTGTCCTTTAAAAAAACGAAGAGAAAGACTCTGTGCTGGAGGTGTCCTCAGAGAGTCAAGCTTACTGCCAGTGGGGTAGCATCTGGTACCAAATCTACTAATGGTTGCCTCATATACCCTCACCTCTTATTTGGCAGCAGTTACCCTCAGGCTTTCCAACGCTTTGAACAGGTACAGTAAGCAGTAGGAATTCTGCCATGCAGCTGATTGTTAGCTCAGATGCAGATTTCTATGTTAAAGATGTTTAAAGTCAATTTCTAAAAAAATCTTCAGCTTTCTGAATCTTCCAAACATTTAACCTTGGAGACCACAATTTAAAATGAGCCTTTCTTATCAAGAACATACTATGCCTGTGCCAAATAGTGCTATTAATACATGTTCACTAGCCCATTAGATTAATTTTTTAAAAGGAAGATGTTTTCCTTTTCTCAGTGTTCATCCTAACGGGATACATACAGACAAAAAACCCAACCCAAACCAAATCAAAAAATACAGAAATAAAACCTAGTAACACAACTGATCACTTGTGATTTCATTAGACTTACTTGAGAAATGAAGATGGCTAAATCACCTATGCAACCATTATAGAATAGAACAATTCAGGGTACAGCTCATCCAAGCAATACAGACATACCTCAGTTAGCTTTGAAATTAATAACCAAGCTTTTCACAACACACTAGGTCAGCAGTATGAAAATTATATGAACTGAAGTAGCTAGGTGTAAGTAAATATTTTGGTAGCTATCCTTAATGAACACCACAAGGCAGCAGCTCTACAGTTTGAAGAACTGGCTCAATTCATCTAACTTAGCATGCCAAAATCACCCTGCACAGGATTTGAGAAGGAAAAAGGCACAGACAAGGCCATAACAACATTCTGCACAAAGGAAGATTTCAAGCCCATTTTCAACCTTACTAATTACTTGGAGTACCAAAACTAGAAAAATGGTAGGCTATATCTAAGGATATAACCTCAGGACTGAAATAATAACAATAATAATAACAATAAAGTCCAACAGTTTAATGAACTACCGACTAACTCATGCTGATAGAATATTTTTTACATGTAATGATAAGAAAATGTGGTCTTCGCTGGCCACAGCGGACAGCGCTTAATCACATCACTGCACTTCCTAGTCTGAGCCACCTGAGAATGCACACATATGCATTCAAGCTTCCAAAATCGAGACAGTTCTTCATTCACTCAAGCATCTGAATACAAACAACACACTTCAAGATAACTGTGTTCTACATTAATTACATGAATTAGAAATCTATCACTAAATTGTTGAAATAATTTAATGTGTGAGAAACAAGATGAATCATCATATAAAATGTGAATCATAAATGTCACCTCTGGAAAAACAGTGACTAATCTAATGTTTCTACTCAAGCCAGAAAAGACCCTGTTTTAGTATATGTCTTGGTGATTCATTCTGTGGAAGGAAAAATAATTGATTCTGCTCTTTCACAGAAATGCAGTGTGTGCAGTGTCATCAGTACATCAACAATTTACGTTTGTTTTACTGCACAAAGGAGTTTCAAATCAATTTCAAAAGCTGTTCATTTGAAAAGCAGCCAGCTGGCTATTCAGAACTTTGAATGTGGTTGCCTTTCTGTTACCAAGCAAGCGGACAGACTGAATGTAAAGAGAATTTAAAGCAGTTAATTAGGAAATGCCATTGTCCTGCTAAACAAAAATTATTTCCATGAAGTTGGATACTACTCCCCTTAAGAGACTCTCTTCATGATACTTCTTTCATAAAAAGTCTACATGTTTCTGTACCCTTTTAACACTTTTTTTTTAAATCTGGCTTTCAGATAGCTATCTAAATGTGTCACGATGGGCAACCTAAAGCAAGAGAACGCTTAGTTTCTTTCAAATGCTGTAATAAGGCATTTCTAAAACCTGGCAAAAGATTCAGAGACATGATTTATTCTGCAAGACATGCTTACAGTACAGTGCAACTTCATGAAAAGAAAACAATTCAGTCTCAAATCAGTAGACCCATATCAGCTGGGGCCTACACCAAAACTAGCAAGATGTGTCTCTTACTGGAGCTGTCTGATCTCCAGCTTTTGTGATAACTTGTTTACTGCCAGCTTTGAATAATGCAGAACATTTTTTTTACTTCTTCCCTCCCCCTCCCCCGGATTCCCTTGGAAAATCCAAAGCGGGTGAGGATGTTGCCAGGGAGCAAGTAGGCACACAATACAAAGGCAAGACAGACAACCAAAAGGTATGCTAGGCCAATATCTCTGTTCTTGCTGCTCTTCATTCATTGTAACCGACCCAGGCTTTGATGACCACACGCATCAAATAGCAGCAGCGATGTGTCTGAGGGCTATCCCAGGTTGGTTTTGAATCCCTTGGAGGTTCTATCTTGAGTCACTTATGTGCCCATACATTTTTCAACAAGACAAACCATATGTAGGATCTCAGTCAGAATAATATAGAGAAACTTGAAGAAAGTATAGATTTTTAAACTCGTCCTTGCACTTATTTTCCATCTTGTGCATAGCATTTAGCTTGCACTGTCTCCTGTTCTTCTCTGAGCTCTGATCTGCCTCCCATAGTCCAAGGACAAACAGCACCTTCGTTCTAGTCAAGACAGGAACAGCTTTCTGCAATCACTTTGTCCCTGACACCATATTTGAAAACCCATTCACTTACACAGAAGACAACTTCACTTTCCACAGGCAAGCGTACTACAAGGGGCCAGGTTTCTGGCCTAATCTGAAATTTGAATACCTGAGTTCAAACCTTACATCAGTAGGCCTGGCATGTGGCTTTGTAATACTGCTGCTATGGCTAACAGGGTTGTGAAACTACTCACGAGTCTGTTTTACCAGCTGTCTCTTCACAAGAGACAAGTTTTGTTGCTTGGATATGCTGATACTTGTACACAAAAACCTTAATGATGTCACAAAAAGCTGTGCTTTGCTGATCATGGATTAAAAAAAATTATAAAGCAAGGCACAAAGGTGTAAGGTTGATCTCACCTGCTATTCATTACGGACGTAGCACCTCATCTCAAAACCTGGCTTATCTGGATTTTCGGTTTGGATGCTTCTGAAGACCTTTTGGAAGACTCACATAAATGCAGAATGGAGCAACTTTTTCCTAATACATAAAGCTCACTTGAGAAGAGTGAGGGCAATACTGCACCATACTCTAGAATGCTGGTGTTGGTTATAATATTCATAGTCATATTATGCATAGTCAATATGTACAGGCATTTGGCCTCTTTTTAAACCTGCCAGAGTAGCTGTGAGGAGGTGGGATGCTGCATTCACCAGTTGCTAAAGCTGTTCTTAGATGGGCTACCAGGCAGCTGCTATCTCAAAAATCTGTACTCGCAATTTGCTTCCTTTCACGGTTCACGAGCAGTGGAACATAGCAGGTATCACAGCAGACCTCATCATACAACTAATAAACCAGTCTACTTCTTGACTGTCGAAGATCAAATTGATAGGGAGGGTTACACTGCAGAGGTCACTTCTCAAGAAAGCTGATGAACATAAAATGCTTTCTATCTAGGTCCTGCAAAAGATGTCCAATGTCATGTTAACCATGTTCACATAAAACAGGAATGTATGTCAGACTCTTCACTAAACTGTCCCTTCCGTACTTCAAAAACTATCTGAGAGTCAAAAGTGAAGCTATTTTTCTGATGCAGATCTAACATTGACTGTTGGATGTTATTGTGCTCCTTTTTTTATAACTATTACTAATGCTGTTTCCAATACTTCTGTATAATTTTTTACCTTACTTATTTCCCTCAGCAAGTTTGCTGATGACACCAAACTGGGAGGTGTGGTAGATACACCAGAAGGCTGTGCTGCCATTCAGCGTGACCTGGATAGGCTGGAAAGCTGGGCAGAGAGGAACCTGATGAGGTTCAACAAAGCCAAATGCAGGGTCCTGCACCTGGGGAGGAACAACCTCATGCACCAGTACAGGCTTGGGGTGGACCTGCTGGAGAGCATCTCTGCAGAGAGGGACCTGGGTGTCCTGGTGGACGACAGGTTAACCATGAGCCAGCAGTGTGCCCTGGCTGACAAGAAGGCCAATGGGATCCTGGGGTGCATCAAGAAGAGTGTGGCCAGCAGGACGAGGGAGGTTCTCCTTCCCCTCTACACTGCCCTAGTGAGGCCTCATCTGGAGTACTCTGTCCAGTTCTGGGCTCCCCAGTTCAAGAAAGATGAAGAGCTACTGGAGAGAGTCCAGCGGAGGGCTACGAGGATGATGAGGGGACTGGAGCATCTCCACTACGAGGAGAGGTTGAGGGAGCTGGGGTTGTTCAGCCTGAAGAAGAGAAGGCTGCGAGGGGACCTTATAAATGCTTACAAATATCTGAAGGGTGGGTGTCAGGAGGATGGGGCCAAGCTCTTTTCAGTGGTGCCCAGTGACAGGACAAGGGGCAATGGGCACAAACTGAGACACAGGAAGTTCCGTCTGAACATGAGGAAGAACTTCTTCCCTCTGAGGGTGACGGAGCACTGGAACAGGCTGCCCAGGGAGGTTGTGGAGTCTCCTTCTCTGGAGATATTCAAGACCCGCCTGGACAAGGTCCTGTGCAGGTTGCTGTAGGTGACCCTGCTTCGGCAGGAGGGTTGGACTAGATGACCCACAGAGGTCCCTTCCAACCCCTACTATTCTGTGATTCTGTGATTCCCTCTATATTTTCTCTTCTATTAGCCAGTCAGATTACTTCTTCCTTTATGTTTCTTTTAAGGCACAAGATCTAAGATTTAAACTTTCAGTCTGCCCAAATGACAAAGGAGGAACTAAGTCAAGAGTAATAATAAAAACAGGGCAAAAGAACAGGAGGTTTCCAAGATATTAAAAATTTTAAATTGTATTCAAAGGAATACAATTAAATGTAATCAGATGAAACTAATGCAAAATTAATACTACATTATGCAGTATAAATATTATTAATAACTCTTATCAAGTTATTCCCGTAATTTGAACATGCAACACAGAAACCTTCACGCATGTGAACTTCTTCACAAAAATTGGGGTTAGTAAGCTTTATTATTCTTCCCTTTGTATCTAAAGTCCATGAAATTTTTAAATATCTAAGCAAATTATTTGTTATTTTTATAGAAAAAAGTGGAAAGGAAATGAGAAATCACCACAATTTAGCACCCAGAGAAATTTATTACAGTAGAAAAATGCGTTTGTGGGCACACACACATCCATACGCACAGGTTTACAGAAGTGGCTTGGAAAACGGCATGCCCTGTGTTAAGTAACTATCTCAGTGAAGCCTTGCTTAGTTTCTAGATACTAAAGTTCACATTCATGACTGCTATTGCTACTACAAAAATTAAGTACATGCAAGCTGGTAAGAACACAGAGTGGCAAAACCCCCATATATACTCACCAATCTAGGGTTATCAAAAAAATCAAGTTGTTAAATGAATGGGTGTTTTTTAGATATATTAAAAATATGAAATTTCCAACTCCTGTGAGGTGATGCATGACATGCACTAGCCCTGAATTTAAAGGTGAGGTATAAACTGCAAAAGTTCAAACTGAGGAAAAAAGAAAATTAAATTTGTCCAAAACAAAATCCTGTTTGGCTCCCTTAAAAATTGATGCATAATATATTACAGAATTTTTAATCCATCTAAAATGGCAAAGTTATTAATGATTTTAGTGGTTTTTCAGCCAGACTGCTTCACAAAACATAAAGAAGCACATCGTCTTTGATCTTAGAGGCTGAAAAAATTTCAGAAGAATTATTTTTTTATATTTGCAGTAATCTAGTAATTTTTAATGTTTCACCATTAATAGATTAGCCAACATATAAAATCAATCTTTAATTCCATGACAGGAAAAAAATTCTTTGTTGCTTACATAACTGCTGTAGAAACAATGGCTATTCTAATTGCACTATTGAGGTCGTAGGAATATACAATATTCTGCAACAAAGAAAATGCTGTTAAAAATGGATCATTTCCATTCTTTCATTAGCACAGTGTTACTAAACTATGACATCATTCTGCATTACACACAGAGTTGTCAGGAGAATAATGTTAAAAATAAAGAAACATAAGCACAGAAAACAAAGAATTCAAACTGAGGACAAATAGCAAAGGTCGGCATGAACACAGGCAAAACCTCAGAGATCTTGTGTTAGAACAGTGAGACAGAGGGAAAACACAGAGTGAAACTACAGGCCTGATTGAGACCATGATAAGCTCCGAGTGGCTGTGATGATACAACTTGTTTAACACGAAGAACAGACGTGCAATTCATATGCCTGAATAAGCCAGCTAATCTTGTTAGGATATGCATTCATGTAAAATTAGTCTCTGCATCTCTCTCTGAAAGAAGCACTTAGACCTTTTTAATTTTTATAGCCCATGGCAGTAAACGATTGTAATCGTTTAACAATCAGACTCTTTGCAATTCAGATCTGTTCTTAAGGCTGCTGCAGTCCACACTTCCAACCCAACAATGGTCAAACTGAACTCATTTGTTTTGACTCCCTACGTGCTATGTTTCGCATTATTGGAATACATTTATCTCTTAAAGCATCCTGACAGAGATCTAACACACACATTGTGGCAGCTATAATTCTGTCCATCACATAAAAAAGCCTGATAAACTGTGGCAACGTAGAAAGCCTGCTGCCTGAAGTCGCAACACTATCACATAATTATTGACCACGTTCTCTTGACCTTTCTCTTGCTAGTTCAGGGCCTTGTCTTATGATTATTCCATGATTAAGTTACAAAAAACTTCAGTAAAAATTACACATTTTAAATAAAAACATTTATTCAGGAGCAGAATGTGTCACAGTAACTTAAAATAAAATCTGACTGGGGAATCTAAGTGTTTATTATCACAGTAGCTACACTGCTGGGCTTTTGTAGATTATCTGGCCCATGAGATTTCAGCAATGGGATGAGAAAAAAGTAATTTGCTAAGTAAGCAAAATCTACCTTAAGCTTTCAGAGGAACTTAAATCTAACCATAGCGAAACAAACTAAAACCTTGCAAATTTTTAATAAACTAGGTTACTTTGCATGCTTGCAAGATATGAAGTAAATTGTACTTGCCTTTAGAACAAAGAGCATTTTCTAACAGGAACAAAACAAATGATAAATAGAAATCTGTATTACCCCAAGTGTTACAAGTGCTCTTTTGTATACTCACTGTGGATACTAAGATACAGATAATTAGGATATGCAGGTTAATGGTGCCACTAATTTCAAGGAGCAGGTTAATACAATGTAAAGTCCCACTAATGTTTCAAAGGGATAAAATTTTCTTAACTGATACACAATCTCTTTATTAAGAAACAAACAAAAAGAGGGCCAAGCGGGTGTGTCACAACACGGACCCCAATGGAAACCCAGGACAATCTACATCCAGAGAAGTGGATGAAAGGATTCCTCAGTGAATCAGTGAAAGAGGTCAATATTCCAATACAGCAGGAAGATATGAATTGTTCATTGAATATCTAGACTTTCTTCATCTGCTTCTGCTGCACTGAACCATGCTTTTTTATCCTCTACCCCACTTGTGTAGGCAGATATGAAGCATCTTTGCCAACCTGTGCCAATACCACTCAACTATTATCTTAAGAATCTGATCAGAGAGAAGTAACACAAACTTCCACTCCCTTAAATCCAAATGAACCACCACAGCTACATTCTCCATGTGCAACAGTTCCATTTGGTGGATATCTTTGGTCTGCTCTTGAACTTTTGACTCTTTTCCACTGCTTGTAGAGGAAAACTTTAACAAATGTAAAATTGCTGTAGTGAGAGAAGAAGAGAGAATAAAACTGAGGCTCCAAACATTTAGTAAAATCTGACTGCATGGCAAATGGATGTATGATCAATAACAGAGAGAGAGAGAGAAACACATTATACAAACACATTGAGAAATATTCCAGATGTCAGCAACACTAAGCCTCAGACGTCAGATAGCAAATGCAGAGTATGCTCATGCTTTGATCTTCAGCTCTACTTTGAGCTGAAGGTTGTTACTATTCTCATTTTAGCAAATAATATTTGCTAATACAAATTTGAGTACTGTGTTTTTTCCTATGGTGTTTTGGTAGTGACACAGAAAGTTAGCTAAGTTAAAATTGGATGTTTCCTCACAAGTATTTATTCCTGCAGGTAAAATAGAGTTGAATAGGGCATAATTTTATATTTACATATTTCACTTGGCAAAAATATATATTATTTACAAGGCTTGTATTTCATTTTAGCTATCTCTTTCAAATTTTTTCTTGTGTAGGTTATAATGTGTTTTAGCTAGAAAAGAAAATTAATCTATAGAATCGTCATTGCAATGTTTTATGAAAACAAAATTCGATATACCATGTAGTCAAAGAAGTTTCAGAGAAAAGGCAAAGCTGTTAAATCAGATGACTATTAAAAAATAAGAGGCAAAATTAATGACAAGTACTGTACAATATTTTGATAATAATAATCTTTCAGAGAAATAAGGGATGTCCCAGATGAATAAGCAAGAGGATGTTCTACAGCCCTGATGTACGCAAGGAAATCACGGCAGCAAGTTAAACTATCTGTGATAGCTTTGATGCTGACAATGCCTTTCAGCAAAGGACTATCGAGACCACCAAGAAAATGCAAGCTAAGACCAATTCACAGCATTTGAAGCCCCACAGTAAACCAGATCATAATGTCTCTACTAGGATGAGATGAAATTTTTAGCTAGCATTTCCATTAAAAATAGATTAAGACTTTTTTTTTATACTAATGGAAAGTACCTCAGTTAAAACACAAAAAGATTCTATCCCATTCCATGTCCTCTCTACTTACTGCAGGTGAAAAATCTATAAACACTGAAGTCATTGCCATGCATGTCGTGAGACGGACTAAAAAAATCTCAAAAAAAGGTCTGGTTTTCCACTTTCAGGAATATTTATTCTAGTAAAAGCCACAATATCCTGTATGATTAAGGTCCTGCTACTTGGACAGAATAAAGGGTGTAACACAGAAATTGCATTAAAGCAGAAATAATCAAGCTTTGATTCCTTTTGATTTGTGGGTTTTTCCCCCTGACGCTTCACCTTCCTTCACTCAAAAGGATATCAGATTCCCTAGAGCTCTCTTTGTCAGTCCTGCTGTGCTTAGGGACCAGCTACTGCCTTTATGCACAGCGTGGTTTGCTGGTTACTGACAAACACATTACGTGTGGATGTGCTGGTACCTCGCTCAATGTGAGAACTAGGATGAGTGTCTGTCCTCTATTCAGCCGCTTATTTTCCTGACATTTGTTCAAGTTAATTATCTTTGCGATTTCTCCTTTTTTGTCCTGTGAGTGTGACATTGACCAACAGATAAGAAATTTGGGGAGGATACAGAGGACAGAGACAGATCACACAGTCTCTATTTCCTTAGGCAAGAATTTGTGAGAAGGTTCTCTGAAGTCATACATTAGACAATATTCCTTGAAGTACTCATAGTTCCTCTCTCAGTTTGGCAGTGATATTCCAGAGCTGGTCATTCAGAGCAAGAGGAAATCCCATGAAGTTTGAGACTGGCACTGACAGCCTGCGTAATGATACCAGCTCACATCTGCTGAACAGCAAAGGCCTGAACTGACAGACCCTGACCCCTGATGCTGCTGTGCTGCTGGAAGCTACAAGACAGCTGGAACAGTCGACCGGCATGTAAAAGCCTCTCAGTATGAATCAGATGTTTTGTGCAAAAAGACCATTTTTTGGCTCCAAAATCTCTCTGCTTGTATCTCTGCTACATGCATATACTACGGAAGATCTACGGAAATCACAGAATGGAAACATTTAATTTGTTGCCAAATACATTTGATATTAACATTTGATATTTAACACGTGAAACACATTCATCCAACAATTTGTGTTCTAATCCCAGTGGCATTTGTGCTCAAAAGGGCTAGAATTTCCAGATTTTGTTTTAACCATAAGAAACACTAGTATCCTAGACTTTCTGCCACCAGCATTCTTCTGCCTGTCTGCATTTATCAAAGAATGTAAGCTGGTAGCAATGTTCCACATATGTTCACTTTGTATAAGCCTCTAAAAACAAAGGAGCTCAGATCTGCAGACAAAGTGAATGCAATTCTTGCATAGACCACTTGTAGTATTTTCTCTTCGTGGGTAGCAGAAGGAAACACTGGCTTTGCTTACAGGATTTTTATAATCTTCAGCAAAATCTCACTTTTTGTATATTTAAACCATGTTTTTGATCATCACAACTATAGAAAATAGCAAAAGCAATATTCCCAGCACAAGATAAACAGATTTACAGTGAAATATCAATCCTCAGCTTTTCCAAGACAATAGAATTATATTCAAGGATAAGCTGACATACTGTGTACCTAAATCTCTATACTGTGCATCTGTCTCTAAAAACAAGAGGTATTACAAGTTGTTCTGTCTTAAAACACGTGAAATGTGCCATACCTAAGTGAAAGGCAATTATTTATGGTTTTGACATTACTTATTAAAGACAAATAAATTGCAGAATCATCCTGGTGCAATAAGGTTACCCAAGTTCATGCTGTAGCCACTAAAAGCACAGCAGCAGCACAGACACAGCCACATTAGCATATGCCAGTTGGGGAGGGACACGGGAAAGGTGAGAGTGCATCTGTGTGAGCATGAAAGAATTGGCAAGGCATCCTGGCTGTGAGCGAACACAATCTGATTCCTGGAAAATAAAACTGCGTAGGTTTGCTTTACCTAACATTGAGCAAAAATTGGTAGCTACCTCTATAAGAATTTAAACAATGCATAAAATATAACTGTCATCCTCTATGAGCAAACAGTGAAAGTGGGTATTTAACTACAAGCACACAAAATTTATCAACAAGTTTTCAACTAAAATACACTGGAAAAAAAGCCCCTTTGTACATTATGTGAAATGTGATTCACGAGCTTGGGGGAAAAAAGAAAATCAAAGTAACATCACTGAAAATAACAACCATTTTATCCTAACAGATGGCCAGGTGGCAATATAATGCTTTGTTAACTTTGTAGCAAGAGTGCAAAACGTTTTTGGCTTTCTAATCACCTGAAAAAAACAACCTTCCCACACAAACCCCAAAATCTGAGAGCTATTTGTATATCAGTGCTCATCTGCTGGGTAGTATTGTTGTTATTCACACACCTCTTATTAAGCTACATTTTATGAAACTTAGATGATGACATTTCATTCAGCTATGATAAAGTTACAAAGAGTACTGTAACAGTTATTGTCCTGCTTAAAAACGAATAATGCGATCATTTTCAATGATGTCAGTGTTCTGTTTTTATAGTGCTGTTATCTAAAGTACGTCTGGTACGGATGTGAAAGGTGATGAGGACGTCAGTCCAGATAATGGGGCAGAATCCAACTCTTACTGAAGTCACCAGGACTTGATTTTAATTAATTTTGGACCAAAAGTATTATACATAATTCTCTGTGCTACAAAAAACTAACAAACTTGGTATAGTTGTGGGCAATTGAGAAACTGAATAAAGGGACTTGAACACTGATTGCAAAGCAAATTCACTGGGACTTTGGCTAAATATCTCCGCTGCCTTTGATACATCCCATTTTAAGGGTAAACAAGTCTTTATTTTCTAGTGATACCAAGCTTTGAAGGTTTAAAGATTGTATATCCAAAACTGTTCATTTTTAAGAGACACAACCCAAAATATTATCTGACACTGATTAAGTCTATTTCTCTGTACTAAAAGAAAACTGTCGATTAGTACTAAAAATAAAATGTTAAGAACCTCAAAATATCTGAAAGTTGTGGAATATGTGACAGATATGCACAGATTACATTCTAAAAGTTTAAAATCAGAAGAAACACATGCCAAAAACAATACAGAACAGAACAAAATATTGCTTCAGGTATTAAAATCCTTGCTGCACTGATAACTTTCATTTGCACTCTTTTAAAGATGCTGTGCTATGAAGAACATAAAAATAGATCTCCAAGGTGCATTGTAGAAACATTCTGAATCTCTGCATCACCAGATAAAAGTTCTCAATCTAAGATACCAAAAAAAACTACAACAACTTAAAGCAAGACCAGTGATCATCACTGCCTATTTTCTTTGTGTGACCTACAATAAAATTCAACATATAAAGACTGGGAATCACGCCAGTTCCATAAAATATATAGAGTATGTATGGTTATAGTTGTAAAATGAAACAATTTAACTATGAAGACTTTTCAGATGGTTGTTTTGTTATACTGATGAATAAAGTTATTCTACAGTGGCAGAATTTGTCACAAAACATGACATAAAGTTGTGTTTCAGACCTGCACTCTCAAATTTCATTAAAAAAAGGGTAACACAAAAGATGAAAATAATATTAATAGAGTTAAGCCAAGGCTGGTCTTCAGGCATCCTAGTCCCTGGATGTAAGAGAGAAAGCCTGGAGAAACGAAGACCTTCCTTTGGTCAAGGAGGATTGTCTGAGAGATCATTTAAGCAATCTGGACACCCACAAATCCTTGAGCCCTGATGGGATGCACCCATGAGTGCTGAGGGAGCTGGCAGATGTCATTACTGAGCCACTCTCCATAGTCTTTGAATGGTCCTGGAGAACAGGAAAGGTGCCTGAGTAATGGAGGAAAGGCTATGTCACCCCAGTCTTCAAAAAGTCCTTCAAGAAGGACGACCCAGGGAACTACAGGCCAGTCAGTCTCACCTCCACCCCTGGAAAAGTGACAGAACAGCTTATTCTGGATGTCATCTCTAAACAAGTGGAGGAAAAGAGCATATCAGGAGTAGTGAACATGGATTCACCAAGGGGCAATCATGCTTGACCAATCTGATATCTTTCTATGATGGCGTGACTGGCTGGGTAGATGAGGGGAGAGCAGTGGATGTTGTCTACCTCGACTTCAGCAAGGCTTTTGACACTGTCTCCTGTAACATTCTCATATGGAAGCTCAGGAAGTGTGGGCTGGATGAGTGGTCAGTGAGGTGGATTGAGAACTGGCTGAATGGCAGAACTCCAGCTGGTGGTGATTAGCAGTGCAAAGTGCGCCCTTGTTGCCACTCGATCCTAGTGAGGCCCCATCTGGAGTACTGTGTCCAGTTCTGGGCTCCCCAGTTCAAGAAAGATGAGGAACTACTGGAGAGAGTCCAGCGGAGGGCTACAAAGATGATGAGGGGACTGGAGCATCTCTCCTACTGGGAAAGGCTGAGGGAGCTGGGATTGTTTAGCCTGGAGAAGGCTGAGAAGGGATCTTACAAATGCTTATAAATATCTTTAGGGTGGGTGTCGAGAGGATGGGGCCAGACTCTTTTCAGTGGTGCCCAGAGACAGGACAAGGGGCAACGGGCACAAACTGAAGCATGGGAAGTTCCAGCTGAACATGAGGAAAAACTTCTTCACTCTGAGGGTGACAAAGCACTGGAACAGGTTGCCCAGAGATGTTGTGCATTCTCCTCTCTGGAGATACTCAAAACCCGCCTGGATGAGGCCCTGTGCAGTCTAGGTGAACCTGTTTTGGCAGGGGAGTTGGACTAGATCTCCAGAGGTCCCTTCCAACCCTGACCATTCTGTGTGATTCTGTGCGTGAGTTAAAGTAACAAATGGCAACTTCAAAATCTAATATGAAGGAGGACCTGCTTCTCTCCCAAGCTGTTGAACATTTATCGGATACAATATGCAGGGAAATGGAATCAACCTTGATACTAAATTCAGAGTACAACCAGGTTTTGGATGTTAATACTGTCTTCCAAGTAAAACAAATATACATATGGAACAGAGAAAGTTCTAAGGGCTAGACTGTAAAAGAGTGAACATTGCAGTTCTCCATCTACACGTCATCTAACATAGCCAAGGAACATCCTCAAGAACCAAACCCTTTCAGCACTTCCCATCACAGAGGCACAAGCTGAAAGTTGTGTGAGTATTTTTGCAGCCTTTCGGTCCACTCCTTTTGTGGTGTCTTTTTTGGGGCTGAAGTGCTTATTTGGAGGTGGGGGGATGTTAACATATGGAATAACCACATATGTATGTACAGAAAGAAGGGTAAGTAGTTATGATGAGAAACTTGCATAACATGTTACTCTCATTTTATGCTACTTCCTGCAATACAGGGGAATTCCTATGCTATAATTTAGGAATCTAAATCAAGTTTTAGGCCTCAGTGGAAAGAGGCATGCTACTCCAGAGGGCAATGTAAGCCTCCTGATAGCCCCAGCCAGCCCTTTACTTTTCCAAATGCACTCTTTCTGTGTATAGTCACTATGACACCGCAATGGCAGATACATTTATACATTCAAGCGACTTAAGCTGCAGAAGCAAACAATTGTGGGAAACGACCTATAAATTCATCCCTAACATCAAACAAAATAATGGAATAAGAGCTTTCTGCCTTTTCCCCTTCACCTATACTCATCAAAAAAATGCATTGACTTGAAAGAAACAATCTTCACTTGCTAGCTGTGTCTGAAATTCATGTTAATAGATTGTGACTTTTTTTTTTTATTATTTAAGCCATGCATTACAGTTTGGGTTTCCATTTTCTGCATTGCTTCATATTCTGCTGTATATGTACCTCTAATGAGGAGACATTTTTTAAAATTAAAAGCATTAATAAAATGCTGCTTGTAGATATCTTTAAATTAAAAATATGTCAAATGTAAATAACTATCTGGGGATCCAAATGGTTATTCCTTTTATTCCAGAAAGCTTCCAGCAAATAAAATATTTCTAGAGAATTAAAGGTATAATCCTTTACTAGTGCACTGACAGATACTTGATGATGTTTGTGCTATATTGATACCTGCTACTTTTTTTGATAGTATATGCTTTTAAGTCATTCATATCCCTGTTACAAAATAACATAATCACACCTACCTGATGTAAATCTCTTCCTATTGGAACTTATTTGTATTTCCTTTTATGCCCACACTTTGAGTAGCTTGCCCAACTGCTTAACATAAATGAAACTTGGAAATATCATTCCTTGTGGTCACACTCAACCCTTAGGTTGATCGCTGTAGATGAGAAGAGCCCCAAATGTTCATGTCCAAATTTAGAGAGGTTAAGAGTCCTCAGTTTCCTATTTCTCTTCCTGCATTGGCCCTGGGTACTGAGGCAAGTGCTCTCCTGGCACACGACAGTAATTTTACACTGCTTCTTTACACCAAGTTGCACTGTCGCTGCTGTCCTCTCAAACCTTCATATGGTGATTTTAACAGTCAAAAGGCAGTTTAATCTTTAATGATTATTATGTACCAGCAATGCACTCAGGCAAAAGTAGTGCCTTCTCTAAAGCGTCATCAATCCAGAGAAATAATTTTGACAATTGAGTTCAAGGATAGCAGCCAAAAGGCAGAGGCCTAAACTTTTACAAGTGCCAATTTTAACAAAAACACAACACAGCTGAAATGTGATTAATAAAAGCAAATTCAAGTACTAGAAAAACAGAAAAGAAAACTAAGGATGAATAAAGGAGAAACTGATATATGTGATGCGAGAGAGCATGAGAACAGGGGAAAAATCCAAGATAGCTCTACAATCAAAATCAGGAGGACAAGGGAAGAAAGATATAAGATGAATTAATATGCTTATTACAACCTCTTCCCACATTTTCTGGCAGAGACTAATATTATAAGAAAATTAATATAACCAAAGAACCCTGTCACTTATTTGGAGAGGCTTCTCATGAAAAAGCTTTGCCATCGCCAGTTTTTTCTTCTGGAAGCTCTCTGAATAAATGGCAGTTAGATTGTGAATTTGTATATTTGTATAACAAAATACTAGGTGACCACATCAATGGACAGGGGAAGAGCTAAGGATGTCGTCTATCTGGAATTCTATAAGGCCTTTGACATGATCCCAGCAAGAAGCCTCTCTCTAAATTGGAGAGATACAGAATTAATGGGTGCACTGTTCAGTGGACAAAGAACTGGTTGGAAGGTCGCAGCCAGAGAGTCAATGTCTGAATGTCTGGATGGAGATCAATGATGAGTGGTGTCTCTAAGGGGTCCATATTGGGACCACTACTGTTTAATATTAATATTTGATATATTTAATATATCATCAGTGACATAGCGGGATCGAGTGCACCCTCGGCAAGTTTGCAGATGATACCAAGCTGAGGGATGCAGTTGAAACATGTGAGGGAAGGGATGCCATCCAGAATGACCTGGACAAGCTCGAGAAGTGGGCCTGTGTGAATCTCGTTCAACAAGGCCAAGTGCAGGGTCTTGCAGCTGGGTCAGGGCAACCCCTGCTATCAATACAGGCTGGGGGATGAAGGGATTGAGCGCAGCCCTGCTGAGAAGGACTTGGGGGGACTGGTGGACGAAAAGCTGGACATGACCCAGCAATGTGCGCTCACAGCCCAGAACAGCCATATCCTGGGCTGCACCAAAAGAAGCGTGGCCAGCAGAGTGAAGGAGGGGATTCTGCCTCTCTGCTCTGCTCTGGTGAGATCCCCTTCGAGACTCTTGCGTCCAGGAGCCCTCAGCACAGGAAAGACATGGACCTGTTGGAGTGGGTCCAGAGGAGGGCGACAAAAATGAAAAACTCGAAGAGGGTAGATTTAGACTAGATACAAGGAAGAAATTTTTTATGATGAGGGTGGTGAAACACTGGAACCGGTTCCCCAGAGAGGTGGTAAATGTCCCAGCCCTGGAAACATTCAAGGTCAGGTTGGACGGGGCTCCGAGCAAGCTGATTGAGTTGAAGATGTCCTTGCTCACTGCAGGGGGGTGGGACTAGGTGACTTTTAAAGGTCCCTTCCAAACCAAACTATTCTATGCTTCTATAATTCTAGGTATAACTGAATTACAGCTAAACATGAAAGAAGTGCTATTACAGCATGATGATACAAATAAAGCAATATTTTCAGAGAACGCTAACATTATTTTTGAAAAAAAATTATACAGTTGAAAATTTACACTTTTCCTCTCATCTTTAATCATAGCAACAACCTTCAGGGAAGTTTAAGGACCCTGAGGGCAATAAGACATCTTAATTGCCACAACCTCACCTACTGGATGGATTTGGACTAAATTATAGCCTTGTCTCCAGCCCTGTGTCTGTCCCTGTGCCTTTTTTCACCTTTCTGGACCCCCTGGATGGCTCCTGGATGTGGTTCACTGCCAGGGCCATTGATGGACCCCATTTCCACCACCTGTCTCTGCCCCACCAGGCTCAGCCCTTGCACCCATGCTGGAGTCACCCCCAGTCCCCCTTCCGATAGGATGTTTGTGGCTTCCCGGCAGTAAGTCAGTGGCCAACTGTTCTTAGTTTGATTGTGCCAATTTTTTTTTCAGGAGCACTCTTCGTCCCAGCCTTCAGATAAGCCCCAGCCGTACTCAACTAGCCGTCAAAGACGTGTCCCATGAAGCAATAAACACTGAACAGATAGTGCCAGAATAATGTACAGTTGTAAATATTACTGACACAATCACCACAATAAATGTCCCCATATACCTCTAACCTTTTCCCCTGAATGTCTAACTAATTATTGATGCAAAACTCCGAACAAACATCCTCAGCCTCTTTTTACCTTCAAGGTTGCCACTTCTGTTCCAGGAGAACATACAATGTGCCAAAGCTTGCCCACGCTTTCCAGCAGTTGTATATTTAAGCATGAATATTATGGCAGCGGCACACCTTTTTCTTTCTGGGACAATGCCATTTGATACCAATATCGTGGAAAGACAATAAATGTGGAAATTTTAAAAAACTGCTTTTTAGTATTATTTATTAAAAGATAAAATGCAAACAGGACATCACTCCATCAAGGATGAGCTTCCATTTTGAATAGAAGTGTGATTATAAACTCCCTAAGACACCAGGAAGATGTATTTTTTTCCTTGTCTAACCAGCGGATCCCAATGTATCTAGCTACACAATGTCCTCAGAGACTTGTACTCAGTATGCTGGCCTCACACACGTATAACAATGATCTGCTGCAAGACATGATTGTACTCGAATTTGCACAAGCTACTACTGCATGGTTATCACAAGCGCCAGCCATTCAACATCAAAGGCACCTTCAGTTCGATTCAACAAACATTTATCTTGAAGAAGAAACTCTACAAGTACATTAACGAGATATTAAATATCCTTAACAGCTAAAATGAGAATGAAACTCTCCAGAACTTCAGAACTTTGTTCATTATTATCAAAAGCACATAAGCACCACTTGACAAACTTCTATGTGAGTACTGGGGGGGCGGTGCAACAGTGTAATATTTTTGAGCCAAAACATTATTCTAATCTAATCAGACAAAAAAACCCTACTTACCATTTGATTCACTATCTTTCATAAACAATTTTACTTTCTTACCTTTTCCCTTTGTTCACTTAATTATTGGATTGTTTTAAGGATGTATGAAGATCAAAAGCTGATTTTGTAGTACTTTGAGGTGTGAAAATCAAAGACAATCACAAATAAAAGATGATAAAAAATAGATTTTGCCCTCAAAAAATAATAAAAATTATTTTTAGAGTATGTTTTTTTCCCTGTTTAAAATAAAATGAGTGTTTGGGAATGGTGTGAACTACAAACTGCGTTGGATTCTTCAAAGCAATCACACCCACCTTACGTAAAGCACAACACAGGTAGGTCCAGAACAGCTGCAACATGAAGTCACCATGCCCATTTCACCATATTGCGGCACTCTGTATCACAACCTTCATCAAAAGCTAGAAGGCTTATATCCAATATCATGATGGGGCATAACACTATCTAGATTAGAGGAACTCTAATTTTAAAGGGTAAAGTTTTAACCCCACTAAATCAATAGAAAGTGTGTTAATAGCTTCTATAGGAATTCCCTTCTAGCAATTTTATCTATTCAAAATTTTAGCCTGCCTCCTGCCACAACTGGAACAAGCATTAAATGTAGGTGGAGTTATGCCTGTACATTCCTTATTTGCTCATTACTCACTTGTGCTATATTATTATGGTAAACTAGAGAAAGACATATACTTTCTGTGTATGATATTATAAGGCTACCTCATCACACAAAGCAGAACTAACTGGCAATAACTAATACTTTATTCAGAAGACTGTTTACCTGTATTTTGAAAATCTTTATTGTCTCCGATTTCTTTATGACAGTAACTTGAGGGCACTGGTGAGTAGATGAAGCTAGCTTGTAACATGAACTCTGGGGAAAACACTGCCCTGAGTGAAATAAGGAAGAGTTCTCATACAGAAACAAATCTTTGAATCAAGTCAATGCTTTTCACATGAAATGTAAAAAATTGATTTCCTACAAATACCACTAACACACCTTTGACAGAATTCAGTTTCAAGTAGGTTCTTCAACTGGTGGGTAGCAGTCCAGTAAACACTGCTTTTCAAAGTAATTGCATCCCAAACTGCTAACAGAGGGACAAGTCCCATTGAAGAACTAAGCCTACAAGGAGCTGAATCTCTGATCAGAGAACCACTTTGCAAACATTTACACTGTCTTCCCACCTGGAAGACACTGAGCAAAATAGCATGAAAGTGCTGCATGACAACTGGTTGTCTGCAGCCTCCCTCCGTTACGGGGAGAAAAACAAAGTATTTCCAGACAGATATATCCTGCAGCTCATGTTGGAAAGAATCAAAGAAGATAAGAAAGGAATTAAAAAAAACCACAAACAGACAACAGTTCCCTTGCTCTTGGAGTGAGAAGTCCCATCAGCTATGACTGTCTTTACTGGATAGAGGAATGCTGCAGGCTCAAGCAGTAAATGGACACTTATAGAGCTTAAGAACTGGGATGCAATGAAAAAGTGAAGCCAATGCTCAAGCTAGTAGAAGAAATAGCATCCTACAAAATATCTGGATTAGAGAACGATCCTTCAGAGATAGCAGAGACTTTTCAAAATTATAATAGCAGACTGAACTAAGCGAGATGCTAGCAAAATACAGGGATATAAACTCTTCTTCATAAGTCTTAGCTATGAGTGAGAATTTTACAGAGGTTGACAGTGAATTTTTGACTGTCTCAACTACTAGAACAACCTGTTTACTGCTGAGATGCTAGACCATATTTCTTAACATCCTATTTTTCTAGCAATTCAGCTAAATCACCTGATTTCTTTATGTTAGAAACATATACTTACTTGCCTCATCCATCAACAAAAGTTTAATCTAAATGAGGCTGCTTACCTTTCACTAAAAGTAAGATTTTCAGCCTATAGATAAATATCTTTGTCAAAAAGAGCGTTTGGTAAAAGCTTCTATGCCATGGTATTATTTCCAATTAATAACAGTCTTTTAATTAGACAAACAATAAACAAAATAAAAACCAAATTGTAGGTGCTTTATTCATTTGCTATTTGCATGCATTTCAACTGGCAAAACAATTTAAAGCAATTTAATAAAGCTATAATTTAAGTCTTACATGACACAGTGCTTGATCCAAATTTTTTTACCCAAAACCAATTTTTAGGCACAAACAACATGGAAAAACTAACAGCCTATTCAGATACTGATGATGTCCCAAACATTCTATTTCAATAACACAAATGTCCTAAATTAACAGTATATTCATTTTAATTAGAATTTGCATTTCAAAGCATTTTTGCTCAAATTATATGATTTCATGTAATTTGTATCAATGATTAAAGAAAAAGGGAACGCCAAAGGTTATACGTAAATTGTTAATTATATAAAGAAAGAAAGCATGCTTAAACTATGTTAGCAAACAAGAAGCCATTCAGAAAGTAGTGGAAATATATTGTCCATCTGCAGGACAGACAAATCATCTGCCATAGGATACAGGAAAGCAAGAAGAATGTCTCACAAAGATGCAGTATTCTACCTTTGGTAAGAATTCTGTATATGTGCTAAATCGTGCTGTTGTAAAAAATGCGTTACATGTATTTTAAAATACTGGTGAAACTGGTTCAGCTAAAGGAGAACCAGAATAACTGAAAAAACATGTATTACAGAAAAACAACAAACAACAAAAAACTTGCTCAATTCATGATCTGTGTATTGTTTTCAATTTCAGTCTCAAATAAACTGTCTTTCCTTGCTTGCCACTCTTACATAGAAGCCAGTAGAATTTCATAATAAAAGGGATGTCAAGTCCAGAACAATTAATTCAGTTCAAATCACAAAATCAAAAAATAAAAATAGCAGTTAAAGTGAAAAAAAACAAAGATCATGTGGTGACTCAATCAGTCAGTTGGATGGACATCATGAATGTGAACATAAACAGTATAAAATATAGGGGCTAGTTTTGACCCTAATTTTCTAGTACCTGAGATTTTACAAATTTTAACCATGGTACACGACATCAATAACATCAAAGGCTGCATGTATGTATATGAGATTTATAAGGAAGAAAGCTGCCACTTAAAAGTCTTTTCAATGGAAAAACAACTGAACTTCTGGATAATTACTTGCCTTTATCATCATTTGGGACACAGTTTTGCAACAAAATTCATGTAGATTTTAAAACAGTCTATAATGAGGAAGTGCCGATACTATTACAGCACTATTACGGATATATGCTGCTGTAATTTCATATGACCTAGCAGTAGGCAGTCTAAGAGAAGTTGTGGATGCCCCTCCCCTGGAAATGTTTAAGGTCAGGTTGGACAGGGATTTCAATAACCTGGTTTAGTGGAAGGTGTCCCTGCCCATGGCAGCAGGTGTTGGACTAGGTGATCTGTAAAGGTGCCTTCCAGCCCAAATCATTCTGTGATATAACGATAAATAAAAATGCTACTGGTATGTGCAAAATACCTCTTCCTGACTTCAACATGAAGCGAGGTTTTTTAATCATAAGATCATATCGTTAAAAGAGACCTCAGGAGACTGTCCAGAGACCATTCACCCCCCTGTAAAGACATACCTGTCTTCTTATTTCTGTCCTATATATGTCTGCCCCACTTTTAAAGGCTTTCAATGACAGAGAGTCTCCAGAAATCTCTAAGGCAATCTGTTCCATGACTGCACTACCCTAATCATTATAATTTATTATTTTGCATTGTGTCACCTGAATGTAATTTGCTGCAACACAGACGCCTCCCTTCTTGGCCTTTCTATGGTTGATACAGCAAACACATTATTGCATTCCTTAACTTCAAGGCTCTTTTCACATCTCTCCATGATCTTCTTTTACACTATACAACTATAGACAGGCATGCTTTCCAGTTGCACTCCTCTGAACATTTCCAAATGTTCCATACACTTTTGGGAGTGTCAAAACTGGACATGATGCTCCAATCAAGGCCATAATCAGTAAAGCACAAGAATTAGATGCCCTACAGTTACTGCTTCTACCAATGTAAGTCATTAATATCTTCCTTTTTTGTTACTAGGTTGCTATTGGCTTACATTCAGCTTGTGAACCTTTCCAAGCCATCGATCAGTTCCGATGAACTCTAGCACAGTCAGCTTCTTCCTCACGCTGTTTCTGTGAAGATGATTATTTCTACCAGGCAAAAAGCTTGTATTCACCAGTATGGATAGTCTCTCCAATTCGTAAAGATTATTTTGAAGTCTAATCCTGCCTGCAACACGCCTGCAACACGCCTGCAACCCAGCTTCTAGTATCTGCAAATTTAATAAATGTATTCTCTAATTGCATAACTTGGGTTATTAATAAAAAACAAAGTTCTAGAGCTAGGCCAAACCCTTGAAATTAACCTCTAGTTAACTGAAAAGTCAACATATAGTTAACACCTCATTTTACTGATAATGAACATCTAAGCATGTTTTTCCGACCAGTTTTGCATCTACTCCACAACCATGTAATCATGACAACACTTCCTTGCCTTATCTATTAAAGCATCCCGTGATAGACTTCTTAAACCCTTTATAATGCCAAACTGTACAAGCATCAGACGCTTTCCCCTCCATTCAAAAGGAGTTTTATCCTATCTCGGAAGAAAAGCATATTCTTTTCATGTGATTTTGTTCATGAAAGAACATCTAGGGTTTTAATCTTCTTTTTTAGAAGTGTTTACAAACAGCTTAGTTTTTGTTGAAGGATGTTTCTGGGAATTTACTGGTCATAATTTTCTGGCTGCTCTTTTCGTCCCTTTCTACCAAAATGATTTATGTTCATTGTTTTCTATAAGCTTACAGTATACTGGATGCTCTAACCAGAGGTGAAACTTGGACATTTCATGCATGGTTGATATAGTCATTAATAACATTAACAACATGGACTTACTTTCTATGTGAATGGGGACAAGGACAAGTTCAGGAATATTACTAATGGACATTGTTAAAGTATTAAGTCAACTGGACATTGTTAAAGTATTAAGCCTGATACTTGCATGGGGGTCACATCCGCACGGGTATGGTATTTTTGTAACATGCTCCCACTGTTCTGGAAATATTATTCCTTAACTTTATGAAGGCATAAATTATTATGGTAGGTAAAAAGTAGTGCAGAATCGGTATTGTACATCATCAACCTACTCAAAAAGCATAAGACCCTAAGAATTGGGTGATAGGTTTTAATTAATCTCAAAATGAAATACATATATTTCACACTTTCATAATATACATTATCAAATATTGAAATCAGTATAAATATAACAAATCAAATAACTGACCGTATTTCACAACATGTTAGCATCTCTGTTTAGTAGCAATGCACCCAGACAGAATTTAAGACAGCAATCCAATGTCCATTTCACTTGCTCTTCCTGCCTAAATGGGCAGATGCCTAAATAAATTGCCTAGGGACAAACAGGATTATTGGGGAATAAAGCAAAGCAGTTACAGGAATGGGCTCCTCCAATTAATAGCAACAGCATCTTTAACAAAGAGCATATAAAGACTACCCGCATAACTGATTCCGTTCTACAGATGGGGAAACTGATGGCCCAGGCAGCAAAGCAATTTGCACAAGGGCACCTATAACACCAGTAAGCAAATGACTGAATGAATTCCAAACCCAGGCTTCCCCTGACTGGGACATGCTGTTCCCTGCCTGCCTCCTCCAGTAGTATTTGTGACCGTGGCTGCACAAATATAAAAGATTAAGAAACTACAGATATTTAGATATGGTAAGGCTAATTAACTGGGATTTTCAAAATGTATGTGGAGCACAGAAAACTAAAAAAGCACAAGCTACAGGGCTCATTACAGTTTCATATTTGTTAATTACATGTGGGTCAACTGATTGTTAAAGCAGTCTAGAGTAATTTACTGATGTTACAATTTAACTGGCATGGTGCATTCAATTCAATAAATTCCAACTAAAACATCAAATGATATTCTGTTTTCCAGAAATTATTTGTGTATAAATTGAATAGCATGGACAAAAATAATGGTCTGTTCAAACATTCATATTCCCTATAGTACTTTTGCTACTATACAACTGTCCTAAAATCATTACATTAATTTAAATTAAATTTTGCATTTCAAAGCATTTTTTCCACACACAGTATGTTTTTATGCGACTTCTGTCAATACTTGAAGATAAAAGGAAAGCCAAAGGTTACATGTTAATTATTAATTATCTGTTGAAAATGAATTTAATGAGCTTTGTTTATACCAGGTCATGCAAACTCTCAACTATTGTCTGTGAACTGTTGAGGCAATAAAAACTATAGCTCCAGGAAGGATAAACACTGCATCGTTACATCCTTGAGAAAGAGTAACTGCTCTACCTTTTTGTAGACTGTGTCATACACTCATGCTTTCTTCTAAAGGGTTTTGGGTTTTTTTTTCCAGCCCAAGGTTCTACTGCTACTTTGTATTTGCAGGTTCCTCAAGAAATAAGCATACATATGCCAATTTTGTCCCCATGAGCCTACTACTATTTTGCTCTATCCAGAGAAGGGGGAGAAGCCTAGAAGGTGCCCAGATGAACTGCATAGCCACCATTTGCTCAGAGGGATGACACCAAGGAATGTTTGTATATACACGTATCTACAGCAAGTTCCCCATAGAGTTTGCTGATAGCAAGAACACTGACATTCACAGTACTGAACACATTCTGCTGAGAGTAAACCAATTAAAAAACTGGCACTGAAAAAATAAGTTGAAGTTAACTGATTTCCAGCTTCATTGACCATTGCATTCTCTTTACATTGAAAACCATTAAGCTCTGACCTTAGCAGGGAGTTGTTGTCCACATATAAGAAACTTCAGTGCCTTTAAAAATGTTTTTTTAGAGAAAGAATAATTGCATATATTATCAACATTAACATTAAGAGAGAAAAAGGTCAATGTGGTTATTTCAGAAGGCATGTACTATCCATGCTGGGCAAAGTGAAATGCAATCACTTTGGAACAGATTCAAGTGTGATATTAATCCATCTTTATCGCTCCTCAATTGGACACATACAGAAACATACCTAAAAATCAGCTCTGAAAAAATTATATTTGATATATTTTCAAGGAGAAGTTGGACATTTGTGGAAGCAGATATATTTGTGAATGAACATCAACAATATTGACATCAGCTGTCTACAGACCAGTAGCAAATGTGCCATGCATTACAAGCAATCAGAAGTATTTCTACCATGATTTAATATAACGTTTAGAAGACATGACTAACATTCAACTGTAAATAAACAGAATGGTAGGTAGAAAGCAGGAGTAGAATAAGAGAGAGGAACTATACATGTCTTCTAGGCTTGTACTTTGATTGACTTCCCAGGTCTTTGGAGGAAGGAGAATTCTGGCTCAGTTTCCTTTATGCTTCCCCTCTTGCATGTCACTCACCCGGGCCAAAGTTGTCTACCCAGTGGCACTAAAATTGTGTCCAACTCTGAGAAAAGCTAACTAAGAACTAAAAAGGAGTATCTGCGTTTCCCTGAAACAGCTCTTACTGTAAACCCTCAAACCTTTTCACTCTATCTTCATTGCAGAGTTCTTCCAAGTTTCTAAGCAGTTTTGTTGTTTGCATTTAAATCTGCTCACTTCTTTCTTACAGGGCTTTGGGGAATGGGAGGTTTATTTGTGTTTTAACAGGCAACAAAAAATTGACACTATACTGCAAACATCAAGGAAATACAGATGTAAAGTAGAGTCTTATCACTTTGGGCCAATATTCAACACCTGCTCTTTTGTTTTTGTTAAGAGACAAAAATAAATCATCTATTTTGGTGCAATCCTCTTTATTTACAAAGAACCTATTCACCGTCCTGATTCCTTTAACACTGTAGAAACAAATCCAGGCAACTTTTCTTCTCGGAAATTCAAAAGAAGTTATCTGGCTTCTTTCCAAGGCCCCACTAAGGATTGCCTTTCTCACTGTCTCCTGCTTTTTGCTGACAGGTAGTTTGCTAAAAATTCTCCTACTGCTCCTATGTTTACAACTGGTCCCATGGAAACCTCTCAGACCATACAGCTTAAATGCTCCTTAGGCTCTGCCAAGTGGCCAGTTGCCTCAGGCTGTCTTTTTCATTTTGGCCAGTTCCCTCATCCTCTTAAAGAACGCTAATTTTACATTTCTGTTAGCCTGAGAGCTTAACCTAGTACACTTGCAAGATTTAATCACGTTTGTGACAGATAGCAGAAATTAATATAATCCATTATAACATTAATATAATCTCCAGCTGTAGTTTATACTAATATTTAGAAATCTCAACTTTGATAAATTCTATTGAACAGAATATCACAACTATTAATTTTAAAGTACTGTTACCAGCACTAATAACTACATCCAAGCTTCCTTCTATGCATACATCCAGGAGTCACATATAATGAAATAAATTTGTTTTGGTTATTGCATTTTGGGATCCTTCAGGCTAACTGCACTATGCAACTTTGGTTGTTATGTTAAGAGAAGCAAACAATTTTCTTCTCCTGGTAATATTTAGATATAATTAAAACACCTACTTAGTTATGTTTTTCCTCATTTATTTATTATTTTAATAAATATTCCACAATTTTCCTTGCAAAATCTGTTGTCATCTGTTAATCTTCTTTACCTTCTGAATTTTTGTGGAATGAAGAAACATACAGACCTGTTAGCAAGTTTTCATAAATGCAGTGTTTGCTTAAAGTGGCTGTTTCATCTGCACACACACACTGATTTCCAGTGTCTTTTACATGTACTTGTTAAAAAAAAACATGATTATATATACTTCGTTTAAGAAAAAAAGACTAGAGGTACTAGAGATAGGAAGAAATTTTCATAGCTCAGGTGTACATCATTGAATAACTGACTTGGTTTTATTTGTTTCTGTTCCAGCCTTGGTCAGCAGAAAAGGTAAAGCCAAAAGCCAGCTCATGACTTCCAACTTAACAGATTTTTTTCAGCATTAATTAAAAAAAAAGTAAAAAAAAAAAAAATTATCTTGCCTATTATCCTGCCAAAGTATGTGGTAGTACAATATATAAGAAAATTATATACCTATATGAGTTCTAAAGAAGGACAACTCTGAGACACAGGATAAAATATAGTATAATATAATGTTCTTCAATTCTCCTTTGGACGGGATGATGTTAAGATGAAACCGATAAACTTGTGGAAAGGAAGGTCTGCAAAGGAAACCAGATCACTACTTTCTGCCCTACAACATCCCATGCTTCTAGGTTTCCACTGTCCACCTGTAATGCTTTCAAAGGAATATTTTCACTCGATGCATAATTCGGCTTCTGTTTTTATCTCTACCTCCCCAGTGATTTTCTTAGTACAGTTAATTCCCTGCAGTCTACACACTACTTTAATACTATTCCAACAGACTTCTGCCTCCATATGCCACACCATCCCCCTAAAGGTCACAGAGCTTTAGAACCATGTGGTGCCCAAACAAAACTTGGGTCAACTCTATGCAGTCAGGTCATGGTGAATTCCTAATGAAGATGGCAATTAGTAAGTGGAGTTTACACAGGACAGCTAGAATTACTTTCTGGGATAAATGCCCTGGCAGGAGATACATAGCCATCAATAACTAAGACTAGCTCCTCAATCTCATGCCTCTAGTCTTCTGATAATTGCTCATGGAAGCCTCTTAACACTGTATGATATTTTGAGATATCTGCATTAGACCAGCTTCATTTAACTCTCCCCCCAAAATAAATCTTTCCAATATAAATATTGAGTCTGTCATTGGTACCATTTAATACTTTTCTTTACAAAGAATAAGCACGATGTGAGCAGGGTTAATATAGAAATCGATCAGATGCTAATTTTTATGAAGTGACAGTATTATAGATACAACTTCATTTTTACAAAATTAGAGCTAAGATGAACTCTCAGTATAGGAGATTTGACTCATTGAGTTATTTATATTACTAACAAAAAGTCAGTCCCCACAAGTATCAGATTATAAAGCGAACACTACAAAAACTGGATGGAATGAGTTGTCATTTGGAGGTGTCTCTTATACCGACTGCAGAGGGAGTCCTGAGACAAGATCTAGTGTCAGCTAACTAGGCATATCATTTGAAAGGTTCATTCAGAGAGGAACCTAAATTTCAGGTTGGAGAGAATGCAGAAAATGTCAGCCTAAAATAAACACCCCAGTTATCCTCAGTAAAACTAGATCCACAGTTGAAATAAGCAGTCATAGCTCTACTGAAATCAGTAGAGCTTGAGCAATATAACAAGCTGAGATTCTGGTCCTATGAATAGCTCCTTTGACTTCAGTAGGATTACTCACAGTCTATGAGTAAGTACATATAGATGTGTAAGATATTTGCTAAGCAACAGACAAGAAGCTACCAGCAAAGTGGTCTGTGAGGTTAACAACTTTTAAACGTAAAGCATATAATCCTGTAGACACCTACACACATGAAGAATATTACACGTTGGGGTATTTTAATAACATATATTAACATTTCTTCATTTCCTTACATCCTACTATTGGTAGTCCCTTGCCCACATTAAAACATACAGATGAACCAAAGTATTCCTCTTCCTCCTTCATTTGTTGTTCAAGAAGGCACCACATTCTATGCATATTAATATTCCTAAACTAACCATGCTGTATTCCATAAGCAATATTACATACATCAAAGCCATTATTGCCTGTTCTAAAAGGAATACTTTAAAAATGCAAGTGTCATTACAATACAAAGTAAAAAAGCTCTAGCTGAAATTCACATATTTTCTACATTCATTAGTACTATCGACATAACCGAACTTTCTTATTCTTATTAGGGTTACCATAGAAATGAGCCTAGAGCAATTACATGAATTGCTACTGTTATTAAGCAGTAGTCTATTTCAGTTTCATTTGTGTGTTTTTAAGAATAGTTGAATATTACAGAGAATAAAACTATATTGCTATTAAAATTAAGGCTAGAAAGGTGGGGGGGGTGTTAAACAAACATAAGCTTATTTAATAAAGTGAAGCAATAAGTTGTGTGGCACCCACACACTGTATAAAGCCAGCTTTCTCTATAATTCCATGTTTTTATGCTTGTATATGCTATTATTTCAGACAGGCAAATGGTGCACAGCTGACTGTATAATGAAATGCCATATATAAATATGAAAATTCCAATAAAGGAATGATATTAACCTTTAAAGTTAGGCAAGTACTTTACACATATAATGCCATGCTTTCAAACATTTTTACATAAATGTGCAATCAGGCATTACTTCCTCATTTCTCAAGAGTCTTTCAGTGTATTACATGAGGAAATAAGATCCTAAGTCATCTTTTTAAGATATGTAAACTCTTTCTAGTGTGCAATTGTAATACTATGTAAAAAAGAGATTTTTGTAAGAAAAGATGTAAAACTGTATTTGAACTATACGACTGACCTATATACATAAATGTAGGTAATGACACACAACGCATGGGCACATGAATCTATTTTGTGCGTGTCTGTGGGGGGGAGGAAGAGTACGTCATCAGTGCTTGCATGATTTCAGATTAAAGGTAACAATTCTTTAAAACATCTGGCTGAATGAATAGTACAAAGGGTATCTGAGCAGCAAATGCTTTAACTTACGAAGGACAAATAATTTGCTAAAATACCTCAACTAGAAGCTGTGTGGTTTATAATCCCATCTGTATGAGCTTTTTTAGTGACCTCTGTGTAATCTTGTCAGCAAAAAGAAAAGTTTGACACACAATTCATAAGAAATAATTTGGATGCAAGTTTTATCTCCAGTGTGGTGCCCTTCAATCAGAAGTTGTTCATGAGACAAAACCTTTGAGCCACTACAAAACTGGCAGATAACCTATCAAGCTTCTCGGTAAAATGATCTATGAACAGACTCTCTTGCACCCATTCTCAACAGAAGATCGAATGAATACTTAAGATATGAAACATGCAGAGGCAACAAATAATATTCTCTTCAATTTTCTTTTTTAGTAGATCTGGGCGATACATCTTTTTCTGTGTAAAGAAAGGAAACAGAGTCAAATTGAAACTTCATGGGTGGGCTCATGGGTGAATTCTGGGTATAAAATGCAAGAGGCCTAACAAATCTTTTGGGAGAAAATGACAGCTCTCAGTTTCTCATTCAGCGAACTAACAAGTGAATTTTCACCGAGAAAGGTATTGGTAGTAAGATTTGTGAGTCTTTGGAGGAAAAAGAAAGATGAGAGATTAAAAACTAGAGTACATGTCTGATCTTCTTATGTTGTGTAAGACTCTTCTAAAAAATGCTTTGCTGCTCCTAAACTTTGCAATACTTAGGAAATCCTTTAACTTATTTGACAAACAAATGTATCTTGCCCTTTGTCTACTTGTACATGAATTCCCATGCTTACCTGCAAATGTTATCCTGCTCTGTAAGTAGGAATTTGAGGTTTGGTACCCATGAGAATATTCCAAATTCCTTCTGGTTTGTTTCTCAAGAAAAATAGTGCCATAAGAATAATGCTTTGGAAATAATCTCATCATATTTTGTATTATTCCTTTCAAGGATCAAGCTCTTTCAGAAGAGCAATGTTTCACTAACTTGCTCCGGCCTTTCTTAAAAACCCTTTTTTAAATGTCACGGATCCATGGGAGGGATGGGTGGGGGAAGATGTCAAGGGATGCCAGGCAGGAGGTTTTTCGTATTCTCCTGCTCAAAGTTTCATTGATCTTTTTGGAACTATGAAATAAAAGAATGATACTTCCCATTTTCTCTCAATGCAGAAGGTGAATAACTTTGATGGTATAAGGTGAGAGAGAGTCTATCTGCTGTTTCTTGCTCTTTCAGATGGCAGAAAAGAAGAGAAGCTCAGCCAGGACTTAAAGTATAAATATAGATGTTCAAAACGCCTTACACAAAGTATATCTTAACAGGCAGCAACATAAGTAGGAAAAAGACAAGAACCAAAATTTTGTTATAAGTAAAAAAAATCAACAAAACTCAAGGACTTGGCTTACGGTAAAATTATTTCAGCTAATTAAATCGAAACACCAATAGATAAGGGAAAAGGGAAGTTAAATTCAGTGTTGACAAACATCAGTTAAAGTCTCTTAGAAGACACTATTTATTTATTTATATATTTATTTCCACATATATATATTAAAAAATAGTTTCTTACATGTACATACAATAGAGCCTAAATTCAAATGAACTGCTCAGTAAGATTTTGGCAATGCTCTGAGTAGTGGAAAGCAAATATTTGGTCAATTAGCAACCAATTAGGAAAGAAACTGGAGAGAAAATTTCTAAATTCATGGGAAAAATGAGACTTTCCTTCCACAGGATGCAAACAACTTGTTCTTGCTTTGTATTGGATTGAGCCCATGCTACATTCAGTGTGGAATCAATAATGATGCAGTTTAGCCAAGCATTGCAATCAGAATGCAAATAAAGACAAAGTTCTGAATTTTCAAATAGAAGTCTATGAAAACTTCAAAGAATTATTTGCTTACCTCAACAGCCTGATAAAATTCATTACTAAAAGATCACAAAAACTGGATAGTAAAGTTTACCCTCCTCTAGGGGAAACCAGACTGTGATGAACAATAAATGGATGCATAGCTATTAAGATCATGTTTTTTCATATTTGTTTGTGGTTTTGTTATATTTCACTTCTTACTATAGTTTGTGTCCATACTGAAAGTGACATCTAAAGAGTCAAACATTGGTCTTTCAAGAATGATGAAACAGATGGAAAGTTCATCTGCTAAATGGGTGGACTTTAAAAGCAGGTACTTCAGAATTCTTTTCAGCAATAGATTGCCTTCTACTTGTTTAGTCTTAATACAATTTATTTGCAACACTTCATTCCAAAACCTTACTGAATATGCTACCTATAGAAACAAGTTTTCTGATCTAGATTAAAGGAAAATATTACATGGAACGTTATTGAAAACTTGTATTTGACTTGAACTGCTGCTGATATGCAATAGCAGACTGAAAATAAAGGAGATTTGCTTCAACATTTACAATTCATAATGCTACCACACTCGAGGTACTGTTTCACAGCTTATTTAAAATGCAAAGAAATATAAATTCATGTAATTTTGAAATTGAACAAGCAATATTTCTGAACAAGAGACAACTAAATTTCTCTAGTTATATTCAAGGAAAACCAAGGACCAGAACTGAAGCACAGAAGTCCGAGAGTTTTAACCCAGTTGCCAAGTATTTCTTTCTATTTTGCTCTTGCAAAGAAGCTAATTTAAATTTATGTTGTACTTATCAGTCAGCTTATACGAGCTTTCATACAGTCTTAGAAATGCTTTTGATGGCACTAGGAAAATAAAACTCAGAAAACTTCACAAACTTTTTCTATAAGAAGGTGTTCTTTACAGGATGATGTCTACAGAATATATTAAAAAGATTATCTTTCAAACATCTAGGAGACTAATCATGGAAAACAGACTAGAACTCCTAGGTATGCAGACTCCTATGTTCATATTTGTTCTGAAACATGTCAATAAAACAACCTTAGTAACATGAGAAATGAAATCAAAGAATTGCTACATTCCATTACAATACATTTCATACAGAACTATTAATAAGTTAAGTACTGAGACAAATTCATATGAAATATTAATAAGTTGACTAGAATACTTTAGTTTAACTTTCATCTGTATTTCACAGGTAATAACAAATATATGAGCACGTGCCCTCAGAGGGAGAATATGCATTACAGTATTGATCTGTTTAAAAAATACCTAAATAACCAGGATAACATACATTTTTCTTTGTAGCATCAGTTCAAAGCTACACCTGGGCATTAGTACACTGTAATTTCAGCAAAGGAAAATTGTAAATGCTAGTTACATGGCATTTTTAAAGCATATATAAATTCACTGTAGATCTACAGTGGAAAAAAAAAATGTTATTTAAACATTCATAGTGCCAGCATACTAAGAAAAACTAATTAGAGAAAGACTTGGTTTGGGGGTTTTATTTAAAATCTATATTACAGTACCATTAAGACAGTGCTGTTTCCAAAAATTATCAAGATTAAAGCTTCAAGGGGAAAAAATCACTGTCTAAAAGTTATACATCTTATGTACGGAACAAAATAAAATTTGACAACTATCAGTATACATCATCTGAATCATGCTATATACATAACCTAAGTTTAATCTCATCTAAGTTCAATTATTTGTTAAACAGGTAAGAACAAATATTTGGGCCAAATTTTCCGACACAGCTATAACAATTTAGACGACAGAAGAATAAGGTGACTTTATATATGAGTATTTATTGCAGAGCTTCAATTGTGCCATGGTTTTTATGACAGAACTACTGATTCCAACAGAGATGATAGAATTTTGATTAGAATAAAAAAAAAAATTACAAAAAAGTAAGAGAGAATAAAAAAAGAAGAAAGTACAAGCTCTTTGCAGAGAGGGTTGTCTCCTGCTCTATGTTTCAATGACAGTTGATATCGACACAGCCCAAGTCACAGCACCAAATAGCTTCCTAGAAAATTTGAGATGCTACTCTCTGACTCTCTGTGTTCACTCAACTTACCAATGTTTTTGCACTGCTATTTTGAGACTATTCAGAGTATTGGGATGCATTAAACAGCATAGCCAGCCAGTCAAAATATGTGATTATCCCTCTGTATTCAGCATTGGTGCAGCCTCATCTTGAGAGGGAGATGCTGAGCTCGTGTCCCTGGTATCCAGTGATAGGACACATGGGAATGGTTCAAAGCTGCACCAGGGGAGGTTTAGACTGGACATTAGGAAGCTTTTAATTGCAGAGAGGGTGGTCAAACACTGGAACAGGCTTCCAGAGAGGTGGTCAGTGCCCCACGCCTGTCAGTGTTTAAGAGGCATTTGCACAATGCCCTTAATAACATGCTTTAACTTTTGGTCAGCCCCGAAGCAGTCAGTCTAGATGATCCTTGTAGGTCCCTTCCAACTAAAATATTCTCTTCTATTCTGTTCTAAATATTCTAAATATTTCACCATAAATAAAAATTGGCTTTCTGCAATTTCTTTAATTTTTGACAGGAGGGAGAAACAAAGTTTTCTTCTTAAGCACAAAACGTCCAGGGTAGAAAAAAAATGTTTAGAGGGATATTTAAATTGTGTATAGGGGAGAAAGTGGAGGTGTGATTGTTCATCAAAGCTCTCAATTTATTCTGAAAGACAAAGCTACCAGAATAATGTTAAAGTTATTGATACCTCTCTCCGTCGAGAAGCCCAACAGGTTTGTTTGATTTTCCAAACGACAGCGGCTACCAGCAGTAAGGATAAGAAACAACTGCAATTACAAAAAAAAAAAAAAAAAAAAAAAATTGTAATATAATGGTCTCAAAAAGTTTATGTTTTCAGGGTATCAAAGGTAACCAAAATACATTTAAGCGTGGAAAAAACCCCACAAAAAGGGGGAAACTAAACTCTACCAGGACAACAAACAACAGTCAACCATCCAAGTCCAAAGTCAAAGATAATGCACACCTCTGATGCTGTGGTTGTCTCCATAAAATGCTATTACTGTCTCCATTAGCATGGGATAAGCTACATTACAACCATCCATATACCCACAACATCTAAACAAATATGCACTGCATGTTCCACATTCAGCAGATGGAAAAAGAGGGTGAACTATAGCAAAAAATTATATCAATTTATACTTCTTTCAGTTTGTGAATTCTGAATAATTTCCTGGGACACAGGAATTGTAACTATGCAGGGAGTATAAAAAGTTTGAGGAACCAGGTTTGCACACGACAGTAAGTCTGTTTTATCAAATTGAGTATTTCTGTAGTGAATCTCCGTGGGAAAACATTCCAAAGAATATTACCACATTAAAGTCCCGAAGACACTACAGAAGAAGAAAAAAAATTGTCAATATTATTAAACTTCTGCAGGTCACAATCGGAGCATATGCCTTCCCTCTTGCTCCCACAATTTTGTATTTGTAACGTTTAGTCCAGAAAGGATTTTGGTAGAAAGACCACTGAACTCTTAACCTCCTCTAGTGAATTTCTGGATACTGACAAAAAGCTTCTAAAGTTGACACCTAATGTAAGCTGTCAGAAGATCTTTAAAGTCTTCAGATAGTTTTTTACTAAAATATCTGGATTTTCTATCTGTGTGAACAACTTTCAGTCATTTTAGCACATCTGCTGTGCACAATGTCTGCAATTAATACAACCTTGTAACTATTCAATTATACTAGTTAACTGCAAATTTTTTTTACCAAAAAAACCCCATGCATTCTTTAACTAATATGGGGAATATGAAGAATTCCCTGAAGTAGTGGAGTTCAGAGGAGTACTGTGCATAAGTGCAAAATACAATCATTATCTATCCAGTAACACCAATGTTTCCCTGCATCATGCTGTAAACAGAACTGAAATTACGACCTAGAAGATACATCTCCAGAAGTAACAGCTCACGGCATTCAATATTTATCCATAATATGGAGACTATTAAAAACCTGTTTGTGGCAAGTGTAGTTTAATATCAATGTTAAGGTAATGGAATGAAAGCACCCAACCATTCCTTGATCTGCAAGTAACAGAATCAGCTAAACCACTGAATATTTGACAGCAAATAGTACCATTGCATGTTCAAAAGTCAGCCTCCATAACACAAGCTTTCTTTGATGGTTAAAATAACACAAATCACTATGGTTTTCTATCAGCATCTTATTCACTTAAAACACTTTTCACTACAAGCTTTCAAAATTTTTTTAATCCATTTCTTTTTTTGAACACCCTTGAGAAAGCCTGCTAGAGTGAGACCAAGTTTGACAGAGAAAAGTACCAAATTTATAAAGTGGTTTGAGAATAGAAGGCTCAATTAAAATTAACAGCTTGGTTTTTCACTTAAGAGACTTAAATCTGTTTAGCTTCAAGAGGGCTGATTTTTCTGAACCTGAAAGTAAAAAACAGTTAAAGGATCTGTTTCTAGAGGCGAAGTTTGACTTTCCTCTTAACAGCCAATGTCAACCACCAATATTTTTTTAATGCTCTTTGGGACTTGGGGATTTTTATGGAAAGGAAGACATATTGTCCTTCTCTCTTTGTAGGGCCACTTTAAACCCTACATTCAACTTTTATTGGTTCTTGGCATAGATCCTTTAAAAAGCAAAGGTAATTCAAAATTTGATTCGTTCTGATCAATGGATCAGAAGAGTTCAGCATATCTAAGAACCATTCTGGCAATAGAAAATTGTTGGAAGAGTCAACGATCTGTAATAAAAGGATGTAGGAGGGCAAGTGCTGGTTCAAGAACCTTAGGGAATTCAGAAGAGAAATCTCAACCTTACACTTCAATGAATCTCAGCATAAATCATCTTTCTACATGGGTCTTTGGTGAAAGGAACTAATGCAGTAAGAACATTTTAATAGATACACCATTTTATTAACATAGTATTTCTTACTAGAACAGTTTCTCTTACGAGTTTTTTACGACAAAATACCTAAGTAGCATAAAGAACTTTATGACAGAAACTGATCATCAGAGCACGTTCACCATTTTGTTTAATGTATCATGCCAGTTGATGCACTAATTTCACTTTTTAATAGTTGCCTTTGGTTGTCTCCCTTTCTCCAATCTCCTTTGAAAGCAAGTACAAGTTGACTGTGAATTTATATTTCGTGTTTAGGGAAAAGCAGAACAAATTAAAAAACCCCACTGACCACCAGAATAAATCCAGTTTTGCAGCAACATCCTTATAGCTTTTTAAACCAATATCTGCTTACAAATACTATTTTCGAGAAACGTTATCTGTACTGTACTGTCTAGCTAGTAACTACAACAGATGTTTAGGGGAAACATGAGACTACTCACATGTTGCTATAAATTAGCATGCTGTGCATGAAGTAAGGGTAAGCCTTCTCACTTACCCTTCTCCTTCTCTATAGCCCTTCCAAAAAAAACAGATTAGGGAAACATCAGCAACTCTGTTTAAAAATAAGAACTGAAAGCTGCTGGAATCTGAAAAAGATTAATACATTCAAGAGAGCTGGACGCAAGAAACCAAGCAAGACTTGCACTGTGCAACTGCTTCATTATGACCAGGAACTGAAGCTCTTTACTTAGAAAATTCTGTCCTTCACATTTATTAATTTATTCAACAATTCTCTTAAGCTAGTAGAAGAAAAAAAACTTCAGAGTTCTGCCTGAAAAACTTCAGACAAATTGCTTCCGTACTCTGCACATCAGTGGAGCTGGATCACACACTGAACTTTCCTGTCATCAGTCAAAACATCATTTAGTTTATGTACACAGTCAAAACCAGAAACAAGTGTTTCAAAGACCCACCCACAAAATAACACAAATCATTGGAAATTACAGTGTTGATAATGTGAAAAGTTTACTTAACACTTCAGTACGGTCTTTTCTTGGCAAGTAAACACAAAATATTTTACTTTCTTCTGTGTTTTTTTCAATATAAACAATCAGAAGAAAAAAAAATGAAATTCATATTAACGAAGAGAAGAAAGACAAGAAAAATAGATTCTGTCAAACTAACCTGGTTCCAGGCTGTAGTGAGATAATAGCCTTGGTTTATTTAGGGCAATAAAAATTAAAGTTGACTGCAAAGGATCTCACAATGTTGAGTGACTTGGCAATAAAATAAGAGAATGAAATTCAGTGCCAATGAACTGAAGGCAATGTGCACAAGAAAAAAAAAACTCCAGCAACAAATACACAATGATAGATTCCAAATTAGCAATTATCACTCAAGAAAACAGTCTTGAAGTCATTGCAGATAGTTCTTTGAACATATCAACTGAATGTTTAGTGGCAGTCAAAACAGCAAATAGGATGTTAGGAGAGATTAGAAAAGGAATAAAGAGTAAACCAGAAAGCACTGGGATGCCAGTGCATAAATCTACAGTATGTTTGTATCTTGAAGCACCCATGACCTCATCTCAAAAACACAAAGTCAAACTGAAAACACATGAGGGAGTACAGTCCACTTGGCTAGGGGAATGGAATGGTAGTAGAAACAAGCTCTTTTCAGTTTTGAAACAATAGGGAGCTGAAAGGAGATAAAGACATTAACATCCAAGGGAAACAGTATAACAGCAGGACAAGTATAGATGGATGCTCTCCAATCCCCCGGTATACTTCTCAGACCCTTCTGGAGACAGAGATATAAGAGAAGAAAGCACAATCATAAATAGTGTGGCAAAATAAATTAATTAATAAATGGCCAGGTAACAGCTAAAGAAATTGTCAGAAGGGGACCAACATCAGAAAATGAAAGCTCTAGACAGGTTTACAAGGTTCCCAGAGCATCAGATCCAGTCACTTTTGGTGAGACTGATACATAACAGTTGAGAGGTCTACGCATGACACAAAGGCTGAAAAAAAAATGGTTAATGGTAATGAGGACATATAAAACATTCAGTGTGCCAACCGGTCATTTGCACATATATCAGCAATTTTTTTAAATTTTTTTTTTTTTAAGCACAACGACTGCTAAGTTGTGCTTACACAAACAAGGAATCCAGACCTCATTTACAGAGCAAAGGATATGTATTCCCCTTGGAATGAACAATTTCAAAAATATTTTAGAGATCACGGTGAATGACCAACTCGGTATGCATTGCCACTGGGATGCTGAAACAAAAATGGTTAAAACGACATAAAATACTCAGGTGTGCAGTGGCAAGCAGCACTCGGGAGATTAATTTATCCCTCTACAAAATATTGTGAAAACAGATACTATCGGACTTGTTCTTGAAATTCTGGTATTTTAATTTTTTTAAAGGAGGTTGGAAATTGAGAGAATAGAGAGAAGAATCACAAAAATTATTCAAAGGGTGGAGAAATTCTTTTACTGACAGTCATTTAACAAGCTCATTTGCTTCACTTTTCAAAAAGGTGGAGTGGTGACTTGCCTACGAGCTTCCACGGGGAGAAAATACCATGGCTCTCATTCATCTGGCATGGAAACGCATGGTAAGAAACAATGGCTGGAAACAGACAAAACTGAATTGTGTAATTGTAACTCTCACATTATTATGATTTATTTTCTGTATCATAAAGTAATGTTACACATGCTGAAACAAGATTTGGCTATGTTGCAATGACCAGATAATCTAAGGTACGGAAAATGGATGGACGGTAAACAGAGAGTGCAAAAAATAAATGTGCTTACACAGACTCATCCACATGGTCACAGATTTGGTCCACCATTTCTGACTCTCTAACTGAGCCTGATTCATTTGGATGAATGACATCCAAATAAACAGATAGATGACTCTGCAATGCAGAGGGCTTAGAAATGCTGACCCAGAGCACAGAGTGAAATACTTTTGGCACTTATGAATGTAAATCTTCCCAATAAGACAATTATCATGCTGAGACACACTTCAAACCACAGCAGCCCAAGCATTCTTGGTTTAGTGTGGATCTGGAGTGGGCTTTTGAATTAATCCCCTGATTATCACCACTGTTGTGCTTTGGCTCATACTGTGGAGCAATCTTGGAGCTCATGATGTAGCAGCTGAACTGGAAGATGTGCAATGTACACCCCAGACACAAATTGGCTTTCAGTCCATGGAGCTAAACTAGAGTTAGTCCAAAGTGAAAAAAGAACAAGCTGCATGCAGTGTGGATGTCAGGTCCTCAGCACCATTTTACTCAACAGACGATCTCCTATTTGTCCACGCTGCCTACTAATAGAGACATAAGCGCCCAAAGTTTACTTTCCTAAAGATATTTAGGTGTATAACTGTGTCACTGGTTGCCCACATGTGTATACTTGCACATACTTTAAAGGCTTCTCCCAACTCTTTCTTGAAAATAGGAGTTGGGCCATCAAGGCAACTATTACTTACTTGAACCTTGCTACACTGAGTGAGAGAATAATTAAATATCCCTCTAGATCCACAAACCTCTTGCCCCTTAATCTCAAAAATGTACGCTTCACTAAACAGCAATCTTAAGAGTGACCCTACACTGAGTTAATGTTTCTCTTTCATACTACATAAAGTATTTTTAAACATGAACAAAAAATAACAGTATTGAGTAAAAAGAATGATGACAAAAAGCTTTTTAATGTAGACACATGCAAAGAAAAAGTCTCATATCTAAGTTAATGTTTTTAAATTGCTATTTCAAAAATTTCCTAAGAGATCACACATATCGTTTTCTGAAGAACTGCTTTTCTGAGATCTTATTTACTACTTTTTATTGGTAAATAGAGCACATTTTAATTGATATGTTATAAAGTAAGCACAATTCTAAAATAAAAATAATTGAACAATTACTTTTCTAAAACCATGATTTCAAATAGCAATTGTTGTCACAGCAATTGATTTATCTCATTGTACTTGACAAGAACATTGTGTTTATGATCATGATGTGCTAGGCTCAGTCATCCTTACTTGTGTTAACTAATATACACATGACAAGCAGCTCCAAAGATTTCAACAAGATTATCTGAAGTACAAAACACTGTAAACATAACATTAGGAGTCTGATATGTATGAGAGCAGTATAAAATTTGTTATGTTTTTAATGATTAATTAAATTGCTCTGAATCACAGTTTTGGAAACACTGTTATAAGTAGGAATATTTCAATGATTAGCAACTCTGAATGATTCTGGGAAGGAAGCATTACGCTACTAAATTAAAATCTGTGAAGACTTACAGTGAAAGTAGTCTTGGCTAGCAATAGAATAGGATATGCAGCTTCCAGTCCATGGAGATGCCATGTGTAGGGTCAGGAAAATAAATCTTGTCTGAATATGAATTAAATTATCTACTGTGGTCTTTTAAACTTGAAATAATTCCAAAAATCATTTAAATGCAAATTTTCATTTATTTATTTGTCTCTCAAATGGAATTCACACAAGTTAAGCAACACCTTTCAAGTTCATTTAAAACTAATTACATGGATAATTCTTCTTATCAAGATGACAGTGATTAAAACACCATTTTGGATGCAGTCCTGAAAACCCATACACTCCCACAAATAAATCTTGCATGCAGTGTCTCATGAAAGTCACATAATCGCCCCTAAAATTCACTTCTCACATGTTCATGACTACTAGCCTTACAAAAACCACAATAACTGTTAAGAAGAAACATATATGGCCTTCTACTAATCTAGTCCTCCCAGGCAGAACTCTCTGTTTGATAAGACTGCAAGGTAAAGGATATCCACATTAGAATTGTTTTACTATGCCATGGTTGATTAACAGTAATGGCATCCGCACAGACATGCAGTTCATAAAATGACTGACCAAGGTTTTAAACAAAGATTTGCAAATATTACAAGGGCATAATGGAAATATCTTAGCTCATGGATTAAAAAATACATTCACACATGGATATTCAGCTGAAAGCTTTTTACTTCAATATATGCAAAATTTCTTAAAGATGGCAATAGAAAATCTGTACACCCTTTTCTGCATTTCACACAGCAAAGTAATTGCCAGGAACAGCCCTGCGGGTATAGAAAACACTAATACATAGTTATTCTAAGGTGAGAAAAGGCTGACTGCATACAATAGAGATCAGAATTTAGAATAAACTCCACTGTTAAATAGTATAAGCTTTTCTACTTATTTGAGTATTTAACATGTACTAAAAAAAGGGAAACCCAAAAGAACAGGTTTCAATGATTTCCAATTCCTGCATTTCAACATCGTGTTCTTCAATGCCAGCCTAACACCTATCAACTATCGTCAGTGCAGACTCAAGTTATACCCCAAGAAAACACGAAACCTTTGTGAAGATTTTCACCTCGTATCAGAGCAGTTCTTTTAACCAAGGAGAACTGAACACCACATCTAATGAATTTCCTATTCCTGGTGTAGGAAAATACTACGATTCTTCTTTTCATAACATCTGTCTCAGAATCACACACAAACTGAACACTTCTGCTTGGAAACAGAAGTAATTGGTACTTATCTCACCTAGAATAAAATAAAAGGAAGAAGGAAGGCTGAGAGTGAGCCATGGACAGAGTACTTGGGTTGCTGAGTAAAAATTCAGTTCAGAAAGTATGTTAACACATTCTCTTTCCCTGGCAGATGAGACACTGATCACTGATGATGCCAACCTTTAGAAAAGAAATATTTTCAGACATAATGGGCTAGGGGGGGACTCCCACATAATAAACTCCAATTCTTCTGTATGTTAGAATCAGAGAGATTAGATGATTTCATGAACCAAAGAGAAGTTTGGCAGATCAGTGTAGATCTTTCTGCAGAAATTCATCTCCCATAGAGTAGATGGATATGAAGATGAAAATTTACATCTGTCTTGAAGAAACATTATTGATGATGGCAGGAAGATTGTAAAGAAATTCCTCAGAAAGGATCTGATTCCCTGGTCTTATGAAGAAAAAATATGTGGAAAACACAGGGATACTGTAACTTATTTTAAAGAAAAGAGCCCTACAAAGATCTTCGACGCACTCTAGCTTTAAAGCTATCACATAACTGCATCGCTACACTGGCCATTACAGGAGGCATACTCAAGACATGAGCAAAAATTCTCAAATGATTACTTTTTTTAAATGGCAGATAGTATTTAAACCTCAGAAATAAACATTTCTGAATCAGTAGTACTCAGGTGGGCAAGGAATTTCATATTCTCTAGCAGTATACGATGAAAGCATCATTTCTATTAGCCCATGGCCATTAACCTATGTTATAGCTGTATCTTAAAAAGCATTCAAAGTAAAGCCCCTTTAAGAAATCACCTCCTGTATGGCTACATGCTTAATCTTCTGAAATCCCAAACCAAACAATTTATTCCAACTCCACAAATGTAGCACTAGCTCTTAGGTGCTTCCTGAACAACTCTAACTTGACTGTGATCATGAGATGATAGCATCAATCCACTGCAGCTGGATTCTGTTGCATAGTTCATACCTTTTTTCTTTTTTTACGAGTTCTCATTAACTAACCCTCAGGCCACCTCTAGCTACCCAGCCAAACACTAATCAAACAGTAAGGAAAGACATGTGTGATCCAATCTCACAATTACTTCCACAAGGTGAGTCTGAATTATCCCAATGCCACTATTTTCTAAAATATCCAAGAAGTTTGCACCACAGCCACCTGGACCACTTATGTATGTATGCTGCTACTCCATTCAAAAATATCTAAGTATACCTATGTAAAATATATGTGAATATAAATTTTTATATACATAAAAATAAAATAAAATTATGCAGGTATTATGCGAGAAGAATGGAATTATAGAATGGGATAGTTTTACTGCTGAGATAAATAGCAATATAAATAAAAATAACAAAAAAAAAAGAAAAGTCTGTGAGCTGCCTCTACTCAAGTACTTCTACCCAGAACATCTATACCAATTCGGGTAGCACACTACAGGTATTCATGGACTGATTCACCCAAACACCTACACTTAGTAGTACAACACATGCCTGAGTATACAGCAAATTATAGACAAAGAATTAGATGCACAGGCTGAGACGCTCCAGCTCTTCTGCATGTAGAGTGTAACTTGTTTTGGAAGTAATGAAGATTTATTGTAGTAAAAGTTGCTTGTTGCCTTTAAATGGCCCATTGGTTGTGATAAAAGCTTTTGATGATAGCAGCCTTTCTGTTTTGAGACTGGTTTTGGCACTGGAGATCTGTAGCATTCAGAGGAGTCAAAATCGTAGAATTATAGCATGGTTTGAGTTGGAAGGGAACTTTAAAGGTCATCTAGTCCAATCCCCCTGCAACGAGCAGGGACACCGTCAACTGGATCAGGTTTCTCAGAGCCCCATCCAACCCGACCTGGAATGTTCCAGGGATGGGGCATTGACCACCTCTTCAGGCAACCAGTGCCAGTGTTTCACCACTCTCATTGTAAAAAATTTCTTCCTTATGTCTAGTCTAAATCTACCCTCTTTGAGTGTAAAGCCATTGCCCCTTGTGCTATTACTACAGGCCCTGCTAAAAAGTTTGTCCTCATCTTTCTTACAAGTCCCCCTCAAGTACTGAAAGGCTGCTATAAGGTCTCCCTGCAGCCTTCTCTTCTCCAGGCTGAACAGCCCCAACTCTTTCAGCCGTTTCTCCTAGGAGAGCTGTTCCAGCCTTCTGACCATTTTTGTGGCCTCCTCTGGACCCGCTTAAAGATTAAAGCGGTATGCCTGTGCCATGGAGCTTTCTAACCAGTTTCCACAGGACCACTGGATGTTGTGGAACAGAACATTTGGACTGCTGTACAGAAGTTAAGAGAAATACAGGAAAGCAAAATGAGCCTTAAAATAACAGCATATTGCCAAAAGCATGCTGTAAGAAGTCTCTAGTGGAACGCATTTAAAATTACTATTAAAAATGTAACCAAAATAATTTTTTGAGGAAGAAGAGCAAAATTAAGTAAAATAATAAAGTAAAACTTCAATAATGGTATTAATAAAGCTTCACAATTTAAGCTCTGAATGTATAACTGAAAACAGGGAGATTAAAGTATCAATGGTATCAACTGCAATTTATATAAACTATGCTCTAAAGTAAGCAGCACCAATGAAATATCGATAAAATACATATTAGTTTATTAGTAAGAACAGCTATCACATCCATGTAAAATCATTTATTAATATATATTGAATGTAGAAAACCACCTTAATCCTTCATCTCCTGATACGTTTACAATCATCTCTGACACCTGCCCCTACAAAGCCTGGGATTCCTGGTCTTTACTGTGCAATGAAACATCAAAATACTTCTTCAAGGTATGGAAGAAAGAAATGTGTTTGAGCAAGGAATTTGTTCTTCGCTGGAAAATTATTATGAACATATGTACATACGTCAAACTGCTATAGAGAATGCAGGGTTTTAAATTACTTTATTAAATAAAATAGTTATTAAAAAGTAACTAGATAATGTATAAATGCACACATATGTATTTTATATTTCTGTTTGCCTACATACATAAGTAATGTGCATATTTACATAAAGCTGTCTTTTCATATGAAATACACCAAAAGCCATACCAGAAGTTACCATAGTAAAGTATGAATGAATGATCAATTATGTGAACAGCCTTTATACACAATTAAAAAGGGAAAATGGATATAGTGTACATCAGGATGCTATTTGGAAGACCAACATTCACATTTCATTCTGCCAATACAATATCAAAAGTGAACCATTTAACAGGACTCTGAAATATATTACGCAATAAAGTTCTAGATGTGAACTTTAACTCTCGGCAGTTCTTCCTTTCACCTCTTTGAAGCAGCAAATAAAGAAGATTTACAATCAAAGGGGCTTAATCTAACATAAACTGAAATTAATCTCCATAGAGTAAATACAACATCACACCCATAAAGTGTGATTATGTTTCTTTTACTCATGGAAAAGACTTTCATATATCATATAATTTTATGGTTTTGCCCTTCATGGGTGAAATACTCTATATTTCTCCCAACAAGTGATGTTGTATATAAAAATCCAGATCTAAAGAAAAAAAAAAATCTATGTCCATTAAATTTGCAGACAAATTACGTAATACAGAATTTCATATTTTCTGCAGTAACTTTAAAGACGAATTAGAAATTGAATACATTGTTTCTATTTCAAAGTAGTTTGTTTCTATTTCAAAGTAGTTGTCCTTTCAATTTAGCTTTTTTTGCAATGATTTTGCTGATTTACACTAATTTAAGGTTTAAAATTAAGGGGGAAGAACGACTTACTGATTCTAATCATGGTCGATTCATAAATTTGGGGAAGAAGAACTGTCAATCAATGCCACATTTCAACAGCCTTCCAAACCAAAAGATTCACATTATTTCAAGAATTTTTTTTTTTTTGCTTTCCTCTCATTTTTTTCTTTCACTGCACTGTTTTCTAGTGCAGATGTTATCCTTTGATAATAAATCACAGAAATATAAAATACTTTTAGAAAGTCACCGAGCCATGTCAGCACTGTTCAGCATATTAGACGCACATATAATAAAGGAATTTAATACATTGCTAAAGGACTTTTCCCTTCTTTGTGTAACATTTCCAATATCTTCTCCAAAGAGGCGAATATAACCAAAGTGGTAGGCATAAAAAAAGTCATAAGTATCCTTATTAAAAGCCCTATTACCACAAAATTTTCCTGAAGACAGAGTAAGAACTTTTAGATTTCTAGGCCAAAGAAGCATCACTATTGTTCTGTAATTGTACTGTATAAAGAATACAAAACCCCTGACAGCCCTCAACCTGTTATTTAGAATTTCAACTAAAAAGACTCAAGACATGCAAGGAAAGAAATACAGTTTTGCAACTGTAGAGTGTTTTCCTAAAATATAACACAAAATTATTGATAACATAGAAAAACAATCACTATATAGAACATAATTGAGCCACATATGCTGATTAAACTCAGATTTTAAAAACATAGATAGATGATTAACTACTTTATAATATGTAATTTTTAGTGTAGCTTTTGGAGTCCACAGCAGAGTTTCCATAATTTTGCTTCTTATTGACAAAATGTAGCCCCCTCACATATTAAACTCCAACAAATACATTAAAAAAAATAAATAAATAAATCTTCCACACAAAATGCTTCATTTGGTACCAGGAAATTTTACTGGAATATTTTTATTAGTATTCCACTTAAAAAGCTCATTAGGTGAATTCTTTTGAATTCAGATGTGTTTTCTCAAAAGTAATAAGTTATATTTAATATTTTAGTATCTACGAAATCCACAGCATAACACACAGTCTAGTACTCTCTTTTCTCTCTTTCTCTGATTTATTACAGCTGAACACCAGGACCCTGAATATTTCTCTACTGCCATAAACAGATTGCTCATTTCTTCGATGTCACTCACTTCACAGCATGCCGTACCGCCTGCGTCTGCACAGACAGACTGGCAGAGTGCTTGAGAAAGCCGCTTGTCACTTGGTATAACGGACAACGACATTATTGCCTAAAAGAAAACCGTAATATTTTTTACTTCCCTTATTTTTTTTTAATAATTATTTTTCTTTATCAGCTCTCACCCCACTTCACTATATGCTAAGATCTGGAAACAAACTTCTGAAGGAACTGCAACTGGTACATATAACCTGTCATAAGACGACAGAATTGCTTCTCTCAAATTAAAAGGACAAAAGTAAAATTTGAAGTCCATTTATCACAGATGAAAACCCGTTTTAGCTCTTTTGTTGAAAGTACAGCAGACTGGAGTTTCATAAAAAAGTGACCAGGATTAAGCAGTCTAGAAGACAAATAGCCATGAGCACCAATGTTGTTTTAGTCTAAGAAAACAACTGACTAATCAGATTTAAGAAAATACAATATAAAATGTGGAGAATAAAAGCACAAACACAAAATGAATTATCTGTGATGCTGCTTTGGAAACAAAATACAATGCCGCTGTAAGAAGACGCATCCCTGAAAGGAGAATATTACAGAACTGTCTCAGAGTGAGGAAACTTGCAAAGTACCGAGTCTTCAAAACAGACATACTTTCTTCAGGAGTCTCGGGAAGTGTATTTCAGGTGCCACCTTCAGAGATCTCTGGGGTGAACACTACTACATAAATGGCAGCTTTGACTCCAATGATTTTATAAAAGCAAAAGAAGTGACAAAATATTTTTTGGAGTGCTAAGCTACAGTACCATACACAATGAAGAGTGAAATGTAAGATTTTCTTTGGTTTTTTCCACCCTAAAAAAGGCTAGGAAAAAAAAAGAAAAGAAATCTTTCAAATCCTGTTACTGTCATCCATATCGTCATCTCACAGCTCCACTCGGCATTTAACCAGCTCCTGAACTTATTTCTTGTTATTATGAACTAAGCACTTTAGCACGCCCAACAAAAAGCTCTTACTGTTTTTGAAACACACAAGAAGTGACAAATGTAAAATTTTAAATGCACCTACTTGAAGGAAAAGCCCATATCTGCTGTATATCAGGCAAGTACACAGGCCACCTTCAGACACCAGCAACTATTTTGTATATTGAGGAACAGTGTATGTCGAAATCAAAATACAGCAAGCACTAGTGCTCTCACACACACTTCCAAATGACTCAAAGGACAAACACAGAAAGAAGAAAAACAAGAATGAAATAATGGAAAACAGTTCTGTTCATCAGGATATTAAATTGTTTTGAAATTTGTCTCCATTGTTTTGAAAAGCAATTGATCCTGTGGTACTGGGGAATCTCCTTTGCCTGCAGGCCAGTTGCAAGTGGTTGCCTTCTCAGGAAACATGAATATATATAACAACTCTACAGTGAGGACAAAGTTTCTGGGTGATTCAGAGAGTGGAAGACACAAAACTACATTCCACAATTCAAAACAAACATTTTAAACAAAAAACAGCTCAGACTGCCCACTGCAGCGTAGACATGCTTGTCCCAGTGGAAGTCAGATAACTATTTGCTTCTAAGTGAGATGAAAACTGTTTAATGCATCACTAAGTAAAAATCAACTTTATTCTAGTCCCAAATGTGAAATCCATTCTGCTAAGATAACTTGATTTTCATGTTACCAGAAAATATTCTAATTTAGATTTATAAGACTTCTATATTTTCTGAGACCCCAGCCATGGTGGACGTGCTCTGATCCCTACACACTGCATTTTGTCTTTCTTACGGAGATCAATATTTGATCTCATAAACACAGGCATGCCAAAATCCAGCGTTAATGTATCATCCTTTCTTTTAACAAGAACAAAACACAAAGCCAGGCAGACACACCAAAGGATGTCAGTAAAGAGAAGGAATTCACCTGTTGCAAATTTACACCAGATTATGGCAGATTCAGGTATTGAAGCTCTTGGGAGCAGTGATAGAACCAGCTGAAACGCAGCCATCTGCTCTCACCACGTGAAACGCAACGGAAGTGACTGTTCTGCACACAGACACACACACGGGGGTGATAAATTGGTTCTTCAGTAACTGCTGCTTTCCCTATTGTAGCTCACGCTACTAGTCCTCGTCCTAACCTAAATGCCCATCCCTTCCCCCTGCAACAAACACTGTGTGTGTTTTGAATATTGTTCTGTCTCACTCATAGTGCTCACAGAAAGTTTTGTCAGAAAGAATGGACCCCTGATCCTACATGACCATAATTTTTCACAGAATTTCTTAAAGCACACACAAAAGAAGGATTTTCAAACTTTTAAAAAAATCCATATTTCTTACTATTTCCCTACTTACTATAAATTGGAAATTCTGTTCCATAATTCACAATAGTGAGGAGACACGTTGGAAGAGTGACCAGAGTGCACTGCTCCAGCCAGTTAGAGATCCACCAGCTGGCAGCTCCACCCCAAGAGCCAAACCAGAGGCAAGGGAAGGAACCATTCTGAGAGCACAAAGCAGAACTATGCTCAGAGAAAGCTCCCTATTAGTTAGTGGTTGGTATTCCATATTTGAAATAGGCTTAAAAAAATTGTTATGACAGTAGCAGTTGCATATCATTACCTATCACAAAAATACTAATAGCTAACCTTTGTCATCAGTATCAATTTCATGTTTGCCTGTTTTTTGATTATGAGACAAAATCGGATTTCTTACCAGAACTCCTGCTTCAGATTCGTGATACAAAAAATTTTCCGAGAAATGCGTGAGTACTCTTATAAATTCTTAACTATAACTTTGTTCAGAAGCAAGTTGAGAAATCAAGAGTTTCTTGGTTCTCAATTATGGATTTACTCAAAAAAACTAACAAATACTGAACTTTGTTAATTTTTATGCATGATAAAATACGATCCAAAGAAAAAGTAATTAACATTTTCAGAAACTAAAGATACTTCATATACCGTCATGAAACGCCTAAAATGTCCTGGCTACCTACTCAGCTAAAACAATATATTCATGTAAGACTTAAAAACACTGAAAAATTCTTTATCATTTACAGTTTAGGAAAAAAGTGCCAGGCTTCAGCTTGTTGAGTATTTTACTGGTCAGGGTAATATAGGAATAGACTTTCTTTAACTCTGGGGACTGAACTTCTTCAGTCTAACAAGAAAGATCATTCACATTTACTGACTGTGAAATTTTCTAATGAGATCTGTACTGCTTCAAAGCGGGTGGAAAGAAAAAAGTCACAGATTTCTCAGTTTGTGTGATGGCTAAAAGTCTTCAAGGCACAAGCTTAAAAGCATTGACTAAAGCAACACAGATGCCACAGTTTTTATACGACTGTTAGGAATCTGCTACTACTCTTATGTGTCTGATTGTATTTCTACTCCTAGAGAAAAGGTCAGTGAACCAGTAGATACAATGAAACCTTCCAGTATAAAAAGAATGGAATTAAATAGGGTGGGTGGTTTTTTTTCCCATTATCAATGTCATGGTCTGAAGCATTACAGTTGGTGTAATATTCTGCTTACTTCTTCAAAAGAACTTTCATTTCTATAACTTCTCTCTTCTAGGACGTACAACAGTATCTTGGTAGATCAAGCACTAATTGCAGATCTAATCATATTTTTTGTGCTTTATTATGTATAGTTTTAAATAAATTATTTTCAGAACAATATTTTTTACATAGTTGATCTTGATACATCGGGAAAATTTTGAAAGTGTTTGTTTGATGTTTCTGATTGAAGCAGTAAAACATGCATTACATCTTTTACTCTGGAACCCTCAGCCTGTAAAGGAAGTTTTAAACTACATTTTTGAACAGTTGTTAAAAAAAACCTGTTATTGTCAAATAAGCCTACTTGCTAGTTTGTCTAGGAAGCCACGGTGAACAGGGTTATACCGTGTGCTCAGAAATATGAAAAATATAACGCTAGAAGGGAGAAATGCAAATACATGTTTATCAAAGCAGGTTGAAACATGTTTTGTAATCGAGCACATTCAAATTGTGTTTAAACACAATTATTTTCTCTGTCTATAATTCTAGCAAATATGACCTGGGTTATTACTGGTACAAACATAATTTGCCACTGTTTTAATATATCACATTCCTATCCAGTAAAAAAAACAAACAAACAAACAACAAAACAAAAAAGAAAACAAACAAACAAACCCTTATAAAAACACTCTTCTTAGGCTACAAACTGTTGAAACCAAATTGTCATACAAAGGTTTGAACGCTACCAACCGCTTTTGCGAGGATATATTGATGCTGTCTTTGGGTATGACTAACTCTGCCCACTAGTGTGGAAAAAATAAAAAGTTCTTGCTACATTGTCCTATTAGAAATATTCTGCAGCCTGTTTAGACTAATGATCCTGTAGAAACAACATCCAGTTTATTAACTACTGGAAGTTTTAATAGTGTGTAGACTGGAAACTTTTTATTCTAAATTTGTCAGTCTGGTTTTCTGTAAAGGACACACAAAGTATTTTTCCTACATTTATTTACAACACATTGCAACCACTAGTCCAGTGACAAACCACCTGACAGTTTCTCCTTTGGATCACTTACATGGACTGACCGTGTGCTAACTCTGATGCCAGTGAGGATGCCATGCTCACAGCAGTGGAGTCAGGAAAGTCGCTGTGACATTATGCATGATTGTTTCGGTTCTATGATAAGAAAACAAATGGACTTCTAACATCAATGAAAACCCCATGCTTCTGTGCATAACACTGAAAAAACCCACACAGAAGTTGCTGGTTCATGCCTTGGAAAGAGCTAGTTAGCCAAGCAATAGGCCTGGGCTCAACTTTCTAGCAGAGTCAATCATCTTGAGAACACAATGCAATTAAATAACATTTTTCATGCAGTTGTTTTATTCAGAACCAACTCAAGTGTCTCCTCTCCCTTCCCTTTTCCTCTCAAGTTCTGCTTTGCAAAGTGTGAATCGACCATGTGCTGTTCTTTCTGTTTTTTTCTTAGAAACACAATATGACAGCTCCAGCTCCTAGACATCCTGCCGATGTCTACAGGCACCTTAACATCAATGCAGTTGTAAAAAGGACCATACAACCTTGCTTCAAGATTTTAAAGTATATTTTGATCAACACTCTATTTCTCATCATAACCACCAAACCTTAGCCTGATTTGTACGTGCCTTTGGAGGGTGGCCTGACATTAAGTTGCGTACCTTTCTTAGATTACTGCAATGCACTACTCACAGCATTTCCCGATTCCTTCATGTATTTCTGCAACGGTGTTCCTAAGCTTGATTCCTAATGTTACGCTGCAGATAGCTGCAAGTCCCTCTTGATCCAAGTGCCAGCTGCAAGCCCTGGTTATGCAGGTAGAATGGCTGAGTCAAAGGCAGTGGTAGGACAGCTGCCAGCTATCCTCCAACCATTCTCTCTGTCAGGAGGATTACATTGGCCTTGGCTTCCAATTAGCTTACAGTTCAGACAGAGAGATCTCTTCTTTCATCAGGATCACAGTGAGTTTGCATTTACCCAGAACAAGCCATATCAGATAGACCATCATACCAGGATAGCTAATGTAACATATCTGTAGAGATGGCTTCACCACCAAAGATCCTACAGTTCACCTTTCGCAAGCCTGCATCAGGGCACAGAGCAGAAACAAACTGCTTTTAGTCTACCTCTGCTATTTGTCACAGAGTCCCTCTGTTCTATTGCTCTCAGGCAGACTTTGCTGTTTTCTATAGGAATTTGTCACCTTAATGTTTGCATGAGCACCACCATCTTTTAGATCTTGCTGGCTTCCCAGAAAAAACAAACAAACAAACAAACAGAGAAAAACCCTCAACAACCAAACACAGAAAACCCAAAACACTACTAGCTGACCTTTAGGCTACCAGCATTTTATTGGTCTATTTGAGAGGAAAGAGAAGAAACGGGATGCTTTGTATCAGCTACTAAACCACTCTCCACTAGTCAACGTACTGGGTGCGGAAGACTTCAGGGTCTTCTCATTTCCGACCCCTTTTAGGTGCCAGCAATTAACAGAAGTCAGCCTGTTCACAGCATTTAAGGGTCTGATTTTTCAGGTACAGTTCCTCAGAGCACAGTGATTAAAGCAAATGGAAAAGCTGTACTGTGAACTTGTGAAATACACACATGGCAGTTCCAGAAATACAGAAAGTCTGATGAACACACTTGTCTGACACTGTTCACGTTTTGCATACACTTCATGCTTATTGAGGAGTATCTCCACAGCAAGATTTCAAAGCACTGTAACGAATCCGTGTATATTCAAGTTTGTGTCATTTTATAAGACAGACAAACTTTTAGGAACTCTTTCAGTGGAGTTTTGTTCAGATCCAAGAACAGTTGTCTATTTGGAGTTGAAGCCAGTTCCTGTATTCCTGCCGCAACAAAATCTTCTGCATCACCTACTGCCTTTCACAATTAATCTCTAACACATTAAAGCTTTAGTAGTGGTTTGGGGTGTTTTATTAAAAATAATAAGCTATTGAAGAGAACCATCAATTTTAATAACTCTTTCAAAGAGTTTACAAAAAATTCACAAACATAAATTACTAGTTTAAGTCAGTATAGCTGATTTCTCTTAATCAGTGCAATACACAGTACACACCCAGCTAATCTTTATGAAGTAAGTGTGAAGACTGTTCCACTAAACATGAAATACATGAAGGATGCCGGCAGCTGCCTGTAGTTACAGGACAAAGGCCTGGATCCTTCGCTGGGACAAATTAGAGAGCACAGTTTAAAGGCTTCCTTGCAGGCATTTCCTAAGATTAAGCAGCTGGTGAAGATACCACTTTAATGGAAAAGAACACGCACGACTTCAGTCAGAGGACAGAAAAAGAAATTTACCTGAAGAAGGTGACAAAGAACTGCACCAGATCCATGATGGTATTGTGCTGTGAGAAGGCAATCTGCAAATAAAACAGAAGTAAATTACAACATTTTCAGAGTCAACAGCTATTTTTAGGCTGGGGCTCTCTGGCTCCATGGATGTTTAGTTTCCAGTGTAATTTCAGTCTAGTGTGCACACACCCGCATTTACCATAATGTGAGATGAGCAACTAACTCCCTCGTCTTTGCCAGTGTCAAAATACAAACAATGGAATATCATCTTTATATCACAGTAAAGTTAATAGAACTATCCACATGAAACTTGCTTGATATAAACAATGAAAGCAACATGCAAAATATTCATAAATTATATTGATATAACATAGTCAACTGTTTTAACTATCAGCATTTTCCATTTTAATTACAACACTGAAACAAGGTTTCAGAAATGTACAAAAAACATCTTCTGCTTAAAACTAATACATTTAAAATATTTAATTGCATAATATTAAAATTAATACATATGTTAAAAAAAAAACAGATAAATCTGGTGTGTAATAAAATAAACTGTTTCAAAGCAAATTACTTTAAAGACAAAGTAACAAATATTCTTTTAGGCTACATTTTTGCAGTCTCACCAGAACATGCATTAGTTTAACTGTTACTGTAATTTTTCACAAAGATTTAATAATTATCTCTAAGACAGCATATACATACAGCCGCACATTCACACTTGCATGCAATAGAGCCTATAATTATCATTATAATTACTTTTTGCTAATGTTAAGTACTATATTTAATATTTAAGTCACATCTACAAATATCCTTAAGTCACTATCTTGGTCAGTGTTTCATAGTGTATAATTATCAAACTGAAGATACACAGAATTTTCTACTTTGGATTGCACAAAGTGTTTATTTAACTATATTCCCAGTCTGTCCCAATAATTGTTGGTTTTAGAGATCTTTGTGCATTCAAGATCTGATCTTTACATGAAATTACTCTGATTCTCTTTCACAGCTGTTTTGTGAACTTTTGAAATGAAAACCCATGATACTCAAGTTTGTGGGGGTTTTTTTTTAGGGCAAAAATATAATGTAAACTTTAACGGTATAATGATGTTATTGTGCCTTGTGTCAGCTAAACACAGCTAACCATAGGGCAGATTACTTAAAGTCTAAGGAAGGAACAGCATGTAAATTGCATTACTCCAGGAATAAGCATCAGGGGCACCATCATAAAAACACATCTCTGAAATGTGATTTCTCCTTCCTCTTCACTAATAATGCACAATTGCAAGCAACGCAAACGATTCTGGAATGTGGTACAGGAAGCAGCTATTTCAAATTTCTTAGCCCAGCTTATCAGGAATGATACTTGATAGATGAACCAGATTATAATTTAGTGTACTAAACTCCTTAAGTGCCATCATCTCCCTCCTCTCTAGACAGGAACATGTGCCCAGCTTAAGTAGATCGCTATGTTTGGACCAGAGCAAAACCTACATTGTGGCCTGGGAGTCTGTGGAAAGACAAGACGCTGAAGAACACATGGAAATGAAGTAGGAGAGGAAAAGAACTCTCTGGCTCACTAGTCAAGTTTAATCTACAAATATTTTCACATTTGTACAATACAAGCAGAAATTTGAAATTCTGAGGAACTTTAACTGAGGTTACTGTCATAATGAACGCTGTATCAATATGAAGAGAGATTAGGGAGTAATAGTACGAAAAAGTTGAAGAGAAATTACACAGTGGACAAAATTGTCAAAGTATCTGTTAATGCCAATGGAACCTTTATTTTACATAGAAAAGATAAAATCTGAGAAAATACCTGAAGATTTCTTTGCCCCAAGATAAAGTGCATCCCAAGCATAAACAATTATTTAAGAACACCTTGTTTGAAAAACAAAAAGCTTCCTATATTCAATCCATATTTTAAATGCAGGCTGGATTCCCATCAAATAATATTTAGTATTTAAATTAACTGCTGGTTTTTCCAGAATGTTTTTTACAAGTAATACAGTTCAGGAGATGAGCTAATTCAAAAAGAAAAGAAAATGCCAGTTTCAACAGAGTTCACCTTTTGTGACCTGTTAAAAAGCTATTTTTCGAAGGAGCATTGGTATTTCGTATTACTTCAATTATTTTCATTTAAGGTGTCAGAACTTCTTAACAGCATCTGTTAGTCTAGAAACAAGTAGAGTCAAGGGAAAGACCTGCAATCAAAAAAAGCAATCTGATCCCAATCATATCAGGAAAGCTTTGTATCAAAATTTTCTAAGAAACTGTAGTGCCTTTATTTTCCTTTTTCAACACACATCAAACATGAATTAGGCAGATTCACAATGGTTTAATGATTTTATATGACTTTTAATGATTAAATATAATTTGCATATTTCTAAGCTCAAGATGAGATAGATTGCTTTTGCACAAAAACAGACACAAAAGGAATTATTTTCATTCTTCCATCTTCTATTAATCAAATCATCTACTTAATCCAGTTGGGATGTTCTTTTCCTGGAGTTCCTGTTTCCAAACCTATGTAAGAACTTCTGGTCTGTAAAACTTACTTGTTTGGTTGTATGCGATATTCTTGAAAGTACTCATGCTTTAGAACGAAAACACAGTAAAATATAAAGCACCATCCCAGAAATAATATCAAATTTTAATCAAACATTATCTTTTAATTATTACATTAGAGATCATGTTTAAAAGATGAACTACAGTGTTTCCTGAAGAAACAGTACCCTGCATCTTAGACTAATTTCAACACAGATTATTAATAGTAAGAATACATATTGTAATTATAAATAGATCACAAAGGAGCAAGAAAATCTCATGAATCTAAGCCCAACACAAAGAACCATAATGCACTTAAAAAGATATATTTCCATGGGATTTTCATCTAGACTGTCTTTTTTCTTGTGCCTACATAGACAAGGGACAAGACAAGGAAAACTCCTTCAACCTCAGGTTTTCACACTACGTTTAAAGATACTGGAGATGAGTATCTCTTTTGTTCATTTGTATCATACCTAAGTAGCCCTCAGTTCCACCAAAATATTGCATAAGCCTATGGATCCCACAAATATTATCTCTATCTTCTCTTATAAATGAAGATCAAGATAAATATCACCTCCACCATTTCCTATGCAACAGAATCACCCAAATGCCATGTGGAAAATGATTTTCTACGGCAAAGGATAGCCTCTCAGTGAACACACAGAATTTTCAGCACAAAACTATTTCCCTTGAAGAGAGAGCAACAATAAAACCTCTGTTTTACACAGCTTAACACTGAAAAATGGAGGTAACCTACTCTCAAGGTTCAACTTGTGAAGGACTTGTGAGGATCAGGACCTAGAGGTAAGAACTGCAGTGACTGTTTTATGAAAAATGTTGTATAATTAAACTGTAAGCAATTTCTTTCAACTTGGATTTGGCTTTGAAGTCTGATGCTTCTCAATCAGACATGAAGGAGGACTCATGTGTCTGAGTTTGTCTAACTTTTCCAGATATCCAGGTGGCTTATTAAAAGATACAAACTTCTATCTACAAAACCCATCCTGCCATTTTAACTTTAGGAATACTGTTATCAGAGGTGCTTTTTCTATCAATATTTCTGCCTGGGTTTTTTTATCTGGGTGAACTAAAATATTAAAAAAACTAATTTTCATGTTCAGTCGTATAGTGCAGTACATTTGTATTCCATTAGATCAAAGTAATACCAATACCAATATACAGAACAAATGAAGTACATTCTGAAATCCACAGTCATAAAAACTCAAAGACAGAATTAAAAGATTCCAAAGCAAAACATGTTCTATATTTGTTCCAGCTCAGAGTCTTAAGAGATAGAAAGGTACACGAAGAAAAAGTTGATGGGTAATAAATGAACTGTGATGATTGCTCCAACAAGCATTACTGATCTGCTTATCTCTTCTCTTTTTTTTTTTTTAAAAAAAAAAAAAAAAAAAAACCAAACAAACATAAAACCCTAAGAAAGCACTTAAGATCTTTATGTCACATGACCTAATTGGAAGGCAAGGCATTGTGACTGCTGACAAATCTTTTACAGCAATTGAGGATTCAAAAGTCGGATATCCAGCAGAACATGACATGCACCGCACACAAGGATGCATTGCAATCAACATTTCACTGTATGGAGATTCTTCATTTTTGACATTTTGGTTACATGCGTGATGTAGGAAATAAACTTTACACTGAATAATGATGGATAGAATAGGTCTGTTGAAATAGGAACAACTTTTGAACACAAGGATTTTTCATATTTTCAAAAGGTAATGTCCGCAGGAAGAGATTTTTTTTTATTCCCCCTGCATTAGATATTTCATATCATGTTCACCTTAGCTATCACATGCAGCGATAATACAGTCCTACAGAACAATAGGTCAAGATCTGTTCCACCACAAAAATGAGACAATCTTGAAAGTCCAACTTAGGAACATCTTTCATATGGAAATAGCAAGTCTGGCCATGGAATTTTGTGTTTTAGTTTGAAAAATACAGGTGTTGAGAAGTTGTCTCTGCAATTCTAATGAAACCAATCTAGCAAAAGGAAAAAGAAAATGAAAATTAGGCACCACAGCAGTGCACTACATCAAAATTCCACATTTGCAGTAAACATGAATCTCATCCATTAAATAGCTGATGTATTCAAATAATGTACACAAAAAGCAATTTTAATCTATGCTTCATTTCATGACATTATCCACTAACATAAGCTTCCGTTTGCTCAGGCTCTCAGACAATGAAGAAATACTTCCATTAATACTGTTCTTTCATCTTGCACTCTTAATAAATTAAGAATGAACAATTAGGAGAAACTAAAATAAATACATGGTAAAACTTCAGCAGATGGTCTAATTATTAGACTTGGAAACATAATACAATAAGGTCAGACATAACCCAAACTAAACTGCCTGAACTGTGTTGATTATGTGTACTTCAACCCCACGGAATTATTACTTCCTTCAGTATCACCAAAACTGTAATTGAATTTCTTCTTGGATAAAACTATTATACACTCCCACTCTGGTACTATGCATGTTTTGAAGTAAAAGACATGGATATTAACTGGACATGAGCATTAACTCTTGTTGTTGTCTATACTCTTCTACACTTTCTTGAGGAACACTTCTGGACTGAGGCAACTTTAGGCAACAAATATAAAAGACAGCTAAGGAAAACATTTTTGCAGCTGGGCACATTTTTGTGTATAACATGTTTATGAGGAAAACAGGAAAGATCAATTACTGTGATAATTTGGAAGCAGGATGTTGGAAAATTTAGATATATAACAAAAATTCACATTTACTATTTGTATGAAGTGAAGTTTAGATATAGTATGCAGAAACATGACTGAAGAGATCAAAGTATAAGCTATTTTAAAGACATTACTATGTACTGTATAATAACCGAGTGGGAAAAAATATGGATATCTTTAAACTCAGTAAATACATAATTATTGAATAATCAGTAATTACATAACAAAAGATCAGTTGACTCTGATTTTTTGCTTAAAAATAACTACAGTTTGAGGGGGGAGGGTTAGAGAGGGTAAAAAATGGTAATGATTGTTCTTGCACATTGGACTTTGGATACAAAGTGTGACTTGCACCAGTGAAAGGTAGATGGTAGGAAACTGTCCTTTTCCCAGTAGAAATACTTAACAGCCAAAGCACAAAATGTATTTTCTTTTCCTCTGGAAAACAAAAATTCCAAGTGAACATCACAAGAAAAGGACAAGTTTACCAACCATGAAAGCAAATTATTTCTGTCTAAATTAGAGAAGCATTAAACACTTTCACACGGAGGTTAAAAATGCCACACTTTTATTCTACATATTGGATTTCCTAGAACTTGAAAAGAGAAATTTTCAAGAAAATCTTTTCTTGAAAATTTCTCTGAATTTTTCCAGATGGAACATGTCAAATCTAGTCCTATGTGTGAACCGAGTCAAAATTAGTCAGCTAGTTTATAACAATCAGCAGAGACACGAAGGCATTTCATAGGTGAGTGACTCTGAAATAGATGTAGGATTCATATAATGTGGAATGAATTACCCTATGGAGCTGCCATTTCTCTCTGCTAACAACACAGGGAGTATATGATTAGTTTAAACTATAGATCTAATGTCAAACTTAGACTTTAAATAATGTTAGGTGAGATAAATTTCTCCCATAGTTTCTAAGTACTGATTGGGTATTTCTGCAAAATAACATAACGCTAAAACAGGAAAAAGAAATATTTCTTCTTGCTGGGATGAAACGATCAGAGAAGCAACATGGAGCTAAGTGCCTGCTGGCAGAATCCTACTGCTTTCTACTGTGTTGATGCCAGTAAAGCATTTACAAAGGGGAGGACAAACAGTCCTCCCAGATGACGAGAATTAATGATAGCAAAACTTTCATACTGATAACATAAATGGAAAATGAAACATAATTTAAAGAAAATCAGACTTGGAATGACAGCCTTCACATCAAGATTTGATAAACAGCTTCCATAGATTATCTCTGCATGCTGAAGTCCTGCCTCTCATGATGGCATACACGAGATTATCCAAATAGCCATCCCTTTTTTTCTCAAGCAACGTAATAATTACAGGATATTAATTCCACTATTCAGAGTCATGAGAGGCTGAAAGACAATCTAGGTTTGTATTCAAATTAGATGAATGATATTCTTAAAGAAGGTTTTCACAGATGAATTTTTTCCTACCTTGCACTTTGCCTATTAAATACACATAAAGTGCTATTTTACTGCCTTATTTAATTTTGTGTTTTGTACACACACAAACAAATGCATGCCACACAGATAAACCCTCAGCTAATAAACTCCAAGAAGTGAAGGAGAAAACCTGGGAGAGTAGAACTGTTATCTAATTTATAGTTTAATTCCGTATGCAAAATATCTTCATAATGATTAATACAGATATTATTAAGAAATTGACATATTGAGTATTAAAGTCAATTAGAGAATGAAAGAAAATTAAAAGGCATAAACAAGGGAAAATTTAAATCAAAATTAAATTACAAAAAAATATTAAAAGTAATTGACACAAAGGCCTATAGTACTGGAAAGTTTTAGACATAAATCTTTGCAGAATTGAGTTCTACAAATTGAGATGAAACAGCAGATTTCTAGACAACACCTTCTGAAACTCTGTTTTTTAAAAGTCTGGCTAGATTAAATGGACAAGGAGGAAAATTAAATATAAAAGTGAAGGGAATGGAATCAGGGAATTTGTCAGGCAGAGTTGAATGACTAAATTCTACTACAAAGAGAAGCATTGCATAATGATATGCTTTTGTTCATCAAGCTAGATTAAGGAAAAGCCATTTCTGTCACTTGCTAGAATCAGATTTATCTCTCTCTTCAGCTCTCTTGTTATGAATTCTTATGACATCTTATCATGACTTGATAAATTAAAGAGTCTCCCACTAGGAAAGCTGCATCTGTTATGGAGCCTGCTTTTATATGTTGTCATCACAGAGCCATAGAAATGTGGACTGGAAGAAACTTAGCATGCTCACATTGTTCAACTTCCCACTCAAAGTCAGGGCACGGTCAACTTCAGGTTGTCACAGTCAACTGTCTTTTTCCAGATAAGTTTTGAAAACCTCCAAGGATGGACATTCCACAGCCACGCTGGGAAACTTGTTTCAACGCAGCAGTGCTAACATAATGAATTTTTTCTAATGTTCTATCCGAATCTCCCAAGGTGCAACCTGTGACCACTTTTCCTTGTTTCACCACCTGAAGAATTTAGCTTCATCATCTCTGTGACTCCTTAACAAGTAATTGTAGCCAACTATCGGAGGCTCTTTGCTAGACTTAACAAGTCCAAGCTCCACAGCTTCAACCTAGTTTGTGTGCTTTAGGCCCGTAAAAACCTTTATGACAGTTCTTTGATATCCTTTCTGAAGCGGGACACCAAAAATTGGAGTCTCATTCCACATGCAGCCTCACCACTTGGGTATTGCCTGAACTGGAATGAGAGCATACTGTTGGCTAATATTCAAGCTGATGTTGGGTAATTCCACTCCAGTTAGGGCTTTGCACTTCTTGTCAGACTTGACGAGGTTTTTGTTGGCCTAATTCCCAAAATTCCTAAGGTCATCCTGAATCAAAGCTCTACCGTTTGATGTATCAAGCCCTCTCCCACTCAACATCAAGCCATCTTGGTCTTCTGATAAACAGAACACGTTTAACGCTGGCATTTTTAAAGTTAAAGTTAAATAGATTCTTGATCCTTTTCACATCCGTGATGCATGTGTCTCTTTTTATCTGTCGAATCTGGTACCAATAACAGTCACACAAAGGATAAAACAATGACAACTGCACGCTTGTCTTCAACCCTCGTAAAAAAATCCACGGTTCTCTGACCTACAGTGCTACCCTTACAATTCATGTTCAAACAAGCGTGTGTTCAAGTCCATTTCTGATTCACTCCTATTCAAAAAACAATCTCCATTCTGACAAGGTAATTTAGATTTTTTCCTGTCAAACCTAAATTAGCTCAAGCACAGACTGGTGATATTACATCTAAAGAGTGTGAAAAACTACCTGGGTGCTGCACAGCAATACCTTCATTCTCATCTCGTGTAGCATGATTGATGGGCTTGCAAAACATCAGGAACTGTTGCCCATAATAGAGAGTCCTATTCAAACAACTGGCAGGCTACTATGGCTCTAGAATACCATAATATGTCAAAGCTGTAAATTACATTTATTCAAAAAATAAACATAGGACATCTCCAACTTTATACATTGCTTATGATTCCACACAAACCAGTGGCCCACACTGATTAATTTCACCCCTTGAAATGCTGCATATTTCTGAGGAAAAATGGTTCGATAAAAAATCCTGCATTAAAAAAAAAACAGTAACATGACTCTCCTATAACACAGCAAAACTAAAGTGCTATCTCTTCTCCACCTTTCTCAAAAGACAGTCTAAAAGATACCTCCTCAAATGCAAAAGCCTCATGTGATGTTTTCATCAATGTCAAAACGGAATTAGTGGTGCCAGTTTAAATCTGCTGGTGCTGACACACTACTATCATATCACTCTGTCAAACTGTGGCTAAGTTGATGAAGCAATTTGGATTTCTTCCAAGATTCCTCTGTCCAGGAAAATGCCCAGCCACTTCCACTAAACAGCTAATTTTTAAGTCACATTTCTGTAATTATTGATATGATGGGATGGCTATTTGAAATATATATTTTATAGAATCCACATATATTGTTAAAAGAAAAAATTCCTGGAGGATGAAGTCAGAATCACAGAGTCAATGCTACTGTGTCAGGGTATATTTAACTTTAAAAAAGTTGTCTGATGAATCTGAGCATATCTTACTGAGGTGAAAGGGTCACTTCACAACAGCTATCATAAAGCACAGAGGGTGGCTCAGAACTCTACTACACGAAGAGTTAAAACAAAAACACCTCTGAAATTCACGAAATACAAAGTTCCAGTACACTCCAATCAGCACCGCGAGACCTCAGCGCTCTTTAGTGAACTGCAGACAGAGCACTGCAGGCACCACTAGAAAAGCCACTGAGCTCTATCTTCTGAAGCCAGGCAAAAGTTTGTGTTATGGCAGCTAAAGCAAGCATCTGTAACACCCGTCTTGCACTAAACCACTTCACCCACACTTGACTTGCCCACCTGAAACCACCTATTCGCTGACCCTTGACTCAGGGAATCCTTCTGGAGCACCACGCGCACGTACCACCGCCCTGCCATACAGCATGTGCGGACCCAAAATTCTACAAGAATAGGCTGTTGTGTTCCTTAGTTCGCACAGTCTACAAAAGTCAGCACTGACGCACACCACTTATATTTTCTGAATGGAAATGCTCACAGACTGAGCATTTCTGTTGCATCACAGAAGCAACCTGTAGGAAGTGCATGCAAATGAAAGGGGAAACATAATTCCATGGAAGACAAAATGTCTCCTAAAATGGCATGCTGAGGTAGTCATTCCCAGGTCTACCACAACGCACCTCTGCTGGAAAGAGGACTGATTACATTAAACCCCCCCGCTTGCTCATTAATGCCTATGGGAGAAAATTATCCATTTGGCGATAAGGCCACAGACATCCCAACTCTGTTAGGTCTGTAGATCCCGCTCTTCTGACACAAGCAAGGGGTATTAGATGCTGCAGGACACACAAGTGTCAACATGTTATACTTCTTTTAAACTTGAAAGCAGTTAATAACCTTGTACATGGCTCTACTAAAACGCATACTGTTCAAACGAGTTGATTTACAAAGATATCCATACCACTTAGCATAATTGACCTTTTATTATTTATCAATACGTAATTTGTTTACTGTTCTGGACTATTAAACAAAATAAAATTCAAAAGTAATCAGATCAAATTAGAAAGCAAGAGCGGCTTTTCAGGGGCAGGGAGCTCCCTTAAGAGCAGTCAGAGCAACTGATTCTGGCTTTTCGTCTTTAATGACGGGATTTCAGTTTTACTGCGGAGTAGTAGACCAGAGTTCAGAAGCCACATTACTCTGGATAGAAATCTAAACAGTGGCACTGCAATCACACCAAAAGTATTTAAAGAGTATCTGAGATTCAGGTTAAAATGTCTGAAGGAATTCAAAGCAAAGATGTATTGAATTATTTTCTGTATTTAAAGAGGCTGATAGCTGTCTTGTTTCTACAAAATATCACATTTAAACCTAAACCCAAAATATATTCTTATTTTGTGAAGAGTCAATTTGTTGTTTGTGTGAGCATCAGCTCACAAAAAAATGGACCCTGATTTTATAGTAAAAAAAAAAAAAAATCAGATACATATGCAAGGAGATACATCTACGTTATAGAGTTAATCTGGCAAGGACAAACCTAACACCCTGTAAAACATTATATTGCTCAAATTACCAGTGTTTAGATTTCAGTCCTTTAGGCACTCAACGCAAAATCGTAATTACTGATTACAGAAACTAAAAAATAATCACTTTTGACAGGTATTTCATATGAACTAAGGAATAAATGATTTCAGAACTAACTGATTTTTTCCTCCATTTTTAAAGTAACTAAATTTTCTTTAAACATGGATTAGAAATGCGATTACTCAAAACAAGCCAAGTCAACGTGAGTATTGCAGTATCTGGGAACTAAAATATCAGTTGAAGAAAACTATTGCTTATTTTTTGAAAAGACTGATTTTGAATCACAACTGTTTTTAAATACAGCATTCATTGAGGATTTATTAGTAGAAAGAAATTGCACCCCCAAAGAAAAGCAAAGTTCTTGTATGCTGAAGTTTATACACATGAAAAATGTTCTATTTTCTTTCCTCCATGGAAGATCTATTTCACCTTTCCTAAAAAAAGTAAAAATCTACACTGAACTATTTGAATGACTGTAGAACTTAATATGATGGCTATGGCATTTAAAGTACATGCCTGTGTGTATGTGTAGAAATACACAAAACAGACAGTGCAAATGTGCTGCTAAAAAGGATAAGGCTTCTTTCAAAATCCGCTAAGTCTTTATCTGCTTAAATACACAGTAGAGCTGGTTTTGCCAGACAATCTATTAGTTAACCCACTGGTTGGTCTCCAGCCTAATAAAAATGATAATAAATTTTTTACAGGGCTACAAAAGCTAAAATTTTAAAATTTACGCAATGTTTTGTTCATTTTAGAAATCAAATACGTGGTTAGAAAAGGCAAAACATGCACTGAATTTTGCATAAAGATCATGCCATTCAAAATAATGCATGTAAAACTCATTGATGAGATGCCAAGAAAAGGGTAAAGCATTTTCTTAAACATGAAGAGAGTAATTTCCCAAAGTTTATTGTTATAAATGTAGAGCATGCTATAAAGCTGTTGGAACTGTGGAATAAAAATTTTGTATTTGCAATAGCACTTTCTTGATTACTGTGGATTAGCATATTTATGAGGTTATTCAGCCTCAGGTTTAAACCCACAAATCAAAGGTTTATTTCAGCATGGGTAATGGATTACACACAAGTCCATGGCCTATGATATCCCAAAGGTATCTGTCTTTCAAAAGATTTATGTATATAATACCACTTTGTAGAAATTACATTTTCTGATCTTTTGTGTGGTGCTTGGTGATTCCCCTCTCTAATGTGCAAAACTACCAAAAAGCAGCATTCCCACTCAGCAGGGAAATTCATTGCTGTATCTTCTCATTCCTCTCCTCACCTATTGATAAGGCCATGAAAGACAGAGGCTTTAATTCCTTGATGTAAATAGCGCTACTGCAATGAGAGCAGAAGTCATTGTGACCACATTTGATGCAATTAAACTTCTGAAAAGATGAAGGAATCTGTATTCCATGAGCTGTTCAGAGAACAAATACTTCAATTTTGTTCATCCTACAGAAAGCACTATCATAGAATAAACCTACAATTTAAAAAATAGTCTCACTTTTTTCCCTCCAAAGGTGAATGCTGACTACATTAGTATTAATGGTAAATACCTAATGACTTCCTTTTGGCTTCAGAAATACCAGGATTTCAGAGCAGAATCCTAAGACAAGAAATAGAAATGCTTAGTCCTGCTTCTCATTAAAGACTATAACTAGTCAAAAGATAAGTCAGGAAGGTAACTTACGCAGAATGGCTTTTTCAAGAGTCTGGGTACCCACCTGTCCATTAGCTTTATTATTACTTCAGGATTTTACTGAAGGTCCACAGTTAATAGTAAGAGAAACTGAGGTACGCAGAGAAGGGTATGGGAGTCAGTTACATATGTATGCATGACAGCAAAGATACGAGGACAGATAACAATCTATATCATTTAGAATGTCCAACCTAAAATGAAATGAGGAAAATACAAAACAGAATAAGCCTTCTGTATTGTATGTATTTTCCACTGAAGGAAAAGTGTGGGGTTTTGCAAGTAAGGGATGATGTCCACTTATCTATACAACGGACAAGACTATTCTAACAGATCTGCTGCTGAAAGAACAACAGATCACACTAATGTGAAAATATTGTTTCATATAAAGTGGAAGTGGTTAACTGACATAAAATACTTTCAGCATATTAAGAAGAAAAATATATAACATGTAAGGAAGAAAATTAGTTTAATGCTCTTCCTTGAAGAGGTGATCAAAATCCAGAAAGTGACAACTGAGATTTTTACAAGATAAAATGAAAATTAAATGATGAGGATTAACAGAACACATTGTGATCCAATTTTGTTATGTTAATTTCACTCTCATTAATTTTTATCCATCATTTGAAACTCCTATTCTATTGCAAGCTGTAATAAATTCGGAAAACAGCAGAGACAACTGACAGCTCTAGATTTTACTCAACCTCATAATATATTCTACAGAGTCAGGGTGATATATCGTTGATATATCATATATCATATCATTGACTGATACGCTGTCAGATCCAGGAAAGCATTTGTAAAAGATGTAGAGAAATGTGTAATGCTAGTAAGCAGGAACCTTTGATGTCATATTTTTTAATAACTTCCAGCAGTTGGGTGGGGGAAAGGTAAATGAGTAACTGGGTTTCAGGCAGATTCAGAATGATATAAACCAAAGAGAAGAGCAGGACCTGCTCAACTGAAACTGATTTTCAAGAAACTAGGCTAGCCGTGCTAGCCTTTCTGCAATGACACAACAAACTACACTGAGAGGTACTGGCAACAGCCATTTCCATGAAACAACATTTGTAACAAAAGCTCTATAACTGAAATGTAGAAATGACAGTGTAATATATGAGAAGTATCACCTAGAACTGTGATCTGGAAGGCTACTTGAAAATTTCAGAATGGGCTGTTCCCACCTCATGGGCAAACGGCAAGGCACTTGGTTCACAGTCACTTTAATTCATACAAGTCTTAGTCATTTAGAAGAAAAAAATACTCAAAGTTGTCAGCACTGAGAATACTTTTTATTCTCACTTTTTAAAAACTGTATTTTCACATATATTTTCCAGAAGCTCTAATTGTTTAATTAGGCATGTGCAAATGAACAGTAACCATTCAGGTGTTGAACAGCTTTAACAAAATCCAACTCCAAAGAAAATAAACACGCTGTTTTTCTGCGGCAGTACTTTATGCTTTCAGAGAGCAAAGCAAAATACTTTTCAAGAGCCCTACATAATTATAATGCTGGCCTGAAGTCTGTCGAGACTTAGGTAGTGCCTTATCCTTTCTCACGTTGAACATTTCATACCAACTCTAGACAAAAATACTAAGATCTGCTTTTGGGGTATCTGCAGCTATCTAGATTCTTCTCATTTGAGTAGGAGTACAGAGGGTGTCTGCAGAGCAGGATTTGATCCCAAAATAGTGAATAACATCTTCTGAATAAAATAAGTGCACGAATCAGGGCAGAAATCCCGCATGAAAAAAACTTTCAGAAAGATAAAAAATACAGTTTCTGCTACAAAGATACATACTTTGGAATTCTAAAACACCTCTTTTGCTGTACCAAATCTACATGGCAGGGGGAGTTCAGCAATGAGTAAGAAACCTATCTGGAAGAGTAAGTCAAGTAAAGTTTGGGTATCTTCCAGCCTTCCTCTACGCTTCAGTAAAATAATTTCTACTTTTAACTAGGGACATGTTTCAGAAGTGCAATACGGTAATTTCTAGGAAACCCTTTCCCAAAAGTTTGTTTCCTAAGAATCAAAGCTACAGAATGTAGCTTTGCCTATCCTGCATGAGCAGCTTTGGACTCAAGAGATTGATTTTAAACACACTGCAAAGAAGATTAAGGGTCTTAAGAATTCAGTGCCTACAAGACTCCTAACAAGAGTACAAGAGAGATGGCCTTAAATCTATCAACTGAAGGAAAGACATATACAGAAGTGCACACATTATCAGACGTCACAGAAACAAACAGGAGAAAACACTTACAAAAGCATAAATTATTCAAATTCATTTTAGACAGAATGTCAGGATGAAGTATCAGGTTTTCTGCAGAAACTTAGGAAACTTGAGGTTGTTGCTTGCTCCCCTACCTACTAGTTTCAACAAGGTTGTTTTTGGCTGAGCTGGACCAAAAAAAGGTAAAACTTTTGAACAGCCTTTATAGGGAGAAATTACTTTACTAAAATGAGAGAAGGAAAAAAGTTTTTGCTTAAAAAAAAAAATTGAAGTGAAAACTTGGTTTAACCTTGAAATATTTCCTGGAAAGTTTTAGAAATAAAAAAAGTAATTTTCCCCAAAATTTTTCCTAAAAAATCATCATATTTCACAAAATCCAATTATTGCTTTCTATAAGTCTGAGCAAGCTTTTCTAAGAGTAGTATTGAGCAGGACACAGAGGAACAAATATTAATAAAATCATACCCAAAGAGATGTATACCTTAAAAGACAATCAACTATCTGGCTTCAAGAGCAGGAGGGTGTTGAAAAATAAAGTTACAAAATTAAAATCATACTGTTTCCTCCCTGCAGGGTGAACTTTCTCATGTACAGATTTTAAATGTATCTGTCTTGCCAAGAGCCACACGTAGCAGATATTCTCAGAGTATTCCAGCAAAGATTTTCAGTATGCTTTCTGGGACAAGAATACTGCAGAAAGTTATCTTCAACTAAATGCATTGACAACACTCAAAAAGAAGGGTTGTTTTTTCCCCTCAATAGTTACTGAAATTCTCAAGATCATTCCATTGTAACCCACACCTTTTTGTCCAAATGAGAACTTACTCGTGATTTTCACTGAGACAAGAACATACTTATAAAAAAATAGAGAAGATATTGTATATTTATTATTTCTGCGAACTAATGCTAATTGCTTTCTAGCTGTAAGTGAGTTTGTTTTGTCATTGTTTTATGTATCTGTAGAGGGCTTAATGCTGATTTATGTTGTTTACTGAAATCTTGATTTAGCCTGTTGGGAAAAAGTTCAATGAAAATAAACTATGCGACCATATTCAAAGGTTACAGGGGATTTTCACAAATGAGATGTTCTATACAGCAGCATTCTTTCAGTACAAATACATTCCCAATAATAATTTCAAAAAATTGGTAAGTTAAAGTGTTTTATAAATCAATTGCCTTTTTAAACCTGAACTTAAGTCAGATGAAATTGAAATGAAGGAAATTCCATTTAAACATATGAAATTTTTTTACTGCAAGGATGATCGAAGACTGGAACAGGCTGCTCAGATAGGTTGGGTATTGATTCTCCATCCTTTGAGACATTCAAAACCTGACTGGACAAAGCCCTGGACAACTTGCTTTAGCTGACCCCGCTTTGAGGGGTCAGAAATCTTCAGAGGGTCCTTTCCAACCACAATCGCTCTGTGATTCTATGATTATTTCCATTCTCACAGGTTATTAGTATGGGTTATCAGGCCCCTGCGTCAGTAGCAGGAGACAAAACAGAAAAAGGATATCTGGGAGATTTCATATTTCCTACATTCTTCCAAAGCTGACAAATGCAGAGTCATCCACATTAAAAGTGTAAATTTAAAACAATAAATACTGTCTAATACAAACCAAACTTAACTTTCTCCACGTATTTTACCAAGGACACCTATGCTTTTTATTAATTTCAAAGCAGTTTCATAAAATAAGGAACATCTTGCAAATGTCTATTGATATCGCAAAAGAAAAAAAGTACCAATTAATATTTTGATAGAAACACAGTGACGATTCAAAGATTGCTGTATCAAAATTTCCTGAAAAAAATGCCCTGATCCTGGTAATGACAACAAATGTCTAACACTGCGATGTAATCTAGCACATATTTACTGCAACATGCTATTGCACAAGCACCAGTATAATGCCTATAGTTTGTAAAGAGCACTTCTACGGTTTTTCATTATTGGTCTGAAAAATTGCATTGTGAAGCGATATCTACTCAATGATGCCATCTTTGTACAATATCATTAATTTAATTTTAACCTATCTAAAGAGTTAAAATTGTTTTTCCTAATAGACAAGCTGGACAGCTCATCACATTTGATGACAATTGATTGAGCCCACAAGCCTGATGGCACCCTTTTGTCCCCTTCTGCTGTTCCTTGATTAGGGATTTATTAAACTGCTTATTATTGAACTCTTGTAATTTAGAACGTTTATAACAACTGTGTGCAGTAATTGAATGTTAAAGATGTCTGTTACATGAATTAGGTGAAAGTGATGGCAGGTCTAATTTTACACAGAGAAGAGTCAGAATGTTCATATTTATGTGACATAGGAAAATAGGAAAGTGGAGAACAAAACAGGGTGATCGGATCTAGTCCGATGTGAAAGGAATTCCATCATGATAGCTAGTTTACCAAGGTCTACAGAACACTCAAAACTCATGCCATAACTCAGACACAAGCTGCATTTGCTGATATTCAAAATAAAATCTTACATGGGAGCAATTAAGGAGGGGAGGAAGAGAGAGAGGGAGGGAGGGAAGATACCCGATAGATAGCCTTGGAGGTATTAAAAATCCATCTGGACGTGGTCCTGGGCAACCTGTTCTAGCTGACCCTCCTTAACCAGGGGAGTTGGACAAGATGACCTCCAGAGATGGCTTCCAACCTCAACCACTGTGTGATTCCAAGATACCAATAAAATTAAAATTGAGACAAGAGCTGAAATTGCTGTAGTAAGCCTGCCTTTCCCTGTCCTGATTCTTGGTACACATAAAGTCTTAACTACAGTATTAAAATTCTTTGCACTTAATTTAGAAACTCAATAGCTGCAAAATTCAATATACAAACCCTTCACATGTCTGCATTTGTACTGTATCAGACTTAGCTAAAATTTCTCTGTACTAAAAACTGAAGTCTTAATTTCATCATCACCAGTACTGGAAAATGTCTTGTCCCAGTTCAAAGACTGGATAAAAAAAACAGGATAGAGAATGTACCGATTAAAACAAAGACTGACTACAGAAAAAAGCAGAAGAGCTAACACAGTAGGTCTGCTTTCTATGGAGAGTCTTTATGAGTACACACACATGCATTCTCCTTTCAAAGAAAGAATATTTATGAATTATAGTCAAATTAAAATTGAAGGCTATTCAGTATACAGTGTATAGGCATACCATAAACAATTATTTTCAGACCAGACCTAGAATGTCATTTTTATGGCAAGAAAGTCTCACGTAGCTTAAATACTAAAATGTCTAGAAGGCAAACGATCTAGAACTATGTTTTATTTCTTAGAATGAACACTAGAAATGAGAAACTCTAAAAAATGTAATTTGCTTGTGTTATTTTTTCCTTTTTTTTTTTTTTAATTTATATTGTAGGTTATCTGAACCAGGATTGCCTTATCCTTCCATAACAGTTAAGGATCTTGCCTTTTGGTACTCTGGTATTTTAAATATGTATTGATTTTCAATTTCCAACAATGCTAATACACAATAATAAGCCATAGGCATTAAAGCTTTAAAATGCTTTAAAAAGATCTTAAAAAAAAAAGATTTATTCATGTTTAATTGATATATTTCCAATGTTATTCTTAAAAAAAACAGAAAAATATAACTAATCAATTCTGCTTAATATCCTTCCAAAATTAATCAACCCAAATGAGGGATTTTAAGTGTTCCGAAATAAAAGATTAATGGATGTATTACCAATAAATCTTTGCATAGCTTTTCAGTCAAAACCATATAAAATACAAAATGCTGCTCTGTTGTAATCTTTACGTCCTTTGCTTGTTTATTTTTTAAGAATTTATAAACTTTACCAAGAAAAAAAATCTTAATTCCAAGGATGAAATCATCTCAATATTGAATCCTATCTCTGTTACAAAAATTTCTGATCCAATCTTCTTATTAAAGGAAGAATTTTTCCTTGTTTTCCTTTGCATCTTATCTACTGAAATTCTATCTGTAAATTTTTGGGACTCTTCAAGTTCTCAACATATTCATTGTGCTATAATTTAAAAGCCTGACAGAAATCAAAGATACCAGAACTCAAGTGCAATTTCAGGTCAACTCCTTCTTTATTGAATGCTGATAGATTTTGATCTGTTTCCTAGGCGAAGTCATTATACCAATATTCTATCTGACACATCTGTTGAAGATGACTAAAGTGACAGGCAAGTTACAGCTCTCAAACCAGAACCTTAATCATTTTCCATAATTTCTTTAACACCATTTATCATAACTGTGTTTTCTATTTTAAACTCCAAACCGCCCAACAAATTTCAAGATCAAATATTTAGGCAACAATTCATCTATTCTTTGGGACAGGTAACTTTGAACAGATAAGATGATGATCTTAAATTTTATTCAAAGTAGTTATAATAAAATTGCACAATACACTCCCTTAAAAAAACAAAACTTAATGTGTTATCTTACGAAATAAGTGATATTCCCAATTTCACATTTTTACCGTAGAAATCTGAGCTTATTTGCTACTTTTTGTCTTACATTTTGAATTTGTAAAACCTGATACTCAACTGCGGATTGTGGCCAATTACTGTTAATCTCTGTTGTCTTTATATGAGCCTCCAAATTCCAATTTGTTGTCTGAGTACCGTAGAGAGAGTAAACTGGTACACTCACGCTGAGCTTTCAAGAGGAAAGAGAATAAGCTCTGAATCACCAGACAGCAGACAGAAAACAGGGAGTGGTGGTGACTTGAAGATACTGAGAGTGAAACGCCATGGAATGGACAGTTGCTGACAGAAGATGAGAATCAGAAGATGTGATTCTGTACTAAGAAAGGACAAGTTATGCTACTAAATGGAAATCTGCAAGAACATTGACAGTGTCAGGTTTTTAGGGTCTATGGTACGAGTGTCTGTTTGGCCACAGACCTCAGTACTTGTAATTCATCCATAGTCAAGACTGATCTACTAAAAAATAGACAATCTCTCAGAAAACTTTACTACTGTGGATTGCACTGTCATAAAAAAAGCTGATTGTCTGGGGGAGTAGATCTTCCACAACACTCGAATTGCAACTGAAGATGAGCTATTAGAGGCAAAGTCTAAGTTCAAAGATGAGGCTGCAGTCTGTAAACAGATCAAAAATTAGAAACTGAGGCCAGAGTTAAAAACTTGAGTTCCAGAACAGTCAGAAATTGACTTTTTGAACCTGTGGTTTGTATAACCTCCAGAGCATCAGCAGCTCTATCAGAGTGGAATAATCAGAAACTGCTTCAGACTCACCAAGAGCAGACCTTTCATCTATCTGCTTGGAAGTAAAAGTCACACTTGATGAATCAAGAAACACCTTACACCATAGTATTTATTTCAGATGCAAAATTGTTGGATTTATATATATTTTTCAATTAAACATCTAAAGGAGAAGCTCCCTTTTATAAAGAATAAAGATAATAGCTACATAAATGTTACAATATTTAACTTGTTGCAAGAGAAATTACACTTATATTTTTTGAAGTCTGTTCCAATGCTGCACTTATATGTCGTATAACAGAGCTTGGTTTAAAATATAAGTATCCATAAAAAGGTGATATGATAATATCTTGCGCTAATGGTGCCATTATCAAGCTATAAAATAATGCCGTTATTTTGCCCAACTGTGTGGCTTCATGCCCAAGGCCATTGTTCCAGCTGGGAAGAACAAGTCACAATAATATGGCATATTATGAAATTTCCCTAAATAGGAAAGAGGTTTCATAAATGGAGTGCATTTATGCAAGCCACACTATTATGTAATAAAACAGTCTCCTGATTTATATCTCAGAGTAGGAAATTATGTCAAACCATCCTAAGATTCCAAAAAATGAAATAAATATTTTGAAGAAGGATAACTAAAATGAAGAAAAAAACATAAATGGACCTCATCCTCAAATACCTCTTATAAAAATAATTTCCCATACATCTGCAAGTAAGCCAGCCACCAGAATTTTGGGTGATGAACTGCAAACAGGTCAGTGGCTAAAAGCTAAAAATTCCTTGAAGTTTACAAGACAGTGTTTAACCTATATAAAAACACTCCTGCAACATTTCTTGTACATCTTGAATCTTGTCTGGTTTACGTACACAAACCATAACACACCTTTTACTTTGAGCATTCTCAAGAGTCACAGAGTCCCAACTTTGTCTCTCCATATCAAGAGAATATGAGCTGAAAGACCTGTAATGGCACCTTAAAATATTCATTATTAACATCTGGTCAGCTACTAGTTTTGTACTTCAAACACGATCATTAGCAAAAGTACATTCCTCTTCATGCGCACAGATTGAAACTGCAATGGGAAGAATAATTTTTGGCATCGTTCTCACATAAGAGGCAAATCTAAATTATGACATCAATTGCAGATTGACTCAATAGTAAATTACCAAATCCAATTTACTCAGGACCTTGCAATTTCATTTCAATCTAATTTAATTCAATTTTAGCTGTGATATACAAATGTTGATTAGAGACTAGTGCATAAGAATATGAGGTACTTCTATTTCTTAAGTTACTGCTGTTTAAGCTACAGTAGTTCTTTTTTTCTGTTGTTGGTCTTTCAAAGACAGAACTGAAAGGTATTAGGAACCACAAAAACAAATGTTAATAAAATTAAATCTGGAATCCATGCCAATTAACTCTACAGCATGTTTTTGTCACATGCAGAAAAAATATCATCTTCTGCAAACAAACTGAGCTACAAATGCACTCCATATTTTATACAATAGGCCACACTGATGTGGGCTTATACCAGTGAAAGATACAGCTACAACCACTGCTCTTCAAAAATGCAGTATACTAATGTTTGAAATTGAGACTTTGAGATCATGTGTCCATAAAACATATTTTCAAACTTAATTAAAATGAAATATTTAATGTATTTTACTTTTTTGTCAAAAGAAAATTTTAAAGGAATAGAAGAATCTTTCAAATGATTAGAAAACACAGGAGATTTTGAAATAAAATAGGCCAGGGGTCCACCCAGTTTTTGTAGCCTACCTCCTGGGAAGACTAACTTGCAAAAGTTTTTTCAAAAACCTTTTTCATACAATGACGAATAAATAAAAATCAGTCTCAGCTCTAAATTTATCTTTTAGAACAATCATCAAATATTCAGATTCATCTTACTTGGACAAGGCTTCAGATGCCCGCCTCTGGCTGAAAAAAATTATTAAAGAATTAAGTTAATTCAAACACTTCATAATGATCCACTATAGTTAGAAAAGAATGAGATGAAGAGGGAAGGTGATTCATCTTTAGCTGAGCACCTTAGCTGAATGAGATGAACAGCAAAGATCCACTTGTTGTCATCATCCTTTAGCAGTCTATAAATACCTGGCTATTGTAATGATGTTTGCTGCCTTTATAGTCTGGAAGCTTTGTCATAGAAAGCCTGAAAAATTTATGTTCTTCCCTTCTGCTTAGAATTCAAAAAAATAAGAGAAGCATGGATCTCACAACTCTGTATCATCTTGAGAAGAAAAGACAATGCAAACCAAAGACTGCAAAAACATTTTCACATTAGAAAAACAACAGGACCTTCTGGAGCACAATTCCTTGCCGAACCTCATCACAAACTTCCCATACATAGCGTTGCAATGTATGTACATACCTTCACTGTCTACTCTTTAGTTTACTATACAAGAAAAAAAAATCGAACACAAAATTGTTTCATCCCTGAGCAGTTCTATTCAACGGTCTCTGAAAAACATGTTGCACTCCTTATCCAGCAATAGTATAATGGTACCGAGGGATAACAGTACTTCTGTGTAGACTTCAGAGTAGTGACCCAACGACCTTTCACTGACACAATTGTTCATAAATCTACAAGTACTAAAATGCACAGACCAACTTGTACTCAAGTTTTCATACTTAGTCTGCCTGAAAACACCAGCACAAGAATATTTGCATCTTGGATGTCAGACACAGCAACCGTAATGCCACTGAATCGCAACAGCACATACATAGGTTTAACATTGTGATACATAAACATTTTGCTAATTTGTACTGATGACAATTATATATTGGTACGTGTACAAGACGGAACTTCCCCTTTATTCAGAATAGAGGTTTTTATTTGTGACTGATTTGTTGTTAACCAGTTATTTTCTCAAAATGGTTTGAAGGAAACAGACAGGAATGCCAACAAGGACTTTTCAGGAGAGATCTTCTCAGAGGCTTGCCACTGAAACCACCCCCTCGGGAACTCTCCACAAATAAGCGAGTTTTCCCAGGCTTGCTGCTTGCCGGAGGGCCTTCTGGTTACCCAAAGACAATGAAAGAGCCCCTTGTTCCTCCCAGATCCATGATACCAGCCCTCCCCCTGGATGATAAGAATATGCTTGAACTTTGAAATCTTCAGGGAGTTACTCACAGTGACCTTACAGAGTTCTGTGACCTTTCGCTTTTGAGATCTTCTAATACTACTATGAGAAAGTACAATGAAAGGAAACAGTATGGACATATGCCAAATTGTCAGCTATTTTTTCCCCACAGTATTGCACTTACTGGTCTTTACTTCAAGACAGATGAACATCAGCAAAAACTAAGCCATGACAAGCTATATCTAACACATTTTCACAAATAAAAGTAAGTTAAAAATGAGGCTAAACCCATCAGGAACTGTCACTTGCTATTTACATAGCTGTATTTATGCTAATTCTATAAAGAGCAATTAAAATAATCAATTTGGCAATTTAGTTAGAATTTTATTTTGCAATATTCACTAAAAATTAAAAACTGCCATGATAACACTCAAGATACATGATTGGAAGCTCTGCCTCTGGGACACAAAAGAATCACAAAATGTGTCTACACAAATACATATTGTACAACAAAGTTTTTTCAGTTTCTACACTAAGTGTATTAAACATTTGATGCTTAGGGATATAATTCCTTTCATTGTTTTGCTCACTGTTTGACAAAATATTTTGCCCTCAAGCAATGATACATTTGTCTGCAATATATTTGTAGCACTTGGAAAATAGCTGCTTTACTTGTTGAAATATATTAAAAAAAAAGTGAAGGATTTTATTAGAAAAGCAGCAGAAGTGTAGGACAGTCAAAGAGGCTGTAAGGAGATGATTTTTTTTTTCCCCCCTCTTACTGTTTCATTGTTATTGAACAATACAATAAGGTAACTGGATGTTTTAGTGGCAATATCACAGGACACAATCTGAGTGTTGCAGTGGTGACTAACTGGGCAAAAACAACATCCATCTCCTGTTAACACATTTTTACTGTATTCAAATTTTAACCTGCTCAGCTCTTTTTATATACATCAGGGTTTCGCATAGTGGGTGTGGTCAGAAGGAACCTCCGGAATTGTCCAAAGCCTCCTGCTCAACCAGGGCCACCTAGAGCAGGTTGCCCAGGACCATGTCCAGACAGATTCTGAATACGTCCAAGGTGGGAGACTCCACAACTTCCCTGGGCAGCCTTTTCCAGTACTTGACCCTCACGGTAAAAAAAGTTCTTCCCAATGTTCAGACGGAACTTCCGGCGTGTCAGTTTGTGCCCATTGCCTCTGGCCCTGTCATGGTCACCACTGAAAAGAATCTGGCTCCATCCTCTTTGCACCCTCCCTTCAGGTATTCACATACACTGATGAGACCCCCCGACCTTTCTCTTCTCCAGGCTGAACGATCCCAGCTCTCTCAGTCTTCCCTCATGGGAGACATGCTCCAGTCCTTTCACCATCTCAGAGACCCTTTGCTGGACTCTCTCCTACAGCTGTTGTCGTGGGAAGCCCAGAACTAGGCAGAATACTCCAGGTGTGGCCCCACCAGTGTTGAGCAGAGGAGAAGGATCACCTCCCTTGACCTCTTAGCAATACTCTGCCCAGGAATTCAGCCCAGGATATCATTGACCTTTGCCACGTCGCTGGCTTTTGGTCAGCTTGGTGTCCACCATGACCCCCAGGGCCTTTTCTGCAAAACTGTTTCCCAGCTGGGCAGCCCCCCAGTATGTACTGGTGCACGGGGTTGTTTCTCCCCAGGTGCAGAACTTTGCACTTCCCTTTGTTGATCTTCATGAGGTTCCTATCAGCCCGTTTCTCCAGCCTCTCCAGGTCCTACTGGATGGCAGTGCAACCCCCTGGCATATCAGCTACTCGTTACAGTTTTGTGTCAATGGCAAACTTGCTGAGGGTACACCCTACCCCATCATCCACATGAACACATTAAAACACAAAATACTATTCCACAAATTATGATTTTGCTAACAATGCGTACCATAAGGAACAACCCAAATGGATAGATTCAATTTAATCTCAGGATAAATAGGATTGTAACAATATGCAGTTCTGACACTGAAATAATTCTGACTTGTATATGGAAATGCATGGAAAAGATTTATGCCAAGGAACATACATATATATTCTTTTATATACATACATAAATGAAAAGTAAATGGCATCAGGAAAATCTACCCATCAGGCCACATTCAGCTTTAGATATCTGTACCTCCCATTCAGTATCTCTCTTCTCAATTTAGCATCATCTTATGCCTATCTCCAATTCCCTGACATACTTTATTTCTAGTACAACAGAATAGGTGAGGGGAAGGTATTAAATAAAATTAAGTTAATATTGTTGAACAAGTTTATTTGCACACTGAAGCAGTACTTGTGAAAAATTAGTTTAGGCTTATAGTTAAAATCTGGTTTGTGACTAATGAAATCTGTTTCTGGTGAAAGAAGGATTAGTAAATTACTACTGCAGAAAATTGATGGTGCTTTGCAGAAAACTGTTATGGTTGTGAGTGTGATGAGGGAAAACAGCTTTAAACCTGAAACTATGTTTTAATGTCATATGAACCTAATTTTTCTGGCAGTCATGTCTCATACAAGTTAAAAAAAAAATCTTCTGAAAATGTCTGAAAAAGTCCTATATGCATATATATATATAAATGTCCTATAATCCACACAGTTTAGGTTTTCACAACTGAACAAACAATTCCTATCCTTTTTCCCAAGAGAATAAAAAGACCAGTAATTCCTTATACCATTTTTTTTCTATTAACTACACTCATTTCTTTATAAAAGACAATATATCTTGTTTAGGCAATCACGAAGCAAAATTAAGGAGTTCATATATAAAGCAATTTCTGAGCAATCAACATGCAATAGTCAGGCTATTCATCACAGTCCCCAACCACAGGAAAAATTTGTTTTCATTGAGACGTGAATACCAAGTTAATGATAGGGGTTTGAAAAGAAGGTACTGAAGAGACACGAAAAAATGACTCTAAACTAACAGAAGATGACCTGACTAATTCTAAAGCTAATTTTTTTACAAAAACTGAGCTTATTACATACTGCAATATTTTTTAAAGCTGATTTAGAAGGTTTGCATTACACATTTCTTAAATGAGTTTCTACTCTAATTTAAAGAGGATGTTTAGCTCTTCCAAATTTAAGGAGGAGAAGCTGAAAACCCAGGGATCCAGCGACATTTCAACAGAAGCCAAAACAGAAGAGACTGTCCCACAGCTCCTGTCAGTGATGTACCTGCTACCACCATGAACAGCGACACTGCCAACATGACAGCCACCACCCAGCACGGCAGCTGGTGAAAGCCGTTTTGGATTTTGTATATAGAAGACAGCTGAGAACGAGGAAATAATTTCCTTTTGTTTCCTGTTTACGCAGCCCACCACAATGAGATTTAGATCCAGGACCGGCATTACATCACAATTATTCTTATTAATAGAATAATACTAATAAATGTCCATTCCTTGTGTGAAAGGGGAATTTTTTAAAGAAAATGGACAGAAAGAAGGTGAGACTATTGATAGAGTGGGAACAGAAAAAGGCTTATCTGACAGCAGAAAAACAATAAAGACAGATGTTATGTGATAAAATAGGTTCAGACCACAGACATAGAGAAACAGGAAAAAAATACCCGTCTAGCAAGCACACAAACACTATGTGATTTCTTCAGAAGAGTTTAGCATATGATAACTATCGTATTAGAAAAAGAAGATATGTAACTACAAGCAGTATAATGATGCTTAAACCACAGCAATTACCAATACTGTATTTACAGAGACAAGGGATGATTCAAAGGAAAACAAAATAATAAAAAAGGATTTTTCTTTTTTACACTAAACTTCTACCAACTTCTACCCAGAAGATTAAAGAGACCTTCATTTTGGAAGACGAAATGACTGATGAAGACAGAAAAGTCTTCTGGTTTTTCTGCTTCTGAATAATGGAATTCTTCACTAAGAGAAATAATGTGTACAGAATATGGGACCATATTACAGAAATGTGGAATTAGAACATAAAATTTAAATTGGTTAAACTTTGCTCTGAAAATTTCCTTGATGACTACGAGGTACCAACAGATCATTTTGACTAAGGTGACAGAAGATCATCTTGGCAGATGGAACTCAATGGTACAAATGTCTTTACACTTGGCATATCTGAAATAAAAACAAAACCACAGCCCTAATTAAACTTAAAAACCTAAATTACATTTTTTTAATGTACCACCCTCAATTGTATAAAAAATAATATTATCTATGTTCTTGATCTCAAATAATTTTCATCCAGTTGAAGGCTCTCCACAAGGTATTTTATATGCATTTCATACCAGCTATTCTAGGAGAAAGAATGATGAAACAGAGCAACAGTTTACACTGTCAAGCAGCAAGACTGTCAACATTCATGAAAACCAAAGCAGACAAGGACATAAGAAGTATGTTTTCTCTGAAAGTCATATTTGGTAGAAATACCATGCTCCTCAGCTTATCAAGCACATTCTTCCAAGCTGCAGTTTAACTAACCTCAAAAACTTAATTCCACCACTACATAGTTTAACAGTTAAAATTAAATTGGATTGCTACCATATTTCAATTAAAAAATTGCAATCAAATTATAATACTTCATATCAATCCTCGTAATACTTAATAATTCTTCTCGATATTTCTATGTCTTTCCTTCACTTCCATTAGTCTCTCCAGGACAAAAGTAATCTCAGTGTACAACCTGTAGTTGTCTCCACTGCAGTTCTCTTCCTGAAGCCTCTTAGCTCTAACCTCAGTATGAGTTTCTGTCTCTCTTTTGAGTTCTAGCATGCAGTTCTGAATCTCTTTCAACAAGTTTGTTATCTTCTCAGAGCACAGTAATAGCCCAGTGCAGCAACAACCTGCATACTACCAGGTTCTGAAAACAGAGAGAAGCTGCTACAGAGCTCAATGACTTTTCTACCTGGAAATGTCCAAGTCATATTTCAAAGGACATCAATCTTTCTTGTATGTTACCTATTACTATTCGGGTTACAAGTACAAAAAATCCCAGGGACAATCTTAACAGCATCAAACATTAAGCAACATCCACACTACTTGTTTCAGACATATAATTCAATGCAGTAATAGAACAAAATAAAAAATCTTTGTGATTAAACTCTATAAAACCAGGGAGATAATTAAAAATATATCACACAGTGTTTGACTGAATAATATTCAATAGATTGATTCAATCTTCTCTACTCACATGATGAATGAAATGAGGGCCGCTCTCTTTTAATGAGAGATGGATCATCACCTTTATGAGAAAGTCATAGGAAATACTTCTAGTATGCCTCCTGGAACAGGGTAATTCAGCATACACACAAGCATGGTGAAAATCTAAGGAATGTTTTGGTTAATGGAAAATAACCCATTAAGTAGCAGCTCATCAACCACAGCTAGAGATGCTATGTATTATTATTTACTATAATCTGACATCCTTCAGAATCTTTTATACTCAGTTGAGACCAAAGTGTGCCGTTCACTAATAAAATACACAGAACCGAAGTAAAACCACATGGAACACTTCTCTGATTTTGCCATGATGACCGAAAGCTGAGGTTAGTATTACTTGAAGAAAAAGCAGAAAAATCTCTGAGGAACTAATACAGTTTTATAAAAATAAATGGCAAACTCCCCTCCTGCATGAGTAATACAAACTACACTAAGTTAATGCAGTCATGCCTTAAAATCCCAGTAGCAATTTTGATTAACTTCAGGACTACGATTTATTTTATTACACTGATAGCAGGGTAAAAAAAAAAGTTATGCTTATCTGATGAATAAGCAGTTGCTGAGCATCTCTTTAGACTCCTGGAACTTTTACTGAAAAGAAATAGTTTAACTAAGCTTCTGTATATCCTGATGGACACAGTTATCTTTGGTCAGGGATTAATCAAATATTATCTCTTTCAGCACTGGGATATTTGGCAGTTAACTCCCCAAAATATCTGAGGCCTTATAAAAGCACAAGGGCAGTACAACTGTTTAATAAAAATACACTGGACACAGTTCCAGGAAATACATAGTACACTGCATCTGCTAAAGGTCATGTGAGTGTTTGAAATGGAAGGTATAAAACCACATTTTTAGTGCCTTTCCTACATGAATTATAATCATTAATAATGTCCAACACGAATCAAATGAAAAGGCAAGTCAAACACGTCCATAAACTTCCCAACTATAGCATAATGATATGCTTTTCTTTCTATACTAGTGAGAACTGTGATCTGTCCAGGGCAAAACAAGGTAAGTTTAAGTTTTTCCTCAGATCAAATATCTATTTTAACATTTGCTGAAAGCATGTTAGTACATACAAAGACAGAGTAGAGTGTACTTACACAGACACCAAAAAACCACACCACCGAAACAAAAAATACCAGGAGAAACAGAAAAGGAATGAAAGCTATCTCTTAATTTTCAGAACATAACATAGCTTCCTCTTCTTTGAGAAAAGACTTCTTTGTATCACTTGGTAAATCGTGTTTTCATCATGTTGACTCGGATATGATTTTGACTGACAACTAATAAATTATTGACACATTGGGATTAATGTAGGTTAAGAAAAAAATCAAGCAAGATAAAGATAGGTTTGTTTGTAAATTTTGTAGTCTGACATTTAATCCCCCAATATACCCAGCCACGGATTCAGCTGCAGAGGATGCACAAATCCAGAGAGCTCTCCAAAACCCATACGGTGATTCCACGAAGCAAACAAAGGTATGAGTGGATAAACGGGTAACCTCTCCACCACACAGAATGGAATGACTTAAGGGAAGGACATGAAACTGGTAAAAACAAAGGGCCTGTAACAATCCCTCCAAAGCAGACACTACTTGTATTTTCTCTCTTCTCTCTCCCTCCTTCCCCGCCTTCTTTGATGTGCTTCATGAATAAAAGGCTGTCACTAAAGAATGATCTGCTGCTTGTTATGCTTGATTAGCATGTGGACCCACCCTTATTTACTCAATGCATGTCTTCAGACAAAGCAATCCCTTTAATTTCCTCCATTCCTTCATAACTGGAAAGAACCTATTCATAACAGGATATGAAATAAAATCAAAGATAAATAATGGCTGATATTTCTAAAGTCATCGATACCACCCTAATGCCCCAACCTCTCCAGAAAATGAGCATCCAAACACCTAGATGACTTTAAAAAATGCTACTTAGTGATTATCTGTGACTTACAGATCCTGAGAAGCAGGAAATATGCTTGTGAAGAAGGGGGCAGGACACTAGCAATTATCAATAAAAATATTGATTTGGCTGGCGAAAAAAAAAGTTCCTGTCATATTTTCTTGATTAAATCACTACTTTGGGAACTTCAGTTAACCTACTTAAAAATAAAATGCCGTTCAAATTGTGTCTGCAGGTCAACTGCCTTTTACAAAAACAATATTAATATTCACCTTATGAGGTCAAGTAAAACATTCTCCTTAACAATATTTTCAGGTCAAAGACGTAACTTTGCTGTTGAAAATTCGTAACACTCAGTTATATTCTACCAGTAGCAGCATATTGAATATGAAAGTTTATTTTATCTACATGATTAAACCAGAAACAGAAATGACAGTAAACACTGATTAATTCCTAAATATTTCACAGAACTAAGACTGCAACGATATCATTAGTCAAAACGAATTCAACAATGCCTTTAGCCAATTCTGAATGCTTTCTATTCCTAAGAAAAAAGACACAAAACCCAACTTTCAGAACAGAAGGTTCTAGCAATTTATCAGTTCCCTGAGCAGCAGGGCAAAATAGTCAATCCAATTAAAGAGTATGTACTAGACCAATTGTATTATCGTTCCTCGTGGAGCGAAGGGCTCTAAGTGTCAACAAACTGGCAGTGAAAGAAGAGTCAATTGTTAAAAGACGAATTTCATTTGTTTTTAAAATGTTCAGACAAAACTTACAAAGCTGAAAAATGGACCAGTTTAATCCTTCATTTTTGAAGCCCATTAACTGCTTTCTAGCAATCACTGTTTAGTTGTATGAAACTTTTTTTTTTTAAATTGTGAATTATTGGTCCTTCTTAACAGCTTCCGAGACAACTGTAAACACTCTTCATCCACATTACCATTTTCCCTCTACTGTTCCTAAGAATGACTGGTAGGGCACCTGTCTGTCATATCACGAGAAGGATGATTTCATACCTTTACTAAGATGACACGAGTGGAGTCACTTCACTTTTGCTCATACAAACTATTCACATCAAAAGAAGGAAGAAAAAGATATTGAAAAAAGAAAATCGTATCTCAGAAAACATAACAAAAGCACAGCAAGTACAGCAGATGGGACATACCTGCTTCCTCAAAGGAGTATCAAACCTATCCAGGTACATGTTTATATAATTTACTTTTAAAATCTCTAATTTTAGAGATTTCAGAAACTACCTGTGCCACCTTTCCTTTTAGCATGTCTGGACTAAATACCACTTACTGATATTTAGGCCAATTTCTTTTTCTACCCCTCTTTCTCCATCGCCTTACCCTATGAGCAGTCAGACATCTTCAGCTGCTTGACTACAGTATCACCCCTTAAATCTTCCCTACATGAGACTAGCAAATGAAATCATTTCAGTATTTCCTCAAGTCATTTTTTCTAGACCTCTTTGCAATTTTTACTATCCTCTCAACTCTCAAGTTGAAACTAGAAACAGCTGAGTAAAGGACTGCTTTACAAGTTTCACTTAAAACACTGATTAGATAACTAATCCTGTTTTATGTCTTTGAATTAGTTTTCGTTTTGTTCCCTTTGTACCCTGAGTTACTGTTTGAACAATATTAACACAAGTGTCAGCTTATCAATACAATTTAAAAAGTATAATATTACTTGGTATGATCTTTTAAATAACAACTTGCTTTTGCTTCATTGTAAGTTTAAAAACTTAATTAATATTATATATCATTAATAAAAATGCCTCTGCAAACTCCAGAAATGTTATTGCACTGATGTACCATTCACCACCAAGTTTCTTCTGATTAGAAAACACAATTAACTTTAGCACACCTGCTATCACACCTTTAGTAAATTGGCACTACTGTTTCTTTTACATGCTTCAATTTAAATTGAAAATATCAAAATAAAAAAATTCCTTCCTCCATAATTTGCTTGATTTCATCACACTGACTGAGGTTAAACACAGGTAATGTGAAACAAACGTAATGTTTAAATATCGTGAAAATCAGTTTAAAAAATATGAGTAAGAATTTAAGCAGTAGGGTATATCTTATAAATTAAAATTCACACACAAAGCAATTCATCCCTAGTGAGTGCAGCCCCAGCAACTCCATGTTCATGCTAATGGAGAGAGCATGTAAGTGGATCTGAACAGAGACTGATGGTTCAATATCATAGTATCATGCTGTTTATCATTGTGAATCATAAGCTACATGAAAGCATACCACAGATGAAACTCCACTTCATGATCTGATTGAGCATTTGTAAATTCAGGAGTATACATTCACATTGGTAGTAGTATGATAAGGATTCCACACAGCGCAACTGCACACACTGTTTTCCACTAACTGCTTTAAAATATTAAATTCTGTCATACTAGAATATCATTCAAACTTGTCATTCAAATGAGATCAGTTCATTAATTAATGTTAAATTTTCATGCCATTTTTTTTTTCCTTTTGTAAAATATCGTATGTCCTAGCTCTTTTACATTTGGCTGCTACAACAGGTATAGAATAATCACCACTAAAGCAAATTCTTCAAACTACACCAGGCAAGCATAAAGGAAAACACAAACGCAATGTTAGGCATCTTAATGGAGTAACCAAAATTGTAACGATAACAATTGTACTGTGCAATTTAATCTTCTAACTGCAAAACGATGTCTTGACAGACTAATAACTATATACTGTACTGTCACTCTACTCAAAGACAGATTGAAACTGAAGGTGAAGAACCATTACAGTGGCCAGGAGGGGAACAGAAAATGAATCTTACCAAAGGCAAAGAATAGAGCTTGTTTAGCCAAGTAAATCAAAGGCTGATAGGGAATGTGATTGCTGTGTATAAATACACAAAAAGGGGTAAATACCAGGAAGAATGAAGAGCTACTGAAATCATAGAAAATGACTGCACAGTAAAAAATATACATAAAATGAACTATTACATTTGTTGAAATAAGGGCGCTCTCTTAAAATATTTTAAATTCAGTAGTGAGGAAATTTGCTTTTTAAAATGGATGGATGCGTTTATGAAAATGTTTGCTTGCAACGTCAGGTAACATCATCTTGATGATGGAAAATGTTCCTGCCGGCCCTAAGCCTATGTTTCTAAGATGTCAGAAGACCACTTTAATGTTCCACGTGCATTTGCAAGACTTGGAGCTCAGCACATAAAACTTGCAGCCCTTCACTTTTTGTAAATTGCTATACTCATCAGCAGTTAGTAAAAAATAAGTAAAATTTATTTTAATGAAAAGATTAATAATGGAATCAAATCTTGGATAGAATCATGCTTAGTATGCATGAAAAACAAGGACTGAAAAGTTATTGTATTAAACACCTAATTTAAGACACTGTTCAGCTCACAGTAATTGACGAATATGTCTTTTAAATATGCGCACTTCATAAGAAGAGTCAAAATTAGACCAAAGACGACAAGGGACTGTCAAAAGAACAGGCTGATTATATTCATGTTCAAGATGTTTTCAAGTAGCCCTTATTGATATGAACTCTAAATAAAATTCGAAGGAAGTGGATGTAAAGAGACGAGTATCAGTCTTTACAATGAAACAAAGACAAGATCAAGCATATTAGATTAGTGTAATTTTTCCAGCTCCTCAGGATGCCTCTTCTAGTTAAAATGGAGAAGTGAATTGATTACTTTGCAAATAATACAGCTGCAATTGATTTTTTACCACCACTACCCTTACCACAGATGAATAGAGCTTTAAAAAGGATTTTCAAAACAAATGAAGTTCTGTGGTTAATGCCCACAGAATATAAACAAAGCATTATTAGTTCAGGAAAAAAAAAAATATCGGTGTAATCATTCTACAAAAAAAGTTTTATCAGCTTCCAGTAGTTAATACAAGTGTGATGTGAATGAAATAACTTTTCATCTTTTCTAATACCCAAAGAGAAGGCAACAGCTAAGGAAAAATCTGTTCTTACTGATGCACATGGGACTTAACCACAAGAGTATTAATATACCTGTTATTTAGGGCAGAACACACATCTTTTGCTGTATCCTCACTGAAGAACTGACACAATCACTTCGAAGAATGCCACTGGATGCCTTCACTTTGGCATGGACACAGTGATACCGCTACACCATGATCACGTTAATGAGTGATGCTCATCCTCAATGAAAAAGCAGAGCCAAAAAGTTCCTTTTAAACCTTTTGAATATACTTGTTATGAATACTTTCTCCACTGACATCCCGCCACCAACTCTGCAAAGTGTAACAGTAATAATTAAGAATTGTAAAGCTTCCACCCCTTACTTTTCAGTTTAAATGCTGCGTCACACGTCCTATTTTTTATCCTTGCTGCTACTGGAGACATGTACTTCATCCTCGCTTTTCCCAATCTCTATTGTGTACACACAAGCGCTGTCAGATTTTCAATACAGGAATGTATATTTAAATAAACATTTGACAGAAAGAGGGAAAAAAACCCCAGAGTTTAACAAGGACAATGATTATGTGACACAGGAAAGATATCAGTTGAAAAGAAAGGTTAAACTGGAAAGGCACTTCTTATGTTATGCTCTGTGCAAGGGATGTGGCTTGCAACTAGAAGCGGTACAAAGTTCCCTCCATGGTAAAAGTTACAAGTTTCTCAGGTGTTTCTTTGGAGAGAAACATCTGATCATACCACTTTCTAGCATCACATGTTAATTCACCTATGCAGGCATGCTAAGCAATTTATGGTCATGAAAGAACCCACTTGCTGGGAGAGCAACTCCAAAAGGGAAAAATTAAGATCCAACAAGATAAAATCTAAAAACACATTTAGCTCGGAAAATGCTGTTCACACATTTTGGTTTTATGATTATTAGAATTAGCGTCTACAAAAGCCACATCACATTCGATCTTAGGAGACTCTCCAGACGCCGTTTAAGTAACACTTTTTTTTCTTCAAGAAGGCAGATATAAATATGGAGTTCAAAATCCCTAACAGCTGGATAAATACCAAAATAAACTATCTTGTATTTACATTATACAACTCATTATTTTAAATAATGACCGCAAGATTTATAACAGTTTTCATTATTTCTAAATCCTTGGGGTTGGAGGGACTTTCATGGAGAACGCACTGCATTGCACTGAATTCCTGGGATTGCTCTTAACCTCTTCCGTAAATTCATTGAGCTCACAGTTTATCACATAGTAATAAGTCATTAACTTTGAATGTCTTAAGGAGAGGGCAAAGAGGGGATCTTATCGCTGTCTCCAACGACCTGATAGGTGGGTTGCAGAGAAAATAGAGTCAGAGTTTTCTCAGAGGTGCACAGAAAGAGGCTTAGATACAATGGACATAAACTGCAACATGACATACAAGTGAAAAAATGAACTGGACAAGGATCTGAGCAATTGGCCCTGCTCTGAGCAGGGGGTTGGACTGGAGACCTTCAGAGGTTCTTCCAGCATAAACTATTGTGTGTTTCCCAGACTCAGAACTTCTGTATCCACGGCAAGCAAATTTTGTGCTATATTTATATTAATTTGATCAAGAAACCCAGTATGAAACCCTACCATTAAAGATAATTAATACAATAACTTTGTTATCAGTGAAAATTAGTAATTTCTACAAAACTCACATATGAACACAGCAGAGAATTTCTCAGACACTAGCACTGAGAATAAATCAGAAATAAAATTACGTTAAATGAAAACAATTCAAAGCCTGCACAAAGATGCTATTATGAGACAAAGGAGTAATGATGATTCTATATACACACAAACAGCTTTTATTTCACTCATTTGAGAATATCTGACAGCTTGAATGGTTTTTCACTATCTGGACTGGTAGTTAATATGGCAATTTTAACAAGACTGCAATCTGTAACAATGTCAGTCTTGCGTATTTTTCTTGTCACAGTAACGAATAAAAATAAAAGAAAAAGACAAGAAAGTAAAATTAGGACATCATGACACAAGAAGAAAAGAGGAAGGAAAGAAAGGCAGATTCACTTCCCCTCTTTTTTTGTAAGGTATGTTCATCAAAGGGTAACAGAACAAAAGATTAGAACCATGAATAAAGTTCAAATAAGATAAATACTAATGTAGGAATAGAATAGCAAAATTTGTAGAGCATATTAGCCTAAAAATTCATTTTATCAACTTTAAGAACATATGTGTTCAACACAAGTATTCGATAACCATTCTCACCAGAGATGACTACTCTCCAATTCATGCCTTCACAGATCATTTCCTAACCCACTCTCAACAACATCCATAGCAATACAACGCAAGTAACAGAACTTCTATTCCTCGGTATTTCACTGTTCATACATACAAAGAGACTGTAGTAATCCTTCCGGTAAAAGCACCATTTTGAGAAACTAGAATACCACCAAACCAACATGGCACATATTAAACTTTAACTAAAGTGAAATGTAATTTCAAATAGAGATTTGCATTTGTACAAATGTATTTCTAATGCAAGGCACAGCAAGAATCTTGGATCTTCATTTTCTAGTGTATTTAAAGCTTCTGTCAATAACTGGCAAGAAAACATTATCATTATTAATGTATTTTTATTTGGCATGCTGAAGGAAGAAAGTGAAAATAATAGGTCACTTTTACCAAGCCATTTGTACAGGAGGATAAGGGGAAGGTAAAAGTAATAAAAATTGTCTTTGATAGTACATATGTGGAATCAAAGAATGAAGATCATTCTCAAGGATGCTATTCTGGACTCAGTGACACTGAAAAACATTCGGGCTTATGGCAGATAATCAGTAAATTCCCAATGCTGTGATGAAAGGGCTATGGTAATCCTGGATGTATAGAGGAAAATACTGAATGTAGCGAAAAGTGTGGATTGGAGTCACAAGAAGAAGGAGCAGGAAAGGTGGTACTAAGGTTGCTCTGCTTCCTTCAGCAGCACAGTGTGGCCAACGGGGCAGCTGCTGAAAAGCACCCTTTTTCTGCCCCCTCAAGCACATCATTAGCTCTATATCTGAAATCAATGTAATCACACTTGGAAAAGCATATCCAGTTCTGGCATCCATAATTCCCAAAGGATACTGAAATGCCACAAGAATGACAGTAAGACTGGAGAAAAACTGAAGAAAAGGTGATGGAGTACACGGCAAGTATTTACAACAGCAGCACATCCTTTATAGGAGGAAGCTCTTCTTTCTAGCATAAAACTATATTTCAAGACTAGCCCATGGAAAGCTACACTTGCCATGAATCACATGTTTTTAAACAGCGGCAATAATTAACAGTCAGAACTGTTTAGTAGGAGTCTAGTGCATATCCCATTTCTAGAAATACTTACATCAAGATTGGATTTTTTTTTTTTTTTTTAAATATACGGTCTAGTTCAAACAGCAATTAATTTGTGAAAGCCTATGCTTTAGTTTATGTCTCATTTCAGATTATATGATCACAGCAGCCCCTTCTGGATTTATCATCTATGAGATATAACACTAAGGTAGCAATGAAATCAAGTGCTTACATGAAAAAGTAATGACAAGTAACTAATGTACTTAAAGCCAGATTTTAAAAAAAGCAGATGACCTGCAAGCTTTCCCCCCTCTTGTTTGATACGCTTATCTGGCTGTCTGTGCCTGATAGTTATTTGTACTGCTTCCCTGAAGGTACAGAATATGTTTGTCTAATGCAGACCAAGCAGTTTTGGGTTTGGGTTTTTTTTTTTCTGTTTCTTCAAAATATATGCAATTAGCTTCCATATAATAACGAACTACAGAGATTTTTATCAAACTACACCATTACCACAATTCAAAGGTCCTTAAAGCATTTCAAAATAAAATAAAGCAATCAACATTTCGTAATTAAAATCGAATCACAGCCTAGCACTCTTTCGCACAGTCTAAAGAAGGGAGCATTCACACTATAACGTAACAAAGAGCACAGTAGCTCCCCAGTTAGCAGCCAAGTGTGCAGATCTGAGCTGATCATCTTGCTAAAGAAAGAGCTTGCAATTGCCCAACTTCATGCTATTCTTTCCTTGTTTCTCAGGAATTATACTTACAGACTGTGACTTCCTTACATCTTCACATTAGTTAGCTCTGCTGAAACCATATACGCATGAGTTAATCCATGAAGAACCCTAGAACAGCTCTGGATTTGAAAACTCTGGAGTCTCGCTAATATTTTCATTTTGTTATTTCATCGTGGAAATTAATACATTGACCATATGGTTAAAAAATTAATACCTAGCTTTGCAAAAAATAGAGGTCTACATGAAATATCTCATCGCAACAAAAATACCTTAGAAGAGGTCCCAAAGACCAATAGAAAAAAGCTATTTTCCATTCTCAAGGATTTTCTTCTAGCAGCATATACAAAGTTTAACTCCTCACATCTGTGACTGCAATAACTCCTACACATTGTTTCTTTTAGTGAAGAAGTATTTTTGATGGCACTCCATTCTTAAGCATGAATGTCTGCTTAATCCAATGCAAGACTCCTCACACTAAAGGTGCTGATGCCACCTTAGCCCACTCCTGAGAATGGTCCTGCAGATAAACAGCCTCGACTTCTGAAGCCTCCGTGCTTCGGGAAAGCTGAGAGCTCTGCAAACCCAGCTGTAAGCACCCCTACAGTTTCTAGCTAGTTTGCCACAGCCTGAGGAATTAAGCTCTGAAGACCTAAGCAAAATCCTAGAGCTGTATTTCCCATCATTGCTGCCAAGTTTACCTAGAGCTGGAAACTACTGTTTCCAGGCTCGCTGGCTCAGAGACGGTTCACAATGACACACTCTGTTGGTTCAGTGCTCAGAGGTCATGTTTGGAGCCTTCATTTCATGGGACAAGTGCCCATGTGCTGCGGGGGCAGGACAGTCCCATGATGTAAATGTTTTGAGAGGGGATCCAGTTAGTCCAGGTATCTTGTAGCTCTGAGTGACAGTTCAGAGCAGCCTGATCAGCAAAAACACCTGTAACCAAAAGCCTTCAGGAAACCCAAAAGCTACTCTAACTTGAAAACCTGAAATTCCTATTAGTGTCAGGACCATGATCATGTTGGTGAGACTGACAAGATTGTCATCACTACTCAGCAGATGTGGGATTCCCAAGAAGCCTATTTCACAAACACCTTACATTGGAGTGTTTAAGCTGATTTTGGACCACTGACATTTTGTTTATTCAGAAATCTTGAAACACATGGATTTAGTCCAGTTTGGCACAAACCCAAATTTAAACAGAAATATGAGAAACAGAAATCCTGTACACTGTTTGCATTTATCTATAAAGTCCTGGTTAGAGAGGGTAACTAAGAGAACTGACGGTCATGATAAACAGGGTGAAAATATCCATTCCCTACCACCATCTTTCCATTTCCATTCTGATTCCCTATGAGCCAAACATTTACTTTCACATTATTCTGACTGCAGGAGCCACTGTGTATGACCTTTACAGGCTTCTGTGGTTCAACAAGGTACGAATGTTTTCCTTAGAGAGAATCTTCATCTTTGAAGGGCTTTTTCTTATTGTTAAAAAAACAGGTTTCTATACTCTGTAATACGTTCCCTCCCAAAATCCCAAGATGAATAATTAATTTTCCTATAGCTAATCAAAAGTCCTGAAAAAATAAAAGCTATCTTTGAGCAATATTTTCTATTCCATTCTAAATGTTCTAACTACAATTTACTTAATTAAGTAGATAAGGAAAATGGAAATTACAGAAAAAAATCTCAATATCTACTTGCTAAACATCACAGGGAGATAATTTTTATTAGCAAATAATCTATACATCTCTATTGTGTTATACAGCTACCAGTAGATGGTGCCTTGGTCTGTCTGGAAAAGAAAACGCTACACAATTGGCAAATCAGTAACAGGAGTTCTTATCTCAGACATTCAAATTATACACCAATTAAAACTATGCATAATTGACGACTAATTATCTCTTAATTAGGTGTTTTGGTTGCCTTAAATCATCAGCTGAACTATTAGCAGTATTTCTGCTTTCTGAGAAATATCTCAACTATGTTAAATATTTACAGATATTCTGGTGGCTCATATTAAACCTTTTCTAAGGTGACTGGAAAAAGAAATGTACCAGGGAGAGTCATGAAATTAACATTTACATTTATCGGAGTGGTGTAGAAGTTGGCACAAGATGGTTAGCAACCTTGTTCCAGTATATTTCAAGACAAATGTTAACAGCTCTATCACTATTTGTGAAAGAAAAAAAGTATAATGTAATCATCAAGAAACACCTCCTCATTTTAGCAATACTTTAGGATTCAGGGGAAGCATTTCGGAAAATGCTATATTGGATTTGGGCAGATTAACGTTTTTGGAAATGTTCTACAGTCTTCTGATTTATTCTGCACACATTTGGCCTTGCAACTGCAAGGAAATAAATTATAGATGCTGTAGAGAGTCAGTTTTCCAAAGCAAGAACCACTAGGTTTCTGGTATTAGATTTGATTACCTCAGAAAGTAAAAAGGTAATCATAATTACTGTAGCAGTCCACAATGGGGTAGTAATTTTCAACTACTTTACATAATGTAATAATTACACATGTAACAGATATACCTGTAATAATGCAATATGACACAGAATTTTTAATAATGGTATTTAATGTATTGAAAAACAGAATGTAGTTTTAGAATCTAGTACTGCGAGAAATGAATCTTTACGTCCATGCTGCTGTCCTGCTGACTTCAATTTTAAATTAATTTTTAATTTCTTCACTTAGTGGAGTTGTGTTTTCAAAAAAATAACTCTAGAGCAAAAACTCTATTTACTTTGAATTGAGAAATAATGAAAACATCTTTTCATATATTTAAATCAGATATAAGAAACCATCCTGTGCAAGATATAAATCTGAATATCTGGACTTTTAACTAGCAAAGAAACTAAATGTTTCCACTCTGCCATTCCCAGAAAGGTAATCAGATGAGCCACTTTGACAGAATATCGAAGTGCAAATGTATCATGAACAGCTATGTGACCTGTTACTGAAATCTCTGTTTCTTTACATCTGCATTCTCCTACTTTGCAATGTCAGCTAACTCTCTAGTCTGTCCAATTTAATGCCTACAGTCAACACATAAAACCTGACAAAATACTAAATATTATACTACCACCTTCCTTCAAAATATTTTCCAAAGCACTGTATACTACAAAATCTGTTGTTACCTGAATCACTTCTTTGCTATGTCAAGATAACAAACCTGCATTTGCTTTTCTCCAATCTTATGGTCCTACCCTCCTGCTTTTGGCCCTGCCATTTCACATGTCACTTCCTTCAGATTCCAGGATGGATATTACCCAGTGCCTAATCAGAGCACATTAAGTTCGTGTTTTGCGTCCAAATCTGTTGAGGATAATTTTCATAAATATTTGTTAATTATTATTATTAGCAATCCTGACTTTATGCTATGATCAACATCATCACCCCTATTGAAAACTGAAGCTAGGTATATATTTACATTTTTGGTTATACCTCAGTAATTTATAAACTATCCCACCCCGTACTGCTAGATGCCTTCCTGCCCTGGGGTTTTTTCCATTCCAAAAGAATTTCCTGCTCCTTGCAGAATTGTAACTACATGGTGACTTGGTGGATTTCCCAGGTTTTTGTTCTCAGTATACTCCCTTCAAATCTCTTTTTAAGAGAGATTTTATATTTACTATAAGAAAACATCAAAGTCATTTTAGAAGCTAATGTACCCACTTCATCATCAATACCCGTTTAGTGTTTCAAGAATTACAGTGTCTTCACACATAGCTATATGCAGTTACTCAGCAGCCTCTAAGAAAACCATTAAGGCACTTAGAAACTGAATCGTTCACCATAAATCATAGAGATTAGATTTAGGTATGCAGTCCCTGACAGGAGGAGGTTCTGTACAAGCCCAGCTACATGTGGATAAATACACATTTTCCAAGCAAAGATTCCAGAACCATGACCTTTGCAAAATTTGGAAAGGTTTTAAAAAACAAAAATCTCTGATCTTTATTTGTTAATCTAGTAATTAGGTTTGTGCTGCTGTTGTAACTTCTAATGGCAGCAACTGACAACTTTTACTTCTTGGAGTTTTACAAAAGTGTAAGTCATTCATGAATGATAAAAATTCAAAATGAACTCAACAATAAAAAAAGCTGAAATAAATTATGCTACACAGTAAATTTTATTACAAGGGTACACATGCTTCTTGATTTACATTACACTCCTCCTTCAGCTGCTACAGGCAGAGTATTAACAGGGGAAAGAATATCAGTTCTGAAACAGGGGCCAGTAAGCTGAAAGAACAGTAGTTTCCCCTTTAAAAAAAAAAACACCCTTGAAAATTTATGTATGAAGTACCTTTGATTATTTGTTGTGCTACATACTAATGAAACGTAAATCTTCACCATAATTCATAGTCTGTTCTGGCATACAAACTAATATAGGGTGCCAAAAATAGTTTTCCTCAGAAACAGCAGTGCAGAAAAAAAAGAACCCAACCATATACTACTAAAGTTTGCAGTAGGCTTGTTTAAGAATAAGTAAATTTCTTATTTCAAACACATTTAGGCATTCCACATGTACACTAACATCATTTCTAACTTCACTGCAACAATAATTGTTCTATGCTATGGAAACACTTAAGGGATTAACTAGTCTATGATCAAAAATGAATAACAAGATTTTTTTTCATTAAATACAAACCAAGTTTTTCCAGGCAGTGCTTTGCTGCTGAGGTTGAACCTTTTAAGTTAAACTGACCTTCCCAGTTAAAGCTCAGACACTTGTGAACCTTTCATTTACACTTTTGGGAGGAAAGGAAATAACTAGTAGAACTGCATTATCTCCAGATACAGCTTTAAAACGGGTAGAAAATTTTGCTGCTCAGGCACAAGTTGAGATCAGACTTACAAGTCTGACAGTTATAAAGAGATATAGGTGCGTGAAGGCAGCTGATCCAGAAGCAGGAATGCTGTTGCTGTCCTTAGCGACAGGGTACATCAACAGATAGCCAGGACAGTGTTTTAACGGTATTTGCTCGTTTCATCTGCACTTGCTACTTCTCAGAATATGGGAGCAACTGATGAAAAACAAAGACATCTGTAACCAGCTTCAATGACAAAAATCCCTTACCATAAAATTAGTTTCCTGAGACCGAAGAATCTGTTGTTACTGCAGTTATTAATATTTGCATAGCTGTCAGAGCTGAAGCTTTATGACTGTGTACTACTTCAAGGACCACTGACCATTATTTGAGGTGCTGGCTACAGTCTGAGTTACTGCTTTTCAATAAACGTTACAGCCTTCAAACTCCATTACCAGTGGAGTCTGAATTACATCTACTCTCAAAATAAAATAAAAATGAGCAGAAACTAGTTATGTGGCTTTGCCACGTATTCTGTTTAGAGTTCTAGCCTATTTAAGACAGCAGCATTTTCTCATGGAGCCCTATTTAACAGATACATAAGGCAGGGTAGACCTAAAGGGTTGGAACTCTCAAAGACACTCAGTCAAATGTAGAGGTGGAAAGTCTGGATGATAAATCATGTCCTTTTACTTGGACACTTGAACCCTCCAATACCAAAGATACTACAGACTTCCTCTGAGAAGATGCATAAACTGCTGTTGCCTGTGGAAGTCTGGAACAGCTAAGCTTACAGGTCTGTATACATCTTTACTTTCCAGTCAACTTTACATTACACAAAATGGAGAAAAAGTGTGGTATAAACTATTCCAATAATTCAACACGAAAATATCCAACATTTGTGTGCCAGCATGTAACTACTACACACTTCTGAGAAAAACTGGTAGCTGTCCATGTCACGCCCGATAACAGGTCTATTTGTGGAAACAGCTCTAAGCTGTAGATGTCCTATATCACCATCTTTCTAATGACCCCTTATGCAACTGTGTCAGTTTTCTGATTCTCCTTTGATGTCAGGGAAGAAGAGATCCCATAGCTAAATAAAATGCTTTTAGCACCAGGAAATTTAAACACAGTGTTTTCCCCTGAGGGTTGCAGAGCTCTCTTCCTGACTGAGCACCCAGCTGTGCGCGCGTAGCCATTGTGGACAGAAGTAGTGTGCTGACTAATGGGAACCTAGAGTACAGTTCTATAAAGAAAGCAGGACTTCATCTAAAACTGAAAATTTCCTACATAGTTTCTATGATTGGCAAGTAATTCACTGCTATCCAGTGCTGCAGAACTTCTATTCCAAGGTCATGAGGCTCACCAGTGAAAATGGATCACTGGGTAGTTGCTGGCAAAAAGTTACCGGAGATCAGCACATCTTCAGGGATTTGTTGTATGGACACAAACATCACATATCCTTTTTACAAAGTCAGGAAATCATATTTCAAAAGAAGATCTTTTGTGTTAGAATCACCAGGGATTTATTAAGATTCAGTGGGAAAAGCCTCTAAGCTTGCTGAAGAGGTAACTTGCATAATAAAAGTATTTGAGGAAGCAACTGTGAGCCATTGATCTAAATAAACAATCACCTGCTGGGATGTACAGTTTCTCCTTGCAGTCATGAAAATCTTGAAGAGAACTGCATGCAAAAATAGAGATAATATAGGTGACTGACAGAAAACGAAACTAAGCATCTTGTATAATGAGGAGTGCTGCTCCTTCCCCTATAGAAAATGAAAAAGTAAGAGCAGTAACTCCAACATCAACAGCCAAACCTTCCCAATGAAAGACGAGTAATCTTAGCTCCAGTGCCAGCATTACAGGAGGCATAAAAGGAGAGTAGTGAAATGCATATCAACAACAGTACTTGAAATATCAGCTACAAGGGAAGTAAGGTCACTATTTCTGCTTCCTTAGGAACTCATTCTTTATATTATCTATTCTTGACAGGTCACAATGAATAATGTAAATACAGGAGACAGGTACTCGGATTGTATTTGAAAAATGCTAGATGTTCTGAAGTGAGTATTTAGTCCTCCACAAAAGTATTGTGTAAAAGGCATGTGCCAAATTTCATGTTGCTATCTTACTCCTACGAACAGAGTACTTCTCAAAGAAGCCACAGTAATTTCCTTCATTCTAACAGGATTAAATGAAACCTTCAGCAGTGAGTTGACGTAAAATATCACTGCATTTTTAAACAACACGACCTGACGAATGCAGCATGACTGCATTTGTGGAAACGACTACGGTGCAGATAGTTTGGTGTCCAAGACCCTTTGTGCATAGGCCAGCTTCCGTGATGTCCAAAGCCCTGCACTAGAAGACAGAGCTAACTCTCTAAGCAGCACACAAAGGCAAAGGTGGCTAATTCAGGAAACTGATTTCTAGACCATTTGAAAATTAATTCAGAGACCATCTAGAAGAGTTCCCCATTCCAAACTAGAACGCAAATCCATCATCAGTATCTCAACTCTCCCAACGAGTCCTTTCATCAGTATAACAGTAACTTCATTTTTGTAAGAATTATCGTCCTTTAAATGGACACTGTCTAACAGAGTGATAGCCTGATATCAACCACTTTTGCACTTTTTTGTGAAGGTGAAAACTAGTATGCTAAGAGATGTAGATGCAGAAGATTATAAATATTAGAACTGTGAGCCCATTTAGTACTGGCCTTGGAAACTTCAGCCTCTGGATAGGGTTGAGCCATGACTTCCCTCTCTTAACGCCAAGTCCTAGGAAGGCTCATATATTTTTAAAATTTCTGTTGCATACTGAATCATAAAGTTAACATATAAAACTAAACTTGTTTTCTCTGAAAAGCTTCCCACTCCATCTAGCACTTGAAGGTCTTACCTACTGCTAGAGCATCAAAGATTAGAAATCTATACAGGTAATGGGAACTTCAGGTGTTTCCTTGGAAAAGAACAAATCACAGCATAAAAAAAGTTGAGAGCTAAATAATAATCTTACTGATTTAGGAAGGCAAATACAGAGAACAATATTAACTCCTGAAACAGTTTCTATAATCGGACCTTAGCACTCCTTTTCCACTGCATAAAATTAGAGCGACTTCCTTTCTAGATGGAAGAAGTTTTTTATGAAAAATTTGCAGGACAGGAAACAAATACTCAAGCACCATCATTTCCAAGACAGAACTGTCTAGACTGATGAACTTCCATGGGCCTCTAAAATAAATAAAAAAATACTTGTGCAACTGTGGCAGATAAGTAAAAGTCTGATTAAAAAAAAAGGCAAAAGAAGGGATGTAACCAATGATCAAGGATTCCCTTTATCAAGCATTAAAACATGCTGCCACTAAGGTGTTATACTGCAGTGGAAACAGCACAGGAAGGAGCTGCAATCTGGCCACATCTGACAGAGTTGCACATCTTAGGAATACATCACCTTAATAGCGTTTGTCTTACAATGACGATACAAGTACTTTCCAATCTCAAAGGTGAAAGGAGTGTGTGATGCATTTACAGCTTAAATTGCTTCATGGCTTTGTTTAGGAAGGCTATTTGACAATTGAGGTTGTTCTGTCCTTAGAAAGTGGCATTGGTGAGTGTAAAAAATACCCCTAATATAAATAGAAGAAAGTAGTTAACCTTCAAGGGTTTTTTATATAAAATAATACATGCATACATGTTAATAAGATCCACAAATTCATCCTTCGACACTATGTAACGCTTATATTTACAGTTTAACATTCATGTATCATTAAGAAAAGTCTAGCTTTACTTAACACAACACAGTGATAATATTGCTCTGCTAGTTTACTTAGAAGATGACTACTTTAATCCAGGAGGCTCCCCAGCAGATGACTTTATCATATATATATATGTGTATATATGAAACAGACTCTGTATTTTATAAAAAGGATGGGGGGGGGGGGTGGCCACTAAAATGGAAATCTGTAGAATAGTTGTAATTATGGTTAACCGGCAAGGATTTTGAGCTTGTTCCAGTTTCCTGAGTGAATCACTAGGAATAATGCAATTTTATTACCATTTTAAGAATCTAATTTTTAAGAATTAATTCTGTACGGAAGCTATAGCCAAAAGCTGGTCATCCACATAAAGATCTCCTTGATTGGTGCAGGGGACACATTATTTACAAATCCAGCAATAGTAATAGTAACTATAAATATTGTTGAAACTCCTGCGGGGGGACGGGGGGGACGGACGGGACACAAACTTCATTGCATTAATTTTTTTTCAGTCTCCCACCGCACAGTATCTCACTATTCCAGAAAATACTGAGTGAAATTGATTGCAATGAAGTCAAAGAAAAATACAAATTCTAACCAAACAGACTTAGTGTTAACTGAAGTTTGTAATATTGTAACATGATACAGACACTCAATCTTTAAGAAAATCAGAGGCTAAGAAAGATAATGGTTAATGAATGATTACACTTAAATATCTAGGTACATACATACATATTTGTACGCCCTCTTTTATGTGTACATCTAAATGAATAAGATACATTACAAATAAACATTTATGTTCAATAATTTTAACTTCAGATTCTAAAATCAACAGTCCAAAGTCTGATTCACTACAGAAAGCACAAGCATCATCATACTTATACACAGACAATACAGCATGCAAAGAATAATATTTGTATACTTTTGTATGAGTAAAAACACGAAATCCAATGCAAAGCTAAGACATCAACATCTTTATAAGCACAAAACAGTCATACTAACCTGTATTTTGATCGGCCAGGAGAAATTACTGACATACACATAGAAAGTGATGTTTGGGTTGCTCCGAAAATTAAACTTTTCACAGGAAAAGCTGTCTCTGTATTCCTTAATATTGGCCTTGGAAACAACAGGAATCTCTTCTCCAGATATTGTTCCAGCTAAAAAAAAACATGTGTGTATATATATATATTTATGACAAATATTAATCATCATTAAAGGTGCCAAAGTCGCTTTCCACAAGAAACAAATTCTTGAATTACTTTTGGTATCTTCCTTCAACTGTAATAACCCTTTATTACGGTTTACATGGCACAACAGGCATATTTCATATACATCCAGAGAATTCACAGAAACTCTTACTCTGGCTTCAAAAGATTATGAATGAATCACAAAATTGATAGAAGTTACATGAATTTTAGAAGAAAGTTTTTATGGTCAACTAAACAGATAATACGCTTTCCTCTAGTAATTTACATTCTATTTCAATAAAAACTCATAGGTTAATAAGGTGTGAAAGTGAATTTATGTAACTCTTACATTATTGCTGTAAAGTTTTAATTGTTCATGAAATCTTTAATAACATACCTACTAATAAACACATATCATTTACGACAAATATATGGGTGACGGCTAAATTAAAATAAAGGAACAGATAGAATTTGCTATGGTATGTTAAAATACTTCAGAATTACACTGATGAAGAAATTCATGAGTTTATGTAAGACAAACTCTGAACCTTCTCTAAAAAGTTTTGTGGGTTTTTTTTCTTATTTTAGTATAATTTTATTTTAAGCACCATGTTCTCCTTGGATGTGTTTTCAGAAAGTCAATAGAACCAATTCACAGAAACTGTCTAAATAAAGCTTTTTTTCCTTCTTACTAAAACAAAGAAAAGTAATGGGGTTCAAAGTTGGAGAAAAATAGATAAGCAGCTCCTTTTATCAGCATACACAGAACTACTTTATTGTTTGATATCAATGTTAAGGTTAATAATTAAATTTTTAGCTTGAACACTGAAACAAAGAAATTAAAATCTCAGTCTCTGCAGTAGTTAAGGAAGCAATTTATCTTAATTAAAATCACAGTATTTCATAACATTGTCATTTTAAAAATTTAAATAGACTACAAGCTTTTCCTACCAAAGTAATTTTAATTGAATAGGAGATAAAGTTAACATATTAATGAACCTTTGTTCAGCTTGCAAATTATCATCTGAGGTTTCAATAATATAATTAATAATGGCATAATGAAAATGGCAAAAGAACACATTTGGTAAAGTTTTATTATCAAAATTAGCAACAAAGAGACAATCAGGTTAAAACAGATTGAAGGATCATGAAATCATATGGGAAAAAGTCACCATACCAGAATGCACCCTCACCTGTAGAACCAATAGACCATGTGATATTGAGGTTGAAGTTGTTTGATGCGTTAATTGATATATCCAAATTTTTATTTGACTGGATAAAAAAAAAGAAAAAATATTGAAGTTAACAAAATATATCAGAATGTATTGAATATACCTCTAATTCCCATAATTGAATATAGCCTTTTAATCACTTTCTGTTATTTATTTTAAACATCACTAGAAATGGCAATAACTCAGAGTCAAGGACAATCCCCTCTTTTGCTTCAGTAAGAACAGGATACAAGTGAGCATATAACTACACCAGTTCTCTCTTCAAATTGTGATAAAAATAATGACATAATTTTCTTTATAAAACTAAAGTAAAAATACATGCCAAATGGCTACATTTTAATCACAATTCAAAAATTACTTTTCTCATCTCGTAATAAAGACTTCTTAACTGAAGGATATACTCCTTTAATTCATCTCAGGAAGATACTAAAACTTGTAATCCATGGGAACAATAAATTAAACCAGTTGATAACTTTTTGGAGTATTAGTTGTTCTGAAGTATATCTACCGTTTAGAAAGTTTTCTCAACGAATGCACTGGAATAATTTTCCGATTTCAAAAACATTTGAAATATTTTAATACCTTATAGGCACTTAGTACACCTTTAATCACGGTTAAATCCAATGGAAAACTTGATCACGACTTTCCAAAACTTGTCTACAGTTAATAACATTTTCTTACCTGTTCTGGATTTGCTATAAAGTTTATGGCAGTGTGATGGCGATCATCCTCTTGTAATAAGCTGAAGGTAAACTGGTAATCAATCAAAAGGCTGTCTGTGGGCAAAACAAAAATGAAAAATAAAATAGATGCAAGTGTATACATATGAATAATATGTTATGCAAGCACCTAAAAATTTACTGTTCACTTTTATTTTAAAAAGCATGGAGTAATCTACAAAATGCATTACTCACGCATTTTGCTGTTCAAGAATTTGCACTGCAATGTCTTGAAACAATCAAAAGAAATAAGTGAAGCAGTAAGAAAAAAAAGAAAAATAACTAAAGAAGCAGATTCAATCACAGAGCAGCTACTGCACATCACTTGAAACAGTCATTCTTTGTAAAGGAATTACTCCAAAATACAGTATCAACTATTGTTAGAATGCTATCGGTTCCCTAATATTACTCTGAAATAATTATTCCAATATTCTCTTCGACATGCATTTAAATTTTTTAGTTTTACAGTCATATGCTTTACTGTTTTATATAAATGGTTCACATAGCTACATTACTAGAACACATTTTAAAATTACTAGGTTTAAAGTTTTGGAAAAAAGTTTCATCTATAATAAAATTATATAAGATGAAGGCATGATACTACAGTAAATAAGATTGCTAATAATAAAATGGCACAGTGGAATTTTTGATAGAAATTATGATTACCAAGCACATCCTTTCTACATTGCAGGAATTTTAAGAGATTTTCTAAGTGGCGAGTGATATAAACTTTTCATACAAGAGAAACAAGTAGCAGTTCAGCATTGACTCAGAAAGATCATATTTCACTTCCAAAAGACATTTGTTGTACACATTTTTCTTTTAGCCCATGAGAGGAATGGAGTCTGCCAGGCAGTTCCTCCTGCTCCTGCACACTAAGAGCACTGCCCGGCTGGCTGGTTATGGTAGGCGTAGGTGCGGAAGGGAGAAAGGGCCATCCTCAGATGACCCAAACCATGCTTAACCATTCCCAGAAGGAGCATAAAGTGATTTTAACAAGTCTGAAGACGTAAGTTTTCAGCCATCCCATTCTGTTCCTGAAGCTGAAGAAATGAGATGAACCCTTAGTTGGGTCATAGCACTGAGAATGAGTGAAATGGAACTTTTCTGCAGTGGGAAGGGGTAGGGGTAGATTTGTTGGAGCGAAGCAGGTTTCCAGCACATCCATAATGTAAGAAAAAGACCCAGTCACCAGGGATGACTGTTGCTGCAGTTCACAGAGCGTGCCACACAGGATCCCAGCAGGCAGTGTTCAGTGCAGACAGATAGTCAAGAATCAGCAGAGCCCTCAGAGATGTAAACTGCATTAGCAGATTCATAGTCCTTGTGCAACAGTTGTGAACCAGAGGCTGATGCAGTGGATGGATCTTGAATGCCCTGTTACAGGGGCATTATGGTTCTACAGGGATCAAAAGATTCTGTTTCTTCCTCTGTCACAGGATATAAGGAGGTGCCTTGTAAGCGTACATGATTCAGATTATTATTTTGTGCTTGTTAAGATCTGGTTAGATGCAAGTCATCTTTGATGCTACACCCTAGTGAATAGTTTTGAAGCCCTATTTTGATCCCTCTATCGATGACATTCTACTAGTCACCAATACCACACGAGCAGCGTGTTACAAATAAAAAATGTGTGATCATAAAAACAAAATCAGTAAATACAAAGAGAGTGAAAGATTAAGTCAAAGCAGGAAAAAGCTGTGTCAGCCTTTTGTTGGACTCAATAGTTAGCTTACTGCTGACAATCACCTTATCTGCAGCTAAACATCACGTGAAAAAATACACTCTATTGTATCCCATGAGAAGCCTTATATAGAAGGAGAAAAAAAGCTTACTGGGCAATGAAGCATGAATACAGCCACTGTATTGTCCTACTAGTTAAAGAAAATGGGCTTTGTTTGCTTCCCCCCCCCCCCTCCATTTAATGTGGAAAGAAAATTAGAAAATAAAGGAGTTACATGAAAGGAATTACCATGACCTTTAAAGCTGAAAAGTCCACCTTCTCTAATGTTAGTCATCACAGTTCCATTATTCAAATAAGAGTAAGTCAATCTAGATGTCTTAGATAATGAGTTTTCATCAGGTATTTGCAAGCTTATGAAGGCAAAACATGAAGCGATATTAAATTAAAAGACTCCATTTATTAATACTGCTTTACACTTCTATAGATATGCAAATCTAATTAATAAAGTCTCATTGACTCTATTAGTAACAGTGTGCCATATCTACATATTTAACAGTAAGATTACCATTACACCAGAACATAGTTAAAGGTAGCAGGACAGCAAAATATGGCAAGTAGAGACTGACCCCATTAAAGGGATTAATAAACCCTTCAATAATCATGAGTAGCAATGCCAAAAGACTAGGAATAATGTACAGATATGCTAAATCTCCTGACATGGTTCACTTGGGGTCTCACAAAATACAAATAACTGCTTCAGCATGAATTTTTGCAAATAAAATTATTGTAAAATTATGGTGGACTAGCCCCGCAGCATGCACTCCTACAGAAATGCGCGCTACTGCAAAGTCTACAAGATGCAAGAGGCAGTGCAGACAGGCCTTCTGGACAAGATATTGTTGATTTGCTCACAATATAGAGAAAATAACCATTTAAAAATGCCATAGTCTTCCTCCAAGTCCAGATCGTGCCCTCTCAGAGATGCAGAGTATCAGCTAAAGACCAGCAGTGATATGTACTAAAGATCTGATCATAGGGCAAAACTGGGAATAGACAGTACTCGTCTCACAATCACATATGAACAACTAGCTTTTCTGCTGTTATGAGCTTAAAAAAATTGTGAAGTCATTTACTCTTAAAACAATGACTACTTATTTTCTGGAGTTTGTTGTTGTTGTTCTGTTTGTTTCTCTGCTTTTTAATTTCTGTTTTACTTGCTAAAAGCCAAGCAAATGGGAACTTGTTTTTCGAGGAATGTAAGAGAAGTCCTTACACTGATAAAGGATGTTAAACTATACAGATCCTCATAACTCCACCATCTGTAACAAATCAGAAAGATACTGCCACTTTTTTTTTTTACTGCATTTTTACCTAAAATACAGTTGAAACACTAAATCACGAAAAACCATAACAGTTGGTTCTGTATGGCACCTTTTATGCCCAAGACATCTCGAAGTATTTTATGGAGTTATTAATCAGCAATCACTCCATTAATAGTATCAAAGATAGCTATATATCCCACACAGTAGCCATTATCTCCTCTGTAGTACTCAAAGAGCCTTGAATGATGCAGCTTGTGTTATTCAAGCAGAGTTCTGAGAGCCAACACATGGAATTCACCCTGGGATTCCTCAAAGGTGCCAAAGGACCTTTAACTTATGCCAAGCCAGCCCTACAAAATGGGAGAACTTCACCGAACTATTCAGGAGCACATTTCTTAGCACTAATGGACACAAATTATGAAGTTTTTATTGCAGAGAGACCTGCAGTATAGAGGGACAAATCATTAAACCGATCTTGGCCACAGAGTGGAAGCCGCATAGCAGAACCACATACTTCTTCACAGACAATTCTAATTTGCGGATGATACCTAAAGTGCGTATGACTTGACTGAAGCGGAGAGCACTGCCCTATGCAGCTATATCATTCAACAGTGCCAATGAGGTTGAATGCTAATGAAAAAGCTGGCACTGAGCAAACATTCCTTCCCATCTTTCTGAGGGCTGCAAAAGTATGCCGAATAAGTTTTATCATTTGGAGGAAAGTTTATTTTCACAGCGAGGATACTTACGGTTGGCCAAAACTTTGTTAAAGATTTTCCTGGACCTAGTCTTAAATTGAACATCGCAAATCTCTGGAAGCCTCTAAAGCTAGATTTTATTACAATATAAATTAGTAGAACTAATTTAAGAGGAAATTCAAAGTGAGAGTAGAAATTCAAAGGGATTGTAAAGTCTCTCTTCCATCTATTGCATCCCGCTGCTGTCTGTCTCACTCTCCTTCCTCCCTCTTTTCATCTGTTTCAGCTCACACCATAGGAGACTCTTGCCTCACACGTATTCAGCAGCTCTCAGGGAAAATATCACCTTCTTCTCCTGCCGAAGGCTTCACCTTTTACAGCCTGCAGCAGGCAGAGCAGCTTTCCTTCCTACTGCCAAGCCCCATCCTGAACACAGCCCTAAAACATAATCTATGCCAATACATCGTAAGTGCACGTAGACAAACTAAGCAGTTACATAGTACATCACACCGTATTTCCCAATTCATAGTGCCATTCAATCTAAACAGCTTAGCCTGGAAATAAATACAAAATTTAAACTAAAATTTAGTTGTAGAGTATGACCTGTTCTGAACAGTTAAATGCGTAAGTAGCCAAATGTATAATATCTAAATGTAGAAACAGCTATTTAAAGTACATTCAGTATATCCTGTCGATATATATTGCTGTGTATATTTACAATCAGGAATTTAGAGAAGCCTGAGATTTTACTCCATGTAGAAACAGCTATTTAAAATACATTCAGTATATCCTGTCGATATATATTGCTGTGTATATTTACAATCAGGAATTTAGAGAAGCCTGAGATTTTACTCCATGTATTTTTTTTCTCCGTTAAACCTTTAAAAAGCCACAAGTATTTTTACACTTTACATAAACACAGGAAACTTTTAATAAGTGCTTCTGTTCATAAAGACACACACAGAACAGATTGCTTCAATTACGAAAAAAAATTTGGATCACATACAAACAGAAACTAAAAAAATCTCACTGCCTTTACATTCTGGTGTAGGATGATACTGAAAGCACAAAGATAACAAATACTAAACATAATCATCAAACTGCCACATGAGCAACACCTGATAAATGCAGTCTCATAACTTTCATCTGGCTGACCTACGGAAACAAGATCTTAAACTGTTCTCAAGATCCGGTGAACTCTGAAAATAAAATAAACAAATTCAAACACTACCACTTCCATAAGAGGTAGCAATCAAAATCTTATCAATAGCCATTAACATCCAAAAATCAAATGTACAAACTTATAGAATTATTTCAGTGAATTAGAGAAGAAAATGCTTGATTGTCCAGAAGCACCATTGATGCACTCTGAGTTTCATTCTGGTGACTCTTCCATTTTTCTGTAATAATTAAAAAGATCTAGAATACGAATCTCACCTTTGTTTAAAACACTTTGCCTCAGTCTAGGTTTCATTCTCAACACATTTTAAATTCACAAAGTGTCAATTAGCTACAATGATTTTCCAAAGAGACCAGGTAGTTAACTATCTTGAGCATTGCAAAGACTCTTAACTATTGAAAAAATGTTAATGACATTACAGAATGAGTGTTGCATTCTGTAATTTTTAAAAAAGTTAACTGAAAAATAATTTTGCTGAAACACCGTTTTTTTAACAATTATTTGCTCTTCTACATATCCTTGATATTTTGGCAATATGCATAAGAGTTTCATCTTAGTTTCGGATTGTTTCAGTAGAATCTTAATATCCAGCATTTCCATTTTTTCGTGCCATCAATATCTGCCGTGTTTACATTTTCCCACTTAATATGTTTGAAATTTTTTTTTTTTTTTAAATGATGTTCGGAGTCTCCCCGTACTGATAGGCAAGGGAAACAGACTGGACCACTACCACATTACGACAGCAATAATCCTTTCCTACTTTGTGTTGGTAACAACGGCCTGTAAAATGTCTAGTGTGTTGTTGCCTCAGATACACAGCCCAGACCTTCATCTCAAATCTGATACAAGATACAGGTGACTCCAGTGCCAGCCAGATAGAATTTAAACATCCACACACTAGAGTATAATCTATAAACTCCCTGAACTTTTATGCCTAAAGTTTCACAGGAGAAGTTTTGAGGACATAGACAACCCTTACACAAACTCAGAGGCCACAGCTCAGATCTTAATTCCCCACCACACACAGTGTTTGGAATCCACAAGCTGGGTATTTTTGACTCAAAGTTTCTCCAGGAGTCAGCCCAACGCAGAGTTCAGCACAAACATCACCCACCATGTCACTGGAGCATGGCTTCCTCTTCAGAGCTCTCACGGGAAAAAACATGTTGTAGGCTGCCTTCTTTTTGACAGCATTAAACTCAACTCCTCCTAGTTTTGCCTAGCAGGGCATGTGCCCCTGTCGCCTTTGTGTAGGCAAGGGAGAAGTGGCGGAAGGATTCACATCAGCAAAGAAAAAAGATTCAATTTGCACACAGAGAGACAGAGCCTAAAGGAAGTCAAATGACCCAGGCACTCAGCAGGGAGAGGCGAGTCCCACAGTCTTGTTTCTGTTCCCAGGCATGTTGCTTCATTTTGTATTAAAAATCATTGAATAAGGTAGAAAAAGGACGTTGGGAGATAAGGCCACAATACCATACTGACATCATCAACCGTCAAACATAACAAGGACTCCAGGTTATTGAGTCTTCACATCTCTATTTTGACTTTTTCAAAACACTTGATGGCTTTCACAGTCAAAATGAGTCATTAAAATCATTCAAAATGTCAGTAATGAGCACGTGTGAGAACACAACAATAATTAGGTGAAGAAAGCCATTTAATTAAATGAGGAAGATAAATTTCAAAGCAATTGTTTAATCCTAGTATTGCTGTTAATTTTCAAGAAAGTCTTTTCTTTCTTTAATGAAGGCCCATGACTTTTAATATGGTTAATATGGCTTAACATGGGAGTTTTATACTCATATGCAACAAAGAACAGACCTATTCCCCAGCTTTTGTATTAAAAGAAAACTTTGTGTTTTCTAAAATGCCAGAACGTTCCCAAAAGAACAAAGGCCAGACAGAAATCTTGATTTTAAATTCTACTTCACTATTTCTAAGTGCCACTACAAGTCTCTAAGAATATATAATTACATAGGTAATTATTTCAAAAAATGTTTTTTTTAATTGGATGCATCTAGTATAAATCAGTGATAAAGTTATACACAAAAAGTTATGTTAAAGAGCAATATTAAGTGTGTAAAATGAACTGCTACAATCAAGGGTGCCTGTGAATTATTTTTGGGTGAGTGCTCACTTAATGGGCAGCTATTCAACACTTTGTTCCACGCTCAGTACTCAGTGTTGGGCCTATGCCTCATTTACTACATACTACACAAACGCTTTTCTAAAGGCAGAATTAATGTCTAATGTGGTTTTCTATAGTATTCATCATTATCATTTTCTAAGTTCTTCAGAAAAGTTAATGAATTTGTTACTACATTACTGTGAGATGATCAGGCATTATTAGTCCCATTTTATAGGACAGGAAATGAAACAAAGAGACCAAGGACAAAAACATCCATTAATCATGAGTAGCCAATCTGAAATACCTAGAGTTTGAATCTTCGTAATATTTTGAATTGTGTAACACTACATAGGCTCATTCTTATTTCACAGCTCCTTCCATCATTGTAATTCTCTCCACTTTTACAAGCCAACAGGAAAGGAGCATACATTCATCTTTCCATTACACAACTACTGATTCTTCCCCCACAAACCAATTCATTCAGTGCATTGTAAAGGGAAAGTTCCCTGGGAAACAGTATGTAGCCATGTTATTAGAAATTGTACAATCATGCCCTAATAAAAATGCAAGTAAAAAATGATTGGGCCAGCAACCTTAATTCTTCCACTTTCCTGGCACCCACTGCCTAAACAGCATATTACAATAAGGAGGTTTTATTAAGTAATTTTAAGAATCAGGCTGGAGTAAATTCTAGAGAATCACTTTACTTTTGAGCTTGCTTCTTCCTTTCCCCAAATCTTTCTAGTAGAGAGGCCCAGTTCATTACATCTCTTAGCAGAGAGGGAAGAACAAACCTGAGTTCCCGAAAAGGGAGCGAGAACATACATATCTGGACACATAATGGGTTTTCTAACTTTGGCCACTGGTCATTCTCCCATAGCTCCTGTCACATAGTTTTTAATACACATTTCTGAAACTGAACAACATGACAAAAGATTTTCACACATATACAGAATTTCTGAGAAATACACCCAGCATTTTGGCTCCAAAAGTTAAAGTTCGGCAAAAGTTCTGAGTCAAAAGTACCGCAATATGTGTCAGCCAGCCATATGAATAAAGCATGCAACCAGACCCACTCACAAGAGTCTCGTTCCCAACTACAACCTAATTATCACATTTTATAAATGCTGGGTGAGGATCATAAGATCTTTATCCAATCAATGATTAAAGTGCTTTGTTCACATGTTTGTTTCTGATAACTAATAATAATAATTAAATTATGCTGAAAACTAGGGTAATGGACATCAAAAGATGTCAGCATGTGCTTCCTCAAAGGGAATCCTTATGGCCAACTCGAAATGATGATGTATAGATAATCACTAAATCTGAAGGAAGAGATGGCACACTATTAAGAGTACTAGCCATAAACCAGAAAATTAAAAAGTTTATTAGCAAAGGATGGGTTACAAAAAGATGAAACGCTTCTTCATTCACTGAATAAATGGCTGGCCTTACGTACAACCATGTACGTATTAATAAAAACTTTTAAGACTGTAGTTAAGAAATTATATTTCAACCATTCACTTCCACCAGTAACATTATTTCAATATCTTCACTACACTAAAAGGCAAACAGACAATTACATGCCTGAGTTGGTACATTTTCATCATAATTCTACAATAACTAATTTTGTGACTAGAAACCTCATAAAATAGTGGTATTCTATTTTCATTTCTTGAATTTACTTTTAAAGTTAAGAGTAGAAACCTCCCTCATGACTGCAACATCAGAACCATCACAGTCAGTCTTCCCACATTTTTCTATTTAGGGACCTCTCTATTCATGCTGATTCTAAAATACATACTCTCCTCTTTTCATTGCACAGGCAGTTTGTCTCTCTCCTGCTCTTTCCTGCGATTGTTCTCTACTTCCAGTAAGAGGTTGTTGAGAATAGTCCTATTCATATTTCTCTCTATCAGCAAAAATGTTGCTTTTGAAACCAAGTTCCATTATCAAATGCTATAAATCATATTCATTTATAACCAAAATAAATTCTGCTTGTATCACATCAAAGTTAGGGGGTTACCACCAGACCTATTTTCAGTCAGCGTAATTATTTTGAACTTTCAGAGCAGCTGCCTGATTCATTCCTCTGTCATCTGTATCTAACAGTCATCCACCACCTCATTTTCATTGTTCTATTCAAATATGTTGGTGTCCAACATTACTTGTCCATTGTGACAAAACAAAAAGGCATTTACTGTGAAGTCTTCACTATCAACTAGCAAAAAATTGCATTTTTGCTAAATGTAATGAGCACAGAATGAGCTTCAAAATACTCCAGCACTTACTATTTATATGCCTATCTTTTCATGTAAAGAAGGAGCATGTGAGGCTGAATTCCACAGAAGTTCAAAGTTTTAAAAAAACATTCAGCAATAAGAATTCATTGTTTCTTTATCTGTACTTTAAACAATATACTAGGCTAAAAAGCCCACAAAAAGACACAGGGATTAGTGCCATACTCAAATTGGGTAACTAGATTTTATTTTAAACAGAAATCTTTTCTCTTATGAAATTTTCAGCTGCTATTTGGAAAGGTCTAATAAGTTGTCAATTTTGATCCTAAGGGAGGGCCAGATACGGAAAAATCTGACCCGAGTTAAAATTTTATTCAGCTAAATATTACTAATAGTCTAGGCTTACTCTATATTGAATAAAACTTTCTGAAGATGTCTGATCTTTTTCTAAGACAGATAAGCCCAGAGATCAGATGAGTAACCCTTGACGCTCTCTACTGACTATAGAAAGACCTAGAAGGTTAATTAAGGCTGGACACACAAGTTTTAAAAAGCTAGTTAGGTGAGATGCATCTCTCTGTAACTGTCATAGAAGTAAATGCGTAGGTATGTAAATGTTATGGTAAGCAAGGAAAGACTCGTTGCTGAGATCTAAAAACTGAGGAACATACATAATTACCTGGGTTCTTTTAAGAATACCATCTAAGACTACGTTCCTAAAGTTTTTCAACCATGGACCACAACCAGATCTCATTATTTTCATAGATTTTTCACCAAAGTCTTAACTGAAAACACTGCAACAGCTGACAGGGTTTCTATCAACACCTGCGACCCTTTACAAGTTCTGCACAGGACAATGGTCCATAAACAGAGTCTGGAAATCAATGAAATAGAGAATTATGAACAAATATTAGTAAAAGAAGAAACAACAAAGAAAAGTGAGTGTGTCAATTGGCAGTTATCTAAACATCAATTTTAGAAAAAAAGTTCTAGATTTCTCTGATGATGGAGCATTTCCAAGCTCATGGCACAGGCATTACGATTAGTCAAAAATAGAAGTGTTATTACTTGATAGAAAAGACTGCTCACTAAATAAACATTCAGTTTGTCACAACGGACAGTCTTTGTAATATCTTCATTCTTGTAATATTCTTGAAGCGTTAGAAAAGTGAGAGGAAAGTACAAACAAAACCAAGGGAAAAAACTCATTAAAATATTATGGTAGAAATTTATCTTTCCGTTAAATTTTCTTCATAATGATCTAGAAGCATCATCAGCTTTACAACACTCGTATTAATACTACAATTATAACATGCAACAACATTTTGCAATGTACTAGCACCAATACTGCCTAACCTGATTCTAATTTTTTTCTTTAGTTATATAGCATACACACACTGAAGAGATCTCCAATTTTCTTGTTCTGACAACTGAAATGGCACATCTAAGAAACAACATTCAATCATTGTTTGAGTTCGTGTGTTATTGCCAGAGGGATGTTTCTTGTCATATAGTTAATGAGAGCAGTCAAACTTTAAAGTTATTTTAAATCTTGCTCTTATAATGTTCAGTTTATTGTATAATCCCTACAAATAAGGTACTTTGTTTCCTTTTAGAACCAAATAAATTTATTTTTATTTCGAAAATGGATCAATGCCCATAAAATGACACTTGGCATGGCAAAAATATAAATGACATTTTAAAAATTTTTACGCTTTTATATATGTATATGCTCAAGTTTTCACATAAACTCAGAATATCCAGAAGTTATTCATATAATAACTTCTTTGTGGATTATTAGCAAGGTTTTGTCCTGGTTCTCGAATAATTCAACACAGATCCTAGCAATTAAAGAGGCAACCTCTTACAGGGAGACAGAACATGCACTTTGTAAACTTGCAATAAATATACACAGATAAGTAGGTGCTCCTGTAATATCTCAACATTTTAAAAATTCTCTTCCATCCTTTTTCTCATTATTTAGTTGAACTTTGCTTAAGAAACCTTAAATCTACAGTACAAATGTCAGATCTTACCCCACGTTGCTTTACTCCACGTGATTCATATAAAACACACAATGTAAACTGAAGTTGAGATGTTTCAACTTTCCTGATATTTTTGCTGTTTCTCAAACAATTTCAACATGTTAGTTCTGAGAAGTAAAATCTCTCATAGCAAATAAGTCCAGAACAATTTCAGCAAAACTGCACTTCAGAATATACCTCATATACTTCACTGTGCAGTTTCCTCTTCTAAAGTCGTGAATTGCAACACATACTTGCATTGCAAAAAATATGACATGCTAAATTACCACACTTGCACAACGGACAGTAGAACACTTTTGCATTACAACTTTGAAAAGTAACACAAGCACCTTTTCATTTAAAATACCATCAGGTATATTTAAAGTAAAACCTGTTGATTCAAATAATAACATTCTCAATGCTTTTTGCTCATGCTAAGAATTGAATACCAATTCAGATGTTATATTAAAATTCCAAACATTCATAAATCAGATTAAATATCTACAATATTGCCTAATCCAGCCTACACAGCCTTTAAAACAGATAGGAGGAAATACCTCAATCCTTAGCAGAGAGTAGAGAGCAACAAACCCGAGAAAAAATAAACCCAGATTTTTTTCCCCACTTCCTACAAGTTTAGCTTGTAGGGCTGGCAGTTAAGCACATAAAATAATAAACTGCTGGTTAAACCAAGCAAACGGAAATAAAAGAGGAAGGAAAAATGGACCCCAAAAGGCTGTTCTTCTCAACATCAAAGCAGTCACTCACTCTTCAGAGGAGATTTATTCTTTGACTGAGAGAGGGAACATTGCCCACCATGGCAGAGCTCACTGACTCGTTTCTGAAAGTGACTTGGAATACTCAATTTCCATCTCAAACAGTTGTCAGAGATTAAAAGAAATATTCTATTTTCCTAATACTATTTTTTCTATAAACCAAGAACTAGATATGTCTGTACTTCCATTACTTTATTACTTTTTCGGCCATAGAAAGAAAGCACTGCTAATGTAATGTAAAATGCACAAAAAGAATAAACCTAATAAACCACTCCTCATTTATTGTATTTTTCAGATGATTAGCTAAATACAGAACAATTGATAGTGATCACCACTCTTTGATAGATATCAGACACAAACTTTTTGACGTAGTTTTTCTAGGAAATGGATTATCATGTAAAAAGGAACTGTAGCAAATACTGATGGTGTGTTTGTTCTTGGCATTTGAAAACCACTGATTATTCATATTATCTATACCTGATCTTCAGACCATACATTGCAGTAGGCAATCCTTGACAATGAACATGCAGAGTGACGTATTTGCATGATGTAGTTGTACATTGTCTTCCCTAGATGAATTTGATTTTACTCTTTCCACCATTTAGTCTATTCATTCTAATAATGACCTCTCTTCATCTTCTCTTTCATTAGCCATTCCTAGAGCCATGAAAGGCTTTAACACTTTAAGATCTCTCTAGCTATGCTTTTACAAACCTGTACAGAAGTGGTACGCATTTCTACTCAACAAGAGTAGAATTCTCATTTAATTGATGGGAAAAAATGTGAGATTTTTGCCCTTTTAAGATTTTTCTGCCCACATTTTGCATAGTTCGTCATTTTTTCAAAATTATCTGATGGTCATGGCATTTCCTTAAGACAATAACACAGTAAAGCATATTTACTTACTCATAACATAAAAAGACAAATCGCATACATAAATATTACTTCTCTACCAGTATATCTTCATATTCCTTGACAGACACATTTTTCAACTTTCCCTTAATGTCTTGTTTGCTCTTGTATCTGTTTTGCTGATGTATACTGCTGCTTTTTGACCTCACACAGTTTCCTCTTCCATTTTATGTCAGCCATACACTTTATACAAAGTGACCAGCAAATTATACTTTGCTGTCAATGGGTTATATTTCTGGAACATTTTAAAACAATATTCACAATTCAAGCTGAGAAAAAGTGGCAATAAAGTAATACCTAGGACTCATAGGCTACTTTACAATATGGTGAAATTGAGCTGAGTTAGCTATTCAGAAAGCGGAACTTGACAAAGTCCACACTAAATATAAGATCTCTTAAAGTTTATATAATCCAGGGTTTTGTCATCATCTTGAGACAGAAGTGACAATTTCTTTAAGCAATCCTACAGAGCCCCTCACTCAAATACTCTGCAAGGGCTCCACAACACTCATTCTAAAGCTGAAAAGATTACTGACCGCTCTCTTGGCTTTTACAAACGTGTGTGCTAAGATTAGGTGGTTCAGAACCCAAGACACCTGAATGGCAGACAGCACGATAACTAGACAGTTGCATTTGGTGTTCACCCTGTAATAAAGGAAGAGGCTAAACTATCCTCAAGTGCTTCGTCTTTGTCAGTGGAGAAAAGTACCCTAGCTGACAAGAAATAATGCGCTACTCTGTCCAAGAACTCTCAGTCAAAGGAACCAACAGAAATTCTTCCACAAACCATACTTATTGAAGCAAGGTGGGTTTTTTTCTATTTCAAGTGGTTCAAGATTTCACTACAGATCTTTCCTTGAAGTCCCACTGATCAAGAATTCTCTTTTTTCCCTGGGAAGTCGGCACAAGGAGCAATGCAACTGTAAATCCACCATAAAGGCTTTCCTTTCACTGTCAGAAAGTAAAGTAAAGGGACACTGATGGATCCTTTCCTATTCCGTTTGCTTCTTACAACTCCAGTCCTGGGGAGCTCGAAGGCCTCCCAGCTGTTTGAGGAGCGACAGCTCCTGTCTTTGCAGACATGTTGGGGAAACACATACACAGCACATTGTATACACAGCAAAAGGATTCAAAAAGTATTCATCCCTATGAATCAATACATGGACAAACTAAAATACTGTATACATGTAGAAATTTGCATTGGTTTCCTTCTCATTTAAAAAACTGCTTCAACACATGGGCTAGAGTCCCCTACAAGGCAATGAATTTCTTCTGAATTGTCCAAGTCATCAAGTCTCTCTCATTCTTGCCTCATCAAGCTTTTCAAAATCTATAGTTCTACAAATAACCAAAATTTATACTGTTTCAAATTTTATACTAATAGGTATTTTACTGCAATACTACATATTATGTTTGCAAGATGAATAACAATATAAAAAATAATTATGGAACCTGTGGAACAGTCTGGTGATGAAGGCCTGTAACACAGACTTTTATTTCCATACATTATAAAGTATGTTTGTTTATTATTTTCATCTCCTTAGTAGCTAGAAAGCTAGCTTGTCCAGGGTAGTGGCCATCTTCTTTGACTTATGGTAGTATATCTAAATAAACAGTCACTAAAATGACTTTGTCTACTTTGGAAAAAGTTATTAAATAGTATCTGTTATGAGATGCCAGTCAGTAAGTTCATTGATACATCACAGAAAGTTACCAGAGAAAGCAAATAAATCCTCATTTCAAATACAAAGGGTGGGGTTTTTAAGCAAAGAAAATCCCCAGTAATTTAAAAAAAAAATACAGACAAGGAAAGATTATCCAATTAACAGTAAAGTCTGAAAATTATTGCCAGCAAAACTGCTTCTTTAGCCTGCCCAAAAAAGCTGCAAGCCAACCTAGCATTTGAAAAATGAGTACGCAGAGCTTGGGATGAGCTCGTAATACTTTGTTAGGAACTTCAGATTCTTGGTGTGGTTATTGTTTTAATTCTCTGGAAGGCGACAGTCGGTTGTGTGATTATTTTAGCTCAGGGCAAAGACTCCGTTTGTCTGTTGCTCTTTATGTGTTCTGAGCTGGTACGTTTGTTGAGGCTAATCTTTTCTCAAACCATCCTAGAATTGTCTGATTTAAACTAAAATCTGTTCCACTAGACTCTTTAAATATTAAGCAGATTTCAAATAGTATTTATTTTTATAAGCCTATATATTCAAAAAACAATGTGAGTTATCATTGTTACTGATTTATAAATAATAAAAATTGTTTCAGTCTGTATCAAAGTCATTCAGAGTTAGACCTCAGTGGTGGAACTCATTATTTTAAGTCAAGCATGACAGTTCTACAATTACAATATGTATTTAGTTTAAATTCATGCTGTCCCAAAAGGAAACATGAATTCTACAAATCAGTAGCGAAGCATCTAACTGCTGGTATACATCTCACAACTCAACTAAAACAAACACCTGTTCAACAGCTAAATTTATTTTTTTATGCCCTTTAGGTTTCAACATAATTTTTCAATACCTGGAGAATCTCTGCTAATAGTTTTATTAAAAGTGCTACTTGCTATTTATCTTCTAAAATACTCTCCTTGGAATGTTCTTGAGTTTAATTTTTCTCTAAGTATAGCAAGTCTGCCACCTAGTGCTTTATGGCTCCCTCTAGTACACATTTATTTGATAATTTTTTTTAATGATTTTTTAATAAAAGATGTCATGATCTAAGTCCACGAATGTATATATATGCATGTTTGCCTACACACACTCTGAGTGCTTAAAAACCACACTGCATCTTCTTGCTGACGGGCTGCATTACATACTTCAACAGCTGCTAGACCATATTTGCATTTCTTGACTAGCATGCAACCATCTTACACCTGTTCTCTTCTGCTGCGAGATCTGAAAATCTCACAGTGACTGTAAAAGGAAAAGCCTATAATTTATTTTATTGGCAAGAAAAGAAACAAAAACCATGTTAGTCTGAGAAATATTAGGGAAGCCAATGTGTCTTTCACCCAGCGTAGCTCTACGCACAGTCTCCTATTTGGAGGGGCGTGCCCAGCACTGAACACAGGCACATCTTGGAACAGGCTCTGAGCTAAATGCTGCTGAGGTTACGCGCTTGGGATCCAGGGACAACGACTCCTCAGTAGTGGCACTCTACAGCAAAGACAAAAGCTGGGGAATGATGATGAAGCATAAACAGATTCCATTCACAAAAAAGTTTTCCTAGCAGCAGGGTTGGTGCAGCCCATGAAGCAATTTACTGTAAATCCCAGTGTACCACTCGCAAACTGAGAGCAACCAGAGCAAAGTTTCATTCCAGATCCAGCAGCCATATGCCCCTAGAACAATTCCCTTCACAGAGGCTGCTTACGCTTCTGTGAAGATGACGACCTTGGTTTCTGTCCCTTCGTTCTGCCAGATTATTGCAAGGCAGCTGGATCACATGAGAAAATTTGCATAGTATTTAGAGAGATCTCTTTTAACTGTTTTAGTACACATTTTTTATGAAATTATAACATCTGTAATGTAATAACTGTTATGGAAAATTGGCTTATAGCAGAACTTTGACTACAAATAAGCCCAGAAAAAGAGAAAAAAAAAAAAATGTTCAAATAATAAGGAAACACAAGGTGGGATGAACTATCAGACCATGTCAATAGGTCAAGATTAAGCCTAAACTGTATTTTGACAACATAAATAAGGATGCATCATCTGACACATTTGCTCTGAGATAGTACTGAACTGATGTTTCTAAAAAGTCATTTGAGGTACTATATTAACATAAATTGTCCACTTTTAATAATCTGTCCTCTATCAAACCATCTTTCTAGTTACTACTACTGCAAACAAAAAGTTGGAAAGGAAAAATATAAAGTAACACCTCTAAATGAGTATCAGGGCCTTTACTGCAAAGCCTAGATATCAAAAAGTAATTAAGACTTCTTCATTTTTATCAATTGGGATTATTTTTAAATAAGTGGAATACAAGAAACAAGTGTTTGGTTTTGTTTCAGGCATGACACACTTTGCTTAACAATATAATTTAAAAGTTTTACAACATAATAAAAATTTGCTATAAGAAATGGTAGGGACGATAGGTAAGGACTAGCACTTTCTTTCACTTTGTCCTTCTTGGAGTTCCAGTGTGTCACGAGTCATGGGGCTAATACAGCTACAGGACTGGACTAGAAACCTTATAAGGTTCTACAGCCAGAAGCAAAATTTCCTTCTTCCCCACCTCCCTGCACAGACACCAGATATTGTCTTGAGTTTTTTCACTGAATGTACATTTCATGCTTCCTCAGCAATTCTGGACATGAAAGTATTATTCTTCATCTTTTGTAGCTGCTGACATACTGAGAGAATTGCTTATTGCTATCTGTTCTGTATATATACCAAGGAAACAAGCAACAGTGTTATAAGCTATAATGATTTTATGACTCAGAGTTTAGAATGGCATGATGAAGCCATAAACCAATTATTCAGGTCAATCCTGAAAAAGTTGTTGAAAAATATTTAGTAGCTCGCTTATGGTGACATATTTTTCCCGCAGTGTACTTTAAGTAGAAAAAAAAACAAAAAGCCAGTAAAAATTATCCAAGGACAATTTTTTCAAAAAAGTGTGAATATTATTTTTCTCCTAGTCATTATGCTGGATTTTTTCAGTGATAAACACCTGAGAACTCAGCAATGTTTCCTCCAGCTTTCCGTTTCCTCCCTGCATGTCCACAAGATTGACTGGAAAAGCTCATTGGTGCCAGTGCTCTGTAGTACACCTGACCCTAAGATGGGCCTACCATCTACCCTTTATGCATGCTTCATCCCAGAAAACCATTTGAAATAGTGGCTGATGAGTCACTGTGTGAAGCCATCCACAAGTGACATTTCATAGAACACTGAGGTGAGAGAAATATTAGAAAGAGTTGTGGAAGGAAACACAATGAACCTAGGAAAACAGTTAAAATTGTTGATTCTTTCAGCCTCTTTTATGTACAGATGTTCTCGCTTCCTCTTTTTTAAAGGCTTTAAATCCAACAAATATCTCCTTCAGAAGTATATATTCTCATGAAGATGTGGAATAAATGATCAATACACAGGCTTTAATGCTACAAACAGCCGTGAATCATTCAGCCCCATCCCTTTTTAATTCTCTTCATAAGTGACCCATCCTTCCCAAGCTCTATTCATTTCTGGATTCTCTAATCCTCTCAAAGGTCTTGTTCTAATCTCTAACAAACTTGAAAGTGGGCCTGCTCTGCAGCACAGTAAACTCTGCAGCGTTACCCTGCATACATAACACACTTCCGAACACAAAGGGCAAGCTTCCACTTCTTTCTCAGTTCAGAGACAGTTACAGACCCATGAAACTGTGTGTCTAGTCCAAAGATAAGCACCAGATTAATCAAGATGGTTAATTTCTTGCAATTTTATTGCATTGTGACTATGTTCTTGCTGTGCATTGCTGACAAAATCTTCTCAAATGTCTGAAAGTTTCATACTCTAAAGTGTGCTGCCCTGGAACCCGCTACCGCTGCCTATTTTAAAAGGACAACCAATCTGCAGAACCAAATGGAGAAGCTACTTGTTCCCTCTCTTCATTGTTGATGGTAGTACCCAGAAATAATAAAAAATGCTTCTAAAAGTTTTCTGGTTTTTCTTTTAAAGGGTAAAAAGGAATAAGAAACTCAGGTACATAAATCCACATACATTTTCCAACTACATATTCTTAGCTGGCTACTAGACCGGTCTTAGCTAGGAACAAGCAACTCTTAAGTGCTCAACTCATCTGGAAATTCTAACAGCTATGCGGGCAAACAATACAATTTAAACTCACAGTACCGATTTGTTGTAAGCTTTCATGCTTCTGCATGTAGTAGTACTAGAATCTATCAGTTTTACTTCTTGTTTGAAATCGAGCATTGGAACAGTGACACTGAAAGCAACGTACGTAAAACTGTCATTTTGGAAAGTTTTTGACCTTAGAGATATGGATCTCTAAAAGAGGTTTATGAAGAAGAATAATACATCCTTTCAAAACATGTGATTGCTAGCAAGCCTATAATTCACCCTCTAGGTAGTAACATATCATGAATTATAAATTTAAACTCTCATTTTCTCTAGAACACTGGTTGAACTATTTCTCCATTTATGATTTAAAACTTTGTGTCTGTATATAACCCAGGTCAAAATCACAGAAGTGGCATTTGTCCCAGCGATTCCTCCCAATCAGCCTAAAACCATCTGGTTGTGCTGCATGTTTCTTTGGACCCAGGAGCACTGATTCTGACAGCAATGCATTTCTAATGCTGACGTGCAAAGAACTAATCCAGCAATTTGGATGCATGGTGTGCTATCTAGGTGTCACTGTCGTACATCACACTGGCTGAGATACCAAAGAACAATAACAACAACAAATACGAAAGCATCATGACAAAATGTTGTATTTATGGTTTGTGTACATGCATAAGTCAGCTGCACAACCATCTCTGGCCTCCACTCAGAATTCATTTATCTGGATTGAATCAGCTTCCGATCATTCACAGAAAGATTGGTTTCTAACAGAAAGGCCTAGGGATACAGAGCCTCCCTTCCAGAAATACAGAGACACAATCCAGAAGCAGACTTGTATTCAACCTGCAAGAATATTTACACAGACAAAATTGTGGCTTTTAAATTCATGAAGCTTTCTTTTGTATTCATATTCTTCTTTTTGTTATGTATAAGAAATCTTAGATAAGATTTCCTCTGATGCCTAAACAACAGCATATCAAACACTTTTGGCTCAAGAAATCCTTCCTCTTACAAACTTCCTGAGCTGCAAATTGTTGGATATAAAGGGAGAAGTACCACAGTATGTTTTCCATTTGCTATACTCTTCCCCTGGCATTCATATTCAGCCATTACTGACAACCGCGTACTAGAATGAATAGACCATCACGCAGCTGCTCATACATTCTTATACATTCACTGTTTTTCTAATTTTTGTATCTGTGGGGCTTGTTCTCATTCTCTTGCTCAAGTTTGTTTTCTCTGTCATGCTTTTTCAATCATACAGTGAAGTCATGAAGAATGAAATGAAAATAATTTTAATACAACCAATGGGTGATGATTTTCACACAGTCTGGATAACACACTACTGCATGCCCTGTCTATTATGCATTTCCTACTCTACTGTTACTAACTTTTGATAATTAAAAGTAGAAAAACTATTCATGTCCACTGCTGCCATGTTTTGAAATGCCATATTAGGATGAAATCTGCTGTTTAACAAACTGCTCCTGTTATCTCTAGGATTTGATGGCTTTGCTGCTATCTGTGTTTATGCTTTTGGCATAGTGTCTGTATTTAGATTAAGTCCCTGCAATGTTTCAGCATGCTGCTTCTTACATAAATCTCATTCATTTTGATCATGCTAGACCTATCTGCAATTTTCCTGTGTTTTCATTTGTGCTCAGATCACTTCTTCAATTACAACACAATCCATGTACAGCATTAATATTCTGCCTACCATCCTAAATCACTACTAAAGGAAGCAAGTAAGGAAGAAACTAAAAGAATCTGTGTTATCCCACTGCTAACTCTGTTAAGTCTAGAGTTTACTTACTATCTTAAACAGTCTATTGATGTTAATACCAGTGTCTACACCAGCACCAGTCTGTTCTCCCATACAGGGCCTGTTCCCCCCCGGACGGGGCTTGAGGATGGCAGTGACAGGCAAGACGGAGGAGAGGACTAGGCAAGAACTGGGTAAGCTGGGCAGAGAGCAACAGATGGAAAGAGCTGAACTTTCATAGGGCAGTGGGCATTCACAATATCACAAGTTGCAGAAAGTTCCTCTAAGGCAACAAGCATTGTTCCACTTCCTGCTGTTAAAGAGAAATTTAGGTCATCCACTATCATACAAACATTAGCCGTACACTCAGGATTGACTTCTAAGGTTTTGGGTTAGAAAATCACAGAATCACAGAATGTTCGGGGTTGGAAGGGACCTCTGTGGGTCATCTAGTCCAATCCCCCTGCTGAAGCAGGGTCACCTACAGCAGGCCGCAGAGGACCTTGTCCAGGAGGGTCTTGAATATCTCCAGAGAAGGAGACTCCACAACCTCCCTGGACAGCCTGTTCCAGTGCTCCGTCACCTTCAGAAAAGCATTCCAATGCAGGGCAGTATTTACACAAGTGCAAAAAGATAAAATTTGAACACTTAAAACTGGTCATTTGACAATGGCTAAACTCAAGCATGGTGACTGAAGGCTTTCCTGAATAAGATTCCAACTATACAGCAAATTACTAGTTGTATTCCTATTTTTGTATCATTCACTAATTTTGATTTGAAGTGGTAGAGACAAGTGTGCCTATAATTTTTATTTCTCATAAACTTATGCTGCTCATAAGTGTATACAATTTGGTTTTCCTCAGTATTTTCCTCCCTCCTGAGCAATAACTACTCCTGTACTGTAAAAAAAAAAACAATATTCTTCACTTCAACGAGAAGTAAAGCAGAAATATAAGTGTCTAAAGAGAGTTTCTTACAGAGTAGTGAAATAAGCACAGAAAAATACCATTCAAATGTCTGTCTTGTACAAAAGCAAAACATTTTTTCATACAAATTATAGTCCATGGTAAGGCCATATTTTAAAATATTTCTGTAGATAACAAATGGGAGCATCATATATCTCTTATAATACATGATTTAGCAGGTAATGGACAGTGATCATAAGCAATTGTCATTGAAATCTTAGGTCAGTCAGTTATCCACAAATTAATAAATTATTTCCCATTGTAATGCAGCCGCCAATAAATGTAAGAAATACAGTATTCCATTATTTTAAATTAGAATAAGCTTCTTTTTAACTGCAGATAAAATAACTCTGGAAATCATTTATATATGATATTTTAAATGACTGAAAGTATTAACAGAAGATTTATTGTTCCAAAACCACAAGATCTTTAAAATATTTTGAAACCTGACAGAAGACAAATAACAGTAGTGAGTTAAAGGTGAACGGGTTATCTTGAATATAGTACAATTTGTCTCCAGCATGATTTATAGGCCCAACCTGCAACATGATAGCAAAAAAAATAAGGTTTTTCATGGAGGTGCCTGAGGTCTACAAATCTCATTATTGTCATTTCTTTTCCATCTCTTAAATTTCATAACGTTTATTTTCAAATGACAAAACAAACATTGATACACATATCCAAAACAGCCTATATAGCACTCTCTTCATAGTATGAACTTCTCGTGTACTCATTATCTAGCTTTAAATCTAGAAAATTTATAAAATTCATAGATAAAAAATTCATTCTTTTAACTACTGAAACTTCTGTTTTGAAATGAGAAAAATTTCTTACACAAGAACAACAAATGGAATTGAATTTATTTGATCAACAGTATCTTCAGAACACAGTTTTAAGGAGTATTTTCAACTCAATGTGTTTTATGTAAACTGCCAATGTCAACAGTACCTTCACAGAATCACAGAATAGTAGGGGTTGGAAGGGACCTCTGTGGGTCATCTAGTCCAACCCTCCTGCCGAAGCAGGGTCACCTACAGCAAGCTGCACAGGACCTTGTCAAAATACAGTATTTTAAAATTATCTTCCGGTTTAAAGTATTACATTTGAACTTAACTTGGCTGTGAGGGGAAGAAAAAAAAAAAAAAAACAACACACAAACACCAAACTTCTTTAATACCTGGCAAGAGGATTAAATGTTTTAGGCCTAGGGTTATGTCCGCATCTGTAAAATAGTATGTGTCTATTTTGTTCTGTAACACATACCTTGCAGATGCAAACCATTTAAGGTAGAAAAGAAACATTAGTAAAGAAGAGAAACATTCATTTATTAGGTAAATTTTGCCTTAAAGAGATTCTAAAACAATGCATTTGTGTACATTCTAAAACAAAATGCTAAAAAACAAGGCCAAAGATCAGAATGGATGCTACAAATACATTCAGAGCTATATCTTCATGTAAACCAAAGTTTGAGGTAGGGCTGATGTTAGTAAACAATAGACAAATGCATTCAATTGTCTGATATTAGGCAAGTATGCGCAAAAGCCACAAAAGTTAAAACAGTATTCTCCAACATCACATACGTTTTTATGATGATTAAAATTACTATTTAACATTGATATTGGCACAGCAAAATTGGCACAGCTCACTAAGGGATTTCTGCTCATGGGTAATAAGCATTCTCATCCCTTCAGGTCTTTCCCTATGACTATCAAGAATGTAGTACTTTAAAGTAAATTTGCCAGAGGGACCTTTTCTACTACTGTAAGAACACGGAGACAACACACAGAATCATTTTATGGTACTCTGGGGAGCAGCTGTGTGTCACGTCCCTGAGAGGCTGACTGGCTAAGCCATTCAGAACACCCCCAGGACATACTGCTGTTTATCCTCTTTGCATTTCCCCACCACAAATTCTGTTTTTTGAACAATGACACAATTACTTCTCACTTTCATTCACATATGTTGAGATACAGAGAACAACGCAATGGCTTGGTCAGTCCCTCTAAACGAGGTGTAAGGAATCAACCTTCAGTAGACTTTAATTTGCCTTCTTGTGGACAAAGTAACAGAGAAGGCCAGTGGGGCATTTTATTTTTCAGTCAATATATCAATGTGCCCGACTTCAGAAAATCTTAAGAAAAATACTTTGGTTTTCCAAGGAAATGGAATTATCACACAATACGTAAACAGCATTTAAGTACTGAACATTAAAAATATAAGTACTCACAGTAGCATGTTCCCCTAAGCGGATTTCCAAGATACCTATTTTCAGAGTCACAGCTGCAGAGGGAAAGAAAAAAAAAAAAAGACAAAAACCAAACATTCCCATTAAACACAGTGTAGTTTTAATAAAAATGTAGCTAGAATATTTATTCCACATAGCATAGGTTTCATTACTAGTAGCACAAATACATGAAAATCAAAAGTATTTGATATAGTTCTTAATTAGGGTGTGCTACTTCCCGGAGGCCCATCTCTCCCTCTCTCTCCCCTTATAAAAGGAACCCAGAGCTTAGTCATGGAAGTCGGTACCTATTGCCGGGCTTTCCGCAGGTGGTATGTCTCCACTAACGAACAAAAGAGCTAGGCAAGGAGGCCAAGCACTGGATCCTCTAATTATCCACGTGATAATCCATCCTCAGTGATAGCTTATCCCCTCAGCTGGCTTGAACCTTGCCCTCTCCAAGACAACAGCTGAGCATCCATCAGGGGATCACTGACTGCAGAAAGTGTTCCCAAATACATCTCACTCATACGCAGTCCTGAAACACCACAAGACCAGGCCTTGCACTCTCAAAACACCTTCCACACCTCTTCATGCCATCCCTTCAGCAACGGAACATACGCTTTCCACTTCCATACGAACACCACGCTGGTAGGCTAAAATACATCCTTCTCATTATTTCCAACTCTTTAAATAAATACATAAAATCAACAACAAAAAAACTAAAACCTCAAAGTATTCCTAAGCATAAAATAACAATTACATTTTCACAGCACGACAGAGGATCTAGAGGTGGTCTAAAGCTGTGTTGTCTGCTCTAGAGAGGCTCGTCCTAAGCTATGCAGCTGCAACTAGACCGTGTCCGCTGGCTCTGGGGCCAGAAGTTGTATAAGCATAGCAGTGTCTGAACTACTTAGCTTCTCTGAACTTCAGAGGCAATTGTTTCTCTTCAATGAGCACCTAGGGCACTAGGTGAAATTTAGACTGAGTACAATGTACTGATGCTGCTTTGGACAAGACACGTACATGGTCAGAGCTGGAGAAATATCTTTCTGATCAATAAGATGTACTGTACAGTTATTTTCAGAGACATGAAACATCCTACAGAATTTCACAGTGGTTAAATTGAGTTATTCAACATTTCTCTAAAAATGTTAAGTACCTTAACAGAAAATGATTATCCTGCTTTTGGTTTTCTTGTCTATTCCACAGAAGTCCAGCAAGATTATAATTTTCTCTTAAATACACAGAATGATTCATAAAACAAAAGCAAGCTTATCGCTGCCTACTAAATGCCATATAAATATTTTCCCAGAGGAAATTTGGATCATTTATTAGTCTGGACTACCTTTTCATTACTTTGTTCTGAGAAACTTAAACTGCAAGGAAATTTTTCGTGTAATTTTATTTGTAAGTAATATTAAAAAACTTTCTAACTTAGATGCCATATCATTTAACAAGTTGCAGACTGTAGAATAACATTTGTATTTCTGTTGATCTCTTCAACACTTTCCAACTGGTGATTCTTGACATGTTCATTTTTATTAAAAAGTAGGCAGAGAGTTTTCTTGACCCTTTGTTACAATATCATGAAAGAAATAATCAACAGTACCACTAAAATGGAAAAGCAGAAAAAAAGGTGTTCTGGACTCTGGCCCTGCCCACTCCTGGTCTCATGTCAGTGTGAGAACTCTTTTTGCAGGGCCAACTATACAGAAATACAACATTTTTTTTTAAATACAGAAAAATTTTTGCTTGAATCCTAAGGAACCAAAAAGCCATATACTTCAACTCGCACTGCAGCACACAGTTTGTGGTCTTGTCCGCACAGACACTCTGGCCCTACAGTCCCTTCCATGGCATTTAGAAGAGGGATTGATGCTGAAGTATCTCTGTGGCACGTGCTTATAAAGGAAAGGAGAAAATTATCTCAAGAAATAATATTGATCTGCCTGATGTTTTTTTCTAAACATCACAAAACACTAACTAAATTCTTCAAAGAACAGCTCACTACTTAAACAGCTTAGCCTTGTAAAAAGTGTCTGCAATTGCCTTTAAGTTGGCAATCTTGAAAGAAGGAGTTAAGGGAAAAGGATCATTTTTGAACTAAGTTTAAAAGAATCTCCTTTTCTTTCCTTGTATGTAAGATTGTCACATAAATGAGACAGTATATCATGTAATAAATTATAACATGATAGAGATTATTGTAAGAGGAATTATTTTTTTTCTTCTGAATTGTCTCAAAGGCAAAGTAGAATATTCAATACACCAGTATTCAGAATATGCTGGGGTTTTATGCCAGAACATAAAAATGTATTTCATATAAAAAAACTCTGTATTCAGAGTCTGAGGAAAGAGGCAAGAAACTTAGCCTTCTGCTCACTGATAATGGCACTGATTTACGTACGACATGGAAGAGCAGCATCCGCCCACCAGTAACAATAAGCTGTACAACTATCCATCAGGAGAGACTAAGCAAATTCTGCTGTGAACTCCTGCGGGCCACAGTAGTCACCCGTGGTGATTTGATCCAGGTCTAAAAGAAGTTCAGTTTGCTCCTGACATGAAACAGGACTTTTTTTTTTTTTTTAATCTTGAAAATTTTTATGAAAAAAGAAAGCTGTTTCCATATGGCTTCCCTTCTTTCAGCCTCCCTTCTAGTCAGATGAAACCAACTTCTTTGGATCAGTAATTACCAGAACCCAGCGATTTCCAGTACCACATATAACTTCTTCATATTTTTATTTATATTATAGAAAAAAAACATGAATATAAAAATAAAAATATCTATAAAATCCGTCTAATGCATCGCAGATTTTACTACTTCAAAGAACACACAAAAGAATGCTTAATACATAAATTATTAGGTGTGGAATATTTTGCAATATACACGTATTCATAAGTATTCATTCAAATCCAAATAATTACTAATTCCCTGACAATTATAGAAGTCACCTTCAAGAACCTTGAAGAGAAAATGGCAATGCAGTTTTACAGCCAGCCGTTTCAGTTGTTTCAGCATAATACATGATGAAATGATAAAATATGCATAATAAAAAAAGAACAGTGACTTACTCCACAGCACAGTATTTTGATATATTATCATATATATTATACATTCTGTATCGGGAGCCTCACGGACGACATTGTACTCGAGGAGCTAGTGATCTCGGCCAAGGTATATCTGATCTACTCGTCTTTGTCAGTCTGGAGAAGCCTGGGACCATGAGCGACCCCTGTAAGGGAAGGTGCTGGAAGGCCCCGTGCCAGCCCGTGCTGTGTGCTGGTGGGTGTTATCAAAGAGAACCTTCCAGCTTGTCAGAAGAATATATATGGGTTTGCTTTCACACGAGATAAAAGTCACCACGGTATGCGAGGGAGGAGGAACCTCTCCACAGACGGCAGCTGTGCAGCACACTGGGGGAAAATCCACACTGGGTCCATCCAGTGCTCCACACACACAGGGTTCCCAGTAACTGAGGGGGCGTAAGATTTACCTGCTATCTGTACTCCTCTTTTTATTCCATCTTACTAAAACAGTTAGTTTATTATGCTATTTGTTTCCAGGCCTTACTGAGACAGAAAGAACCCTGCACTGCCTCCCTGACGCTCCCCCCTCTGTCCCCTGGTGTGGAACACTTTCATAATGTCTATTAGGAATAGCATGAGGTGGAGTTCTTACTAGTTGGAGAAGCCTACTTTAATTCAAATGAAAGATGCTATTTAAACACTTAGTTTTCAGTCAAGTGAAAAGATGAAACTAATAGGATTATGACTACATCTGAAATTATTCACGTGAGTATGTACGCTAGGTTCTGAATAAATTTAGTTTTGTCTTTTAATCCTATCCTATTTCATTAAGCATATGTATTGCTCTGCATTAGTCACTAATTATGGTTCCAATTACAAAATTTCCTATTCACTGAATTATTTCCTTACGAGCTTTACTCTTAGTAATTTTTGTACCTTTTCCAAAAGCCAGCACACATTTGACCATATGTGAAGCATAATATATGCCTCATATCTGTGAAATGGGAGATACACTTATTATTTTATGTGCCATAGGGCTATGATCATTTGCTTTAAGTGGTAATAATGAATGAGCAGTTCTACTCTGGCATGCCTCCAAAGACACAGCTCCCATTTACAAGGACAAATGGAGGAAGGCTCCTACCCCGTTACATACGAGTTCTACGGTTGGTTCCAATACAAAAGTATTCAATTCATCAAGCTCACTGACCTTCTGATGGCCTGCTATTAGCAGTTATTCCCCAACCTCTCCCTCAATTATCCTTTCAAAATTGAACCATTTTCTTTTACTTTCTTTTTTTTTCTCCCTGTATTTCCTGGGAGTTAAAAATAAAAGTTATGGACAAAGGCATTAAAAACTCCACAACTTTTCTCATGTTTATGACCAAGCAAATGATAATTTCTGGCTTTCTCTTTAAATACCATAAATGTATCCAGAATTATATGTTTATATTAATATTCACAGATTGTTTTTTTCATGAATGAAAGGCTTTTTTGCAAGACTGAATTTCCAAATTATCTTTGTGTTGAAGCTTAGCAATGTGTATGATCTTGTGCACTACACCTACATCTCCCAGCTTTGAGAAAGCTAAGGAACTGGCAATAGAGGAACATATATGTCTAATTGTACTGTGCTTACCGGTATCTCCCTTTAGGAAGGGTATCCCTTCAAGCTTCTCGCCTGAAGAAACTGTCAGACTATAACACCAGTCTAGATCTACAGCTTCCTAGACTAGTGATTTGATCAGGTGGAAACCTTCTTATAAGAGTTCATCTATCCTTTGACCACGAAGGTAGGATTTTCTGCAGTTCTGCTGCCATCGCTAATTGATAAACCTTTCCTTTCAATTAAAAGCGAAGCAAAAAGAGAGGAACAGGGGAAGAGTAACCCATGTATGGCTCATCTTTCCTCTAGCTGAGTTTGTTTCTAATGCCAAACTCTCCAGGAAGACAAAAATGTATGTCAGACCACTCTAAAAGACAATATTCTTTTATTCAACTGATTCCCTGCTGAGGCAGTTGTATCTTGATATGGCCCAGGCTCGTCAACTATACTGAGTAGAGATTTGTGATCCTTATCTCATATTTTGTCCTTCAGAATCTGAGATTTGCAATAGGTGCAAGTTAACACAGACCAATTCCGTAGAGTCTGGGGAAAAGCTGTCGTCTTTTTGATCTGCAGCTGGTCATCAACAGGTCTGAGATTTTGCTCAGGTTCTCAGCATTGCACCTACCAGAGGTTCCTGATACACAGAGACCAATGGACTTAGATTATTCCTGACTGGTGGTTGCCCCAGGTTTTAGGTAAGTATGAATATCTTCTAGGACCATTCTTTAACTTCTGTTCATCTTTTATTCTGTTCTAGCCTTTACTTCACAGTCTGTCCCCTATCTAGCCAGTGGTCTTGCTCCTTCTGTCCTCCATCGCCGATTCCTGCTTCTGATCTACCTGTTCTAGTTCCTAATCTTGTAGAACAGGCTCCTCGTTCTATTCTATGTTCCTGGTACCACAGTGGTATGATGCTATGGGGTTTTTGAATAATGGAATACTATTTAACATAATTTGGTTACTTGGGATACCTCATAGCCAAAGTTCAAACAGTGTTTGTAGAGCTCAATTTAAGACTTCTCTAATCACATAGTTAGGTCTGAGGCATCGTAAGTGGACTATGAAGCAGCATTAAAAATATGCCCATGGTGCTGTGACTGCAGCATTTGCAGATACTTGTGAGATAGCCGATGAACTTTCAGTAGTAACAATATAGTAACACAGAGCTCAGCACAGATTCACACACGGGTGTTTACCCTGTTTGTTGGGTACCCATTATTGAAAATCATGTAAGACTTCATATTCGATAAGTACCTTTCCAGCAATGAGAAAATTAGCTGACCTATATGCTTAACTATAGTCAATAACTGTAACTGGCTGTAATTTGGAAGTGATGCATAGAAACTGCAGGTTTGCAACTCAAGAGAGGTGACTCATGGATGAAAGCACCAACCTCAGCTGTTCTTGGATTATGAACTGGTCCAGAACAGGGAGTGACTGATATCTGTAATCCCAATTCACACTTGTACATAGATGTATGAGAACAAAAGTCCCCAGGTCTTGACTTAGACCTGCTTGGTTTCAATAGCTTTTACACAGAACTACTAAAGAACAGTCACAGCTTCTAGCCACCAACAACAGTCAAACAGCCATGGTCAACAGTAATGAACTTGAGTGACCTCACAACCAGTAAAGTTAGGCTACGTCAGCCTTTTTCATATTGGGAGTTCAAGCACATTTAAAAGATTCAGAAGTGGCATCATTCTTTGGTAGAAGGGCTAAGATTCAAATATGATAAATGAGCTTTGATGATATATTTAATGAAAAATAGGTACTGTCAGCAAAGCTGAGTGCTTTGAGATTTTTCAGTGAATAGGTTTGTTTAATTACTAACTATTATTGTATTTTTATCCTGTTACTACAACCTTTGTTTTGCTGCAGTGAAATACACAAACTAATAATCTATAAATGGAAATATAACCCTCTTACAGTTAAGGGTCTGCTTCTTGACTGTATTGATGTTGCACTATATTGTCTCAATGTCTTCCATTAATATTGAAGTATGTGAATAGTTCTCTCTATTTTTTGGAACTACAACAAAGCATCTTCAGTTCTAATGCAAAAATTGGACACTTCCAGTTCTCTCAGTGCCAACATCCTTCCAGTCATGAGCAACCTTTCTGCTTTAGGTATAAAGAATCATCAGCCTACCTCTTATGATAACGATAACCTAAAAGGGTAAAAGGTACTAGGATTTATGTTTCCAGTTAGGACTTTTTAATGATGTGGGGAAATGATTTATTTGTTTCTTCTTGTAAGTGCATATAATGATGTCTGGGGACAATGTTTTTTCTGCAGATTAATTTGTCTCCTCTTCATATAATTCATGAAAAAGGCCTAGGCCAGCAATACTTTTTTTTTTTTTTTTTTTTTTTTAATCTAGTCTGATCTCACCGAAAGAAAAACTTATCTTGAAAAGAAAATTTTTCATTTCCAGATATCCCTCGTGCTATTCAAATCCTTCTTTCCTGCAAGATCAAGAATAATACTATAGTGTTTTACATACTCCTTGAAGTAATGACATTTCAAACCACTAATATATTTCACTACAGGAGAAAATAAACTTTCAAACAGGTGACAAAGTTCTCAAATAATTATATAATTAAGAGAAATTGGTTAAGAGATACAATAAGATTTTCCTAATAAACTCCAGGTTATATTTTCATCTCCTACTCTACACAAGAATTAAGTAACCTATAGCCATCATTTGGAACTATCTGGACAACAGAATATCTTTGTTAATCTTGGAATCATAGAACGGTTTGGGTTCGCTAGTCCATCTAGTCAATCTAGGTAATCTTATTCCAACCCCCCTGCCATGGGGAAGCACACCTTCCACTAGACCGGGCTGCTCAAAGCCTCATCCAACCCGGCCTTGAACAGAGGGGTCATGTACAACGTCTCTGGACAACCTGTGTCAGTGCCTCACCACTCTCATCCTAAAATATTTCTTCCTTATATTTAATCTAAAGCTACCCTCTTTTGGTGTAAAGCCATTACCCCTTGTCCTATCATTACAGGCCCTTGTAAAAAGTCCCTCTGCAGCTTTCTTGCAGACCCCTTCAGGTACTGGAAGGCTGCTATAAGGTCTCCCCAGAGCCTTCTCTTCTCCAGGCTGAATAGCCCCAAATCTCTCACCCTTTCCTCACAGAAGAGGTGTTCCAGCCCTCGGATCATTTTTGTGGCCTCCTCTGGCCCCGCTGCAACAGGACCACGTCTTTCTTGCACTGAGGGCTCCACAGCTGGACGGTGGGGTCTCACTAGAGCAGAGGGGCAGAATCCCCTCCTTCGACCTGCTGGCCACACTGGTGGGGATGCATCCCAGGGTACGGTTGGCCTTCTGGGCTGCGAGGGCACACTGCCGGGTCATGTTGTGCTTCTTGCCAACCAGCACCCCCAAGTCCTTCTCCTCAGGGCTGCTCTCAACCCATTCTCCACCCAGCCTGTATTTGCGCTTGGGATTGCCCTGACCCATGTGCACAACCTTGCACTTGGCCTTGCTGAACTCCATGAGGTTCTCACAGGCCCACTTCATTCATCTTCATGAATCAGAGACCAAATGGATTTCACATGCCAATGATTCAATGCTGCTTACTCTGAAAATTTCATGCCCGTGGCCTTGCCCTCTACCTCTGGCATTCTCCTTTCTCTATGAATGACCACAGTTTTGGCAGCGATGCACAAGAAGTTTTACATGTGTAAAAAGGGTGAACTCGGAAAAGCAGAATTCCCACCTAAAAGAAACTGTTCTTTCAATGTGAGGGAGGAGAAATACATACATTTATTCTCTTGCATGTTGACGTATTTCAGACATTTCTCCAGCCCTTAGAAGTAAACGTTAGAAATATCATCGACAGCTTAAAATACGAAATACGTTTACAACAAATTGAACCACCATTTCTCCAAGAAATGTTAGCATAGTTTTCACAGCTATTTAATTTCTTTTAGCTAGAAGAATTTGACCGAAGCAATGGTAAAACAATCATCCACGGTTTATGAATACTTACTACTGCTTAAACTTAAATGCAGCTCCTCCTAGATTTTTACTTTCAAAAATCAGTGAACAGTTCACAAAATTTCCACGTTTCATTCTTTTAAAATATAAATATTGACAAAATATGTTAAATGTTAACTTAATATCAACAACAGAGTATTCATGAATCTACATCCCTAAGTGTGAGCAGTTTGTACACAGTCTCTTTTGCAATCGTTTTCAATATAATGTTCTCCTCAGTGGAACACTGATTTTATTTTCAGTAAGATTTCATGGAAAGAATATTCATATAATCATGAAAACAAGAAGTACAGGTATTTGGTTAATATTACTAAACCTCTTCATATTTGAAAATCTCACTGTTCAAACAGAACCGTTAACTGCATTTAAAAATTCATATTCATAAGTATGAACACTTCTGCCAGTAATTTAAAAATCAAAGAGGTGTACTAAAAAGAAACACACAGGACATGCAAAAAAAATTCTTTCATGTGATCATCTTTCATGCCATTCACTGCTGGTGATGTTCTCAGAGTTTCCAAGGATGTTTGTATATTTTCGTTATTTAGAAACAAGTCCTCAAAAAAGCAGGAGAGGTAGCACTTCAGCAACATTAAATATTCTGACAGGTGCTGACAGTCAGAATGAATGTACTGTAAATGTTCACAACAATTGGACTAGATTCAAAAATGTATATATACACTAAATAAGTGTTTTATTGCATTTTAATTAGTCATCACCAAATTATATAAAATGCATTATTAATAAGTGTACTTGTAGCAATTATATTTAACTATTAAACAGCTTACATCTTGTTTTTTTAAAAAATGTGCATTAATATTACTATTTTATTACTGTTCAATTTAATTTGTGGTCAAATCACTGAGCAAAAGGATTGCAAAGAAATAATTAAAATCTCCACGCAGAAAGTTCAGTGCTAGAGTATTATAGAGTGCTATAGAGTTCTTCTTCATTTTCATTTAACCTTCCCTACACTCATTTTATTTTGCTGTCAAGATTTTGGGTTGGGTTTTCGTTTGTTTTGTTGTGGGGTTTTTTTAAAACAAGACCACTATTTATATAAGACTACCAAGGTTCCTTTAATTTTGAGGCAATTTAAGGAAAAGGCATTTTAAGAAATGCGTATCTGAGGATGCCATGAAGATGGTATGAAGACAGGCAAGTTTACTTTTGCTCCTACTTCAAGCTATGTATGGTAACTTTTATCATTTTTCTTGTCATTGAAGTCTAAAATTTATCACAATATAGCCATTAATACTTTCAAAAAGATGATGCATTCTGACTAAACCAAGACAAAAATGACAACTCGGAAGGAAAGTGCATCACCCATTTGAGAGTGGAGACAGCAGCTTAGCCATGCACAAATGCTGCTTATATATTGAATATTCAAGAATATTAAATGCAAAACAAAGGTATGAATAAATCAGAACATCATGATTTTCTCTAAGCTTCCAGCTATACAGTATTAGAGAATTTTAGGAAATAGTGGTGTTATCTAACTTATACCTCTACCTGCAACAACAACTTCTACAATGTTAATGACACATTATAATACGAACATGAAGCATAAATATTACAGAGATTTAACTATAATACATAGTGCAACTAGCAAGCTGCACTATTCTTACTTTTAGCAGGCCAAAACTCTAGCTATTACATGATAGTTTCAAATTACTTTCAATATTCCTAGATGACTGAGGAGTTTTAGATTAGATATTCAGAAAGTATGTCCAGAATATTTACTTATCATACTTATTTCCTGTGGCATGGACAGAAATTGTCAGAGAATCATACCTCCTCCTTGACCAATAATGAACGGTGAGCCTTCAAAAAAATACCACACGTGACTCGTGGGAGAGTGATCATTAGAAACCAAATACGGAGGCACGGCAGTTTCCAGACTTCCAGCCTCCTTCTTGTCCTTGTGGTCTTTGAAACTCCATTTTTCTGTATCAGACCATTTCAATATCTATAAATATATGCAACATTTTGTACTGACAAGATCTTTTCCTGCCTAGAACTTTCTTTACCCACCCCTGCATACTGCCTACCATTGTTCCACCATAACCATATCTGGCCTCTTTCTAAAACCTTTTTAATGTCTAGGATATCAAATGCATCTAACCTGCACCATTTTTTATTTGGCTTTTTTAATAAAGATACCAATCCAAGAGATAAAAAAAATATCTATTAAGAACAGAACACATAAAAAGAGTATGGGTGCTTGGAGAAAGTATGAAGATAAATATACCCGTTCGTTTTCCTCTGATCGCTTTCCTATGAAGAGCCCCAGTCTCCATCAGTCCATTATACCACAATGTTGTGAATTTCCTGGAGCAGAGATGACACTGATACTCCTTTATGAAGTGCCAGATAATTGGAAATAAATGTTACTGTCTATTTTGTAACAACAATACTATATCTGCCAACACTTCCAGTCTTGGCTTGCTCTCCTCATAAAGTTATCTGTCCTTTAAGAAGAAAACTTAAAAAAAAAGGCTGTAAAAAAGGAAAGGAAAGTTGTCCAAATGACACTATAGCCTCACAGCAGGGTACTGTGAAGTATTTTGTAACAGGAGTCCTGGTCTGTCAGTCTCGATCCATCCAAACTATGTTTATGTTGGATTTGATAGGCAGGTTGCAGTGTACTACCATGAAAAGCAACGCTTGCTCCTCTGAGTACAGTGCAGAACAGAGCCTTTAACTCTGTAAGTAATCCAAATGACCTCCCAAAGGGCAATTCACAGAATATAGCATTTTTCAAAACAACAGGCACAAAAACTCTCCCTAAAAAATGACAAAAGCGGGGGGGAAGGATGCGCAGAATTAGCTACTACAAGACATCTGGTGATAGATCTTGCAATGGATGGGCAAATTCTTGCATCCCAGCTGGGAGTGAGTGGGAAAGCTAAAGGCTGCAGTCCTCAAAGCCATTTTGCCATCCCAGTCTGTGTACCTCAAAGACTCAATCCCTCTACAAAGAGGCTATAACACAGCAGCTTTAGTTGGACATCTCCTATATTTTGTAAGCATCACACTAGACGTTTTAACTAGTTATTGCTAGAATTACCTGAGGTGGATCTATTACGCTAGGAATGATCAATTATTTTACAGCAAAGAAAGTGCTTTCGTTGCTTCCTGGACTATGCCAAGGGTGGCAAACCTACTCAAATATTTTTGTAATTAACATGATTCAAAGTATTCCAAAATTTTGCACCTTTCCATAGGTATTCTGAGGAGACCAAGACATGTCTTTTTGATTTTTAAAAGCTTTCCATGCAAAATTTGGTATGTATTCCAAGAAAACAAGTACCAGCTACTGAAAAATAGAATGGAATAATAATTTAAAAAAAGGTAACCTGTCAAAATGCAGTCCTAAAAAAACCCACCTGATCACCTGAAATATGGTACTTCCAAAGGGCCATGCTAAACAAAATAGCCACTCTTACAGCTGAAAAATCTGAGAGCCGATAATTATTTACTCCTTTTTAACTAAATACTCTAGTAAAAACAATAGTTTCTTGCTAGCAATAAGCACCACAGACAAGCTTCGGATCAAAGACTATTTACGTGACAACCATTTGCCTCTGTGTGATAGCAAATAAGGATAGAAAAGGGGAACGGGGAGAGAAAAGGGGAACGGGGAGAGAAAAGGAGAGAAAAAGAATAGGAAGAGAAAAGGAGAGAAGAAAAAGTGCTGTAACAGAATGTTATACTGCATCCCTAGGACTGATGAATGTGGTAGATTAAGGGCAAAAAAATCAGGATTACAGACTACCGAAATCTACTGAATGAGGACCTTTTCTGACGTCAGAGGGAAATAAAGAGAACCCAGGAGGCATACAAAAATCCTGTTTAGTAATCCAAACATATGGTAGAGGTGGGATATTACTGATGCAGAGATTGTGTGGGAACAGTTACAGCATAATCCCTTCACAAGTCTCTGTTTCACCAGCCTTGAGCGTTTCTATTTTTTATCCATCATTTTCTGACTGTCTGTTGGTTTGCTTCTTAACTCAAGCCTGCATAGGATAATAGGCTACAATTACATTAACCGCCTTTCATCTCAGTTTGAATTAAATTTGTTCTGCGTGCCAGCATGAAAATCTGTCCCAACTCATTTTGCTTAAGTCAAAGAATAATAAACTCCCTCAGTCCAATAATTTAGCCAATGGTTTTAATATTGTGAAATATACAGATTTTTTTAACCAAGAGAAAATCTCAGAACTAGTACTTCAGAGGAAAATTTCAGTTACAATATTTGTCAGTAAAATATATATCTATTCTGCATTATGATAGTGATTTTAATAAGATTTAAAATATAATCCTATGCGCAATTGCTCTCATGTTCCTAGGGCCTTTTTTCTCACTTGTTTTCAGAACAGGTTTCTAATTTATGCAAAAGTGATGCTACAATTTTTAATATTACCCACAAATTAGAAATGCAAAATATTTTAATGTCACTTGACATATAATTCTGGTGACTCAAATGGCCCATCATGTTGGAAAAACAAAGTACTTGTCACATTTTCCGTAAGTAAGAGAATCAACTGAGAGCACAGTGGAGAGATGCACTCTGAAGCAAATGCTCTTTCGGGAAGATCAGTGGAAAAAATCCAAAGAATTCACTCTACGGTTATTTTATGTTTGCAGAGCATCCTAATGCACTATAGCAAACATTTCACTCTCGAATCAGATCTAAAGGTTTAATTTTAAAGCTCTCCAGTGAGTATTACAAGACAGGCTTTAAAAAAAAGGCATCTTCTCTACTACAGTTCTAAGCTTTCTATCTTCTTTCTCCCACTCTTTTTCTGTTTGTTTGTTTTTGGGTTCCCTTTTGGCTTTTTATTTTTAAAGAAAATCTAACTGAAATCACCCTGTGATTCCAAAGTTCTACTTCAAAAGTGGTTTGGAGAAGTGAATTCACTTATTGGATTCATTTATTCATTCACTTTCAAGAAGAATAAGTACACATGCAGAAGAAAAAATGTCAAATTCACACATACTGCTCACAAGAAATATAGAAGAGCTATAGTGAAATACTCTGGTTTTAAAAAAAGCGCAGGTGTTCCTGATTTTTTTTACCCAGGAAAGACATGGTTTCCATGTCATTTTGAAAAAAAAAAGAAATTAAGTTTTCCCAAAACAGGAAAAAATGTTAGGTTTTGTGAACTCGAGTTGAGAAATAAGACCTATGCATCATGAGGGAGGAAAGAAAAAAAAAAAAGAGGAAAAAATAAAAAACAAACAACAGTGCACCATATGACCTACTGCCATAACAGAAGGAAATTTTGGTAATCAGGCTTGGATTCTGGAAGCAAGTAGTACAGTTTTCTGTAGGAATATTAAGGACTATTCATGACTTCTAGCTATGACTGGAATTTGCAGAAGAAAACACTCACACAAAATGTTACCTGGCAGTTTTAATTACAGTGTGTTAATAGAATGTATGACAAACTACTATATTACGAGCAAGCAGAAAATTGGATACAACATACTATTTAGAAACACATAAAGCTGGATATATGTAATGTATAGCTCGATACATGTACTACTGAGGAAGGTATATCAGACTAACATTTGGATTGTACTTTTTAATGCTTCTGTTCTGTTTCCTAGGCCTGCATTTACCTGGAGAAATTTAATCTGAACTTCTATCATGTTTATAACAAAGCTATGTTAGTTACTACTTCTTTGACTCTTTTTTCCCCAGTGAAAGAACTACTGTTTGCTGAATACTCACTGTAATTTACTTTAAGGTCAGTACTTAAATGACATCTGTGTTGCAGGAAATTTCATATGATACAAACATACTAAAGACAAGAGGGCTGCAGAAATTGTCAAAAGTCAAAGTTGAGGACAGGTACAGAGTACGCACGGGTTCAAATATTTGAGTTAAAGAATCAACATTCTGTGGCACAGCATCTAAGTCTCAAAACAACCTGCAATGTTACCATAACTTTAACTGCATAGAAATACTTAAGAACTTTGAACAGACAATGAAAAACAGGCAGATACCATTCTACAAAACTGAGCACAGAGAAAGCCCTGATCAAAGCTTCTGATGGGTAAATGTCAAACCACTTCTTAAATCATGTAGTTAACTTTTTCAAAAAAAGCAACTATTTTCCATAAAAAGCAAGAACAAAAGCAACAAACCGATGGTATAGGAAAGGTTTCATGAAAGCCAATGACAAAAAGACAAGAGCATTAAGCAAAAAAGATAATGAATTTTATCCTTTTTCTACCCTAAAAGCAGGGTTGGAAACGCATTTGATTTTATGCATGTCTGAGTGGTTTAAATACAACAGGAAAAGGTGAAAAAATCCTTAAGTACAATTCAACTACAAATGCATTTTCTTTTTTTAAAAAATAATAAAAATAATAATGCATATCTATTCCCCAAAGAATGGATTTCCAGAATAGCCACTTCTGAATCTTAGAGGTATTTTACGTTTATGTGGATGGCACTGAACAGCAGTAAAGTTGTTCATCTGTTTAGATGTGCTGTTACCTCTTCTTTTATTCATAAATATAGAGGACGCAATCTTTCTGTTCAACATGAAAGATTAATTTATATATTTTTTCATTTTTTATAATCATTATTTGTCACCTTCAACTTTACCTTACATTTACCAAGTCCAGAAAATAACAACAAATAATAAAGAGAAGGGAAATGAATGAACGGAGAGAAGCCAAGTGTCCCTTCCAAGTGGATGGGAAGAGCTTTGCAAACTAGTTTTGTGAAACTTTTGCTGCTCTTCTGTACATAACAATTTACAATTCGCCTCCCAAGAGCAGAAGAAAGTAAAAACAAACCATAGGATCCCCAAGTCGCACAAAACCAGGGAAATATTCCCTCTTAAGTAACAAGGTGTTACCGTGTATTTAAATATTTATCTGAATCAGGGCCCAAATATGTGATTTAATCAAGACTATGCATAAGAAAGGATAAAATGACCTAAATGAGAACAGGATTAGAAAGTCATTTTGAAGCATCTGTTAAAAAGTAATTGCTGCCCTTGTCTCCTGGATGTTGTAAGAACTCATTTCCAGGCCAAAGTTTTGGTTTTTTTCCCAAGTTAAACCTTCTTTATGAAATCTGATTTATTAAATCTCTTTTAGTACATCTGACTGTTCCTTTACCCTTTAATTCCTATCACTTTTCTGTGAGTAGCCCAACAACTTTTCTTCCATGACAATGTGCCATTTTGGACACGTTCCTTACGCTAGTTTGGCAATCTCTCTGCTCCCTTTGGCCTCCTGCTGTAATGCAGCATTCCTAAATTTGTCATTGCTCCATGGAACAGCGAGTGAAAGAGTGTTGTGGCAGGAAAAATTTTCAGATCTGATTATAAGTTTGCTTGGATTCTATATAAGGCTCCTGTTGCTATTTATTACAGCTTTTCTAGCTAAGTATTTACTTTGACTTTGAGTACTTTATTCTTTTTTTGAATTGCTGAAAAATTCCTTCTCTTGCAATATAAAAATAAGAGATGGAGATGGAGAACTAAAGCTGTAAATCAGTCCTTCTGAAGTGATAATCTAATAAACCACTCAGGCTTCACTGTTGTGAAGCCTAGGATATCATCAGGGTTCTTGGACTGGTTTATGCCTTTGTAATCAAGTTCCCCAGCCCCATTATCTAGTAAGCTAGATAAAGAATATCACTTACTTTTCAGTACATTCATACAAAAAATAGAGAGCTCAAAGCATGCAAAGGTTATGCAGCTTAATTTATATTTTATACTTTCTAAAGGTGATTCGTCTGTACAAAATAAGAAAAGCATACAGGAGCATTTCTAATATTAAGACACTACCATCTTTCAGCTGGTGAGTACAGATAGGATTGGTGCTATCCTACTTGTTGTTGCCCTATCAGTTATCATTCCCTAAAAATACCTTGCATACAATGAACTTGCTTTTGCTGTCAAACTTTGTCAGTTTATATCATAAAAGGTAAAATATTACAGACACTTTTCAGTAGTACTGTTTATTTTAACTTACTGCCTTTCTGTATTTTGTTTATTTTATGTAATTCGCATAAGAATCCAGACTAACAGTGAAAAGGCGAAGAAAAAAGGATGTTTATCTATGCACGTGTGTTTACATATGGTCAACCTGCAGAATTTGTTATTTCCGGTAGTCTATCTCCAGATTTTTAAACAGGAGTGAAACAAATATTCCTCTTAAATAGACAAATCTGCAGCAAGAAAGAATAACAGTATAGGTAATTGCATCAGATTTCACCAATCAAGTATAGAATAGGACTAAAAACGCATCATTTTAGTTGGCCCATCATTAATACAGAAGCTAGTGTTACAGCAAGCTTTTCCAGCACTGACTGCACTTGGGACATGGGGCAGCATGAGAACACGGGCTCTTTGCAACAACTGCAGATACAGAGTTGAGATGGAAAGAAGACACAATGTATAAGAAAACCTGCATGACTTCTAGACGTCTGCACATACACCTGCAGAAGAATGCAAGCTTGTTGTGACTGGAAGGTTCCCCAAAATGACGACTCTTTAAGCATGACTTAGCACTGTGTAATTGATCTGCTTAGTCTATATTATTGTCAGCAGCTTCATGAAAAAAAAGAAATTAGAATTGATGCATTTATCACTCCCATGTCTTAATATCAAAGTATATTTCTTAGTTCTACCTATGCATAATTCTAACCCTTTATGTGCAAACTTCTTTTAACACTCAGCAACTACTGAAACAATTTAAAACTAATCTGACAACAAAGTGAAATGAAATGTTTTGACTTTAAAACCAGAAATGTAACTATTGCAGCTAAATTTTCATCTATATGTAAAGGTATACAATTGACTAAAAGAGAAAATAGAAAATGAAAAGAGCAGTAGGAAGATGCATATTACTTCTACTAGAGACTATAAGAGAAGAAAAGCAATCTTTCCATCACCAGGAAATTTCTACCAAATAGTGTCACCAGTACCCATCTGACCTAGCAACTCCTTGTTGTTGTTGTTGTATAAAAACTATTCTTTCCTCCCCTGTCTTTGTGAGTAAAATGAATAAATATCACAAGCCAAAGCTGACAGATATATGTATTAAAGGGGTTTTCACCACAATATAGCTTCGTTTCTTTTCCTTCTTTATAAGATTTGGAAAACAGATTTAAAAATAAAAATAGGACATGATATTTTGTGCGAGTACTGAGCAATCCATATCATGCAACATAAAGAGGCACAATTTTGATTTCAAATTTCACCATGTGTTGATAGCTTATAGAGAGCTATGAGCTATCACACTGGTATTTTCTTTTCCCACTGCTGCCTATGTACTTGTACCAGCTTAATGACAAATTGATTAAACCAGATGTGTATTCCAACTCTAACAACTCTTGTACCAATTACTAATTACCATACTAATGGCCTATCAGACATAAATTATAATCCTACATCTATACTGCACAATGGATACTATTTTATCTCAGGTTTAAGATCTGAGAATATTGAAGTAATTTTCAAGAGCTTTGAAAAGTTGCAAGTCCTGTAGATCTCTTAAGAAGAAATTAAGATTCACAGAACCTATTTCATTAAATTCACAATTCATTTCATTAAAAAGAATCAAACGTTTGGATTACTATACACATTAACCTTGTACACTGAACATAAGGAAAACGTAGATGCTCAGGACAGGTCTACTTTAGAAAACTCCTTTCCCTGGAAATAAATACTTCCACGTAGATCCCTTCTCATTTCATAAGATGAAACAGTAGGCCTGAGCAAATATTTGTCATCAACATATTCTTCCTGCTTTAAATAATTCTACATTCATACAAATTAATTCATGCTAATCACGATTGAACTAGGTATAGAAGTATGTCCGCCGCAATGTATTGACTTGGATAGCACAAGCCCTGACAACAGACACACAGAGGTAGTCCCTTGAGTCTTGGCTCAGTCCTGGTCAAAATTATGGGATCAATTTGCTAGATTAAGCAGAATCAGCAACACAGCCACTTTAAAGCTACCAAATGCTCACTCTACCATTATGCAAACAAAAACTCCTTAACAGCTAATAGTTTCAGTCACCTGTCAACGAGTAAAAGCAGTACCCCCTTCAAATCATTCCACCTGATGTTCTTCTAAAATGGCAAATTTAATACAGATTCTATTGACAAATACTTTTTTCATTGTAAATGCTCCTTAAACACATTCTCTGCCCAGCTTGAAAAGAAAAACCAGGAACTTAAGAGGTGTGTGTTACATCAGTTACACTTAGTAAAGAAGTACATGTTGTGATGGTTAAATTCCAACTCACCTCCCATTAGGTACATATTTTGAATTTTCCACATATTGAAATAGTAAGGGAAATAGTTATTTTGACAGGCAATATCTTAATATTTTTATCTGATTTTTAAAATGACCTGATAGTTCAAGAGACAACTTTACTGAAATAATTCCTATATATTCTTCCTTCTGGATTTAATTACAAAGCTATTTTGTAGTTAAAACTAAATGTATTTTAATAAAGTTCAAACTACACTTAATCAAGTACCTCAGATAGAAAATGATGGGTATTAACAATGTACAGACAGACTAAGTATAGAACAGGTCAAATAATTACTTATTTCTATTTAAAAGGATTTTCTTTAAATTAAAAAAGAAAAAAAATATTCACAGTCATTTAAAAAGCATAAACGCTGCTCATCACTTACTGAGAATAGATGCTTTGTGCCTCAGTGAATGTTGTCATTTCAGGAAGAAACAGCCTTATTTAAAAAAACAACACACAAAAGATGTTTTGGGGAACATTCAATACTAATAACAATTTACCGGACTTAGGGGTATATACAGTTTCTCTGGACAGAAGTAGCTGCATCCAAATATTCACCAGGTAGGCGTGAGACATGCAGGACATCAGGTGCACACACTGTTACTATCTGCAAAAGCGCTGGAATCTGACAGCTGGTATAGTGAATATTGAAGATGTAAAATGGTTAGGTCAGGCACACAGTGCCTGGCTATATTGAGGCACAGAAGTTCATTACTAAGGAGTAGTAAAAAGTACGCTACTAGAGTAATTCACAGATGTTATCCTATACATTACAATTTATGATTTGTGAGATTTATTATGGCTCCTGTGAACAATGACAATTTATGACCAAATCACAGCAGCATGAAAAGAACAGAATAATTATAATAATGGTTAACAGAGTTAGTGACCACAATACTCCAACTGGATGTATTTATGATTTATAGGGACCCCAGCATCTTGTCTGGACAGAAAGAATAGACTATGGGGGTATTTGGCTCATGCAGATTAGGAGAGACAACTGGCTGGTAGAATTACGTGTTGAAAAGAATCTCCGCTGCCAGCAACCTCCTACAAGTTTTTTTCTGGAATCTGAACACCACTTTATGTTGGTTGTCTTACAAGAAATGCTCCAGTCTCCTCCTACACCTTCTCAAAGAAGCACTGCCAAGAAGTGGTGTCACTGCATGCACCTCTCCCCCTGGGCCGGTTGCTTTGTAAGAAGAGTTGTTCATACTGATTTTGGGCTTATGTTACTTTTCATAAGCCTTGGCCTTGCTAGATGCTAGATCCTAAGTGCAGTTCTAGTCCTGGCCACAGAGAAGCATCCGCAGGGGCCTTCACTGCACACCCTAAAGGATGCAACACAGCACAGCCCCAACATCATTTTCAACAGCTTGAATTGGGGGGAAAAAGCCCCTCAAACCGTAAGTATTTGCAACCTATTGTGACCCTGTCTGAGACAAAGGTGAAGCATTGTGCTAGGCAGATACATGCAATTCTTCTTTAAAGTTAGCCCTACGCAAGATGAAAAGCCAGCCCAAGCCACAAGCTTATCTTTGACTTTAAATCTTTTTCAGTCTCTGTTACAGGTTTGCATGGCAAGGTTTCGGTGGTGGGGGGACTATAGGGGTGTCTTCTGTGAGAAGCTTCCCCCATGTCTGATAAAGCCAGTGCCAGCTGACTCTAAGATGGTCCCGCCACTGCCCAAGGCCAAGTCAATCAGTGACCGTGGCAGTGCCTCTGTGATAACATATTTAAGAAGGGAAAGAGAAAAACTGGAGAAACGGCAGGGTAGAGAGAGGAGTAAGGCAATGTGAGAGAAACAACTCTGCAGACACCAAGGTCAGTGAAGAAGGGGGGGGAGGAGGAGGTGACCGAAATGTCAGAGCAGAGAACCTTCCCTTGTAACTCGTGATGAAGACCATGGTGAGGCAGGTTGTTCCCCTGCAGTCCATGGAGGTCCACGGTGGAGAAGCTATCCACCTGTAGCCTGTGGAAGGGACCCCACGATGGAGCAGGTGGATGCCTGAAGGAAGCTGTGACCCCGTGGGGAGCCCACGCTGCAGCAGGCTCCTGGTAGGACCTGCGGACCCATAGAGAGAGAAGCCCATGCCGGAGCAGGTTTGCTGGCAGGGCTTGTGACCCCGTGGGGGACCCACACTTGAGCAGACTGTTCTTGAAGGACTGCAGCCTGTGGGAGGGACCCACGCTGGGGCAGTTCATGAAGAGTTGCAGCCCATGGGAAGGACCCACCCTGGGGCAGTTCATGAAGAGCTACAGACCATGGGAAGGACTCACGTGGGAGAAGTTTGTGGAGAACTGCCTCCCATGAGAGGAACCTTCACGCTGGAGCAGGGGAAGAGTGTGAGGAGTCCTTCCCCTGAGGGACAAGGAGCAGCAGAGACAACGTGTGATGAACTGATCGTAACCCTCATTCCTAGTCCCCGTGTGCCACTCAGGGGGAGGAGGGAGAGAAACGCGAGTGAAGCTGAGCCTGGGAAGAAGGGAGGGGTGGGGGGAAGGTGTTTTAAGATCCGAATTTATTTCTTACTGTCGTACTCTGATTTGATTGGTGATGAATTAAACTCCTTTTTCTCCCCAAGACCAGACTGTTTTGTCCATGACAGTAATTGGTGAGTGATCTCTCCCTGTCCTTGTCTCGACCCTTTCATCATATTTCCTCTCCCCTGTCCAGTTGAGGAGGGGGAGTGATAGAGCGATTTTGGTGGGCACCTGGCATTTATCCAGGCCAAACCAAAACAGTCTCTTTCAGAGCTAAAGAACTTGCAAACTTGTCTATTCTTGTCAGCTGTGTTATTCTACTATAATGAAAATAAAATGCAAAAGCATTACCTTACTTATACATCCTTAGACAACTGGGAATACAGCAACACTTGGCACCAAAAATCACTAGTACTTTTTATAAAAGAGCTCTGCTTTATAACACATGCATCCCGAGCACTGGAATTCAAAAAAGGTCTCGCTGGCATGTCATCTGTGAAAGACTTAGGCAGTCTGCCCTGTTCCACTGCTTCACGAACATATCTGCACTGAGGAAAACAGATTATACAAATGTCAGTCACTGAATGACATGGTCATGGCACAGGAGGAATAATTTTTAAGAACAAGGCATTTTGATAGAAAACCCAGCACCATATATTTTTCAAACATGGAATAAAAAAGATATTACTTAATTAAATCAATATCTAGCATGAATACTAACATAAACCAGTTGGGCAGAATAGACACGTACACTGCTTGCATTCCTATTTTTCAGCCAGAATTGTCTGGAAAGTTGTAAAGAAAGCCTGTTTTGCTCTGAAGTTTGCATTTTTGGAGGTAGCTTGGAGGGGAAATAATGAATTTAAAAAGCCTTAGAGCACAACGGAAGCTCGGTGGCAAGTAGATTCTGCTCTGGTGAGCTTGTCAAACCAAAACACATACTTATATATGTGCATACAGCCCGTTATGGAAGAGCCTAACTTAGAAGCCAAGTGCAAAATTACTTTATTGTCATGAAAGAGAAACCCCTCACACCCAAACCATTCCCATCTTCCAGACAATTAATACTGAACTTAGAAAGATAAAAGGCATATTTCATCGGAACGGAACACCTGAGAAAATTACATGTACCATTTTTAATTCAGCTCTTGGCAAGAGCCATCTTGCTAACATAACAAGTTTTACATTGTAATATCAATATGGCAGCGTTCTCCAGATTTAAAACATTCACAACTGACCTACAATAAAATACCAATACATATAAAGCTCTTGGCTATGTGCTTGCAGCTGCTCCCTTGGCCACTAGCTCCTTCTCTTCACTGAGAACAGTGCCTTTCAGGAACAATACAGGACATTGAAACTCCAGTTCTTCTCCATTTTTACCTAGTCGGGCAATTTCCTGAATAAAATGTAAGTTTGCGCTGTAACAATGCTTACAAAAAGTGTTGTTTCACATTTACAGAGAGCCTGCAGTCCTGAAAAATCCCAGAGAGCCTCATGAACTTTACATATCATACACTGAATATACCAAAGAAGAGAAAGTGAGCATACCACAGTATGAAAAAAATCAACAAAAAGGCTGATAGTGACATACAATACTGACAAAGCCCATTTAAAAATACTACACAAGGCCCATGGCAAATCACAAGTGTCATTTTTCTTCAAATTTTAGATTAAAAACTAATCTCAAATGTTTCAAGTTCCTGTTATTTGCCTTCTGAGTGTTTAAGCCATTAGAGTGCATTTGGGTCATGTTCTGAGGCTTTAATATTAGAGATATTGTTTAAATGAAAGCTGCAATTTAAGCAAAAAAAGATTGATGCCAGAAACAGAAATTAAAGGGAAAAAATGAAAAAGTATCTCAAGTTCCTGATAGATCTGGCAATAATTACAACAGGTAAAGCAGAAAATCAGTACATTTAACACATATAGTTAATGTTGAAGTGGGAGTTTTATTGTATTGCTCTCCTTGACAACCTAACGATCTAGCTCTTTGAGAACTCGCTGAGGGCTTCAACCTATCCTTACAGAAGCAAGCTAAAATTTTCAGTCAGCTCAATAAGAACAGAAGCAGTCGCTAAATCCACCTAGATCTACATGCCAGATTTTGATGGAATTCTCCTTGAAACATCATAGCTAATGGAGTAATATGCACAGGCATGTCAAAGTTTTCTGTTAAACTCCAGGACTGGACTCAGCACGAACATAGAGAAAACACCTCTTGTCAAGTACAACCAAACATGTAAAACTAACAGTGGAATATGACCAAATGACATAAAAAGGAAAAAAAAATTGACAAAAAAGAATAAAATAAAATACAGTTTCCTCTAGTATTTTAAAACATGAAATATTATACTTCTAAATTTCACTTTAGAAAAGCACAGATCATAATAGCAACTAGTATTAAATGGATTCTACCCTCTTCATGAAAAGTTCTTCAACAGAAGAAGCTTTTCTTTATTAAAATCCCAGCAACTAGAATCTCCCTGGGTTGCTTTTGTTTGTTTGTTTGTTTGTTTGGGGGTTTTATGCACTTGTGTCTTTAATAAGGGAAGTTCTAATAAAGTGAATTTGTTATATGCTTGCTGTCAATTTTTCCCCTACCGGAAAGCAAAAAGCAGCTACTCCAATAGAAATCAGGGAACAGATTTACTCTGCTATCAGCAAATAAAGCTGCAGTGATATCAATAGAATGGTGAATTTGACTCATAACCCAGTAGATTTTTACCTGCCTTTCCATCTGGTAAGAGGAATTGTACCATTCTGTGAAGGGGAATTATACAAAAGAAGACAGCTGGATATATTAAAATCTTATTCTTATGTAAATCAGACTATCAATAAGTGCTTATTATTTATGCACAGATCCTTACATTATTAAATAGCCTTTTAAAGATTGCACACAGTGAAGATTTTACCAAATAAACAGGGTAAATTTTTATAAATAAAATAGTTTTTCTTTCACCTCTTCAGAAGAAATAACAGTACAACTAAGAAATGAAGTCTGAATATTTATGAGAACTAAAATGAGCAAAATGTTATTTTTTCATTCCAGAATACGCTGTATCTATACATTGTTTACTCTTAAATCTATCCTTCTTACAACTACGTAAAATACACTACGAAATATGATATTAAAAATAAGAATTTTTTCGCCCCAATTTTTTATTTCCACCTAACAGTCCATCATTACAGAAGTCCTGAAGCCCAGTTTTTGCTCAGTTCTTACAAGGTTTTGTGGCAGTTCTTTGTTTTATGCATCACAGCAGATGTTCTGAACATTTTTAATGTTTCCCAGCTAGGTAAAATAATTATTATTCTGATTTATGCCTGGCAATTTAGATACACTAAAATGATATCTAACCTGCCCATCATTCAAAGATGCAGTTTCAGTACCAACAGGACAGGCCCAATAGCCTAAAATCTGCCACAGCAGAAAGTACTTAACAGGAGAGATCGATTTCCTCCCCAAAAAACTACAGCAATGGCTGTAACCGGGAAGTACAGTGCAATAAACGTTACAGTACATCCAGTAAAAAGTGACAACTTGAAAAATTCACGATGAAACCCTATTTCCATCAAGCATTTGTAATCCTGTAACCTTTCCAGATGCTCATAATACATCTAGATTTACACAGATTTACGAGGGATGACAAAAGCTACAGACACACCTCCAGGTGAAGGCTGTCTCTTGGCAGAGCCCAGACACACCGAAACTTCTCACAGAATAATTTAACTACTCTGTTAATTCCGTGATTATTGTTTTTTCCCTTGCATCCAATAGAAGTTCTCTCATTTAATATCAAAATTTGAACTTCGAAACATCCCCTTAGCATGTTCCTTACATTTCCATAGACCTATTCCTGAAAATTTATGTGTGTATATAATCCTGCATCTGGATACCCTGAAACCTATGGAAATTTTAAAACCTCTATAAAGAAAATTCTATGAGGGAATAAAATGAGCAGCTAGTAAATCAAGTATTACAGAAAATTAAATAAAATTACCATAAAGTAATGGTTTTCACCAAAAAACATGTTTTAAGTCAATATGATTTTCCTGTTACTATCAATGGCACATTTCATTATTAAAATCAAGAGAGGAAAAAAAAAAATCGAAGTATTTTTATTTTGTATCTGGTTTTGCTATTTTACAGTCTAGTTACTTTGAATAATCAAACAATTCTAATCAGCTCCTCCTGATCAAGAGAGTATTACAGGTTTTTACCAACTGGAAATATCTAATAGAAACAAAAACATTTCTTTTTGGAAAAAGTGTTAGCACATGTCATTAAAGAAACATTGTAAAACAGAATGTAAATGTATGCTCAAAGCTCCTTTAGAACACTAATTTTGATTTAAAATGCCACTGTGCTTCATGCTATCCAACAGTACCATTCAGAAATTAATATAACAGAGATAGGTATACTAAAAAAAACTATGAATTAAAAAAATGAGACAATAAAAAAAATAAAGACGATCCTCCATAAACCCACAAATAACTAGCTGTTCTTAAGCTAGGGAAGGAAAAGAAGAAATAAAAAAGTGTTGCAAAGTTTCGTTGATTTCCTAAAATCTTTGCCCCCATGGCATGCTGTGTACTGCACATGATGAGCAGATGTAACAGCGTCAGAGGGAAGAAGGAAGAGATGGAGGGAGGGAGAGAGGGAGATAACATACAACCCTGCAGCTATGACTGTCTGATCAATAGGATTCTTGACAGGAATATAAATCTAACTTTCACACTGAACAGCTAGAGTTTGGAATTTTCACAGAAATACATATTTTAGAAATCACAGGGTTATAGGTTCACTGCTGAGATTGCACAACGGCCTATCTAATGAGTGGCAAAAAAAAAAAAAATATCCAGAGCTATGGAGAACAGTCTTCACACTTTGAATCAAGATCCAGATGATTTATACAGCATATAATAAAATAATAAATACAAGTAAGGCATTTAGCTGATTTAAAATAATGCTTATCTTTTAGATAATGACTGCATATGTATTTTGACATTATAATATGATACTTTCAAAACAGATTTGAGTGTAAGGATAATTTTTACAGGAAAAATAATTTTGCTACATTTTAAACATCATATGAATCTGATAAAATTTGCTTTCTTCATATGAAGTTTACAAACTAGTTGGCAGTATGGGACTAGATTCAGTGATTCAAGAGTGACCTATTTTTTATGTTCTAAGGGAAATAAAAAACATTTGACTGAAACTTCTATACATGAATGAATCACTCTCCCAAACCAAGCATCAGAGTAAAATGACAAATCTTAAGTGTGTCATCTGATGACACCTACTAAAACTAAACCTGTAGTTATCAGCTTTCCTCAGGATATCCACTGATCTTAAAACTAAGTCTGTAGTACTGAATTTTTATTGTAGATTGAACATATTAGGACACTAAGTGTCTATAACTGGAACTGGTCTCTTTCTACATGTGCAGTCATAAACTAGAGATAGTCTACACACCCTTTTTTAAAAACAAAATTTAAAAAAACAGAGTTAAGAAAGGGCGTCAGAGCAAAAATTCAATTTTTATGCTAATATTTGTGTCTATGAACCCAACGGGTGTGAAGCTTGCAATCTGAAATGTAATCACAGCCAAAAACAATTTGAAAATTGCTGCTCTGCAGAGTTCATTTCATCCAAAAAAAATGATTTGGAATGCCAAATGTTTTAACACTACAGCTTGCCCTGGATAAGCCTTTGGTCTGTGTGAGAATCTAGGAAGGGGAATGTATTACATGTGACAAAACAAGAGATTTTCAGTCTGAAATTGCAATGAAATGTCAAAATTCAAATCCCTGTTTCCTCTGTTTTGTGGAATGGTTGTAACTCTTAACCAGGACAGGAAAATCCACCACCAGAACAACATTTTCTCTTCTAGTTCAGTAAATGGGTGTCATGGTTTAACCCAGCAGCCAGCAACTCAGCACCAGACAGCCACTCGCTCTCCCCTTCCCTTCCCCCTCAGTGGGATGGGGAGGAAAACAGACAAAAGCAAGAACTCATGGATTGAGACAAAGACAGTTTAATAAGACAACAAAGGAAATACTAATAACAACACTGATAATAATGAGGAATATGCAAACCAAACTATATACAATTTTCTCACCACCTGATGACCTCTTCACCGCCAGTCTCCAAGCAGCGATCACAGAACCCAGAAAATCGCAAATTTAATGAAACTTCTGAAGAAGACCAAACTCCCAGAAAAGTTCAACTTCCCGGAAAAGAGAGGATTTGAACTCACGGAAAAGAGAAGAGCAGATTCCTGCCCCCTGGCCAACCCCTACTGATAAACTGAGCATGACGTCCATGGCATGGAATATTTCCACTGGCCAGCTTGGGATGCCTGGCTGTGCTCCCTCCCAGCTCCTGCACACCTGCTCGTTAGCTGAGTATGGGACACTGGAAAAAGGTCCTTGATTTCTTAGCAACAACTAAAAACATCACTGTTATCAACATTCTTCTTGTACTAAATCCAAAACACAGCAGCCACTGGGAGGAAAATTAACTCTATCCCAGCCGAAATGAGTACAATGGGTCCAAAGAACCTTTTATGACAAGCACAAACTCAGAACAGCAGGCTGATACGGCTGAGCAGCACAACCGACCCGCTGAGACAGAAGCTTCAAATCAGAGCAGAGAAAACAATGAAACAGAGACAAGACAAAAGCAAAGCAATAGCAAAATAGGTGTTTGAAATACAGGCTGGGGAAAAGGTCTATAAAGAGTGCCTTAGGCTGAATGGTAGATGGTAAAGGTTTGGAGTTATGAGAAAGGAAACTGTTTCCTAGCTCGAGTGTAACAATGCAGTGGATTTTTTTTCCTTCCCATCCTTTGTAAATAGGTAGAACGGCATCAACTTATGTCCATACCACACACACTGGTAATCAAACCACTCATTAATATCTAGAACTGATTTAGTGTTTGGACACATAAAGAGGAAAAACTAATTTCTCCGTGCAGAGTTTAAAGATATGATCGCTCTTTAGCATTTGTCATGATAAAAATTCATCATTTAGTCCTAATCTTGGTGTCCCATCTCATCCTAAGTCTACAATTGGCAAGACAAAAAGTCCCAGAGGTACCACTGAAACAGTATACCTGCCAGAGCAGCTCTTTCTCACGAATATATACATCGCCTCTGCAACAGATATTTTTGCTGCTTGACTATTTCTCAAGCAAAGCGTTAAGGGCAGGATTCAAGCCAGTTCATTAAGTGTATCAAAGATGAAACCATAAATCCAGTGAAAGAATATGCCTCATGGCAGGCAGAACATAACCTTCTGGCACCTCTCCCTGCTGGAGAGGAACAAGCTGTATTTATGCCTTTTCCCCAGTTCCAACTGACTTTGCTATAACAACTTTAGGGCCAGATACTATTTAAAAGAACTGTGATTGTGAAAGCAATAAGGTTCCTATTGGATAATGCAGTGCACAAGATAGAATGAATTGAAACAAACATCTTTAAATACAAGGCTATTCAAAGTTAGCTTTAATGTGTTATTTCTCCTACTTGACAAGTTACTCCTGTAGTTCTTTATTCTTAGTCCTCCCATTTGTTGTGCTCTAACTTCAGTTGCAAGCTTTGCCTCTAAACAAACACAATAAGCTATCCAGTACAAAACAAGATACACTAATTGCACTTTCCATGACAGGTCTAAGCGTTCCTCTGTTCTATGTTTAATGATGTTGGAAAATGTCTAAAACACTGCGTGCTTTAATATGTTTCCTAAACCCTAAAAATCTAATCACTGTAGATTCTGATCAAGATATGTGACAAACCTACTGATAAAATGACCATTTTTGCAGATTTTTTTTACTTTGGATAATTTTTTTACAAATCCTAAAAAAAAGAACAGATAGTTCTCCAGCTACTTGTTTTTACATGATATTTTTTAAATTTGTAGTGTCTGCAAAACATTACTAATATTTGTGATGTAATTCTTTACCAAAAGATTAAGCAATATTGAAATTCCCTAATAAATTTAGGGAACACTAGATTCATCACTAAAACATTTTCAGGCCAATCACAAAAATCAAAAAACAAAATCAAAAACGAAAGCAAAACAAAAAAAGGAAAAAAGTGATTATACACTTGGGATGAATGGCAATAACTTTGGGCTACATTGAGTTATACTCACAGTTGACACTGGTCTCCTTTGATTCCTTTAGTTGTGCAGAAACATTTTCCTGTTTGCATGTGGCAAGTATTTGCATGTCCACTGCACGTACAAGCTACAAAATCAAAAAGGAAAAGTGAGATTTATTCACCCATATTTTAATTTGTAACTAAAGGAATTTTCATGAATTTTAATACTTCATCCTAAACGCACATCCTACAAGGTGTATTAAAAATAAATACATATGTTCCTTCTTCAATTCTAAACTTCTTTAAAGAACATTTCACTAGCACATAATTTAATTTATTTTCTGTAGAGTTCAGAACCATGCCTGTGTTATTAGGGGCTTTCCTCCACACCCTAAAAAACAGCAGTTTGAGAATAGCCATTAAAGTCTACCATTTCAATGTGCAATACAGAAAATATTTAACGACACATCTTTTCTATACAAGTGAAATCCTGACCAATGGCAAAATCAATGGCAAAATTCCATTAGTTTCAAATGTCCAATTAAACAAAGTATTACTGCCGATGTTTAGTAAAACATCTAATATAATTGGAACTTACTTTTGACAAAAGCAAACAAAAAGAAAGCTTTGAAATCACTTGAACAAAAGCTGAGTTAATACTACAGTTATGGTCCACAACAAGATTATTCTTGGAGCAAAACACCAGCACCTCTAAAAGCTCCTGAAATTTGAACTGGAGGAGAATCACAGAAGCATCATCATCACTCCACTCCTTTTTAAACTCCATGGCTAAAGTAAATCTTTCCACAGTGGTCTGCTCACTGCCACTCTTGCTGCCTGATTGATTCTCACCTCGAAACAAATCTTCATGTTCCCAGTTCTTGAGGTTTTTTTGCTTTTCCTTCCCACGTTTATATGAATGACTATCTTGTTTAGGCAGTCCTCCCTCTTTTCTAACCAAGCGTACAAAACTTAATGTCCTCCCTCTGGTAAATGTGTCAATAAGTTCCCACACTATACCGGAATAATTACCTGCTCATATTCACACTACTTTAAAGTCTTTCCTTCATACAAAGTTAACTCTGAACCTACATTGATGATCATATTATGCTTTCGCTGAAGTTTTAATTAAACTGAGACTAAAGATTTCATATGTGGGCTCCTGCTTGGGAACAGATATGATACTAAGTAGTGACCTGTATATAATGGAAGCTTATTTTCCACTTTATAATCCTAAAATTGAATTTCTATCTGAGGGATTGAGTTTTAGTCTTCCTATTCTACTGATATGAAACATCACACAATGAATACTTCTGTGATAGTGTCCCATACCATACACTCTCTAACCTCTCTGCCCTAGCCTAAGACAAATAGGGAAAAAGGTAATACGCCAGCCAGAGGAGAGCATAAGGTATTATTGACAGGATATTTCAATGTCCAGAATTCTACAGTTTATTCAGCCTTCAGAACTGGTTAAACAGCCAGCTGAAGCTGAAGGATCAATTCTTACTAAAGAGGTACAAGACATTCAAACTCTTCACAAGAAACACACACCAGAAATTTCTATGCAGCATATAGCTATGCGTGACATTTTTCTCTGTTTTTTAATACAGCTTGTAACAACATTTCTGAAAAACATCTACAGTTTCCACACAGTGATAAATTTTATAATTTTGCTGTCATCTTGACACTCTACAATAAATGTTCATTTACTCCTCTATAATCAGTCATGTTTTCCTAAATCCCTTCAAGTTTTCCCCTCTACATTTATGGAACAATTACCTAGGCACTTCAACTTGGAAAAACTTCTTCTCAAAAGTTAATTTTAATTGTGTAAATCTTTGCTATACTTTCAGTGAAAAATGAATATATTCTTAACAGCTTATTCTGCTTATGGCTAATTGTTCTTAACAGTGATGCACCATTACAAGACAGCTCTAAAGTTATAAAGGAGCTAAAAGGGTGAATTCCAAATCATGTTCCAAAGGCTGTCAATATATTGACAAATATGGAAGCTATTCCCAACCAACCTTAATTGATTACTCCCCTAGTTACTGCTCACTTAATAGGAAGTAGATCACAAATGCAAAAGTGGAACTTCTTCTACTTGAGTAGATTTTATTTAGTAAAAGTATTTAAACACTGCATTATGAAAGCCTGTGGACACTATGCATCTTTATCACCTTCTTGAAAAACTAGGAGCAAAATGGATTAGACAGTAAAAGTAACAGATGCAGCCATATGAGACTTTGTGGAAGGGCAAAACCGTTTCCTCTGGCAGCTCAGGCATGACTTGTATACCCAGTTCATGGAATCACCAATGAATCAAACTTTTCAGCACCATTTATCCCCAAGGACATCTAAATCAAATCAGCACCTATACAGTGCACTTTAACGTACTATGTGCTCACTCACGCAGGAGTCCACAGATGAACTCCTCTCCAATCAGCCAAATATCTCCATCCATTTACACTGCATCATGTTTTAGTGACTGCACTCTGTCTCTACCTCAGAGTTTTCTGGATTTATACTGGAGAATCACTAAATAACAAAACTAAATAATATAAAAATTTGATGGAATTTATTTTACCACGGACTCATCTAAATTTTGATCTGTGTGTACTGTGGTAGGTTGACCGTGGCTGGACACCAGGTGCCCACCAAAGCCACTCTATTACTTCACTCCTCAGCTGGACAGGGGAGAGAAAATACAATGAAATACCCATGGGTCGAGATAAGGGCAGGGACAGATCAATCGTCAATTACCATCACAGGCAAAAAAGACTCAACTTGGGGAAAATTCTTTCAAATTATTAGCAATCAAATCAGAGTAGGATAATGAGAAATAAAACTAAATCTTAAAAACACCTTCCCCCCAGCCCTCCTTTCTTCCTGGGCTTAACTTTACTCTTGATTTTCTGTACCTCCTCCCTGGCAGTGGTGCAGGTGGAGGGGAATGGGGGTTACGGTCAGTTCATCACACATTGTCTCTGCTGCTCCCTCCTGCTCAGAGGGAGGACTCCTCACACTCTTCCCCAGCGTGGGGTCCCACCCATGGGAGACAGTCCTCCATGAACTGCTCCATCATGGGTCCTTCCCATGGGGTGCAGTTCTTCAGGAACAGACTGATCCAGCATGTGTCCCTCGCAGGGTCACAATCCCTGCCAGCAACCCTGCTCCAGCATGGCTCCACTGGGCCATACGTCCCGCCAGGAGCCTGCTCCAGCACGGGCTCCCCACGGGGTCACAGCCTCCTTCAGGCATCCCCCTGCTCCAGCTTGGGGTCCCCCCTGGGCTGCAGGTGGATATCTGCTCCACCATGGACCACCTTGGGCTGCAGGGGCACAGCCTGCCTCACCATAGTCTTCTCCACAAGCTGCAGGGGAACCTCTGCTCTGGTGCCTTAAGCACCTCCTCCCCTCCTTCTTCACTGGCCTTCGTGTCTGCAGAGCTGTTTCTCTCACATGTTCTCACTCCTTTATCCCGCTGCAGTGTTTCTGCCTTCTTAACTATGTTATCCCAGAGGTGCTACCATTGTCGCTGATGAGCTTGGCCTTGGCCAGCAGTGGGTCCATCTTGAAGCCAGCTGGCATTGGCTGTACAGAACACGGGGGAAACTTCTAGCAGCTTCTCACAGAAACCATCCCTATAGTCCCCCACTACCAAAACCTGGCCATGCAAACTCAATACAGTAATCATAGTGCACACAAGGATACATTCATAGTGTGGTCTCTCTCACCAAAAACACCAACATGGCTGCTCTACCTCACCTGACACATACAAAGCTTATATAGGGCTAAGATCAGTATGGTTGGAAAAGGAGAAGAAAGGAGGGGATGAGAAGACATGGAACCTTGTATTCTGGATTCCTCACCAATGAAAATGGTAGTTCTGACAAGCCTGCTAGACTAATTTTCTTCTGTTACAAGATGAAGAGCAATTACTCTCATTGATCAAGTTCCTAGCAATTTAACTGTTCCCTGAATAATACCTTGAGAAAGGACATCAGAGCTAATCACTTTTACATTACTTTTAAAATCTCATCTAGACAAATTTTCGTTAACAGCAGTAACTGCATATTTTAATTAAACTCAGGCTTGCAAGTCTGTGATGAAAAACGAATTCCTACCAGTTTGTGGACCTCTATGTGGGGGGTAACTCAGAAAATAAAATGCCTGTGAGGCATTCCTGCTGCTACTGAGGCAAATGTGAATATATGTTATCAAACAAATGCAACAGCAGAAGCAGGATGATATTGTAGTACATTCAGTGGAAAAAATTTTAGACACCATTATCTTTGTGCCTCACTGCAGGTTTTTTCCACTGATCTACTTCCAAATAATACAAAAGAAATTATGAGCTTTGAATATGAACTATGTTTACTAATTAATAAACTGCAACCTAAAGCTACATTTGATTTCAAAGCAACATAAGACTTACAGTCTTCCATTACCTCAATATTTCCATACTCCTCTTTCCATATTTTGTTTGGTATTTTCTACTTGGTTTTCTCTATTTAATCACTCTTAGTGAATGGTTTCTCTTCTGACAGTAGCGTAAGTCAACAGGTAAAATTGTAGCTACAGCGGTATCTCTCGCAGTTTAATGCTAGTAGAAATATGCCATATCTTGGAATCAGTTTCAAAAGTATTTTTCATATCAATCATTCTCAGCTGGTAGAAGTCAGCACAAGAGATGCAATTTATACTTTCCATTTCTTTTTGAGGTACCACCCCTCTCCACCCCCATGCATCTGTTTTCAGGGAAGGAGGCTTAAGTTCCAGCAGCAGCAGCGGCAGCTAAAGCCTGCATAAACTTTTTCTTTTCCTTCAAAAAAAGGACAGTTGTCATCTTTAATGTTGATCTCAAGAAATGCTTAACATTATTTTTCTTTGTAAAAACTCCCTAAAGCTGAAGGAAAAGAAAATAAGAGTTAATAGTTAAAATGAAAGCTATACTTAATACTTCACATTTCAAATGCTTCTCTCTTTTTAACCTGTATGTTTAATAAGAGGTTTAGGAGTTTCAATAGAACTGCAGTGTGGTAAACAAAGATTTCTGACTGAAAATCCCAGGCTCAGACTACTTAATGCTAAATGGTGGGAGGATCACATTACCACTTTTGATTTTCTGGGCCTGTCTGCCCCATCTTAATTAACATATCTGAGACACTGTCATGGAAAATTTCTGAAATCCCTTTTTGTGCCTCAGAGTTCTAAAACATTGTACTTTCCGTGGCTGTGCATGAAGTTAGCTAACCATCTCAGTGAGATTCTTGGCCAACAAGGACAGTTTCAGCTTCTGCCACACTGAAGCATTTTACCAAGTTTCAGCATCTTTTAGCTGATTTCCATTCTCCCAGTTAGTTCCCACATCCTTGATAGCCATGTCCAGTTAGGCACAGTGTGAATCTTTTGCCTTGTCACTTCTCTCAAGTGATGTTAGGTTGACAGCAACACGTTTTCTGTCATGATTATGCTCTAAATAACCTTCATTTCTTAACATGAATTATTTTATTTGGGACACTGAAAGTGGGCTTAAAATTAGAGTATGAAGAACCTACACAGCTTTGCTGGGTTAAGAGAAATTAAGTATAAGCAGAAACATTCTTTATGCTTTTGAACAAGGATTTTGCGTCACTAACAGAAAGAATATAATATACTTTTTTTTTTTTTTTAAAGAAATTTAGAGTCAACTTTTGGCCCTATGCTCAAAAAAAACAGGCCACCAACATAGAAAACTAGCCTCACCGATGCCGTTATACCTTTTGCTGAGCACTGCCGTGTGAACAGTAGTACAGGACTGTTAGAGGAGACATGATTATCTACAGGGTACATCATGTTCAGATTCTACTGCTGTATGACATATTCCAGCACTCATAGCGGCACCATAGGCAAATACTTTCAGGAGGTTACTATGACATTAAACCACTCTCAAATCTTCCCTGACAGTCATCAATGCAGAGAGTAGCTTGAAATTCTGCTTTAACTTTATAGCAAGTTTAACAGGCAATAACATTCTAACAGTCATTAAATTCTGCTCACATTCTCTATTTCCTCCTAATCTAAGTATTCATATTCAGTATTCAAAATTCAGAAATTAATCTCTGCAAACCGACTGGTTAAAATGAAATATACAGACCTTTCTTCTCTTAAAAAAAAAAGTAAAAATCTGCATCCCCAAAATACTACTGACTTTAAATAATAACAGTAAGTTAATTTCACGCGATGTATTTCAATGAGATAATCACACCTCTAGGATACAACAGGGATTGATAGTATATCATTGCTCCTTTTCCCTCATGGGAACCAAGTATATCTGCCATTCTCTATTTCATAACTCACACAAGGCTAACACTTTTTAATTATAAGGACAAGCTTAAGACTCAAAATAAATGCCAGCTTCTACTGGATTTCAGAACCTTCTATTAGGCTACAATTATCATCAGCCTTACACATTCCAAAATAAATTGCCGTACATGAAACAGAAAAGCTTGTTAACAATGCCTATACTTTGTTCAAAGATACAAGAAAAGATGGGAAACAGAATTGTCATAATTTCGTGTGTAAAAAACTCAGGCACAGAATACAGGCATAAAGATACACAATATATTTTGAATTAAAATATAAGTCTCATGGAGACTTTATATCATATTGCAAATTCCTGCCCAAACATTCTTTAAATCAACTTTCAAAAGTTTCACAAATTACATGATATGTATATTTCTAAAAATCATATCAGCTACAAAAATTCTTCTTGCAAGTAAGACCAGAAAATTTACATACAGTATTTTGGAACCACTCATTCACCCTCATCATGACTGAGAAACACGAGTTAAGTACACAAAATTGTACAAACTGCCTCCAGGTTGAGCTTTAACAATGAGTTCTGATCGCTTTTATGTTCTAGGTATAGACAGACCTTTGAATTTCAGTCCTCTGTAGATGCTAGAAGTAATGCCCCAGATTGACTGGCAGAATTTAAAGTTAACATCTCATTAATATCAAGTATATTAGTGCACATAACGAGTGAACATTTGTAACATATCTCCCAGTCCTTCCCCTCCTACCTTGCTTTAGTTTGTATCATATTCTATGTCCATGAACTCCATTTCATGGGAATGAAACCAAACCCGAAAATGGCCACAGGACCATAAAGGTGATTAAGGGACTGGAGCATCGTTCATACTAGGAGAGGTTGAGAGAGCTGGGATCAACCTAGAGAAGTCTCACGGGGATCTTATCAATCTGCACAAATACCTGATGGGAGGGAACCAGACTCTTAGTACTGCCCACTGACAGAACAAGAGGCAATGCCCACAAACTAAAAACCAGGAAATTCCACCAAAACACGACAAAACACCTTTTTTATTGTGAGAGTGACTGAACACTGGCACAAGCTGCCCAGAGAGGTTGTGGAGTCTCCATCCCTGGAGATACTCAAAACCCAGCTGGGACTCTACTGCCTGGGGCAACCTGCTCTAACTGACCCTGCTCGAGCAGGGGTGGACTACACGATCTCCAGAAGTCCCTTCCAACTTCAGCCTTTCCACGACTTCATGACTATTCCTCAAGCTCACCTCAAGGACTCAGCCATTTACAGCTGCTCTATGTTATCCTACTCCCAAGTAAAATCCGTAAAACATTTAGTGTAGGTTTTAGATGCAGTTAGATGGGTACAACAGTGTTGAAACACTGTTGCAACAATGCAACCTATTGCAGTGCTGTAGGCGCACACAGACTGCGCATTTGGATAGAACGTGAAGAGTGTTCCCATACTACTGTATGCACTCCTCTCCAACTTGGATTTACATTACCCACATAGGCTTTTGCTTAAACAGTCATTTTAAATACTTAATTACCATGCAAACATTTTATTAATCATGAAATAGTTAAGATAAATAAATAATTTGTGATTTAGGATAATAAGCCTGCTTAAAATATATAAATTTTAATCTATTTTTGTCACAGAATCATAGAATGGTAGGGGTTGGAAGGGACCTCTGTGGGTCATCTGGTCCAATCCCCCTGCTGAAGCAGGGTCACCTACAGCAGGCTGCACAGGACCTTGTCCAGGCGGGTCTTGAATATCTCCAGAGAAGGAGACTCCACAACCTCCCTGGGCAGCCTGTTCCAGGGCTCCGTCACCCTCAGAGGGAAGAAGTTCTTCCTCATCTTCAGACGGAACTTCCTATGCTTCAGTTTGTGCCTGTTGCCCCTTGTCCTGTTGCTGGGCACCACTGAACAGAGTCTGGCCCCATCCCCCTGACACCCACTCTTCAGATATTTACAAGCATTTATTAGGTCCCCTCTCAGCCTCCTCTTCTTCAGGCTGAACAAGCCCAGCTCCCTCAGCCTTTCCTCATAGGAGAGATGCTCCAGTCCCCTCACCATCCTCGTAGCCCTCCGCTGGACTCTCTCCAGTAGCTCCTCATCTTTCTTGAAGTGGGGAGCCCACAACTGGACAGAGTACTCCAGATGGGGCCTCACTAGGGCAGTGTAGAGGGGAAGAACCACCTCTGTCGACCTGCTGGCCACACTCCTCTTGATGCACCCCAGGATCCCATTGGCCTTCTTGGCAACCAGGGCACACTGCTGGCTCATGGTCAACCTGTCGTCCACCAGGACACCCAGGTCCTTCTCCACAGAGCTGCTCTCCAGCAGCTCCGCCCCAAGCCTGTACTGGTGCATGGGGTTGTTCCTCCCCAGGTGCGGGACCCTGCACTTGTCCTTGTTGAACCTCATCAGGTTCCTCTCTGCCCAACTCTCCAGCCTGTCCAGGTCTTGCTGAATGGCAGCACAGCCTGCCGGTGTATCCACCACTCCTCCCAGTTTTGTGTTATCAGGAAACTTGCTGAAGGTACATTCTAACTCTTCATCCAGGTCGTTATGAAGAAGTTAAACAAGACTGTGCCCAGTACTGACCTCTGGGGGACACCACTAGTTACCAGCCTCCAACTAGACTCAGCGCCGCTGATGACAACCCTCTGAGTTCTGCCATTCAGCCAATTCTCAATCCACCTCACTGACCACTCATCCAGCCCACACTTCCTCAGCTTCCCTAGGAGGATGTTATGGGAGACCGTGTCGAAAGCCTTGCTGAAGTCGAGGTAGACAACATCCACGGCTCTCCCCTCGTCTACCCAGCCAGTCATGCCACCGTAGAAAGCTATCAGATTGGTCAGGCATGATTTTCCCTTGGTGAATCCATGCTGACTACTCCTGATAACCTTCTTTTCCTCCTCTTGCTTGATGATGAGTTCCAGGATAAGCTGCTCCATCACCTTTCCTGGGATGGAGGTGAGGCTGACCAGTCTGTAGTTGCCTGGGTCCTCCTTCTTGCCCTTTTTGAAGATTGGAGTGACATTGGCCTTTCTCCAGTCCTCAGGCACCTCTCCTGTCCTCCAGGACCTCTCAAAGATGATGGAGAGTGGCTCAGCAATGACATCCGCCAGCTCCCTCAGCACTCGTGGGTGCATTCCATCGGGGCCCATGGATCTGTGGGCATTCAGACCGCTTAAGCGATCCCTCATGCAGTCCTCCTCGACCAAGGGAAAGTCATCCTCTCTGTGGGCTTCTTCTCTTACCTCCGGGGCCTGGGATTCCTGAGGGCCTGCCTTGGCACTGAAGACTGAAGCAAAGGCGGCATTCAGTCGCTCTGCCTTCTCGGCATCCTCCGCCACCAGGACACCCGCCTCGTTCAGCAGCGGCCCCACATTGTCCCTAGCCTTCCTTTTGCTGCTGATGTAGTTGAAGAAGCCCTTCTTGTTGTTTTTGACATCCCTTGCCAGCTTCAATTCCAGGTGGGCCTTGGCCTTCCTCGTCGCATCCCTGCATGCTCTGACCACATTCCTGTATTCTTCCCAAGTGGCCTGTCCCTCTTTCCACATTCCATGGACCTTTCTCTTCCGCCTGAGCTCCGCTAGAAGCTCCTTGTTCAACCATGCAGGTCTCCTGCCTCCTTTGCTAGATTTCTTTCTCAGGGGGATGCACCGCTCCTGAGCGTGGAGGAAGTGTTGTTTAAACAGCGACCAGCACTCTTGGACCCCCCTGCCTTCGAGAGCCCTGGCCCACGGGATTCCTCCCAGTAGCTCCTTGAAGAGGGAAAAGTTAGCCCTCCTGAGGTCCAAGGTTTTGATCCTACTTATCGCCTTTTTCCTCCACGCAGGATCCTGAACTCCATTATTTCATGGTCACTGCAGCCGAGTCTACCTCCAACCTTCACATTCTCCACCAGTCCCTCCTTCTTGGTTAATACAAGGTCCAGCAGGGCGCCTTTCCTTGTTGGTTCCTCTACCACTTGTATCAGAAAGTTATCATCGATGCTCTGTAGGAACCTCCTGGATTGCGCCTGCCTAGCTGTATGGTCTTCCCAGCTGATGTCAGGGTGGTTGAAGTCCCCATGAGAACCAGGGCCTGTGACTGTGAGGCTGCTTGCAGCTGCCTGTAGAAGGCAGTCACGTTATTTTTAAATATTCACTGAAATGACAACATTAGAGCTTAAAAAAAAAAACCAACCCACCATCCTGTCAATTTCTACTCTATTTTTAGGAAAATAGCAGTTCACACTACTCTCTTGTACAACATGCAGATTCTAAGTGGAACAGAAAGATTACATGGGAACGATATAATCCAGTAAATTCACGCTGTAAAATTACAACCCTATAGAATTTATTAAATAATAAATCCACAGCATGATTGATTCCGAGTTGCTAGCTCAGCATATAAATGTTCTTGCTGATGCTGACAACAAAAGAATACCCATCACCATTTCCATGAAGTATGCATTTTAGACAATTGAATTTAAAAACACTTATTGCTTAGCCTCCATCTCCAATATATAGCTGCAAGACCAATTTTTCTCTCAAACAGAGCTCACTACAAATGGTACTTTAACTTAATATGTTTGCTTACTTCAAAGATTACTAAACCGGTAGCTGCACACAAATAATTCCTCGTTTTTTTTTTTTTTTAAAAGGAAAACCATGACAATACTATTAAATATTTAGGTGCACCACTTTAATTTTGGTAATGTGCAAGGCATAAGTTGTGTCACAAAACATACACATCAAAAAACCCACACACGTATAAAAAAAAAATCCATGCACATCAGAACACTTACAGGTTGTATAAAAACCTATACCTTGTACATGTTTTCAAAAAAGGAGATACCAGCTTTCTCTTGCAGCCAGCCTAAGTGAGAAATAGTAAGTATATACATACACTAGATAAAACCTTGTAATGTTTAATTTCACTGTAAATGTTCACTTATGTAATCCATTACACTACTCGTATAAGAGCTGCTCTTCTGAGGCAATTTTCTACATTAGTAATATTACAAAACTGTCTAATCACTTCTTTTTCTAGAAGCCCCTGATAGCATTTTAGCATTCAAAAGTTACTTTTATAGGAAACACAGCCATTCAACCTTCAAGACAGTCAATGTAAAAGCAAACAGATGTGCCCAACAACACTTTCGCAATATCACAAATCAAGTAGCATTAAAACTAGGCTAAAGAATCTCTGTGAAGCAATGCGCAATAAAAATAAGTGTAAAAAAAAAAAAAGAAAAATACAGTATTAGAAAAGACTGCTGCACATGCAGGTGAAATGTAGCTGTCATTTTATAGTGGCATGACTAACTTCCATAATAAATCAGTCTTCTCAGACTCATTAGCACATATATAACTAATTTTATTTTCATCCGTCGTGGTTTATCTTGTGATTTATCTTTATTTGACCTCAAACCAACTTATTTTTCATAGTACAATAACAGCACAGAAAAAAAAAACACCACATATATATGTGTATTGCCACAGTGCTAAGGACTGTGAGACAGAGGAAAAGGTAGCAGGAATAGACATAGCTTTAGGATTTATATAACATATAGAATCTGCATAGGCAGGATATGCAGGAATTTTGCAGCCACCCAAATCATACATACCTACATCACACACATATCATTTAAAGCAAGGTCAGCCATTCCCAATATTCATAAAAATTACATCATCATTTTACCAGATCAATACTGGATATAAATTTGTTCTGGAAAAGGCAATTAGGCCCAATCACCCTGGCAGTCATTTTTGTAAAATTACATGCTCTCTGCAGTTTTTTTCAGTAGTTCTCTCCGACTGCAGTGCAGCCTGCCCTCTGCTCTTCCTCAGTCATTAGAGCCTAACCCAGTGGTTACAGAAATGCTCTTGTCCTTAGCCACTTCCCATTCCGAAACAGCAATTCACCCAAGCCAGAACGTGATTTTAACTTTGTTCTGGAATTTATATTCACAGCAAAACACAGACAATTTCACCTGACCGTGGCCTAAGCCTACTGAGATCATTTGACTACCGGTAAGGCAATACGTTTTTTCCTGAAAACCAATACTGTGTCCCACAGTCAAACAATCCGGAAATCACAAGTCATGTTTCATTAGCTTTTTGGACTGAAATGGGTTACATTTAAGAAAAAACCTAAACAAACCTAGAAAATAATAAACAGGCCGATTTCTGTTGCAAGAAACAAAATTTTGTTTGGTTACACCAACACAATCTTTTGGAAACCTTGGTAAAACTATCTGGTAAAATAGCTCTGCAATATTTGCATTCCATTATTTCCTCTGTTTAAAGCATTCATCCTGAAAAGTGAACAGATTTTTTTTTTCTTTGTTTGTTTGTAATAAATACCTCTTAAGCAATCATACTAAATCTGTCTTTAATCATCAGCAACTAACATTATAAAGACAGCTTGGAAAGCCGTAATTTTGTTTTATGCAAGTAGATAATGAAAATGCAACACAGAAGATTAACACCGAAAGACAGGGTGTTTTTTTCTTGCTATGAACTGAACAGAATCTTAAACAACTAACAAGAGTCTTGCTGTGCCTGACTCTTTCATGCCAATACTGAACTATAGTATAGAATTTTTACAGTTTGTTCTTGGGATCATCCAGGAATAATGTGGACAGTATTTTCTACCAAAAAACCATTCCAAATGAACACATCTCCATGAGAACTCATAAACTAAGTATCACCAATCTCATTTTCTTCATGTTAATCTGTGTGAAGAATTGAAACTTTTACACTTATTTTGAACATGTAAAAAAGAAGTAGTTACTAATCTGGAAGACTAAAACTTTTACTAGATTTCGTAAAAACTAAAACAAAGAGGTTTGTCACTGTTGTTTTTCAAAGGACATGCACAAACTGATGATTTTGGATGTCTTCATTTTTGCATATCCAATATGAGATGTGTTTAAGAAGACTTAGACACCAAAAGCTTAGTACATTTTTTTTTTTAATTTGGTCTTTTTAAGTTTTCTTGAAACAGACAGCAGCCTCCTTACTGGCTATTTTGAAAATTTTGGCCAAAAAACTCCTTTCCTCAAAAGACTGCTATTTTCCTCCTCTCTTTCTAAAGAGAATGTATAACTTCCTAAATTACAACAGAAAAAATTAAATCAAACATTCTTATAAGGCAGTATGAAAAGCAAAACAATTTAAAACCACTCAGTAGTTATTCATAGCAGCTTTAAACGTAAAAAAAAATCCAATGTAAGGTGAAAAACAACTGAAATCAACCACTGGTGATTGCGTCTATTTGTGTGTATGTGGTCATTCAGAGTAAAAGCCCAAAGAAGAGAAAAGCCTTACACGATTAATCAGACAAAAACGCCACAAGATGTAAAGAAGTGAGCAAAGCATTTCCCTCTGTTAGCCATTAGGAGGTACAAAATACAACTGATTTTTAATGCATTCAACTGTGACTGAAGCTTTTTTTTTTTTTCATTAAATAACTAATATGGTCTGCCATTGTAACGTATTGCATTTACCACTCAGAAAATGAAGGCAGAATCAACTGCAATCAAACAGAAATGCCATTACAAGAGTTTTTTGAGAATCTTCATTCTACCAGTTGGAAAATGAGCCGCATGATGCCTCAGCAGCTTTACTCAACAGCCTGTGAGGGTTTCCAAGACCCCTCAGAGACAGGGATGACCATTTCAATGCAAAATGCTGCTTGACTCTTCTGTCCTGATGGCATATTCACGTGTAGGGATTCAAACAGGTAAATCCATGGTCTCCTGTTACACTGGGAGGTTCTGTCATACCCCTCTGATTTATGTGAAGTCTCTGATCTAATTTAAACTGATGGGCACATAACCAAGCTAAAATAAAAAAAAAAAAAAAAAAGATGCATTCTTTTAGGCTGTAAAATTGCAGTTATTGATGAAAGATACCATGCCACATGTTGCACGTCAGAGTGACCAGCTGTCAGAAGACATGTTTGTGGGATTTTCCTGGGGAAGGTTTACAGACAGAGGTGCTGGCATTTCTGACTGACTGCAGATGTCTCTGTATTTACAACTAGGAGAATAATAGGGAAGCTGTGAACGGTTGCAGTAACAAGAGGGAGAATGAGAGCCTCTCACAGCATGTAGAAACATCTAGAAGGGTAGACTCAGAAATTCCACACAAAAAAAATGCCTGTTTTTTTTTTTATTTCTATTGCATTTGGGAGAAGACAACTCTGGCTATAGTCAAACGTTTATTTAAGGATCAAGTAACAGGGATTTAAGAAAATCTCACCTTCAACTTACAACTGCCAACCCTCAATCAGAGGCTAGAATCTTCTCAGCCTAGACACAGTACCCAAGTGAGCACTTGACATCTCTTTCAACAGAAGGTAAAATATGTTTGCTTATAAGAGGCAGACAAAATCACTATATTTATGAACAGTTGAAAGTTTCTAAATCATGCCCTGCCTGTCTCCTCTGGGAACATCTTTTGGAAACCAATGTCATTACAGATTTCATTAGGAAGGGGAACATACTGATACACAGCTCAGACAGCACACAAGAAATATATTTTATAAATATTCCTTCATGCTGAAAATAAATTTATACCATGTAAACCTGAAAAACACAAAAATAAGAATGCACAGCAACGCATTCATGGCTGCCAAAAACTGTGTTGCACAATAACACGTAGGAGGACTTGATCACCAACATCAGTGAAAGCGACAGAATTGTCATTAATCCTTGCAAAAAGATAAAGTAAGCACAGAGATAAAGGAATATATTATAAATCAAACTGCTGTATCTCTTCAATATCTATGAAAGTAGTAAGTGGTGATCAATTAAAAGATGCCTGAAGTTTTAGTTCTCAAGCTAAGGTGCTGAATAAGAACAAAACACTTACTACTTAAACAGATTAAGATAGCATAAGTTGTTGCTATTCTTTTCATCATTTCAGATATCTTTGTGGCATAACAGATGTAAAAAAAGTTTAGTTTAAGTTTACTAAATGTGCGGTATTGATTGTAAATTTGTAAAATTTCAGAAATAGGTTTGTCACCTTTTATTTTTCTTTTTGACAAGCTAACTTGTCCTCACTCCACTTGCATAAATCAGAATCAGCTGGATGGGGAAGTTACATTTATGCAAAGCAACATTCTGTAGCAATCAGGCTTAAGGAACAAAACTAGACTTGATAGAAGTGGTTACTAGACATATAGCTACACAATTGCACTGTGGTTGTGCAGGGTGGAAAGAAAATTTTGTTACACAAGAAAAAAATCTCTTTCAAAGGAGTCAGGAAGACACTTCAAAAAACATATTTTAATCACCTTTGAGAATAACAAAAAGAGTTTGAATGGTCAGGAAGTGCAAGACTGGGTTGGACCTAACATTACCTTCTGACTATGGTGATAAAAAAAAACTCTATATAACTTTGAAGGGAGGGTATGCCCCCTTGGACAGCTTGACCAGAAGGATATTCCATGCCATATAACGTCCTGCTCAACAATAAAAATTGGGTGAGGGATAGTGGTCTGGGAGATAGCCATCACTCGGAGCCTAGCTGGGCATCGATCCACTACTGGGAAGGTGGTGAGCGACTGCCTTCACTTGGTATGTTTTTTTCCCCCCTTTTTCCTTCCCTTATTGTTACACTGTCTTCATCTCAACCCATGAGTTTTCACTCTTTCTCTTCTCCCTCCATCCCATTGTGGTGGGGCAGGGAGTGAGCCAGTGGCTGAGGGATGCTGAGCTGCTGGCCGGGGTCAACCCACCACACCAGCAGTCAGCAGCTCTGCACAAACACCAGCTTCTTCAACAGCAATCCTAAGATGATGCTTGAACAGTACTTTCCCATGCTTGTTTCTAAAATCAGACCACTCTGCAATGAATACAAATATCCTGATTTAGTAAGTAAAATCAAATCTAGAGAATCAAGCATTAGCTTAAAAAAGTTGTGCCTCACAGGAGGTTTATAAAAGTCTTCTGTATGCAATCAAGGAAAATCATCAAAAACATTAAATATGCTGAGTAGATATCCTGTCAAAATCTTATGAAATCCCACAACCACCCAAACAATCTCTCTCTGGAGGTTAACCATGAGGGACATTACATTCGACAGTTGCTGCTTCTTTTTTTCCTCCTATAATATTACAGATATCTAAACACAGCTTGACAATGACACTTTCCTTGAAGTGTAACTCCAGGTTCTTCACCCCGGATTATTCTGAGCACAAGTAGGTTATGGAATACAAATGTATCTATAAAAAGGTTCCTATTTTTAGTTCAGATTTTGCTTTTAATTTACAATTAATTATGGTAGAAATTATACTTTATAATACAGGTCTAATCTACAACAAAGCAAAAAGAAAATGATACATATACACAACAGTTAATAGCATACTGAAAGGTTTGCTTTGCACATTTTGCTTGGCAGTCAAAAAATAACCGGAACAGCAATTTTTTAAAGATTTCTTGTTCCAAGTTCCTGAACTAACTTTTTTCTTATGGCAACCCACTTTTCTTCTGTTTTAGTAGCACGGGACTTACTTGGAATACATTCTGACTGGAATGAATTTGATTTAAGTTCATTATTGAGCCCAAGTACGGGCACTTTATTCACTCAGTATTTAGACTGTCTTGAACACTGCTCAATAAACAGCATTCACTAAAGGAAGGAAAATAAATTTTGAAATCACATTTGGGTGATTTGAGGTCTTCTTAAAAAACAGAGTGCTTATTCTAACTATTCTAACAACCTCTCTGCAAAAAGCAGTATCGAGCCTCTCTTGAATACCTTCTTGTGCTACAAGTTCTTTCCTTTACATTTCATACGTACTAAGAAGCCCTCTACAAATTACTGAAAAAAATCCCAGCATTTTTGTTAATATAAAGTGTTCTTATTCTATAATAAGATATTGTATAAAAATGAGCAATTGGTGTCATTATCTCTATTCAACACTTTACAGAAAAAAGAAAAGAAAAAAAACAGCAAAAAAACACCACCACTATTGCAAAATGGGATTTCTTGAGAGCCCCCCTCATCTGTTGAAACCTTTGGTTATTTTATTTGTATAGGATAAACAAAACTATGTTTTCTGTTGGAATTTAGCACCACGTGTGAGCTTTTCTTTTTCTGACTAATCTTAAATTACAGTTTCTTATCACAGATTATTATTATGAACTTGTGACCCACTGTTTCTTAGAAACCAAGGTACAAGAGAAACAGTGGAAGTGGGGATTTTTTTTTTTAATTTAGTCTCATATTCTAGTACCTAAAGACAGTATGAAGCATACCACACTCTTTCTTTCCACTGATCTCCAACATTTATCCATTTTTATATAAAATGTCTTTATTCACATAGACTCCTGGGGTCTGTATCATAAGTCTCCAATCCACTGAGTATCTATTATTTATGTGAATTACCACAAAGTACCTGTTCTAAAAGATGCCTTTGATTTTTAACTACACAGACTTAGTCACTCTGAGAAGAAGGCTTCTAGAACACACTATTTAACCCAATATAAAATTTCCTTTAAAATTTTAGACATCTAATGATGGAATGCCCGAACCCACAATCCTTTACACATGGGTGAATTCCATAAATTCAGTTCTCTACACGCTAAATATTAAAACAGCTAAACAGAAAAACTGTATAAAAACTCTGTATTCCAAATCATCGTGTCATTCTCTAACAGAGTCAGAACTCCCATCAATTCTTGTTCATTCCTAATTCTACTTTAGGAAGGTGCAGAAGAAAATGCTTTTGCTGCTGCTTATGCTGCTAGTCGAAGATCACAGAATCACAGAATGTTCAGGGTTGGAAGGGACCTCTGTGGATCATCTAGTCCAACCCCCCTGCTGAAGCAGGGTCACCTACAGCAGGCTGCACAGGACCTTGTCCAGGCGGGTCTTGAATATCTCCAGAGAAGGAGACTCCACAACCTCCCTGGGCAGCCTGTTCCAGGGCTCCGTCACCCTCAGAGGGAAGAAGTTCTTCCTCATCTTCAGACGGAACTTCCTATGCTCAGTTTGTGCCCATTGCCCCTTCTCCTGTCACTGGGCACCACTGAAAATAATTTGGCCCCATCCTCCTGACACCCACTCTTCAGATATTTGTAAGCATTTATTAGGTCCCCTCTCAGCCTTCTCTTCTCCAGGCTGAACAAGCCCAGCTCCCTCAGCCTTTCCTCATAGGAGAGAAGCTCCAGTCCCCTCACCATCCTCGTAGCCCTCCGCTGGACTCTCTCCAGTAGCTCCTCATCTTTCTTGAAGTGGGGAGCCCACAACTGGACAGAGTACTCCAGATGGGGCCTCACTAGGGCAGAGTAGAGGGGAAGTAGAACCTCCGTCGACCTGCTGGCCACACTCCTCTTGATGCACCCCAGGATCCCATTGGCCTTCTTGGCAACCAGGGCACACTGCTGGCTCATGGTCAAACTCTTGTCCACCAGCGCTCCCAGGTCCCTCTCCAGAGAGTTGCTCTCCAGCAGCTCTGCCCCAAGCCTGTACTGGTGCATGGGGTTGTTCCTCCCCAGGTGCGGGACCCTGCACTTGCCCTTGTTGAACTTCATCAGGTTCCTCTCTGCCCAACTCTCCAGCCTGTCCAGGTCACGCTGAATGGCAGCACAGCCTGCCAGTGTATCTGCCACTCCTCCCAGTTTTGTGTCATCAGCAAACTTGCTGAGGGTACACTCTTAACTCTTCATCCAGGTCATTGGTTAAACAAGACTGGGCCCAGTACTGACCTCTGGGGGACACCACTTGTTACCGGCCTCCAACTAGACTCAGCACCGCTGATGACAACCCTCTGAGCTCTGCCATTCAGCCAGTTCTCAATTCACCTCACTTTCTACTCATGCAGCCCACGCTTCCTGAGCTTCCCTAGGAGGATGTTATGGGAGACAGTGTCCAAAGATCCCCTTGCCTCTTCTAGGCAGGTGGATCCCACCCCTCTCTAACGGGTTATAATCATTGAGGAAACTCCCATTGTCATAAAAACCAAAATCCTCATGGCAGCACCAGTCATGAAGTCAGGAGTTGATACTCATAATGTGCCTGTTTCTAGGTGATCCCCTTCCTCCAACTAGTAAAATGGAGGAAAAGATGAATTGGGCACCAGTGCTTTTTGCTTTCACCCCCAGGGCTTTGAAGCCTTAATTCTGCCAAGGTTCCAACTTGTGGTGTCATTTGCACCTACATGAAAGAGTAACAGTGGATAGTAGTCTGTGCTCTTCACAAGTTGTGGCACCCTCTTGGCCACATCTCGGACCTTAGTTCCTGGAAGGGAGCACACCTTGCGTGCCTCCTCGTCAGGTCAGCAGATGGGTGCCTCAGTGCCCCTTAAAAGGGAGTCACCCACCATGAGTACCCATCGTTTCTTTTTACTGTACCCACTGTGTGGTGCTGGCACAGATGTCTCTTGCAGATTTTGCTCCTGGGTGTCTGTAGTTGATAAAGCTTCATATTCATTTGTGGTAGTTATGCTGAAGGGAGGAAGCTGGAACAGAGTCCTGCTTTTGTGGGTCACCAGGGTCCAAGGTGCCTCATTCTCAGTGGTGCCCACCACAGGAGCATGGTTCTGCAACCATAGATCTATCTCCAACTCAGCTCCTCTGATACTGCGTAGCCTTTTAACTGTTTCTTGCAGCTCAGCCACCTGACGCATCAGATCCTCAACCTGCCTGCATCTTGTGCAGGCACTTACCAGTGCTCCAGAAGAAGGGTCTGGGCACTTGCTGCAACCTGCCGCCTGTACTGAAGTCTCCTTTGTTACCAGTTCCATCTGGGTGGAGTCATCAGACATCACAGGGGCGCCCACTGCAGGAGCTCTGGTTCTAGCTCTGAAGCGAGTGCCCACAATTACAGCAGAAACCTAGAGCTCTCCCCTTGGCTGTGGTCTACAGGCAGGTTGCAGGGCCCTCCCTGCATGCCGTGCCTTCACAAACTGCCATGCCACACCATGCCCTGTTCGCCACACTCCTGGCTGCTCGTGCTCCTTAAGCGCCACTGTTGCTGCTGGCAATGCCCACCCCAACGTCAGCCCTGTAGACTTGCGAGAGCTGCTGGCTCCTGGTGGGTCTTGCTGCTCTTCCCTCGGGTTTCCCTGGCTCTGGGAACCCCCATCTGCCTCGGCCGAGCGCCCAGCCACGGATCGTACCGTCGTCGCCGCTGCCTTTCTCACTGACTGATACTGTGTTCCTTTAGGTTTTCTACATTTCTGTTAGTTATTCCTGCAGATAAGAGTTAAAAGCTCTTTCTCCTCATTCTTAGTCCTACCTTACACAGAACCTGAGGCCCTCGAATATAAGATTTTGAACCAGAAATATTTTCAAAACAGAATGCCCCTGTAGAAGATGAAAGACCAAATTTACAGCTGTCTACAATAGCAGTAGAATTCACCTATTTATCTCTTTCCCAATATCAAGTTAAGCATTGAATATAACTAATATTTATATTAAAAACTAATAAACCAAACTCTACATAGTGATAGAGGTGATTTTTCGGCCTTCTCGTTAGTCTCACAACAGTGCGGACGCTGACCTCTGTGGACAACACTGGACAAAAGCATCCAAACTCCAGGCACTGTGGAACAGGCAGAGTTCAGTACAGGACCAAACATTTTGAAGAGTGCTGTGCTAACTGCAGCACCAAGTCTGGATCCACGTGACACCCGAGGAGGAGGTTAGCTTTGGCTAAGTCCCAAAAACACCACAGGTAAGAAAGCTGCAGGGTCCTGTTTTTCCACTTCTAGCAACTCAGGATTATTGGCTTGTGAGTGTTATCTTGACAATGAATATCTTCCACTGCTTCTGTATGATATTTTTCCTCCCAGGCCTGTGCTGCACTCTAGGGACATGTGTGCTCACATCTGGCTACTGCAAACATTGCTGCTATCACCACCAGCTGAAAAGCACGAGAGTAATCAGTGATTACAAGACAGCTTAAACTCGATGAAAACCTGAGACTCCTATTAGTACTAGCTGGACTCGTGTGGCTGAACACACCATAGCTTCCTCCTTTTAAAAATTTAGATAAACGAGAGGAACCATTTAAAAAAATGCAGAAAACTGTGGGGTTTTTAAAGTCTCTTAGAAATTACATTTACATTTAGTACAAAACTATTGTACTCCAGCTTATTTCTAATTTACCTGACTTCAATAAGCAATTTATTGTGACTGCCAGACTCAATGAAAGATTAATGATTGTCCAAGAGCCAAAATTTAGATGTTCTATTTTAAATTTCTACCTTCTTCACATAACCATTTTATATAGAAATGCATTTTGTTATATTAATTTAGACTGTAAACATCTGTCTTTTGTTTCTAAATAATAAATGACATGAGCAAAACATCAGGTCATTGCTCACTGAAGATTAATAGCACAAAAGCTGCTGTTCTTAGCTATTAAAACCAACTATTACTACAGGCTAACAAAAAAAGCTGCTCCTGAATATTTGTCACCATTTTGTGGTCATAGCAGTAGAAAAAGCTAATGCAAATAAAATAATGAATCCACTCTGTTTTTAAAATTTTGTTCCAACTACAAGCATATAATTTTCTAGAGGTTATAAAAAATGATCAGTTAGTTCTCTTTAACATGTAGCTTTATGGAGCTCCGGTATTTTTTATTCCCTTGGTTATCACAGCCTGTAATAACAACTACGTATTTTCATCAAAAATGACAGCCTGTAAGACTCTTCACCACAGAGAACAAGTACTAACGGATACTGAAAGTGATATCAGTAATCGGTATCAGAAGCTGGGCAAGCTTCAAGGGCAGGTTACCAAATGAGATTTCAGTACCAAAACATTAGGCTTCCTGCTTTGGAAGTTTGACACCTTGGAAGTTTGGGAGTTTGAAACCTAAATTCCCAAAACAGCAAATGATTTCATCTGCTCTGACTACTGAAGGTTTAGTCTATGCTGACTAAGAACGTGCAATTTTGAATCAACTGATTGTCAGGATGGAAAGGACCCAGGGTCTTACGTGAAAGGGGGATGCTCCTTCCATCACCTTGATTTTAAACAAAATTACCTGTAGTGTGCTCTTAGCTTCTTTTAGTGCTGGCTTATGCTATGCAGAATTGTCTGAGCATACTACACACAGGATTCTGGCAATGTGCACCGAATGCACCATTTCAGAGCACAAAATCAGCTTAGGCAACAGGGGCTTTGATGGCTAGCTCATCAAAAACAGTAGTTAGGTGCATGCAGGTAAAAACTATTAGATGCTTCGGTCTTCTGGAAAAAGCTTATTTACTCATTGACTCAAAAGTGAGCATTTGGCTCACTCAGTTCAGGTCTAAAAGCATTTGCTAAAAACAGGGATACAACCATAAAACTTTGTAATGAAGGCACAAAAGAAAGATTACAGGCCTATGAAAATTAGCACAATCATTTATGCTAAGCATTGTAATGAACAATCAGACAAGGGTTTTTGCTGTGGGTTGGGGTTTTTGAGGGCTTTTCTTTTTGTTTAGGGGATTGGGGGGGGGTTGCACTTATTCTCTTTGATTTAGCCACATAATGTTTGACAGCTGCACATCAGTCATCAAATGCTCTTTTGGATCTCACAGTATGAAGTCAATAATGTGATCCTCTAACAGCTTTTAGTTGATAGTCCACCTAACATTTACAGCTTATCAGTCCACTGCACGTATTTTGGGGAGAAAAGCTTTGCCACATGTTCAGCTGTTTAACAAATCCAGAACCTAGTAAACAAGGAAAAAAAAAAAAAAACACACAATAAAAGGCAACTTGAACTCTACACAGAAATGCACTGATTGCCAGAACTCAAAATAATGGTGTAAATAACTTCCTAAGAAGCATATCACGTAAATGAGAGTGCACTTGCATTACATTTGGATTTTGAAAGGCCTTAGTGCTAGAGTGCTTTATGCTACAACCCAGACAAAGCATGGATAACTGTAGCGTAACAAGAAAGGCATGAGGAATCCAAGCACTGGATCAACCCTTCCATGGTATGAGTCAGGGCAAAACTCATGGAGTTGCAGAGACACTCACAGTTAGCAGTGTGCCTCCTCCCTGTCCAGCTGTGTTAATACCACTTTGCAAAGGACACAGGATTAAACAGGAGTAGGTGAAACAACATAAAAAGCATCTTACTGAAGCAGAGAAGTAATTATTGTATGAAGCTTCCCACACTATTGTATGACACATACAGTTTTTGCACGCATGTCTAAGGAAATATAGACTCATAAAACATTACAGTGAACGAAGCCAAAGAAAAGTTAGAACTAGAAAAAAATAGCATGAATACTCATACCAGCTGATGTTAACTTGTAACCAACAAGTCAAAAATAAAAAAAATAAAAATGATCACTTGGATTAAGGTATTATGAGACACTATTTCAATTTTGCGTACTGAAGATCTTCACCCAGCCAACGAATATGAAGGAAATGGAGAGGAGGACCCTTCTACATCACTGTTTGAACACATGCCAAGACAGGAGCTTAGTATTAACAAATATAAATTTGAAGAATTCTTGCAAGGTTTTGAGAGATACTCATTATCCTCCCTTAGGACCGGTGTGTGGAACCAAAATGTGCCAAGCCTAAAGCTACTACACAAATCTACTACAGATGCCATATTGCTGTAAAATAAGAGGACATGAAGAATAGAAGTTTTGGAATGTCTGGTCTTTCATGCCTCAACACATGGCACTGTTTTCAAATCACAGAATGGCTGAGGTTGCAATGGACCCCTGGAGACCATCTGGTCCAACTCCCCTGCTCAGGTAAAGCCACCTAGAGCTAGTTGCCCAGGACCATATCCAGAAGGCTTTTGAATATCTCCAAGGCTCCACAACCTCTCTGGCCAATCTGCTCCAGTGCTCAGTCACACTCAGTGTTAAAAAAAAAAAAAAAAAAAAAATTTGCACACTAAAACGGTCTTTTCAAAAGCAGACTATAAATTTCATATAAACCAAAACAATTATCACTTTTCTACTGCTCAGGCTGCTGGCATGAGCTACCTCTAACAACTACAAATAACTAGAATAACCAAGTCTCTTGTTAAGAAGAACAAATCTCTCAATTGTACAGCCATTTTGTGACAGCCCTGAAAAGTAACCAACATCTCTTGGACACCAGTCAGCAGTGGGACTTCCCCGACAGACAATCTTCAGTTCCTCTTTTAGCTGAAAACATTTATAAAGGCGAGGATTGCTTCAGAATCTGTTTGTAAAGATCTGAATCACAACAGAACAAAATTATTTCAGGTTACTAAAAAAAATCCCTTGATGAAGTTTTAATTGTAAGATTTTATTTCTCCTTCCAAAAACTATTTCCCAGGCCAACAGCACCTGCCTCGTTTCACCTGTTTGAAGTAGCATTATACAGTTCCTAACACTGTGATAAATTAGTCTCCAGGTGTTCCGAGAGTAAACTCGAACATAATGTCATTGTGCTACAATATTTACTAAATAAAATGATTCTTAGGGAAATAATTTTTTCCACTTTTAAGTTTACTGCCACAAATACAGTCATAAAATATTTATATTCAGAATATTTAGACTGATGCTTCTCTATACCCACCCTATGCAATCCCAAACTACAGGCAATTTAAAAGCTTCATAGTGATAGTGTTGAAGTGAAAAACTAAGACTGCTGCTTTCTGTTCCCTAATTGCTTGTATAACTTTTTGAAACTTAGAAAAATAAGTCTAACAAGAAAATACCAGGTACCTTTCTACCAACTAAACAGACAACAGCATATTTTAGTTCAAAAAAGAAACTGAACATTAAATTGTTTTCCTTGTCACACTATCAACTTTTTCCATTATGAAAATTCAGGTAGTCTTCTGTAACGTGGAATTATGTAATTTGCCGTGTTACAATTTAATATACAAATTCTGTGCACTGTGTATGTATACACACACACACATATATGTGCCTGTATACATATTCTAAGAGCATGGCAGGGGAGCAAGCAGAAAGATTGTGTACATTGTCCTGGGCACTATGGGTTACTTTGTACTCTCTAGGTGGGAAAGCAAACTGCTTCTTCCTTGGATGCATATGAGAATTACAAAATTGCAAAAACTATTGCGAGCAGTAGTCAGGATCCAGCAAGAAGGTGACAAGAAGAAAACCTGAAGCAGGAGTAGAAACTAGGAGATGTTTCAGAAAAGAAGAGGCCTATCTATGTCAAAAAGCAGAAACAAAATAAACTGGAGGAGAGGAACAAAAAAAGGACTTTCCTAAAATCTAGTGTGGATTGTATGGAGTCTGATTCAGCTTGGACACAGCAAGAAGTTCTTGGATTGGAAAAAAAAACGTGAAAGAAGGACATCCACCTTGAAATTGTTTGGTAGCAAAAGGTAGATCTGTTTCCAGTTGGATTTCTTTAGTACACCTCCCCTAGTTTTCCATAGGTAATCTTGTTCAAGTTGATGTTTGTGTTCCAAAAAATCAGACTGCAGATCACTTCAAAGTAATTGTGGGGTTTCTTAGATGGGCTGCCTACGAAAACTCCATTCTAATGCACACATGCTTCTTGTAAATAAGACTTCTTTTTTTTTTTTTCAAATATCTAACACATTGATTGCCCTTCATGTACTATGGGAACAGGGCTCTGTTCCTGACAGTGCACAAGGCAGCTTTTAACAGTATTTCTTTTAGACAGGCAGGGGAGGAAGGAAATCAGTACCAGTTCTCGTATGGACTGTCACGATGAAAATGTGTTGCTACTGCTAAATAGCTACTGCTAATAGAAACAGTGCCAGAGAAAAATGATCTGTAAACCAACCCAGCAGACATCTTTCAAAGTTAGATAGAACCTAAAAGCCAAACGAATCATTTTCAGTTAGCTGCCATGATGAGTTTAACATCTTGCTCATGTCTCACTTTCATGGACACCAGAAGTGTGTCCATGCCATCCTCAGCCTCTTCTCTCACAAAACTCCCACATCTCAGGTGTCACTTAAAGAATCACAGAATGGTAGGGGTTGGAAGGGACCTCTGTGGGTCATCTAGTCCAACCCCCCTGCCAAAGCAGGGTCACCTACAGTAGGCTGTTACTCAGCAGAATAACGACATTCTTTGAGCAGCAGGACTTGAACAACATGGATTTTCATCCTGTTATTGAAGATATATCTTAGGTATCAACAAGTCACTAATAAGTTTTAATTTTTCTTCTTTTAACCAACAGAAATAAAAAGAACCAGAAAAATATATAGGCAACTATTTTATTGCCAGGGTCAATTTCACCTAAGTCAAGGTACCTTAAAGCTAGGAACCTAGTCTAACCACCTCATCTTATTATTTATTTAATTTTAATCTCTTGAGGCACTTACTGTAGATATATGCAAGTTGGATGCCTAATGCATAGATGCCCAAGTTTATATGGAACCAAGCCAGGGAACACTATGAACGCACACACACACACATATAAATCTGAAATCTATGTGACAAGTGCCAAGTTACAGAATGTACAAAAGAAACAGGCATGCTCTTACAGAGACTGATGCTTTAGAAGCATAGCAGAAGAGTTCAGATTATTCTGTCCTTCACACTGTGTACAGGAGGAAGAAAAAAGGCACCAATACCTCTCATCTTGCTGCAGCAGATGCTACTGACTTGATGCACTCATGGTGCACACTCACTAGAAACATGTTGGCTTTTGACAATAGTTTGAAGATCTGGTGAAAAATTAAATGTTTCCAGTAACTTCATATTTTCATACAGAATGATTACAAATCAAATGTGAGGAGAAGTTGTTGCCTTTAGTATTGAAAATATCCAACTGTGTGATAGCAGAGAAGGGGACAGATCTACAAAGGCAATAGAAATGCTACCGACTTGCTTAAAAAACCTCAGCCATTCGGCCTATGTGGCAGGAGACTTTTACAATGGAACGGTCACCAGTGTCTTCACCACTGTGCCTTTTAAGGCTGCTTAAAGAGTGAGCAGTGTAAGTTAAAATACAATGTTCCTGCTGTGCTGGTACTCGCAGTTTTACTCCTGTTGCAAAAGTAACAGCAATGGTAGTACAATTACAGGAAAACTGAATGCTCTTTGGGATGTTTTCGCTTTACGAAAAAATGGCAAGATGATAAGCAGCTGGGGTAAATTTTTTTTTAACATTGGCAACTAAGTAGACGAATACAAGGTTGAAAATAATGCTAAAAATGTTGCCAAGATGATACAATATTGTTCCAAGCAATCTCCCATACATTTTTTTCCTGGTACTTTATGCTGCAGTCTGTAGTACACATCTTACTCTTTTTTTTTCTGGAATTTCCACCTAACAGTTGCTTCTTTTCCAGACATGCAGCAAATGACAGTACAAGATCTTCAACAAAATAAAACATTAAGAGAAATCACCAAGACAGTAAGCCAGTGTCTGTTCCCATCTACGGTTAGAGCTGCTTTATTTCAAAAATCTATCAATATTTAATGATGAATTTCCTATTACTGAAATTTGATATTCATGCCTTTGAAATTGTACCTCAAGTGGGACTTGAGCAGAATTTTAAATTTGAATCAAAGTGATCTGGAACATCCCCCAACTCTTCAACATTTCAGACTACAAGACTTCCTAGCTTTCCTACATCTGGATAGCTTTACCTGCTCAGAAGCAAAGCAGGCTGAGCTCTCCATCCCTGTCATCTAAGCTTCACCATGACACAGACCAGGAGTGTCGTCTTCTGTTAAATCACCAGAGCGTTTGCTTCCTTAAATATTTCTGGCACAGACTGACTGCACTGCACTTAGCACTCCAAAGGCTGCTCATGCATTTGCACTCAAGATGAGTCAGATAAAAGGGGTAAACAGAACTGTTTTGTCCAGAACCCAAAACCCGTCCCTTGCTAGAGTGCTCTACTCCCTTGTGCTCAGAATTCACCTCTGGCATCCCTCTTGTTTTCTTGCACATTGAGCTAACTCTTGAAAAGGATGCTGTAACTTTACGTGGTAACTTGGATGGTACTATCACTTTACACTTTTCTTTGCCATATAGCAGCTTTAGCTTACAAATCTTAAGTACACGCACAGGGTCTAGACTTACTAATTTGTGAACTGTCTATCAATTATTTCGAACCAAGAGTACAAATTTTGTGTGTAATCAAAAATATATCACAACGTAACGTAACAAATTAATTTCATTTTATATTTTGGCTACCTGGTTCACATCACAGACATAAGAACTACCTAAAACCATTTTTCATTATGTAAGAACAGAAAACTGTCACAAGTTACAGTCACAAAACCTTAACATAAAATAAAAGGCTTTTGCAATTTATTACTGATTTTTGTATAGAATGCAGCAATGAATCACATGTAAAAATAATTCAGACTTGATATTTGTACAATGAAACATCATAAAGAATTGAAGGAGCACACACATCTTTACTGCAAGCCATGTGTTAGGGCTACTGAACGTAGAGATCACGTGTACACCAAAATACCAACTCTAACTCTCATTCTCTGTATAGAAGAGAGAATTCAAGTGACAGAAATTAAATGAATAATTGGAATTAGACACGTTTGTTTTAAGTAGCAGTACAATAATTAATTATAAAAGAATATGACCCTTGTCAAACTATTTCTCATCAACAACCGACATCCCAAACTTCTGACACAAAAATAAGCTAGACGGAGGGTCAGTCACAAAGTAAACCTGCATTAGATGGAAAGCTTTGTAACGCCACAGTAACAAAAACGCTACCAATTCCAAAAGTAGTAATACGTAAGACTTAGGAACATCTTTATTAAGCACTCACAGTATAGCAAATATCCATAGTCATTTTGCTGTACATAGATCATTTTCTTCTATAATCAAAATACTTTATCTTTACTCAATACCTCCCTGCATTCTAGATCTCAGACTCCAAGAATCTTTGGAAAATTAGGACTGAAGAAGAACATGGGGAATCAGCTAGTCTGCTTCTATTTTCCAAAGCTATAGAAGTTTGAAACCTTAAAAATATAGCATAGGTGATAACCCAGATTTCATAACGTCTTTAGGCAATCTATTTCAGTTTAACCAGCAGAAAGCTTTCCTCTATTCCATCTTAATGTTTCTTGTTGCAGGCTAATCTCATTACTTCTTCCTCAACCAAAATGGGGGCATGGGGGAAGGTATTTTCAGCTTCTTTTTGCATATTTGAAGCCTGCTAATTATACCTCCATCTTTTCTTTGTCCTTTTTAGGTTTGTAACATCTACTAAGCCTGCATCATATCAGGATGCAAAGCGAGTCCTTAGATTTGTTTTAAAGCTATTGAAATGTCAGCAATTATAGAGAGTGAAAATCCAGAAAAGCCAATTTTTTTAATCCATTCCTCAATCACAACTATTCAAAACCTTCTGAAACATGAATTATATCTTTTTCCTATAAGAACTGTTACTTCTCCCATAGTAATTTGACAGCATAACATTACACAATAGTACTGCAGATGTATCAGTTATCTGATGACAGTTGTAAAGGCATCATTATTCCCAGAACAAAATAAGGAATATAGTCATATTTGTACAGAATTTTCTATCCCTGGACAAAGGTCAGACTAGAATTGATCACTCAGGGGTGGACAGTTAACTTCTTTCAGAGCTTTTTGAATGATCTCTGAGCGGTATAAACACAAAGGATTTAGGAAAGTATTAGCACAGTTAAGGAAAAAAGTTTTCAAAGGACTGAAAGACTTGTTATGCATCTCCTCCTTCCTTTCAAGATTATCAGGGATCTAAGGAACAACAAAGGCTAATCCACCCTTTAAAAGAAAAGGAACTTTTTCTTGCAAATCTTCTTAGTTTGACTATCAGTAGTATGGATTAAGTTGTGAGGTCATATTTTACCTATAAGTACATATATCACAACAGCAGAATACATAATGTGTGTACTGAATACATAAGTACTTTTGTCAGGACACTAGGAAAAAAATTATTTTATATCATATGTCACGCCTATGTTAAGAGAATAGTTCTCAGTGTTTCTCCTAGTGTACACCACTTTGTTTATCAACTGTAGGGATCATAGAGATGGAGTACAACCTCTTTTCCCAGCTCCAACTGTTCTCCATTTCATAACCCAGTTACACCCCTGTAACTATAGCAACTTGTTACATGAAGATGATTATAGTATTACAGATGTACTTTAAGACTTATTATCTTGTCATTCCTTTAAAAACTTTTCAGTCTGGATCCTCAAAGAAATCATTCAGGAGCTCTGATGAAAAAATGCACCATGTGCTCATGCTCAGGCAGTCTCAACCCTCGCACAGAAGGATGACTTAGCAGAAAAGAAATATTGGTAGGGTCCAGCCAGAAACTCCGCTGGCAGCAGCAGAGAAAAGTGACACAAGATTGGACTATAAGGATGATTATTTTTTCAGTTCTTTATTATTTTTCTTTCCTTGATTTGCTATTCCAGACTATTTCCTGTCTCATTTTCTAAGTATTTCAGTCACACTTAAGTTCAGCTTCTAACCAGGTTGCTCTTTCTTCCACTCAAATTTTTTCCTTATGCTTTTACGTTAATTATAGTTTTAAATTGCAGCTATTTTCAAATTTTTTCTGTGTTACCAAAAGCATTACCAGAATGAAGGAGAAAAAAAGTAGAACCATCTCTCTCTTCCTTTGTATTTGCACATTGTCTGATCTCAACTATGGTTCCAAAATCCTCTTAAATCCAAGTAAAACTGATTTGACTTATCTACAGATCTCTGGTATATTTTTCCTGCAGAAATCCCTAGCCCACCATTTGGGCACCTCTATCACAGGAACAAAAATCATGATACCAAAGAAAATATAACTGATCATAATGACTACATTCATCAAAATGTCTTAAAGACTTAAACAGATTTATGGGCTCTATACTACAAAATATAATAAAACAAGGCAGATAAAGCCTCAAACTAATTATCATGTTTATTTTTTTCAAGCATACTTTAGTCTAAACAGCTTCTGTTAAAATCATGTCTACCAATAAAAATATGTACTTTTACAGACTAGGGTTGAAAAAACAAGTTGTAAAATTTATAATTTTACTGGTGCTATAAATTGATTTTAGCCACTATTGCGCTACACATAATTCACTAAAGGTGATGGAATGCTTATTTGGTTGATAGCTAACGTACCCCTGAAGAATAAAAGCTATATTAATACATCATTTTGCCATAAAGGTGCTACAGACAGCAAAAGAACATTTTGTCAACTTCAGGAAATAAGAGAACTATTAAGAATTATTTAAAGCATCATAAAGCACCAGCAAAATGTGCAATTGTCAACAGGGGTAGACATTAATCTTTCCATCCCCTTGAACACACTTTCTACGTGTTGCGCTTGAGTTTACCATATGCACAGCTTTATGCATTGACTGTTGCACGTTAAAGCACTGAGAAACAAGTGAATCCTTTAAATGAATAAATATTCCTTGAGAAACGAAGGTCCAGTTAAAAAAAAAAAATTAATAATAGAGTAGAAAACGTTGTGGGACAAAGTTTTCTACACCCTCCTACATTCAATCTCAACTACCTTAATGGCTTTTCCTACTGAATATATCCCCCCTTCTCCATTTAGTTGTAAAGGAAGAAGTTACTGTCAACTTTAAAATCATCCATGCAAGTAAAAAAGCAGCCCTACAGCAATACACAAAAACCATCTGGAGTACCGGACTTCATTCTCCCCTTCACTTCAATGAGAATCTTCCAATGCAGCAATTATAAAACTCAACAGATTGAATACGTTAGAGTACCTTACAATCCTCAGTGTACTATGCTTTTTTTTTTTTACATGAATAAGACTTGTTGGTCTGTTAAATGCATAATTTTTCCACTAGCATCACATATTTATACAAATCAGTGCTATCAGACATTATAGTAGATACTGAATTTCATTTATAAGTACCTTCTCACTGCTTTTAACAGGATTGTTCACATGGAATGAGATGACGGCTCTCTGAAATATCCGGATTCAAGATGTTTCTCCCACCAGACAGCTTCTTTCTCCTCCTTTCCCTAACTGGGACAGCAGCTTTAAACTAACATTTTGTTCTTAGAGCATTCAGACTAAACTACTGCAAAATGATGATTCTGAACACAAAGTTTTTCTTAAAAATATTAATCTGACTTTGAATCCTTAATTTAGCTGATCAGCTCATCTGTATTGCCAAATAAACATTTAACCTTTAAAGAAAAGTTAATTACATGTTACACTACAAAAGTTAAATTCACATTACGTAAAGTGTCTTTTTTTTTTCTCCCAGCAGAATGACTTACCTGTACACTGTCCTCCATTTGTGGGATCCCCATAATACCCTGGCATGCACGTTTCACATTGTTTTCCTGTTGTTAAGTTCTTACATTGATCACAGACATTACTGTTGATGCAGGTGCTGTGGCCATTACACTGGCAAGCTAGAATATAACATTTAAAAAACCATTACTAAATTGCTCTTGGGAACAAAATCATTGCTATGTGATTACAAAATTGCAGTAGAACGTAATTCTGAGCAGTTTAATTCTGACTAATGACCAGCATATATATTTGTACTTTGACACAGAACCTCTTTAAAACAGCATTGTGACAAGACATTAATCGACACAAAAGACCACAGAAGTTGACTACGTAGTGATATCTGAGCTTAAGGCTTGTGAGAAAGTCTTGTCTTTTTTTTTTTGCCATTGTGAGTAGCTAAATCCAGTCCTCATTGCTTTAAAATGCTGCCCAGTCACTTAAAAAACCTGGTAAGAGGCAGTAAGTCACCAGCTGAGACCAGATGAAAACCCCATCATCTACATGCAATCCTCTGTGAAGCATCTGAAAGGCTACTATGATGAAGAACATGAACAACTTGCACAAACTTATATCTACTGGGGAGAAAGAACTTAACAGAAAAATTGACCAATCATCTTATTTTTAACAGTTCTTATCCCCCATTAGCTTTGGCACACTGAGGGTTTTTACGGATATCAGGACCACATCAAACAGCTCCAGTCTCTCCTCACTACAGTTGACTTTGGTGAAAATAAAAAACCTGGACTCCTATTGACACAAATTTTTTATGCCTGATGTTAAAAGCATAAAAGTGCTTTTTGCCAAATAACAACACTATAAACCACTGATCTTGCACCACACCTCCACGCCAGTGCTCCATGTTTTGGAGCAACTCGGAAAGCACTGATCACTACTGCAGCAAAATCACAATCTGAATTCTGCCAGAATCATTGATCCTGCTGCCAGCACTCGGCTGAACGACCAAGAGAGTTTGAAGGGTGACTTCTCTACAGAGTGGGACCTCAGAGCTCATAGTGCTCAGCAGATTAGCAATCTGTCAGTCATAGCAGCTTGTCAAATGTCAGACTATGTCAAACCTATCGATCCCTTACTGGCAAAGAGTGAGTAAGACTCAGCAGAGGACAGCTATCTCAGTAACATCACTCTGTTTATTTTTTTTTATTCAGATTCTTAATCTAAATGTCACACTGACTGGTGTCTTGGCAAAAAAAATAAAAATAAAAAAATAAAAAAAAAAGATTCTCACTGCATCATTTAAAAGTTTTTAGAGCTGTTTTACAATACAGTAACTTCATACATTTACAGTCATCACTAGGCTTGGATCATAAACCAATAAACCTCACAAGTTCACAATCTCTTCCTTTTTCTGTAGCTATGCCTACGGAATCTTGTAAACAAGTATCAAACAATTTCTGTACTACCAGACAAGAAGTTTTCTCCCTGTCATGAATAAATCTCCTTAGCAATTACAGGTTTTCTTCTTCCTAAGAATACCTGATTTTTAGACAACTTTGTGATGTCTTCCTCCAGGCAGTTTGCCATTTTGCATCAATTGCAGTTCCTTTTTGGGTTTTGTTTGTACATCTTACACATTAAATGACTAAATGTTAAGAAAAAGCATGGCATATACACTTACATATAAATATATGTATAAACACACACATATGGGCATACACACACAGAGAATACGCTGATGAAACAAGCACCCAGGAGAGCAAACGTAGCTGCATGTACTCACAAAAGTTGTGAGCTTAGAGAAGCTCCAACTTCCAAATTTATCAGCAATAGGAACACTTACTGGAAAGATAACTTTAGCAGAGTTACACCATTTGTTCTAAAAAAAAGTTTTCAAACTGTCTTTTAAACTGTATTATTTATTACAAATTACCACTGGAGGTCTGTCAAACTCTCCAGAGTGTTTTTCATTTGCTTGCACTACTACACCGCTGCTTTCACACATTGCTTTCAGGGTTTGAGTATTTCCATACTCTGTACTGGGAGGCTGTGCCAGCTCAGCTTCCGCTATCCTGAAGCACCTGACGTCTGGCTCACTTTTCCAGTGAAATTAAAATACTATATTTAATCAGATTGGTATGGGTTACAGTTAGACTTCAGAGATTCTCTTAAAGATTACAAAAGCAGACATTCTATTTACTCAAAATGTCTAAAAGGAATACTGGAGGCCAAGCCCAGATGCTTGTCAGCCCCCCATCCACACAGCCAGCTGGACTTCTGCGTGAGCAGCAGGGACACAGGAACCTCCCACTCCTGACGATCACCAGCAACTGCCTATAGATAATTTTTCCCCAACTGCACTCCTCTTTGAGGGATACAGAAGCAAGAGGACAGCAAAAGCTGAAGCAAATTCGTATAGTTGGCTTTGAAAAAGTAGAAGGATAGGATGGGTGAAAACTTATTTACAAATAAATGGTAATTTTGGTTAAACTACTTGCATTACATTTCACACGTGAACCTGTGTGACAATGAGCATGTTTGTGTTGAGTAGACAGCAACTAAAAAACTGTATTTTCAAATTATTTTGGAAAACAAAAATCTCTCATGCAAATGCTATTTGTGTTACTCAAAATAATGATGTTAATTTGGCATGCTTAAACAGAGAAACTTCTCTTATTTCATATATAAGAAAAAATGGAAGCAGACCTTACCTGGACACTGGATAAAAGACCACTCATAATTTTTCTCTTTTGGACAAAGACTAGCATCAAGCATCATTTCATTAGAGTGCATGCCAGCAGGCTTCATTGGGCCTCTTGATGATCCTTCCAAACACTGTCCTTTCCCAGTGTTACTGGGATCGTTACACCATCCACACCCAGGCTGTTCCAAACACTGTCCACAGGTCCTCAGTCCAGAGCAGTTTTGAGCTTTATTACATGGAATACAGTATTAATGCAAGGGGTATTTTTTTTTTTTTAATTTGAGTTTTGGTTTGGTGGTTTTTTTGTTTGTTTTATCTTTTTAAATAAGATGTTAGGATTTTAAAACAGGTAATGAAGAAATAATTTTGTATTTCTATTTCCTTATGCAACATAAAAAATTTCAGTAACATTAGTAAGAATATCTTCATTTTCTTTAAGTCGTCCTTCAAAGATCACAAAAACACAACCAAAGATCACAAAAACACAACAGGTGTTTGTTACACTATGATGCAATAACAAACGCGTCAAACAAATATAACGAAGCAGAAAAATAATATTACACATCTTAATTAAATCCCATGATAAAATATGTATTCTGTACTTGTTAACATATATTATGGGATGCATATATTACTAATTTTACCAACCCACAGTCTTTCCAACAGGAAACCTCTACAATTCAAGGCAAGGTCAATAATCCAAATAAGAGTGACAATAATAATCTAAAAATTGTGATAATTCAAATTCAAACCATAAATCTATTTGTGTTTGAAGTATTCCAGGTTCGCATCTGAATATTCACCTACAACCATTACTCAGTCTTCATATAAACAACTTCTGAAACAAGCTAACGTCTTTCAGAAAAAAGATTCTTAAACTACAAGTCATTATTCAACCTCATGTAATTGAACTATATCTTAAGTCTCATCTGTTAGGGTAAACCAGCTTTCATTTTTTTAATTTGCACACTGAAAAAAAAAATATTCTAGTTCTTTTCTACTCTACTTTTTTATTTAAATAATTTAATTTCTCAAAGAAAAGGTCTTCCTGATGTTTTATGGAATTTGCTTAGAACCTAGTAAAATTCATATTCTGCAGTTACTACTCTTTCTTATTAATAACAAATTATCAGTTTCGTATCTTCAGGAACACCATAACAATTCACATGCTTATTTGAGCTTTTTCTGCTACATCTTAATTTTTTTTAAATTAATGCTGTAACACAGAATTAAATTAACGTTAGAATCATCTGAACATTGATCACTATAGGTCCTGTCTCTTCTCACATTAACTGTGTAGACACTTTAAAAATAAGTTTTAAAAGCACAGATGAACTTCAGGAAGATCCTACCAGGAAGCCAGAAACAGTATCTTTTTAAACAGAAGGTATTTTTAAGGTGTGTGGGGTTTTTTTTTGGAGGACACACAAATTGCTTCTACATGAGTGTAACCTCTCCATTTGTCTCAGCGGCAGCCAGGACACTACATACAACTAATACTCGTGTTCACAGCTACCTGCACCACTTCACTGCCTAGAGGCAACAGTTGAATCCATGCTATAAAGGCTACAACCTAAGCAGAACAATTTACTTTCTAATTAAATAAACTGACAGCAGAATAAAGATAGCCACTCTGACCTCAGCAACTATTAACATTGACTAGAAGTAATGAAAGTTGTCAGAGAAAAAAAAATACTCCAGATGTCTAAAGACATTTGCAGATATCAAGAAAAGTCACCTAAGAATCTGAACGAGATCTCAAAACAACTTTAACAGTGCCCAAAGCTGGAGCATGAGCTCTCACGTCATTAGACTTGGAGGAGTCCAAATGGAGAAAATATTTCAAGTTTCCCAAATATGGAAAAAGCAAGAGGAGAAAACAAAAAAAGGGAGCTCAACTGTTCTAGTAAATTAACATCAATCATGTGAGACTAATCAGTTGTAAACTATTCCTCAACAGATCTGAAGCTGAATGATACGATTTTTGGTTTTTAAACGCATCAGAAGATCAGCACAAAAATACAGACCACAATTCTGTACCAGCTGGCTTGGCTGTTCAAAGATGCACTGCAGACGATCCAAACAATTCTCATGTTGCTATTTATAAAGCTAGGAGCAAACAGCTCTGAAGTATCAGCTGCACTGTCTTCATGGAAGATAAAACAGAACCAAAACTGAAAATACTCAGATATTCTCTGTAGCGGCATTCAGCTGCAAAACTGAAGAGAGCTAACTGAGATGATGTTGTTTATGCAAGAAGGGGATATTCAAGCAGAATTTTTTTTTCTTTGAAATTCTAGAGGTGGTCCAAGATTGTTCAGCTATTTATTCAATCAAAGGTCATAGAGGATGGAAGATGTGGCGAAGACTGGAATGCAACTTCTTGGCAAGCAGATATTAAAATGACAAAATGTCACCAATAAAACAGTGTTCTTCATTTTAATGCCAAGTTGTGAAAATAAATGTGACTTTCTCAGTTGTTGGGTTTGTTTTTTTTTTTATAAATCACACATGCTTATGTGAAGTTTTTTTCACTCAGATCAAAACATCCGAAAACTCAGAAATCAGTCATTCAAAATAAAAAGAAAATAGAGGATATTTTCTTTTAAAGGTATAATTCCATTCTTCAAGTAAGTAAAAAACACTTCCCCTTGATAAAGGAATCCACTTAACACTTCACTACCTCAGCAGCAATAATGATGTATCTACCTAATAAAATTTTCAAGCCATTTAGACTGAAACAATGTCTGAACCATGTTTCATTTGGACATTCATTTTCTTGTTTAAATGCAAAATATCTAATGCTTTAAACATTGAAAAAAAAAACTGCTTAAGGACATGGAATCTTGTTTTTCTTTAATTTGTTGAATATGAAATACATTTTCATACAAAACTGCCTTTACATAACAATGAACTGGTATATAGCAAAACCTGTTTGCCTTATTTAATATAAACTTATACAGACCTGACAAAAATGACAATTAAATTCAAAACAAATTTTTGTGTTCTCCAAACAAATTGAATCTGCATGATGTGCAAGTACTACACAACCACAAAAACAGAATTAGAAGTTCAATATATCCTATTTTAAAAAGTTCAGCATCATTCATATGATGTTCTGTCTATTTTATCTCCAAATTTTCAATCTATGTATCTTCTGCCACAACTTACTATCAATATTTTATAAGTTGCAAAATTGATTCCTTACGGGAATGAAAAAAGTTTAGTAAACTGTTATGAGAGAGAAACCTTTACGTAATTACAGTATTATTACTACAAATACATGGGACAAGAGATAAAGTATTCCTATTATTTCTTTGTTCTTAGACCAAAGATAGGCTGACGGCTGGGTTTAACAGACATAAGGACCCAAGGAACATTTAAATCCTACTTCTAGCCCACACTGAACCTGGACACCAGAACCTGGATGAATATCTGAAATTTACTAAGCATAAAAATTTACCAGAACAGGTCAACATTGTACTGTTCATTACATTTCATGATAACTAAGGATGAAGAAGGAATCTCTATTAAGTTAGGAATACAGGCTCTGCAGGTTCCACTATCCTTAGCCAGTTTTACCTGACTGAAAAATTTTCTTATGCCTTCTTTTCTTTTTACCCAGATATATGTAGTGTCCTGGCACATATATCCATTCTTCTCTCCTAAGATTAGAATATATCAATGGTTCCTATTACAGATATGGCAGGATCTTATTTTACTTAATATTTTCCCGAGGCTTAGGTGAAAGCAAGTAACTAGCTTTTGTATTTGCATCCATAATCTATTAAACGGAATCATGATGTAATTACAACGCTTAAAGCAAGTTGCTTCTTGTTGGACAAAATCATCAATCCTGCCACATCATATCCAGAAATAAAATGTTCCAGAGAAGCTGATATCAAAAGATCCTTATGGAGAGGGAAAGGAAGATGCAAGTAACTGGAAAAACACTCTCACAGAAAAAAGCAACAATGAGAGTTCAACTGTACACATCAGAAGTTCTATACATTAAGTTTCAGTCACATTGGATTGGAGTCCTCTACAGGTAGGAAATATTTTCATCAAATCCTAAAGGACTATACAAATACTAAGAACCAGACTTCTGCAGGATGGTAACTGACGAATTTTTCTAAATAAACCACGACTGAGACAGGCAGCTTGCTCCAGCATCTACGTGAATTATGGTACTGATATACACTGGAACTGCATGGTGTTGAACTTAATGAGGCCCAATCACTACAGACTTGGGAAGAAGTACCTTTAGCTGAACAGTATACTGAAAGGTGGTACATTGAGTAGGTTCCTTATTCTCTTAGAGAGGCATGGTATCAATTTCTGACAAAATGTGCTTCCAAAGGGGACATCTGTGGAGTACCTTCTTGCTTGACAAAGAACTCACCTGCCTTGCTTTTACCTTTGCATGCTAGGAAAATGTACCTATTTGAATCTACTAACAAAATAAATCAGAATCTTAAAGACTCTGAATTCAGCTCATCTGCCTTTTTTAATACCTAGATGTGGTATAAGTCTAAGGTCTGCATATTATTTCTCCAATTTTAACACTATTTTGTCTAAACTCATAGCCATATTTGATACACTAATGCTGGTTGCACAAATAACCACGGTATTTTTTATTTATCTGAAAATCATAAACACTTTTTACTATCTTTTTTAAAAGACTAAATATGTTTCATCATAAAAGAATTACCAATATTCTATCTATAACTAGAAAATACATACACAGTACTGACTGCCCACATTAGTAGCTATATAAGGTGATTCATCTGAAATTATTTTCGTCTTTAGTCAATTTGCTGAATCCTATTCACAAAGACACTCTTACAAGTGGAAAAAATGCAACGATATATTTAATAGTATGAACATTCATTAAGATACTTACGCGAGCAAGTGGCAGTTTGCCATTCTAGGCACTGTCCATACGGGAAGGAGATTATATAGGCGTTTGAGTCAACACATCGTTTTGTACTGCTGCACCACATACATTCCATACCATTACTCGTGCAGTTAGAACATGTTGTTCGCAAGGAGCACGGCTTTTTGCAGGGTCTGGCATTCTGGTTGGGACTAACTGCAACAGAACCACAAACATTTATAATTTTGAAAACAAGTGCAACCTGCATTTTCTTTAATCATGTGTTCCATTAGAAAAATCCTTGTTAAAGTGGCTGTATCCTTAATTAGCTATAGATAATTTAGTCCAAATTACAGTATAACACTATATACTGGAGCTCTAAAAGAATCCATTTAAAAATTTTTACAGCAATTTTATCTATATACTGAAATAGTAAATTTAATATTCATTACTTGGTAATGTCAGCTTAGTTACTTGCACATACATGACAAAATAAGTCTTAAACTTCTGTAGCAAATACAGTAGAGTTCTGGGTCTATTGTTCTCATTAGTTTAACAGTGCATAAGTAACAAATATTCTACTTATGACTTATCCCATAAAATTTTGCCTTATAGTGTACAGATGAAAATCACTAGAATCCAAAGGGAAAGTAACAAAAGAAGAACTGGTCAATGCAAAAAAGATTTGGTTAAGGTTTTGTTTTTTCTTTGTTATTTTTTGGGTTTTATTTGTTTTTCTCTACTGGAAACCACATTTTGACTAGTTAAGTGATGTATGTCATCCCAAAAAGTTGTAACACAAAAAGAACTTGTATTCCCTAACTGTTAATTTTGCTTTGATTTAAAATAAAACTGTAAAGTGTACAAGAACAGGAGTATAGTACTTCTTAGATTGGACGACAGAAGTATAGATAGCACTGTATCATCCATACAAAAGCACCATGCAAAACACTGGGATTAAGCTCCCCTCTGTATTGGCATGTTTTTGTCTATTATTGACTCATATTCAATACAAGTCAAGTTCTCGAGCCATTCTTCATCTCCTAATATAGTAGACCAAATCACTTAGCCAAGGCTGTTCCTGGATTTTACCTACTATGTACGTATTCAAGCTGTGGTTTGCAGTTAATAAAAAATGCAAAGGAAAAACTAACAAAAATCAGCTGAACTATAAAAATATTCTCATAAAGCTGAAATACTTTGATTTCTATAGTCTTTGAAGCACCTCAAGATCAAAAAAAAAGAACTAAAATAAGAAACTAGCAAAGATGCATGTGATTTGATCTAATTGTAAAATACGGCATCTTAATGTCATTCGTGTTCCACCTAGTGTATTCTTTACATTTTGAGATGTCTCTTCCATTGTGACTATATCTTTTACTATTCTGAGAAATATCTGGCAAAAAATTAGCTATTAACTCAAAATTAAGAACACTGTGAAAGATGAAATTTTTAGGAAATACAGATGGCAGTAGCAACAAGCGTACAATATAGGCTTTGCAATTACATTACTATTTGGAATTGCTTATATGAGAATAAAGGATTGGTAAGATCACGCTTTGATTATGCAAGTTAATTACTCTGACAATTTCACAGCAAAACCATCAGATTGATAGGCAGTGTTCCCAACACACCAACATGCAACTATTTTTCAGTTTTGCACAGACAATGCACAAAATAAATCTGAAAGGGAAATTTAAACAACTTCATGTGTTCCACCTCACAGTTATGAAGAGAAACATAGGACAATTGGAGCATAAAAACGCTAATTCAAACTGTCAAGCAATTATTTGCCATAGTAATCTTTATACAAACAAACCCAAAAGACATAAACAAGAATTTTGATTTTGTCAATCTTTTAGACCATTAAAATGTTTACTGATGTTCAGTGAGATTCAGAAAGAAAACATCAGCCTTGTTTAACACCTCCAGACACTTTTATGCTACAATCCCTTTTGTCACTGACTACTTCTGCTTTAGAGGCAATTTATAAGACATTTGATATAATGCAAACTCAGCCACGTAAACTAACTCACAAATAAATATTTGCTGCTTTAAGAGTATTATTCGATTTCTAGATTAAAGCTCCACTGGGCCTGTTGTTTGCAAACAGAGAAGGATTTGCGGGTGATGTGATGGTTGCAGGCCACCTTGGGCACATCAATCACAACACAATAGAGTTTTCCATTCTTGGAGAAGTAAGGAGAAGGGGTAGCAGAACTGCCACCTTGGACATCTGGAGGGCAGACTTTGGCCCGTTTAGGAGACTGGTTGACAGAGTCCCTTGGGAGGCAGTCCTGAGGGGCAAGGGGGTACAGGAAGGCTGGACATTCTTCAAGAAGGAAATTTAAAGGTGCAGGAGCAGGCTGTCCCCATGTGCCGAAAGATCAGCTCGCAGGGAAGACGACCAGCCTGGCTGAATAAAGACCTTTGGCTGGAACTCAGGAAAAAAAAAAAAGGAGTTTACGACCTTTGGAAGAAGGGGCAAGCACCTCAGCAGGACTACAAAGATGTCATGAGGTTATGCAGGGAGAAAATTAGAAGGGCCAAAGCTCAGCTAAAACTTAATCTGGCTACTGCCACGAAAGACAATAAAAAATGTTTCTATAGTTACATTAGCAACAAAAGGAGGGCTAAGGGGAATCTCCATCCTTCGCTGGATGCAGGAGGGAAACACAGTGACAAAGCCTGAGGAAAAGGCTGAGGTACTCAATGCCTTCTTTGCCTCAGTCTTTAATAGTAAGACTAGTTGTGCCCAGCCCCCCAAGCTGGAGGACAGGGAAGCGGAACAGAATGAATCCCCCACAGAATCACAGAATGGTAAGTGTTGGAAGGGACCTTAAAGATCATCTGGTTCCAACTCCCCTGCCATGGGCAGGGACACCTTCCACCAGACCAGGTTGCTCAGAGCTCCATCCAGCCTGGCCTTGAACACTTCCAGCGAGGGGGCAGCCACAGCTTCTCTGGGCAACCTGTTCCAGTGTTTCACCACCCTCATGGTGAAGAATTTCTTCCTAATATATAATCTAAATCTGCTCTCTTTTAGTGTACAGCCATTCCGCCTTGTCCTAGCACTGCATACCCTTGTAAAAAGTCCCTCTCCATAATCCAAGTGGAAATGGTTAGCAACACGCTACATCACTTAGACACACACAAGTCTCTGGGGCCAGATGGGATCCACCCAAGGGTACTGAAGGAGCTGGCCAAAGTGTTCACCAATCCACTTTCAATCACTTCGCAGCAGTCCTGGCTAACTGGGGAGATCCCAGTGGACTGGAAATTAGCAAATGTAATGCTCATCTACAAGAAGGGCCAGAAGGAGGATCCGGGGAACTAAAGGCCTGTCAGCCTGACCTTGGTGCCAGAAAAGGTTATGTAGCAGGTCATCCTGAGTGCCATCACATGGCACATACAGGACTATCAGATGATCAGGCCCTGTCAATATGGATTGATGAAAGGTAGGTCCTGCTTGACTAATCTGATCTCCTTCTATAACATGGTGACTTGCTTAATGGATGAGGGAAAGGCTCTGGATGCTGTCTATCCATACTTTAGAAAAGCCTTTGACACTGTTTCCCAGAGCATTCTCCTAGAGAAACTGGCTGCTCATGGCTTGGACTTTGCTGGGTAAAAAACTGGCTGGATGGCAAGGCCCAAAGAGTTGTGAATGGAATTAAATCTAGCTGGCGGACAGTCAAAAGTGGCATTCCCCAGGGCTCAGTATTGGGTCCAGTCTTGTTTAGTATCTTTACCAAGCATCTGGATGAGCGGATTAGGTGCACCCTCAGTAAGTTTGCAGATGACACCAAGTTGGCTGGGAGTGTTGATCAGCCTGAGCGTAGACAGGCACTGCAGAGGGATCCGGACAGTCTGGATCAATGGACCAAGGCTAATTGTATGAGGTTTGCGAGGCCAAGTGCCAGGTCCTGCACTTTGGTCACAACAACCCCATGCAATGCTACAGGCTTGGGGAAGAGTGGCTGGAAAGCTGCCCAGCAGAAAAGGACCTGGGGGTGTTAGTCGACAGCCAGCTGAACAGCCAGCAGTGTACTCAGGTGGCCAAGAAGGCCAACAGCATCCCTATCTTGTATCAGCAATAGTGTGGCCAGCAGCAGTGGGGAGGTGATTGTGCCCCTGTTCTCAGCACTGGTGAGGCTGCACCTGGAGTACTGTGTTCAGTTTTGGGCCCCTCACTACAAGAAAGTCATTGAGGTGCTAGAGTGCATCCAGAGAAGGGCAACGAGGCTGGTGAGGGGTCTAGAGAACAGGTCTTACGAAGGAGCAGCTAAGGGAACTGGGGCTGTTTATCCTGGAGAAAAGGAGGCTGAGGGGAGACCTTATTGCTCTCTACAACTACCTCAAAGTAGGCTGTAGCAAGGTGGGTGTCTGTCTCTTTTCCCAAGTAGCAAGTGATAGCATGAGAAGCAATGGCCTCAAGTTGCACCAGGGGAGATTTAGATCGGATGTTAGGCAAAGTTTCTTCACCGAAAGGGTTGTCAAGCATTGGAACAGACTGCTCAGGGAAGTATCTGAGTCACCATTTCTGGAGGCATCTAAAAGACATGTAGATGTGACACTTAAGGACATGGTTTAGTGGTGGACTTGGCAGTGCTAGGTTAACAGGTGGACTTGATGATCTTAAAGGTCTATATTCTACATTATTTTAAGAAAAAAGTGGTTTCTTTTTAATTTTTTTTAAATTATTTAATCCAGCTTCCTCTTTGCCAAATGAAAACCCAAACAGCTTGCTAATCATGACAGTAACAGTAACTGAGTATAAGAGATTGCTTACCGACAGGTTTTTCACACACAAGACCATCTGCCATTGCAGTGCACGGATTCGCTTTCAGACCTGCCACCTCTGCTCTTTCTAGATACGCACAGAAGCCAGAGTCATTTGGCTCCCCAGGAAGCCACTGCAGAGTTGTATTTGTAAAAGGAGACATGTCATCCCATCCCCAATAGGAGATGTTGATCTTGCGTAAACCTACCCAAGGCGAAATTTTCTATGAATCAGAATGAAACAAATGTGAGACAATTAGTTAAACACAACTTTTTTTGTTAGAACATTTTAAAAATTAGCTCAACAGCAACAACTTCACATTTTGAGAGAATTCACCGTACTCTTCTCCCACTTTATCATCTCATCCGTCATTGTCATAGTCATACAGTTTTTATATTAATTTTTCTACTTTGCTAAAAATAAAAAAAAAACACCACCAAAAAACCCACCCACTATATGCTGCTGTTCTGCTGAAAACCTGTGTTCTCTTCAGAGACAATTCTGATTATTATTTGATAAAGAGTCAGAAACAAGGCCATATACTTGTAATGAAACTGGGTTTTTGTTCCAGTGGCTAATATACCAATTACTAATTCCTAGGTCAATGTGGATAATAAAATACACCTAAGTTAACAGCAATTCAGAGAAATCAACGTTCAGGAAAAAAACAGGATATATATTCCATCCTCTAAAATCTGTATTGCTGATACTGACCAACATCTTGAGGCGATTCAGAAAGAGATGAGAGTGGCACATCCACAATGCCAATACACATTGAATACACTTTTATTATTGATTTATAAGCTACAAAAAAAAAGCTAGTCTCAAAACCAGAAAACATTAGCTCTCAAAACATATTTAGGATGTATCAGTAAAATTACATCTTACAAATTCTACTCATTTTTATCATTTTGTCTTTATACAATTACCACGAGAAGAAGCAGATTTTGAGGAATAATGGCCTTTGCCTGTTCCAGGATAAACTTACATATATTTTTTGCTCCTATCTCTATAAAAATCTCAAGATACTAAAACCATACATTTTTCCTCATGCAATCTCTGTGCAGGCCATTTTCATTAACCTCAGTTTAAACACAGGGAACAGAGATATGGAAAGACTATGGTCTGTGACAGGTATGGGGTGGTAAGTGAATTCCAGAGTGCCAAACCACCAGTCAACAGACAGACGTTAGCTCCAAAGCAGAGATGTTGAGCTGATTGTGGATTACATTCTCAACTGATTTAATTTACAAGCCAAAGTAGGTAAAACACTCTAATATACCCAAAGGGAACCTGCCCCAGTTCAAGAACTATGCGGTATTTCACAAATGAACCAGAAGTTACTGCCATCATCTCTCAGAGATCTTTCATCTTTGATCTCACATCATTCTTTGGACATTCAGGTTTAATCCATGGCTGAAAATCTTTCAGAGCTCTTAAATCAACTGACCATAGCATTCCTCATTTTCCCAAATTGATATACGAAGTATTATTAATTTTGCTTCAGAAATACCAGCAGTAATTACTTTTTTAAAAAATCAGCAGGTAGATAATAAGTATTCCTGACCTACCCAAAATGTACTCCCTATGCCCCCTCCCTCCTCGGTCCTATCAGTTGGGAGCAAGACCAAACAAAAATTGCCACGGCATCTAACAGACTTACAGATGCAAGAACAAAAATAAACAGAAAAGGATTAAGAAATGTTCCATGCCATAAGCAGTGATGCATTCTGGGAAACTATCAAACAGCAACAAGTACATCCAGCAAAAATGCCACTGCCCACTCTTACTTCTGTATTTACTTCATAAATTTATTGCTACCCCAGCTGAACAAGTTTCCAGGTGTCCGTGAGAGCTCCCAGGTCCTGGATACCAAAAGTAACATGATGCAAGCACTAGAAGTGGAACTTGAGCATCTAGAAAGTGGTAGAAAATACATCTGTTGTCTTCTATAGTTGCCTAGCTTGCTGTATATACGCACGGTCCACATGCATCAGAAAACCTTAGATATTTATGCATGTCTCCAGACATCCCTCTGCTAACTGTGCACACCAGGCACGTATAAAAAATGTCAGAGGCTTACGCAGGATAAATTGCTGACAAACACAGACCTAAAACAACCCTAAATGCCTACTTTGGGGCTGAGGAATTCCATCCAAGAGAACCTTCAACATATTACTGACTGTTTTGATTGCACTGCCAAATAATTTGGCCTCAGTATATAGAAAACAGAGATCCTATTCCAGCTATGGTGAAAAGCATGTCAGGCCAATAACAAAAACTGATGGTGCAGCACTGACATTGGGAGAGAAATTCTTTTATTTGAGTAGCAGAGCGTCTCGGAACCCCTTTAATGCTGACTAAGTCCCAGGGAGGATCATGAAAGTCAGAGCAGCCTTAGGAGATAAAAGCAGCACCCCTGAAATGAAAGACCTCAAGCAAAAGCAACACATCATTCTTAATAGCTGTAATATCTGGACAACTTGTATTCATCGTGTCAGATACCTCACATTCCACATGTACCATCTTTGGCTAGTGTAACATCAAAATACAGACCTGAACACTGATTAGCCTGCTATCAAACACACACCATCAAAGTCACCGCCCCTTATGCTGCTCTGGGCATGTTGCTAGGCTGCCAAAAACAGATTATCCTAAACATTTTTTTTAATGTCTGATTAAAATACGGTAAATAGCTGAGAAGTAGGCCACAAAAATGCTCCAAGGACATGTTGAAAACAAATATTCAATTATGTGGCATTAATTCCATGATGTGGTGGACTACAGCTGAAGACTGCTGGCAATAGCAGAGACTGCGTGTTGGTATCACCAAGGCTTATCAGCAAAAATGACTGCTGCTGCACTGCACAAAAGCCAACAGGCAAAATCAAATAGTGAATAGAGAATTCAGGAACTTTCAACCACGATACCTGCAGCCACCAGTGTACTGTGACTGTCAAACTAATTTCTTCACAAAAAAGCACAAATCTAGTCCTTATCCCTCAAACTGATGAAAGGTTCAGTCATAATAGCTGGGAGCCTCAAAGTACTTGGAGGAACTGAGGGGCTTCAAAAGGTGCTGAGAATGCCAAACCAGTTTCTTCTTCAGGCTTAAGAAACAATGAGAGTTGAACACTCTTCACTTGAACTCTATGGTTCATATAATGCAAAATTAATGAAGGAAACAGATTCCTTTACTTTTAACAACTTGCCAAAGATGCTTCTGCAGAACATCAGACAGGAAGCAAACCAGATTGCCTATTGTCTGTACCCAGAAGTCACTGATGTAAGATTCTAGTTTCCAGGCCTCTTGAAAAATATTGTTGTCAAACCAGGTGGGTGAAAAACACAGTACAAATCTACTCTTCACTCCAGCAAAACACTTGCCGACATGAAATCAGCCCCAAATATGTCTAAATTTTTCTTCTGAAGAATGCCAGCTTGTTTACTGGATGGTCAGATGATCTTTGCTCCGCATGTAAGTGGGAAAAAAGTTGCTTCTCAGAGAGTTCTGAATACTTGTTCTTTCTTTCTCAAGGCCTTGATGAGTGCATACTTTCAAGATGTCCACAAACCACAACCGAGAAACCTGTCCTCACTGTATTTGGCACTTAGTAAGTTGTTCAGATTCAGAGTGGAAGAGGAAATTGCAACTCAGTCAGAATTGGTACCTTTTCTATTTGAGGAAGGAGGAACAGCTCCAACACACATGTGAACAAGTACACACATGAACATGTACACATCCAAGAACTTGTCAGCAAACTATGACATGACCCAGTTGAAGAAATCATTCTTATTCAAGACCCCTTTGTCTCACCACGCCGGGGCTGTCCTGCTGCTTAGCTTCCCACTAGAGAGCCAGACAACAGGGGAGTGGACATGCACTGAAACTTTAAGTGATGTGACTGTGCCTATCTCAGTCCTTCAAGCTGAATATTGCAATATCTAATGTAAGTCACAGTTTTCCTCGGTGCTTTATAGTAGTCCACACTTGCTGGAATTGCCAGTCCACTGGGGAGAGAAGCAAATGGGAACTCCGAAAGCATGTGGCTCCTACCATTACCACAATTTTCCTTTAATGCCAAATGCATGATCACCATGTGTTGCACCAGTACAGAGGAAACAAGGTCCTCTGGAGACCTTCACTGCCTGAGCTCAGCAGGACCCATTCCAGCTCTTGCTTCCTAGCAGAATCTGATTTCAGCAAGCCTGATATCTTTTGCTAGAAGCTAAAGATTTCATTACAGCTATCGCCTCCTCCATTGCTCTGAAATAGAAAGGGAAAGGAGCATTTGCTGCCTCCAGAGACGGTGTAAGAATTCCTCAATGCAAAGTACGCTCCGCAAGACTCTAGCTTTCAAGAAATGAATGGACAATCTAGTCCCACTAGGGACTATCTCTACCTTTGCTCATTTAGAAGCGAAACAAATGGTTCAGCTCGATTTTACAGCTGCTAGCACCTAGAAACTTGGTAAAAATTGTGGTCATTCTGCCCTCTCATCTCTTGATTAACAAAGCACAGGCAGGCAGGCAGGGTGGAAGTAGATGTTGCTATTCATAAAGATTTCACTCTCACAGAGAGGCAGTGTAAAAGGGATATCCTTTCAGATGTTACGTGCACATATGTACACACACACAAAGAGAGAGCAGGGATTTTTCCATGATACAGTGCATACAAAAAGGCCACGAAGAAAATGTATCACTGATATTCTATTTATACTCAGCTCCACCACTCTTCCAGGAATATGAAACAATAAAGACAGGCAATACCTCCTAATTCTTTGTTGACATAATAAAATCTAAAATTATTTCAACTGAAATTACTTTCTAGCTAGCAGAAGTTCATTGTCATGTTTGTTTTAATAAAGTATTCTTTCAATCAAGCAAAAGAAAGAATCTTAACAGTTGGAAACATTAAGTAATTAAAATGACAGCACTTCTTATTTTTATACATTTGTTATCAAAATACTGCTTTATTTGCTGTCTTCACTTTGCTAATGCTTGACCCTCATTATCTGCTACTAACGCTATTAATAAGTAATGGAAGTTTGTTTTGAATAGACATGAGACTAACCATTTGCTTCGAATCATAGTCCCAACTTTGAATTCTTAACCAAGATTCTCAGCTGTATCTAGGGAACGATCTTCTATTTATGCCTCTAATTTTTTTTAACTTTTAAATGCCATTGGCTCTTTAACTAATGATTTATCATCACTTTGGACATCAGCATTGAACATTCTTGTTCCCACTTAAAATTGTTAAGGGCTAAAAGCTGCATTTCATCTACATCATGATACATCCACAAAAAGCCACCAAGACAAAAAATAGCTTTTTCACTAAATAATAGAGGTAATTATTCTTTAGAGGATTTAGTAATTATTTCAATTACATTACAGATTTCTATGTGAAATGGTGAAGTTCATAAGACTTTCCCTGCATAATATTTTTTTCCTTCATGTGAGAAGAGGAAAAGATTGGGAGGAAACTGTGCCTTATATGAGGAAATATAATTTCCAATCTACTATTTTTCTATTTTTATTCAACATGTACAGGCCAGTATTTGTTTAAACATGATTACAGAATACCACTGCGCATATTCTGGCTGTTCAAATTGAGACAATTTTTTCTAGAATACTATCACTCACCTCTTTCTGAAAAATTATGTATACTTTCAAATGTTCCACTGAAGAATTTTTTTAAAAAAAAAATCAGGCTCCAAGGTATATCTATGAAAATTCCCATCATATATTATACACAATTCGTTTTAAAACAACATCAACAACAACCAAGCCTAGACAATAGTATGCTAGGTAAGTCATCAGTTTAAAAAAAGAAAAAAAAGGAGAGAGAAAAATAGCTAGAAATGATCAAAGTAAAATTTTACAGTGAAACAAAGCAATGCAAAACACAGCAGGTACCCAAATCCATCTTGGGAAAGCTTGTAATGGGCCTTACTAATGCTGTACTAGAGAATGCAATCAAATGTATCTGCAGAACTATTCCATGGCTTTATCCCACACCACTATTTAAAATTTAGAACCATTCTCTAGACTACATTTCTCTTCTCATCTATTTCTTTCTAGGCCAGTATTTAGAACTCATAGTCCATCTTAGCAGCCATATACTTGTGCCTGAAATGCAGCTAGTCATAGTTTATCTGTTTTTATAGAACAACTTTCATTACACTGATAACAAATTGCCAAAACCCCTTTTAAGTGAGAAATCAACCTTTATGTTAAGTTAGAAAAGATTTAGGAACTATTAAATACTGAAACTAATTGCTGGACAGGGCTTTATTTTTATCTGACAGAAGAGCAAAACTGCAATCATATAATGCATACCAACAGAACGTCATCCTGTACTTACAGCTACAGTCCTATCTAATTAAACATAAGGCAAGCTTTTAGCCATTACAGAAACCTATTAAACACTGATCACTAATAACTTCAAAAATGTGCACTTCTCTTACTATAAACCGCCCAATCTTAATTTTCTTTTAAGTAGTAATTATGGAACTATGTTTGAAAGGAAAATTGTGTAACTTTAACTAGAGGGCTGATACTTCATGTTAGACCCACTGTTTACTCAGAAAACTTAAGTCAGACTAAGTTGCGTTGAGATCTAGAGTGAATGTGATCATTTACAGTCACTACACATTTTTCAGGCACTACTGCTGCCTCAGCACTAATTTAATGAGGGCTGAATAATTTGTAGATTAGTGAAGTGAGCAACTCTACCTTTGCTGAATAGCCAGTTACTACTGAGGCTCAAAATTCTCCTCTCTTTCTTAATTATGCAGATTTCTAAGGAATTATATACCTCTTCCAGAAATTTATCCCCACCTTTATTTTAATTCCTTTCATTTTGGATCTTAAATTGTCCTGGAAGTGTACGATACACTCAGGACTCATTTTCTAATGTGTGCATCATAATGTGTTATTACCAAAACTTCCAACAAACTTTTCAAGAAACATTTTAACACCTTGATTTCTAGGAAAATAGTTGCCCAAGGAAGAAAAATACAATTAAACTTTGAAAATACAGTGGCCCTTTGCTGTTCACATTTCCACAGCATTTGCAGTTTTGATAAGAGCTTGTAGCTAGTTTGCTTCTTTCCTGCATCATTCTGAACAAAAAAACTGCTTACTGAAAAGAAGAGCTGTATGAAGAGAAAGCACACATTCTATTTACTGTCTCATTGTTTGGTTTCTACTCCTTAACTATGCATTGATTCTAACTATGCTAGATACCTGCACACTTAATATTTTGTATTTGCCCAGTGAATAACACATTATAAGCAGTGGAAGCAAGCTTCACGATTTTTAAGCGTCTCACTCTTACACAGAAATTATGAAATCTAGATGTAATTAGCAGTAGCAGTCATGCATTAGGTCATAAGAAGACTTATTTCTCCTACTCTTTTCAAATTTTCCTGTTGTGGTATTGGTTAAAAACTACATCAAATCTGTCAAACTGAAAAGACTACAACTTCCCCAATTTCCATCTACAGACATTATAGCTAGTACTCCAGTGGAACTTGGTTTAGCTGCTCTTAAGTTTTCTTCTTTATAGGGGATTTTTTTTGGAAATTCAGGTTGTCTTTTCAGGCACCCAAAGTGAGTTGAGCTCCCCACTTCCTGAAGGTAGGAAGACAGTTAAACAAGAGCTGAACGAATAGGCCGTCAATGTAACAACTCCATATTAGAGACACAGTGCTGAAATAATTTATTAGACTTCCAGAACCACAACAGTAAAGTGAGACTGCTAGAAACTGTAGTAAAAAGACTTCTTCAGAAAAAAGACAGATGTCAGCCTCACTACAATTATACATACAATGAAACAATAAAAACATACAGCCCTCTGAACATACTTTGAGCTAACAAGGAACAACATTGCCATGCAAAGCTCACTAATTAACTGCAACCTACACTCGAGCATAATTCATAAACAATGCTTAACCCTGAGAACAGCAAGGTAAAGAAAAGTTGCAAACAGTTTATATAATGAAGGGCATTGTTTAAAACTGTGCTCATCTTTGTTTATGCTTACTACACCAAAACTACATCTTCTCAGAATTTATTGCATGCTAACAAGAAAATTATTATTTTTAGTTAAATCCCACAGTTGTGAGCAAACTCCCAAGAGAACTAATTGCACTTTTAAATGAGTATACCACATTTGAATATTAGCAGGAACAATTAATTAACCTCACATTGCTGCTGTTTTATCTACTTTGCAAAAAAACCTCAAATCTTCTCTTCCATAATATTTTGCTTACTAGGTCAAAAAAAACTGTATAAGAAAAAATATCAAGTGTCATTTTGCTTTAATACAGGAATCTGCAGTCTATCCATTGTGTTTACTTTGGCATTCTCTTAAAGAATCTCATTTCTTTGCAATGACAGAAGACATTAAATTATTGGTGCTAGTTTAAGAATACATCTGCAAATTCAACAGTGTTTTGACTTCACACTACAAAGGCCTTTGTTCTGTCCCTACTTTAGTACCAAATGAACCTTCTCCTTATCCTTTAAAAGGAGGCAATCTATTGATTTCCCGTTCAGTGTTGGAACTAAGAGACACTATTGATACACAATGAGGTCTGGACAGGGTGTGGAGACATTGGCAGCCCCTCCCTCTGGATCTTTCCAAAGCATTTGACCCAGAACAAGGAGTTTGTGTACTAGAAACCAAGTCCCACATTATTTCTAAGAACAATAAAGAATTATTAAGTCTTTCTAGGCTGTAGTACTTACCAGCACTATCTTAACAGTTTGTAAAATACACAACAGTTAGAAAGTTGTTGTTCTTTTCTCAGTATAAGGACATAAAACAAAGCAGAGAAAAACAGATCTGTATTCTTGTTTCCAAGTGTTGCTCTGACACATTCACTAATCCTGAAACCTTTTGTTTCACATAGGCAAAAGATTTTAAAGCCTTTGATATTAATTGCACCAGTCAAACTCCACCATACATAATACAGATTAAAGTCGTAGTGTTCACCTTACAGTTGCTCTGACTACGTTTGTGAACTCCACACTACCACCAGTTACAAAAACAAGTCATCTAAAATGAAATCTCACCCCTTAAATCACTACGATTGCAGACTGAGAGGAAAAGGCAGACAAAAGAAAATTAAGCAAAGTTTCAGAGAGCCTCTGTCACACCTGATAACACATTTACGCTGTCTCACAGAATAAATGTAACTAGACAGACAGATATGAATGAAAAAAATTTTTTTTTTTAAATGTCATTAAAAACCAGCATAAGTCATGGTAGCATTTCATTAGAGATTCTGGTAACTACATAATTGTTTAACCCGAGATATTCTTTTAAAGTGCATACATTTGTCTACAATTGTATAAGCTTATGTGAAGTATCTCAAATTTATATCACCACATTGGCCCAGGACATACTTCATTTAAACAAAGATATGTTCAGCAGGGTGACACCTTGTAGAAGTTCTAAGCTCTGAAAAGTAAGAAAAATCTAGCTTCCAAACACTAAAAAACTCTATTTCTCATCTACACCTTAAGCCAGTCAGGAACTATCAGTCATATCAATACTCTGTCACACACTATTAGAGCTGAAGGCTTTCTCTGCAGTATTTTAATAAGAGTCGGGAAAACAAAACAGGTGACAAAATAACTAACAAGAGGAATCATTGCCATTTGTGCTTTTGTTATTTTGGTTTCAGTTACATTGTCAACATTACCTCATATCAAAGAGTGGACAAGCAGAATGTGTTTCAAGGCTGCAATATGTACAATATCAGGGAAGATATCACATAGAATAATTACTTCTCTCTCTCCTTTATTAGCAAATAATAGAAAATACATGTGTTTATGAAAAAAAATTTTTCTCTGCCCAGGTCTTATATTGGGGAAAAAAAAAAAACCAAACTTAAGTATGTAACCTATATTTGCATCTCCTTCTTGAAACAGAACATTAAAATGGATAATACAGAATATGTTGATTCACAGAATATGTCCCTAGACTCTTGCATTCAGATTTAGTATAACACAAAGGTAACCCTTAACTGCTGCTTCCTTTGTAGGCATCTCAGTCCGTCTGCAACACAACAATTTCGCAAATCACATTCTGGCTTGAAAAAAGCTTTAATTATTATTCATAATTATCTTTCATTTTTCTGTAACTATAAAATCCTAAGCTACTCAATAATTAGGGGGTCTGTACAAAGAAATGCTGCATGTTCTACAAACCAAAATACACACTTTTAAAAATGCCCTTTGCTAAGATGAACTGATTTGCTTGCAGTGGAATCTTATTCTGCTAAGATATCCCATCTGAGTGTACACTGTGGGGTTTGACACCTTTTGAGCATGCATATATTTCACATATGTGTATCATTGACGTGGGTAGGCTTTCCAACAGTTTAAACAACACAGCAAACAGCATTTGGACATTTAACTGCTAAAAAGTGGAACCTGTCCACCCACGGACAGGTAATTAATCCTCAACTTCCCTTCTCATGTCCGACAGTTAACAAATTAATATGGATCACTTTCCTAAGGAATATTCTGGTGGCAGCTTCCTGTATTTGCCAGAGGCCCTCTCCCACCATTATCACAAAAAGCTAATTAGCTCCCGTCTCATTCCAGTGCTGGGCGCAGGGAATTTCCACATGCTTTACACACTGGTACAGCTTCTCTGGGACCCTTTGATCCCACATACCAGTTATACAAGGAGCTAGAGTTTCCTGGAGAAGTGTACATCTTTAGTACCTCCCTGTCCACAATTTGTAGCCTAGCTATTCATGACCCAAAAATAATCCTGCAAGCAGTTTTATGGATACCAATGTGAAAGTCAGTATTTTTTTTCTCTGTTACAGTGAAAATTATTTTGTCTTGTTTTGATTCCTGCTGTCACAGTGTATTGAAAAGGGCTGGGATTTCCCAGATCAGTGTTCCAGTCATTCTTGAGTCTCATCTTCAAAGTAAACAGTAACCCATAGCAGTTAAATTTACTAAGAAGGAACACTTGGGAACTGCTGTGTCATTATCTTTAAACATGCTATTTCCTTAATATCCCACACACCACTTGTAGCAGCCTTTAGCACCACGCTATGTTTCTTTGAAGGCATAAACTTCCCCCTCTTTGGACAAATCCCTAAAATAGATTTCTCAAAGCAAATTTAATTCAAATATGCATTGATTACAATTACTCAAGTTACCTGAAGTGTATATTTCTGTATTTCATCCAGAACAAATTCCACTTCTTTTGAGGTTGTTAATGAGGCAAGATTACCACTTAAATTGTAGCAATATAATTTGGCATTGTCATAGCTTTCACGGCTAGAATTTATGCGTAGGCAGGCATCTCCAATATGACTCCATCCTTCCCCACACAGGTGAGCTAGTGTAAAAAGCACATGATTATAGCTGATTTGAAAAAACTTTTAAAAAAACTAAGGGAGTCCAAATTTTATCTTCCTGAGATCATAATTCAAGATACATCCGACATTCATTTTCCCTTTACATGTCATGTAAATTCTAAAACCCCAAGTAGTATCGTACTGAATCGCGTATTTTCATGAAAAGAAACTTATAACAACTTTTCAAATATTTGTAAGGTATACCCTAAGTTTCAGCATAACAATATCATTATGACACTATTTCTTCCCCATATTCAGTTTTGAGCAGAACTAAATATTAAAGATTAGATTATGTACATAATTAATAGTGGTTTAACCAACCACTTTACATAAATGTTATGTAAGTTTCAAAAATCTGAAAACAAGTAAGAGATCACAACTTTACCCCACCGTTCCTTTATCAACCCATCTTTGCATTTACCCTTGCCCAAATACAAATGGAATCAGAATGACAGGCAATTCAGATAAGATCTTAGAAAATATTTCTCTGCAACATATTTCAGCATTACTGAGAGATTCAGATAACTATTAAAAGATATGTAATTCCGAGCAACTCTTATGGTCAATCTTTGAAAAGATTACACTGATGCAGTTTTAAACTGCACAGAATAAATTGATTAAAGTTATTTAATGAATAATCTCTGTAAAAAAACTGTGTTCATTAACTTCATCTGAACATAAAGATCAAATGGAAAAGGTTGCGGTATCCAACTGCATATATGTAGTTATGAATATAAACTACAGAATAAATATTATTTCAGAATGTTAAGAGTGATCTTCTGAGAATATTTTTTATTAGCATTTTAATATTCACTGCTTTCGTAGTATTACCAACTTCAGACAATCAAGAAACTAGATTTTAGGCCCTATCTGCACAGGAAAATTGAAGTATAATTGAAGTATAATTTATAAGATAAAACCCGAGCTAGCAAAAGTAACAGTGTCAGTGAATATGTAACAGTAAAGGACTCTAGTATAGCAATTCAGCTCTGCACTCCGTGATCCCCACAGGCTAGAAGTCATCACTAGTTTCTGCAGAGGTACATACCATTATGCCTCCACTAATATTATCATCTCTCCTAACAAGATTAAAGATAGCATTGATATGCCAGGCAGTGGTGTAATTACATCTGTGTTCACCTGTACAGGCACAGCCTGGCAGGGACAGTCAGCACGAGTAGAACAAACCTGAGTCTAATCATTGAACAAATATTCTTTGGCGATAATGGAGGAGACTTAACTCAGTTTTGAAAACGACTATAAAAAGCAGCGCCGCCGCCCCAGAGCCCTTACCAGGTAGTGCCTGGCACTCCTGCTGCCGCTGGTCCCACTGGCAGTTCAAGTGTAGTGAGCAGCTTTTGCAGCTGGTCAGTTTATTGCAGATCTGCTCATTCCTCACATGACATTTGGTGTAGTTTTTAACCGACTACAAAAACAAAACAGACAAAACAGCATCTCAAATGTATGTTAAACTACTAACAAACCAGAAGTCAAAACTGAAATACACAGCAGGTCCTCCTAGAACATCACAGCCACCTAAAAGCTAGGCTGAATTTAAGCTCTTTGTCTGGATACCCTCATCAGTTGTGGAGAGTACAAAATGCATCTCTAGAGCACAAACCACCCCACTTGTCCTATACATCTAACTTTGAGCAGATCAAACAGTAATTTGAAGATGTCACATCCCTCTACAGAGCCCAGGAAGAGCTTAAATAGCTACACTAAATATTTCTTAGCCATTTCAGGAATATGCTTTCACTAAATTACTTCATCCCCTACAGGTTAAAGCAAGCAAAATAATCAATACATTAAAAAATGGTGCAAGATACAGGTCTAAAATAATTACACATCATTGACATAAGGTTCGAGAATATGCTCTACTTTGTTTTCTTTGGATTACATGAAATAAAAATAGCTGTTATAGACCAGTAGTCACAAAACACAAGATTTGTCAAAAATTTCAATCATGTCAATTTACAGATTTAACTGCAAACCTGTATGCAACATAACTAGTATAAAAATTACAGGATCTACAGGAAACCATTTTGTCAGAAAGTGACAGAAAACTAGGAATAACATCATTCCTTTGGTACCTTAGTAAACAAGAAAAGGAGTAAGCACCGAAGGAATTTTTACTTGGGTTTCTTGTTGGGTTTTTTGTTTTTTTCCTGAAAACTGAGGTCCTCCTTTCCAAGTTAGGCACTTAGAATACAAAACTTCTTTCCCCGCCTGCACAGTACCTTTAATTAAGACAACATATTGATGTCTTAATTAATAAACTGCTCAAAATCCTCAGCCAACTCATCAGCTTATCCAGAAGGGCTCTCTACTAACTTAATTTCAAGGTAATATTTAAAAATAAGTCCTAATTCAAGACAGCTTTATACTCGCAGAACCACAGAATGGTTGAGGTTGGAAGGGACCTCTGGAGGTCATCTTGTCCAACTCTAACACTTGTCTAACTCTAAAAACAAAAGATTAATTTATGCATAGTAGCAAAAATTAATTGCACTTAGACAGTGTAGGTATGGTTTACATGACAATTTTAGTTGCTTTCCTTTCTAAGCATCTCCTCAAGTATGATAGAGCATACCTAAAGGGGCAATACAACAATAAGTTACACAGTTGTTGGTACTGGAAAGATGATGATGATAGGACATCAACCTACTGCAGTTAGAAAGGAAGACAGCCAACCTCCTTTAACTTTTTTTTTTAAAGTCCTGAAATAATTTAATTGTTAAAATTAATTTTCAATCTCACACAGGACCAGCTTCATTCCTGCTGAAGAATACTGGTGTTTAGGGACTTGTTTGCTGCCTTTATTGGATCAGATGCCCATCAGTGAGCTTATTATAAAAGGTACTCACTATTTTTCTGGTCTATAAGGAAGGCTACTGTGAAGCAAAAAGAAACAGAGAAGCAGTTCTAGGAGAAGACACCTACACCACAGTATGAAACAGAGCCAAAGGCAATGCCATAAAGTAACAGAATGTCCATTTAGGTCAATAAATGCATACAAACAGTAAAGCACAAAAAACTTGGTACAAATCCACTATTTGTTTCACTCAGTCATGATGCATATTCACAAAACTTCCTGTAAGTTGCTTTAAAGCAAATTTTAGAACACATTTACAATATCTCAACACTCACTTTTAACACTTCCTGATAACATAAGTCAAAATCCTTAAGCATTCAGATTGTCTTTGAAAATTATATACTCTTTAGTGATATTACATACATACTATTTTCCAACTAAACCAAGATATTTATTCTATTACTTTCTAATCATGAAGCCTGTTGTGTGCTGTTTATTTAATGTTTAAAATAAAATACAAAGTATTAGTGACTACTCTGTAATAATTTTCTCTTTTCCCTTATTCCCAGCACTTATTTCCCTTAAATCCAATTTAAACTCTGCTTGCCTGAAAATCTCATTAGTTCAATGTAGATGTGAATCTAATAGGTAATTCATATTAACACAATATTAAGGTTATAACTTAAGCTACCAAACCCATTGAAATTCGGAAATATGACAGCCCATCTGTTACTGAAGTTCTGTGTTGCTGTAGGATATTTATAATGTTTATACACCAAAGTATGAGTAAATTACATTTTATATAAAGTTTCTCACTTATGTCTGATTTACTTAAAAGTTTTTCAGTACTGATCTTGATAGGGTAGTACATAGACTTAGGAACTGCAATGATTTTCTGCGTGTCCACTGTAGAATGAAAATATTACAGTTGTTTATCTTAGAATTTCAGAAATTGCTATTAAGTAATGTACCTCTCCTTCTCCTGCAATTTTCAGGTTAGCAGTATAATCTTGCCTAGTTTCCCTAGTCTAACTGTAAATTATTAATCTAATAGATTTGCTATGATTTCTCTGAAGCTACTCCCAAATCTTATTATTGGGTGTTCCTTAGTCTTAAATCATCCTTTTTTCCTCCAAGATAAATTTGATTCTGTTCGTAATTTCTTCTACTACTTTATATATTTCCCCTTGACTATTGCTTGAATTCTGCAAATGTAGGCAGATTGCTATGATTATTATTGGTATTACTGCAGCATTCAAGGACTCCTACCATCAAAGAGGACATTAACTTTCTGGAAGCAGTACAAGCATTACAAAAAGACAATGATTCCTGTCTTTAAGGCACTGTGTAAAAATATTTAACAATGTAGGACTATAGTTCTCTTTGAAGCATCCTCTAGTACCCTACATTGCTCAGCAAGATGCTCTTAATCACACCCTCATGGGTTCTACAACATTTAGTTTACGTTGCCACACTCAGACACTAAATAGTTTTAAATCACCTACCAATTTGGGCTGCACATTGTAAAGGAAGCTTTGCCTTTTGTTGCAACGGGTGGGCCCACTTCAGTCATTTGCTATTTTATTTGTCAAAAGGTACAAAAAGATTTTGCTTTCACGGCATGGCTCCTCCCTGAGGAGCAGACCAATTCTTTGCTTACTCTTCCATGCTACTGTCTCAGGAAAAACAACACCTTGTAAAGGAGCAGTAATTTAAAAAGAAATTCATCTCTCTCCCAAAGCCTTTTTTTTTTTTTTTGTAAAAAATGGAAGATACAACTATAAAATTAATAGATTTTCTTGAATATATTTCATATATTCATATAGTTAATTTTCTGAATAACACAATCAGCAAGGGAGTATCATTCTCACAGGATCCAAGATAAAGCTTTTTATGTGCAGGTGTACAAAGTGAATACAGTTTCATAAACATACTAAGCAGACCCAGATCTGGTGGTTTTCTTCTGTCAAGAAATAGGCAAAATGCATCAGAATCAGTGAGGACCAGGAAGACACTTAGGATATTATAGAGTATAAATGAAAGTGTCAAAGTGCAAGACAAATGTAACAGACTTAAGGGCAGTAAACTGGCAGTAAATGTCAATACAGTCTACTCCACAAAAATCAGCAACATACCACAAACAGGACACGATCTTTTTTGAAAAAGCAAAAGGAAGAGGAAGATGTGACAGAGAAGTTAAGGAAAAAAGGCAGACATGAGCATGACAGAAAGCTGTTTCTCCCAATTTTAGAAGAGGAAAGAGTGATATGCAGTGCTTAGAGGAAGACACACGCAAAACTATTAGGTTTTACAACTCACTCAAAATATTCCCGTTTAAATTTCCATCTTTAATGCAGACATCCAACGAATGGGAGAAAATAAATGAGTACATCAATGACAGCATTCCCTTCTTTGTGACAAAGTCTTATATGATACTGTGTTTCAAAGCCGAAAACAGCCCTGGACTAGATGCAAGAGGCTCCACAAAAAAGCTTCAAAGAGGATGTTATATAGATATTAGTACGTCATATTTCATGAAGTCTGTACTTGGCATAAGACAGTATTAATGACAGTATTACAGTTGCTTTTGCCCCTCTGGCAAACCAGTATCCGTATTTAAACATTCTTGAAAAAAGGTAGAGTAGGTGATCTTACCAGTTTTAGCATCCATCAGTCTCAACAAAGATTAAAAATAAATCACTTAATTTTTATTTTATACATAAGCACTACACTATTATTGAGTAACTTCAGTGTATTATGTAAAATCACTGTAAGCAGTCTGGGGAATCTGAATGTGTAATTTCTCAAGGCATCATTCAAAATCTTTATTAGAACACACAAAACCTCTAAGAGGTATATTTAATGGTAGGAAACAGACAACCAGGCACTGCTGCTAGCACGCTGTTCAATCTACTCACTAGCTAAATTTCAGTATCATGTGGAACCACTCCACATTTTTAAGTAAACTGTTTCCTAGTTGGGTAAATCAGGGTAAGTGTTCTTTCCCCATCATTTGTATCAGACTTCATGGGGTCAGCTAAAACCATAGTATGCAGAAGTATCCCACTTCAATGACTTTTTATGGGAGAAAAACAAATCAGCTTGCTAGTGCCAAAAAGAACCAGACCTCCAGAACCATCTGGGATTGCAAGCCCCTGCTTGCAATTACATCAGATATGAGCGTAATAATATATACCTTGATGATCCATGAGTCTGCATAGTAGTAGAATAGAGCATCCTGGTAATGTGCTGACCCACATCAGATGGTGAGCACAGGCAGGTATATGTGTATCATCAAAGCATTAGTATTACTTACGAAGTCCATCTGTCCAAACAGAGTTATTTCAGGGAAATTTCCTCATTTTACAGCCCTTACCAGCAGCATAACAGTGACTGCTTTGCAAATGTCCAGAACCACGAAGCCATTGCCAAACTGATTGCCAACATATCTTTAGTATGCTGGCCAGTTTCCATGCAACGAAAGCAACAGATTCTAAAACATTATTGTCTGTCTCATCTGGATGTTCTATGATAATAATAAATTAAGGTCTTTGTACAACTGCAAAAAATAGGGCATTCTCCTTGTGATGTTTCTGAGTCTACAGCTTGTCACCCATATTACCATCACAGTACCGTCACAACATTTTCATTTTGTGGGCCTAGTCCAGAGGCAGCAGTCTATGAAAATGGATAATCAGCCTGATCCATTCCATTTCTCCACATGGTGCCATTCTGCTGATGCTATTTTGGTGGGTTTATGTTAATAGCTGCAAAATTCTGCCTCCATCGACTCCCAGCCAATACACTAATTTTGCAATAGCCACCTTCAACTTATGATAGTCTCTTTTCAGAAATCATTTTGATGAATTTCACTATCCTGTTCTTTAGTGACTCCACTAACAGTCTTCACTATCCACTTCAAACCCTGAATAAAAGGCAGGAAATGATATAGAGAAAACTGGTGCATCAGTTGCTAATTATGCTGACAATCTTGGTCATGAAAGGTTGCCAAAGAAGGATACTGAACTGAAAAGCTTGTGCTAAAATACCTAGTGCTCTACATTTATTAGGGGTGAAGATGGTCTGCTCCTTAGCAACTGTTACTCACCTAAGATTTGAAAACCACATCTAGAAAATTGGCACCTAATATAGTACAACGTGTTAGGAAAGGAAGAGCCCTGGACAATCACAAAGGAAACTAACCATTAGTGCCTGGAATGTGAAATCCCTCTGACAGACTTATAGCATGGCTGCTGATGAATTCGTGCCTGCACTGCTTTTATTAGTAGTGACTAGCTACGAATGCCAGTGATTAGAGCGGACTGTGCTCACTCTGAATGGGCAAGATTTGACTCAAAGTCAATCCAAGTCACAACTTCATTTGTCTGTTGGGAGAACAAGATTGATTTGCATCAGGTTGAAACCAGAGAGTAAACTACTAGCATTGGAAGCGTGTAAAGAAAGGATTTTGAACTCAAGTACCGCCAAGTGTCTGGAGCTAACTGAAAAAAATAGAAGAGCAAATTTTATAAAGCTAAAATACTATTATAAGCTTGTCAAAAATCAAATGAACAAGCAAGAGATGCAGCAGCTTGTGGACAACGACATAAAGTATAAAACTTAGCACTAAGCAATATTAAAAAAAGAAAAATACAAACTTATATGAATCTATATTTTCTTGTTGCTTGTATTTACAAAGATCAGAACAATATGACCAAATCATCACAAGCCAGTTAATCTCATGGTGACAGAGGCTCATACTCCTTTATTGACAAGACAAGTAACTCCATGACTTAAGGAAAAATATTTCTATAATGATCCATGTTCAGAATACCAAAACTAACAAGACTGACCTGGCCCTGTTTGAAAGGGAAAAAATTAAACAGTCACCCTTCATGGGATTCCACGGTTTCTGCCTGCGTGCTGTACACCGCATATGCACAAAATCCAAGTTGATAATGACTCTGGGACATTCCAAATGCCATTAATTTGGAGATAATAGTATTTGTCCCGAGAGATATACAGTGGGCTAACACAATCCTAAATAATACATAACTTTTTTTTCCTGGAAGAGGTATCTTTGCTGGAGTCCAACTCTGCCCTCTGCAACATTTTTACTGCAAAAGCCAGGCAAACACCTTTATGTGTTCAAAACAAGCAACTATTTGTCTACTATACTGCCTTCATTTGCTGCAACAGGCCTCTGGCTTAGCTAGCAAAGAAACAGTTTTAACAACATGATCACAGGTTTGCGAAGACTCACCATGCTACAGTTACTATTTGCTGAAATGCACTTCTTGTCATCACACCACTGGCACCCGTTTGTATTGGCAGTGCAGCTCGCACAGTCTGCGTATCGGTAACATCTGTCATCCGCAGCAGCTGTAATGCACAGGAAAGTCAAAAAGAAACATCACATAGAAGGAGAATAATACCACATTTTAAACACTTGCTTAGAGTATTTTCTGCTTCATCCTTTATTTGAACTCTAAACATTCATAAAGATTTAAGTTGCTGTCGGAACTTAATTCTATTCAGTTTATAAGATTTAATCCTTTAAAAATTCCTTTAGTAACAACTGTAATTGAAGGTTTGTCTCATATCAACTAAAGGAATATTCACTGATTTGCAGTGTACATGCTCTCTTAGCACAGTACATAAAATAGGAGTATCAAAGTTTTTTCAACTATTCATTCTTCACTCCTTTAACACAGAAGAAAGATTTTCTTCAGATGCAGGTTTCTTGTTATGCAAGAAGGCAATGGTAAAAGTAGTAAATAACAAAGAAATTCCAAGATGGATATTGAAAACACACCCACATTTTAAGCCTTTATAAATTAATTTATAAACCTAATAATGATTGTTAAGTTATAGCTCTGCCCTTTCTCTACAAAAACTATTTGAGGAAGAGTTCATGTTAAATCATTAATACAAGCTTTCTGGACTTGGACTAAAATTTCTGTTATTTAAAACATTTTGGGACACAAATCCTTATTTCTGTTTAAAGGAGGCAAAAATCTGAAAAATCACCATGATCCAAAATAGGAGAAATCCTATCATCTCCTACATCGATTACTATGTTAAACTCCTATGTGGTTTGGCTTCTTTGGTCTTGGAAGTTTAAGAGATTCTCTTGCCAGGGAAGACTTTCTAGCCAAGAACTGATCTTTCAGAAACCCACTAAAATTTCTGCTTATCCTTTAATATTGACTATCAGCAGTTTCTCAGATGATACTCTCAACTAGGAAACAATTGAGCCAAGTGGTATAAAAGAATACATGAAAAACTGGCTTTTGGCAGAAGATTACCACCTGAAAGTGGAAGGATTTGACAGCAGTGAAGCAGCACTGTCCACACAACTTCTTCAGAACTAGAATTCTACACACTTCATCTCTTGCAAGTTTAGTTGTAGGTTATTCCCACTGCAGCAGCTGTACTTTAGAAACCGCTCCAACTTTTTATTTTCCTTCAGTCTGTCTGTGCTTTGTTTTGCTTGGTTTTTTTAAACACCTGTTGAAATGATCAGCTTTTTACAAGATCCACTCTCAGCTGTATTACTTTTGAATTTAGTGTCTCAAGATTTTTCCCTTATAAAGAGCTGAAACTTTCTAGACTCTAGATCTCTAATTGTTATGAAACTGTACAAAAGCAGTCCTTCAGAAAGCTTTACCCAAATAACCTTTTTGTTATATAACGCACCTTTTTCGGTAAGTTTGGAACCTGATATCCAGTTTGGAAACAAATAAAAGCTAACAGAAAAATAAACTGTCTTGAAGCACTGATTAATAGCAGAGCTAATAATTTTTTAAGACACGTTAAAAGCAGACTGGCAACTTAATTGTATGGTAGTTTGTACATGTAGCACAAAGCCAAAGTTTGGGTAGCAATTTTATACTGTGCTACTAGGAAAGATGCACAGAAAAAACAGCAGGTGTAGGTAACAGGGATGTATATTCTGTTCATGTGAAGTACAAGAACAACACTTTCACAATCAATTTATTTGTGACAAGCCAAAATGCTTAGGAAACAGCTATTTATAAGGCTAAATTGCTGTTTCAAACAATACAACTATCACAATGCCGCACAGAAATTCACATGACAAATCTGAACCCATTTGGACATACTGCAGCAAAGGGCTTGCTTGCCTCAAGTTTGTTTCCAGCTGTGACTGAACAAATGCTCCTGTTTTATAGGTAATTTACTTGAAGCAGCGATGCTTTCCCTCTCTCTTACTGGTACATACAGATGTGAGAATGCCATATGCCCGTAATGCCAGATACCACTTGCAGTGCCCACCTGTGCTCTGACAGCTGCTATGCTTTCTTGGAATCAGAAAAATGTGAAGGCTTTTATAAATATGTCCCAAAACAGAAAAAGGTGGAGAAAGGAAACTTAATTTAGTTACAATATTTCAAAGCTCACTCCTTTATAAATGCTTCAAACACACTGAGCCAAATCCAATCTAAAGTCATTTCACGCTTTAGCTTGCCAATGAAGTAAATTCTTCTCTCTGAACCCTCTTACTTTTTGTATCCTTTAGCACCTTAAACTTGTGCTCTTTTGCACCTACTTCCCTGTATTCAAAATAAAAAAAAAAATCCAGAATTGAACTATTTTAAAAATTAATCCATAAATCCCTTGCATTGGGTATTCTCAGAGAGGAACAGTCTTAACCGTCCCATCAGCAGTTCCACCTGGTTGTTTGGGGGGGTTTTCCCACATTGCAAATTTGACACTGTAAGACTAGAATTCACTTACCTGTTTTCTTAGGACATTTTGCTCGAAGGATGTTATTAGCATGTCCAGATTCCCAGGATTCACAATGTTTCTTGTTCCATAGACACCTTATCCCTGGACGAGCATTTTTACACAGCTCTTCATCTCTGAATGCTTCACAATTTGGAGGCTTATACACAAGGATGTCATTCAAAAGAACACTGGAAAAACCCCCAAATATATACATGGACCTATCAGGAAATAGCAAGCAAATACAATCGTTATTGTAGCTATATAGATACATTTTTCTTGATTTCTTTAGCTGTCTTGATATACAATAAAAAACTCCACATACTATTATTAAAAAAACATTCTTCATCTCTGTCTAATAAAGACTCTGTCCATGGTTCCATTATAAAGATTGATAAGTTGTTCACCATATTTCTCCACGGAAGTTTAGACTAACAAAAACATTGCTCAAAGCGCACTGTGCTGTACATATTTGTGAGTGACATATACCAAGTGTCTGGAAAGAAGAAAGAAGAGCTATGGAGGAAACTACTCATTTTTGGAGCTGGATAATGAGAACAGAGTGTGAAATAATAGGCTGCAGGAAATGAGAACATTTTTCTTCAAGGAGCTTTCAAAGACAACCAGCAATAATTGGCAGACAGATATTTCTTTTTGGTAAGCTCGTGACATCAGAACCAGGAGACTAGACTTGAGATCTTACCTTTCTCATTTAAAATTAAGAACAGCCTCAGTTAAAAGGTAATAAGAAAGAACCTGTATATCTGTTGTATCATATACTCTTAAAACAGAATTAATCATACAGTTACCAACGGCAGAAATCTTTGGAAAATATCTTGTATTACACTTTTTTTGTACATACAAACCTACTAAAAATACCGTTAATCTCAGGGAAAAAAAATGGGCATTTTCACCTTGAATCTAATTCATTGAAAGTGACAGTTCTTGAAGTATCAGACATAGCTTAGATGTCTTAAAACAACACAAATCAAAATGAAAAACTACCGGTTGCTGAATTCATTAATTCCAAGCACTTTTCCCTTAATGAAGTAATCTGTTCATTGATTAATGTTGAGTGCTCTATGTAGAGTTACAACTTACTGCTATTTTTGTTAAAATCTGGTAAACTCTTATTTGTAGTATTACTTACCACCTCCATCATTTCTGACCTATACAATATCCATTTGTAGAGGATCTACAAGTTGCCCACATATACTTAAATACTGAGTTTAATAATGTTTAATGAGTGACTAATAATGTAGAAGATGAATGATCAGTAGCACATACTATGGCACAGTCATACGTAGTACTGCAGCTGTCAAACATTAGGCCATTTGGCAACCAGCAGTAGTAAAACTCACACAAGCAAACACTAGAAATTCCTTTAAACCTGATTACAGTTTTCTTCAACTTTGAGTAAAAAGGAGACATTTGTCCTACAATTTTATCGTTGGGGCTTGGGTGGAGCAAGCAGAGAGTTCAGCCACCAAATCCAGAAAAATCCAGATACGATCCATCTCCTGTTTCTAGATGACAAAACTTCACTGAGCTCCTCTATTCAACAGGTGACATGAAAGTATGCTACATTTTATAAACGTAATATACTTAATATAGTCTAGATGCTGGCAGGCTTTTTTTCCTGCAAGCGGTTAATGATGATCACTGTATCTTCAAAATCTTCCTTCTTGTAAGGAAATTTTAGTTACATGGTTTTGATTTTATGATTATGGAAGAGCAAGGAATTATAGCATGCTGCAAAGAGAAAAAGATTTCTCCCATTATGTCTAAGTGAGGATTATAGCTGGTACTCAATTTCAAATTCACCGTAGTTCACAATACTGAGGAAACACCACAGTACAAAAGAAGGTTCATATAAAATGCCATTGAATAGATACCACAGCTTGTCATATTGACTAGCTGTACTGTTTACTTAAGACAAGTAAAGTCCTGATGAGCACTACTTTTCATGTTAATAAATTACATCAGCTGTTTATTATTGAAGCATACTTCACATAGGTACAGTTTCTGCCACAGTTTTTATCATTCAGAAAAGCAGTCAGGAAAATTTAAAATATGCTTCATTTACCCATTACTGACAACAGCAGTGTGACCAAATCTGTTGACATCTCGATGCAGATTAGGTTTTGGTAAAATCTTCCATTCATCACAAGCTGAAACACAAAATAAAATCATATGAAAACATATATAAAATAATTCCAAAAGTTTTCAGCAAAATCTACGCCAAATAGGTTTTATTAGACACGTTTTTGTATTTTAAGCATCAACTAACTTTACTGCCTATTTACCCTCCTTTCCCAAAGGGATCAGTGCAGGTAACTCCTGCTGTCTCCACTGTAAAAACAGACCATCTATATCGCACGACTTTCAAATGTTCTTAACATGCTTTCATCACCTATTGGTCTCACGAACTCCGAAAAAAAATTTGACTGACATATTTAAAACCATTCTTAACATTGGTTTCTAGGGTGTTTTTTTTAAATTGTTCTCTAAAAATCAGCAGGATTTGACAGACTTTTTTTCTGTTGTCACTAGGTGAAAGCTAAGATGTTTTCTTCTACTCCTAATAATGTGCTTTATTCCGCTGTTTAAACATGTTATTTATTTGGACTTCACAGGGTCCTTCTAGGGTCTTCATCTACAGCCATTATGTATTTATCAATGTTTATGACAGATCAGTCTTTAAACATACTCCACTAATGCCATTTTGTAATATATCGTCCTGCTTCGCATTTCTTTCTATGTAGGCTTTGGAATTTTAGGTAGATCCCCCTTTGAAATGCATCACTGAGATTTTCTGGAGAAAGGATTAATATGCATAAAGGTCCTTCTACACTCCGACAAACTGCAGGATTTGAGTACAATGCAGTTACTAGTTCTGAGAAGCTATATTTGCATTGCTGGAGAATAAATCCAATAGGTACTCTTTTTCGATGCATTTGTCGAGTATGTGCTCCAAGAACCTGTCTGCAACACTTATCTATCACAGCATTTATCAAGGCCAGAGGACACGCGCAGAAGTGTCCTTTATTACAACAGTTCTCTGTTCACCCTTTATTATAACAGTTCTCTGCCTTCACAGACCATTTCAACACCTATGACAACCACTGCTATCGCTGTCATCAAGCGATTGGTAATATTGCCCTAACATTACAGACCCTCAAATTAGCCAAAGGATTTCAATTCATATGTATTTCATTGCGCATCTGCAACAGTAAACTTCTTTCATCAAGTGCTTTAAGATAAAATGCCCCTCCTCCAGCTGTGCAGCCCATCTCATTATAGTCTTACTTTTGGTATCTTGAGTTAACTATGCTACTAATTACTTTCCTTTCACCAAGTATTTGAGATGAATGTTGCATCAGTATCTTCACTTCAAATTAACTATTCAAGCATATTTCTTTCAGTGCTGCTGTAGAAGCATTAACAAATGTGGGTTTGGTGTGGTCTCATTTTTCTCTCCTGACTGTGGTTTTAGTTCTTCATAACAATTAGTCCTTTCTCCATTATTTCCTACTTGAAATTTACTGACTTCAAATATTCAGATCCCACAGTAACAGAAATAGGGAGCACCTAGAGATTGAAACTTCAAAAAAATCCCTTTAAAAAAAGGCAAAAAAAGTACTTTTCTACAGAGTAGGCAAAGCATTTCTGAAATTTGTCATCATAACAGGTTTTGGACACAGGTGGGGTAAACTTTCAGGAAAACTTCTGTATCAGACAGAGGGTTACAGTTTTCTCATTTAAAAAAAAAAAAATCTACTACACGTACAGAGATAAGGATTAAATCCAAAGCTGAAAAAGAGTTAAAGGGAGAGAGATGTCTCCAATTTAATCCAGATAAAAGTGTGGCTTTATTTTTTTTATGTATATATGTATATACATACACACACACACATATATGTATTTCAGTCTTTGATAATATCATCCTTTCAGATATTCTCAGTGAAAACTTACCTGCATTTTGCCTTCACATGGTTTGAAACCAGAGTAACAAGATCACACCTTTTCTTTTAAACCAGTGGGGCAAAGTTATCAATTTGGACATAAAGACACCAAAAAAAGACCCATTTGCTCAGCATACTCTCTATAATATAGAGAGCTGGATAGAGCACATGCCTGTAAAAGCTGCAGAGTCAGAGTTAGTACCACAAGGAAGTAGAAGTATGCTATAGAGACCAACAGCCAGAAAAGGTCATTGGCATACAGCAAGACTGTGGGGAGCACATCTGAAACCTAGCTGTTTCCAGGTCTTCATGCAATTATTACACAGGTTGATTTCTACCTAATATTGCTGAATTCATTTACCTGTAAGATTTCAATGACAGCTACATCTAAATAAGGGATACTTAATTTTAAAATTTGGAATAATCTATGTAAGTTATAGATATGATTAAAAAAATAAAGGAATGTCACCGTCAGACCACATATTTCAAGGAAGGCTGCTTAAGATTCAAAAAATAAAAAAACAAACACAAACATCCCTGTTCCCTCACTCCTCAGCTTAAAACAACAAAAATGGGTATTAGGGAACACAAGAGGGGCAAATTGTCCTCCAGGCTGGTGTCACGCAGAGCCTAAGTCACTCTAACTGCTGACTGCACTGCTCCTCTTCTCGTTCCCACTGTCAGAACAGTTCACCTCCACTAGTGCTGACACTTCTATTGCAGTTAACTCATCACAGCAGCACTTTGTCCAGTTAGCGTCCTGGTGCAAGGTTACACAAGGGTGGACTCAGCACGAGAGGGCGCAGGACAGCATGGCTACAGGCAAAACTGCGGTAACATGCCACTAGATTTACCTCGGCTTCCACAGAATCACAGCCTGAGCCCATAAAGAGAGTCAGAATGAGACAATGGCTGTGACAGATAAATCAATTACATCTTTTTATCAACTGGAAACAGAAACTAAAAGCACCTTATTACCAGAGTAACACAGATGGTCCAAATGGCAATAATTTTAACATCAGATGGTGGACTCAGAATTAATTTAGTAGTTTGAAGAAAAAGTACAGTAAGTTTAATTCACTGTCTTATAGGGCCAATGCATCCCCAAAATCTTGCCTCTCTCTGAACTTCTACCTTCTGTCACTATCATTATTAACACCATATTATCATAAAATTATGATATTATTAATACACTTCATCTCTCCAAATTGTACTTTTTTTATCTACCTCAGTAGAATGGTGAAGTTACAATCATGCCAGAGATGTTGTTCCTGAAATAGTTTCAACAGAAAAGATCACAGCACTAGGGCACCAATTACTGACTTATTATCACAAGCTTCAGATGAAGGTAGGAGCAGTATTAAATATAAAAGTTGTGTATCCCCCAGCATAAAACCGCGATTTGATGCATCCACAGTGCTTGAGTTATGTAAGAAATTCAGACTAAGAGCTGTATTATTTATTGGAAATAAAAGCAATCAACAATCATGAATTCAATTTCTATTTCCAGAAAATATCTCCATTTTAAAAGCTATAAAAAGCAAACATTTTAATGCTACAACCAACCAGCAAAACCTTGCTGTTATACTTTAAAATCACGTTCCTGCTGCTGTAAGTGAATGCACGTTAACAGAAACAGCATCTTTGAGCTCATATGCCTTTGATGGTAAAGGAAACAATTTCAAAAAAAAACCCAGTAAATTTTCATCTGATCTTGGAAAGTGTTGCACATTATTTTTTGTATTTTTACAAACATAAATACAAATTTATAGTGTTTCCTGTACTTAAAAATTTATTTAAGAAAAAGTGGGATTTAATGCCAAAGGAAAACCACAAAACCATAATAAAGGCCAGTTTTGAGATAAGAAATCCTTGAGGGCTGGAGATATAATAATTCCTTTCTTGCTGATGGTATTTGTCAAACTGGCAGGTCTTTACAATAGAGCACAAGAAAAAAGAGGGGGAGGGAAGCATGTTTCAAATAGCCTTCCCTCTTATCTCCTCCTAGCCTTCTCAATGACTACTGAACACTGAACGGAGCATTGTGCAAGAACAATGCTTTTGCTGAGCTTTATATTTCTGAGTTCCTCCATATAGATTGGTCAATACAAAATACAGATAGTTAACCAATTGATTTTTGTTGCTTTTTGGTAAAGAACGAAATAGAATTCATCCCTCCCCATCATCTTCAAACTTCTTTTGAACATTCTGAAGTACCCAAATTTACAAACTTACGGTACAGTTCCAAGAAGAAAGTGACAAACAGTGAACGCGGTATGAGTTTCAACATCAGTTATCGCTATTACAGTCTTCTGTGCATTGTATTCATTGTATTAAGTCTAACAAGGATGGTAAGTTCTAAGAAATAAAGAATAAAATACTTTCCTCTAATATGTCATGCACTCTTAAGATGTTAAACAGATAGCAAGTGGAAGATACGGTAGTGGTTGTATTTACCATTGTCTCTGTATATATCCGGGTATAATATATTGCACATGGAAGTCTACGTTGCTTTTAATAGAGAGAGTTACTAAGCAGATGAAGGGGTCATACAATTCGTTCCAAACCAATCAGCAGAATTTTAATCACTGAAAAGTACAAGGAGGAATATAGGGGCTGTTCTTGGCATTAGTAAGGCTGCAACTTCAAGAACAAGTTCTACTGCATGGTATCTATATAAGAAAAAGTTTCATACTCCTCCCCAGCCTAGATTAAATGGTTACCAGATGATACAGAATGGGCCCTGAGAGTGAATTCGCCAGCCATATAAATTACTTACATCATAAAACACACCACAGAGATGTACCAGACTTGAGGTGATCCAGCTGATGCTGGTAGAGAAAAACCCCAGTTCAACTTTGTATGGGGTGACGCACTCCAGGGTCCACACTCGAACAGGACAGGCCTTGACACCCTATACTTTGTCCAGTCACCTATACCCTTCTCATCTACATCCTACTGCCAATATCGCATCACTGGTATCAGAGAAGATGACCAAGGCATTTTATATAAAAGTTCTCAATGTTGCAACAGTAAGGACAACTTCACAGAGCTTGAACTGAGAAGCGAATCCAGGCTGTCTACAAGGGTCCTAAAGACACAGAGAAAGAGTCCCTGAGAGTTCACTGTGGCACAATTAAGGCTCCATTGCTGTGGCTCAATGGCCTTGCTGGACTTCTCAATGCAAGACGAAAAACATGCTCGGCCTCAAGCGTCAAGAGCCAAAGAGTTAACAAATGGAGTAACTAACTTGCATATACCTTACCAGACAGAAGTGGGGATAGCCCATCATGGTAAATCAAGCAATCTATGGGGCGCGGCAGAGGCCACACAGTCAGAGGTTGCTTCAGATAAAGAACAGATGGTCCCCTTGAGCACATACCAAGATGCTCGCTCCATAGGCATGTCAAACAGCTGAGCCCCACTTGTGACAACACAACATTCCACGCCAAGAGCCAATCGACACATAATAGACTTAGTCCCATCTTGTCAAAAGATTTTCAAATGTCCAAAAACTGGCACTTGAAAACTCCTCTCTTTGGGAGGAGGAGCCAAGCGAGAACTTTACCTGACAGACGAGTCGACAGGCCTGAACCTCTCTTCCCTCCCCAAGAAGGGACGCCTTTTTGGTAAGAGTCGCCCCTCTGACTTTGTCAGCTGTATCCCCAGGAACACATTGTTAACCAAAGTGCTCAATTATTACCTTGAGCTCAATTTTTGTAGACAGTGAATTTATCAACGGCAATCCCGAATCTGTGATACCTGTCACTTGAATAAATACCTATTGTTTCAACTTTGCAAAACTGTTTCAGTGAAAGTCCTTGGAGGGGCTCCGACAGGCAAGTTGAATCTGGTAAGTGGCTACACACTTAAGCCTTTAGACAGAATCACAGAATCACAGAATCACAGAATAGTAGGGGTTGGAAGGGACCTCTGTGGGTCATCTAGTCCAACCCCCCCGCCGAAGCAGGGTCACCTACAGCAGGCTGCACAGGACCTTGTCCAGGCGGGTCTTGAATATCTCCAGAGAAGGAGACTCCACAACCTCCCTGGGCAGCCTGTTCCAGTGCTCCGTCACCCTCAGAGAGAAGAAGTTCCTCCTCATGTTCAGACGGAACTTCCTGTGCCTCAGTTTGTGCCCATTACCCCTTGTCCTGTCGCTGGGCACCACTGAAAAGAGCTTGGCCCCATCCTCCTGACACCCACCCTTCAGATATTTGTAGGCATTTATAAGGTCCCCTCGCAGCCTTCTCTTCTTCAGGCTGAACAAGCCCAGTTCCCTCAACCTCTCCTCGTAGTGGAGATGCTCCAGTCCCCTCACCATCCTTGTAGCCCTCCGCTGGACTCTCTCCAGTAGCTCTTCATCCTTCTTGAACTGGGGAGCCCAGAACTGGACACAGTACTCCAGATGAGGCCTCACCAGGGTAGTGTAGAGGGGAAGGAGAACCTCCCTTGTCCTGCTGGCCACACTCTTCTTGATGCACCCCAGGATCCCATTGGCCTTCTTGGCAGCCAGGGCACACTGCTGGCTCATAGTTAACCTGTCGTCCACCAGGACACCCAGGTCCCTCTCCGCAGAGCTGCTCTCCAGCAGGTCCACCCCAAGCCTGTACTGGTGCATGAGGTTGTTCCTCCCCAGGTGCAGGACCCTGCACTTGCCCTTGTTGAACCTCATCAGGTTCCTCTCTGCCCAGCTCTCCAGCCTATCCAGGTCACGCTGAATGGCAGCACAGCCTTCTGGTGTATCTACCACACCTCCCAGTTTGGTGTCGTCAGCAAACTTGCTGAGGGTACATTCTAACTCTTCATCCAGGTCGTTGATGAAGAAGTTAAACAAGACTGGGCCCAGTACTGACCCCTGAGGGACACCACTTGTCACCAGCCTCCAACTAGACTCAGCGCCGCTGATGACAACCCTCTGAGTTCTGCCATTCAGCCAGTTCTCTATCCACTTCACCGACCACTAATAAACTGTTGACCAAGTCTGGGACTAGGAGTAGATTCAGCTGCACCTAGACTCCTCTCAGAGAGACCTTAGAATGCAAGGGGGTCTGCTCTGAACCTCGTGATTCAATAGGAGGGCTTTACTTTTACCATTTATCAGACTCCTCTACTCCCTTTAATGCGACAATTGCTCAGATCACTAAAAATATAATCATTTACATCAACACAAAGGTACTACAACAGCATACACAGTCGAGTAAGAGGAATACGCTATACCAGTATAATATATTCTAAGTTAGTAGAATGTATCCTATGAATGTATCTGTGATTTTACAGGAAAAATAAAAAAGACCACATTTCTAATCAGCATAGTCACTTCAGTAAAATAGTCCAATATAGATTTGCTGTAAAATATTTAACTGAGATCAGATTTACCAAAACATAACTGAAGGAAAAACAGGGGGAATACAGCATCCTCGCTCTATTAATCCTGCAAGTCTTTTTGAGTGACTTCTGCATTTCAGACATACAGTTGAACACACCACTAAAAACCTGTTTAGGAGTAAAGGGCGGTATAAAGTTTGCACCTACACTCACCTCTGATTTTGAACTATGTATTACTTCAGTGTTAGGGCAGAACTGGAGTAGACACAAGTTAACACAGCTCCATTAAATTCATATCTGAATTAAGTTAATAAAGCAATTTCAAAAATTATACAAGTTCAGCATCCGACTATTTGCTATAAATCACAGAATCACAGAATGGTAGGGGTTGGAAGGGACCTCTGTGGGTCATCTATCTCCAATTCAAATTTTATTCACGAAATTCTAAGCGAACAGTGCATCTCCAAGCTGTTATACGGGTGATCGCTCTCCCCTTTCTTCAGCTGATTTATTAAATGTATTATGGATATCTCAATTTTTTTTCAGCAACTAAAAAGACCATGAACATGACCCTGAAAATCTTGACAGTTTACTCCCAAACCTACAAAATTTTGTAAAGAATATAAGAGAACATCAAGGAAGTGAAATATTCCCTTTGCAGAAAACACTCCAGAAACTCAGATGAATGACTGAAAGCATTAAGCAGAACAGAAGCTTATTTAGACCTCATCTTCATGTTCCTGCCCTACCCTGCAACACCCAATACTGCACTCAAGACTGAACAGAAGCACCATACCCACTCAGAAACTGCAGGCAGAACTCTCTCAAACTGCTTCCTTTAAAGAATGGAAAAGGTTCACACTTTCAACATATAATAAAAGGAAAAAGAAGACTTTATTTACATAGTTTAATACTAGTTACAGTAACGATCCAAGATGTGGGAGAAACAGCATCATTTCCTACCCAACGAGATTTAAACCTACAGCTTTCATCTCCGAGGGAAGTGCCCTAACCGTTCAAGCTAGGTAACTTTTCACTACTCCAAGCTAAATCTGTTCCACTGAACAGAAAACATATATATATATATATACATATAGTTAGAAATAGGAAGCAAAAGTAGTCAGGATAGTCTCTAAAAAAACGCACAACCAGTGTTCCGTACTTTACTTCCAGGATCACATTTGTATTTCTGCACTGGCAGGCAGGTTGAGTGACAACCTCGTACCACATTTGGAGCTACGCTTTAAGAAAAGTTACACAAAACTACATACTTTATGTTTACATTATCATTTCTCAGTTCTAAAGTATTGAAATAGATTTGAAATGACAATCTACTGATTCTGCTCAATCATGCTCTGTAACAACCGCAGTGCAGCGTTACATACTACTTAGAATCCAATGTCAGATTATGCTTGTATGTTCTCTACACATTACCAGCAACTACTCAGCTTTATTCTGGTAAACGAAGAAATGTTGGTTCACAAAGTATGAACACATGTTATACTTCTGTCTGATTCTCTTTTTTATGACTCTGGACAACTGAATACCATAAAAAACTAAAGCACCATGAAAGTTCGGTACAAACAAAAAATTTTTTTCCAATTCATTCCACACTGCATAATTTTTTTTCTTTATTCATGTAATAAAAAACACAAAGGCAAACAAGTTTCAAACAGCATGAATTGAATTTAAACTACAAATCTAACATCTACAGCAGAGTCTATATACACAACAGTGACTCCCCAAGAAATATTAAAAAAACAAGCACCTTAAGCTTTACTATTAAACAGAGCAATTAGTGCTCCATTATTAAATATTATTATGAATTAAATATTAATATTAAATGTTAATTAAATATTACTATTAATAATATTATTAAATATTAATTAAATGTTATTAAATATTATTATTGAATTGCTCTTCTAATAGTACAGTGTATTTGCTCCTACAAACTGCACCAGAAACACATTTATGACTGAAGTGCTCAGGAACACATAAAACTTAATCTATCACAGACTCTGCTTTATATTTTCTTCCTGACAGGACATTGATAATCCATTTGTAACTCCAGAAGGAGGAAGAATTATAAAAATAAATGGTTTTGCATTTAAAAAAAAAAAAAACACTTTACAGACACTTAAAGTTCCTCATTCTGTTGATGACAAATACAAGAGTGAAACAACTTATTTTACTAGCAATTTATGAATAAACAATTCATTTTACTACAAAATACAAGCAATATGTTTGATTACAAGTGAAACTAAAGTTAATCTCATGAAATAATCTTGAAATTTTTTTTCCAAACAGGAAAGTTTTTAAGGTTTGTTTGAATACCCTAGAAGGAACTTAATATTTCATATGCAATACTGTCTTTCATAAGCAACTGAATTTGCGTATTACTTCATCCATAATAATAAACTGAAATCCAGACAGTAACAAGACTTACAAAGGAAACATTGCAGACTATACTTTTATCTTAAATGTATGGGTTATTCTACTTCTCCCATAGATACAGACAATGCTGAAATAGAACTACCACTAGGAGAGGGCATGCAAGCAGCTGCCATGTTCTAACGATTGTAGTTTTTGGTTTTTATAGAGCTTCCCTGTCAGTCACTCTGTATACATTTCCCGGGTATCCAGATACCTTAGCAACTGGCATACTTGAAACAACAGGACTGAATACTTCATACACTGAAACTACAGGAACTGCCTTAGGCATACAGAAACGTATTTACTAACATTCCCTTTTGGCCAGGAACTAAAAATCAATATTCTTAGTCTTATCAAACGCTTTTTTTTTTCATTTTTTTTTAAATACTAGTCTCGGTAGTTAGAATCTGTTTTGAATTCCAATTCTATATGTCCAAATTAATCTATTTTTATCAGCAAATTTTGCATCTGAATACTCATAAAACTATCTAAATTATTTTCCTAAGCTCCTCTTGAAAAAGAAATGCAAGATTTTAAGCACGGGGAGGCTCCTGTATCATGGTTTTAAAATTACATTAAAAAAAAAAAAAAAAAAGAGGTCTTCTTATTCCCAAACTAATACTTCAAAATTCTATCCTAAAGGTTTAGAGTACAGCTTTGAAATTTTCTATCTGCAGTCAGGCTGAAAACAAGTTTTTCAACATGCACATGTGCGCATTTGTGTATTTACCTGGATATAGATATGTATTTAATACATGTATGTATATAAATACATAGTGTAGTGGTTAGGTTTTTTTGTATTTTAGTAGTTTTTTGTCAGGTTCCCCAGGTTGAAAACTGAGCTCTCCTTCAGAAAATTAAAACCCACATGGACATGGCCTTCCAACTATCCATCTGCACATTTAGAGAGAGATTTCCAGTAATCCTATTGTCACAAAAATTGTAAGTCAGACTTTTACAATTAATTTATCAGCACTGTAACATTAATTACAGGGCAGCATAAGGAAGACACAGATGATGTGTTTTTTAAACCTTCATACCACATATAAAGATTGAGAACAGAAGTGAAGAAACAAAGCTGTAATGCTGCCCTCCTTTTTTCTTCCGAAGCCTACAGGATAGAACACAGCAAGGTAGGATTCTTGCTCCAAATCTGGTTACCAAACACAATCTTATTCCAGAAAGCTGGTTGTTGGTATAGTCCAAAAGATGAAGTGTGACTGAATATTCACAGTGTAACTTCTGGTAACTTTCAGGACAATACCACAGATTCTATTTTCTCTGGGAGGGCTTTCCATGATTATTGCAATACCAGCAGGCCAATAGCAGCAAGAAGAATTCATAATCGGTTTTAGCTCATTTTGATTACACTGGAGCCCATCTGATGGCTGATTCGAGTACACTATTTTTGGTCGAATTCATGTAAATGTATGTGAAAGTATGTCCTCAAATTTTCCTAACTTGCACCAAATAGTCCTTAGTCACAGTCAAAGCATGAGATGTCTTCATGAAGTGGTTTCATCTTGTTTATAAATGTTTAAAAAATTAAGAACCACTTTGCATGAAATGTTCCTTATATCACTAGCCTTATTTCACAGAATTCAGCCCAGTTACTGAGACGCGTACGCATAAGACTAACTTCTGCAAAACAATTACACTTTGTTTGGAGCAGGAGTTGGAATAGAACTTTGTACGGTACACAGATCACCATGTCTTCCTCTCTGAAGTGTATTCTATTCTTTATACAATGTATATAATTAAAGTAATCAAGTATTCAGAAAAACTCCTCCTCAACACACTAGCCTGGTTGAACCACCCTACCGCTATGTAGGCAGAAAAGACAGTGGTGAACTTGCAGCCAACGGTAGCTGACTTGGGTGATTTTGTTCCTGAAGAAAAAAAAAAACAGGCTGAACTAATGTCAAACTTTGTACAAAGAAGAAAACATAAGCAAAACATCAATACTGATGCATGTCACATTTCCCCTCTAGTTCTAGCACACATTTATTTAAACTAATCTCTGTAGGGTCTAAGCACTTTGTAGAATTTAAAGTCATGGGTGATTATCTACTTTCTTTCTATCATGTCTCCATCTCCTAAAGGCATCAAATGTTTATATGCTATAAAGAAGGAATTGGGAGAACTCGGAGTATAGCTCCTAACATATAGTTTCTCAATTAGACAGCAAAGACTCAAGAACAAGATAATATTTTATCTTGAAAAACAAATCCCTATTCATTAATTAAAAGTATGTAGCCACATTTTCAGACACACACATCTTAGTTTGTATTAACTGTAACTAAGTATTGTTCAAAACAGAACAGAAGAAGAATTGAATAAACATCCTAGTTCGAACACTTACAGTTAAGACTATAACAGGCAGGATCTTACCACTTTAGGCCTTCCAGCTTCTATTTACGTACTGAACAGTAACTACAGTACTTCAATAAACAACAGATAAAGAAAAGCCGTAACCAACATCAGTTAGGAAACTGCAAGTCACCCAGAGCATCTACGACTGAGCCGAATGACAACCCTGTCCCCATTGCCAAGGTTCCTCTTTCAGCATGATGTAAACACTAACAGCACAGTTAGAAAATACCTCACCTCTATGAGGATAACCATTTGTGGGTCTTTAAGGAGATGCCAGAGCAACTTGGTGGCCAATCTGGTGGTAAAAATATCAGAGGAGGACAAAAGGCCGGGTTTCTAGAGCTCATTTAATGCAGCAGACTTCTCATCATATAAGTGCATTTACTGCTATTTAAGTAAATACATCAAACAATATAAAATTACGAAAATTGGGGCATCATAACAGTTTTTATAACATCTTCAGATCTCTCAGTCTTCAGCTGTAACAAATATATTCAGATGCAGTAAGCATTTTAAATGACTGAATTGAGCTCTTGGCTCATGACAGTTACATTTAACTATCTAAAACTTATACATGTAGACTAAGTTCAGTACCTAGAGACCAATGACTGATTGCAGGAAAGAAGAAAATGAAATCAACTCCGTCTTAAGCTCGGTAAAATAAATTGCTCTTTCCCCCCGTTGACTAGTGAAGAAGTCCAGATTACCTAACTGTATTAGAAACCAACATTTTAGACAGCTAAACTGACCTGAGGTGAATTCCCCCTCCCCCAACCCCCTCCCAATAGTTATTTCACATTAATATGAAAAAGAGCAAGCACTGTCATGGATAATAAAAAGCTGAAGCCGTCTAGCCATAAGACTATGCCACATAGAATAAGAGATATAATCAGAAGTACTCTCTAGCCCAACTTGAACATAAATAGTATAGGCTCTATCTCTAGGATTCAGCTGGTTTCCAGACAGCACCCATTTTTTACAAGACAGGGCATAACACTCCAGCACTTGCAAGGTATATAGGAAATATGAGACTGATAGAATCGTATATTTTGTCTTCTAAGAATTGTTCAAAAACTCATAACACAAGGTAAATGAAAATCTCAAATATACCCATTCCGTAATCATCCAATTCTTAGTAAAAAGTATTTACTATTTTCTGAAAAAATATATCTATATCTAATACATGCGGTGAGACTGTGTTTTTAATTTGGCAAAATGAACAATACACAAGATAAAGTTTGTATCAAATCAGTCTTCATAGATTTTTTTTTTAAGATTAATTACTAGATCTGTTTCCTTTGTACTTCACCAATTTGATAACCCATGGAGAATGTGACTTGCAAGGAAAATATGAATAACATATTAAATATTGTAATCAACTAGAAAAACCAAAATATAGTTCCATGTTAAAAAAGTGTACATATTCATGGATAAAAATCTCTGGGTGCAGGACAGTCAAAGTTACAGAAAGTTATTCAGATCCTGGGACTCATACTATTGATTCGCAAGTACACATTCTACAAATAGATGTAGACAATAAGCAGTATTATCCTCTAAAATGAGGAGGGAACTCTGTTTTATTAAAAATGAAAACCAAATGTAAACAGAAATGAGAACAAAATCAATAGCTCACACCATCAGATGCCTACAAGAAGCTACAGAACACGTAATCCCGGTATACAGTCAAAAAAATTCAGCCGTTCTGAAAAGGCTTTATTCGCATGCTCAGTGAAACTGGCAGGAAATAGCACATATATGTTCCATGTACTTAAATTACCAATTATTTTCTTATGAGACCAAATGCAGAACATTTGATATCCACACACAAGGCCATAAAGAGCCATCAGCTACCCCTATCAAAAGGATCATTTCTCACCCTCTTCTACCACTGTATTCAGATGATAAACACTTGCCAAAAATAGGTCCAGGCACTATTCACAAGCTATTCTCAACAGGATCATCCACGAGTCCATCGCCCGGACTGCTCTGACACGTTTCCCAATTTTCAGTTCCTAGGACAAGTGGCCATGGTTTTTGGCCCAAATATGACCTGTTTGTTTATATTTGCACCCTATGCATAAAATACAGACATAAACATTAGGGAAAGGAAAAACTATTTATGGTAAGAACAACAGTGGCAATAAACAAGACAGGAAACACATTATAGAGTCATTAAATTCCCTTAGATTTACAGCCTCCACAATCCTATAGGGAGGCCTCTCCATAACTGTACAGCACTAATGGTTGGAATTGGACTGAAAGCTTATACCCACCTAGTCTTGTCTCAAGGCTGTCTTTCACCTGAAATGGTTTTCCTCCAAAGTGTATTCTCATCATATAAACAACAATCTTTTTTGCTCTAAACCACTCTCTTCCAAAATTAAATATGCCACATCCTCTTCTTATCTCCTAAAGGGTCCTCTTGTTTTAGTTGGCACTAATACCCCACGCCACGCAGAGCCCTGCTTGAGTTCGTCTTAAATGTGTGTTGCCAAAATTCTACAAAAATATCCTAGGCCTGGAGAATGGCATTGATACTTGTTTCTTCTTTTCATTAGGACTGCATAGGCCACTTCCACAGCCACATGCCTCTCCTCAATGAGACACAAGCCACTGGCATTTCCAGCAACGTGCCTTCAGTTCGTAGGAGAAAATTCTTACCATTTCCTAAGTGTATGTTGTTCCACTAAACATTACCTCATGGCAACCGTTATTTCCAGTCATCTCTTTCTCCCTGAATGACAGTCTAGCCTCCTCCCAACTGGTTGTCAGCAAAGTTTTATGGGATTCTTTTGTTACTATTCAATTCTACTTTGGAACCTGGGTAACTGGGAAGAAATTATGTATTTTGACATTTATAGTGCATACTAGCAGACTATGGTGCTTCAGATGTAAAATTTTGTTTAGCACCATCCTTGTCTGACTATCTTCTGTCCCTTGAAACTAAGCACAAGTAGCTTAGCCATTTTCATTGTGCTGCTGTCCATGGAAACACAGTTTATGCTTAACACAACGATGCAAAAGTATTCCATAGTCTTTTATTGGCCTGATTCATTTAATGCAGTCATCCCATCAGTCTATGTGGGGGAGCATCCCCAAAAATTTTCCTCCCACTTGGCAAGTCTGCTCATGCTGGACTGTGGGTGGGGTATTGCTCCATGTGAAGCAGCCCTGTATCGAGGCAGTTACCCTGATCAAGTAAGAGTATTTCAGTCCTGAAGGAAGGAATCTTTTAATCAATACTCTAATCTGAAATGCACAGGAAGAGACCGGAGCAGTGGGAGAGCAACTTGTCAGAGGAAGATACCCAGCAGAATCCATGCATCTCCACTATCAGCCCCGAGCTGTGTCTATTAAGCTACAATCAGGTGCCTACCACAATCGGTCTTCCAAGAGGCTGTTTCTCTGCACTCATGGTGTGGTGTGGAGTTCCTACACTTCCAGATTGCTCTTCAGCTTGTGGCAGCTCCAGCATTCTTAGTTTCCTGAGCATCACCACTCAACTACCTCTGACTCACCTTTCAGACTGCTGTCTACCTCAGTTTCTCCACTCCCTGATTGTGGATAGTTAGGGCCTGGCGGTCGGAAGATGTCGTGCTGTACGGAAAGGTAGGCCCCCCCCTCCTCTCCTGATAACCAGTAGCGTTTAGCCCATAGGTGTAAGCAGACGGAAGTGACGCTGTAAACCTAAGCTATATAATACTGTGCTACCCGTCAATAAACGCCATTTGCCGTCCACCACATTGGTGTCTGCGAGCTGATGGCCCGAGCGGCCTGGGGTTGGTCGCCGTGCCGTTCCTGAACCAGGTCGCCACGCCAACAAAGGCAACAAGTGGTGCCGAAACCCGGGAAAGACTCGCCTGGAGTCGGGTGAACGGCGGCCGGAGCGGCGGGACCAGCCCGGCGGGGAGGACGCTCCCGGACCAACAAGGAGGATGGAAGCCCTTGTGAAGGTCGTATTGCAATTACATAAGCAGTGGGGAATTGATTGTAAGCCCAAAGATTTTACGCTCGCAGTTGCGAGGCTTTTGCAAATTGGGGTCATTGACCAGCCGGTGGATATTCTCCACCCTGAGGTGTGGGATAAGTGCACTAAAGCGTTAGCCGAGGAAACGATGTCCTCGGGTTGTGGGAAAAAGCTTAAGTCATGGGGGAAAGTCGTGCAGGCCCTGCAAAAAGCTATACAAGAGCAGGAGACCTGGAAGGCGGCAAAGAACTGTTTGTTAGCTACCCCAAAATTGGGAATCGGGGCAGCTACACAGACTTCGCACCCCCCAGACGATAACGGTTCTGCTGAGCCTAAAAATCAGCAAGAGGGCGACACGTCCCCTCAACTCCCGGACCCCGATCCGCTTACAGAGGGAGAGAAACAAGCTAAATCCTTCTGGGGCGGGTTAGCCGAGGAGGCTAGGGGTGCCGCGAAAGAAACAGAGTCTAATAAAGTCTGGGCCACACCACCGCCCTATGCGCCCCAAGATGGCACCGAGCACAAAGGGGAAAGGCGGGATGAAAATTCCTTTGGTGATAACAGGGAGGAAGCGCTAAAGTTATCAAGCGCACACAAAGGGGAGGCGGAGGAGAACAGGGGGGAGAGGAGCGGTAGGAGCGACCTAGAAGGGGAAAGGGGGGCCAGCGGGGGGCAGAGAGCCAACCGGCGCGTGCATTTCAAAAGGTGCGCCTGTGAGGTGGGCACCCCGCCGAGCGGAGGGCGGGGCGGGCCCGGGCGGGGGGAGGAGCAGCCCGCCCATAGGGGAGGGGGCCAGAGCTCGGCAAAAACGTACTGGAGACCGGAAGTAACCAGTCAGTCGAGTTCCGACTCCGAGTCAAACACTAGCGGGGATGAGTGGCTCGTAACTAATTTAAGTTTAGAAGAGAAGAAAACAAAGATAAATAAAGTCAAGAGCCAAAATATCCCCATCCAAATTAAAGAGAAACCGCGAGGGGGAGAAATCCCTCTCACGGACTGGAGGAAAATAAAGATTACGTGCGCCGACTGGACCCCATCGGCCGCACTAGTGTTCCCAGTCCGGGTGACGGACGGGGGACAGAGGGTCCACACACCGATAAACCCTAAGGATATACAAGCGATTGTTAAGGCAATCGCAGATAAAGGCCTTAATTCTGCCATTGTCTCCGCCCTCATAGATGGTGTCTTCGGGGGAGACGATATGCTCCCGTTCGATATAAAACAAACTTGTAGATTGATCTTTGACGGGGCAGGGATGATCGTTTTTAAACAAGAATGGGAGGACAACTGTGCGAGGCAATTGGCCCAAGTAACTGGGGCAGACCATCCACTGCATGGCTCCAGCCTGCAGCGGTTAATGGGCACAGATCCCACAATGATTACTCCCCAGGCACAAGCCCAGGGCCTACGGGCCCATGAAGTCATTACAACTACTCGTGCGGCCAGAGAAGCTATTCACATAGCCTCTAAAGTCATTGCCAAACCATCGCCATGGTCCACAATTAAGCAAAGTGAGAGTGAGAGTTTCACAACATTTGTGGATCGTCTCCAAGCAGCGGTCGATTCATCAGCCTTGCCTGTGGAGGCAAAAGGCCCAGTCGTAGCAGAATGTTTACATCAGCAGTGTAATTCGACAACCAAAGAAATCCTGCGATCACTATCAGCGGGGTCGTGTATCGCAGACATGATTAAGCATGTCGCGAAGGAAGAGCATCTAACCCCGATCCAGGTGGCTGTTCGCACCATACTAGCCAGAATAAAACTAATGAAAACTGTGAGTTTTTGTTCACAGGACCGGATCATCGGACACCCCCATAACCCGCACACCCTGACGACAAAAGAAGATAACAAGTCAGCAAACGTTCTGTCCAAGCCTGGAAGTTCCTCACTATCAGAAGTTGTGTTACAAAATAGGAGGGGAATGGATATTCTTTTCTTGCGACAGGGAGGCCTCTGCGCTGCATTAGGGGAAGAGTGCTGTTTTTATGCTGATCACACCGGAGTAGTCAGAGATACCATGGCCAAACTTAGAGAAGGTCTAGAAAAAAGAAAAAGAGACAAAGAAGCCCAACAAGGATGGTTTGAGTCGTGGTTTAACCATTCGCCATGGTTAACCACCCTGATATCCACCTTGATAGGGCCGATTGCGATGATCGTAATGACACTAATTTTTGGACCCTGTATACTGAACAAGATCGTGTCATTCGTCAAGAGTCGGCTAGAGAAAGTTAACATCATGTTCGTAGAACACCAACAACTGCTTTAAAAATGTACCTACCCAGTGTTACCCTCAATCGTCCCTAAAAGTTAACTTCTACCTGTTTACTGTGCCTTATGTTTTCTATTCAAGTTTATAGCATATACTTTTTAACACTACTGTACAATATAGAATAAGAATAACAATAGAATTTTTAAGATTGTATTTTAGCTAATTTACAAATGCATTTGTCTAAGGTACCTTATCTTTGTAATCGTAAGATTTTAATATTTACATTTTTTAAATTGTAGTTAAGGTTAAGTAAGGTTAAGTCTGGCCAGATATTAAGTTTAAGTCTTAAGGTTAAGTATTAACACTTTTATATTTTATATTAACCTATTTAGTTAAGCATAAGGAGGGGGGAAATGTGGATAGTTAGGGCCTGGCGGTCGGAAGATGTCGTGCTGTACGGAAAGGTAGGCCCCCCCCTCCTCTCCTGATAACCAGTAGCGTTTAGCCCATAGGTGTAAGCAGACGGAAGTGACGCTGTAAACCTAAGCTATATAATACTGTGCTACCCGTCAATAAACGCCATTTGCCGTCCACCACATTGGTGTCTGCGAGCTGATGGCCCGAGCGGCCTGGGGTTGGTCGCCGTGCCGTTCCTGAACCAGGTCGCCACGCCAACAAAGGCAACACCTGATTTTTTTAGGAACCTCTCAAGTGTTACTTATGGGGAAATGTTTTGGTTTCAATTTGGGGGAGCGAAGGGAATTTTTTGGTTTTTGTTTCATTTTAGCCAAGCATCATATTTTATTAGTACTATGTAGATATCCCTTACCAAAAAAAAAAAAAAAAAAAAAAATCATCAATCAACACTTGGAGGTAGTCATCACTAGGGCCTCTGTTCAACACAATTTCAGAACATCAAAATGCACTAATTCTTGCAATTCATTTAGCAACATATCCACTATTCATATTATAAGACAGTATTAGGCACTTTTTAAAAAATTGATCATTTTAGCTACTATGCTTTGCCCCACAAACCAAATCCTTAAGATTATTATGGAACAAAAGCCTGGTTTTATTTTTACAATAGATTTTATAAATAACTTGAAGATGTTTGGGATTAAGACTCTAAAGGATCACATTAGCTGGACTTGAGAATGCAACGCTGATATTTAAAACTCAAATGAGAAAAATACAATACAATACATACCTATATCATACGCAAGAAAGTCAGCAGAAAAGCACTTTGCGCCATTGCTCAGGGAAGTATCATTATGAGTGTTGCCACCAAAAATGAGCATAGCTCCATTGATTAAGACAGCTGAATGAAGATACCTTGCAAAACCACTCTCTTTCAAAATAGTCCTACAAAACATGAGATTAAATTAATACATACTAACACATGAAAAACTATATATATATTTATATATCTATTTATAGATGAAAACAATATAAAATACAAGGAAAACACTAAATAAAGCTATTAGTAAATATGATGAAATATATTCTGATTGTTTTTGAGACTATGAATTTTCTCATGTTCAAACAAATACATTTAGCATTCATTTAAAACATTATTCTTTTTTTTTATTAAAAATCCAGTTTGTCAAAATAAGGTAACAGAATTAAATTATATCATGTTTACTTTCTTCAGAAATGAATAACAATACGGAAAATTTTACTCAAAACTGAATGAAAACCCATTCATATTATTAATTCCCATCCTTGTATATTCTTAGCTATGCTGGTATTTTCCTGAAGAAATGCAATAAATAATTCTTTAGAAGTCTAAAAGTATCTTTAGGCCATCCTAATTATTGAAGATTTTTTCTTTTTTATTAATTGAATACTCAGATCTGGAACAGAAATGGTAGAAGTCATTCTAGTTATGACAAAAACCATTTGCACTGCTTCATAAATATATTCAGGCTGGCAGACTCAAACATACAGAATTTCAGTAACACACACATACCCCCCCCCCCCAAAAAAAAAAAAATAGTACATGCACATTGAGTCTTTCATCTCTCTTCATTCATTTTAGCCTGTGTCTGTGCGGTCTGCTTTGTTTGAGCAATAATATGGGCCCAACAGTAGCCAAGAGCTATCAATACTACCGTTTTAAAGTGGCAGGTGTGGGGCTAGTAGAGAGAACAGAATACCAACTTCATCCAGTCACAGCAAATAAGTCTTACCAAGGAACAGAGTAACCATTTGTGGGTTTTCCCAGCTTGAATTACTTAAGTAGACCAGCTGTAGACATGTTTGTGAAGAGCTGATTAGGTCACCAGTACATAATATTGTTTGCATTCCCTTAATAAACTTTTATCTGTCTCAGTAGTCTAACAGTTCTCAAGTTTAGTGTCCCACTTTCACCTGTGTTACTACACACTGCTCATACCTACAATTAAACTATTTTGTCATTCGTTTCCCTGTAACGAACACACTGACTTGACAATCTTTCCTTCTGATTGAATAACACTGTCTCTCTTGAATCACAGTGATAACATTTGTTCAATATTTCTACATCATCACAGCATTTGGGGAAGAAGGTTCAAAGTATGTCTTACTGTTTTGACATAATGATGTAAATCAATCAATAAACTCAAGATATTTTTTAAGTGATAAGAGATCGTATGTTTAAAACAAGCTGAGAGGAAGGCATTAAACCTAAGTTCTCATATCGTCATTTAAATAGATTCCCTCCTACCCCTGGAAAGTAACATCAAAGGAAATACCAACTAAATGAAAGTAAATGGGGGGTGGGGTTGTTATCACTTAAAAATGCGATAATTCCTTCAAGCCACCAGCATACCCACCAATGTGATTGTGTTTTTAATCCTTTTTTTCCTGATTAGTGACTTGCCATTTCTGTGGTGTATTTCTAATTAATATACTCTGAAGTTAGAGCACCATGTAAGTGTGTTTTTCTAACCAGGAATTAGCTTGACACAGAATACTTATGGTACCAACCCAGAAAAACATGATATTTGGTTTCAACTCACCAGTTACCAACATACAAAATTAGGAAAGACAAGGAAATAGAACTAGACATTATTTATAACAATTATTTTCAACTAGTAATGGAGGAATACTGCTGCTATGAGTTGAAAGAATGATCATATACTAAGAACAGGTTGTCCTTACCCATTCGGACTACAGATTTCTCTGTCTTTTTTCTTTATCAGTTTTTTTACAGTTCCTACTTCCTCATTTACATTAATTGCTATACACTGGCCTCTATCTCAATTATCCTGCCTTTCAGCTGTCTACAAATCGTCGTCTTGATCACTGAAGGCCAAAAGAGCCACACGTTTTTGCAGGGAAAACTAAGGACTCACTCCTCTCCAAGGTGGAGAAATCCCTGCAGTTTCTTTGGGCTACTTGCTTTTCTACTTCACGCCCAGCTGCATTGCCCTAGCTCTGGTCCCCACATTGTCTAGGGAAGAGGTGTCCCCAATTTTCACATATTGTGTGCTGAGTTTCATCCCTCCTGATAACAGTAACTTTTCCCCAAGATTCAGCAGAAGTGGAAGTGTAATAAAGACCAAGTTTGTTAATTTGGCCATGATTTTCATCATTCATTAGCATCACTGATGAGAGCAACCTTTAGAAATCTCCAGCACGCATCAATCCCATGCAAATTATGTGAAAGTCTCAGCACACTTTACACTGAATTCATTATTTATGCACATATATGTGTACCCACAAATATTAGTCCCCATTAACTGCATGATATTATAATGGTAATAGAAGTATCCAGGAGCCAGCAGGAAATTCCATTGTTTCAGGCCACTAAGCCCAGCACCACTTTGCCCCCCAGTTGTCAACTGCAGCACTATGCAAGTAATGCAAAGAACCCAGGTATTACACACTCTGTAATTCTTCATCATGTATTAGAAAGAATGTTCCCACTAGGAATTAAGATATTGCCCCCTCACGTTCCAAGAAACATAAAGCTTATGCCTAATTGATATGAAGAAATGAAAACGCACATGCTGCTGAATAAAACAATTAATCAGCTTTGTATGACAAGACAGTGAAGCATATCAACATCAGCCAGATCAGACAGAGAAACAGAGAGTAAGCGCAAGAGGAAAAACAGAGACAGTGAAGACAACCAAATGCAAGTGTGGAAAAAGCTAAGCACACGGACATGAGAAAGCCATCGTGATTCCACCTCTTCCTCATATCCCACTTAGCCAGTGGCATGTTCAGGCTCACTGCCTCACTGAGTGCTTTGAATACTGAGTATAAGATGTCACAGAAACAGTAATCAAAGATTTTATTACTATTTATGTGTCATTACCCCATCCTCTCAGCCAGTTTTCAGTCCCATAGTACAATTGACTTCCAGTGTAATACTCGTGAAACGAATAAAATAGTTCTTTATAAGCTGCAGAGAATGCCACATTAGTATAGAGTAGATAGAAGCATTCATTATTAGATTTTCTATGAATAAAGATATTCTAATAATTATTATTATATTATTGAACAGATCTTCAAAGGATGCAATATCACTTTGTCCCAAGAATAGAGTATAATAAGAGAGCATTGAAATTCCACCAATTTAAAAATGTCCTGGGTTTGGCCAGGACAGGGTTAATTTTCACCGGACTCCAGGAAGGGGCACAGCTGGGGGGTGGGGGCTGACCCCACCTGGCCAAACAGAGCCCGGTATTCCATACCATGTGACGTCACGCTGGGTTCCGGGGGGGGGGGGGGCGCGGCGAAAAGGGACTCGCGGCTTGGGGGGCCGCGGCGCCGGTGCTGTTCGGGAGAGCAGCTGTCTGGGTCGTGCGGTTCATTGTTGTGTTTTCTCCTTATTTGTACCGTTGTTGTTCCTGTTTCCCTCTGTTTGCTGTTCTGTTAAACTGCCCTTATCCCGACCCACCAGTTTCTGCCTCTTCCTTTCCATTCTCCTCTGCACGCCGGCGGGGGGAGGGGTGGCCGTGTGGCACTTATGTTGCCGGTGGCAGCCGAAACCAAAACATTAATTTGGCGCCCAACGTGGGGCAGGGATAACGGCAGGGCTGAGCAGCGGGTGTTAAAACTGCTTTCTTACATTTTGTTAAATTTTGTTATACGCATTTTTTCTGTGTTAAATAGTCGCCGGTAAAAATGTTTCTGTCTTTCATCAGATGGTTGTGGTTTTTGAATCCGTACTTGCTGTACTTGTTTCCTGTGGTGCTATTTATCGTCACGGGGAAAAGGATCAGGATTATGATTTTACTGTACTGTACGATATCGACTTATGACATGATAACGTCAATGTGCATGAAATTAGTCTTGTATTTGCATGCGGCACTGCGGTCATTTCCGTACCTTGGGTCCTATGTCTTAGAATTTGTGAATAATCAAACCCAGTCTGTGGGGAAAACCGAAGGGGATACCTTCCCCCACTCTTTCGCCCCCCCTGTCTCCCTCAGGCTGGTCCTAACGGCTTTTGAGAATTTCGAGTACCCGTGGGATGCTCAGGCCAGCACTCTCCTTTTGTTCTGCCTCCTGAATGGGTTTTGGGTCTTGTTTAGGGTTAAGCAAGTAGTTAAGAACATCATGCAGAGACCTGTCCCGGGGCTGGATAGCTGTGAGTGGCTGGGTGTGTGGGACAGCATGGGCAAGTACCTAGGGCAGTGGGCACCTGTTTTTTAAACTCACCCCTGAGGAAGTACAGGATCCGGACAAACTAGTAAAGTATCTGCAAAAAGTGTGCTGCCACCCTGGGAACTCCAGAGAGACACAGATCACCTCAGTGTGCTGGGGTCTGGCCCACGCCTACCGAGCCATGTTCAACACTGTTCAGTGTCTTAAGGGGGAAAGGGGGGGAAACGAAGCAGCAGGCACTGCGGCTGGCGCTGCCCCCCCAGCCGGCCCTGCAGCCCCTCCAGCCCAGCAGGCAGTCCCAGCCCCCCCGACCGGCACCACGGCTGCTGCAGTCACAGCTGCAGGGTCTGCCTCGATTTCCCCAGCGGGCATAGCAGCTGTTCCAGCCCCAGCTCCAGCCACAGGCACAGTGACTGAGCCCAATGACCAACCTGCGCCAGTAGCAGTCGCCCCCGTAAAACTAAAGAAAGACGCAAAGAGAACAGATCGCTGTGGGAGGGATGATGATGAGCCAGGGTCATCGCGGGAGATAGAGACAGAGATCATCACCCGGTCCCTGTCCCTGGGCGAGCTGCGAGACATGTGGAAAGATTTCAGCCGCCACCCAGGCGAGCACATTGCCACCTGGCTGCTGTGGTGCTAGGATAACGGGGCCAGCAGCTTGGAGTTAGAGGGCAAGGAAGCCAAGCAGCTGGGATCCCTGGCCAGGGATGGGGGCATTGACAAGGCCATTGGGAAAAAAGAACAAATCCTCAGCCTCTGGAGGAGACTTCTGTCAGGTGTGAGGGAGAGGTACCCCTTCAGTGACGATTTTGTATGCTATCCTGGCAAGTGGACCAATATGGAAAGGGGTATTCAGTACTTGAGGGAATTAGCTGTGCGGGAGCTGGTTTACTGTGACACAGACAATGAGCAGGTACCCACAGACCCAGATGAACTCCAGTGCTCACAATCCATGTGGAGGAAGTTTGTGCGGAGCGCACCCTCCTCATATGCCAACTCACTGGCAGTTGTAAACTGGAAAGGTAAAGACGCACCAACAGTGGATGAGGTGGCTGTCAGACTCCGGCAATATGAGGAAAGTCTCTCTTCCTCCCTTGTCTCAGCTGTGGAGAAACTGGCCCGGGAGGTCCGAGAAATGAAAGAGAGTAGATCCTACTCCCCACCTGTAAGGGCCAGTGTCTCAGCTATTAGGGTCAAGCGTTTACCTGCTCAGGAGAGGGAATACAGAGGCTACACACCATGGGGCACCCTGTGGTTTTACCTGCGTGACCACGGAGAGGACATGAGGAAGCGGGATGGAAAACCCACCTCAAGTCTAGAGGCACGAGTACGTGAGTTGCGAGGTAAAACAATCACAAAAGGGGACTCTGTTAGGAAAAATGCCGCTCCAGTTTCCAGAAGCCAGCTCTCCAGACCAGGTAGACAGTTTGACCTTGATTCCGATCCTCTGGAGGGGACCTCCAAGTCATTTTTACAGCAGGTGAGCAGCAAATTCTCTGACGAGGATTAGAGGGGCCCTGCCTCCAGCCAGGTGGAGGAAAGGGACAACTGTGTTTATTGGACGGTGTGGATTCGGTGGCCTGGCACATCAGATCCACAAGAGTATAAAGCTCTAGTGGACACTGGCACACAGTGTACTTTAATGCCATCAGATTTCCAAGGGTCAGAGTCCATTTGCATTTCAGGAGTGACAGGGGGGTCCCAAGAGCTGAGTGTACTGGAGGCTGAAGTGAGCCTCACTGGGCAGGACTGGCAGAAGCACCCCATTGTAACTGGCCCCGAGGCTCCGTGCATCCTTGGGATAGACTATCTTAGGAGAGGGTATTTCAAGGACCCAAGGGGGTATCGGTGGGCTTTTGGCATAGCTGCTGTGGAGACGGAAGAAATTAAACAGCTGTCCATTTTGCCTGGTCTCTCGGAGGACCCTTCCGTTGTGGGGTTGCTGAGGGTTGAAGAACAACAGGTACCCATCGCAACCACAACGGTGCACCGGCGACAGTATCTTACCAACCAAGACTCCCTTCTCCCCATTCATCAGCTGATCCGCCAGCTGGAGAGTCAAGGAGTGATCACCAAAACTCGCTCACCCTTTAATAGTCCCATATGGCCAGTAAGAAAATCTACTGGAGAGTGGAGACTGACAATAGACTACCGTGGCCTGAATGAAGTCACACCACCGCTGAGTGCTGCCGTGTCAGACATGCTAGAACTTCAATATCAGCTGGAGTCAAAGGTAGCCAAGTGGTACGCTACAATTGACATTGCTAATGCATTCTTCTCCATCCCTTTGGCAGCAGAGTGCAGGCCACAGTTTGCTTTCACCTGGAGGGGCATCCAGTACACCTGGAATCGACTGCCCCAGGGGTGGAAACACAGTCCCACCATTTGCCATGGACTAATCCAGACTGCACTGGAAAAGGGTGAAGCTCCAGAACATCTGCAGTACATCGATGACATCATTATATAGGGCGACACAGCGGAGGAGGTTTTTGAGAAAGGGGAGAAAATAGTTCAGATCCTTCTGAAAGCCATTAAGTGAAGTCAAGGGACCTGCGCAAGAGATCCAGTTTTTGGGAATAAAATGGCAGGATGGGCGCCGTCAAATCCCAATGGATGTCATCAACAAAATAGCAGCTATGTCTCCACCAACCAGCAAAAAGGAAGCACAGACCTTCCTGGGTGTTGTGGGTTTTTGGAGGATGCACATCCCAAATTACAGCCAAATTGTGAGTCCTCTGTACCACGTGACCCGAAAGAAGAATGATTTTGAATGGGGCCCTGAGCAACGACAGGCATTTGAACAGATTAAACGGGAGATAGTTCATGCCATAGCCCTTGGTCCAGTCCGGTCAGGGCAAGATGTTAAAAACGTGCTCTACACCGCAGCCGGGGAGAATGGCCCAACCTGGAGTCTCTGGCAGAAAGCACCAGGGGAGACTCGAGGTCGACCCCTGGGGTTCTGGAGCCGGGGATACAAAGGATCCGAGGCCCGCTATACTCTCACTGAAAAAGAGATTCTGGCAGCCTATGAAGGCGTTCGAGCTGCTTCAGAAGTGGTCGGCACTGAAGCACAGCTCCTCCTAGCTCCACGATTGCCGGTCCTGGGCTGGATGTTCAAAGAGAGGGTCCCCTCTACGCATCATGCCACCGATGCTACGTGGAGTAAGTGGGTCGCGCTGATCACCCAGCGCGCCCGAATGGGAAACCCCAGTCGCCCAGGAATTCTGGAAGTAATCATGGACTGGCCAGAAGGCAAAGATTTTGGAGCATCGCCAGAGGAGGAGGTGACACGTGCTGAAGAGGTCCCACTGTATAACCAGTTGCCAGAAGATAAGAAACAGTATGCCCTGTTCACGGATGGGTCCTGTCGCATTGTGGGGAAGCAGCGGAGGTGGAAGGCTGCTGTATGGAGCCCTACACGACAAGTCGCGGAAACTGCTGAGGGAGAAGGTGAGTCCAGCCAGTTTGCAGAGGTGAAAGCCATCCAGCTGGCTTTAGACTTTGCCAGTCGAGAGAAGTGGCCAGTGCTCTATCTTTACACCGACTCTTGGATGGTGGCCAATGCCTTGTGGGGGTGGCTGCAGCAATGGAAGAAGAACAACTGGCAGCGCAGAGGCAAACCTATCTGGGCTGCCCCATTGTGGCAAGATATTGCTGCCCGGCTAGAGCAGTTGGCTGTAAAAGTCCGTCACGTGGACGCCCACGTCCCTAAGAGTCGGGCCACTGAAGAACATCAAAACAACCACCAGGTAGATCAGGCTGCCAAGATTTAAGTGGCTCAGGTGGATCTGGACTGGCAACATAAGGGTGAACTGTTTATAGCTCGGTGGGCCCATGACACCTCGGGCCACCAAGGAAGAGACGCGACATACCGATGGGCTCGTGACCGAGGGGTGGACTTGACCATGGACACCATTGCACAGGTTATCCATGAATGTGAGACATGCGCTGCAATCAAGCAAGCCAAGCGGGTAAAGCCTCAGTGGTATGGAGGACGATGGCTAAAATATAAATATGGGAAGGCTTGGCAGATTGACTACATCACACTGCCACAAATCCACCAAGGCAAGCGCTATGTGCTCACAATGGTGGAGGCCACCACCGGATGGTTGGAAACCTACCCTGTGCCCCATGCCACCGCCCAGAATACCATCCTGGGCCTGGAAAAACAAGTCCTGTGGCGACATGGCACCCCCGAAAGAATTGAGTCGGACAACGGGACTCACTTTCGCAACAGCCTCATAGACACCTGGGCCAAAGAACACGGTATTGAGTGGGTGTATCACATCCCCTACCATGCACCAGCCTCTGGAAAGATCGAACGTTACAATGGGCTGCTAAAAACCACTTTGAGGGCAATGGGGGGTGGGACTTTCAAAAATTGGGATACCCATTTAGCAAAGGCCACCTGGTTGGTTAACACCAGAGGGTCCACCAACCGGGCTGGTCCTGCCCAGTCAAAACCTCGGCGCCCCGTGGAAGGGGATAAAGTTCCTGTAGTGCACATGCGGAACATGTTAGGGAAAACGGTTTGGGTTAGTCCTACCTCGGGCAAAGGCAAGCCCGTCCGCGGGATTGCTTTTGCTCAAGGACCTGGGTGTACCTGGTGGGTAATGCGGAAGGATGGGGAAGTCCGATGTGTACCTCATGGGGATTTAATTTTGGGCAAGAATAGTCCATAAATGAATTGTATAAAGTTAATTGTTAAATAACCCTGTCACTGTCTGTTATCACTGTTATAATTGTTATATTTTGTACCAGTAGTAGCATAGTAAGAATCGTCCAGATTAAAGAAGGATGGACTTTTTCGATGAAAACCTAGCAGAGCACAGCAATGATGGAACTGGACCTGGTTTTTCAACAACTGGCATCCAGCAACTTCATCAAGATCAACATCTCCTGCAGATTGTGGGCACGGGCCGCACCAGATACATCAGCCGTGAGCTCCGGATGCGGCAAGTGACCGCCCATCACCACACATCACCTCTCCTGCCACGGAAGACCATTACAACAGATGGAGCCTGAAGTCATGGATTAAATGAACTCAAGGGACACTTTAGAGTGATGATCCATAGACTAAGGGAATGATATCTGGAGACAGGAGAAGTGGTGGTGATCAACTGGACAATGGGGGACCTGGGCATGACGTAGATGGTATGGAATAAGGGGTAGATAATGTCCTGGGTTTGGCCAGGACAGGGTTAATTTTCACCGGACTCCAGGAAGGGGCACAGCTGGGGGGTGGGGGCTGACCGGTATTCCATACCATGTGACGTCACGCTGGGTTCCGGTGGGGGGGGGGGGGGGGGGGGGGGGGGCGCGGCGAAAAGGGACTCGCGGCTTGGGGGGACGCGGCACCGGTGCTGTTCGGGAGAGCAGCTGTCTGGGTCGTGCGGTTCGTTGTTGTGTTTTCTCCTTATTTGTACCATTGTTGTTCCTGTTTCCCTCTGTTTGCTGTTCTGTTAAACTGCCCTTATCCCGACCCACCAGTTTCTGCCTCTTCCTTTCCATTCTCCTCTGCACGCCGGCGGGGGGAGGGGCGGCCGCGTGGCGCTTTTGTTGCCGGCGGCAGCCGAAACCAAAACAAAAAATACATTAAAAAGGACAAAAATTCTTATGATAGTGTCTCCAAGTGTCATGAGGTAGTGGCATGCAAAAATCAAGAGCCTCAGTGAAATCAAACCCACATATTTCCAACATCTGAGAGCAAGTCTTGTGTGCTTAAAGTTAAGCCATTAGCGCTCAACACAAATATTAAATCGCAAGAATAAAGTGTTCTGAGAAATAGTTCTTGATCTCAAATAACCTCTAAGGTAAGAATAAACATTTAAGGTCACCTTGTACACATAACATATAAATAGCATTCTTAAGTTACAATAAAATTGAGGGACAAGGAACTGACAAAAAATAGAAACATCAAGAACATTAATAACTAAGGATCCCTATAGAATACCAGGAATTTTCTCTGTTATTTCTGATAGTTTTGTGAAAAATAACCTTCCACACTTATTAGATTTCTCTAGTTATTTATATAACATGAACTTGAATGTGCATGAGCAGTATATTCATACCATGTGGAAACAGTACACATGCACTATCTCTGCATGGTGGTTACGTCTGAACAGGAGAACTTTTTCTTAATTTGCCGAGCATGTGCAAAACCTCATCCCTGCCATCCCTTTGGTATGTAGCTCCATTAATTCGCTTGCTGAAGCCTAATCTCTCACTACAATTCTTCCATTTTGTTCTGCAACATGCAAAGGATACGGAAGCACCTATGTGACTTTATTAGAACCTTAGTCTACCTTACTCTATGCTTATATTTTCTTTTTCATTAACAAATAACTCCGTTTCATACATTATGTATCCCACTTACCACGTCCGAGTATTAACTTCATATCTGTAAAGATCATCCACCAATCCATATTTATTGCCAGGTAATGCTTTGTATCCACCATGGACATAAATGGACTTTGTCAGTTCATCATAGACACTAGTATGGCCATATCCACCTTGCACAATTGCTCCTTTTGTTTCTGGTACAAGCCAAGAATTAGACCCTGGAATAGACGTACAGAAGACACGGGTTTAAGGCTTACTTAACACACGACACTAGGAGTTTTAAGCATATCAAATAATTTGCTCTATAAATCTAAAGACAGCAATAACTAAGGACTTGTTTTAAGAAGTAATTTTATAGCAATTATTCAGAATATCTGCAGCTGGAAAATGTTATTAGACTATTATCTGCTATTCTTAATTAAATCACAAATACGTTGTCGTTACAGGTGCCAGGCGGTATATTGTACTCTCCCACGTGCGAGTTCAGCACACACACAAAACCAAAAGAAAAAAGCCCAAACTTTTGGAAAAAAAAAAAAAAAGAAGTTAAGAGTTTCGATTAACTCTCTCTCAATCTCAACTTTGTCCCACCAGAGATGGCCAGTGAGAATTCAGTGCTCCAGCTACATCAGTTGCTTCAGGAACACCTGTACTCAATCACGGGGAAACTGTCTGGAGAAGCCTGGCAGAAACAGCACTGCTGTGACTTGTCAGAAACATGCAACATATGGTAGCCCAAAGTACACATGGATGCAAGACAGACACATTGCTAGTAAACTGTAAAATTATTGAGCTAAAATCAGTTTCCAACTACCTTTTCTTAGGTATTAAACTGTAAAACATACCTACTCAGTTGCTGAAAACTCACAAAAGGATAATTTGATCGCAGCTCATTAAACTGGCACGTAAATCTACATTTTATATCATGTCATTAATAACTGCAAAGAGACACCAAATAAAACCATTCCCAATAGCTGTTACGACTGAAGAACAAAACACATTTAGAAACTATTTTACCATAGCAATAAAAAAAGACAGAGGGGTTAAGTGACTTCTTGTTGCCTGTGGCCCTGAGATTTCCTTATTTTTCCCCCTTCCATCTTCCCAGCTGACAACATAAGCCACAAAAAGAGCAAGCCAGGAGGTAAGTATTTCCTGTAGAAGCCAGCCTATATAAAAGAGCCTATGATGATTAAGCAGCCAGTTCTAGGGATGTGAAATGGAAGAAATAACTCACAGCCTCTTGAAGATTATGTCAGAAGAATAGAAAGTATGGACAAGGACTTTCAAAATTGATCATTCTCCTAATTCTTAATCTAAATTGTCTGCCATTATAAAGTTATTTATCTAAGGTGAGCATACAACACCATACACTCCACTTCATCTGAAAGTTAGTTTAAATTTCATTTCAATTTTTATCTGATGTTATGCAGGAAGTTTAATATTACCTCTTTCCACGGGATGTTTCTGTTCAGTGAAAAGACTCATGACTTTCAGTTATTACTGGAAAGACCTATTACTGAGACCCCACCGGGAGTCCTGTGTCCAGCTCTGGAGCTCTCAGTACAGGAAATACATGGACCTGCTGGAGCAGGTCCAGAGGAAGCCACAAAGATGATCCAAGGGCTGGAACACCTCTCCTAGGAGGAAAGGCTGAGAGAGTTGGGGCTGCTCAGGATGGAGAAGAGGAAGCTGCGGGAAGACCTTATTGCAGCCTTTCAGTACTTAAAGGGGGCTTATAAGTAAGATGGGGACAGACTTTTTAGCAGGGCCTGTTGTGAAAGAACAAGGGGTAATGGCTTTAAACTAAAAGAGGGTAGATTTAGACTGGATGTAAGGAAGACCTTTTTTACAGTAAGGCTGGTGAAACCCTGGCACAGGCTGCCCAGAGAGGTGGTAGATGCCCCATCCCTGGAAACTTTCTATTTCCCATTCTAAAATTTAGTTGGTCTGCCTCAATTTTGAATGCTGAAACATATACGTGCAGTTTTGATCTGTTTCACACTTCTTCAGCATCTTGAATATTGCATCATTCAGACAAAAATACACTTCTGTTGGAATTTAAAGACATTAATATGCATATGATCTGCTTTTTTTTTTAAACAGTTCATTCATATGAATCTTCAGCTATCTTTATTTATAAACAGAAATCCAATTTTTATTGAAGGTATTTACATAACACTTCTCATACTCAAAGAGATCCCACTCTTTCTATCATTAGCTCAGATGAACTACTCTATCGACCACATCCGTCATGTGAAACTCCGCATCATCAACTGCTTAAAAGCCAAGTACAGAAAGAGCTCTACGAACAGACAAGAAACAAGGAAATTGGATTTTTTTTTCCCAGATTTCAACTTGTAAGTCTAATAGACAGTGTAAAAAAAAGGTCAAATGCCTTTAAAAAAAAAAAAAAAATCACAAAAATCATTCCAGTAGTAGGGGCTTTGACGTTTTGTTTATAATTTGACATTTGTCATCAAAATCTGGGCAATCTTCCAGAGAATTCTACCACATAGTTTCTCTTGAAATGTTTATGCAAGTCACTACCATAATGTCAGATAATTACATTTGTCAGATATTAAACAGCTGGACACAGTTACATACTGCAACATTCTGGTCACCTTTGTCAAACAGAACCACACGCTTCATGTCCAGTTTTACCACATCCATTTCCAGGAGACTGATCAAGTGTAAGAAAGATAGGAATCTATAAAAACACGTAAACAGAAAAAGAAATTACAGCTGAGAGAGAAGCTAACTCCTTAATTTAATGTACTGAAGCTAAGGGTATGACTCCACTCCAAAATTCTGACAGACACAGCAAGCGAAACTGCAGGCCCAGCAGCAAGTCCTTCAAACAAAGTTGGTTAGATATTACCAAAGAACAGCAACCATGATGCTGACATTAAAGAAGAGAGGGAAGAGAGACAAGATCTGGACTATTGCAGATCTTTATCAAGCCTCAGCAATATGCAAAGATTTAGAACAAAGGTTTATAGAAAAAATGTTGAAATAATGGGAAACACTTTCATTGGACAACATAAATGTACTGAACTATTTACATCACTTCTACCTAAAAACCAGCTATCTACAGAAGGAAGTGTAGGCCTTCTCGCTATCTGGGCTTCAGTAATGTCCTTACCATAGTGTCACAGTGGGAAATTAGTAAATCAGCTATTATAACGGAATGGGATTTGGGCACTAAACAAGAAGCAAAGAGGTGCTGGGATTACTAGGGAGACTTCTTAAGGATCAGAATGAGTGCATTTTAGGACACTGTGGCAAATTTAAGATGTAATAATTGCATAAATTTAGACATTATCAACTTACAGAAGCAGCAGAAAAACATGCAGAACGATCTGGATGATCTTGACTACCAGAAAAAAATTGATCAAAATTCAACAATAACTTAAAGATACTGTACACTGGGATTACCAACATGAAATTCTATAAAATGGAAGCGCATCAGTTGATAATGACTGAGAAGAATGAGTAGGAGCACTGCTTCATCAGTGAAAGTCTATGAGCCATTAATGACTTTCTCACAGATGCAGTACAAATGTCGTCTTAGTACATACCAAGTGAGGTGTTCCCAGTAAAGTAGAATTAAGGTTATTTAGCCAGGCAGTGGTGAAGTCTCACCTAGAATACCCACAGGCTTTTCTAATCATCCATGTTCAAGAGAGATAAACTCCTTGTGGAAAAGTTACAGAGATGAACTACTAGAATGAGAGCAGAATAGATGAAGTTGTCTTAATTAATCTTGCAAAAGGGAGGATTGGTATCTATAAACATAATTCAAGAGAATTCCAGGAAGGGAGGAGACAAGCATTAAAAATTGTATCACCGAGAAAACAAGTGAATATAAACTGGCCATTGATAAAGCTAGGCTACAAATTAGAAGATGTCTAGTCACTAAAATTATAACCAATCTTCCAATGACGCTGTGAACAAACCCCAAACTGTTTAAGATTAATCCTCATATATTTTTGAAAAGAACTATAAAATATGGTGTTTACATTTTAAAAGCACTGATTTTAATGGCCAAGGTGAATACTTCCAGCCTTTTGCTCACAGGAAGTTAATCACATCCAAAGATCTAACACCATAACAAAGAATGCAAAGCAAGTAAAAGAAGAGACAAAACTTTATTCTTTCTTCTTTTCAGTTCATTTCTTTGTTTGAAACTGATTAGGATGGCCAAATCAAGAAAAACAGCAAATTTGAGCAATAATATATTTATCAATTAAAATAAATAAAACAGCATTTTGATATTAAGTTGTTTCTAAAAAGATGTTTGAAAAAAATTTTAACATGCACTAAGAAGTCCACTAAACAATCCAAGGAAAGGAAGATACATCAGCCTGAGACGTCCTTACCACAATACAACCTTCAAACTGATTAGGTAAAAAGAATAAAATGCCAAGAAGCACCTCAGTGTGCCATCTTCTTTTCATTGCAGTGACAAACTAAAATTTTTTTGAGCAACCATGAAGCTCATGTTAACTTACAAAAAAGAGGAAACATATGTTACATCATAGGGCCAATTCTTTTAAAACCATTTCAAAGAAACATCTTTAATCAAAAGCAACCTATAACCTATACTTCTAAAGCCAGAAAGAAATTCTGCCTAAAAATCAATTATATGCTGCTAATCCAAACAAATCTCTGTCTTCTAGAAACATAAAGTCACAGAAGACTTATTCAGAAGTTTCTTGATATATAAGGAGCTTTTATAAACCTCAGCTAAAACAAAACACCATTATTATACTCACCTTGAGACTCACATTGAGATTCTTAGGTGGTTTATGAGGTATTGCTAACCTAAAGGGAAATAAATTTCCCTGGGGAGTAACCCAGAAAAGCTTTATGGTTCAAGTTAGTAAAATCATTCACATAATTCCCATACCAGGATTTATTGGTTCCTCTAAAGTCATAAGTCTAGGTATAGCAAGTAAGGACAACAGGAAGCTCTGTTATTCCTGCAACAACCACCATACCTTTGGAGTAGAAATGAATTGTTGTGCTTTTGCATGGTGAAAATCTGCCTGCAAACCATGTCCAATTTTTCCAGAACTTGACTTGTATAGAAGTTACTTTTTTCACTAATCAGACAATGTCAGAGAAATTTTCAGACCACACACACATTTGATTCACATATTTTGTTAATAAGAACTACACACCTATGGTGAAAAACTAGGGAGTCCACAAATAATTAAAACTTCTTCAGGTATTTCTTGACCCAGACCCCATGGAAATCCATGTCAGAAGGCTTTAGCACCAAAATTCCATGTATTAAGTTCAACAAAGTTCATTAACAGGACTGGATCACTAGAGGTTTCAACTCATATGAACCAAAGGGTAAGCTGCCTCTTTCTACACCTCTTTCTTTCAGTAGGCATCTGGTAAATGCGTGAAAAATAGCCTTCATTACAACTGAAAGCCATGGCTGATAACATTTAGAAAGAATAAAGTAGTGCAATTTGAAATGTTAAAGCAATGTATGTTTTAAAAGCAGAGAGACAGAAAACGGGACTCAAATTTTTTTTCAATCTGCACTGCATGCACCAATGATCCTTCCTCACTCGAGTACACTCACTGAAGTCAACGTGTTTCCACAGTAATACCCTATGTTGTTACAAGTTTACTTTATAATTGATGCATGTGAAGCATACTTTCTCTAACAAACTAAATTTCTCACTAGTATGTGATAAAATTATCATCTCAGAAAGGAGATATAAAAACTTGAGAATAATTCAGATACACAGTAACTGCCAAAGGAATAAGTGCTTTCTCCTACTCAAAGCTTATTGCCATGGTATGAAAGGTTTGGGGGTTGTTTTCTTTGTTTGTTTTATATATGCTTAGTTATAGTCTGTTTTATTAATCCTCCACAAGCATAGCTTTAACACCAAAAAAAAAATTTTAGAAGAGGAACAAGTTGTACCATAAAGCCAGCAATAAAATCCGCCAGACTGAAAATTTTACACTACAAAGTGAATCGTGTACTCCTCATTCTTTTAACTTCCCTCTTCATAATTAAACTAACCACAATAATAGGTGAGAATTAGTACTTCCACTCCACACTAAATAAGCAGTATGTGAAGCAGCAAATAATTCAAATAGACATCAAGAAGAATGAGCACAGAGAAAACTAGAATAACATATTTTTATCTTCAAGAAAAAAAAGTTTCTCTTGTAGGTTAAAAAAAACAACTTTTGGAAATTTAGCTTTTCAAAAAAATCTGGCCTTAACAAACAATGCTTAACAAACCTTACAACACTGTTGTGAAATTCCATTCTAAAACCAGAGTTTTATAGCAGTTTCATGCAGTTCAATCAAATTTTTCAGTGTGGATAAAGCACATTCCGGTGCTCTCAATCTCATTCCCAGTCTATTATATCCTTGTTCAGCGTTGTTATAAAATTTCAACACTACCATCAGGAAGCATAAAAACCCTCTAAGATTTGCAGGGATTTCCTCACCCCACAAATCTGTTTAAACAGTGTTTATATACATATGCATACATGCAAAAAAAGTAAAATAGAATAATTTATTATGCCTTAACATACAAATACTATTTTCAAATTTTGTATTATGCATTCTGTGATTGCTTAAATTACTGAGGGACTCATAAAATCTACAGAAAACAAGGAATCAAAAAAGTAAGAAAATATTATAATTTGAATTAGTGGGCATACAAATATTCCTAAAAATGTATTAGAAGGTGCAGATTTTCATGTTTAGTGTATTGAAACAGTACCTTAGATGTACCATCTTTAATATAAAAATCTATCTTGGTTTATTTAATTCTAGCATTGAAAATCACACCTAAGAAAATCTTGCCAGTTCACAAGCGAAATTCCAGACAGACATGGCAGATTATTTACAAAAAGTAATGTTAATTTTCTCTTATTACCTCTAGTAGCACCATGTACACACTTTAGAGAGAACATTATCTACAATAACACTCAGTTACTACAGTTTAAAAATCAGTATTAAAACATTACAGGAACATTAAAGAACCTTCAAAATAACTACATTATTGTAGTAGGCACTCTTCATCGTATTCTGTTGTGCCCTTTCTTTTTTTGTTTTACTTATTCTTTTTTATTCTGTCTACTCTGTGGTAGAAACAGTAAGCCTGTGGTAAAATGACACTGGAATAGGCTGCCCAGGGAGGTGGCTGAGTCACCATCCCTGGGGGTGTTCAAAAAACATGTAGATGTGGTACTTTGGGATATGGTTTACTAGGCATGGTAGTGTTGGGTTGACGGTTGGACTTGATGATCTTAGAGGTCTTTTCCAACCTATGATTTTATAAGGTAGCAACTTTCAACACAACAAAAGCCACTGTGTGGAATTTCTGGTTTCATCCTTTACCACCTTTAGGGTACCATGGCCACGTACACAACAACACATAGCCAAAGCCATTATACTGCAAGAAGTATAATGCTACTGCTTAACAAGAAATCTGACCTATATAGTTTGGAAAACAAAAAAAAAAAAAGATGAAGTTCTACTTATTTTGCAAAGTACACCTGCTTTCAGAAAGAAAAATGAGTGCTTTTCACTATAAAAAAAAAAGTCAGGGATTTTTTTCATCAGTACGTGATAAAAATTATTTTAAAGTGACTTACTGACATAGTATTCTTGCACAATGCTTGTGTAACCATATATGGCAGAATATCCAAAAATTATAATCATAACCACATCTCTGCTGTCCAGCTCTACTATGTGTGCCGAATGACCTTCCACAGCATACTGCTGGCCATGTACAAGTACTGCAGGAGTTCTGGTACTCCATGTTTGACTGTGTATGTTGAAAATCCACAGCTCATCAGTGACATTGCCATTATTTGTTTCAATTTTGCCTCCATACATGTAGATGTCTTCCTGTAAAAATTGGAAGGGAGAGAAGGGAAAGTAAATATGGGATTACAGAAAGATAACATCTGAACTGCATACTTCTGTGCTGCGTATTATTTTATAAGTAAACAATCTCCCTTCAGTCTTCACATTTATCTAATACCACATTAACCAGCTCAATATCAGACACTAATCCCAGCCAATGATATTTAAACTAAACCAACAATGATAATAAGTAGGCTATTTCTCGGGGAGGGGGGGGGGGGGGGAAACAGCCATGAAAATGACACCAAAATGAATCTCAACCGCATCACTTCAAGCAGAAAAACTTTAGTTACGTGGCTCTTCCAATTCATACTGCAGCATTCTATTAAAAAAAAAAACTAAACAGAAGGATTAGTATATTGTTTTCGTAAGGCACAGTTCACAGAACTAAATGTGGTTTTCCACACACTCTACGTGGATTTCATTCAGCACATGAACAAGAGAGCACATTCTCCCTTAATAGCAAAGTAACTTAAGTCCTGAGAAACTTCACAGTCATCAGAGCCCAAAGACAGGGGACAATGTGCGTATAGCATCCTCTGGGGCACATTTGCTAAAATCAAATCCCCTACGGGGGTACTTTGAGTTCTTCTAAAGGCATGCAAAACAGATTTTCCAGTCTTCATGAACTACATACATCAAACAGCCATGCCATCTGTTTTGATAAGTAATGAATGATTTACTTAAATATTGGCTGAAAGGAAATCCTACCAAATCTCAGATTTCATCTAGAGTAGCAAACCAAGGCTTACAAAGTCACAGAACAAATTCCAACTTGTTGGCTTCACAGACTGGCTCAAGGACAGTTCATCCTACATAGAAAAAAATGCTTTTGGTTCTGAGAATGATACTCAGTCTTTTCTAGGACATATCAGAAGCACATACAATCTGCAACCCATCTGCCTGGTGTTTGTACAGTTGGCCATTGTCTTCTGCATACTAAAATGTAATATTGTAGAGTTTATCCTAAATAAACTGCCCAACGTAAGAAGTTTGGATCAACCATGGGGAAAATACAAACTTACTCTATAAGGAGCTAGTGGGATCTAAATAGAAATGTAGACTGCATGCTATTATCATGATACACTTCAAAAAAAGATTAACTCAAATCGTCAGGCATGTAAAACATAGATGACCAATAGAACGACAGTCTATTTAGTCCAGCAAAGCAAAGGCTTGAGAGGGTCCTAATGCTGTTTGTATACCTACAGTGGATGCCAAACAGAGTCCAGGACCACGTGAAAAACTTCCTCATTACTCAGAGACATTAGTCAGTAAATGACTGACCAAACTGTCTCACCTGTCTTCAAAGAGTATACTTGAAATTTCTGCAAGATTTTCAACTATTTTTTCATGTGAGGCAGGTAAACTTGTTTGGATTTGGAATTTAAAGGTGCTCCTATGCAGTGATACTTTGTGTTACAGATTAGTTTGGACTGGTGGCGTTAGAACAAAAGATGTTCACATCCTTCTGTAGAAATTCGTAGTAGGATTAGATATATAGACATCTGAACCCATTCTTTTCCTATGAGATAAAGCAATATTTCAAAGACCTTGGTGAAGACCCATAAAAGCTGTAAGGAGGCTGTGCACTGATCCAAAGGAACGGCTTGAACAAATATTCTTCTTAAAAGGATTGTATATGGCTCATTCATTACACTGCCACATAGATCTCAGAAAGCAAATCAGCATCACTAACCTAGTGGACTAATTACTTATTTATTTTATATGCAGATAACAGACTACAGCAGAGAGCTAATTACGGAGTTGCAGGTGTTGTGTAACAGTATTTAAAAAAAAAAAACACACAACAAAAAAAGATTTCTGACACTGAAGAAAGACACTACACAAAAAAAGGTGACCTAAAGAGCTGCACGAACTTCGAAACGATTACTCAGATAGCTGACAGTAAGAAAGTCCTCCTCACAGTTCTGCCTAAATGATTCGAAGTTCAGATAAAAGAACACTTCTGTGAGGAGCAATCTTTATAAATGACACAGCAGATCCTGTACACAAGACTATCCACAGAGAAAAAGACAAGAAGGTCATGACAACTGCTTTATCAACCACAAAAACAGATTTAACTAAGCTTTGCTCAGGGCTATGTCTGAGATTAAGAAGCTCCTAGTGCTGCTGAAAAACACTTTAAAAGTTAGCGATGATCAGCTGAACACGGACAAAGAAAGGCTCACAGACCAAAGTCAGTGGAAGAAATATAGAATGAAAAGATGTTACATGCATATTTACACAGGACAAAAACTATGTCCTAGCCATGTAAAGGCGGACATGTATCTGGAAAGACGAATCAGGAAGAGACTGTAGGAAGGATACAAGGGCAAACAGTCCTGACCAGCCTAAAGATTGTGAAAGAAAAGAAGTAATTCCCTTATAAATTTATACTACCTTTATAACTTACTTAAAAACTAAGTATAAATCAAGGTATATGCTACAGGTGAGGCTCTCTGACAAGCAATACATAAGATGGAGTTTCAAGAGCACTACTACACCAAAACTGTTGACTTTCAAATGAACAAAGCATACCAGATATTTGTTTATAGTAAGATAGCATACCACAACAGGAATGAGATGAACAACAACAACAAAAATCTATAAAACAGACTCCTTGTGAAATTAGTGACAAAGAAGTGTCAAGAATCTGGGCCAGATGGAAAATGTTAAACTGTACTCCTCAGCCTGGAGGAGGGACAAGACCAAGAGGCAGGCTGTCCAAGGAACAGTTAACAAACCAACAGGGAGATAAGCATCGAGAAAATACAAGGTCTCCAACACAGTCATGTTTTAAAGTTTTGATACCACTTGTCAAAAGCAACACTTTTAATCACAGTTAGTAAAGGTATTTACTCAATAAATTAACCTTGGTCATTTTAGATATATTACTTGACATTAATAAAATTCTCTAAGAAGTTACATAAACCTTTAAAAACCTTGTGTTTTTTCAATGAAAATTCCACACAAATATTACCACATGCAAATTGAAGTATATAAAACTACACTGTAAGCTGAACTTTAAATTCAGACTTCCTGCTCAGTAGGGAATCCCCGCAAAACAGAGTAATTTCTTCTTGTGAACTGAGCAGGCAGGCAGCTCACTCTTTCATGACATTCCCACCTGCAGATCACATCAGTTGTTTTCTGGGCAACTGTTCAGGTGCAAGCCAACAGAACAACTAGTATAGGTGCTGTTAGCTTCAACAAAACCAAAATTTTCCAATAGATGTTTCGATTTTCTCAAAATTGCTTTTTTCTCTGAGAAAATTATTTCAGCAGAAATTTTTGATGAACCATAACGATAAAAAAAGATGACAAAAGGTATATGATCTGTAAATAGTTGATTGTGTGTACTGGGCAGAAAAGATGACTGCATAAAATAGGAATCATAAGGCCAAAGGTAGGATTTGAACAAAACAGTTAAATCACATTTTGCAAGAGAGGAAGAAAATATTCATTTGATCTAGTACTGCACTTACAGAGTAATGATTGACACACACATTTCAAGTAGTCAAAATGGAAACGAGAGAATAACTCACGTACAGGAAAAAAAATTAAACTGTCACAATTCAGAAAGCCTGCTGGAGGAATTAAGACAATTTAAGGCAGTTAAATTCCTCTCAAATTCTTTACCTTCCTGACATCATCACCACCACCTTCAGAGAATGTGTGTTTTAAACAACCAAATATTTGAAATAAAACAAAATGCCTGGTAGAAGAGGGTAAAAAAGAGGGAGCCAGACTCTTCTCAGTATTATCCAGTGAACAGACAAGAGGTGATGGGCACAAACTGAATTTCAACAAATTCAATTTAAATATAAGAGAAAAACATTTCTTTTTACAGTGAGGATGGTCAAAGACTGGAACAGGTTGCTCGGAGACATTGTGGAATTGAATGTCCTTGGAGATACTCAAAACTAGGAGGATGTCTGAAGCAACCTGCTGTAGTTGACCCTGCTTTGAGCAGAAAGACTGGTCAAGATGATCTCCAGAGGTCCTTTCCAACCTCAACTATTCTTTGTGATTCTGTGAAAACAAATTTTTAATACAAGTACATCTTTGGAGAGCCTCTTCCTTATTTAATTTTCTATTACAAACAGTAGCAAAAATAATCCATTGAATGATTATGAATAATATCCAATTGTAAAAGTAAAAATATTTTTCTTTAAAAAAAAAAATACAAAACACAAAACAAAAACCAAACTGGAAACTTTGAAGAGTCACTTACTTTGTACGACTAAACAGATGACACAGGAAAAGTCATAGTACTCTGGTAAACAAACGGCAATCAGCTTAGCAGTCTGAACTTTAACATTCAAGGGCAAAATTCTTTCAGAAACCAAGAAGAGAATAAAATCTTTCATTGTGCATTTATCCTTAGAGTTACAGCAACGAGGGAAGTCAGGATCTGCATGAAACCACTAACTTCTGTAAATTAATAAAGGCTCCAAATCAAAAAATAAATCCTCCTTTAAGTGACTAATCATGAACTAACAGTGATTTATGCATTTGAAGTTTCATAAAAAGAAAGTAACCCACAGAATTTCCACAAAATAGGTAAATGAATACTTATTTTTAATAAAGGTAAAACTATAAAAAATTTCAAAAATGACCGGTGATCCAGTATGCCGCACTTCAGCTGTCTCTTGTTCCCAACTTCCAAGACTGTATACTCGGTAATTCATGAAAAATCATGCCCCAATAGTACCAAATAGATTTTGCATAATAGTTTAATAAGACTTCAAATCACTTCTACAGCGAGAAAAAACTGAAACATAATAAGAAAGTTACTTGACAAGATCACCAAAAGAACAAGTAAAAGCACCCACTTATTTGATAACCACCAGTCAATGGACTATATAGCCGACTAGAGTTAACTCTTCTACACAGTTCACATTGAATCCTGAACAGCCAGCCAAAATCATTAGTTCTTTTGTTCTTGGACAGGCTCTCCTGTCACATCATACCTCAGTGTTAATATTTATTTTATATTTCACATAAATGCTGTAATTCAAGGCTTTTTAAAAACTTATTATATTTTTATTCTTTAGACTGCAATTTTTCTTTTTTCCTAAAAGAATACTTATCAGCTGTTCTGTGTGTACCTGGGCACACTACACTGTTATGCAAATCCTGCCTGCCTTCCAAAAGCATCTTATCTGGCGGTTACCACAAAAAAGGTGTAAAGAAAAGGTAATACTGGGCTAATTTTTAATCCATGTCTAATGAATTGGAAATAAATTCATCATGTTAAAATAACCATATAATTTTCATATTGTATTTCTTAATTGTATCACGGCTGCACAGAAAAGTTTCTCAGAATCGAGTTTTCTGCCTTAATTCTTACATAAATCCAGTCCGTTCCTTCAAAATTTGGCTAAACAAATGCTACTCATAAACCAGAGGAAGAACAGTCATTCTCCATATTCTTGAAATGAGACTATCAATCTGTTTTCCCCAACAGACTGTACCCATGCACTAGTATATAAATTAACATTACGTAAACTAACAGAACTCAAAAACTCATCAGAACTTTTGTTTTCTATAGTTAACATCAATCTTCTAAAAGTTTACTCAAATCTGTATGTCATTAAGAAATTTCTGGAATTTTTTTTCAAGCACAATATAAGTAACACTCAAAAAAGTCAACTGGCAATAAGTCATCCGTCACAAAACTGTTTTCCGCATTCAATATGCGCAACCTGGTTTAGGACTGTCTAATACTTCCTCTTCCTTTCCCCAGATCACTGCCTCCTTTAATATCGTAACAACATCAAGAACATTCTTATACGTGTTATATTAAAATAAAAAAAAAAAATGAATAATCAACCCTCCCACTTGATCCCATAATCCTCCCATTAGATCAGGACTGACAGACTGGAAGGAGTCTTCACGCTTCCTCCTGCAACCTGCTTCATTATTCTTAGCTTATTGTGGAACTATATCCTCACTGCAGAATAACCTGCAGAAGAACCTGCTAAGTTACATGAGGAGCATATTATAACCTAAGTTTCCCAACAGAACCAAATTCAAGCTCAAGACAGTACATACTGCAGCAATTTGTACATCACCAGGTTAACCTAATCAAGAGCAGTGTCACTTCATTTCTTCATTATTTCCACAGTTTTCCACATTATTTCTTGCTATATTTAAAAGGTATTAATTCATTGAAGGATTCGATTAAGTCAGTTCCCACATATTTTAAAAGTCAGTAACTTTTTTCCTGGACTACAGTGGTATTCAAAATACAGGACAGGAAAATAAGGTAGTGTGCTTTCTGGGGGGCGGGGGGGGGGGGAGGGAAGCCACCACCAAAATTTGAAATTCACTTGTTTGTGTGAACATTCCTACAACCTGCTCTAGATGACCCTACTTCAGCAGGGGGTTGGACTACATGATCCCCAGACGTCCCTTCCAACCCCTACCATTCTGTGATTTACAGAAAACTAGGCTGAAGAAAAGCATGCAAACAAAGCTATGTGAACACAGCTTTAAAACTGCTGAATGTATACACCAGAATTTTAGCAGAGATGTCGGTCTGATTTTTTGTACTTTTAATATTTGGATTAAACATAATGGAAGCAAGGAATAAGTAACGAAGACTGTGTAGAAAAGTATTAACTACACATCTGCTTTTAGACCTGCTAGACATAAAAGCCAATCATGCTTAGACTTCGAAATTCAAGACAATTGGAATATAATGTTGAAATAAGGAACAAAAAATATCACACTTTCACATAAAGGAACCGATCACTTGATGAGTAAGGTCCATTTAATTGAAGAGGAACTCTGAATAGGCTTTTACCTAGACTACATGCAAAAAGTGTGTAACAGCCCATCTCAGCCACATCTCATATACTTCCGAGTTCTGCAAATCAGAAAGCAAGTTGTGCACAAGATGTAATTGAAAGCCACAAAATAAAAAAAATTTTTCAACTGCCTATGTAAGTTGGTGGTACAACCTGATAATAATTATAATAGAATGGTTAGAAGAGACTTTTACATTCCTAGCGCTGTTCCAAATTATACTACAATAGCCAACAAAAATAGGCATACAAAAGAATAACAACAAACCTATTGGTGAAAGATTTTATCTCAGTCATATTAAAGCAGAAAAGGTTTTACTCTTTTGTTTTGTTAACACTAGCTTTTGATTAGATTAATAAAAAATACCAGGAGACACATACAAATTCAACATCAATACCAATTAATTTGGAAAAGAAATCAAAACAATTACCCTTTTATAATAAAGCTTTAAAATTGGAAGTAACATTCATAAAACTCAAATGAGTCAAATTAAATTTGACTACATATAAAATGGTCCATATACTGGAAAGCATCTTTACGATTACTACGTCAGCCTGCCTGTTTGCTTCATTACTATTGTCAGTCTCAAAGGAAACAAATCTCAATGCACAGTCAGCCGTCCACTGTCCTAAAGACTACTACCAACAGTTTAATTACTAGGTCGAATTCTGTGACACAACCACAAGCTCACTACCCAGCACACTCCCAGCAGTGACCATATACTCACCCCGTATGCAGCTCTGTTTTTACTTTATTCCAGGGATCTAGTATTTTTCAGTCTACTAACTCCCTGTTTAGTCACTGTTTAGCAAAGCTATACATACCTACTTTAAAAACCTCACAAGCCATTTCCCCCAGTCTCTTTATAAACCTCTTTCTTATATGAATTATTTCAAAGTATGTTGACATTTTTCAGTATCAAGATGCCAGGAACTACGTATAATCTCTGAGGTACAGGAGAACCAATTGCTAACAGATACAGGTAGCACCTTTCCAATCACCAGTCTGAAGAGGCACTGAAGGTAATACTACCCAACAGCTTAGTTGGTCTAAAAGCAAGAACACTTATATACTCTCTCTTCTATAAATGCATAAAATGTCTCAGTCACTTGTTATAACTATACATCAGTGGGAGTCTTCTGATCTTTTTTCTTCAGAGTAAAGAAGTATAGTACTTCAATTTTAACTAAAGAAGCTTTCTGAGGGAAACGGGCACAGTAACTTATTTCATTCTCCACAGAGTCAATTATATAGCTTCAATTTACCTTGCACCACAATCAGGCATACTACCTCCGTGCTCTCACTCCAGTCCAGTGCTAGGCTTTGAAATCTCAGGAGCTCAAGTCAAAAACTTAATCTAATTTCTTCTTTGTGGATATTTTTTCTCTGAGCTATAAAGGAAACGTTACACAATGACTAGTACACAGCTCAAAGCTGCCATCTCTAGGTATTACATTCTACTACTCTTCACACTAAATTATTTTTGTTCTTTCAAGTGACTGAATACCTGAAAGGAAAAATATCAAAAGTTTATCCTAACAAGTTAATTTAAGAACTTATTTCAAAAGGATGTACTTTTTTACTTACAATTGTTTCAGCCTACTTGATCAGCTCCTTTGGACCCATGTAATTTTTGACACTTGACATAATCACTAGCACAAGCAACATATCAATTATTTGACATGAGAACTGCTGTGTTTGTTATTAGTGAATTCTAATTACTAATTAACATGTGCCTTTGACAACAGAAACAGCTTCTTCACAAAACTCTTGCACGTAGCTTTCATTAATATTGACAGTTGCATTTCCTCACTGAGATCCAAAAAAGACCTCTGAATTAACACAGGTCTATTATATTTAATACTTGCTTGTAAAAGGATCTCTAAAATGGCTACCCTTTAATCTGGAATATCTCAAGAAAATATTAGCACTGTCAAATAAAAAGGTTAAATGATATTTTAAGCCTTTATTCTGAACTGCTAAATGATACATTACTTGAATGTTTCCCAACTAAAACGTCCACATGGAAAAAGAACTGTAATAACCAAAGATACCGGTCAGAAACATCTGACCTTTCAAAGAACAGATAATATACTAGTAATGAATCAGGGAACTGACGAGAAAAGCAATTTTTGAGTTGATATCAGAGCATGCAGAGAATCTAGTTCACATTACCACTGAAAAACACGTCTACAATATTAACCAGGCCAGGTAAAGATTCAACATCTCTGGAAGTGCAACAAATGTCAGAGGAAAAAAAAAAAAAAGAAAAAAAAACACACACCCCACCAAACCAAAAAATCCACCTACACCTACAGTTTTGCTAAACTTCAAAAGCAGCACTATCCAAATGGGACACCAATCATAAAAAGAAACTAAAAGGTGTAACTAAAAGGATAAAATCTGTAATGACAATATGAAGACATTTTTAGGACATCTGCTCAGATCACTTGAATGCTTCCTATTCAAAAAAAAAATCCCATTACAAATAACAAAATAAATAAAGCTTAACTTAACAGGAGGACAATGGAGACTGTTAGAAAAAAAGTACACTTTAAAATACAGGTTCAAAAACTCCAGCAGATCAAAATGCAGAGATATATACAGCCAAGCCATGAAACAGTTTAATGAGCCGCCTGCAAAATTACATATAAAGTACTAACACATCATTTTTCAAATGTATTAAGGTTCTGAGAATGTATCTGAAAAGATAAAGCCACAGCAACAAAATGAAGTTAATTTTCCCATGCAAATTCTTCATAGTAGACTTTACAGGTATTTGCCTAGCAGAAATTTAAAAAGGAGGTTATAGTAAAATAAACAAAACTGACAAAATAAGGAGCAACAAGTCGCCAGGATCAGTTATTAAGGAATTTAATAACAAAACAGCTGACCCCGTCTGTACGTGCTGCGTAACTCCCTCCTTCAAAACATGTCAGTACCAAGAGACTGAAAAGCAACAGGCAGAAGGGACAGAAGTCAGTGAATAAACGGATAAGAGAGACAGATTGAGGAAAAGTCTAACAGCTTTTAAAAACACAAGTTGTATCTTGCAAATCATTGGATTTTCCTGAAGGAATCAGAAGTCTGGTTGATACCATTACCTGGAATTTCCAAAAGACTGTTGATAATGTTCCTCATGCCTTAAAGAAACTAAGCTGCTCTGGGATGAGCAAAGCAGATAACACAAGGCTAAATAATTTCATAAAGAGAAGTCTGGGAAAAAAAAATGCTCACTTCTTAAATGAACAGAGGTCATTAGTCATGTCCCACAAAGACCTACAACTGTGATTTGTTTGTTCAACATACTCAAAAATAATCTGGCACGGAAATGAAAGGAAAAAATGACAATGTTTTTCTGACAATACTATGTTATTCAAAATAGCTAAAACTGGTCAAAAGCAAAGAATTGCAGGAGAATCTCATAACACTGAATGTGCGATACAAGGACAAATACAGGGTAAATGAAAGTTCACATAGATAAGCATGAAGAGATGCATACAAATAAAAAACAATCTTAAGCCTGTACATATGGTGGTGGGGTTTGAATTGACTGGAATAAGATCTCAAGGTTATAGTAGTTCTGTGAGAATAACAGTTCAAAGCCAAAAGCAGCTTTTCAAAATGCTAGAATAATATCGAGAATTAACAGGAAAAAATTAGACTGCTAATTCTATGACATCAATCTGAGGTACCAATACACCAGACTGTGATTCCCCCCGCCTCAAAAGGGATACAGCAGAACTAGAAGAGGTAAGGGCAATGACACAACGTTACCCAAGGTATGAAATAGATTCCTTCTAGACAATTATTAAAAACGCAAGGAATTTTCAGTATGAAAAGAAATGATAGAGAGAGAATATGATGAACTTCAAGAAAATCATGAGTGATACAGAGAAAATAAATAGAAAATAGTGTAAGAATTAGGGATTATCAAAATTAAACCAGCGAGTACCAGTTTCCCAAAAGGTGGTATTTCTTCACAAAATACACAGGAATTCTTAGGGAGAGGATGGTATCGATATTAAAGTAAGTATATGGTCTGAAAATTTGGAAAAAAAACAAAAAACCAGATTCATAATCTTTCCACAATATACTACCCTATTTTAGAAAATCCCAGTTACAGACTAGAGTAGTATTCTGAGGAAGCTTCTATACATTCTCGTAATTTTTTTCTTATGTTCTTCGTTAGGCATTCACCATTACCCATTACTCAAGATATGTAATGGGCTAGATGAACACTCTGGTCTGACTTGATACAGTCTTTTTCGCTTGTCTCTACTGGAGGCATCTTATGCAATAAAACACGAAAACTCAGGATACAAATTCCGTATTTCTCCATCACAGCTAACAAGTTTGTCATCATCTGTACAAGACTAAATTTTGCACTGCATTTCTTTTTGTTCCTTCGTATTCTGGAGACATAACTAACACTAGCCATAAATTAACAAACTAAAAAAAGGCAATTTTTTTTTAATGAAGAACACTTCTGTTTCTATATTCTATCAGTACAAATAATCCTTTTTTCTCTCTTTTTTTTTTAGTGAAATAAGCCTTTAAAAGTGCCTCCAATAAAGCAGCATGTAGACTACACGACACCCATAGAAGAAAAACAGCCAGTAGTTCACATGAATTTGAACTTACAGTAAAACAGCACTATAGAACAACAGTTTGTATTTTAGTACTGCTCTGGTTCCGTACCAAGAAAAATAAAACAAATAAAAACGTTGTTCTTACTGTCACAGCCTTTAGGGCATTAACAGGCCCTAATGAGCCTGACTAGCCTCACCTAGGGCTCAGCCATGGACTCTCAGTCCCTGCCTGCTTGTGATCCTGCCTCCTGGATGGACCTGGACCTGCACTGGAAGCAGCTTGTATCCTGGATGGATCCCTTGCGCATACGTTGTAGCCTTCCCTACAGTCCTGTCTCTGGCTACGTCTCATTCTCCTCCTGACTGCACTCCCTGGTTAGTCCCTGAAGCTGGGTCATGGCTTGCCATGTCTGGGGCTGTCAAAGGACCCTGCTACCAGCACCTTGCCCAGCCTGCTGGGCTCAGCCCCCGGGGATGGCGCCTGGTCAGCAAGGGCACTGCCCATGGTAGGGTCGCCCCTAGCTCCCAGTTCTCCTTACATTACCACAACAATTCCAATTATATAAAGCCCATTTTATTGTCGGGTTTAGCTCTGAGGGTTTATGGTCTGCTAATAAGTGACTTAGATCTATTGCACAATTTTTGGGAAAAGATTGTACAACAGATTTAAGTACTGAAGACAACACTAATACAAAATGCTTAGGGACTAAAAATCAAGTTCTCCTCAAAAAAATATACGTTCATGATGAATCATTTTAAGATCACTAACAGCACACACAAAGAAATTAATTAAATAGGATGCGAAAGAATCCAAACCTGATACAAAGCAAGAGTGTGTCCATATCTCTGGAGTGGCCCTTTGGATACAGGTACTACGTTCCATATACTGCTTTCCAAATTGTAGCTAGAAGAGAAATAGAAAAGTAAACTTTTTCTACCTGCAGAGAAATAGGGACTTTTGTGTGTTTGAACTAACGTCCATTTGGCAATCTGTGCACACTTGATGTCACTGTTGTTTATCTGTTCACAGCAGTAACATGATCACTTTTAACTGTTACAACAGTGTACTAACTGGTGATAGCGTACTAAATGCTCACCACTGAAAACAGAAGCAGCTCTTTCAGGATCCCATCAACAATCTCAGAAAACAGGAGTGTAATAAAAACTACCAGACTTAGCAATCTAGTTTCATAACTTTCTTGTAAGCTCACTGCTATCACTCACACACAAAAAAAAAAAAAAAAACACCAAACTGTTTATGCCACAATCTTTTGCATTACTTTGAAAATTTATTGTTGAGCATGCTCTCATCTGTATAGTTGATTTTAATTTCCATTAAATTTTAATTAATAATTAATCCATTAATGGATTAAAAAAACAAGATGGAAGAGATGTAAAAAATAAGATGACAGACATAGAAAAGGACATTACGGAAGATGATGGGATTTGTTTTGCATGATTGCAAAGGTGTGGAAAAAAATAAGAGGTAGACAAAAATAGAATAAACATGGTAATAAACATATCCCAATACTTGCATTTACCACATTTAGGGCCTGTATGTATATAGGTCACCATACAAACTGTGATAAATATGAAGAAGTGAAATATGGATGACCTGTCTAACCCTCCTGGCAGGGCACCAACAGGCTAAGTGCATGCATCAAATACAAGTCTCCTATAATCGTAAATTAACATCAAAACTGCAAACAACATTCCAGATGTACTAGCTGAAAAATATCAGCACATAAAATAACACTTTTAATGAAGAACCTAAAACCACATAAAACCTTCAGTTATTGCAGGGCAGAGGCTACCTGCCTGGTAAGATCTGGATTCCCTAAGCCACATCAGAGAGAGTATGACAAAGGAGAAATCACTTACTTCAACACCATTTGGAATGAACTGTAGTTAAAAGCGTATCCACCAATGACCCACATAAATTTCCCGTGCAGGACTGCCTTATGGGAAGCCCGGCCCACGGAAGGGCTGAAGGGCTTTACATTTGGTAGAATCCAGTAAGACTCCGTGGAAGGGACGTTCAAAGAACAATCTGGACCTGTTTTGTAAATAAATGCGCAATTTGTACAATCTGTTAGACAGGGATGTTAAAGCCAATAAAGCAGAAACAGGGGAGGCTTAATTACAGATGTCAGGATTGCTCATTCTGATGAAATACAGTATACACTTTTATGCTTAACAGATGCTCAATGAAAAAAAACAACAAGGGATGTCAGTCAAATTGAAAGCATTATTAGCTCAAATAATAATGATCTATTTCTGCTTTCTTCTCAGAAAACATACTCTATGAGTCACAAATTGAAAGAATGGCATAATGCACCACATTTTTAGACACTGTCTAGGTCTAAAATGTGTAGTACAGTATACACTGCACTTTACCTCTGGATAAAAACGATACTGCAATCGAACTAACCAGAGTAAGCTCATATCAAAGCAAATAATGTTATAGTAAATTAAGTTTCAATATAGATTATACTATTTTAAATCAGGAATCAGAATTCACCCTTTGCCCATACCATTCTATATTGTCTTTCAAAAGTAAAATACACTGTAAAATGCTTTATGAGAGGAATGTTTTCAATATTTAAATTTTTTGAAATTTTATAGCTCATTCTGCAAAGATACCAAACCCAACAATTACATGTTCTTTTAGAACATATTTTAGCAAATTATTTCTGCTAAACGACGATAAGTCAGCAAAGTGTGTCATTTTTAAGTTATATGACTACTAAAATCATGAATAGCAGAAACATTTTTTCATTTGTTCTGTAATAACCAAAATGTGATCTCTTCATCATTAGTTTATGCTCTAGATGTCGGAAAAAATTTAAAATCTTGGTATTTAAGATCTCAATATTTTCAGAACTTTGCTAAAATAAAACTTAAAAAAAAAAAACAAGACAGCATATGCACTATTTGCCTCTTGTCAGTGACCGTACAGCATTACTGACTGTCTTTATTTCTAGAGGGGAAACACTGAATTTTTAGAAGACCAATGTTTACACCAATGTTCTCTACTTGAATCATTATCAGTCATGGAACTGAAATTTTTATCACCAGTGATGGCATACAGATACTGTATGACAGCTAAATTATTTCTGTAATTTGATGCTGATACTATAAGCAATGTTATGTCCCTCTCAGCCTGTGTGACTGGGATAAATCCTTCCCTCAAGCTACTGGACATTACTAAAAACTAAAGCTGTCGAAGTCAGACTGGGTATAATCTTCTTTGGAAACTCAGTGTTAACATGCTTAGAAAGAAAAAAACACCACACAAAAACCTCAAAAAGCAAAAAGCAAACACATACAAAAAACAACCCCACACCAACAAAGAAAAATAGTCTCCATCCCAAATGTCACACATGACATCAACTTTTTATAAGGTTCCAAGGAAGATCTGGAAAGCTACTGGCCTGCTATGCTTTTGTTTCTAACAGACAAATCAGCAGAAACTGTAACAATGGACAGAATTAGTCAATAGATAATTGCCATCTACCCATAAAAATCAGTATAGCTTCCATAAAGAGAAGGCCTGGCTTTCAAACCTATTAAAGGTCTTCAAAGATATCAAGATCAGGTGATCCAATTGATACACTGACATGGATTTTCACAACGCTTTTAAAAAAATTCCTCAAAGAATTTTAAGGAAACCGTTTAAGACAACTGTGGTAGCAAGAGAATGAAGGCTTTTGCATGGCTAAATGGTTGACTGTAAGGTATACTAAGAAATAGTAGGCAGGAGTATATGGCCACTACTTAAAGGGAGGCAGGTCACCTGTAGACCACAAGGATTCGACATACACATTAATGATACGGAAGAATATGAGCAGTGAAGAACGTTTGCTAATAAAGGTAATTATTGGAGGGCAGAAAGAGTAAGATCAGGTTTGAAGAACCACAGAAAAAGTTCTTGTCTGACCATGTGACTGAGCAATAAAATTCCACCTTAAATTCAACATAGGTAAAACTATGTAAGCTATATTCTAGCTTGACTAAAAAAAAAATAGTCTCTCAACTAATCATCGCTAGTCAGTAGTAAAGTCTCATCTTAAGATAACTCACGAAAATATCACCTCAACACCCCACAATGGTCAAAAAAGCGCATCATAGGAGCAGAGAACACCATTACCCCACTGTATAAATCAGTGGTTTGGCCTACGCTTTGAAAACTGTGTGCCCTACTCAATAAGAAAATAGGACTGGAGGCCGTTTACAAAAGAGTAATACAGATGTTCAAAGGAACTGAATGGCTTCTGTAATTGGAACTACTGAGTTAGCTAGGACTTTTTTACATGGAAAAAAGAAAATTTGGAAGCGAATGACAAATATCTATAAAAAAAGTGACACAGAGAAGATGGATATGAACAGCCTACAGCCCCTCTGAATACACGAGTCGAGATTTAGCAAACGCAGTTTGAAGTAGCCATGTTCAAAACAAACAAGAGGAGGTAAATTCTCCATGCAAATAGTATCAGATCTCCTTAGCAAGGAATCCTGACAAAGACGACTCTGGATGCAAAGGTTTACACTAGGTAAAGGAGAGACTGTACAAGCATTCAGAAGAGAGTACTGCTGAAGTTCACTAAAACTAAATTTTTAATTTACATCAAGTTCATACTTTTAAAACCTATGGGGGGGGGGGCTGACTCCATTTTTCTGATGTGTGTTATCATTTTTGGGGCACCTTGTTACAATTACTTCCTATATACAATGACGAGGCAAATAATCTGTACGTAACCACTAATCAACGCTTCCTAGTACTCTATAGAAGAATGATGTCCACTTGTAACCAAATTACCTTCCATTCGTTAAATGATGGAGACACGCAGTTCCCATTGTTCATTATACTTTCTACCCAGAAAAGATTAATGGTATTTGAATGAGCTCTAATGAGAGTATGAAAAATTCAGTATATTATTTCTTAAGCATTAATAATAGATACTGGAACAGAATTGTAACCTCAGCAAGATTCTGATTTGATAAATCACTGGAGGAAACACCTAATTTGAATCTAAAAGTGCTTAAAAATAAACAATTGATTAAGTATTCTTTGATCAGGGAATAGCTTAGAATCACGAAAAGAGTGCCTCCAGTTAGAAAACGAAAACACATTTTTGTCTTTTATTACAGCTGCCAGCCTCGCACAGAGGTGTGGTGGTCAACAGTGTCCCCTAGTGGCAAACAGAGAATAAAACACAAAAAAACATATGACGATTGATTTAACTTCCAAAGACAGGGAATCTCAAGAAAGCACACAGCAAAGCTAAAATATATTTAGATGACATTGACTGTATGAAAGTGAGGACAAGCAAAAGCTTCGCATACAGAGTTAACAAAATGCAAAAATCTTAACAATACTGTTAACAAGATCAGTGATTGAAAGAATGTTGCAGATAACTTTCCTACAACCTCAGTGCTTCATTGCTCATCTACACTGAACGACAGGAAAGGTGAGACATAGACGAGAAACACCATGCACCCAGGTCTTGTTCTGGCATGGAGAACAGACACATTCTAAGGAGAGACACCTGAACTCAGGAGCTTGAAAGCAGCAGGTTTTCTTCAAAGAGCACAGTACCCTGTGCATGACACACATGCATTAAAGCGACATCACTTGACACTGGCACCAAAAGAGGCACCCCTGGCCCCCACTCACTGCTTACTCCTCAGCTAGTATCGCTCCTGGCACCAGTTTTGACATGGCTGCACCATGAACCAGACGAGGGAATGCATCCAGGTTGAAACTTGCTTTTATTTTTAGCCAGGTTAGCTTTTAATCTGGATGTGTTTCCTTATATGTTTCACCTTGCCCACACACACATGCCTCTGCCAAAACACATTAAGACTGCGGGACCAGGACTGCCTCTTCAGTGAAAGTGTAAAACATTCATGGAGTTATCGTAGTATGTATCAACCAGTACAAAACTGGAACACATAGTTGAAAAAAACCCAGAGCAATAGCATAATAATGACTTCTACCAAAACATCATTTAAAGAGCAAATGCTTATGTGTAGCTATTGCCTTATAAAGGCAAGGTAAACATAGGACTTACAAACATCATTTACAGATTTTCCTACCTAAATATATACACCATCACCACCATTATTCCAGCGTAAATACATTTTCTGTTCAGAAACATCCCATTCACTAAACACATGCCTTTCGTGCAACAGAGAGCACTACAGCCACAGAACAAAGATAATGAAAGATATGTTTTATTATTATCTAGGCAAATATGATTTTTCTCCATTTATGAAAAATTGGATTTCTTTCTTATCTTCCTCATGTGTCACTCAATCCACTGGTGGGAAAAAAAAGAAAAAAGCTTTAAAAACAGCAAACAATTTCATAAACCTGAATTGGAAGTCGATTATGTTATCCTCAGAGATAGGAAAAAATTCTAGAGGTTTAAAAAAGCGATTTATCCACACAAGAGAAGGAATCTAATTTCTATTTATTGAGGAGTTTCACGAACTGCCAAAGTAACAATCTGTTCTAGTACTTCAAGTCAGAAGATCAATTTCCACCTAATGAGAAAACATCATCTATTGTCTTCAACCCTAATCTTTTCATTTGGGATCACAAGGAAAAAAAACAGAAGTATTGACGTGTTGAATATAAATGTCACAGTCCTGTTTTTCATAGAAGTATCTAAATAAACTATTTGTTATTTATCTCATATTTTATTTTCCTTCTGATTGAGAAATATTGCTTTAACATAATTTTTCAACCACCACAAATATAAACCAAATATTACTAATCTCAAGTACCCAACAAAATCTTCATGAGATAGAGAATTTGAGATTATGAAGGACATTTTTCAGAAAAGAGAATATAGCTGAATATACTTTCAGTAAAAATTCTATTGGAAATTTTATCAAGCAGTATATCACCTTTCTCACAGGACAGTAATGAGATAGTAGCTACATAAAAATACAAAGTTGCTATGTAAATGAAAATATAAATGTTGTTCAAGAATGGCTCACCGGCATTCTAATAGTAGGTGCATTCATGTGTCCCTACACTGCCATTGCACAGCTCTGCAACAGCCATACGGCATGTAATTATCTCCCCCTCCTGCAAACAGTCTTGCTCGAAATGAGACTTAATGGTAGGCAGAGAGATCCTGGGTAGGTCTCCAGCTAAAGCAGCATGGTAGCAAGCTGTGCCAGGACTCAACCTCCTCCGTGAATGAAACAGTCAGAAATCCTAACGAACACAAGCTGACACAGTTCTTGAAATGCCATCTGGTTGCTATTACTCAGTCCTGTTTCTTTCCTCGGCCGCAAGATCCAAGAACGATCCAGCCTTGGCCAATCTGCATGGTCAGTCCAAGCAGAGAAGCCAAGGGGGCTGCACTGCCTGCTATCGGTGCCTGCTGCCCGACAGCACCCTTTAACTGTTCGACTTCAGGTCTCCAACTCCAGATCAGCTAGGTTGGTACAGAAGAATAAGGCCTGATGCCATGGCAGTCTCTACTGGAAGCACATTGCATGGAAACCTTTCCTAGTCTTTTGTGACTAAGGACAAGTATAGTCTTTGGGAGATGCTGCATGAAATTTGTCACCTGAATATTAAACAAAAAAAAAAAAAAATGTTTTGCTTCTTACTCTCTAAAAGAAACAGGGACTTGTCAGATTGGCAGTAGCTGACAGTATTCATTGGATTAGAGACTCTGACACTCCATGCTAACACCAGCAGGATATCAAGCTTTAATAGCTCTGCTAGCAACTTTTAGAAAACTTTACAGCTCTAATAGTCAAAAGCCTCCTTCCATTTTTCAAACTAGATGTACTGATGGCCAGTTTACCCCAATTTTTCTTCTACCAGTGTTGCTATCACTGGACTTAAAAAGCTGGTCTGCCCACACACCCCACAAATGTTTATAAACAGCAATACTGTTCCCTCCCTTTCTTCATTTTACTAGTTTAAACAAACTATGTTACTATCTTCCATAGCCTGGACCATTCTAATTGTTCTCCCTCTAAGCCTGTTTCAATTTGTATTCATGAAAGTGTAGTAACAAAACCGAAACATGGTACTAATGTTGTCATATGTTTAACTGTAGATTCTGTGACTGACCATGCTGCTAGCGCTCTTGACACTTTACAGCCTACAGTTCGTGGAGTATAAAATTAACTACATGAATTAGTCCATATTCTAATTGAGATAGACAAGCAAGTTTTCTCCCATGTCACCTTTCACACTTCAGTTCAGGATTATAAAACAAATTCTTAATAGTCTTAAACCCTAAATGTGTGAATTTACAATTTATACTGAATTAATTACATCCCTACACATTAATCCTTTTTTTTCAAAATATTCTGATCCTCCTTCGTATTTAAAGTGACTCCCACCTTTTACTACCAGATTTCATGAGTAGTCTGATGAGTAGATTATAAAAATTATGAGATCAGTCCCAAGATCGGTTTTTAAGTAGTGCTGATACTTTTCCATCCTAAGTTACTTGTTCATCATGCCCATTCACATTCCTCAATTAAGAAGCTGTGTTCCCCTTACTGTCCCTTATGTAGTCTCTGCTTCAGTTTCAGTGATTTCCTATCATCAAATACTGGGGTTCAGTTAAAATATATTGCATTTTCTTGTCATTTTTCTTACAAAGTGTTTTAGTATGAACTGCACCAATAAATCTACATTTCAACTGTTCAATCACATCATATGTTTAATTACTTCTTTCCTCAAGTTATGGTCTAGAGCTTTACACACTGCTGAAATCAAGGTAACAAGTTTTGAGCTGCCTGAACCACTTTCTTCCTATTCTTAAATAAAGGTGCTACAGATAAGGAACTAAATTTAGTACCTTCCCTTATCAGTGAGATCAGCACTATCTATCCCCTTCTTGTGTTCAGGACACAGTATTACATTTGTTCATTAGTTTAATCCAGGGTTTGTATGTACTACCTTGCTACATTTATGTGCATGCATTTTAAACAGATATTTAGAAGGCCACAGATTTATTTTAAATTAATTACATTTTTCATTAAAACCCACAAATAATAGGGGACTACTTTCCTAAATCTCAGCCTAATTGCACATAGAGAGCATTAGCAACCACTTTAACACAACCAACTATTTATTGAGATGAATCCAATCAATTAATAGACTCTACTAAACTTGCTTTCACTAATCGTCAGGTGACACCACAAAGGTACTTAAAATTGAAGTTGTCTCTTCATTTAACTGTCATGTCCTCTCTTCTGCAATAAGGATATTTCATTTTCTCATACAGCATTTTCAGACACTAAATTTCTAATTATAGTATCTATATTTTGTTTAAAAATTGCACAAAGTGCTCCAAAGATGCTTGACAAATTATTAAATTCAATCTTAACATAAAACTGAAGAACACGTTTCCACTACATATGAAATAACCATTCATGTTAAGTGAGTTCCTTCCTATGAATTCCGTCTACGCAAAATTTCCTCAGACAATTCTCATTTCTACAATACACATCGTGAAATTTACAAATACAGGGCGCAGAAATTGCATTTTAACTTAAAATTGGGGGAGGAAATGATTCCTTGGGTTTATGTTCTTATGTGCATATATATAGCATTAATGCACAACTATTTAACAGGACATCTCCCAGACTGTAAAACTGCGGTTTCTTCTGTCTGCATTGATACTTGGCCAGGGGGAAACTTGAAAAGTAAAATCTAGGCAAAAAGGGCATTATCACAGGCAGAACAGTTATACAACACCTGCTTCTATTTTTTTCTTTCTGTCCAAAACGAGGCTTGTTCAAAGCAAGTGTTACATCATAGCTCCTCTTCTCTGCAAATACGTACTTGTATGATTACTGTTCAAGAACATCCAGACACAACAGGCCAAAAAATCTCAGATTTCAGACCTCTCAGCATTCGACATAAGCTTCTTCCAGTGCTGCGTTTTAACTGTCACTGCCTCAGCTCACATCTCAAACCTTCTCCACCAGTTTCAATAAACCAGCATCATACAAGCACAGCTTTGCTAAGTCTCTGCACTGCGGAATAAGGCAGGTCAAACAAAAGAGTATGACCTCAAAGCCTTCCATTGAAGCACTGGGAATGAACTCGACTCTGGTTAGCCCTTTCAAGATAATCTAAGTCAAGTATAGACACATATTGACATAGCAGTTCTGCCATATTCAAGACACTGTTAGAATAAACGCCATAGTAATGAGCAAGGCAAAAATACTGACATTTACACCGTAGTAGTCATAGCGCTCCTTTTATACTCTCATTGTTTACTTTTCTCCTTACATAAAGGCTCATTTTTCCCTAGAGAGATGTTATAAAATTCAAGCTGCCTGAAAAGCTAATAGACGTATTTAAAAGTTAATTGGTTTAATTTCAGAATCTGGTCTTCCGCTATTTCTCTATCTTCTAGGAGCAGATCCGCAGGGAGAAACAGCTGACTACACATATTCCAGAACTTTTATTGGTGTTTTAACTGTGGACTAGATCTGATCCCCAGGACTGAAGGCCTGTTTGTGGCTGGTGTGCATTACGTGCAACCCCGGAGCTCATCTTCTGGTGTGGTTTCATCTAAAAGGAACACAGTTTCTGTGTTTTCAAACCACCCCGTGATACAAGGCAAGACACAGCACACATGGAGGATCAAATTTGCTTCAAAGGGTACCCTGCTGATCCTCTTAAAGACTAATGTAAATGCACTCTACAATTGCTCCCTAGCAGATCCTCTTTTTGCTTGCAGTACTGGTGTTCAATGACCAAAGTACCAATAAAGTTTCTCTTAAATTCAATAGAGTCTTCAACTCTTTTTCTGCTATCTGCAGCCAGTATGAAAGGTACCAGCACCAAGAGCATCCCCACATCACATTGGACAAGCAAGAGGAGTTATTCTGTGCCTGTGCAGGACCTCTCAGTGAGGACTCCCACCAAGTATTAGTCACCACTAACTCCATGATCTCCCCATCATAAGACTGTTTCCTAGAGAGCAAATCAATTTTGTGGCGTGAACTAAAGACTTGAGTTCTTTCTGGTATTCACACCCCTCCCTAAAGTGCTGATCCCCAAACTGGGCACTATAATCCAATGTTATCTCTCCAGTGCCTATCACAGAGAAGGGGTCACTTCCTCTCCACTCAAAATTCCTCATAATTACTACCCACAATGATTTGCAAGTCTTCTAACAATCGCTGCTTTCTAAGACAGCCTTTCTTTTGCCAACAAAGCCTGCAGTCTTTGTTCCCAGATCACTTTACATTAAGTGATATTAAGACAATTTTCTAAATTATTACTTTGAACTGGATGATTTAGAGCTATTTTAAATGAAACTATCCTCCTTAACTTACCATACAGTGACTCTTTTTATTTTACCTGGAAATTATATCAGGAAAAGTTATATGAAATAACTGAGTTTTTTTTATAAAAATGTTGTTTAATATCAGAAAAAAAATTGGTCACTGGAAAAATCTCCAATTAAGCACTTGCCTACTGCATATCTTACAGGTATTTATATTTTTTTTAATTCCTTCCGTTAAACAGAAATTAGCAGGCTAGTTATTTCCTTTACATGATAGTAAATCAAGCTCCTTAAAGAAATCAAACAATATGTCTATCAACAAGACCTGTAATATTACTTTTAAAAAGCATACAACACATTCATAGTTGTTCGCAGTATTTTCAGCACGTCCAAAGATAGCCTACTTAACCCTTTTAAAAATGTGGAACGGTTTACAGTCCTTTTAGTCATCCCGAATTTTTAAACCCATTACAGAAGTTAACAGTTTTGAAGTCTTCTCTGCTCATTTACAGCATGAGACAATCCAAGACACAGTGTTCCTGGTATCAATGTGAATTTGCTAGCTGTAAACACATATTGGCCAAAAGGTAACATCTTTCTATCAACTACCTTTTTCAACTTCTTAAAATGGTCAAATAGTGCAAGAGACATTGCTTACGCCTCAGCCAAATCCCCATTTCTTTTTTACCTGTGCTTAGCAAAGAAAGAGAGAGCAAGTCGGTAGTTTTAAGACATTTTTGTTTTCCTCCCTGAGTTACAACCACAGCCTGTATCACCAGGCATCAACACATACTGCTTCAGAATATCCAGGCAGATTAGCCAGTAACGGGAGAGCATAATATGATGTAGTACTCATAAAAGGGATCGCTCTTCAGGAAAAGCTTCAGCCTCCTTTATGTTGCCTGAATATTTTAAATTAATCAGATTTCAAGTAAATACTAAATTTTCTTCCTGTGAGTACTTCTAAGACCAACCGTCTCAGAAACATTTAACATTATTAAACATTATTAACATGATTAAAAATAATACTTTTATTGTTAATAAAAAGTGCATTTAACAAGCACATTTTTGTTAAATGTACTTTTTGTTCAAAATAAAAGCATTACTATTAAATTATTTGCTTTCCAAGTCTCAAAGCTTTTATTGTCACGGCATTATTCTATACTTCTACGACAGCTAACTGCAAACATCTACAAGATCCTCCTTCCATAAAATGTATCTAGTAACTGGAGGACCCTACCTTTTACTCAAACCAATTATTCTATCCCATAGCATACAGCATTCTCTTTTCTCAGAATAGATGTCTCAATGTGACATTTTCTTCAGAGATGCTATCTCCACAATATCCACAAGATGTCCCCAGCGTAAAAGAAACCCTATGCTTAATAAAACATCAAATACCCTTTTTACGTTCTGAACCATGGATTTTGTTTATTGAACGTCTCAATGCAGTACAATGATTTTTTTTTAATATACGGACTAAACATACTCAAAAAAAACCCAAAAGGTGAAAGAAAAAAAAAAGCCGTAAAATTCTCTTCAAAAACACTGAAATCAAGACCCTACTTCAGCCACTTGGTTTGAACTACCAAGCACAAGAAAAACTTGGCAGACAGCAAGAGTAGTAAGGTAAGCAGAAACATTTATGATTCCAGCGTTGCAAATAACCCACGTAGAAAATATTGTCAGCTTAGAAACTACAGAATAGATAGATGTAAATTAATAAATAGAACAGAGAAGCAAGCAGTCTATCAGAGAGCTTAAGGAAAGTCTGGTGTTGTTTTGTATCTAGTAAGGAAAAACAATTATGTATCCACACCAGTTCATCTGTCACAGAATTAAAAACAAATAAATAAATTGAAATCTATATAGGTTCAGTGAAAACCCAAGGAACAATGAAGCAAATTATCTGCATATAGTCCTGCTCACTGTAGGAAAGAATAGGAAACTAGTACACACAGAAATGCTAGATGAAAAGAAGGTACTAACTGTGGAAGTTAGAGTTTGAATTTTATTTCATTCTCAAAACTTCTAAGGAAGTTTTGTGCACTCTAAATGAAGGTCTAGCCTAAAAAGCGTTTCCAAAGATTCATAACTCTTCTCATTTTGTACACAGTCATCTGAGATTGCAAGGAATCAATGCACAAATAAAAGGGTGATATTCTTGTTGCAAACTTTATTCACAACCTCCTTACAGAGATTGAGCTTTCAGGATCTTTTTTTGTGCACAACAACCATGAAAGGTTCTAAATGACTCAGAAACAAGTCTGCACTGTTTCCATTCACCAACCATACTGCTAACCCACTTCCTTTCTGTGGGTGCACTGACTGCCTTTTAATGAACAACTTCATTAATAATTAAGAAATGTATTAAAACTCATGGTGTCTTTGGTCTAATGGGTGTGACAGCTAATAGGAGTAAAAAAGTCATTTCCTTTGACATGCAAAAAGAAACAGCAATAAAACAAAAGTAGAGACAGGAACTAACGGGAAGAGGTCATATCAGCTAAGTAATCTGGAGGTATTTTAACATTTCTTTTAAGAGAAGAATAGCAATTTCAATGTATAGCAAGTTAATCCAACTGAGACATCTAATCGGAGTGGTAAAGCATAAAAAGAAAAAAATTGACAAACGTCTAGCATCTAGTAAGCAAATTAAACATTTAGGATCTTAAATAACTGTTACTTATTAAAGATCAGTTATTTACGGTACTGGAAGTAAAACAACAGCACGTGCTTACGGTACCTCCATTACTCCACAATACGTGTCCACACAGACTGTCCTGTACCATCGTAAAAAAAGAGCTTACCTTCCTTTTTCATTGAGAGGCTATACAAAAACACACAACTAAAAACCAGACAGTGAATACTTACTTTAGGAAGTACTAAAAATACAATGTGATGATGTGACACTAAGAAAGGGGGAAAGAAAAATCAAATCTAGCTAAACATTACAATAGGAAATTAGGTTATGGAGGAACTTAGTCTTCAGAAGTGCTCACAACTCTGCCATTATTTTCTTCAAGTTAATGATCCAAAAAGAAGAACACCCACCACAAGAAAAGTTTAGGTCAGATATTTCCGCAATATCTTCAGACAGAAAGAATCAAAGCTGCGATCCTTTTATGGCATTAAAGTACACCCATCGAGGTCCACACAAAAATTTACTCCAGAAATTATTTTTTAATTTACATTTATTCTTTAAAGATGCTAATATGCATACTAGATAGGATGCATTAAAAACGGTTATTTTAAATATTAACTTCATTTCAGATAACAAAATCTTACCTTGCCAGCTATCATTGCAAACACACAGCTTCTCGCCTGTCAGATCACAGTACCCATGATCTGGACTGCCACAGTTGGCTTTACAATATGGAATATCACAGGCTTCTCCTTTCCAATACTTGTCACACTCACAGTACACACGGCTTGGTACGGACACACTGGTTGTACACTTTCCATGTTCTGAGCAGTTATTAGGACAAGAATTAATTCTGAAAAAAAATACGTAAAATACGGGAAACAAAACCACTGTCATCCGCTTGGCTTGTTATCGGACAGTATTTCAAAAGTATTTGTTAAAGTAATTCTTTTTTTTCCTGAAAAATTTCTATGTACTGATAAAACACAAGTTTAATTATGATTTTACATGCAAGTGAGCTGAAAAGGTGTTCATCCAGGCTTATATACACAGTCTGTGATGCAGTTGGGATCACAAACATCTTGTACTTTCAGAGGTATTGACATTAAGCAGAAAGACAGGCCCTGCCTGGATGGACCATCATCTAAATTATTGTGTGTTCCAGTACAAGTACTCTTCCCTCATCCTCTTCAAACTTGTTATCTCTAGGATCATCCACGCTGGAAGTGACTGTGAGCAGTAACCCTTAAACTCTCCACAACAGGCATACAGTTAAAGGGTTTTCCTGAGTGGCTTTGGTCCATACTATACAGCAACGTCTAACATCCAAGGAGAATAAAATTGGAAAAACACAAGATGGTTAATATTCCGAAGCTACCAAAAAGCAGCACTTCATGCTTTGAATCCTTAATAACAGGTCCACCTTAACCTTGCCTCCTTAACTCTGCAGTCAGAGATGCAAACAGAGGAAAGATTAGCCTGCAAAAAGTCTGTGACAGCTATGGGATTTAGCATTTCTGTGATACACCCTACCAAACAATGAGATCACAGGCAATTGGACTCTGCAAGATTATGCAAGCTGGTTCTGCAAGTGCAGGCAATTCCCTGGAGATGAGAGGGATGGAGGACATTGAAGTATGCAGATCTAAGAGATTTCAGAAACAGAATATGGATCTCAGGCAGTACACACCTGATGAAGTCCAAAAAGGACATAAAACCTTTTCTGACAACTCATTGCTACAAACTACAAACCCCTGATGATAACGCAGACTGCTCCCTGTAGGTGTGTGAGGTGGGTACCATTCATAGCCTTCCCTGCTCGTACTGAAGGAAGGAAGAACTGAAAAAGTTTGTGAGGAATCGTTCAAGACTGGCCTTTGGCGAAACGAAGCTGTAGTAGGAGAGTCAGAAGATGTGTTTTCATTTTCTAAAGACTCACATCTCAAAGGACCGATTCTGTTACACAATCAAAAAAGAAAATTCCATGTCTGAACTGCAGATGTCCCACAGGTTTGGCCTAGTAGCACGCATGGTATTAAAACCCTCGATGGCATTAACTGCTGTACACCACAGCTGTGAGGAACCTCTACCCCAACTTCACAGGGAAAGCATTCTGCAGGAAGGTGAATAGTTTAGTCTTTCCAGCAACAGAGATACCAGTTTAAAAGCAGACATATTCCTACTGCAATGGATTCATTAAGGATTGAAACAGAATGAGAAAAACCGAACTGGCAGAGTTGGAAGCAGGTTGCCTGACTCCAAGGAACACAAAATTTACTCGGAGAGTTCTGGAATAACTATTGTTGTTTGCAACCGGCATTTTAGTCACAGATGCTGTGTTCTGTCTTCCTCAAAATAAAGGAACATGAGTGGTCCATCAAGATGAAGTCAAAGATGAAATCAGAAACTGCTTTGGGTTACTAAACCAAGGAAGAGAGAGGGTAACAGAAGTAGAGTGCAACGGATCAGTGACAGAAAAAAAAATAAGGCAGCCATAAAAAGCAATTGTAAGTACTTCTTTTGGCATTAAAAAAATATTTTAAAAGTATTCATCACAACAGAAGAAACAGAAGAACAGAGTACAGAAAATTTTGTGAGTTACATATGTAACAAAATTAAAAACTGGCAGTTATTTCATTTATTTTAAATGTTCCAAAAAATTAGGTAACGATATGTAACATGTGCCACATTACCAATTCATAAAAGAATGCAGAGCACATACACTCATTTCTTAAGAATGCCATGTCACACTGCTATTTGCTCCCAAGACATACAAAAAAGCGCAATAAAAGCTTCAGGGATAACTTTAAAATGTATCTAATTACAGTAGAGAAGTCTGCATTTTACTGATGGCAACTGACAAAAATAAAAAATACCTAGTCTTCTAGACTGCCATTTCCAATACAACATATTTAGTGAGGTTCCAAAACTTTGAATAGCTATTTTTTTATCTGGTAGAAGGTGGGCAAACTGCTGCAAATCACAGGAACAATCTTTCCAGACAATTTAACAAAGACCTCTGACAAGAGTAAAGCTACAGTCAGAAGCAACAAATAGGAATTTAAAATGAATAAAGAGCATGACAAAAATATTACATGTGCTTCCACACTTGAAATGCAGTGCTGGCCACTGCATCCCAAAAATTGGTATTTCAGAATCCGAAGGAATTCAAAGTAAGGAACAAGAATATCTTCAATCATGGGAAAACTATCACATGAAGAAACAGGTTCAACAGGACCAAGCAATCCCCTCTCGAATCAAATCATCCAGTATCAAGAGACATCGCATCATGTGTCACAAGCATGTCCCAAATGAAACAGAAGTTGCAATCAACAGCTGGTGCATATAAGGAGGAAAAGGCTGTATGTTTAAAGCTGCTGACACAGAAGAATGGACTGCAGGAAAGCAAACATAGTTATACCAGACTAAACTTTGCCATCAGAGAATCTAAAAGACAGACAGTCCAGATAAGAACTATGAGTGCAGAACGTAGACCGAGATGGACAATAGGAGGGGGAAGTACCTGAAGAGAAAAGAAAGGGAATAAAACCCTTACGGCTGGTACAGCAATAAAAGTAAGACTTTGATGAAGGTGTCAAAAGCCACAAAAGTACATTCAGCAAGAAAAATCAAGCAACAGATGATCCTAGTTCAAGAGAAGGGAATTCACATGACAGCAGATATAATCTTCCTTCTATTCCATATAACAACTACATGTGTTGGATAAATACTGAAAGGGATACATTCTAGTTCCATATGGCGTAGGAAAAACTTACTCTTGGAAGGCCATGTGGCTTCACTCAGAACAATATACTTTGTCTCCTTTTCTTTTTATTTTTTATTTTTAAACTAGTACCTTAATGACAACTCATTACAACCCCAGCTCCATGGTTTCAGAAACATAGCACTAAGCATAACTCATATGCTATTAATAAAGTCAATAGGTGAAGACTTTCCCTGGGTTTGACATTCTCCTGAAAGGAATGATTGGCTAATTAAAAAAGTAATTAGTTATTTAAAAAAACAAAACACCCAAACACTTACGAGTAAAAAATGTTAAATCCAGTTAGGTTATAAGCAGCATCACTAAAAAAGTGTAGCAATGCATATCCAGATGTAGTAACTACTTCAGGAACAGTTTCATTTCCACGCACTTCAGGGACTATTAGACCACTGGAAAAGAAAGTGAGAATAATTGTTTTAATCAATTTTGGGGAGAGGGGAAGGAGAAAAAAAAATAAAAGAGTTGAAGTTAGCTGTTCTGGTTTTTAATTATATAAACAAGATAACTCATAAATCTCATTTTTCAAATTCCTTTTAAAAAACAAATAATAAAATATATATAAAACTTGTCCATGTCTCTGCAAAGTAAGGTAGCGCTTTCCAGGAAAATAAAACAGACATCCTCCCTCACACAGTAATGCAAAAATACACTTTAGATTATTCTGAGGCTACTTTTACTGTTGGTGTAATTTCTAAAAATTATTTTAACTTGGGAAAAAATATATATCCTTCAGACAGGTGCTTAACTCTTACTGCCTTTCAGCATGAATTCTATTTCCACATAATATTTGCACCTTTAGAACTTTATCTCATTAAAGAATTTCAAACCTGGAAAGTATGCTAATTAAGTAATTTCCATGAAAAGGCAATTTCCAATGGAAAATAAAATACTTTTTAAAACTTCAGGAAGAAGTTGTCAATCTTAAACAAAGACTGAAGTAGGAAAAACAATATATTAAAACACTGGGAAAAAGGATCACCTGCATAAAACAGTGCCACATCACAAATATAAATTGAAAGTTACAGGAATCCTAAGGAAAACACTAGCAGCCAATAAACTGAAAGACATTTAACATAAAGAGGAACCTCCTCTTTCCTTCCGTTCATGCTACAAGTCAGGCTCCTGAAAAACAGCTAGACAGATTTAACAAATACAACTTTGGGAGGGGGAGAATACACAAGTAGTTACATGACAATTCAGGAGAATTAGGAGTGAAGGTGGTGCAATTGCTACAGCTGGGCAGGAAGGAGGGATGCCCTGAGCTTTGTTCCCTGAGGAAAAAGCACTATCATTTACACAACTAGTATTTCTTAAACTTCAGCAGTATCATCAGTATTCCACAGCACAAAATGAAGTACAAGTTTCTGCCCCGCAGAGTATGTGTGTATATACACACACAAATAGTTTCTGGTTTGTTGGTTTTTTGTTTTTTTTTTTAGTATAGCTTTGCACTCAATGGATATCCCATGATAAAACTTTTATTGACTTTAAAAGATCAGGATCCCACACCTTCTCTCAAGTCCACTTGCACAGAAAATTCTTCCTGGAATGTTTTCCAAAATTTTAATGGAAGGGTAGGAATAAACCAACTGAAACACTTCAGTAAAGTCCAGAAATGGAGGAAACAAATGTTAAAATTCATATACCGTGCTTTTTCTCTCTTAGACACATAGGAAACACAGCGCATGGACCTAATTCTTTACCTCAATGGTTTATTCTCATTTGAAAGGCAAATATTTAGTCTTTATTGAGGATTAGTTGTTATGCTCCTTGTTTATTGTTGTTGATGTTGTGTTTATTTCTAAACCCTGCTACAAATACTATGATTCTAGACAACACATATTAACTTGAAAAGATTTAGTTGTGTAGCAATTCTCACAAGCCAATGATACCACAGCAAAAAAAAAAAAAAAAAAGAAATTCCATCATTTCAGTTGACAGGAAATTTGAGCTCTCCTCCAGGACTTTGAAGAATTTGATAATTTTGCCTGCTATGAGTTAGTCACAATGATGTCCAGTTTCACAATCTAGGCTTACATGTTACAAAATTACTGCTCAAGATATCCTTTGTATCAAAGGCCCTCAACAAGTCTCTTCATTCCTGGTACAGAAATGTAGAAGGCATTTAGCAGCCATTTTTTTTTTGTAACTTACACATAGTGCAACATTGCCTGAGTCACAGATTGCAATTCTCCCTTAAGCAGGATCAGATACTGACACTATTGCCCAGTGCCACACTTAATGCTCATTGAAACTCAGGAGTCACTATTGGAAAGCCTACTGGAACATACATTACTGATTGACTGTCTATGATCATTAACACTCCATGCAATGTCAGCATTAAGTACAAGCCAGGTAATGGATTTATGCTATGATCATCTAACCAAAAGAGTAGTGTTTTGCAATTTATTCTAATGTAACTTTAAATACATATTCCCATGATATCAACAAAAGAAAACAAGCTATTTAACAAATTAAATCCTCTAATGTTATTTTTTTCCCTGCAAAATAAAGATGTCCATATGTAACTACTTGGACTAAAAGGGAAATAAAGACACTCACCTAAATACAGCTATTAAAGGTGCATATATTGAATCTCCATCATATACATACATATGGTCCCAACTACATTCTGTGGCAAAGTGATTAAATCTTAATCTTAGTATTGCATTTGGGCTGGGAAAAAAAAACAACAACAACAACAACAAAATCATTACATTGGTTTTACATTGATGTAAAACTTTATTTACAAAATTATTGAGCTCATAAGATAAAGAACTTTCAACAAAATTGATCACACCAGCATAACTATTAAAACATTTTGAGTACTAACTAAATATTTCAAAGAGTTAAATAGCAAAAATTCAGGGCAAACAAATATCTTACTTCATCTCAGAGAACCTTAAAAACAGCATCTTCAGACCAAGTCTAATAATCCCTAAAGTTAACAAGAGACTTAACTTCACCAGGCTTTATCAGTATTCAGAACCAAAAATTTCGAGCAATTAAAATATCCCAGTTTAATATACTAGCTTTACTTTGTAATTTCAGGACTATGCAGCTTAAAGAGTCTTTCAAGACAAAACCACCTACACACCTTCATTGCAGTATTGTACTCGTGGCTGAAAATAAAAAACTTAAAATGTAAATTTAAAATAGCAAGCAAGTACAAGCTTCCCCCCTATCTGGGGAGTTCAGATTTCACCACTTTTTGGTAGAGATCCAGATGGGGACTGTAAGATTTCTGAAAGGGGAATTTCCTCATATGACAAAATTAGCAGACTCCCAGGTATATTCCATACAACACGCTGATGATTTTATTTCATTTTTTTTTCTCCCCTATTGACAGGCTTGAGTGCCATTTGTTACTTTGGAAAACACATGCTTTTTTGTGAGAGATCATTTGGAGAGGTCTTTGTTCATTTTTTTGAAAGAGAGTATTTTATACATATGTGACTTCCCTGTGTTTTGACACTTTGCACTATGTTACTGGGTGGCTTTACTCTTCCACGTACTGTGCAGCATACTGTTTCCCCCAGCTACCCTCTCTACCATCTCCTGCAAAGAGGAAAAACAGAGCGAAGATCAACTTCAAAGCAGAGTTTGCATACAGTCCTGAGGCACGTTTCCACTTCAGCATAGTGAACCAGCTTGGGTAACAAGCGAAGTCTAGCAGTGTCAGAAAGATATTCAGCTGTAGCCTAGTCGCTTAAATTTTGAAGCTTCTACTGAAATGATTTTGTAAACTACCTGTAATTTCATCGCTGTTGTGTTTAAATTACTATCTGCATATAAGCAGACCAAATTAGATCACATAGATCATTACTGAGCTGCAACAACAGAGCAGACATCTAAAGTAATTGAGATTCTAACAATATGGAAATACAGAAGGGGCAATTTTCTTCTAGAACATTAGTAGAACTCAGACCTAGCTAAATTCTTCAGCAAAATCCTGACCCATACCCTAAGAGAAAGAAGTAAAGAAGTCCCACTGAAATTTAACAAATTTGTGCCATTAACAGTTAGTTGTACTAGTGCATATATCTCATTATTTCTTTGTGCATGTTCGTGTGTTTCTGGTGCTGCATAAACCGAAAAATCAGCAACAGACATGACACATCTAAGCTGTATAAAACTGAAGGCACAGTACGATTTTAAAATTAAGTACATGAGGAAAACTAAAATGCAAAAGAAAATACATTATGGAAGTACTAACTTTTGAGCAACATGTAACTGAATAATTATCATTAGACTGGAAGCATTCTGCACTTCAAGCCATTCCCGATTTATCAGTGCAGACTAAGATAATGGGTTAAATAAAAGGATTTTGTAACCACATTTGGAACTTATGTAAAGGTACTCAAACAGGGAACAAATTTATCACAGGGTTTGGAGAGCTTGCGGCACTGGCCAGATTCCAACATCAGCCTAATTTTTGCCAACAACTTGAATGGGAATGGAATTTGGCCAACTCTGAGCAATCCTGAAAATCCTACTTCAACTTTTTTTTTTAAATCTTTATAACATTTAAACAAAAACAAATGCACAAAACTGTTTATATTGTATGCAGATGCAGTTTCTACTTGAGGAGTTGCTTAGATCTCTAAAATACACAGTACCAAACTGTCAGAAAATTTAAGCCATGAAAATAATACTTACTATCCTTCAATTAACCATGTGCATTTAGTTTTATATTTATAATTTATTGGTCCATCTGTTAAATATCCAGAAGGTTCTGTTAACCTACAAGAGAAAAAACAGTGCTGTAATAAACTAGAGACAACAGAACAGATAACTTCAATGTGCCAAGAGATTCTTTCTGGATGGAAAGGAAATTGAGGGGGCGGGAAGAGTTAAGTCTCTCCATATTTCTTGTCACACTATTTTTGCTCATAAAAACTAGAAATCTGATTATTCTGTATCATTTATTTGCTTTCTTCCCCTAGGCAATCACAAGAATTCTAATTTTTCTAATTTATTAGCATGCAAATACTACATATCATTTAAATTATTCTTCACACGACATGGATCAAAGCCAATGTAAAGGGTTTTTTTGTTTAAGAGTATTTTGGTTTGGTTTGCTTGTTTCTTTTGCCATTGCCTTGCATCTTACTTATGAAGTTAGACCACAGCAGCAGTGGGAAAACTGTTCTAGATCGCAATAAATTAAGAGATAAACTATAAATTTAAATAAGCACATCTGCCAGCCTGTCCCTCTCATTCCTGGTCAGCAATGAGATGTGGGAAAGCAAAACAACACTGAACTAGGCAGAAACTAAATAAAATGCACACTAACAGCTATGAAAGGACAGAACAAAATGTCAGCATAGCCCAGTATCCTGTCTCTGACAGTGGTCTACAGTGGACAGCCAGGAAAGAATTTAAATCCCTATAGATACTCCCCGCAGGGTTACACCACCTTCAGCAACTTGCAGCTCAGGGACATTCTCAGCCAGAGGTTATGCCTTTGTACTGGTTTTGGGTTAATTGTTCTCCCAGAAGTTTGCCCATGTAGATTTGCAGCATCTAGAACATCCTGAAGGAATGATTTCTGCACATACAAGAAGAGATATCGCAACGGATTTTGTCCTGAGCCTACCTCTTGACAATGTCATCTGACATCTTTAGCTCTGGTATTGGACGCAAGTGAACCATGAATCTGTACAGTAGTAGAACAATGATTTCCACTTTGTTCTCTATTCCCACTTCACATTTTATTTGCTCTTTCAACAACTACTATGCTGACATTTTAAACACAACTAGATGCTATAACTTTTTTCTGAGTGATAATAGATAGTTCAAGATTCATTACATATAGAAAGTAATTTCAGGTAGCAATAGAACCTTTTTCCTCTCTTCATATATACTACTTCACACTAATCTATACAGACTGATAAAATGGCAGATGAAATTCAATAATCTATTAACATAAAAGCTTTCTGAAAAGAGCTTAATATCTTCAGCACACTATAACTTCACTACTTTACCCCATTTTGAGCATCCTTTATGATTATGTTGTATAGTTCAGGTTTTAAACAGATATTTCTGGTGGCCTTATTCCACTGGGAAAACTGACCATCCTACTCTTTAAAATGTTACAACTATGACAACAATTATAAATACATACTCAGAAACACTAATTTCTTTCCCTATAGTACGGAAAGACAATCATTAAGAGTAAGTATCACTGAATAAGAAAAAAGAAGCAGTTCAGTTTCGTTTCAGTTTTTTTAATAAAGCCATAGACTAGATCTAAGTCCAGAAGCAATGTTGATCAAGCCGACCAAGTCACAGCTACATTTTCTCACCAGAAGTCTAGCTGAACAGGAATTCAGCATCTGCTATGCTAGTAACTTGTAAGCTGTATACACCAATTTTAAAAACATTCACTACGACTACTGCAAATTATTTACATTTGAACTCATATCAAACACTAATTGCATACTAACAGAAGTCTATAGTTCCAAACATAAAAATATAAACATGTGGAAAGGCAATAAAAACAAGGGAGAAAAAAGAATTATTTATGAAACAAGGTCTGTGCAAACTCTTAGGTTTTTAAACTAGTTTCTTCACCTGTCCTGTAAGCACTGGTGTCAGTTTGTTAGGCACATTGTAAGCCACTCTGTTCTAGTTGTTGGTGGTTTGAATGAATCTTTACCCACGCTTTGCTTTTGATGAAATGGGACAAAGTTCTCTAACGTGGGGAGCTGTCCAAATAATGGTACTTCTCAAGGCATAAAAGTAGTATCACTAACAGATTTTATGTTTCTGAATAAAAAGACGCGAAACAGACAAACAGCTGGTAGCATGAGCAACAGACTGGGAGGAAAAAAAAAAACAACTACTATATACTTCAGTCAGCTGAGAGAAAATTTCCCTAATAAAACCCAATATATTGAGCTGGTCCTAATGCTTCAGTACACCACTCCCCAAGAGCAATGGTTCTTGGGAAGTGCTACACAAATGCTGGTGTAGCTCATAAGCAAAGCAGTGACTGATGAAGCTTGGCTGGGAACTCCCACTCCTGCCTCGCTGCACGCTGGACAAGCCGCAGCCGTGGCCACAGGGACAGGCTAACCAAGCTCCTGCCAGCTGCTCTCCTGCAAGTCAGTGCCTGGCTGCAGAAAACTTTTGCTTGAAGAAAGCAAAAGACACAGGCAGTTTAAGTTTATAGTATTTCTTTTTGTTGAGAAATATCAACTTTACCTAAAGGTATACTTTCACATTTATATACGCAAGAAATAGGTTTTCAGGATATTTCTGGTTTCTTTACATATTAATTACATTGTTCAGACAACGCTGAACATGATATCAACTTCCAACTTAGTGGTCTAAGTTGTACATCACTGATTTTGAAATCAAGCTGATACTGATGCTTGGTCCCTAGCAGAACCTTAGCAAAGCTGATTATAAGAACAGCCCCCATGTTTGAGCGTGTGCTAGATTGAAGGCATTAATTATTTTGGAAAAAAGGTAGTGATGCATAAAATTCCAACCAAAATAATTTAGTGCTGTCATATGGTTTATATACAGATGTAAAGTCTTCTATAGCAAGCCACAGAACATTTATTTTGCTGCAAGAAGTGGGAAATATCTTAAGTACTCATTTGCAGTCATGACCTCTGCCTTCTTAGTAGCTGTATATTGCAACGGAGGTGACTTACAAGAGTTGGTTCCATTAGTCAGCCCTTTGGCACCAGTAAAGTGCAAACCATTTCCATTTTGACCTAGGCTGATAATTTTTTGATAAACAGTTTCTTTCGTGAGCGTAGATAGCCTTTGAAACAGCTATTGCGCTTTGGTGAAAAAGTAAAGAATAAATAAAAGCATGACATTGCTTTGTAGTAATGGTTGTGGAAAATGGTAACATAAAGGGGCTGTTCTATTTAAAATAAACACGTAGCAAGACAGACGGGTACTACTTTATTGAGTCATACCAAGAACTTTTCTGTATCATTTTTCTTTCCAAACATTATCAAACCCCAAATCCCATAAATCACACATAGACAAGCAGTACTACTCTTACCAAATCAAGGGCAATGTTCTCTACCATATAAAGCCAGGTATTCACAGGCACAGTTTTCCTCTGGGACTAACAGTGATCCTGTCAAATAATCAAACTCCAGATGAGCCATCGTGACTACATACTCTTTAGTCGCAGAAGTGGCATAGCCAGAACGATGGTTATGTACTGCACCCCACTCCCTGCTCATTGCTGAGCGGACAGCCTGAACAATTTGTGTAGCCTGCTTAAGCACCACAGGTTTAATCACACCTAGACTCCAGCTTTCTAAACAGAATGCACAGGGGGACAGCTGATGTTGTATACTGTAATTTTAAATTGCATACCAGCATTCATAAACACAACAATATTTTTTTAGTTGGCAGGGTTATAATCAAAACCTATAAAGAACTAAAGACGCATGCCAAGAGAACATTTCCCTTCTCTGTATACCATAAAACAGATCTACCAAATTATAGAAAGAAGTCAGGATGCTGCACAGCAGAGTTAAAGACATTCAGAAGCATCACTGGTAGATTAGTCACTCACCAAGCTCATCAGTCAGTAACAACATAACGTGAAAGATACATGGCGCTATAGGTTGTTTCCTCTAGCAGACAGACATACACCAGAAACACTAGGGCTAAAGGCTGGAGGCAACACAAGGCAACCAAAACATGCAACAAAGGGATATCTATATTCTCCTGGAATATTACCACTGTTACAAATTTTAACTTAATTATATTTACCATTATTTTACAGTGGTAACATTCATATTTACCACTGCAGAGACTTTAAATCAAGACTGATGCATTTCAAGAAAAGAGAAAAGTGTGTTCTAGTTCAGTCAGAAATCATTGGTCTAAAATGTCAGATGAAATCTGTGGCCGGCAATACATAAGACATCAGAGCAGATTATTAAAATGGCCCTTCCTGGCTGTAATATTAATAGATCTGTGAAAAATGCAGTCATGTCATCTCCTGTATCTTCCTGTAAAAGAAGAGTACCATCAAATCTTTCAGAAAGGGGCACTAATTTAAACCAGAGAAGTCATTGGGTATTTTCTGTCATCAGCAGAACATGAAGGCCCACTAAACTGCTGCTAGATTGACAATCAGAGGTCTGATTTATATACAGGTACATTAGGAGAAACAAACCATAAGGCACATTCAAAACATTACAAATATTCACTGTTAAACAAAAGAAGGGGTTATGAAGAAGTTAACTTATCTCCATATTACTTAATGCCACATTTCTATTCAGAATTTTATGAAGTCTTGGATTACTTTGCAATTCCTCCTTCATATGTATCCGACTATAAGATACAGAGCATATTTTGCTATATGGATTCATCTCAACATCAGTATTTGTCTGTCAGTCAAGGACTACTCTCTCCATTGTTCCAAAATTTTGCTCCATCTGCTTTTCACCTTCTATAAAAATTTGTTTTAATAAAAAAATAAAAATCAATAACTGTGCTTCAAAGTTATAAGACCAAATCCTTCATAAATACAAGTAGGGCCAATCTTTCTAGCTCGAGATCTTGTGCCTAACCTTTACAGCAGGGAAAGAGGCTCTTCATGTATCCCAGATGATATCAGCTGAATATGTTAAGCAAGAAGGAAAAATAATTTAGACCACCTGACAGAACAAACCAGAAGCAGTGAGCACTATGATATCAGAAAGAGATACAGAAGAGATCAAGAGGCCGTTTCTCATACCAAAATTTTAAGTGACAGACTAAGAAGGTTTTCTAATACTTTTTTCAAGGGAAGACCTGCAAAACAGTATGTTGTGAAAAACCTACTCAGCCAGATTTTTATTTTCCAAGTTTAAAGCATCGATCGGAACCTAATAAAAATCCTAAGAATTTGCATTTTATTTGCCTGCATTTTCACATTTATTGTAGAACCTTGCTGTTCGTTCATTTTTTTTCATGACACCTTAAAACAGAATATACTGAACATACTGTAGTTCTAATTTTTCTTCAATGACTAATCAAGAGGAATAAATATTTCATACAGTAAGGAAATATTTGCATATGCCAGTCCTATACTTGTTACATCCTGCTTTGCATTAATAGAATGTATATTTAGAAACAGTAAGCACATTCACAACTTGTCACATGCGAACTAATCAAAGACAAGCTCTTAAATAGGCCCCACTTTATCCACGGACAAAGTATCAGTTTCTTTTGTAAAAGAGACTGTCCGTACTGCTTAATTCAAGTACTCAGTTCCTCCCTCTAACCTATTTTAAACAAAACCAGGCTCCATAACAATCCAAAAAGCCCAGAAAAGTGAAGAGTACAGTACAACAACATTTTTCCCCCTTAAGGATATATTCTGTCTTTCAAGAAGCTTAACACTTCTGTGTGGCACAAACTTATTTTTTTCTTGAGTGTTTAGTTTTTTGTTTGGGGGGAATTGTTTGTTTTTTAATAAAGTTAGCACGGATATAATCTTTGAATGGTGCAAAATATTAATTTAAAGTTGAACTCCAACAGTGGGTTTTTTCCTCATTTACTGTTCGTGAAAAAGTCTGTTATTCTATAGTACATTTTTGTAATAGCCCCGAACTACTGAAAGAATACGGCATAGAAGTATATGCTCCTCTCAAAGTACAAACTTAGATGGCATCTTACTCAAGTAATTTATTTTCACTTACGTAGAAGTTTCAAAAAAAATCTGTTCCCTTCCTTAGGCTGCATAATAGTATATAAATTCACAGAACATAGGGCATGATAGGTTATTTAGAATAGGATATCTGAATGTGTGACAGACACTTAAAAGGGCATCTATGAAGTCTTTAGAAATAAGCAAATGTGGGCACAGTCTTATGAAGACTTGGTAGACACACCAGATGCAGAAAATAAAAGTAATATAGTAACAGCAAAGGTAATACCAATATTTATTCTGTTGTAGATTATAATGTCTGTGGAAATACTGTATGAGACTACCTGAGGATTTGCTTCTACCTCCTCAGTGTTAGGTGGTACTTGACTTTTTTCATCTCAGAAGTCCTTTAATTACCTTGCAGTTACAACACATCCTAATGCCTGTCCCAAGGCAGGATCAACTGTACTGAAATCTTTCTTCACAGTTATTTGTCTAATCTGTTCTTAATTCCAGCAACAGAAATCTACAATCTTATTAGACAACCTATTTTACTACTGACGTATCCTTATTAATAGAAAGTTTCTCTAAATGTCTAGGGTTTTTTTTCTTGTTTCAACTTAAACATATTACTTCCTGCCCTGCTCAGAGTGGGCCTGGAAAACAGGTCATTCCCTTACTCCTGCTTACATTCACAGGCATCTACCTTCAGGCTTTTCTTCTCCGACGTAAGCAATTTAACCTAGCATCCCTCATGCGTCATTTTCTAGATTTCTCTCCTCTAGAACCTCTCCAATTCATCTACATCTCAAAACAATATCTGCTACTCCAGCTGCAGTCTGACCAGCATAGCAACCAGAGAATTATTCCATGTCCTTAACGTAGCCAGTTCTCCTGAATGTAAGTAGCAGAATAACTGCCTTTATGCATGCTGATTCGCATATAGCCTGTAATTCACCATGACTGCTAACTTTCTCCACAGAAGGAACTAAACAGTATTACTCTAGTTCATTTTAGTGGGGTTAACTATGCCTACTGAAGTGTAGAAATTCGAACCCAATTCCGTCAGTACTTTTTCAGTCAGTATTATATGGGACCAATGCAGTTTGCATGACCTGGAACTTGCTGCATGGAAAGTTTCATTTATAACCACCTTCTCGGTAGGAAAATCTATCTTTGTTTCTATGATATAAGCATTCGCTTAAAAGATGGCACACTTCATAGTGAGAAATCCTACTGAAAAATCAATGGACTCCACAAGAAAAGATGAAATTCCATTTCTGTATATTTATCATAAAGTTCTCTTAAAACACTCCTACAAAACACACAAGGTTTTCCTCTTCCTCGTGGTTCCAATACCAAGTCCAAGGAAAAACACTGACGTGCATATAGAAAATAGCTTTCTGCTTTTTTTGCACCTATAGAAATTTTCCAATTAGTTTTCAGAAACAGCATATGCCAAAATGCTCTATTTTAAGGTTTTTCGGACGAAATGAATAACAGAATTTTGGATGAACAGAGGCCAAGAGACAAGGTGAAGCACAGGCACAGTAATCTCTCTCACCTCACGACTGGATTATTTTCATTTAACAGCTTGATACATAAATGGAGCAAATAACTCTACTAAAAACGTAGCTTCATAGCACAGGTCTTGAAAATGTCAGGATGGCTTCTATCTTTAGAGTACATACATATATTCTTTAAAATACGTGAGTATAAGCAATAACTATCTGAAACAAAACAACCCAAATGCTGCCTGCCTTGAATCCAAGCAAAGAAACACACCATTTTCTCTACCAGTCTTGAGTGTTTGTTTATTTTTATAACTATGTAAATGAACCCAGATTTTGGAATAACAGAACTTCTCCAAAAAGAGAAGTAATTTCTTGAGAGGGCTCAAATCTCAAAAAAAAAAAAATTTAAGAAAGCCTAACAAAATCTGCTCTGCCAAGACACTGATACAGTATGAGGGAGATTAGCAGAGTTCAACCAGCATTACAAACACTTCAGGAAGCTGAAGACAGAGGCAGCAAGGAAAAATACATCAGTGCTTAGAGATCTGTCATTAAATGCGTTATTACCCTTCAGTGGATTCTTAGCCCGTTTGAATAGTGATATTCACACAATGCAACAAGAAGAAAACCACACACAAAGATTTTTAACAAATTACTTGTATTATCTTCAGAAAAACTGCTCCTTACCTATAGCTCTCATTGTGCCACTGTTCCTCCTCTAATAAATATAGTAGATATCCATCAGAAAACTTTTTTCTTAATACTACTTCAAAAGCACCTGATTCTATATCTGTGAGATGAACAAAAAAAGATTCTTAGAGATTACAGCTTAATTGTTTAACACAGGTACCCACATATACATATTTTACTGAAAAATAGTTGACCTGTTTTCCTGAGATTTAACCTGAATTAAGAAAATACATTCTAAATGTAAACCTTTCCATTTGGGGGAGAGGGTGAAGGGCTGTTACGTTACATTTTAAGAAACCCAAACTACTAAATATTGTATCACCCCCAATCATTTAGAATTTGTCAACAACTAAAAAAGTTTATAGGCTTTTAGAATTTGTCAACAACTAAAAAAGTTTATAGGCTATCTAATTTTACACAGATGGATGTACATGTAACATTTATGAAAAGTTTCTATGAAATTGAGTGGATTTGAGTCAATCTACAGAGTTCAACACTGAACTGCACACTCTCCACAGAATTGTTGCACCAATTAACAGTTCAAATCTTGCCAATACTTTCCAGGTGGCAGTAATCCTCTTCATCTCAACTGGGAAATCAGTGTCTTCTAGAAGATACTGCAAATAGCACAATATCCTCCACTGACCTGGAAAAAACTTCAAGAAGCGTAGATGCATCTCTCTTATCTGGAATAATACTCACATTTGATACTTCCTATTTTAATATCATGGTTGGACAGAATCATATGAGACAGACATCTACTCTATTAGAAATGCCCAGGCTAGCTCATAGATGTCATCCAAAATTATGCCTATAAATAGGCCTGCCACTATGTTTTAACTTAAGAATTGATAGAAAATCAATTTGGCATTTGATACAAACATAAGACATCATATATTTCCCTGTATCACTATCTCATTTAATTATTCCTGCAAATGCCACTTTAGATATGAAATACAAAAGATTGAAAAGCTTCATAAAAATAATTCCTGCTTTGAGTAAGAGGCAGACCATCTACATGATTCCTTGATTGAATTTCTTACACTCACAGTTTTGTGTCATGTTACTCATTTTGTCAGCAAAAGAGTAAGGCTTGAAATATTCAAAATTCTAACTATCCAGTCTTGATGCAGAAAAATATCAATAGCAGTCCCAAAGTTTTCTCACTTATCCATCCAGATAGCTACTATTAGAAGCAAATACGAATTGCAAAAGAATCTGCCAGGAAGCAAGGAGACACCTCATTGCTCTAACATTTTACAATGTTCGTTTCAGCCAAGACTTATTTTCATAGTCAAATGTTGCCAAGATAATGAAGAAATAAATAACAGAAGCAAAAAAACCCCACACTCAGCCAGACTGAAGTGTTCCCATTACTTACATTTTTTCCTACGGTATTAATATTGTTGTTATTTCATTTAGAAATGTTCCGTACCTGAACAGATTGTTATTTTAAGATTACCCAGAAGTAACACATTACCCTTATATTTTCCCTAGTGTTTAAAAAGTTATAGTTTAGGTTTCTTTAATTGCTAGAGCTCTTTTCTCTAGGCTTCATTTTCTGCAAGGCAGCCCTCCATTTCCAAAAGTAACACGGGTAAGTGTATTTTCTAACTCAGTATTTACATTATTCTGTTAACGTCTTTCACTTCATCTCTGCTGCCTAAAATAGATTTCAATCCAAGTAGGTTCTGCATTAAAGTAAGGTTGTCTACAGGTTTTGATTTAATCACAACTAACATGAGTGAAGGATAAAGTTCCTTATTAATTTTTATGTATTTGTACATACTTTAGACATATGTATGTATATATTTACACACTGAGCCATATACATGTATTTTGTAAGACTTCTATAATTAATCAAACATGCTACAGTATCTTAAAATGTGGGGCACAAAGCATATACGCAATGCAGACTGAGGTACTTGGCAAAAAGTTTATGTACTGTGCCAATTTTTCACTGTACATCACTATAAATCTCACTTTCATTTGTGACGTAGATAAGGGTTTTAACTTAAGCTTCCTGAGGTAACAGTCAAATGCTCTAAATCCAGCACGTCACCTACTCCTAAACTTCTCATTGTCTATTTAAGACAAGTTTCTACTAAACACCTGTGCTCAACAAGAAGCAGCCATTTCTACCTTTCAGTCATTTAGCTTGATTAATACCTAACCATCAAATCGTATGTTTGTTAAGGACGGAGTCCTCCTGGCAGGAAACTACCTCCTACCATAAGACTGCAAGCACCAGCTCCCACTAGCTACATTAATTCTGAAATTATCCAAATGCAGTAAGCTTTGACACATACACTCCAAAGAAAAACAAAAACCTCAAGTATCTCTTAGCATCCCCAAGACTACACTAACAGAAGCTTCATTTTATATTATTAATGATTTGTTTGGTTTTCACTTTTTTCAAATTCAGCATCCTCATTCTGTTCTTTATTTATATACACATACCCACAGCGAGTCCTTCTTCCTCTCTTTCACCTCCCATCAGCACACTTGCTGCTTCACAAGAAGTTCCCAGTCCCTGAACACAACCTCAGACAGTACAAATGTTGAGATAAGAAGAGATAATAGTTCTTTTAAAAACTTAATTGATTAATAAAATCAAAGGGCTAGTTGCTGACTAGCTTTGAAGCACTGTCTTTTAGATAATTGTACAGATAATCGCTTACTTTCTGACTTCTGTGGCTAAAGCAATTATCAGGACATTTCATTGGCCTTAAATACAAAGCACATCTCTCTTTGTGTAAAGAACTGGAATAATGGCATTCGTGTCTCTGGGGTATTACAAGGCATTCCTGTTTGGCGATATGAAAGATTCTTACTAGTAATAACAAAGCATCACTTTAGAACACATCATTTGTGGTAGGTGTCACTGCACTCACTTTCCGCTTGACTTTTTAAATTAATGGGTATGTTGTAAGACTGTCAGAAACTTCCAGTTGCCCCTCTAGAAATGGATGGAAGAAATATCAGAAATTAAAGACTACGATATTTTGAGTCCTAACTATTCCAGCTGCCAGTTTCACAGAATCAAACATTTCACACATCTGTAGAGGGGTCTGGGTTTTGTTTTTTTTTTTTTTATTTGGGTGGTTTTTTTGGGTTTGGGGTTTCTTGGGAGGGCTAGAGGAAGATGTCTTTAGCCCGTAATTTGTTCTGTATTTAAATGCAAAACCTCCAGAATTAATGAAATACTGAAGTCAAGTTTAAAATTACAAACAGAACTTGTTCGCAATTTTAGCTTTGAGCTCATAGGCTCTCAACTGAAATGCAGCACTGGGAAAAATTTGCAGATAGTGATAAGAAATGTTAGCAGGCCAGGGCTCACACAGAACTCCATGTTATATCCATCAGTTACCGAGCTAAATACAACTTCACGTTTACTGAACTGTTAACAGAAGACCTTCTAATGCAATGACTTTGCATCTCCAAAGCTGGTGGTGTGAAATTTCCTGACCACTTCAAAACTATACAAGTCTTAGACCCTTCTGAAATGTCATCTTCTGCATTACACACATTCAGAGCAATTTTGTTTGGGTTTTGGGAGAAGGTATTGCTGTTATTTTTACTGTCCACAGAAACACAAAAGAATACGAGATAAAAACTAATCATGCTATTTAAATTATAATAGCTTCATTTTTCCAGTATTTTCTTTTATCTTTTTTTTTCTGCAATGAAGAACAAAATAGTGAAAAACTACCAACCCACAACAAAAACTGACATGAATCTCTGAAAGATGGCACATACTTTTTTAAAGTTTTACAGCAGAAAAGACCCACACAGGAAAATTCACAGGTTGCATCCTGCAAAGTAACTCATCTATGTGCATTCCTGTAATTCTAATGAAAAAACAACTCAGACTGCACGTTATTCTATTTGCAGAGTCTTATACGGGCTTAGGAGTTAAATGAGGCACCATATTAGTATAATTATGAAAGATACAACTCAAGTTTTCCAGTGTAACACTCCATGCGTTTACTCACCACACAGGCACTCAACCAAAAAAACTTTGTAGTTTTTCTGCTTAGCAGAAAGAAATTCTAAAACAATAGAAAACTTGGTCCCTTCAAATCCTGTCTTGATAAGGACACTGACAATCCAACAAACAAAACCAGAAAACTTCTGCTGAGATTTCCAAAACCCTTCTGTTCTAGCTTGCCAAGGTAATGATCAGTATCAGCCTGTTGCTGAAAACACATAGTTGGAGGTAGGAACAGGGACAGGGGACATAAGGGAATGTCACAGGGGCTGTTGCCCCCAGTTTCCCATGAAAGGAGAATAGAGGTCAGGATCACATTGCTTGGAATGCCCCACTTTCCCTTCAACAGAGGACAACGGCAAGATACACACCCACAAGACCAGTGCTCTTATAAGCCTGCTTATGCTATCCCTCAGAAGGATGTAGCACGGCATGTGGGACATGTAGCCAGCCCGTCTTGTCTTATCAGTGAGAGGTTATAGAAACGGTAGGACCATCTTTCATGAGCAGAAACTCTTAGGATTGCTCCTAGGATAACAGGCTGCACCCGCTTCCATCTTGGACACTGACAATCTAACTTCTGCTATGAAAAGTTCTCAGATCTGCTGCTGATCTCTCTTCACCCGGTTCAAACACAAAGCAAAACAAATAAGAAACAATGGTCCACTCTTCATCAAGATAGTATAAACAGAAACTATATCTGTCCACAGAGAGGAGCTTCTGCTATGCAGCACAGTGCCCGAAAGACAGCTGGAATCAAGAAAGCCTTATGCTGAAGTCTAAAGCCAGTAAATTGGGCTGTTGGAAACAAGCAGGGGAAAAGGAACGAGAAGGCAAGCAATCTCTCTGAAATAGGGTCAGAAGAAAGCAATGACCCTAAGGCTTAGAGAAGAAGTCATGATTCAAGTAGCAAAACCCACTAGAGCAGAGAATTGCATGAACACAGCTGAGCAGTGAGGGAGAGTGCCAATGATGCCCTTCTTGGATGTCAGGAATTACACGCCAAAGGGAAGCACTTAGCAGCACACTCTCCACGGGTCACGCTGTGGAAGGAGCTTCCCCAGCTCTTGGCAACTGTAGACACAGGATCACTCAAAAGAGATACCTTTGTTATTTAATATACCAACGGACAAACACGCCATCGAGTATGCCTGTCAGTACTTAACTCTTTCAACTACAGAAATCTAAATTGCGCCGGTCACTTCACTCACCAAGTCATCTAACAGTAAAGCACAGAGTAAATTTCCTGACACTGATGGAATTCTGTAAGAGGGCCTTTGAAAGATGCATCAAAAAGAGTAACTATTGTTTTCTTCCATAGGCTTAAACAAAACTGCAATGAATAGCAAATTCAGCAAGAAGCGCACTGGTTTGCATAAAGAAGAGACATACATCTGAAAGAACGGTCTTTAGCTGAAGGAAGACTATTAGTTTAAGAATGATGACAACTGAAACCAATCTCGTTTAAATAAAATTGACTTTCCTTGCTTATATGACCTTACCTGCTCTACTGAATTGTTTCTTGAGTACCTTTCTAGTCCACTATTCCAAAAAATAGGCAATCACTGATGTAAACAGTACTTTCATGGTATAGAATAACTGGATTATAAAAAAGGAGGGCAGGGGATGTTCATTTTTAATTAGAAGGGAGTAAAGATCACTTATTTCTAAGCATTTTGGATGCTTGGTTTTGTTTTTCAGAAAGTTTAGCTACGGGTAAATAAAAGTGACCAGATACAACAAACTAACAAAACCAATTCTTCTACATCCTAGAAAAGCACACAAACAGCAATAAATGCTCTTAATTTTTATTGGACAAAAGACAACTCATCAAATATTCCTTGAAAGGTTCTGTGTTACCAATATGGTCTGAAAGCTTGCTATTGATCAGCTAACATTGATGCAAAACTGATTCAATGTTTATCAATACAAAAATAATTTCTCTTTTAAAGAAAATAATTCCAAGGATGAATTCACACAAGCTTAATAGCTTAATAACAGCAACAAGTCACAGGAAAGGAAACTTTGCTTTCCTTAAACTTTCAGATGACCTTAAACCTTTTCAATACTTTTGCAACATATAACATAACATAGTCTTCTCAACATGTGACTGCTTCCAAACCAACGTCTTGCCAGAACCAAAACGTTACAAGTCAAAACAGGCGCCAGTGGAGTTACGGACAAAAGAATATTCAGTGCTGTTTCAGGAAAAAAGCTACATCATCTCAGACCACAGCTGAACCTCAATTTCAGACACAGTTTCTGGTTGTTGCTACTCTTTTGTTAGACCTTTCCTAGCATGAGCACCTGTTCAGCAATGCTTACAAACAACAGAAGAGATTAAGAGGTGGGGGTAGAGGTTCTAGAGCAGAAAGATTAAAGAGAAAACTATACTCTAGTATATACTCCTGTACAAAATATATCACATCTGTTTTCAGCATATACTTCTGGACACATTCCTAAACATGCACCCCATAGTCAAAATAAGCATTTTTTTAGCCTTTGATTAGTCACCAGAAGGTGCTCTTAAATCATTAATCTGAGCTTCAATCACTCCTGACCTCAACTCTGAGGACAGCACTGTGTGCAGCAATGGTAGTATGTCATTAAACTGGAACATACCATAGTTAAAGCAAAACTCAAAGTAATTCTAGCATGGTTTGTTTTTTGATAAAGAGGCTGAGGGGTTATCATCAGCCTAAGAGCCAGAGGGCTTGTTGAGTCATCCCCAAAATAAGCTTTTATTCAAAACTGCAAAAAAATAAAAAATACTTCTATGGGTGCATACTCTTTACTAAAGAGAAAAAATAGCCACAGAAAATTCCAAAGAGAGGAAAATGACTCCAAGACTAGACATATTTTACAGCATCTCAAAATACACAATTAGGAAGCTGATCATTCATTGCTTTAAGAGACAAAAGTTTAAGACTTAAGATTTAAAAATATGGCTATTTTGATAAAGCAAAGTTATTTAGGGGAGGAAATGAAAGGAAAAAAAACTGTTCAGCAAAACATGTGGTAGCTTAGTTACAGTGACTACATAATTACGGTCAATAAATATATTTGAGTAAATAAATTATATACTTGTGGATATAATTTTATTTTGATCTGTGAATTTGCTCATTTTCATCCATTGCTCATAAAATCCACACCTGTATTTATGCTTTAACATGTGTATTCCCCAAAAACAGGTGCAGATATGGAGCAGGCTGTGTAAAACACTACCAGCCAGCAGAGGCAGAACTAGGCACAATCTTCCACAGAGGCTATTTTGCTCCACCTCTGCAATCCCATCTCACCAAACACAAAGCAGAGCCCATTTTCCCCCCAGTTCCTCTGTCCAGGATGGAAGACAGACATGAGCTATAGCACAAACATGTTGATCCGGTCAGCTGCACCCCTCCATCACGTAGCCCCACCACCTTGCAGAGTCTGGAGTCAGATCCAGAATGACAGTAGACTAGGTTCATCTCCGACCAAGGGAGACACTTTAGTTCAGTTTGATTTTGTCTCATTTTCTCCCCCTCATATAACTACCTTAACAAAATAGCTGCCTTTTAAACACCAAGCCTAAAAGTTATCTGTATATACAAGATTAAGTTGGCTTCTTCAGCCTGGATTTTGGGAATTGCCAGCCTAATGTCAGCTTTTGCATTTAGTTAGAAAATAGGCTAAACCTTTGCTCACAAAAGTCCCTGGGAATACACATTTTTAATCCCTTTACATTTTGAAATGCATTTTCTTGAATCAACCGAAGGATCCAAGTGTTCTGATGCATAGACGTTCTTAGGCTGCAAATCCATTTACTAAGGATAGGATTATACAGCACATGTATATCATTTTAGGGAGTTTAAACCGACAAGGCTGCTTTAAAAAGCTTTCAGTTGGTAAGTGAGCTTTATAGAAGTATTTACTCACATGTCTTGAACTTCAATACACACCCTGTACTATCTCAAAAACTTGAAGAGATCTAAAAATTTTACTAAGCTTAAAAATGGACATAGTGTTTACCTCAATTACTTTGGTATAAAGCTGCAAGAGTTGCCTGTTGTTACAAAGAAAATACAAATACTGTATTGTTGTTTCAAACATGTACTAATGATCAAAAAAATCAGCAGCAGAATGTATCCACTCTTCACATCATAAAAATCTCACATTAAAATCACATTTAGGCGAAGATCACTGTGTGGAAGAGGACCAAGTCTGGCAGGTATTTGCAAAAGTGAGCTTTTCCTGTCCAGACAATCTGCAGAACACCAGCCTCAGTAGATATTCTCTGTAAATTTACCATGCACACACAGAGCCACCCTTCCTACTCTCCATCCCTAGCAATGCCCTGAGCACGTTACCTCTGGCATGGGTTTGCAGGCATACAGGATTTGGTCTTATGGGCAAGACAGGGCAAAGCCCAGCTTTAGAAACCTGTTGAAAGGCTCTCAATGCTTTTGAGCTGCCATTCTGAACATTGTTCTCATTAGTGTTTCTGCCACTCATTAGAAGAGATTGGTATAAACACGTAAGAAAACTCGCATGTGCCAAAACACGAAAGAGGGATCCTTTCGGTAGCAACTGAGAAATCGAGAAAGTTACGCTAAGTGACTTGTCTCTGAAGTGAGTGGCTAAATTGGAAATAAAATATTTAAGACAGAAAACATTGATCTGCAGAAATAGATTTAAGCTACTAAACAAACAATACGTAACTGAGGAAAATGAGAACATGTTTTTAGTAAGCTTTCAGAGTAATTATGCTTTTGTATAGATTAGTAGTTTCCTGCATTCTTCCAGCTTTTTTTTTTTCTGCTCGCTACGCACAGCCTTTCAGATCTGTGGTACCCATCTGTAAGCATCTGGATTTCCTCAACACCACACTGCAGCTTAGTCTGAAAAATGTTGATACATTTGCTGTGTATACTAGATAAGGTCACAACACAAACAAGGTCAGTAACATCTGCCTGCTTCAAACAAGGAAACAACCCTCTTTAGCAACCCATTTAATGCATCGACACAAGTGAATACTGGGACATATGAATAAGTCATAAGGAAGCTCTGAGTAGCCACCTGCTATTCCATCAGAAAAAAAGGGTCGCTATATATTGTTGGGTCACAGGTTACCTTGCATAAATATACGCATAAAAAGAATTTAACAGTTTCAAGCAGCCCCTGGTGATGGACAAGACCAGAATGCAGAGCCACGTCTCTTATGAATAAGGCTGAATAGAGTCCTGTTCCTCATACTAATCTTAAAATATAAGCTACACACGAATTCCAAGTCTGCCACATGCATATGGTAGAGTTGGAAAGATCTTTAAGTGCTCAGCACTGATGTGAGCATTCTAAAACATTGCAGCAACTCAGTTGTCCAACATGTTTCATTAGAGAAAGAAAAGAAAAATAAATCACAACATTGAATTGAGAAATGATTTTACTTGAACATTCAGAGGTATATGATAACATAATGGAATAAAAAACAAAATACAGCAATAATCATGTACTAAAACACTCAAAATGCTGAAAACACACGTAGCCTGCAGACAAATCCTCCATACAAAGTATCACCCACATATAATGAAGTTCCAATAATCCTGAATGCCAGGACATGTTTTGAAAGTACTTTTTCATCGATACATTGAACAATGATTGTGTTAAATATGGAACATAAATTAACTGTGATATGAAACTTAAGCTATGAGAAAAATATAGAAATTACTTGAGAATCAATTAGAAAAAACTGGAAATGGTCTAACATATCCCAGACGTTACAAAACAATGTTCTGCAAAAATTATGCTATACTACAATAGTAGGTACTCAACAGAACCTATTAGGTCATATTCTTGTTCTCAGTAGACGTGCTCTCAAGTTTATTAATCAATAGGATATATAGTGCCACAGTTTTTTAGGCATATGAGCTTTCAGAAATTCATGAAGATTCAAACATTCAAAAATTCAGTAACAGCTAGTCCACAGAAGCACTGCAAAACTGTATCAACATATTCTGCTTTGAGGCAGACAAAATACACAACTCATTTGCCATAGCGACTTTTAAATTTAATAATAATGTTAACACAAACTGCTCAGAATAATTTTGATTCCACGGCTTACAATCTGAGAAAACTATCATGACAATTGGTTAACACGGCTCCTGAAGGCTTTTTAAAAAAAGAGTATGTGAATAACTGATTTTTCATATATCTACTTGCAGATTTTTGACTCTTGAACTGTGGATTTGCTCATAAGAGCTTAATATGACAATAAAAAAAAATTTGTTACCTTAAAAGCATGAGAGTTGGATTAATTTACACGTAAAACAATATACTAAGACTCTATCTTAATGCCATCTGCAAGGTTTGCAAGAAATGCTAAGTACACTAGTGCAATGTTGGACATTTAGAATTCCACACACTTTTAAAAGGGTTTGATTACCTCAGTAGATGAATGGACACAATTGCTTAAAGAAATAAAAAAAGCTGAATTGGAAGAATGTATTTTAAAATCAGTAGGAAGAGACAGAGCATGCAGACAAGCAATCAACTGGAGAATGACGAATAGAAAAGGATGAGTAGTTGTTACAGTGAGTTTTGCAAGCCTTGGTAAGGAAAATAACCCAGTGAGACACTGAAGGAGCAGTAACAGTAACTGAGAGTCAAGTCAAGAGATAGCTCTGTGATGAAAGTCAAGAGAAAAACGGATGTCAAGGAAACTGCACAATCAACAGTGAAGGCACAAGATAAAAAAACACCCTGAAGGAGACTTCTTTTCAAAAAGCAGCAATGTCAATGACAAATTAAATTAAAAGTCAGATTAATAGAGGATGAATGGCATAATTTAGGTCAACATTGAAGAGTTCCACTTGCACCTCTGTAGCATAGACAAAGAGGCCAAAAAGTTCCCATCTCCAAGATCTGCAGGAGTCAACAAGGAAAGAAATCCCAAATGCAGCATCTCGTACACATTCAGTCATCTAACCATATGTCTGCATAGTCTTTGCTTTTCTCGTTTCAAAACCAGAGCCTTCCTAAGAACTTCTAAGGCTAAAATAATTATAAAATTAACTATAAAATCAGGTTACAGAGATCTTTAAGTATTATCTATTTGGGGCTGTTTTTACATGTGGATTATGTCACAGATCACTTACAGGCTGCAAGCTTTTCAAGAGCTGTTGATTCCAGCTTAATGTGGCAATATTTAACAAGCAGAGTATGGATTCTCTATACACCACTGGCATTGCAAACAGGGATTTCTGCATGCGAAGCATGCTGTAAAGGGGAAGCAAAAACATCCTATAATCAGGAAAACAGCCCCCTAAGCATCCAGAAGGTGAAGTCACTGCTTAATTAAAGCCAAAAAGTACAGTCAGCCTAGCCGTCTCAGGACAAAGATGGACATTCCTGATAATATTTCATTAAATTGATCACAAAGAGTTACTTTATCAAATCAGAGATTTGATGAGAATAAATTCATATGTTTTCCGACTGCCCTCTATTCAAAAAGATGTCAAGGCTTAGTCTCCTCTGTATTGCTTAAGGTTTTCCCCCTTTAAAAATGAGGTAAAAAAATATCAGTTCGACAGACATCTTAATACTCATCATATGAGCCAAACACACAGAAGTCACCATCATCCAGAAAGTTGCCTGCTGCACACCTCTCTAAATGACACAAAACTTACTCAATCTCACAAATGTGTGTAGAAAAAAAAAAGCCACAAAACTGAGATTTACAGTGTTTATACTGAGTTTATCTGCTATGTCTGCCAACTTTTTCTAGTTAGATGTTTCCATTGCCTTTAAAATTTCTTTAATCCACTGATCTTGGTGTCACAGTTAATGAGCATGTAAAATACATCAACAGCAATTTTTTAAAACTCTCCAAAGCTGATTTATTTTCTTCTTACAAGTGTGGGTGGAGGGTTCCTTCTGTAGTAATAAGCTGTACCTCCTTGCTTTTGACAAGAAATAGAGATTGAAATATAAACCAACAGAAACACACAAAAGAAGTGATAAATTAGTTTATATTTCAAGTACAGTGACATAAAAACTTCCATTTTCTTTGGATTAAACAGCAGATTGGTTTGTTGGGGGTTTTTAATGATTTGTGAATAAACACAGAAGAACTCCTGTTGAAAAACTATACAGTTTACCATCTAAAACTGATGTGTGGATAGATTATGCACGGGTTTTTTTTCATTCATACATTTTCTGGAGAATTTTATGAAAATCAGGTATTTATGAACAGTATTGTTGGATGCATATACAATTTAATACCTTCTCCTGCATAAACATTATTGTTGCTCAGGAGTGATCTGGTAAAAATCATATTATTCATTACAAATATCTCCTCCATCACACAATTCCGGTATAAATACTTATCTTGACAACACATCAACCAGAGACACTAAATCAGATGTAACAGGTGTGTAAGTACTTAACAATAGGGCCATTACTGGAGCATGTAACAGCACCAAAAGCTTTTCATATTAGGCAAATGGTATAATTACTTCTTAAGTATCAAGTGTAACTAATTAGCACATTTTAAACCAGTATGCATGACCCTTAAGTCTTACACATTTCCATTTAAATCTACTATCAGCAACTACTTTTCTAGTGCAGGGAAAAAAGAACAGGAGAGATGGAAGAGTGTTATGCATATCCATGATGTACCAGTATCAATTTGAGTATCCATACAGACTTAATATAAAAGCCAAAGCAGCTGTACATACTCATTAGCACTCTAGCTGTAATTTGAGATGAAGATTAGTCAAATACACTGATTAAACTGTTACCTTTAATAACTAGACAAGCACAGAAATAATTCATCTTTACAAACTACTTTGCAAAATACATGCCGTGGGATCATAAACCTGCTATAAGTAGACATTATTTTTTTCTTATTGCCAGTTAGGACTTGCTCTCTGAGCAACAGCTAGTATTTCTTCATAGCATCTTACAAAGTATTTAATAGTTTCATTTACACTATTAATAATTAAGATAATCTATAGAAAGCAAATAGGGAAGCAACATAGAATGTGTGTATTTTTAATAGTATTCAGCACAATTAATTTTCCATTCTAAATTATTAAAATTTATGGGGCAATGGAGACCATCCTTGTGCTATTTACCTTACAGCCAACATGAAAATTGCTTTATGAGGTGAATTTCAACTCAGAATTAAAATATTGCCCAAATTCCAAGTCAGTCTAAAATCATCATATCTAATGCAGAACTCTAAAGAAGCCTTGAATTATTTAGTATCTAATTATATCTTAAAAGATAAAATTGGATGCTGTGATTATAATCCGTAACTTCGTCAGCATTACCTCCTGTTCTAATAACACTTTTATTAAACAAATCTATACATAAGATAATCAACCACAAAACCAAAAACATCTGAGCTTTGGCGTGTTACACTAATAATCCTAGAAGAATGAATTCCTGTCCAAATTCTTTAAAATAATGTTCTCAATTAAGCAAAGTTTGTTAGATTGTTTGTTTGTATGAGCATGTGTAAATAATACATATATGTGTGTGTGTGTGTATATAGACTGCAAACTTGTCACACAATTGGAAAAAACATCAGGCAGCATGAGACAACAGAAATTAAACACAAATGTTCAACAGTATTCACTCAGGATAATGATATAAAGTATTATCTTGCAAAAGCAGGAAAGCTGATACATATAACTGTATAGAATTGGACAGTATCACAGTTTCAGTAGTAAAAAAACTCAAAGAACTTATTGCCCTATCAGAACAGAGACAGGAATCTCTACGCAAGAACACTGGGAAACAAAATACCCAAGACATTAACTTGCAAGTTAAGCAGTAGGCACTTTATTCAACATATTTAATTATACCATTTGTCATATTCTAGAAAATATTGTAGATAAATTTAATGCAAAAGGGAAGTAATTGCTTAGAATTAATAGAACCTATTAAACTAGCTTCTCATTATTCTAGATTCATAGTTTAATCTAAAAATATGGATGTGAGGGTCAAGTAGAACAAAATGCATCATGAATTTATTAACATCACACACTATCTTTGATACAGCAACTATAAAGAAAATTACCATTATATGAAGACTCAGTAATAAGCTGTGCAATTAGGTAAACCTGGACACCAAGTTATTATGAGAACCATAGTCCAAGTAACAAGCTGGACAGAAATAGGACCAACAGGTTGCCCAGAAGAAAAAAATCTCAGCCTATACGGGGATTAACAGTGGATAGCAGAGGTAATCGAGACCTGATCTTAAAAAGATACTTAACAATGACAGCACAAGCGCACTAGTGCAATTTATTGATGGCACGAAGTTGTTCATATTGTTAGAGATGAACATACCCCACGCAAAGAGCTAAGTGATGTTAATACTTGACTAACAGAAAAGAGATTGAATTTAGTAATTTAGTCTGTAAAATCACGCACTTGAAATTGAGGGGAAATATTTTTTAACTAGTTTGCTGGAGAAGAAAGAAGATAATTAAATGAGCTGCAGAATGACTATATGTCACCAATGGGACACAGTCAGGAAAAAAGAGAAATGATCCTACAGTGTGGGATTTCCAGAGATCAGGCAGTGGTGCAGATGTGGGATTCCAGCAGCAGTCAGGCAGAAACAGTATCACAGCACAGGAGACAGGCAAAACCATATCCAGGAAATAGAATAGGAAAGATTAAACAAGAACATGAACATAGAATGCTATTTGAGTGACTAGAAGAAATAACAGCCTAGTAAGAATACACTTGCTTATCCTAGCATAATGAAGTCCAAGGTAACAATATGACACTGCATGTACAAAGAAGACAAAAGGAAAAACAAATGGAGAACAGCTCTTTTGGCTAAGTGACTGTACGCACACAAATACAGGCATGTATCAAGGAGACTGCATGAACAAATTTTGAATAACAGTCTAAATTCAGACAGAAATCTGAGAGTCAGGAACCTTTGAACATATTTATGGCATATTTAGTTATAAAATACTGCCACTTCACAGAGTTTGGGACTATGGCATAAGGTAAAGAATTTACTAAAGATTCTTCTACCTAAATCATACATACAAAGTCATTGAGGCATGTTTTTAAAAAAATAACTGCTAAAGTTTCAAATTTTTCTGCTAGAGTTGTCCTTGCAAACAACTAACACCTTTGCTCCTAAAATAGTGTACCTGGACTAGTGTGGTAACCCTGCAAGGGTGGGGGAACAGAGAAAAAAAAAAAAAATAGAGAGAGATGAACCCTTTGCAGAGAGATCAACAGCCAGCAATTTCAACCACTCTGGCTGGTAACACCAGATAGAAATCTTGAGGGTAAGGAAGAATACAGTAGCTTGTAGATTGGACTGAACTAGGATAAAAGCGGTATTCAACCCTAAATTGCAACTCAAAATGCTTACCCTTGCTGTGCAATCCTGAAGACAGCTATTCGTAATAGCACCTTATTTTTTTCCCCACTTTGCAGCTTGTGAACTCTTCAACAGCTATGCTCCCAGGCATGCATAAAAGGACGTAACTGGTTATATGAAGTAGGATGTCATGTCTACCCCGACGTATGCATCTACATACCTAACTCCTCCGAGATCTTGATAGCCAGTCTGGGAACACAGCTCACAGAAATGCAGCGGTAGTGATTTTATTTCAAAATATGAGCACATAAGGAGAAGATCAAACTCTTCCTCCTCTTCCTTCCTACTCTCATTCAGCAGTGCAATGATTAGAACCACTAACCCCAGATAAGGGAAGGTATCCAGTATTCACGTACCTGCTTCAAGTCAAACAACCAACAGTACTGAGCCTGGAGTTTCATGTAGACTCTAGAAATTTCTATTTTCAAGTATACTGGTATATCTATACATAGATACACAAATAGATAAATAGACTCACACATTATAGAGATCTATCTGTTTTAGAAATGTTTTGCTTTTATATGGAAGACTTCACCTTTAAACTCATACAAATCCCTGCTGCTTTACAGACAAGCCTACTTAATTAATCCCAAATTGGCTGCCTTTTTAATTAATCCCAACTTGCCAGAATGTTGAGAAGGCAGGCAAGTCATTATAAAAATCAAAGCACTTAAAGGAGACAAAAAAAAAAAAAAGACTACTATACTTCAGGAAGCAGGCATCATCAAGAAGCTTAATGTTAAAATAAAAATTCACAAGTTGAGGCAAAAGCACCTACCAATTTTAAACTCTTACATTTAAATAACAGAAAATTACAATACTCTACAAACAGCAACTATAAATTAACATACCACAAGGACCAAATTATTTTCATTTATCCTGCAACAAATACATCAATTGCTGTTTGCTGTTTCTAATGCAAGGCCAAATAATGTCCTAGGATAGCTGAACCATAATAGAAATAATAACGAAACTTCAACATTTATGTTCATTCAAACCTGATAGTTCTAGTACTTAATTTTCATTCTCAGTGTTGGTCACCTTTTTTTTTTCTTGGTAAATTATAACTCCTTGGTGCCCTGTTCCCTCCTCCATAGGCTCAGAGTTGCCTCTTTACCCCACTGTTTGGTGTTATAACACTTTAGCAGTTTCAGGTAACTGCAACTTTCATCTAGAGAAAATAAATTTTAAAGAAAGTAATAGAGCTTCAATGACAAAGTGAGAATTATAAATTAAAAACACACTTTACAAATCCCACTTATTTTCTCCTATTAACAATTTAAGTCACTAATCTTATCTTAAATTTACCATAATACTTCAGTCATTACTTAAACATATCATTTTGACGAAATAACTGTGCACTAGTGGTGAAAAACCATCACCACTGAGGTGGTGGTTCATAAATGTAAACCTGTATTCAGAGTGAGCATGCTCCAGTATCACTGAACTCCCTTCATAAAAAAAATACACAAAACTTGTAGGTCTAGAATTAGAGGTTAGAAATAATCTAATGATTATTGTCAGTCTCATAAATTGTGAGGAACTAAAATTAAAATAGAGCTTTAGTGGAGCTGCATAGTTTCTCTTCTTCCCATTTAGCAGAGAACTGAGGTGAGCAGGAGACATAAGAGATTCACAAGTGGCCAACAGAAATCTAAGTCATAAAAAAAGCAAAATATTTTATTTCAGCATGTATACACACTGGAGAGGAGCTAGCTCAAACAAAAACAAAACTGCAGTAGTTCAGACAAGAAATGGCAGAGCATAGGTAAAGTTTTAGCTATGCTATGAAGGGTGCTACTAAGTCTTCTGTCATTTAGACTGTTTGTTTTTTTTTAAACACGTAAATTGACATTTACAACTATTATTTGCTAAACGAAAACCGAAATAACTATTTGGTCCTGCATTTTGTAAGTACTGCATTGCTTGTATAGCTTAGTAACAAAACCTTTTCTCCTCTTATCTATTACTTTCTAATGCTATTTATGTATCCTCCCCCCCACATTAGATTATGTAAATAAATCTATTTATGACATAATAAGCAGCTTCATTGCAACACAGCAACATGAAACAAATTTATAACTTCCTTTCAGATTTATACAGCAGTAAAAGATACAGGAAAAGAAAGCATATAATTTATTGTAAAGGCAATAAGAAAACCTCTAGAACATTTTTCACAGAAATGAAATTCTCAAATTCACTATCACATGGCAGTTTTTAAATAGGGACAATCCCTAAGTACTCATTTCAGAGCTTTCAAAAAAAAAAAATCAATGATTAACATTTTGCAAGGAAGTTTTTTTTTATTGATTGTTTTACATTTTCTTCCCCTCAAAATTTCGTGATGATCTTACATTTCATCATAGAATGGTTTGGGTTGCAAGTGACCTTTAAAGGTCACCAAGTCCAAACCACCTGCAACGAGCAGGGACACCATCAACTGCATCAGGTTGCTCAGAGCCCCATCCAACCCGACCTGGAATGTTTCCAGTGAGCGGGCATCTACCACCTCTCTGGACAACCTGTGCCAGCGTTTCACCAGCCTTACTGTAAAAAAGGTCTTTCTTATATCCAGTCTAAATCTACCCTTTTTTGTTTAAAATCATTACCCCTTGTCCTGTCACAACAGGGCCTGCTAAAAGGTTTGTTCCCATCTTTCTTATAAGCCCCCTTTAAGCTGCAATAAGGTGTCCCCGGAGCCTTCTCTTCTCCATCCTGAGCAGCCACAACTTTCTCAGCCTTTCGTCACAGGAGAGGTGTTCCAGCCCTCTGACCATTTTTGTGGCTTCTTCTGGACCTGCTCCAACAGCTCCATGTCCTTCATGTGCTGAAGACTCCAGAGCTGGACGCAGGACTCCAGGTGGGGTCTCACCAGAGCAGAGCAGAGGGGTAGAATCCCCTCCCTCGACCTGCCGCCCACACTGCTGGGGATGCAGCCCAGGGTACGGTTGGCCTGCTGGGCTGCGAGCACACATTGCTAGGCCATGTCCAGCTTTTCACCCACCTGTACCCCCAAGTCCTTCTCCTCAGGACTGCTCTCAATCCCTTCATCCCCCAGCCTGTATTGATACCAGAGGTTGCCCCGATCCTTTGTTCCCCCAGCCTTGTGGTCCCTCCACTCAAGAGGTGTGGAAAGAGAGGCCGTCAGTGAAGACAGGCAAAAACGTTGTAGAGTACCTCAAGCTTATCCTCGTCTGTTTTCATCTTGCTCAATAATTTATTGATTGTTGGGCATTTATTTGCTTTTCCCCAAGATTTGATATCTCAAAGAAAGCAAACCAGACTCTAGCATCGAATACCGACCTTTAGCTCATCCAGATCACCCTACTCTCTCAGGCTCCACTTTGAAAAATTTGATTATAAATAATCTATTAACATTTCATAGTAGTTTGATACACATGTTTGTGTATCCAGTCCAAAGCAACCCCCTCAATGGAATTCTTCCAAACAGAATGAGACACTTCAGAGCTGATACTCCTTCTGCTAAAAATGGAAGTTCCAGAACACAGGTAACAGCATCTGCACTATCCAAAGTATAGATTTATATACAAAAAAGGCAAGCTGATCAAATCTATTGGTCTTCATAAACTTCACTTCTTTTCTACCTGGTTCCTTGAAATCTTTGGAATACGTTAAATTACCACATATTTCAATCAGAACGGACCCTCTACATACAATTGAAAACTTCCTGGCTTAATGCTTTAACTGCTGGTACTTCTTGGTCAGATGCATTTGCCAAGTTATCTAACAGAAAAGGCCTTTCTATTCACACAATCCTGCAAATTCAGTCCATCAGACACAAACAGCAGAATTTTGCTTCAGATATACTCCTGGAATAACTAAATTAGGCAGCTAAATGCACTTTGGTAACATTTTTGGACACCTACAAAAAGACTGCTGCTTGATTCCTAGAACGTCAAATTATGTCTAGTACCAACAACAGAAGAGATTAGTAGAGAAATGTGTCTCCCATGACACCGATAACTTCAGACATTCCTGACAAATACATATACGACTACTGAGTAATGCAGACACAGCTATTTTATTGGAAACAGAAGGAGAATTAATAGAATAAGATGTTGCATTATTTTGATGAAGCAACAGAAACAGGTTTAAAGAGATACAGAATCAGATATTCATATTTCATAGTAGTTGTACCAAAAAAAAAAAATACTTCTCCAAAGATTTCTTTTTCTCCTACTCTTCAGCATATAGCTTCAAAAAACAACATTCATCCTCAATGTTTTTCCTTCTGTGCTGTTTAGAATAAATTCAAAAACCACCTACTCCAAAATAATGGTCACAAGCCACAGTCTATAGTTATTGTTTTGTTTTTCAAGTGCCCATTGTGTTCCATGGTAAGATTCTAATTTCTCTTCTGCATTAAAACACAGTAAAGCTCCTAGAGATTTCATAATAGCAACTGTTCTTATACTTCTAAAGAAGCTTCCGTCAAGCAAAAGTTAAAAGTATTTTAAAAGAGGATAGGGAATTCTACTTGAACAGAAGCTAGCATTTCCCTTTCTTCACATGCATAAAACATGCTTCAGGAGAACATTCCCTTGGATGCCTCTAACCCAAGGAAAATATTTGGAACCACAATCCTAAGTAAAAGCATACAGTTAATAATTATTTTTCTTTCCAAGTTCAACACTAACATAATTAAATCATACCTGCGACAACTGTTTGTATAATAAAGACATTCTTAGCATGGGATGGCACCTTGACAACTTGATTCTAAAAGTACCAGGAAAATAAATACAGGCCCAAACAGTTCATTAGGTGAAAAGACTATTTCACCAATTTACTACTTCTTAATTTGTATCATTTAAAAATCCCTCTAAAGAGGACTGATTGTATCCAATGCATACGAACTTCCAAAGATGTAACACAAAGTATCACAAACACTGATTCTCAGTGTCATTATTCCCTATTATTAGCCTGACATTCTTTTATTGGCAAATTCCCATTTTTTTTATTAATTTAAAAAATTAAGACAAGCACCATAGGTAAAATAAATCAACATTTTACAACATAACAAGGTGATGCATATGTACATACATACACATTATATATTAAAAAAAATTGCCTAATAACAAACACTTCATCACCTATACATGAAAGATGCACTATTGTCTTATACACATAATTTTGAGAGTCTGATTCTCCATTCCATTATATGAGTTTCCTAAAGTTTACCTTCAAATTAAAGAACAACACTAAAGAGATCAATTACATCATCTTAAGACGATAGTAATTGTGAGTCAGGCCTGAAGTCTAACTGCAAGTGCAAAATTATGAGCAGTCTTATTCTTTGTTACACCATAAATATTAATTTATTAGTAATTAAATAAATTTCATATAATTTTATTAAATATTAACCTTAATTGAATTATTAAATGAAATATTTTATTAAATTTTTATCCTACGACTATCACCAAGTCCATGAATGCTTTTTGATGGTGTATACCTTCATAAAAGCTAACCTGCCTACGAAACCAAGAAATGCTTCCCAACCTGAATCAATTGCAAGCCTAAAATCCTATCTTGTAGACATGCTCAAATTTCACCTCTTTCTGCAACACTCATTACTTTGCACAGAGTGACCTCCTTAGTTTCTGTCAAATCCCACCTCAAGTATATACTTCTGCAAGTATGTAACACCTCTGAACTGAGTTTGTTACCCACACAGCTTCTGAAAATTACCTCTCAAGAAGTCCATTTCCCCCTCCCAAAACTTCAACGTGATTAATTAGATGAGCAAATATATGGTATTTCTGATGTGCAGACATCACACATATCCACATGGCTATGCAATTTTCTCTTTGCTGCCTGAGCAAATAACTCAGGAGTCATAAAACACAAATGCACACCAAGCCCTAAAGAACTGCACAGATGAATCTGGACTAAGTAAAATTCTACATTAGGGGAGGAAAACCTAAAAATACTTCTGATACTCTTAAGCACAGATGATATACTCCAAAACTCTCATACCTGTTATGGAAAAATCCACTCTTAAGATTCACAGCAGCAAGCAGGCCAGATTTATGCAGCCTGTAATCAAGTCACCATTGAAATCTAGTACAGAGATGCCTTGAACAACACTACTAACTTATGCTGTTGAGCACATACACAAATAGAAATATGTAATGCTAGTATGTATGGACCAGAATGTGCAGCTTTTTCTGCACAGCAACATCCTTACATACAAATCTGCAAACCTCAGTTCCGTAATTCCCTTTAGAGCCATGATTTGCAGGCTCCCAGACATTTCCATCCAGATTATTAACAGCATTTTCCATTTTCTACGGAAGTAATGACAAGATCTTTTAGACTACAATGTCTTCTTAACTATAAGGCAAGTATATCCTACCAAGAGGAATCTAATGAGCAGAGAAGAGAAAATTCAACAAGGATGATCACCTGTCCTTAAAAACAGAAACAACCACCAAAAAAAGGCATCCTATCATTTAAACTATCTCATCAGAAGCCATATACTTCATAGATACATGATATACTGAAGATCAGCTTCCATAACTTATGTTACAGGTTGACATCATCTCAGAAAGCCTTCTAAATATTTCTCATATGTTAAGAACTAACAAAAAAAAAAAAAACAAACAGAAAAAAGAAACTGAAAGAGAGAAAGACTCAAACATAATGAGAAGGTTCTCAACAGGGAGGAAAAACCCAAAAGTTGCTTTTCTCGTTAATTTATCGATTTTTAAACATAGGATACCTGAGAATTTCCTTCATCAAACAGTGTTTTATTCAAAAAGAGTATGCCTTCAAGTAGCACCAGAATAAGCAATATGATACACTGACATCTAAACCTGCAATAACTGTGAGAACAAGGAATATTTCTTCTACTGAAGGTGCTGCAAGGCGATGCTCACGCTCACCAGAATCAGCAAATGCTAGTTTAGTCATTTTCTCAGCCTGAAAACACAACAATTTACCTCCATACTCTGTGGTTTACACAAAGACAAGAAGGAAACTTGTAGATTGGAAAGTAGCAACATGAACCAGAATATCACACATTGCACAGTGCCTTCCTTGATCATCACAGAAGAAATGACTAAATCTTCATTGCTGTATTTAAAAACAAGGAGTCTAATCAAGTATATGCTTCATCTGCTTTGGTCTTCGTTAGCAGACGGAAATAAAAAGAGCTCAAGTTATCAGATGATAAAAAAAATAGTGACTGTGAAGAGCAACAGGCAAAGAACTGCACAAGACTCTTTAAAAGGAATGTCCTTAGTAGGCAAGAACTTCATCCACAGGGTTTTTTAACAATAGTAGGTAAAGCTTTTTAAGATCTTTACTGAGTATGATCTCAAAACTATCAAGACAATGCAAAGGAAAAATTCAGAGGAGAACATTCTCAAATTCCATTTCAGTGCAACACTGCAAGCCTACATCATTCCAAAATAATCTAACATACACTGGCTCTGTTTTCCAGTCCTACTGCTACTTTAAGATGCAGTTGATCTAGATTTGAAAAATGAAGCCTAACTTTAAAGGAATGTTCTGCTATTGTTCAGCTGCCTGTCTCCTCAGAGTTCTGTATCAGCATACAAAACTGAAACCAGCCATGTTCCTGTTAATGAACAGCTTTTGTGAGTTCAATACATAAAGCTGTAGTTTGCTTGTTCCTCATCTCCCCCTGCCTCCTTTAAAAACAAGAAGACAGGCCAACTACAAACCCAGTCCAGCTTTGATGTCCTGGATCCTTTGAACAGAGGACACCTTTCAAGATCAGTTCTCTAAGTATTCATCAACTTCTAACCTGTATTGGCACTTGCACCTGCATCAACAGAGGGCCCCTATATACTCAGTGAATGACATACAGTATGTGCTTGGAACAGTCAGTCTAAAATATCATCACAGAACTCCTCAGCTACGTATCAATACCTGAACAATAAGCTTCATATCCTCTCCTATATCTGATTATGTTACATAGTAAAGGTGTCTGAGAAAGCAAAGCATTTCAAATCTATATTGTATATTTGCAGAAAAAGAATGTACTAATTAAAACAATTCAGTCTTCCCAAAATAAGGACTGGGATAGAATTACAGAAAATTGGATGAACTCCCAAGCTTCCATTTCAGTTCAGTCACTTGTTATGTTACTTTGGACAACCACACAACTTCTGGTTTCCTACATTTGAAACAGCTCAAAAAAAAAAAGTGTCTATTTCTCAAGGCCATTGTAATAACTTAGTGCTTCAGTAAGATACCCAGATACAAAGTCTGATACAGACATGTAGAGGTAAGTACTTCCTTGAATATATGTAAGCGGTTTTTTCCTCTCATGAAAACTAAAACAATAGAAGCAATTTGGAAATTAAAAACTCTAGAAAAATTGTGTCATTTTGATTTTAAAATATATGCCCACAGATTATTCCTACAAAGTGCTACACTATCAAAAAGAGCAAGGAACAAACCCCAAAGTTTTAAATACAAGTGTTCTGGATTTAATACTTATATCAGCATCAGGTTTTAGAAAACATCTGCAAAAATATTTTCTAACACAGCTGTCTTAACATATTACAGCTGTGCACCCAAGTGCAAACTTCTGTTTTCAAAAGCCGTCATTTGTTTGTCCAGTATTTGTTATTTTTCAAGAACACCTTCAAGGTCCTGTGCAGTGTTTTAAGTTATCCTTTAGAAAAGGCTCAGTTGACTTAGGAAGCAAACAGAACAGATTTGCTGATATAAGAGAACTACAAGAGCATGCAGCTTAATTCAATTACTGCAGCTCTATGAAACACAGTTTCCCTCTTCTCCATAACTGCTTTGGTACACCCTGCATATACCACAAACACACTGGATTATCAAGTGTCCTCCAAAGTACATTCATAAACTGTACTGGCAAACATGAGTGTGAGTTATTTCACATTTGTTTTGGATTTTCTCTGTGGAAAACTGATACTTCTACACACACACACTTTCTGTCTAGATTCAGGAAAGAATTTGCATACCTAATATGCAAATTATCCTACAGTTTAATTACTCAGTATTTCACTTTTACTAATAAAGTTGGAACTATCAAGTATTCCTTTATCTAAGTCAGAGTGTATCAGAGTTTTGAGTTTTGAAAGCTGAGATGCGTATCAAGAAAAATAAGCTTACCAAATTTATTCAGCACTACTATCCATACAAAAAGGAAAATATTTTAAACTGCAACATGACTAGCAAGATATTTTTCTGGTTAACTTATTTCTGTCTTTGAATTGAGGATAAGGGCAGCATCCATAATGCACACCTGTCTTGTTCTGCGGCGCCTCACGCTTTACTTACACCTCAAACAAAGTTTCCACAAAGCTCACTGGAGTATTTAAAGACATTATTAACCCCAGGTCTCCTCCCAGGCTTTTGACCAAAATCATCACTACTCACATTTTACTGCTGCAACTGGTAACATCTGGTCCTTTTGTGACACTTCTCACTGTTCTTCAGTCCTAGTTCCTGCATCCCAATAGCTACATGGCATACTCAATATGATCCACTTTTTCATTGAAGGCAAGTTATTAGCCTTCCAGAAGAAGCTTAATATTCAAAAACATGGGAACAAGCATGTATCTGTGCATAAAAGTGCTTGTCTATAATAAAAATCTACATATAAAGACTGTGGATCCAGACTCATGATTCCGTAATAACATAATGCAATCATCCTACAAATTAGGAATGCATGGTTCTTTGATACCGATACAGGAATGTAATGACTAATATAGACCTTTGTATTCACATAAGCAGAGCAGTAAGTCTTCACAATATCTGTCAAGTACTACAATGTATCAGAATGTTTCATTTATAAGATTTAATTCAATGTTGGGGGTTAGGTGTTCTTTGAGGAGGTGTTACCTTCTGAAACACAATCTTATCAATCACTTGGACAATGTACAATTTTTTTCCAAGGATTCTCTTAAATAAGAGAACAATTTATTCTCCAAGTATTCTGCAATAATACAGACTAGTTGTAAGTTTTAGATCTATCTGATCTAATGAGGAAGCAATTTTACTCAACTGTTTGAGATATATGGCACAGTTTGGACAACAGTAGTTTATGCCATAGTATTTATCACATTCTAGGAAGAAATGCATTCTCTAAAATTGTACCTAGATCATTAGCTGTCCCCCATCATTACAGTCGTGGGTCACCTCAAGCCTTTAACCTTACAGGAAGTGTTATTTCCTTTTTACAGATGAGACACTGAAGCCCATAAATTATGTAAGAAATCCATAAGAAAATGTAGATGTTGAGTGTCATTTTATATGTCTGCATTCAATCTTTAAGTACTTCAGTACTCGTTCCATTGCCAGCTAATCCTAGAATATCCTGGCTTCAAATTCCCTACACAGATCATGATTTTCAGGCACATGCTGCTTAAAACCTGTAAAAAAATTTTCTGCAGTTGGCTTGTTTCTAAACATGAGCAAATAGATATTTTGCAATCACATGGTGGTAGTAGCACACTACCATCCTTAGCCAAGAAACACAAAATACCGATTCAAACAGATCCTAGAATCCATTTCTCCCAGGTGAGTGACGTAAGCTCTGAATTTTGGGAGAGATTTTACAATGCATTTATTTTTCACAAAATGCTGTTGCTTTAGCAGAAAGTTTAAGGCGTTTACCCCAGAATATTCTAGAGCTGGTGGCTAAATTACTTTTCGAAAGTCTGAAAGCTTTAGGTTTGAATACTCCTGCAGACAGAAAAAGCCAAGCGCAGTTCTCGCACATTGTGAATGAACGCTAAGAGACACTGTTGAGCTCAGTTCCATCTTTTCTTAATAGGGTCTTACTCCTCATGGAGCTCTGAAATCAATGCAACTCTTATGTTTGCTCATTAGGGTTTTAATAATATATAGGGCAACCTATAATACTAGTTTGAAAATTTCCACTGCTCATCCACCTCACATGAACAAGTGCACTTTGCTTATAGTTTATTATCCCTTTATTACTGCTAACAGCTGTGGCTCACTGGAGTGCCCATGTTTTCAGGCATCATCATCTTTTATTCCTCCTTACATCAAATTTGTGGTGTGTTTTCCAATACCAGACTGTACAGCTAACAGTACATTCCATAGACACTGACAGATAACTATTCTTCAATACTGTACGAGTTTTCCAATGCATTTTTTTGTCTACGTAGTAGTATTTTAAAGCAAGGGTTTTTCCACCAGCACTTCAGTTAGTATGTGTAAGAATATCCCAAGGATATTCCTGCACCATCCCATACTACCTCCTACCTTTTCTGCCCACATTTTGATACAATTACATCAATTTCCAGTGCAGTGCAATAGACTGATCTCTCAAAAACTACTCATACTCATTTTAAAAAGATGACATGAACTATGGTAATGCCTTCAAAATATGATCATCATGCCTTCTTTTTGGTTAAAGGAAGTAAGAGATAGACAGTATGAGACTATTTATTTGCCAAATTAAATTTAAATCATAATAAATATTAAATGGTATAACCTGTACAGGCCTTTACGTATCATTTATGGATAGACTCAAGCATCCATTCGATACAACTAAGCTTGTATTATACACAGCAATGGCAACCAGCATTTGGTGCTGTCTGAAGGCCTGACAGAATCATCAGCTATCCATTCCCACACTTAAGTAACAAACCACTTCATCTGCAAACAAACTAGACTCCACAATCCACAAGTCCCTCGCCCAACTTGCATTTGGATTCAATCCTATAGATGGTCTCAGACTTCCACACAGGAAGGGACTCCATACATTGTTAATTTTCTACTGCTTGGGGGGGAAGAGGGGTGTTTTTAAAAGAGCAGAGCTCCAGCCCAAACACGTACATATTTGTAGCCTCATAATTAAATATCACCCCGAATAGGGACAGCTGTGTTCAGTTCACAGGCTAGTTTGAGAAAAGCAGGGCCACACATCAATCTCTCGGTACTGAGGATGCAGCAACTCTGAGAAGACTTGTGAGGCAGAAAATAATGGACAGAGCTGCCAGCACAGTGCTAAGCTGGGAAGCATTCTCTGCAGCTGCACGCAGCAGGACACCAAGCAGCAGGGACAAGGTTACTCTGCTTCTACATTTCACCAGTACAACCATTACCGTAAGACAGGCATCTCATTCTGGCATTCAATGAGAGAGTTCATTTCTGGGCTTGTCTATGAAAACCCATGGAAGATATTCAGACAGTTTAGTGGTGGACTTGGTAGTGTTAGGTTAACAGTTGGACTTGATCTTAAGGGTCTTTTCCAGCCTAAATGATTCTATAATTCTATATATGAAGTATTCAACAACAACAAAAAAATACATCCTAATAAAAATAATTTTTTAAGTTTTCAAAAGATTGCCTTCCTTTCGAAAAACACTTTTCGGTGCAGATTGTTTCGTTGGTAAGAGCAGTTTAATATGCTTATATGGCTTATGCTTCTACATTTCAAAACAAGATTTGAATACAAAAATGCGTCCCTCACAAATTCAAAATCTCTATCATAGGAACTATCAGTATACTTTAAAACTTTAATACAGACAGAGAAAATAATTCACATGAGGAGAAATATTTTTCAGAGCATCATCACTAGAATCAATTTAAATAAAGATCACATTTTATAAGGATAAAATCACTGACATTTCTACTAGTTTAATTATATCAACATTCATGTGTTGACTTACAAAAAGGCAATTTGCAGGTGTAAATTCTTACACACAATTCCACTGATGTCAATAAGAATAATTATGCATACATCTTGAATCAGATACAGGCCATGCTGACAGCAAAGGCAGTTTTGCAACTGAAAACCTGACTCAGGATTTCATCCTGTGTAATAGAAGTTGCACCTGTTTAATGGGGATGTTGTTTCACATTAAAGTTAAGGCAAACTAAGCCTGTACATTTCTAAAAGGGATAATTTCTTTTGCCACCCACACCTGCTCATTTCTGCTACCTCCTTCAGGTCAGCAAGAGACTTCCGCAAGTGAAGTAACATGAGGAAACCAAGCTGGCTTAAAATAAAAAGTTGGCTGGGAGGTGAGATGTTTGTGTTGATACTTTTCAACTTTCATCAGGAATATTAACACTTATGTAAGAAGCGGAAAGATGTAGCCAGATAGAAGCGTGAAGGATAAAGTCACTCCTTTTCACAGTAGCATGAACTTCAACTGGCTGCAGCTAAAACTAACTTTTTTCTAAAGATCATTTCTTATACAACTTTATTGTTCACTTACAATCTGCAATTTAAGGACACTTTCCTTCTGCACACAGCAGAATTATGAGTTTTAGATAGAAAAAAGAATTTTGCCTAGAATAATAAAATTTGATACCCTTTTAACATTTCAGCTGTGAAAGTTCTTGCACTTGGAAGTTGTTTTGTCCTTAAAGAAAGCAGAAGCTTCTATAGTAGCTCTAGAAATTCAGAAGAACAGGCAGGAGGTAATTTAGAAGTGCAACAAGAACATATGAAGACAAGGTTTAATAAACAAACAGACCATTCGGCTCTTACTCTCTCCATAATAACTAGATATCTAGGACTAGGCAAAGCAGGTTAACTGAAGTGTAGGTACTCAAAAGTGCTCACCCACCCTGTACAGTCTGCTTCATTACATATGCCAATTGGGACTCACAAGTTAAATACAAAATTATAACCATCTGAAGACACAATATACTTTTTTTGAAGATAGCATTTTAGAAGACTGGATATTTCCAGTCATTCAGGTACTCAAAAACTTCAGAGGAAGAGCAGTTTTGTGCACAATTTTTTCTCTACTGCTCTTCCGCACATCAGTATAGAAAACAGAGCTAGAGAAAGGGGTGACTTTTTCCTCCAACATGAAGGAGACTTTTTTTTTCTCCTCCTTCCAAGACGACATTCAAAAAAAAGAAAGAAACCTGTTTTGCTGTAGTGCTGCATCTCAGGATTGATTGACTTTGACATCTAAATACACAGAAGCTGTGACTGCAGCTTTTCCTGCAGTTGGGCCATTCATACTGTTTGTCTCCCTCAATTCCCTGGAGTCTCACAGCACAACTGATTCGGGCAACCTTTCCCTCTCCCTTCTGCCCAAATTCATATCATCATGAACACTGTAACTGACCAACAAATTCAAAGGTATAGGATAGAGAGTGGCAGATGTAGTATTAAAATCTTCATTTCCTTAATAAATCAATCTATCAGAATAAAACTAGACTCTGTGCTCTTATGCTTGTGTTTTTGTTTACATCTCGGGAACTCTGCTGTTTGAAGCTCCCTGCTATAAAAACAGAACCTGCTCACCCTGTGGCTTTCTTTCACCTGTTTCCCACAGGCAGGCAGATGGAATTCCTTTCTCCCACTCTATTCATAACTAAACTCCCCTTTTTTATTTTGATACAAAAAAAAAATATATATATATTTTTTTTTTGCATTCTGTCAAAGCAGAAAGGAAGAGGGAAAACAAAAACAACAAAAGGTTTAAGTGAGAAGGAAATAAGTCAGAACTGCATTCAGATATCCATCCTGAGCAGAGAGTAAAATAATTTACTGCTAGGCAGAGATGAGGCCTAAAATCATTCTGAAAAGCAACTGATATGGATGTGAATGCAATGAAGCAACAACACTTGCATTTACACAAGTTACCACATGCTTCACGATACAAGGAGTAAATACAAAAGCTGATAAATAAGAGTAATAAAATAGTGCTAGAGAATCTTGTTGCCCATTCTTTTCCCCATCCATGCTTCTTTCATTCAGTCCAGAACAACATTTGCAAAGTAGTCGACTTACTCGGTATTTCTCCTTACAGGAGAAAAGGCAAGGTTACCATAGAATTGTAAATTAATTTTGACATCTGCTTACTAAGATTGATCAATTATTTTCGATGTCTCTCTGATAAGTTGTTATTTCTCTGAACAGAAAAGAACAAAACAAAGCCAAAAATACTACACATCTCTCACCAAACAATTAATGGTCCCAGAATCCTTCTCTTACAGTAATGTTTCTGATGCTTGCTAATGCAATTCACTCATTCCCAGAAGAGCAAAAATAACCATATTTCACTCAAATGAAGAAAAATAAAGACTCTTATTTTCGTATATTTTAAGCCTGCCCTTAAAAATATTTTTCCTCACATAATCTACTGACAGAAAACAGGCTTTACACCTGTCCAGTTTAGGTCATTAGTAGTTCAGTTTTAATCTTGCATAAGAAAGATTCACCCAGGCACTTCAAATTGCTGAAACTTTGAAACAATGTAAATGTTTAAAATAATAAGCAATGTTCTACTAACATTTGTATACATTGTATCTACAGCCCATAAATTAATTGTTAATATAGTTATAATAGCCAAACATACTTTTCAATCTCTATGTCATTCTAAAACATTCTTCAGAATAATTCTTACTCACAGAAACAACTGCTGCAAAAGTGATATACATCCAATATAACTTGTCAAATGAAAGTACCACTGCTGCAAAAGTCCAGCCATGGCTACTTGTGTACGAAACAGATACTCACACTTCACAAACAAACAGAAACAATATGCAAATCTTCCACAATAAAAAGCCAAACCATCAACTGCCACAGAATTCATAAAGGTTTTCACTTGCCTGGCCATAGGCAGACTAACATTCACTTTCCAACTCTTCAGCTGGAAATACATAGGCTTGACACATGACTCATTCAACACCCATGTGAATTTTCAGGATTCAAAATACAACCACTGTGAGTTGCTGCTCGCATTGTAAGACGTATTAACAAATATTTTATGCCATCCCCAACTCACAAGACTTGAAAAGCTTTAAATCTTATACTCTGCAATGAAAATAAGCATTCTATTTTGCTTCTAAAAATAAAGATTATAGATGACCTATCAAAGATACCACTATGAAAGCGTCCTCAGTAAAAAATACGTCTCCAACATACTAAAACAGCGTACTTCCATGATAAAAATCATAATGCAAGCATCACTGTAATTTCTAAAACTAAGCATGAAAGAATATAGAGGAGTTCATGAGAAATCTATTCAAATTTCACCAAAACTCCTAACGGCACATCAATTAACCACTGTTTTAGCTTAGCTCAGAAGAGGTGTCCTTTCAACATTCAGACAGAACTTCCTCTAGGTGGGGATGGATTATTAACTTTCTACCAGAAGTGAAAATGTATCCACTGTGCCTCCTCACCCGACCAATGTAAAGAAACATAAATGTTTTAACAGATAATCAAGGAAATACCTATAAGGACTGGATAACCGCTCCAGTAACCATTCAGAGAATATACTAATTCACAACAAGCTTTGAAATTTAAGAAATTAAAATTTGCTTCAGCCCTTGCACTACCGGGGTTTGTTGTGAGTGGCATGAAGACAAAGGATACAAGTAATCTCTTTAAAGCAAGGAAATAATAGCTCTGCAAGCCTGTCTCCTGCAGATCATCACACACAAAGAAGATTCACCTGGCCCTCGTCTCCGCGCTCTCAATCCCTATGCAATTAGCCCATTGTTCCATAGCACAGAGCAGGACAAACCCCAAATCCTCAATACACACAGGTAACAAAAGACCAGCTTCAGAATCTTATTAGCAGGTTCATATGCAAATAAAATGTATAATATTTACCTTTTATTACCTTTATAGCTCAGTTATAATCTCACTGATTGAATAATCCATCAGATGTTACCAGTGAATTGTTTCTTCCTCTGCAGCATGTACATTGCTTCAGCCAACATGTCTGACTCCCAGCTACTCAGCTTCCCAAACTAACAAGTTACTGGATTTACTTTTTGTTTATTTAGCGATGAGTGATCTCAGATTAAATGTTTAAAAGAAATGTAAATTATATAGCTTAATTTTAGTACTCCAAAGACAAAACTGAACTTGAACACAATTTAAAATACACCATTATTAATACTTTTACCTACTAAAGTACTTTCCAAAGACAGAATTTTATTTCTGTAAGACACAGTCTCACCAATATACTATTAGCTACATACTGGAACACTTTCCAGCTGTATATGTCAACACACTGAATAAACAGAGTTCCAGCTTTTAACGGGTGTTCTACACGGGAACGGAATGAGACGTCCTGTCCAAGGTTATATAGCAAAATAACAGCAAACCGTATTCCTCACAGCCAGTCTTTATACTGACACCAAAGGGGGCGGGGGGAAAGTGACAGCTCTATAAATTTGTGTCTTCTTTTCCACTACATGTAGAAAAGCAAGTGTCAGGGTGCGCTTCCTTCTCACTGATCAATGACTTGGCATCACTTCCACTTTTAAGAATAAGCAGATAGTTCTAGCTTCACTGAGCACTCCTTTGCAAAAACATGTTATTGCTTTACATTTACAGCTCTCTCTCCTCTCCTGCAAACCTTGTCATGAGTGATGTACATTTCACTAAGTTACACTTAGCTTGGGGAGGGAGATTGGAACGAGCGAAACACTTTCACTCTCCGAAAGGAAAAAGTCATTCAAAGCCAGTAGTAATTTTTGCTGGCCGGGCAGCCCCGTGAAGCGCACATGTCACTTCCACGACAGCTCCAGAAGGGACAGCAGCGACACAGCTTTAGGCCGACTGCTCCTCGTCTCCCGGTTCCCACCGAGCGGAGCAGCCCATTTTCAGCACCAAGTTAGCAGGTACGATTGCCCATCGGAGGGCTGCGTCCTGTGTTCTTTAGAGGGAGGGACCACGAGGTGGAAGAACCTATTTCACCCCTAACTTCTGCAACACACTTCCACCACACGTGAACAAAATCATAGCAGACACAAGCAAAAAAAAAAAAAAACCACAACCACACAAGTGTAAACGACAGGAACAGGGTGCAGGGAGGAGAACAAGGGAACCGTAATAAGCAGAGACTTACTTGAACCTGCCCTGGCAATGTTGGCACTGGTCTCCCACCCAGCCCTGGTCGCAGACGCAGGTGGAGTTGACACAATGACCCGAGAAGCAGGAGATCTTGTCGCAGGACCTGGACTGGGACACCTGGGCATAGAGGGCCAGGTACAAGAAGCCGTAGAAGAGCAGCCAGCTGTTCACATCCAGGAGCGAGGAGAAGCAGCAGCAGCAGGAGGAGGGGGAAGAGGGGAAGGGTCTCCAGGCGCCCAGGGGCGCGGGGGCAGCTCCCGCTCTCCGCCCGGCGCTGCCCGGGTCCATCTTCGCCGCGGGGGCCATGGGCCGAGGCGCGGCCGGCGGCGGGCAGCGATGGCAGCGCACCCCGGGCAGGGGCAGCTTCCCCCGAGGGGAAAGAATCCAGCCGGGGAGATTCAAACCCCCCGCTTCCTCCTCGCCTTCCTCTCCTCCCTCCCGACCCCAGCGCTGCCTCCTCCGGCCCCCTCAGCCCTCCGCGCCCCGTCACTCCCGAGGGGAAGCGCGGCAGCCCTCAGCCATCCGCCCCTTCTCTTCGTCGTCCTCCTCAGGGCTCATCGCTCCCGTCTTCTTCCATGGAGAAGAAGAGCTGCCTCTTGACCTTGTGTTTTCTCCTCACGAGATATGTCCCCCCCCCCGGCGTGCACGCCCGCCCACCCCCCTCGATCATGTAGCCCCCCGACTCCCCCTCCTCCTTTGTAGTCCCTCTGCCCGCGGCGCACAGGCAGGCGGCGGCGCGGAGGAGCGCGGGGAGGCGGGGGCCGCCGCCGTCCTCTCGCCAGGCAGTCAGATGGGAAGTGAGGGCGGCCGGGCCCCGGAGCCGCTACGGCACCCCGCGCCGGCCGGGGGGAGTCAGCGGCGAGGAGAGGGCCGAGGAGCTCCTACCCCGCTCTCCGTTGTTAGCCCCGCAGGGAAGGGATGAGGGTGGGAGAGGACGGTTAACAGCCCCTCCGCGTCCCAGCTGACAGCTTCCAAGCAGCCATTTTAAAAGGCTAATTGTCATCTCCTCTCAGAGCCGCCTGCTCGCTCTAACGCCCCCCGCCCCTCGGTCCGTTTGGATCCGTCCCTCCGCCCGTCCCTCAGCGAGGGTGGCGCCCGGGCCGGCCGAAGCTGGGGGGGGGGGGGGGCCGCCCTCCCCTCCGTCCGGAGCGGGAAGGTGCAGCCGGGCTGACTGCAGACCGGCGCCCCGCACGCCTCTGCCGCCCCTTCCCACGGCCGCCTGCGCTCCGCGCTTCGGCAGACCCCTCTCCCGCCCACCCTCCGTCAAAAAAACAAAAAGGCGGGGGGTGATGAAGCGGCACCGGGCCCGGCCCCTGCAGCGGGCACGCAGCCCCCCGCCGCGCTGCCCAGACCTCGGCGGGAGGGGAGGCGGGCGGCGGGCGTCCCTCAGCGGGGTGGGGGGTGCCCGGTCCGCGGGGAGGGCAGCGGGCGGCCGCGGGCTGCGATCTCGGTGGGAGCCGGGCCGGGCCGCTCCGGTGTTTTCCTCGGGTCCTGCCCGGTGCAGAGGCGGCTTTCTCTGAACTCATGGCGGTTGATGCTGGAAGAGATGTTGCAGCTTGCTTTGAAATCCCTGCCTGCCTAAGGTTTACTCCATCTTCTCGTTCTGCGGTTCGAATCAGGACGTTGCCTTCGGCTCTGATGAGCGCTAACGAAAGTTCCTGGCTTTGCAATCAGGGCAGTACAGAAGTAACCGTCGTAATAAAGTTGCCTAAAATGTCCTCTTTTTCTGCAAAGCGTGCCATACCCATCCCATCTTTTTGAACTGTACTACATCCCGTTTTTACTTTTTTTTTCCCATGAGATTAAAAATGAGCCTTTCTGTCAAGCAAAGAACAACAGCAATCAAGCCCTCTGAAACTTTCTCCTCATGCTGAAATTGAGAATTTATGATGTGATGTCTCTGTTCCAATGAGTTAAAGAAAAGGTATTTAATTCCATCTCCTGGTACCATCTCAAAACAGACAGGTCCAAAGTGACCCATGTTGGAGCCTGAAATCAGACCCAAATCAACCCTTCTCCAGATTCTGCAGTTCTTAACCTTGGAATGCGGAGTTGTTTGGGTTTTGGTTTAACCTGTTTTCTCAGGCGTACCGCTAAGCCTTCACCTGAATTTCCAAAAAAAGCCCCACAGTACGTCAGTACTACAGCAAGGAGCACAACAACATCCAGCAGTGTCTGTTTGTGTGACCCGAGAGTCCTGCCAAGATCAGGATGTCAGAGCAAAGCACAGTACAGACATCACAGAGAAACAGTCTGCACCTTACGGAGCTTACAGTCTTGACTGAAGAAATATTTGAATGTGTGTGGGGGAAACAGAAGTGAAAAGTCATTTGTCCAGTTTCATTCCAGAGGGTGTCAGGAGGCCACAGCCGCGCTCGGTCCAGGAGTCTGTACATTGTCTTCCTAGCAGAGCTGAGATAGATCATCTCATTGTTCTGGATCAGACACGTTTCTTAGCTATTAGACATCTCTTTGTATGTGTTTTGTAATGAATTAGTGAGTTCATGCAATGAGAGGAAAAGGAAATTGTGTTGCTGCTTTATGTTTTATGAAAAAAGCTGAGGCTGAAGCCTTTGTCGAACAGTCTGCTAATTGTACAGTATCACATGTGATTAAGGCTGCTGAACAACCGTCCTCTGTTAAATAACATTTTGAGACCAGAAACACAGTTAATAGGAGATTATAGTCCAAGACACAAAGTCAGTTCAAGACTACTCTTTAATCTCAGAAACACTTTCAGCAATAGTTTTGCTTGCCATGGCAGGGAGATACATTCCTCCTCCACTTTCTCAATTCCTTTGTACCAACCAAAAAAAGTTCTAAAGCCAGCACCATCTTTGTCTCAGACTGAAGGAATATTTTGCTTCAGATCTACAGAAGTCAGCCAAATTTGTGAAATTAACATTCACAGCGAAGCTAAGCCCTCAACAATCCGTTACAAGGCAAGAGATCTGTTCAGCAGTACAAAGATCCGTGTGCATTTGTCCATTAAATGCCAACTTTCTTCTTCAGTAATGAATGCCAAAAAAAAAAAAAAAAAAGAATATAAGCAAGGAGAAATACAAATTTGGACTGGGCAAGCTTAAACAGCTTTTTAGGTATTTCGATGAAGTTGGAGAAAAAGCACAAATAGGCTGTCAGAAAAGGACTAGAGTGGTTATAGGAGGTGCAGAGAACAGTATGACAGTACTTTTACTGCATAAACAATCATAACTACAAACCTAAACACAGCTATAAAGGTTTCTAGATTTAGAACAGCGAGGGGGAAACTCTGGACAGCTATCTCCTGGCTAAACGTGACAAGCCACAAAAATGAAGGAGTGCAAAGCTTTTGGCTGCTGTATGTCACATCAACGCAGTAGAGATTTCATAACCCTAGGAAATGAATGATGTGAAAATGCCAATATTGGTTCTCTTCTGTGCTGATTTGATGGGATTTTTTTGGTGTCAGATGAAGTTAACAGATCGGGCTGGGAGAAGTCAGATCTGCCAAGCCTTTTGTCATTACATGCATGTCTGTAAGTTCGGCTTTGCTTGGAAGTGTAACATTTTACACCTTTCATCCTTCCGGTTCTTGACAGAGAAATCACTTACACATTTAAAGGACTGATGTATGAAAATGTCTTGGGTAGAATTTACAACTTCCAAGCATTTGAATAACTTATCAAAATTTTTAAATTAGTGACTAGAAACAGATAATGAGATTACAGACTAGAGCAGTGATGTAGAAGGTTATGTGAACAAAACTTTCCAAGAAAATATCCACTGTAGTAGGAAAGAAAAAGAAAAAGAACAAGTATAAAGGCTTCTTAGCTATTACGATCAAAACCTAAGCACTAGTATACAAAGAGAAAATTACTGATACGTTTGTGTTCATTCAGCAAGACAGTTTGAAGTGTATTTGAAGATCTGTATGGTTGCTGCTGTGAGGCGGGGTGGAGCGGGCAAAGGGAAACAGCCCTCAAGCACATACTTCTTCAGTTGTTCAGAATTTCTACAAGACCCTGAGGCCAACAACACAGCAGAAACCACCCTCTCCTCCATACCCCTCCACATACACACACACACAGCCCCCCCCTCCCTGCTCTGCTGGCCTTCTCCTCCGGGCTGATACCAATCAAGCCTTGCTGCAGACAACATCTTTCCTTAAGGATGCTTAGTCGTATTTAGGGTATCTAGTGTGGAGGTATTTGTGCAGTGATGTTGGAAAGAACAATTTAACTGGCTGAACAGAAGAGGGAGAAAAAACGATTACCTTTGTGGTTGACCTCTTTGCAAGGATATTAAGAGAAACAAATGTTTTCTATGCCCTTTCCCTTCTCCTTGGGAGAGACATTATCAGACTCATTAAGTAAAAGGGGCCAAGTTCTGCACTGCTTCTGGACAGGGATATATAGATCTGAGTTGGCCTTATGACATATTGGTAAAACTAGCATGTAGATTGCTGTAGTGGAGGTGATATCTGTGAGTGATTTCATGCAGTTTCAAGAGCTGTGCTAGCTTAACCCATCAGAGCAGCGTACAGGCTCTATGGTGCACAGTATACAGGCCTTTCACTGAGCCTCACAAGGATAACTTGGGTGTAGGCTTTCCCTTTTCTTTCCAAATACACATGCAATACTTTATACAAAGGACAACATAAGGCTTTTTTTTCCTAAATCCCATGCCAATCTTCCATTGAGTGACACTGAGTCACCTGAGCCATTCCGTATAACCCTTTCGGATATTGTGAAAACCATCAGTCTCTTCCATGAGGTAAAACAAATTTACCCCTACTCAGCAGATTCTAGTGCTAAGAGGATAATGTGTGTTACAATTTTCTATTCATGTTTGTCTTATCCAGTAAGTCAAGTCTTGGGAGGCATGAATTGTATAAGATTAAAAATATAAGCCTTCCCTTGCCTACCTTTTTTTCTTTTTATTTAGAAAGAAATAAAGTTCACAGACAATTCACTGGCACCCTTCTAAAATGAAACCTTGATAGAAAACCTTACATTTCTTAACACCCACGCAAGTATTTTGCTACAGCAAGAAGTCCCGCTTGTTACCATCATCTCCAACAAGTACTGGTGAGCAAAGTGCCGTACAATAAAGACTGTAAATGCTGTAAGAAGCTTACCCAACTCAGAAAGAACTACAAAACAAAGGAGGGGAAAATCAATGTTTATGTTATTTTATCAAAAGTCAATATCTGGAGAAAAAAAAGTTAGGGTCAGGTCTATATTTTTTATGCATGCGTGTGAGCTGAGGTGTAAAATCTCTTCTACAGAGTTAGACTTTTACTGAAATGTTTGTTACTTTGAAGAATTTTTTCATCAAGAAAAAAAGTAATTACGTTTTTACACACTTCTTTTAAAATTGTGGACTTTGGATCAAGAATAACAGGGTAAATTACAAGTTGGCTTCAGGTCCATTTAAAGATGAAAGAGACTTCAGAAAAACAGAGACCAGACAGAACCAAGTTCTATCAGCACTGACAATGACATTGTTGTTATTTGAAACACTTGTCTGCTTTCAAATAAAGTCTACTGAATCAGGAAATAAAGTCATATTCTGTTTTTTCAGATACTTTCTGTACGCATGCTGAAAATTAAATAGCCAAGCTATACCTGGTAGCCTTTCCATCTACAACTGAAAGAATCTGCTGACGTTGATCTTGACTCTTGGTATGATCCTTTGATTTTTTTAAAATAAAAAGTTTTTAGATGTCTTTCCACAGAATAGATGTGTAATTGTATGTCGTGCTGAAACGTTGATGCATCCTGCAACGTACTACAAGTCTTCTGGAAAACACTGACATTTTCCACCACAAATGTCCCTTCTGTTGAGTATTTTTGTGCATCCATTCTGCTGCATTTCATTTTCACTGCTATTCCTTCTGGAATTTTTCACAATCCTGCTTAATCTTGACTAAGCTAGGGTATTTCTTCCTTGTCAGCAAAGCTCCATCTCACAATTCAACCTTTCTTACACATCATTAGTAGGTATACTGAATTTATCCAATACTCTTAACGATCCCAAAGGGACACAGCTATTAGACTTCTTTTAGCTGAGAAAGCATTTACTCTGAGTTATTTTCTCTCATTCTTTTCTAAATCAGGAAATGATCTTTGGGATTCGTACCACTGCTGCCTTTATTTCTGTATTTGTTCTTTTTATTCATAAGTTTCAGCAAAACGCTGAAAAATTTATTTGATGGTAACGAAATTCCATTGACCTTACTAGGATTTACACCTCTCCTTCAGAATTTAGGAGAGGTTTCCACATTTTTCTGGATAAGGCTAGTTTGCTGAATGATGTCAAAAAAAGTCTTACTACAAGATACTGAAAATCACAGTAAACCATATGCTCCAATTTTCTCTTATCCACTATTTTTTCTTTGCAAGATTTAGGAAGGCTGCATTTACTTTTAGTGGCTTACCATTTTTTTTTCATCACGTTATACTTTACCCAAGAGCTTTGTAAGTCCTACACCAATTTCTCCTAAGGCTACTAAAGCATGAATTCTCAGTTCATATTTTCAAGATGACAAATTTCATCACTTTGAAAAAAAAAAAGTAAATGTTGAGTAACTGTTTAATCAACAGTACAAGTGGTATTTTGATTAATAACATTTCCGTCCTTATATCACAGTTCAGCTCCTTTGAAGTGATATTGCCTAGTCTTAGTGATTCTGTTTTAATATAATCTCATGAAGATTTCTTACTCTTCTTTCAAAAAACTTTTAACAATGACTACTCTACAATACTTAATTTCTCAATATATTTTTTGAACACTGTATGGAAATAATTTGCATTTCCTAAAATCGCATTCTTCTTTTCAGTTACTACTTTTGGAGATTAGTGAATTTTCCTTTTATTTCCCTTTTATATTTTTTAAAAATTACTTCATTCTTTTCTCAGTTAATACTTGAGTAGTTGTGCTATTAAACTTTGGAAAGTGATACTTGCAAAAAAAAGGAAAAACAAGTACATCAAACAGACTGCAACAAGGATAATGAAACAATAATTGCACTTGGCATAATGGAACAATGGAATAAAATGATGTGCTTTTTTGCCCTTTGATTTGCATAAAATTAGCAAAAATGAGAGGCTATGCATGCACTGATCCCTGTCTTGTCTACTATACAGATGTCAAAAAGAATTTAGTAGATTAAATTTTCCCACAGTATTAGTGTAGAAACAGACATTACATGCCAGGAAGCTAACTGGCATATTGTATTAATTCAATGAAATTATTTTCAGTAATTGGAAGAAATAATTCTCATGTATAAATATAATATTTTGACAAGCACGCAAGCAGTTATTTAATTAGCTTAAGACATTAATTTTCATGAAGATGTAAAGTAATACCTTCCATATCTGCAGTTTGGGTAATGGTAGAAGTAGTCATTATTACGAATTATCTTCTCTTCCTGAAGTAACAAGTTTTGCACGGACCTGGACATGTGGATGTAGCCACAAAAGAGCAAAACATCTTCCCATGTGGCATCTCCTGTTTGTGTACTTGGCACTAGTGTTACTGCAGGTACGATACGAGTGAGGCTGAAGCAGCTACGCGTAGAGATGCTGATCTTACCCGTGTCCTCAGCTGGGGGTAAAAGGCCCATCTCGTGCGGGGGCGAGGTCTGGCTGCACAGGCAGTGTGAAAGTGGGCATGCAGGATAAACAGCTGAAAAAAACCTGCTCACCAGCCTTGGCAAGTTGCTTTTCGTGAGCACGTCTTTGAACCAGTTTTAAAAGGTGCTTGTGAAAAAATTCTGCAGGCTTTACCTCCCCTCCTTTTCAGATTATAGGTTCAGAATATGTATGGTCAAAGCCAAGGTGGGGAGGAGAGAGAGGAGAGAACGGGAAAAAATTGCAAGAAGAAAGGGAGAATGCGAAGTGAGCCGTCAGACATCTGAGGCATAGATCCACAACCGCTGCAGGCTGAGATGTAAGTGCTAGACTTTATGGTCTCGATACCCTAGTGTGACCTAACTGGCATTGCAGAAGTGTGGCTGGGTAAACTGCAGCACTGGAATGTAGCTACGGAAGGGCACAGCAAATTCGAGAAGAACAGCCGTAGGAAGAGTCAGGTAGTGTGGCTTGTAAAGGGCATATTTACTTCTCCTGAAGTCTAGGAAAAAGTAACAGGAAGATGTGTTGAATAACAGTTGAAATATGGGAGAGAAAAAGAATAAAGTACACACCGTGACAGGTTTAAACCAAAGATTTCCTGATCAGGAGGCTTTCTCGATAGAGCAACTATTGGAGGTATCTGAGGGGCAGAAACTGGAAAGATCTACATAGCAGGACCCGTGGGTAGATGGAATAGAACTATCTGAGGATGTGTTTGAAAAAGCAATAAGGCAGGACGTAGATTGTCTATTCAATTCTTCGAATATGTTAGGGACCGCTTTTTTTCATTTGTGAAGTGGAGGAAATTACACAGAAAGTAGCTATTTTAGATTTAATTCAAATTCTTTCAGAGGAAGTGGTTGAGAATCTTAAAGAGGAAGTTAATTCAAGTGAAAAAGATCGTAAAAATGATAAATCTTCTATTCTTCCTTTAAATTGCGAGTAACAAAATAAGGGTAATGGACTTCAAATAGCTCAGGGAAATGCAGGTATCTGAGAAGTGATAAGGAAAAAAGGAATGCAAGAGATAAAGGCACAACAGCAAATTATCCTAACATGGATGAGAGATTAGAAATACATCAAAAATTAACATGATTGCATCAAGAACTCTTTAACGATCTGAAAATCTAAAAGAAAATCATAAAATCATAAAAAATAGAAAAAAGAACACATATATAACGATACATGTAAAGAAATAGCACAAGCAAACCAGAATAAAATAAAAAATGCTGAAGCACAAAATGAGTCACAAGTGGCATGATAATATTCATATTCAGTTCAAATGGGACAGATTGGTGCTTGAAATAGTAATAGCTCCAATACTGCTTTGTATCAGAAGACTGCTGTTTTCTGGAAGGATTATACCATTTTACAGTGGCCTGTCAATCGTTTTTGACCCATTTTCCTCTCCAAATTCTCCATCTCACACTGACGCTGTACTTCCTTAAGTCCTTTAAAAGCAATTTCACAAGCTTGAAGTAAGGACAAATGCTGGTGTTTCATTTTCTCAGGTGCCTTTCCCAGCCGTGGTGACTTTAACTGTCCACTGTCATTACAAGACAAGGCATGCATCTGGCCCACTGAAATTAATTCCATGTATCACAGTTTACTTCTGTCAGAGTTGCACATGGTCATATTAAATATTAAAATGACATTCAAAACAAGATTATGAAATATGATTTTCGATTACATCTCATGGAGCAGATCTGTGGCTTTGTCATTGCCGAGAAAAGTTATTACCTGTGCATCGGTATCAAGATCAAGAACCACATAATGAAAGGTAACACTCTGGATGGGTTATACCAATAACTACAAACAGTTTTGTTTTGCCATGAAGACAAATAGCTTCAGGCTATAGGAAAGTCTGAGAACAGGAAGGTTTAATAAAATCTCATTGAAAAAATTTTGATGTAAAGTATTCTTACTTCACAACACTCTTTTACACAGCAGTATAATTAAGTTTACTGTATTTTGTGCTTCTATATTTTCTCCCTTTCCCTCATTCTTCCAGACTACGGAAAGATTGCTTTGTCATTTATCAAAAAACAAAGTGAGAAGATCACAATTTGGGCTAAGACACTTTCCATCTGTTTAAATGATTCAAATGTCTAATTACACAGCAAAAATAATCTGTAATACTTTGCCTACATAATTTACGGACTGAAGAGCTACCATAATGTAAGACAAGTTATAAAGTTTTAACTTAATTTTACCTTAAAGCTTTGTTAATGAAAATAAATTGATCTTATCTGTTCACTTTCTTTGTTGCTTGTATCAACCCGAATATTCTTTTTCCATGATTTCCAGATTTAGCCTTTTATTTATTTGCTATGTTGATGCTAGAAAAATACAGGGTTTTTTTACTAATTTGAGGGCAGTTGGAAGTAATTCTAGACTAAAAGAAAGAGTAACAAAATACTCCTCACTCTTCCATGAGGAGAATTTAAGAGTGCACCCTCTTAAATCAAAATGTAGCATAGTAAAACAGCGCTTATAAAACTCTTTCAACAATAATTAAAGACCAAAATACTATGTTTATTGTATTTGAAAGAAGAGTTTCTCTTGGGTTTATGAGGTTTCTTTTAACAGACCAGTCTACCTTTATTTTTAAATTGGATTTTAAAATAACGTTTCACCTATCCACCTATTGCTCTCTCATTTTGCATTATCTGAATTACTTTGAAAAAAAAACACCCAGAAAACAACCTGTTGTCATTTTTTAATTAATTTTTCTGTTGTTAGCATTCATGGTTCTATCAAAGCAGCATAGTACAGAGATCTCGTGTAAAGAACAGAGCTAGTGTTTATGCCTTACAAAAGGACGCTGTGTTGTTCCATACATCACCCATCAGTCTCTGTTGGTCTTATGTGGTCCTGTCAGAACAAACATGTGCACACACATGAACATGCATGTGCACACACACGCACATAGTAGCACATTACATCCTGTAATTGCTCCAGGCTTTTTTTATTTTCAGTTCTGATACCCTCACCTACGTACACACCTTATTCTAGAAGCTGCCTGTGTGAAGAAGAAAGATCCTGGTTTTCTTTCCCCAGCTGAAAGGGACTATCTTCAGCAAGGCGCCAAAAATGCCTCGAATAAAAAGGCTGTTTGATGTCCAGAGTTGTGTAGGAACACCTGCCAAATATAAAATGAATGCCAATTTTATAAATAGCAGATAGTATGGATGTTTCCTTGAGTATCTGGGGCAAAAATGAATGCCCACATCTCTCTGAAGAATATCAGGAAACTATTCCAGCAGAACGACAGGGTATCATGTGAAGGGTAGGTTTGGACCCTGAGTTTTCACAGATTTGTGTGGTCTACAGTTAAGGAGAATAAACTCAGGAATTAGTCTGGGCCTCGAGGGAAAAGTAATTTACCTGCCTTTTACTCCTGTTTGCACTTAACTAGAAGAAAATGCTGGAAGTACAGTTAGCTGCCTATAGGAAGGCAGAAACTTCTTGGTGGGATGATGGTAGCTGTTCACACCTGAGGACTTCTAAAAGCAGCAGAGCACCATGCAGTTCAGTGCTGGTTGACTCCCAAGCAGCTGTCGCTGTCTTGACCTTCAGGGGTAGCTTAAAAACGGAGGTGATGAAACGAATGTTGGAGAAAAAATTTATCTTGACGTTTAGTGACCTCAAAAGGAAGATGAACGTTAAAAAGACTTTATCTCATCATGGAAACATCATGACATTCAGCACGCCTGCACCCAAATCTGTGAGATGCTTGGGCTTGGTTGGGGTAGGTACCTCCAAGAGAAGACTCTTCACACATGAAACTAATTTGTAAAGTCTAACAGAAAAACTTTATTTCAAGAAACTACTACCTCGTATTTGTGTCTGTCTTGATCGCTCTTCTGTGTTCATGCATTTGGGTCTAAAGTTAAGATCTGCAGGGAAGCAAGGGAATAGCTCTGGAAAAAGAAAATAAAAGGAATCTTTGTGGAAAACAGTTATGAAGGGCAGAAAGTATGTAAACAGATCAGTACACTCTTTGAACTCTGGCCAAAAATAGAGCCCACACTCCGCAAACCTCTGAAATACAGTGTTTGTGCATATTTGATCCCTTACTTGCCTGACGACTACTCTCTGGCCGTAATTCCAACCCTTTTGGCATTGTGTCTGTGCAGAAGTACCAAATTACGTTTTCATGCAAGGGCTGTCTTTCATGTGCCTGTGTCAGAGGACATCTGCATTATGGGGCAAGACCAGAACAGTCCCTAAATTAAGGTAGAAAGAGGGAAGGCAAAAGTGTCTGTCACACTCTCTATTTTGGTAGTTGATTTTCACATCTGCAGAGAAATATAAGCGTAATTCAGATGACTTGTCAAGGGAAATATGATTGAATTATCTCTATAGCCCAGCTGAAAGGTGAAATGATGAGCAACCTGGAATTAAATTAAAAACCTAAACCCATTAAAGTATTCAGATCTCCCAGTCTAAGATAAAAGTGAAAACCTTTGAAATTAAGCAGTCTTCCTACCCTTATCTCAAGCTGAAGACGCTGCTGCTTTGGATAACACAAAGCAAGGCAGACTGGATTATTGCTCATTTGAACACTGGTTTTCAAATGCACTGTATTTTCCTCCAGAAATGAACATTATTCCTTTCAGCTTATACTGGATATCAAAGTAGCTGTAGAAAAGGACACAAAATAAATTACCAGCCATCCTTTGATCCCAACACACTCCCACCGCTCCGCTTCCCCACTCCAAAGAACAATGTGAAGGGACCAAATCTCTTCCTTTTTCTCAGCAGTGCTGCACATCCTGAGTCTTTCAAAGCTCATTCCTTTTCTGAAGAATGTCTTTATTCTTAATAAATTTGAAACTCTGCATAAGATTTCCTCAAATGCTGGTTTTCTCACATGGTGCCTCCCTTGCCTTTAAAGCGATTCGTCTTAAGATGTAATTCCTGAGTCCCACCTTGTCTGGTTTGAAGAGACAAACAAATAGTTCTCTTTGAGGAATCAAAGTCTATTCATCCATCCCCTCACAAGGAAGTACATTTCTGTGTGGTAGTAATCCTTTCTTACGTGCGATATAAACAAGAAAACAAACATGTTTTTCTCTTTAAACTGGTTTTCGTGTTGGGGCAGTTACACTTCTGTGGCATGTGAAATGAATCCTTGCCTGCTTTCATAAAGGCATTTAGATAATAATCATGATAAAACAACACCATCTCATCTTTACTCTCAAGAGTTCAGTTAAAGGCTGAATCACAGCCTGACAACCTAAATTACTGTAAAACCATATAATAAACTATATCATCTCACAAAGCTATAGTTCAAATAGAGCCAGAAGGGATCAAAATCACACTTACTTCATGTATAACAAAGTGAGATCCGTTCTTCAGTGTATTTATTTGCTCAGGTGATTCACCCACATCCTGTTCCTTATGTGTGTTTACAAAGACTTCAGGCCAGGCATTTTTTCTATGACACTTGCATGGTGTCAGAAAAATGAAGCTCTAATCCCAAAAACGGTCAATGGAAAGAACAGGATTGGGAATATTTACTAATAGTACTACTGTTATTATTATTGGAAAAGCAGCACTTTTCAGCTGCATTTTGAATACAAGGAAAATCGAAGGCAAGACTGTTTCATAGCTCCTGATCCCTTCTACCTCCACAACGGAACCAACTCCATCCTTCAGTGACTGAGGAGCAATAGCAAACATCCCCTGATATGAGATGTATCAAAGTGCACAAAATTATCATGAGGAAGCTAAGGGAAGAAATAATAATAATTATTAGATATACATTATTATCCCATATTACATATCATAAGAAATATTATGATCAGGCTTCTACAGCCAGAATTTTACAATAATATTTGTAAAGTCCTTAGAAACCCTTCAGTGGAGGAAGTTTATTACTGTGCTGTAGTATTATTCCTAAGCATTTGTCTATATGCCAGATAACAATGTAGCTATCAATGGTGGTTCCCTCAATAAACATGTTTTAAAATTAAGCACTAAAACATAAAACCTTCAAAATGGTATTGCTTCTTCCATCATCAAAATACTATGCTGGTGTAGTTAAATTTCCCTTTAGCCTTGAGTTTGGATTCTACAGAATTAAATATTCCATTTCAACCCACATATGGTAGTTCAGTGATTTACACCTCATCTAATTTTGCTAGACGTCAGAAGCCCGTTTAATGAGTGCTTGGAGGGTTTCATTCCATTAGAGTTCCGCAGAAGCTGATGCTGCATTTTTTTTCAAATTCAAAAATTTAGTTGGCTGACACCCAACTTGCAATCAAATAATAATGAACTTTTAAAACAACTCCTTCTCAAGCAGAATCTCAAGAATAAAATTTAAAAAGTACAAGAACAAATGTGCCAGATCTCTACAAGTCTCTGCTGCAATTGTCTGAAAGACGGAGCGCATTGCTATAATTTCTCAGCAATAGAACCAGTAACCTTTGGAAAGTTTCTTCATCTAATCAACCAAAAATATGAACAATTATTTTGCATGTTTAGTCTTCCTGTTATGTTAAAAAAAAAAAAGCTAAATGCAAACACAGACTAAAAAAGCATCTATTTAAAACTTTCTGTACTGCTAACCCTCCGTTGCATTGGACAGGTTGGAAGCGCAGAGGCAAAGTAGCAACCTACATATATAAGCACAGTCAGGGAAGATAAACAGGACTGATGTTGAGAAACCATGGCAGAGAGTAAACACTAAATAAGGCATCAAGAGACTTGAGTCCTAGACGATTCTACCACTGATTTTCCATATGGGCAGGTCACAGCATTCCATTTATCCCCCTTTAATTTCTAAACCTGAAACAGCCTTTGTAATGCGCCCTTTCTTCCACCCATCTTCTCCCTCCTCTGCTTACCTGTTCTCACAACATCATGTATGCAATACCTGCCCCTGCCACCCAGAAAGAAAAGGCATCTCTTTGTACTCCTGCAAGCAAAGCGAAAAAAAGGACCTGTGAACGTTACCACAGACTATCTGGAGAACAGTGAACAGAGAAGCATTTTCCAGTTAGTTTATGACAGTTTTGCATGGGTTCACTTTCCTCCACATTTTATCTGATTGTTTAGAAGAGGTATTTCCATTTTATAAAGATGCCTTTCATAAACTGAAATACCATTTGTTATCCCAGTGAAAAGTATATGGCCATATGGCATATACTTCATGTATATTATTGATTAGGAGTCCTGTTAGAAAGCTATGTTATCAGGACCTGCTGAGGTGGCCAGATGCTCCTTGTGAAGATATTTGTAAACACATTTACCACCAACAGCTTAAAAACATTTCTCTTTTTACTGGTTTAATACCACATAGTTCCAAGCATCATGTGATCTATTAGCTAAATATTTATATAATAAATATTAATAAAATAATAAAACAATAGACAAAAAGCGCTCTAACAAGAGCAAGAATTTAATCAACACCCCACTCTCCTGCGTATAAACAAAATCTTACCATCCCATGCAAGATGCTTTCCTTCTCATTCTGGGAGTAAAAGGACACCAATGTCCCCTTATTTCTTTATATAAGTCTGTAGGATAGGTGACAGTTCAACTTTTATACAGAAGTAATTTTCATTTTCTGAAAGACAGGATTATGTCTTTGCATACAGTGATCCTCCTTCACTTCCTTTTATTAGCATAGAAATATAAAGCTGGAAGGGAGGTCACCAAGCCCTAGCCTTCTCTTTTTTAATCTAAAAGAGCCCCAGTTCACACAGTCTTTCTTCAGAGATCATATTTTCTAGACCTCTGACTGGTCTCTCACATCTCTGTTCCAAAACCCACTTTCACAGTTATTCCATCGTAACAAAAGGGAATTGATTCTAAGGCAAAATTAAATTTATTATTTAACTTTCCATTTCCCTTTATATTTTTCTTTTTTTTTTATTATTTTTCATCAATGGTAAATGCAACCATGGTAAAGATTCCTTTCCAGTTATAACATGTCATAAGCGTCACAACAACTTCCTCAGCATTAAGTATGCTCCCTTTTCATATGTCTACATAATTTACTAGAACATAACTTAGTAACAGACTTAGAGTTTAATATTCAAAAACACATCAATTATTTCTTTTGTGAATAGCCCCAATTTACGTTTTTCATTATTTCAGTGTGCACTTCTTTACTGTGGCCTGGAAATCCCTTGACATAAAGCACTTTGCAAAGTGATTTTTCTGTGTTACCACATGCACTAGAGATGAAGAAACAGAGTAATATAATTTTTACCATTGGATAACTGAGATAAATCTTTCTTATGACTGGTTTAAGAGAGTAATGCACTGAATCAGTACATTTCTCATATTTTCATGAAATGAGTGTAGTAATCAGCCCTGGAATCTTCATAAACATCCTAAAACATAGGCACACATTAGGACATCGTGAATGACTCTGATCATTTCTATGCAAACGCTTTTTAGTTCTTTCTGATGTTGCATTGTTTTAGAATGTCATCTTGAAATGTTCTTGAAAATACTTCTCTTATGAAGATAGTGAGGATGTAGTGAATCCATAGATTTCTTCTTTTAGAGAACATTGAAATCTACAGTCCTGAAAAGGAAGTATTGGTCTTGATTTCAGCTGTAGGGCTTAGATATTAATTAATAAAAGAACTAAAAATCTCAACAGAAGTCATTATTTCCTTACTGTTCTCAATATCACTCCTTCTCTCAAGATCACAGTTGCACTGTTCCTTTATTGTAGGTCTTACAGGCAAGTTCTGCAATACAGACTATGCAACTACACATTCTCGTGCTCATCTGGAATGAAAACAGGTGGCAAGATGATATCACCAATTACCAGTTACAAAGCTTACAGCAATTCTAGGTTGAGGTTAGTAACATTCTTGGCTTTTCTAGTTCTGTCACATTACCAGAGACTCAGTTCTTCAGAAGTATGGACCGTCTCTTCAAGAGAGAGATGTATTGGAGACCACAACACAATACAAGCGTAGACACTGAGAATCCCCCACACTGCATCACAGCAGGATGAGGAGAGGAAGTGCTTTCCTTGTATATTTTCAAAAGCCAATGGCATTCTGGAAGCACAAGTAATGAAAACTGGGGTTCTACCTTCTAAAAAGACAGCACAACAGCTCATTCTTCTGGTTTTTGTCCTCACCTCATCAGCCTGGTAACTGCACAGGGAGTTAACCTCTGTTACGTGCTAACTGTTTCGACACAGACTTTGTCAGTTAACTAGCTAGTTGGCCACTGGATTTAGCATTCAGTTTAAATTGTGCTGGACATCAGTTTGTAAGAAAATAAACCAAAAGGTTACAGATAAGGACCCGGGCTTATGTTTGCAGATAAATGCCCTTACACTTCAAGTTCTTCCAGAGCAGCACATTGAGACCGTGTAGAAGTTCACAGTGCTACCCAACACTCTTTTCATTCTCTGGCTCACTGAAAGAATTTTGTCTCTAAGGCCCTCAAACTAGAGTCAGATTTTTCACCTTTAGTTTTAATCAAAAGGCACTGGTGTATTTTGCAAATAGCAGACCAATTTTTTCCAACATCACTGCAGAAAGTTCTTCTTTTCCCTCATCTTCAAAGTAATTTTTTAGCCTGAAAAAATGTATTTATTGAGATATTTCACCTCAGAAATTTAATTATGATGAAAAATGGGTAGCAACCTAAATGGTAGTGATTATTTTATTACATATTACAAAAATGCCAAAGGTTTCATCTAGTGGAAAACACCATTTTTTAAAATGAAAAAACCATCTCAGAAGAACCCCTGTAATGCAATTATTCGCAGAAGTCTGAAGAGTTCAGCTGTTTGTATAGCGGGTTTTCAGCACGTGAGGTCTGACAATTTTTCTTAGATTAAAAGGTATGAAGTTGTTATATACTTCTTTCTGATGGCAAAGGAAAAAATACCAAGATGGGATATTAAAAATGGAACCTACTGGTTTTAAAATGAAAAAAATGGATCTTCTGGAGATTTCTTTTTTCCTTCCAAGCTATTTTTCTTCTCTGTTTCCAAGAACATTGAAGCCAATGACCTTGCATCCTCCAGAATCAGGGCTGTGGTATCTAACATGACAGCATATTGGGTATACACATTGAAAATGGGTGCCTGCTTTCTTTGGATTTGAAACCGAAATTATAATGCTCTGAGTTTTAAGTAATGGTATAAAATACCCACTTCAAGTGCAGTTTACAAGTTCTTTTTAACAAAGCACAAGTTGGGCTTCTCCTTTTTCTCTACCAGAGAATAACTGTTCAGCACAAGGAACTCTGCAATCAGAAGCCTTGAGCAAATTTGCCCATTTATCCCTTAGTGACACTCTGAACCTGCATTCCTGCATTTGCTGCATCGACACTTCCAGAACCAGTAGTGTGGAACAAAACCTGGCTCAATTACTTGGCTCAGAACTAGGCTATCAGGAAAAAAAAAAACCCACCAAAAAAAACAACACAAAGAACCCCCAAACCAAAAGCCCCCCGCATAATTCAGAAGATGCTTGAACTATCTTCAGTAACAGAATTGCTCGGACCGTTCAGTTAATCAGTATCCTAGACTGCCAGTCGTGCTAGGTAGCCTTGTTTTGGAAGTATCCCATGTTCTCACTTCAGCACTGGACAAACTGATTTCAGATGCAAAAACAGTCACACGTTTTCTAAACTGCTGGGAAATAACCCAAGTGAGATTACAAACAATGTAATCTGAGAAACTGGCTTGATGCCTTCGCAGAGGCTTTGATACGGACTGTTGGCTCACGCCAGCCTTTTGAAAACAGTTAAATATTTTTTGCTGGTAGCAATGTTTTTCCATTGTTCTGCCATCCCAGCATGGGATCATAAAAGATAGTCCCTCTTTCCAGGCATAAAATAGAGACTGACCAAACAGAAGCTGGGTACAAGAGTGACAGGAGTCCGCGACGTACAGAAGAGGGGAAGAGGGCAAGCGTCAACCTCTGAGCATGATCAGAGGTAGAGCCCTGCACAGAGAAGGTTTAGTGTCTTCTCCAGCACTGGACTTTTTTGAACTGGTAGAGTAAGAAATCACTGATTTGAACAGTTGTGGAATTATCTGCTGAAATTACTACGTACCTTTGGAGTGAGAAATAGACTGTAAGTTAGAGACCAGAAGGCTGGAACTCTGGAAAGGAACTACACTATGGGTATCTTTAAGAAGACTGCTTTGGGTCTGGGAGAAAAGTATAGCTTTCTCGATTATAGACCCAAAAAATACCATGACAATTCAGGGGATTAAGGCTCCAGTTCAGACGAAAGGAGACTTCAGTGAAATCTGAACCTGGGCCATAACCAGATACCGAAATTGCTGCATATTATGCAAAGGACTTGGCAATTTGTTTAATTTATATCCAGTTCATATGAAAGAAAGTTCATCATATGCTTAAATGCTTTTCTAAATTGGAACTTCACAACCGTTTTCTGGAAACTGATAAGGGATATCTACAACAGTGTAGACTTGCTGTAGCATTTTTCCATATTTCAGTATAGCCACAGTTCTACGGCTACTAAATGCCCTCTTTGTCTACTTTTAAAAATTAATGCTCCCTGTGGGAGCTTTGTTAATAGTCAGAATTAATTGCTTTACAATGCCTTTTCATTCCGATCAGGACTGTTTCTGGCAACTTACCGGACTGTAGTACTAACAAATCATTCATCCCGGCAGTGAGAGTGATTATCCAAAACTGTTACACAGAGCTGGGGAAGGTTTCCCTCCAACAGAGTCTGAACTGTGGATTTTATTCCTGTGTTTGTTTCTACTGCATATCCCCTTTATGTATGAGAAAAACTGAAGGAAATCAATGTTTTCGCTGGTCAGGATTTCTGAATTTAACTACTGCTTGACCTTTCTTGTCCTTGTCAGATCCATTCTGCTCAGTAGGAAGGGAGTTCACTTAATTCTTGCCCATGCGAAGGTAAAATTTTTAACTAGCTGAATAAACAAACTCGGGCTTTTTTTTTTTTTTTCTTCTAGATAGCCAGTTCTTTTTAAAACAGTCTATCCTGGGTTTTGCATAGTAAACTACTTAAAAAATCTGACCTATCACTCACTGCAGTAACCAAGGGTCTGTTACTGACTTCAGTGGCCTTTGGATCAGGATGTACATGAAACCATGGCTTTGTGTTTTAAGACAAATAAGAAAACAGAATTTAAAGGGACACATTGTTTCAAACACACTCATTCTATTCCTTAGCAACAATTTAAGAAGTCACAAGGGAAACGAGTTTTTATGGTCTCATCATTTCTTTGATGTAAAAGCGCACACTCCATCTTTTTGGCATTTTGTTCAACAGTGGAGGACATGAAAAAAGAGCCCCACTGTGCATAAAGAGAATAAAATATGTTCAGGAAGAAACAGGAAAAGAGATTCAGGTTAATACTAAGGTCAACCTCTTTCTCTGTTTCAAATCTGCACTTTGCTGAGATCGTAAAGAGAAGTAAAAAAAGCTTTAATCTTCAATGCTGTCATCCCCTAGCTGGAGAAGAATTAAAAACCAAACAGAGATGTTTTGGCTGATGCTAGAGTGGTAAATTGCTGTTAGATTTTAAATTATCTGTCCCTGGAACACCAGACCTTACATGACACACATTTCCCTTCATATTAAATAAAGCTAATGCCTCATTAAGGGTATCGACAACCTCCCAGACCATTTTTACGTTCCCCTCAGCTCTTTCTGCACAGGAGGGCAGTGCACTGGCTTAGCCTGGGGAGCCTCAGCCTGCGACAGAGCCACGGATCTGGACCATTTTGGACAAACCGCCCCATCTCTCTGGCTGCTTCCACACCACACTGGAACTGAACCCCAAGAACCAGCTGCAGCCTGATGTAGTCCCACAACTTAGAGATTTCAGTGCCCTTCCCCTGCCCAGTGTGTGCTGATTGGAGGTGACCGTGGTCCTTCGAGTAGGCAGCGGGTACGGACATCGAGTCTGGGCTCAAGTCCTCTCTACGAGCGCAATGCCCAGGCAGCCCACGCTTTCTGCCTGCAGAAGGGGAACGCAGCACACCTCTGCCTCGCCGCCTGCTGGAAGGACAAGCAGGCTGTACTGCGGGGTGTTCGGGTACGATGGGATTGGGGATGGACACTAAAGAGCAAAGCACTGCAACGGCATCTGTGTCTCCAGGCAGGTCTGGAAGTCTCCATCTCAGGTAACTTGAAGAAGTCTGTTCTAGGGACAGAGTTTTAAGCAGGGCCTGTTGCGACAGGACAAGGGGTAATGGTTTTAAGCTAAAAGAGGGTAGATTTAGTCTAAATAAAAGGAAGACATTTTTTACAATGAGGGTGATGAAACACTGGCACAGGTTGTCCAGAGAAGTGGTCGATGCCCCATCCCTGGAAACATTCAAGGTCAGGCTGGACAAGGCTCTGAGCAACCTGATTCAGTTGAAGATGTCCCTGCTCACTGCAGGGGTGTTGGACTAGGTGATCTTTACAAGTCCTTTCCAACCCAAACTATTCTATAATTCCAAGCATGGGACACTCTCACACTCTCACCAAGCTCAGATATTTTGCTTTCTGGGGTGGGTTTTTTTTTTACTTCTAAAAACAAACCCCCCAAAAAACCCAAAAAAGACCCCACAACAAAAAACCAAGCAAAAGATGTTGCTACTGGGAGCATGAGCTGACAGGACTCCTATAGAAATATTTCATCAGCTACTTTGAGATTTAACTTAAAATGGTTTTTTAATGCCAATATTTTATTCATCTACTCAGTTACTTCTCCTTTTCAGCAGAACTGCTAGACAATGACAATGCCTTCTATTTATAACCTATCAAAGCTGAAAGTCAATTCTTTCAATCATATAACATGTTTTCCCAGTAGTGGTGAAAACAGCAAAAAATGTGTCTTCTGCCTAGCTGTATTCTTTTCCTCCTTAAAAGTGAAAAATTAATATAAAAAAAGGGAGTGACACACACAAATCTGTCTTCCAAGTATTGTACTATCTGGACTGTATTATATTAGACAAAAAAAAAGAAGGCTAGAATCTATATTTGTAGTAACATGAGGATGAGGGAAAAGGTTTTCACAGAGACATAAGAATTCCCCTATTATTTAAAACTATGAACACGTAACATAGACACGATAATTGGAAGCACCGGAAAAAAAGGAATAAATGTTACCTATGGTACTGTTTAATGGCTAAATGTTAATAAATGTAATAAATCAGAGAAAGCTCTTTCTTTGGCTGTTTCTTAGAGAGATGACAATAAAAATAGTATATTTTGCTATTGTATTTGCATGTTTACTTTAAGTAGTGCTCCCTAGGAATAGAATACTGAACTGGGAAGCTGAGTTTCCATGCTTTCCTTCTGCTCTGTGTCCACAGCTGTTATTTTTCTTTTCCCTTTTCGTATAGACAACTCGGAAAGAGTTCATATTTCAAAAATTAAGAGCTTCCAATTTTGGTCTTATATCTTTCTTTCCTGCACTACAGTCTTCCATTATAGTTCACCAGAGGACAACATAGTCTATTTTTCAATTTTTTTTTACTGGGGGGGGGTGTCCATAATTAACAAAATTTTTGAAATTTAACTACTAGTGAAAATATAGCTTAGGGCATCCCCAAAGAAGGAAAAAGACAGAGTTCACAGATGCTTCTACTTTTCAGCTCATATAAATAGTTGGTTCAGCTCCTAGTCATGGAGTCTGAACCCCTTTAAATGGATCTGGAAAGGTGACAAGAACAAGTATGTCTGCTTCTACCCCATAGCTGGCTACTGTTGTGCCCCAAACAGCCCATCAGTAGTTAATTGAAAAAGATGACAGTGAATATCACTACCTGAATGCTGAATACAAATAAACAGGAGTGAGAAAACATGTTTTGCTGGAAGGGACCTTTAAAGGTCATCTAGGCCAACCCTAAGATGCTCCCTATTTGGCATCATATAGGAAAGAGGCTGATTAAATGCACCACTGGCTGCAATGATTTTTAGAAGAGAAGAGGGAATAAGCAAAGTCACAGGTTGAGATAAACAGCAGCATGAGATTACAGCATCAGAAAGAAATTTATTTGGAATAGAAAACAAGGAATAAATATTTTTCTCTCCACTGTGAACAAACTTTACATTTCAATACTCTGGCTTAGTGCCTTCAGCTCTCATTTTAGGCTTCTTGTTCTACTGTATGTTTTTGCATCAAAATTCTGCAGTCTAATGTCTTTTCAGTATCAGTTTGAAGTTTTTCTTCACCCTTTCATCCTTTAGTAACAAGCGTAGACACAAACGTACCTGTTCTACTTTTTCTTCCTCAGTAGCTCAAGTGCAATTTATACTTTTGCTTGTTCAATCTTCAGTCCCTTGGGCATATTTAAATGATGTAGCTGACTGGATTCTTTATGAAGAACTTTGAAATAACTTCTGAGCAGAATATTTACTCAATGACTGTAGAAAACCTTTCCAATATTTGTATGCAAAGTATTTGTATGTGAGGGTGGCACATTTAAACTATGAAGAGCTCATATCCCTCTAGTTAAAAAATTCATGGGTGCTCTACAAAAATATCAACTAGTTTTTCTCTGCAGCTGTATTACTTCTTTAAATGCATCTTGGCAGGGGGGAAGAGGGTATGAAGAATGTGCCCTTTACAACGCAGGCAGTACCCTGCGAACCATGGACACCAGAACTGGTGTGAATAATGGAGTTCAAAGCGGCAGCAGAATCTGCTGCCTCATGCTGGGAATTGCACCATTATTGATTTTCTGCCCATGAACCCTTCTCCCTTGCCCTTCAACCCGCCTCCACAGTGGCTGCACTGATTAAGTATATCCAATTGAGAGCATCTAAAGATCAGACTGAAACCGCAGAGCAACACCAATATGCAAATATCTGCTTCTGTTTTGTTTGTGGGTTTTTTTTTTTTCCTTAAGGAAACCTGCTTCTTAGGATAGCTGTTTTACATTCTTTCACTTTCCTCTGCCTTTGGACATTGCAGGGAAGGTACAGATGCATTAGGCATCCTGACAGGTTGTTATTCTGCTGCAGAGGGAATGTTTCATGGACCTTTTTGGCATGGATTTCTGGCCAAGTTGTGGAGAAGGTCACTGCAACTACCCTTTTACTATTACATCACCACAAACTATGCTGGGCTTGGCTTTGAGGCCCACTAGTGGAAGGCAGTAGTGTGCCAAGTGTCAGAGAAAGTGTATTTATTTAGAGATGACTCTTATCATCAACATAGTGAGTGCCAGAATTCCTCCTCTATAAAAATAAAGAAGATATCCTGCAAATGACTGGCTACAGTCAGCAACACGCAAGCACCAACTATTGAAAAGAATTTCCCAAACTTCCCAATTATAGTACACGGATGTTCCTTTTGCAAAGCAGATAATGGCTTTTCTGATACTTGTTAAGTAGAAAAATTGTTAAGAACCTATGTAACAGTTCCTACTATATAAACTGTAATTCTACAATGCCTTAATAATGTTGATGAAAAATAGAGACACAGTTGGCAAAGGAGAAGGAAAGAAAACCATCATCTTAAAAGTGAAATTGGTACAAAGCCAAAGAACAATATTATTTCAGTAATAAAGCTGAGGTATATCACCCTTTTAGAATTCTGTGCATATTAGCTACCAGACTATTTAGGAATAGATGTCATGTCTTAGCTAGAAATATGCATTCAGGGAAAAACAAACTAACCAGCTGCCAATCTGCTCACTTATTGTCAATCAAATGGCACTGTAAACCAGAAAGAGATGATTGTCAGGCCAGTTACAATGCGGAGTTCAAATCGCAGTCCCCTGACTTATTGTATTATGAACAAGAAAGATACGACCGTCAAACCAGTTACAATAGAATGGCCTTTAATATATTGTACAAGACAAAGGAAAAAATTATACCTAACCTATTATAAGAGAAATACAAGATCATGTGAAGTGAAGAAAATACTGACTGTCATAACCAGCTTGATTTCTCCAGCCTTTTTGCTTTTTATGTGTCCCCCCTATCCGCCACACAATAGGTGAAGAAAAAAGGGAACTCACACTCCTACCACTCCCACCTGCACCAGGTATCTCGCCCACATTAAGCTCTGTGGCAAAGAGTTGGTCACATCCATTGCGACAGTAAATACAGTAAATAGCACCACTAATCTGTCTGCACCCTGGGAATCCTTAACAGGTAGTTCTTAGCCATCTGCACTACTCTTCTCCCTTTTAAATTCTTCCCCTTTTGGTAGCAAGTTGGCCAAATTCTCTCACGTGTGTGCATAGGCTGTCTGGAGAGGAACAGAGCAGTGATGGGGAGGTCGAGGGGGAGAAACAGATGAGAATCTCTTGCTTCAGTAATTAGTTCTGATCCCTGCAACACTAAGCAGAAATTTGGCAAGCAGGGGAGGGGAATGACTATGGACCCAGACTGATGAAGTCTAATTTGGGACTGAAAGAGAAAGCAGCAGAAAAAGCAGGATCACAACAAATATATCCATGCCCAATCCAGTCCATTCAATCTTTCTGCTGTTGTCTTTTTTCCTATACTTACATAGGGTCTAGGTCCCTCTGTGCCGCTATTTGCCTGTCCCTCAATCCTTGTTTTTTTTCTAAGATGTTATTTGGCTTGAAATATATGATGCTAATGCTGTCTTTAAAACATCTGTTTAATCAAACAAAAACTCTACATCCTTTCATTTGTACTCAACCTTTAAAGGACATATTTATTTAAAAATACCCAGCAGGGCTCTCCTTTTGACTCTCTGGCTGAAGGTACCTGTAGGATTCTCCAAATTTAACATACGCATAATAATGCAGAAATGAAAAATACAGTAATGCTTACACTTTATTTTTAGGAGAGAAGTCCATGTTCATTTGTGAAAATGTCAGGCTACTTTTTAGGGTTTCTCGGTTCAATGTCACAGTTTTCCCAGTTTCCTATATACTATTTATAGAAACGAATATGCCATTTGACCTGGTTTTCACCCAGAAAAAAAAATTTTAAGAACCAAAGACTGGCCTGAGGAACAAGATGAGTCTTTGGCTCTTTGGGCAAGGAGACTGAGACCCATTTCTGCACAGGGAAAGCAGGAGCCATGTGACTCTGGGAAGGGACATTTTTCATTAAAAAAAACTGAGTCAAGGAAAGAAATTAATTTGGAGGCTGACCTGGCAAAAGGGCTGGAATTTTAAACCTACATTTATGATGATGCCATGGCTGCAGAGGCTTCAGTATCATTTTATCATCAGTAAAGTAATTCATGGGTTTCTGAAGCAAAAGGAGGTTGCTGGGACTAAGAGAAAACCTCTTTTACTATAGTTATCTCACTCCTGAATATTCTTTTTCCCAGCTCATGTCCATCACTATCCTGAATGCCCATCCAGTCAGAGGAAGTGGGTGGGGATTTTTTCCTGCTAAAGGCAGACTGACTAATGTTTGTAAACTCTTTGCAAACTGTTGGTGTCATTGCTACATACCAGCAGTTTAAATATTCAGTATTTTAAGTAAATAGAGGACTGCGATGCTGCCAGCCTGATAAATATCAGAAGATTAAATTCGCTTAGAAAACTGAAGTAGTTGCAAATTAATTTAGCATATTTAATCTGCGTTTGGGAACAGGAAAACCCCTCCATTTTAATATTGACGCTCAGTGTAATTTTTATGTGCATACTGTTCTACTCTGTTCCTAAGTACATAAGAGGCAAATAATGCTGTTTCTTTGGGCAGATGGATACATTACTGAAAATGATGATCCCATTAGATCAACAAGGACTGGATAATTATCACGGGGAAATAAAGCCAATAAATCTATCTGGTATAAATTATAGGCTTATGAAGTCATACATAATGAAATAAATATTTAATTTTTCTACGATCCAAAATCCTGCTTTAGAAACCAGAATATTAAAAATTAATTTCCATTTCTTATGACGGGTACAGTGTAGTTGAGTGGTTTCAGCATGGGCATGTACTCCCAAGCACTTCTTGATCCTGTTCCTGGTTCTGACATTGATTCACACCGTGGTCCGAGACAAATCATTCAACCTCCCTGTACTCCTTTGCCCATCTGTAAAGCCGAGATAATGCTCACTCGCTTGACAGAACCATTAGGAGAATTAAGAAACATTCGTTCTGCATCTTGAAGACATGAAATGCTCTAAAAATGCAAAATAGTATTATTCAAGAGATGGATAAAACCTTCCAGGGTTTGGAGATTTTCGCTTTGTCACCAAACTTCTTAATACCCAGCAGGAGTGATTTCTCCTTCAATAATTTGGTCAGCTCCCTCTTTCTATAAGATTTATTATTTCACTCTCCTAGCTAAGTCTGTCACCATTAAAGGAGAGATGTTTACTGTAAGTCGGCTCTTCCCTAAAAATAATTGGCAGCGTGTTCCTTGCGGAGGCACAGCAGAGAGCTCATCCTCTGCAAAAGACTCAACCCCTGACAGCGCAGGTCCTGCTCTACAAACAAAGATTCAGACAGTGTCTGCTTCCTAATTATGGAGAAAACGTGGAGGAAAAGGGCTATTGGGGGATTTAAAATTATGCAATGGGAGCAGAAACTAAGAGAACAAGAAAGGTTTAATAATTACAACTTTTGCTAAGTATCTGAATAGAAACAGCTTCTCTACGATGAATGAAGAAAATATTTCTCCTCATCAAGAATTTTGCAGACTGCATGGAATAGTGGGTAGCAACTCTATGAATAATGTTGCAAGATTTGTATTTCAAAAGAGAAGTACAATTCATTTCCTTTTTTAAACAATCATATTTTATGGTATGGATCATGTTAAATCTACTCATTCTATGCAGCATGTCTCCACGAGTATTTCTTTGTCTGTTTGCCTGCCTGTTCAGGTAGTATTGATTTACCTCACTTCAGTATTTACCTACTTTTCTGAAGTAAAAGACAAATGAACTTAGTGATATTATAATTTTTTAAGCTAAAAGAAGGTCATATCTTCATTAATATAATTTCAAGTAAATTCTATTTGTACAGCTGAAATTCCAGTAAAATATTTTAGATATGTAGGAATGAGCCTTGTATTCTAAAGTAATCACTCTAAACCAAATCTGTATAGCTTACCAAAAAAAAAAAAAAAAGAAAAAGAGCAATAGAACGCTTTCTAATTGACTAGGGAGAAAGATAAATTTGCAACCCACTTTTATCAGACGTGGTTTAGAGGTGGTTTTACATGTTCTGCTGTGCTTGAGTGGCATTAATAATGACCTTTGCATGATTAACTCAAAGCCTGACCTGGAAAGATAGCCGGCTATGCTTTAATTGCCATTATTATGGAATTCACTCTGGCCTTGAAGTCTTTAGTAGGCTGTAAAACAGTATCTATTCCAAATAAGCTCTGTTCTCTACTACCTATCTATCGCCCATATATACAGTCACAGATTACAAGGGCAGAAAGAATGATCATCATCATACCTCCTCCTGCAGACTGATCTTTTGGGTATCCTTGGTGGTAAATGTCCTTTAGCCCTGACCAAGCTGTGGTTGAGTTAAGTTCCTCCTTCTAGGAAGTCAATGGTCTCAATTTAAAGATTTAAAGTATTTGGTCTGCTTTGGCCAGTTATCTATCTAATTAGAAATATTGTTTCTTATTTTTAAGAACAGTAGTTTGGCTGGATCTTGTTATGCTTTTGTGTGAGACAGAAAGAAGCTGTCACTAGAAATGACAAAACAAGTGTTTGTAGGCTGATCACACCACTTCTTAATATTCTTTTAAAGAGAAGTGAGCTAATTAAGCCTCTAAATACGTGGCAGGTTTTCCAAACCTTAAATCATGTTTGTAGCCCTCTAGTGAACCCTCTCCATTTTGTCAGCTTACTTTCTAAAAATTCCTATTTTAAAAAGACTTGAATCATTTCACTGTGGTCTCAGCTAGAAGGTGAATGTTTCTAGAAAGTAACTCTTCACTGCGGTTTCTGTAGCTATGCAAAGCCATGGTCACAGGAGAAAGATAAAATGACAATACCTGAAATAATCAGTTTACCATACAGCCACCAAACTCCTTCCCTTCCACGATGGTCACATGCAGCACCATTTCCAGCAACACAAGCAAACCACTGAAATACATGGGCTAAGGTTTTGAGAAAAAAAACTCAAAAGTAGTTGTGTCTGTTACAGTAATATCCTTGTTTTCTGGATTCACGTACCTGGGGCACCTTAAACGGGCATACAGACGTTGTGCTTCGGGTTTGGATGAAGGTTGTGCAGATGTGGCCTAGGGAGCTCAGCGTTGAGCGTTACACTCGGCAGGGTTTGCAGAACAAGATCAGAGGGCAGCTGGAAACCGGCAACATCTGTAAAGGATGGCGGCAACCCCCTGGAGCACAAGTGTGGGCTGTCAAACTTCAAGGCAAGGATACACTGCACTACAACAGTGTTTTGCTTCTATGCATTGAACAGTTTCTATGCTAGCGTGTATATCTATTACTCTATAGCTACATTTTACTCATCCACATTGCCAATATAGTGCCCTAAATACATCATCATTTCTAAAACATGTAAGTGGTCCAGCTGACCTTATGAATAGCTAAAAAATTGTAATGTAAGCATTCAAAATCATGCATAAAATAACAATTTCTGAGAAGTCCTCCTTTTGTTGTTTGTTTTCATTTAAATTTAAATGAAAAAAAAAGTAGAATCTATTTTCTGTACAGAGAAATAAAAAGAAAAAGAAAATAGAAAAAAATGTTAATTCCCCAGAACAAATTTCAAAGCCCAGAGAAACTGCAGTTCATATGGTGGCCAGTCTCAAATGCACTGTGAATGCTACCTACAAAATATACTTTAGATAAATTTTGCAATTTCCTTTTGCTACATTCTCTGGGAGTTTTTTTACATTCTTCCTTGGGCATAGATCTCGACACAAAGGACTGGATAATGCAGCCCCAATTCGTGTCACAGCATACCTATGCCATGAAAAATCTCACTGCCTTCAATGGGATATTGGTATATCTAAGGCATACTGAAATGAGTGAGAGTTGATGACTAACATGAGCATCTGCTTCAAAAATATCACAGCTAGAGCTGAGATATTATTATAGACAGTCTATTGTACTTGCAAAAGACAAGTAAAGAGTTCTTGGTTGAGAATACATGTCAGAAAAATGACATGTTTTCATCACTTCCAGCCATAGTTAAAAGACTGAATACATCAACCAGCTGAAGGAAAAAATACTTTCAGCTTTTGTATCACAGTGGGAATCTGTAAATGCAAGTTACAATGTAACAGACAATTAGTGTGAATTCAACTGTTCATCATTTCTAAAAAGTTAACAATTTATTTTTTCTAATGTACACAGAGAAATGTAGTATTTTCCACCAAGTTTACAATGCTCCACTTTTGGAGATCCAAGCTAGTGAAAGGAGTTTAGGGTGGGTAAGAGTGACTCGGTGACTGTAGCTGAGTAATTATTCAACACAAACTTTAGACGATTAGTTATTTCAAACCAAGTATATGTTCCTACATCCCACTTCAAAATGATCCAAATCCTTTTGATGAAAATCTGGTCAATAATTCAGCATGCTAACTGGCATGGGAACCTGGGCTTTGCTTCCAATAACTTCTTATCGATAGTAGATATTTCTTCTGGTTTCTTTCTGAAATCAGACTTGTTATTTCCTTTATGCAGAAGACTTCAGCCATACTCGAGCGACTGAATTCCAAGAATGTATATGGATGGCTGTGTTATCCCTAGGAATGCATGGCACTGTGTCTGAAAGGGATTGCTTGTGCTGGCACTGGCAAGCGTCTGAGGATAGCTGTTTTGGTTTTCCCTTTTTAATCACGACTGACTCCGAACCATTCTTTCATGAAATGAGCGTGCCCAGGTGGATGGACAGCACTGATCCTTCTCACCTCCCACTCTGCATTTCTTCAGCTGACTTTGACATCTCCAAATCCAGCCTGACAGCACGAGCCTGTTAGAGTCTTTGATAGGAGTACGCTATCATTTTGGTGAATGAGGGAATGGAAGTATAGGGTCCAGCCCTCAGTCAAATCAGAATTTCAAAGAAAATCATGACAGGTACAAGAACTGAGTGGAAAAATAATGGGCTAGTTGTGAATAACACAGTAAAAGAAAAAAGGAAAATTTCTTTTTGATTACTTGTAGGAAGCAAAGCAGGAAAAAAGACAAAAGTTTCTAGGAAAAATGTGGCCACGTGAGTAAAAGGTGTGTGCACCCCTCAGGCTGCTGTCAGAGACACATCTACAGCTGTCAGCGTTAGTGAAATGGCTAACGGGAAGCCCAAGGAGATTTGTACTACAAAAAGTCTGGAAACATGAGTATGTATATCATCTTTACCCAGAAAGAAAACCAGCAATTTTCAAATGTATATATAAAGAGAAAGAAAGTAAATGGAAACCTTTACACAGCCAGGTTTGTCAGTTCCATTTAAAATAAATGGCTTTAAAAATGGAGCACCAGACCCCTGAAAATGTTCCTGTACCTGTGCAGATTCTTCTCCAGCCCATCTGTGTTAGTATAATCCTCCGCTGAGCTTTACCTTCCTGTCACAAATCTCATTTTTCTCATGCATTTAGAGCAGCACCAATTCCACTAAGACGCACAGGAAGAAGAGTGTTAATGTAAATACGGGACTATGAAGCAGGAGACCTGGTTATTATGCTCTGCTCCTCTGGTGCTCCAGCAGAACACCACTTCCTGCCCCACAGGCTCCAGAAAGGCTGCACTCCTTGGCATCTGTGAAATCTTCAGACAATGTCATAGTGAAGGAAACCAAAGACAAGCAAAGAATTAGTATTCATTGTCACCAATCATCTTCAGCAGATTTTATCACTCTATTTATTTAGGGTTTTTTCCTTGCTTGAATTACTCTAAGTAGACCCTTTAACATTTCCTACATTGTTCAGCCTTTTCTATTCTTTTACTTTATCCCTGCAACTCCCCTAAAAAGGCGACCAAATTTAGTCTAAAATTTGTAATGGCCAAATTAACTGGCATTTCCAGGCTGCCTCAGCTGTCAATATCTGTGACAGCAGGAGATGTTTTGCCAGCACCACTTTCATGAAAAGATATATATATATATATATAGTGCCAGGAACAGTGTGGGAGCTGTTTCCCAAAAAAATGATGAAAGTCACTACTGACAGGAGAGTTATTCGCATACAGCATTTCTACAGTGTCGCAAGGGTGCATGGCAGACAAAGAAAAGGTGCTTTCCCAGAAAGTAAATGTTATAAAGCTGTTTAATTAATATGATGGCTTAGTAGGTGCCATTAAGCACCTCTTTAGGTTAATTTTAATCTCAGCAGGGGTGTAGATAAATAGGAATTAATCTTACACCTTCTTCCAGATAAAGCACCATTTTTATTAGATCAGAGGGGAACAGGCTTTTCCAGTCCTTGCATTTATGTGACTGCACTACAAGGTGACAAATTCTCTCTCCTTTAAGCCTTACAATAGCATTAAGCCCATTATTTAAAAAAAAAACAAAAAAACCCAACACCAATAAATAGTAGTTTACTCACACACTAAGAAATGTGAGAATCTGAGGCCAAACAGCCAAGCTGAAGGGCAGTGTGCATTTCTGGAGTGGAATTATATTTTTGACCACTCTTCTGCTCTTCGCCAAACCAGATCAGCTCCTTTTAACTTAAGTCCATAGCATGGAAGAAAGGACACAAGAAAATACAACTCATCCAAACGTCATGGTTCCAGTGAAACGCTCTTTCATAGCTAGCTGCCTCCAAAGACAGCTGTCTATATATGAAACAAAAGCCACATCTATGGCAATACTTCTACAGTTATGCTCTCAGCATTTCCTAAGTAGGCAAGCTTGACCTATTCCTGCTATTTCACAGTTAAAACCATATCTTTTAATAAATCCTACAGACTTTTCTTTTTTCACTATTTCTTAAATATGCAGAAACTAAGAGTTCACTTGCTTTTCTTAGAGACTGCCTTTCTAGCAAGGACACCTCTTTGGTATGACTTTGCACCAGTAACTGAGACAAACACACACATTAAAACACCTCAGCAACTGATTTTGACAGAAGTAAAATACCGCACTGGAAGTGCAAAGGAAACGCTGTGGTGTAACTACGTTACCTGACCTTACACACAGGCTGACAAGCAGATTTCCAGGGCTTCAAATTTACGCGTTAGTGTTCAGATACTTAAAAGTTTAAATATTTAAATCTGGATTTACTTGTTATCCTAAGCGGCCTCCTGCAGGTTTACAGGCCTAAGTTCTTCAGATCTGTCTAATTCTGGGCTGTCTTTGCATGATGCATTGCAGCAGGTTTTAGCAAATGCATTTCTTCCTGAGTTGTTGCAGCAACCTCAGCCTGGTCTGAAATCCAGTGCGTAGCTTGGACACTGCTCATCCTGGGAAATGCTAAGGATCTGGAGGGCCCAGACCTCCGTTTGATATCACTTGGATATGTAAGATAAAACACAAATTGAGAGATATGTCCTGTAGCACCTATTGCTTGGCATCTGCCTGCTCTCATCCCCAGCACCACAAGGAACTAAAAAAGTAAAAAAACAAACAAACAAACAAACAAAAACCCCCACAACCCACAAACCTAAAAACCTAGAAAATCTCATCTTTTAAAGAGGAATTCCTTTTTTATACCTCCAGCATCTCAAAATTATAATACAACAGTATGTCAAGACATCTTAATACATCAGAGAGAATCAAGAGTATATGGGACCAGTTTAAAAAGACATTCACTAAAAGACACAATGAAATGATAGGAATTTGTTTGTAACGATCAAAATAAAAAGAGGACAGGGATGAGAGCACAACTTAATACACATTATTAGCATCATCTACAGTCCCTGCCAGGCATAGTTCCACTGCATGGTTTCTCTGCTCACTTATTATCAGGCATTTTTGTGGTATGTAAGTGTTAGAACTACAGAGAACTTGTATTCCTTTCAACACTGCAGTGGGACAGGTTAGTACAGAAGATAACACTAGTGTTTAAAGTCCTGATGTGCACTTTCTGAAGGTGTACCTGCTGGGATAGGATGCTGTTTTCTGATCCTTACAGAAGACTCTTTGGCAGACCCATTCCCAGAAATTCTTTATTCATTCTTATTATAGAATATAATAGTGACAGAGTAGCACAGTGACAAAGTAGCCCCTGCTTACGTTCATACATCTTAGGACTGACCCTGAGCAATAAAATCCTGCATTGTTCTAGCTGCCTCTTTGGACTATGCACTGGTTTTCAGTTCGGTGATGTACTTGTTCATATTCACAAACTTCATTGTGCCTCGTGACATGACAATATTTGGGGGAAAAAGGGGGAAAGCTAATTCCACACCCCATCCAAAAGAGTCTTGTGTTTCTTTCTAAACGCAATAAAATCTTACTTTTTATACAGCAGCCAAAGATGCTATTGCCGAGCCACCCCTTCAGCCCAGCTTCATCCTTCAAAAACTCTTGAGCACCATTGAAAGAAACACTGAACTTGCACCTGAACGTGTACCATTTGGGTGTCTCTCTTCTTAGACTTCAATTTATATTCATCCCGTGTGAATGTCGTGCTGGTTGCCAGCAGGGTTACTGGGGATAGCTTATTTGTATTGGAGGGAAATGGCAGCTGAGAAAATGAAGACACAAGGCAGAAAGCTCTAAATGATTTTAGCATCATTTTAACTTCTCGAGTTGGCACTGCTGAAAAAAAGAAGTCTTCTTTTCCTCCTTTCCCACTTTATTCTGTAAGGCGGCAGACAGTTTGTGACAGAATCTGAACTGTGTAAATATCGGATCACTGAAATTCAGGACCTGCCTTCTCCAGCACATAGCTTTGTTTTTGACATTTGCAGGAGATCCAAAGGCTGAAAAAGCCTCTGGAAGCCTGGAACTGAACAGGGGCTTTGGGGGCTCTGAGCCTAAGCCGCCTGCGACTGCGAGAGAATCACCGTAACATTCCCACTGTAAATTCATCGTTAGCCATTCTAACATCTGTTGGGTAGTTTGCTCTTGCTACTGCCATTATAAAACCATTTGCAAAGCCAAAGTCTTTCAATCATTAAAAAATGTCTAATTTCCTACCTAAAGGTACTTGGGGCAAGTGGCTATTTACCTGCTCTCGAGGCAGTGTTACAATCTGTTCTACCTCAAATACTTTCTGTCATTCGCTGGTGTTTACTCCTCTCCCGCACAATTTCTTCGTGGCTATCAATATTAATATTTCTCTGACTTGACTTCACTAAGATGGACGATCCTAGCTCTCAGGGTTTTATTTTCTGGGTCCAGATTTTATGAGCCAAAGACAGATATCTATGCCATGAATTTTTGAGGTGGAATCAATTCCAGCTTTTCAACCTGAAATCTTCCAGACCAATTTGCTGAAGTGTAACACTATCTGGATGTCTCCTGGCGGCACCCAAGACCAACAGAATTGAAGAAATGCAATAATCTTCCCCTCTTTCCTCACAAAAAAATTAATATTAGGCAAATATTTCTAACAATGTATTGAAACAAGTGCTTGAATATTAGCTTTAAACCCAGGGGGAACCCAAAACCTTAGGGAGTTCCTTTAAAAATATTAATGGAGGAAAATAAGGAATTTTAATGAACACATGCTAAATATCTTACGACTTGGAGCACTTAAGATGCAATCGATCTCACCGCAGTGGTGACAAGTTAGGGAGCAGTGAGCATGGAGACTTATCATCCGATAAAAAGCTCAAAACAGAATTACATTCCGTGCTTGTCACCAAAGCACTAATACCGAGAGGGTGTGGGAAGGCGATTTACATACAAAATTGGAGCCACATAGCTAATGTACTCTGATTTTTCACTCAAACTGCATTTCACTGACAGAAGGATCTTTTTTCTGTAGCCACACGCTTAGAAAAATTGGGTGATTGTGTTCCTCATCCACTATTCCTTTTTCTATAGCACATAGCACTGGAGAATTATTTTGTGTTCTGCTGAAAATTGTAAGGTAGTCTAATGAAAATTGGCCAGCCCCTGTCTTCTCATCATTTCAAAACCCCTAAAAATTCATTTACAAAGTATGCAACTGGAAAGCTACATTGAATAATGTATAAAGAACACATTTCTTTGAATTTCATAGCCTTTTGATGGCAAAAAATTGACAGACTGAAGGATGTTATCTTGCCATGTAGCAAGTTAGATGAAGAGCTCCATAAAATATTCTTTCTTTCAAGCACATCCGTCTCCTGGAAGTGGATACCTGGGAGTGCAATTACGCTACCTTTTTTTTTTTATACACAGTTATTTGGTGATAATTATTTTTTTTTTCAGAAACCTTCTCCCGAATGTTAAACTGACTGCCTAGAATCAGCTCTTTCTTCTCTATCGTGTGCAGTCATTTCCTTGACGACTTTTAGCCGTTCCTGCCTGACAGGACAATGGGGTGATCTTCTAAACTCATAGGAGCTCTGCTGGCTTCCCCTTGGCGACTGCAATGCTCCATTGCAACAGCTCACCTGCATCTCCTGGGTGCTGGTCCCCGCAGCAAAGGGGTTTCCCACTGTCAAGGGCAAGGCCATGCCCAGGAGGCAAGGGAAGGTCTTCGCCTGTGGATAAGACCATGGATGCACGAGTGGCTGACATGCTGGACCAACCCTGCCTCCGCGAAGCACATGCACAAACTGAAGCAGAGGAAGTTCCATCTGAACAAGCTCCCTCTGAGGGTGACGGAGCACTGGCACAGGCTGCCCAGGGAGGTTGTGGAGTCTCCTTCTCTGGAGATATTCAAGACCCGCCTGGACATGGTCCTGTGCAGCCTGCTGTAGGTCACCCTGCTTCGGCAGGGGGGTTGGGCCGGGTGACCCACAGAGGTCCCTTCCAACCCCCAACATTCTGTGATTCTGTGCAACCAGCAGGCAGGCAAAGGGACAGGGAGTGCTTGTCCCAATGCAGCACCTGCAACTTAAGCAACTTTACTTTCTCATCCACTCAGTTGCTGTCCTCCCCCTCCCTCCCCTCCCAGCCACGTGGCAGGAAAATCAGTTCAGGATGAGTGCGCATCACTGCACGATTCATTCCACAATTTCAGGAAATTCCTCAACAGTCCTCTCTGCTAATAGGCATATTAGTACCTGTGCTTTATTCCCACCACAAAAATTAGTCAGAGTATACCATCTGTTTTCCCCCTTAGTCAGCAGCTAGTGTATAGCGCTATGTGCAAAAGCATCAGTGGGTTCTTTCAGGGTGCAGACATATTTTTAGTGATCATTTTGACTTTGTCATTTGTAGAAAAGTAGATTTCTCCCTTTTCAAGGATGATTGTTGTATTGTGCTTTTTCTGAGAAAGTGGAATTATTAATTTAACCCCTGCGGCAGTCTCGGTTAGAAAATGCACACTGCAGATGAGATATTTAATGTGCACAGCTGGTGTGACCATTTAAAAAAATTAGGGAGAAAATAGCTTCTTGGTTTTCAATTTCCTCCTCAAAAGAAAAAAAAAAAAAGGCACATTTTGTTCTGCTCTAATTAGTATGTGTGCCAGTGCATGACTTCCAAAGCAGGCAGATGCTTTGAATGAAGTGTAATGTAGATTTTCATTAATCTTCTTTGGCACAAGACTTTTCTTCTGCTATGTGCATGCAGGAAGTAATGACGAGAAAAGATGAGCAATCACAGGCAGTTCTAACCAACTTAAGCTGGCTTTTGTAAAGGGCAAGACAGGGTCATAAAGCAGTATGGTTACCTCAGTGTCTGGCATCTCGCAGGTTCTGGTTTTTCACTATAATGAAGGGTTTGGGGTAATTCCTTTTTAATACAAAATATCAAATTCAGATATGGGAACTCTAAAGAAATGAAGTACCAGTGTACTGAAAAAATGCATGCATTTCAATCAGTTACGTGACTTATGATCCAAGAGAAAACCACAGATATGTTTTCCTTACAGCAGGTAGAGAATTAAAAATTGTCCTTCCTGAAACAACTTTCCTATTTTAGAGGGAATAAGGAGAGTTCTCCCGTCTTGCTGGAAGTATCAATGAAAGCCTACCAATGAACAGTTCCAGAGAAAAGTTGGAATTACTTTCATCTTTTCCCACCTCAATTTAGAGATATTCTAGACTGCTTTAGATATGGCTAAGGAAGAAGAAAGTTTGGGGCAGAGACTGTGCATGTTTCCTCTTATTAAAGAGCCTAGCTGGGTTATTCTATCAAAGAGCCAGATTCCATGTTTGGTGAAAGTTGATGTGCCAAGATAAGACCTGAAGATGCTGTGGGGTCATTTGGCAGCAGCAGAAAGCGCTCTCTTGTCAGGCAAAGATTGACACAAAGAGTGAAGGTCAGATATAAACCACTCTTTAGAGATACTCTCTTAATTACAAGCACATACTGACAATGCGAGTTTTCTAGTGTTGTGTTCTTGCACTCAGCATGATTCAGTTAAAAAAAAAAAATCTCCTCCTTTTTGGGATTACTTTTCTGTAGCCTCTTCCATGTCTTTTCTTTTTCTTCCAAGAGACAGTTGCTGATGCCCTCTGTGCTCCTTCCCTTCACTTGAGCTTTGCAACTTGTGCTTTGCTACACTTGTAAGCATAGAGTTAACAGATTGCTGGTCTGTACACTACATCTGGGCATTAACTCCTAGATAGGAGTAACGGGTCCGGGAAGTTCATACTCCCTCAGAGACCTTGGCCTGGGCAAACACTGATGCTCAGCTGTTTGATTTCCACTTTCAGAAAAAGCTTTCTCATAAGTATAAGGTCAAAAACGTCGCTCCTCACCTGAAAGCCTCAACTTTGTCTTCAACAAGAAGCAGACCCCTAAACATGTTATGTGGGATAGCTCCAGGCTAAAGACGGCATGTTTGACATCTATGCATAAGAGAAATTAGAGAAAAAAGTTCCTGTAATAACAAAATCATTAATTACACAAATGGATTTCTATTTACAGTGCAAGTGAAATGATGACTTAAGAAGATTACAGAGCGACGTGCAGTGCAGAACGTTGCTTTCAGGAAGAGCACAAGCTGAAAACAGAACAAAAAGTGTGTGCCATCATCTGAGATAATACACAGGGGATACAAAAAGAAGTTCTGAAAATTGAGCAGAAGGAAAGGTATTTCTCTCTGGCCTCTTTAGAAACAGGCAAAACCATTAAGCAATGGTACAGGAACATTAATGTGCCCTGACCAAGCATTAAAATTAAAAAGGAGGAAAATGTGGATTTAATCTACTGTATTACCTTTTCCAAGAGACATGCAGAATAAACCACTTTTTTTCTAAAAACAACATGCATCTTAAATGGTGAATATTTCCAGGGAAAGAAATGAAAGCGACCGTGTTGGGAAAGGTACCTGATTTAGGATACAGGCATTACGATGCGGGGACGAGGCTAGATGTTAGCTTTCCTAGAAGTAGCAGAATTCAGAGATTTTATAGCATACCTTTCATTTTCACTTTGTAGACTAGAGTCGTTACAGCTTGGTTTTCAAGTATTAGTAAGTACTACTACCTTACTAAAGACACAGGGTCCCATTCTGCCCTCTGGTTTCCAGCCTTCTGCACAGGAACAACCTGCTTAGCGCTGACCAAACCGTCAGAGCCTCCCGTGAACACTCTCGTCCACGGGCACATGTCTCCATGATAAAACGTAGCGGGGCTCTTCAGCTTTTGCTTTTTCTTCAACATCAACTTCTAGAGACTAAGGATAGGCAAGCTGATAAAGGGAAGAAAACTGGCAAGCTGTCAGGCCTCAGATCTATTTCTGTATCCATTGGTCTAAAAATCTGAAAAGGATGCTACCTCTTGCCACTGGCTCGCCTTTTCTTTTTGTCTGGTACCCTTAGAAGAACAGAGCTCCCACAGCAATGCTGCCGCAGGGGCTGAAGCACCACTTATTGCTCAGATTTTGTATGCACGCCGGAGCCGGCGTTTTGGATTAACTCCACTGTCTTGTCAAACTCTTTAACGTACGCTGAAGTGAGGCTTTGTCAAATAAAGGTTTTAAATTGCAAAAAAAAATGTATGCACAAGTTAAAACAAAGTCCCTTGAAACCAGTGCTTCTTTTGTTCATTCAGACAGTAAAAATGATCGCACTGTACCTTGTACAGATTTGCATCGGTGTTATTGTATCACCTACTGTAAATCTGGCCTTGCTGGCATCAGGACACCATGGCAGAGCAGACGACAGTTTTGATCTCTGCCATTAAACATTCTGTTAATAGGCTCCAAGGGTTTTCTTTATAATTTTTCAGTAGGCAACATGATGTTAATCTATTAGTGGTTCATTTTCATGTGTATATCCGTATCTACATAGCTATGCATATAAAGTAATGATGAATTTGTCAATTCCATATACACAAAGTTAACATTACATTTAGATGCATAAATCAGCATAAACTCACCTGATTCTACCAAAATAAATAGACTACTCAGGCTCAGACAATGTAATATTTGAAGACCAAAAAAATAGCTCACAACTTTCCTGGAGGCACCTTCACTGAGATCAGTCGCTCTACTCAAAAATCAGTGAGATGCATTTCATAATTTAGGCACTGAAAACCACTGCCTAATAACAGTAGGTCCACGAATGTGTACTTTAGCTTTAAAACTATTTGTAGAGACTACTGATTCAGTAGATTATGCTGAAAAGGAACACACTGAGGCTAGATTTCCTCTGTACGTATCTTACCACACTAAAAATGATCTAACAAACTAATCAACGCAAGAGCAAATTATTTGGTTTAGTTAGATGTTTGAGCCTCCTATGCTGTTATATTTCACAAATAAATATAAAATTGAATGGGCATACCCTACCGTATATCTAAGAGGAAAAATCTTGCTATTAAGGCTAACTCTGTAAATGTGGAGTGCTTCATTGCCTCAGGTAAATAATAATTCTTTCGCTGCAGAAAAAAACCCACCCTACAAATAACCTTTGTTTCATAAAGAAAAAATTACATCAAACCTTACAGGTAAGGGAGAGATTCATGAGTTAAAAGCTTCAAGGCAGACAAATCAAGAAAGAAGCAGGGGGATGGGCAGGTTAAGGAGAACGCGATACTCAAAAGCGGACCGTCAGTCTGACAGCTTACCTCTTGCAGGAATATTTTGAATTATTTCAGTTGTCATTACCTTAAGGAAGTTTTCACTCTGATACATCAATATTAAATATTTTTAAAGATGAAAGTGCCAAAGAATCAGTCTTCGATTCTTCTTTTTTCCTCCACACAAAAGCAGCAGTCATTAAACAGACTGCTCATGGCTATCAAGAAATAAGCAAACCTGCCACGCTGTGACCTCAGAAGTGACTGACTACAGATGTCATTAATGTAACTCTAAACTGAGCTTTTAGAACAGCCACTTTGACCATTTATGTCTTCAAATATTTTGGCTACAAAGCCTCCTTAGGGTGCTCCATATATAAATATCGTTAACATGCCAAGAACAACAACCAGTCATAACTAAGCAAACAATTAAGATTATCCAAACTTCGACAACAACAAGACGACGACTTAGCACATCATATGTTCATTTATCTATATTTAAAATTCTGATAGGGAAAATTCTTTCAAAGACTCAACATTAGCTTCATTTTTAAAGTGGTATTTAGGCTATGCAGCAACATTCAGAGTGGCAAAGGGTGCACACTTAAGGGTGACATCATCAGAATAATGCTCAGTTCCAGTTCTAATAAATCATCTTCTCTGAAGAGTTCAATATTTCAATATCTAAGGGCTTTTCGCAAAAAAAAAAAAAAAAAAGTGGGGAGATTTAGCACCTGCGTGTTATTTGAATATTATTTTCCACCCAAGCTGAAGTGAAAGAGTTAAGGTATTTCTTAAGCTCCTGAAATGAAGCTGGGGCAGAACTTAAAAATAAACAGATGATAAAATAGCTCTCCTGAGAAGAAATGTGTGATTCGTTTGCTGAGCCCTGATCCTCCGGGACAGGAAGATCCTTTTTCGCACACCTTATGCAAGCTCAGCTCCTTTCTCCTGGGCTAAACAGATGTCACAGCTCAGCTGTGACAAAGAAAAGAGTTCTTGAGGAGCGATATCCCCAGAAAAAACAAAGAGGAGAGTCTGGAAAGCAGAGGGCAGCAGAACAAATGCAGCTGCCAGCGTTGTGACTGGGGGTAGGGCAGGCGTAAGGAAGCAATTTGGAAGGGAATCCTTGTCCTATGGGGGGAAAAAGAAACCCAGACAGGACATGGGATGACCTTAAATACAACTTTAGTAGGGTGAGCTGCTCAAGTCTACCTTCCCTAACAAAAGCTGATCCTTTTAGTGGTGGAGGGGACCGTGTCTGGGGCAGAATTCAGCCCAGCACAGACGAGGTGCTCCCCATAAGCATCCCAGGGCCAGATGGGAAACAGAGATTTGTGCTGGCATCAGACCACTCAATAACAGGAGGAAGAAAGGATTTATTGCCGTGGCTGCCAGTCACCACCTGAGTTTTGATCCCCTGAAAAAAAGCCAAGGCCACCTCGAGCCTGTCAAGAACGGTCCTAGTTCGAGTGTGGCAACAAGAGGTTTGAGAAAACACCCCCACCAGAAACCTGAGCGTGGAAATTTAAGAAAGCCGTAAGAAATCACACATATCCCACAGGTTTATAGTCTTGTTTCTGCAGTCATATCAGCTAGTAGAAACCCACTGATTTCAACAAAATCTTGATTTTGCAAACACTGAAAATGAACAGAAATCTGTGCTGTAAAAATGTTAAAAAAAAAAAAAAGAAAACTGACAGTTTTTATTACTCAGAGGTAATAAAGTTACAATTCAAGCATACGAAATGACAATTTATCAAAGCCCCAGCCGGAGAATTCATGACTTCTGGAATACAAACAGTAAAATCCTTAATGAGACAAGTACCACAGATAAAACCGCTGCTTCAGAAATACCCTAATCATCCACAGTCATCCAATTAATGATCTGGCAGGAATGTGAGCACATTTCCCCATTCAGCTCTACAGAAGAAAAATAAATATTTAATGTATGTAAATTCAGTCACTGACTGATCATTAAACATTACCCTAAAGAAACGGGAATATCTTAGAATATACTCACCCGTATTTTCTCAGCCTTTCTCCGCATCTTTGTGAGGATCAAGGAACAAAAGTAGGATTGAAATTAAGAGCTCCAAGTTTTCATATTGTCTACACCAGAGTACTGTAAATAACTATGCTTAAAATACAGTTTATGAGTGAGAAAAAAACCGCACGTGATGCTGAACACCCCTACATCTCCTGCAGGGTTTTCTGGGGAGCTAGGGAAAAACATTCTTCACTTCTCTCTCTAAAGTACAGTTTTCCTTCTCGGGGGAAAAGGACTTTTTCACTTTCATTGCCTTTGCCCCACACCTAAGCAAGGAGACATCACGAGCCATGGTGGGTTGAGAAAGCGCAGGGCCAGGCGACGCGCTGCCGGGCAGCTCTGCCTGCTCCCACCAGCAGCCCACCGCAGCCCGCCAGCGCGGGCTCCACGCCTGCCCCTGCCCCGGCACGGCGGGCTGCAGGTGGCCGAGCCGAAGGGCTAGCGGCTCAACGTCGCAGTACGTGTTCCCCCAGCTCCTCAGAACTGCCGATCTGTGCGTCAGCTCTGCTCCTCAGGAAGGGAGCTGTGCTATCTCCTTAGTAGCTTTCTGCTACAGAAATAATAAAGACGACTGTAACACCCCTTCAGCACGTACATGACTCCAAACGCTGAAGTTTTCAGGACGCTGGCTTCTCACATCAAGAACAATTTAAAAAAAATAGTATTCCTGGTGAAACAATAGGAAGCACAAAGACATGGTATCAGGAGGTTGCCACGTACTCCTGAAGCTGGTCCTACAACCACAAGCTGCTTTCACCATACCTCACTGCTCACCTTCGGAGCCTTCCTCCTGCCAGCTCCGCAGGAGTAGCTGCCATGAACGCTCTCTGCCAGCAGGTCCCATCATACTAAAAACCAAAGAAACAAAATTCTGTGCAGGTGAACTTAGAGTCTGATATTTTATTGATAATTTTGAATGGATACTACCTTCAACGATCATTAGGGTTTAAAGAAAAGTCACTCTCCTATATCAGGACATCCATGGTAAGCAGAGCACCATCTACCCCCGCTCCTACAGCAGCACTGTCAGGCGGAGCAGCCGCCCATCTCTTCTCAGCAGCAGCACCGCTGTTCTTCATGTTGCAGCAGCTCAGATACCTTCCTTACAACCCCAAAGGAATTTGCTACTTAAGGCACTTTTTGTTTCATGCGTAACATCCAGAGCACGATGAGCTTTCGATTAATCATATGGTGATTAATTACTTGCACTCTTCATGGTCTGAATTCAGCATAGCCATCAGCATCTCACAGCAGCATATTCCCAAGTTCTGAGGCTGGCCACTTACCTGTCACTACATGTATACGGACCCTATTCCTGTGCACATTCCTCACATGCTTAGAACATGTTCTTAGAGCACTTGTGCAAAAGTGGCAAAAGTCAGCCCATTAAGACATCGATACGCTGCAGTCAGCACCATGCAAGAAGAGATATTTTTAGCCTGTATTAAAATGTAACTGTACTTTCCACAAAAGCTATTGAATCAGGAGGCTGATCCAACAACATTTGTTATCAGATGATAAATACTTGTGGCTTACCTAGCCAGACAGTGTCTTATGAAAGCAAAGTTGCCTTATACACACAAACATCTGTGTTAGTCAATAACGTGAAATATACACCTTTCTACTCAGTATGGCTCATATGTTAAAGCAGAGACTTGTATGAGTGAAGACAATAATAAAATATGTGCAACTTAGACATGTAATACGTGAGAAATGGTATTTGTAGCTCAAGTCCAGCCATGGACAAATTCCCATTAGGGCGGCAGGTCCACGAGCACAGGATAACCGGCCAGTCCTTCCACGGAGCAGTGGACTGACGGCTCCAGGAAGAACAGAGATTTGTCCCTCTATAAACACGGCTGTGTCAGGTTGGACCCAAGACCATCGAGCCTGATAAATGACCTTTGACCACCCTCTGACAACGACGAATCGCCAAAAAAGAGAACCAGGATAAGGAAAATGTGTAGTGATTAAAATATCCTCCCAATCTCCAGCTGCTTGTGACTCAGCCCTACTCAGCCAGCGAAGGTATTGCAGCGTTCAGGTACAGAGCCTGTTCAAGTGCGGGTGGAACGCTCCCTTTTACAGGTTTCTGACTTTTGCTTTAATCCAAATGTTCTATCTGATTAGCATGCATTTAAATATGCATGGATACGTGCCTACACTCTTACCTTGTTGGGGGAGCTGAGGGGTGGCAGAGCGCAGGGCATCCTCTCCCATTAGTTTCTAGTAAGAAGTTACAATTATTGTGAATTACCTGTTAGAAGCAACTCTTCTTAGCATTGAAAAACAAAACCCCAAATGGAGGTTAACGAACACAATCCCGTTACAGCTATTGTCTGTATGAAATTTTAACAGAACCAATGTGGTGTACTTCATTCACGCTGTTTTCCTGGTTTAGGATTGCAGAGCTAGAGACCCTGTGTCCTCCTGAAGCTTTCAGGATCTTTATTTTACTTCTATGTAAAGCATCCCTGAGTCTTACACCGTGCCCCTTTCCCAGTCTATGCCTGTTCACTTGGTGCCATTTCCCAAAGATCTGATACAGTATTTGAGCGGAGATACTGCCAGTGTAATTTTAGAAGTTTCCCTGGTAACCGCTGCTGACATCTCTAACTCAGAATTTAAGACTACAGCTCTCTGTAACACCCTGCCACAGCAAGCTGCCGTGCATCAGCCGAGCTAAGGAGCCTCACAAACGACGATTCAACTGCTTCTGCTTTTCAGAGAGTGAAGATACCTATACAGACACTTCTTTTGCTTAAAGTAAGCTGCCCCCACCTTCCCCAGTCTGCAAGCAGGGAAAAGGCACAGATAAAACTCTCGGGAAGTGATTCAAAGAAGGAAAAGTGAGACTGGAAAGAGGTAGGTGCCAGCAAGAGAGCAGGTAAGAGACACGAGGGAAAGGGAAGAGCTAGAAGCGACAGCATTCAGGAGGCAACAGGAACTCCTGGAAGAAGTAGTGAGTTGGCAAGGAAGAACTGAAAACAAATTAAAGCAGTGAAGAAGACAAGGAGAAAGGGGGAAGTAGTATTCCTTTAATCTTCAATGGCTCCTTCCGTACATTTTTTGGAGGATGCTCACCTCCCTCTCCAGGTCTGGAAGGGAGGTAAAGTGAGAAGAGGGTCACCATGAGGTGTATTACTGGTCCCGTGTCCCTCAACGCTTTGTCTCTGGGCAATCTTTTGTCTGCAAAAGCCACAAAGTCTTCAGCTGCTTCTGTTGATGACTTGGGTCTAAACTAGCGAGGCGAATCCATCTCCCTGACTCCAGCCAAGTCACAGCCCAACGGCGCACCACAGACACCTCGCACCCCCTTCCAGCCAAACCAGAGGTCGGCATTTCCCACTCGCAGCCTTTTCCCTCGAGCTCCTCTCCTCTTCCCAGCACCCGCCGCCACCTTCCCGGCAGACATTCCCAACCGTGAGGTGGTTCCCCTCCTTTCTTTGTCCTTACAGCCAGCCAGGTCCCACCGACATCTTGCAAACTACTACACAAGTAATATCTTTCAGAAACAGTCCTCCCACAGCCATCTGAACCCTGCGTTCCCTTTCTCTGACCTTACTACTGTGAGCTTTTATTTTTTTTTTTATGGTCTGAGTTTATCCAGCATCTAGTACTTTGGCTTCCTGGTCCACGGTGGCTTCTTACCGGTATACGACCACAGGTAATGGTGAGACAGAGTGAGGAATGGATACCAAGAGACAGAAATAAAGAACTGGGGCAGGGGGGGAATTCACTATGAAGAGCGAATATCATCTTGTCTTCATTCTCCCATTTCCCTAGGTACATGGGTGCATATCAGAAGATTCCTCTAATAATATGTTTTCCTCCTCACCAAATATGATTCCTGTCACTCCTCAGGGACCGGAGTGCTCTGTATAAGCACACAGTGTCGAAAGGCACCAGATCAGGTGTCAGGAAACTTCCTAGGCACCACTGACCAGTGCCACCCACACGCTGGGTCCCATCCTTCCCCCCATCTTTTGCAGTCCAGTTCCAGTTTTTTTGACACAGAATTTCTCCCTCTATTTGTGCAATGCTTATCACTGCTGAAGCCCTGTTTTTCTTTTTGTAGCCTACAATAAGGAGAAAGTAAAAAGCAATAAATAATAACAATAATACAGCTAAGGGCAGTATAATTTAAGAAAAAGCTGGAAAATCCCTGTCAACTACCCTACGTTGTAGAGGAAAACCTATGAGCGTGGTGCTCATTGAGGTGAAAACAAAAATAGGCAACACAGAGATACAGGAAAGGGTAAATCTAGCTGTTTGGGCCCTTACTACAGCAACAACAACAACAAGAGGCAAAACTCAGCGCCAAGCAAGGACAGGGGGAAAGAGAAAAAAAAAAAAAAAAAAAGACAAGACTGTGTATAGACACAGCAGAGCAGGGTGAAGGAAAGAACCGGAGAGCTAGAAACCATGATGAACCAAAGGTGCTGAGATAAGGAAATCACACTGCCACAGCAGATATCGCAGGGAAGCGTGCTCCTGAAGGCAGAATTCACCCTAGGAAGGGTCAGAGATAGTTACTGCCAAAACAGGTTAGCTGTCGTTAGTGCTTGGGACCAATTAGTAAAAGCACTGTGATGGCTAACGTTTGGGGTTTTTCAAAAGCATTCAGAAAGCTTTTTCTCCTCGACCACTTGAAGCCCTTCATTGTCTTTGCATCCCAAGTTACTGATGGTTTCGACCACTACTCCGAGTACAGCAGGAGCACAGAACTGATTCTGCTCCACTGCTGCAGCGGAGCTCACACCAGCTCTTCCGACTGAGAAGCAGGCAATGTCTCCACGGATGAACATTCCCCCTCTAAAATTTCCAAGCCATGTACTACAGCAGCAAGCTTTCAACAGTCTTTCAGAATCTTTTAACACATTTTTTTCTTAGACGATGAGAAGGGAAAAAGTGCTTTCCGCTATTCTTACATCACTGCACCTTCTTTCCATCCTCCCCTTTATTTTCTAACTAACTGCTTTAACATGTTTGAGAAGCAGCAACGCATAAGAGTGCGACTTGCACTTTCACAGACATTCATGAATTTAGATTTGAATTACACTGCTCGTGCCATGCTGTGCAGACGCTGGGAGGAAACGAGGCCAGCACGTAGTAGTCACTGACAGAAAAGAAGAAATTGTTCTGTAACTGTACTGCCAGGTACAGTTGACAGGTCAGCATCTCCAATTTCTGGCTATCTATGTAGAGACACAAAAACCCTCAGCATAGCTACACTCCAATATTACATAAAATGAAACCCAAACAATTTCTCTCTTCCAGAAAATCTAGTCTCATCACCTGAACTGCATGTGATACATCTCCCATGGCTGCAAAACTGGAATCACACCACGAGCACGTGAAAAATCCAAGTTCTATTTTCTGCGATTCATATGCGATTGGACTTCCCTCTCTTTCCCCCTGCACTGGCCTAAACCCAGGTGTAACCTTGCGACACCCACCAGCCCCGGGCATCCGATGGCAGGCTAAGGGAGTGCAGGTTAGGACCTGAACCAAAAGAGATCTAAGCTAGACTGACCTTTGAACTCTGCTTGCAGATGTCTTCTGTGGAGTCTACGTTTAATCTTCCGAACAGAAGACACAATCCTGCAGCCTGGCAGTGGACCAGGAGGAATTTTGGCCTCTCCCCCAGGATAATACATAAACTTGCTACAGGCCTGAAATTCTGCCTTCTCCCTACCACAGACAGAAGAGAAGGTGCTCAGGGTGCCCAGGTCAGACCCCATCAGAAACCACCCATGAGGATGTTAAAGACCAAAGAACAAGTTTCCAGCCACAAAGTTTCTGCTCCATATTCTGCTGGGTGAAAGCTGGTGGAACAGCTCTGAAGTCTACCCTTCATCACCTGCACATTTCCAGAGTTCTCCAACCTTTTCTTACGGAGCCTGATGCTCCAGGCATCTCAAGATCATAAGTGTCTTCTTCCATACGCAGAGCTGTTACATGCTAAGCTTTTCCTTAGACCTTTCCTCACCCCTGCCCAACACATAGCCCACCTTCAGAAGCAGAGAAGCAGGCGGTGTGGGCACTCAAGAACGCAGCACAGCCAATCTCGCCACCACGCAGAGGGAGTCATGGCACAGCATCATCACACCCTGCGGCCTGTGCACAAAGCTGCACGCCAAGATCAGCCTAAGCGCTGCTGGCCTGAGGGTTCCTCCTCCTCATAGATCCACCAGTGGCTACACCGTGGAGAACCGACAAGCAAAAATCCATTTATGTTACAGTGAACCTAAAATGCAGCAGGGGCTTTCCTGTGCACATCGGGAAGTTATTTTTGCCATAAATCACTTGTGACTGAAGAGGCAGGGAAAGGGAGGGAAAGATTCAGAGCAGTGGGGTGAGGTTAGGCAGGTCGGTACAGACCATGCCCAGCCGTATCGCTAGGGCCCTGTACTGCTCCGCTGCCAGCCACCTCCGAACTCGCCGTCTCCCCAGGGAAAATCTGTTCGTGGCTTACCACTGGACTGGGGTGGAATCCTTAATTAACATTTGGAAATTATTTTTACATCCCCAAGTAACAGGTGCAATAGAAGTATGTAACATTATAAAAGAATAGCCTTTATATCTGAATTCCTTTAGTAGTTTAGAGAAAAAGGAACTGCTTACGGAATAATTTGCTCCTTGGTAAGCCCCTTCTTCACAGAAAATAATAAAAGACAATTTTAAATTTCATCTGTATTTTTGACCACAGAAACATTAAGGGGTATTTAGCTGAAACATTTTAAAGAATGCCAGAGTCCTTCCATTGTAGCTTTACCTTTACCGAAAACCATACAGAGGTCACGGCAAACGGTGTTCACGGCATCAGAAGACGACTTGTTAAAGTGCAAAACCCTTCTCAGAAATGGAGCTTCACAAAGCACTGTGCTTTGAAATTATATCCTCAGTTATGTTTTAGAAGTTGCAAGTTAACAGGCTTGCAGACAACAGGTCCTTCCAACCGGCAAAGCCTAAGGATAGGCAGATGTAAAATGACTCCGCACAGCAACCTGCGGAGATCAGACTACTGCTAGAAAGATGTTCCTGCGGGCACTGGGCTTTCTTCTTGCGCTACTTTTGAACCAAGAGCTAATGGGCTAGCTTTCTTGCATCCTTCCTTTATCACTAGATACAAGCAAATGGGAGACAATGACAAATGACATTCAACTTCGACATCTTTTTTATTATTAAATGGGTTCAGTGAATGCCTTCGGGGTTCCACGTTCTCCAGGGCAGATCTTTGCTTTACATCACCCCAAAATAAATCTGGAGCAGTGACAGTGAAGTCAGTGGAAATATCTGGGCATTGCACAGGCAATTTTGAGCAGAACCGGTTAAAACTGACCTAACGACAAGAAGGGACAAGCGGATATTTGACAATTAGTTACCGGGAGAGGGGAGCGCAGCAGTACGCACGCTCTCAAATAGGTGACGTTCCGATCAAATGTGGCTTTATCACATGCAAGCTGGAGGCTTTAAAGCATCTAACACTGAGCCTTAAACTACTGCCAAAAATATTTTCAAAACAGTTTTATACAAAAAAGTGCCTTTTCTGCCCTAAGATACTAGCTTGTATTTCCAATAAGCATATGTATATGAATACTAAATTACATTGCAAGTAGCATTTCAGTTTGGTGACAAGAGCCATGATCCAGGTAACCTGCTGCTAATCTCAGCTCAACTAAGCGATCTGCTGAGCTTAGTTGCTGTTCAGAGTTCACATCCATGAACATGGACATTTATTTCCTTTCCTCATGACATGCCTGGCTTATTTTTAAACTGCGAAACATGGAGAGGTAAAACATCGTCTGCTGCAATACACACATCGCCTGGGAAGGACCACTAATATTTCACATTAATGCTGCCTCACATTCACATACCAGAGCCTATTCTAAGCGAACTAAATGCGTCAATAATTGCCTTAAAGCCCTGCCTGACACCTTTGTGACCACCAGTCAACAGACCTGACTCCACCATTTGCTTCTAAAATTAAAGCATAGTATCTTCATTTCCAGGGCTTGCCCTTTGTGATACGTTCCTGGGCAGATTAAGAACTTTCAGATGAGAATGATGATGAGCAGATGAGTATTAAGTAATACTCAAGCCTTTACATGATGCACGTGTCCATCATAGTTTTGACCTGGAGAACTTCTGTAAATTTGCAGTTTCTTTTCATTCTGCCTTCAGTCTGCAATAGATTGGACAGACTAGTGCAAGGTTGATCAACCAAAGCCAGATAAATTATAATAAAATAGATTTTTAAAGTAAAATACTAGTTTTCCCTTCTCTTCACACATTCTCTTTCTGCGCACCCTTACACCTAGTACCTCTTGTCCTTTTTGGTAAGATACACCTTTCCCACAGAGTTAATTTTGGTCACCTACATTCCGCCAGCTCTGTGCCAGTTTTCAAGCTGTGACACATGAGGGTGTAGCCTTGACAGATCTGCCAACATACTGACCAACTTGGCATGACAGAAACATGAAACTCCAGTTAAGTACCAGTGACTCATCAGGACCCCAGTTCAGAACAAGCCCTTCGCTGGCAGCCAGGCCCACAGAGCAGCAGTTTGCTGAACCAAACCACCAGAATGCTCAATGGCACATCTAATAACCCTCCTCTCTAAACAGACATTAACCCCTGCTTTGGAAAAGTTCCCTGCTAACTCTGGGAGATAATCAACAAATTTATTTCTCAAAGCAAAGGTTTCAAAATACAAATGATTCTTCTTTCAAATCATTCTTTGATACTCGCTTTCGTTCTAAGACTTTCCATATTCCCCAAAATAAAAGCAGCTGTGCTTGGCTGGACCTCACCGCTCAGCTTGTCAGATGCTCACGCTGTAGCCGGTACGGACTGTACACTTTCAGGGCAAGAACTGAGGCTCTCTCTGCAGTCATACACTGCGATGCACGCAGCGATGGAATTAAATTATAATTACTACAGTGAAGCAACCCCCCCCAATGGGAAAACATTCTGGGAAACCAAACAAGCTGTCACGTCGGAAAGTTTCTTATTCCTTTATGTCAAGGAATTCAGGTAAATGTAAACCTGAACGTAGCCTAAAGTTTCATCCATCGTGGGCACACATCCAGTATCTTATCAGTTTTGTGGAACACAAAGTGTTTTCTTCCCTTGACAACAGCTCCTCACTGGTCTCTCTGCGTCAAATAAATCTCCAGAAAGGAAGATGAAGCATGCTGCTTAGCTTATATATAATTAAAAAGTCGCCAGGTTGACCTTACTTCAAAATGAACACTGAAAAAACATTTCCCTCATGGAAGGATTAAACATACTAAGATGGAGTCTGAAGACTCTTTCTTCTCCGTTTCTTAAAACATCCGTGCCATCCCGAGCAACTACTCTGCTCCCCGTAGGAAGGAGCTGCAGGGGACCCCCTGGGCACTCGCTCCTCTTGGAGCTGAGGTCCTTGGAAATGCACCAGAAAAGGTAACGTGCAAGTTTGGATTTCAACTTTACTAACTACCTATTTCATTTTATTTAAGGATTTATAAATATCTAGAAGTTTGCCAGCAAAGAAGCAAATGTTGTATCAATTGAGTTTCCCAAAACCTGCAATTGGATTTGACTCGATACCCACAAACCCACTTTTCTGAGTGCTGTAACATTGTTAACACAGAACAAAGCCAAGTGCTATAAAAACACCTGGGAAAGCCCAAGCACACTTTTTTCCAGCCTTGTACCACACCAGTGTTTGCAACACACGCCATTTTTCTTGATTTACCAAGAATTCCCAGTTGTTTCTGCCACTCAACAATTACTTGCTCGCGGCCAATTTTTCACTCTTTTCTGGACGACAGTCAGCAACATCCCCAGACTGCAACTTCGCTTCGTAGCCTCGGGCCCGGTACGAAACCATCGGATCGCTGCAGTCAGCCTTCAACGATCCGCGGGTACCAAGGAGCAGCAGGGCTTGGGAAAGGCTGCACAACTCTACAGAAAAACAAGCAAGTACATCTTCCAGAAGTGACATGAGGAAGGTCGTGGGTTTCTCACACAGGGCGATTAGCAAGGCACTCCAGGAGGGATTCAGCCACGGAGTGCCCTTTCCCGTTGCGGGCTTTATCTTGCACAAGGACAGGCACAAAGCAGAAAGTCTGTGCCTCTAATAACAGAGACGCTGCCAGGCATTCCCTCTTACTTTTTCAACCAAACTAAACAAGCTAGGAAAACCCAAAGGGAGTGGCAGAGGAGCTCTCCCAACCACGTCTGCTGCGCATACCAGTCACCAGAACCTGCGGAAGAGCTGACTTGAAAAACAGCCTTGCAACGTAAGAGTGGAACCGAACCAGCGAGCGCCTTTACAAAGGAGAGGTGGAAAGTTTACTCTATTATTTTGACACACAGAAAAATGCTGGGAGCTTTACTCCTGCGATCCAACAGCTGGACGCTCTTCTAAAAGCCACCTCTCCTTGGAAAAGCTGTCTGGTTTGGTGTGCCAAGGATCGGACTGCAGATGCCTGGGAAAGGCTATCCTGCTGGACTTTTCTTTGTCTTTCTCTGCAGCCATAAAACGCATTCTGCCTCTAGATAAATTTCATCTCCTCAAATCCTAATCATGTTCTGCATTCTCTGTGGCACGATGGTGTATTTCTGGGTCGTTTCTATACAACTCTGAAGGACCAACCCGGATTCATTAATGCAGGGGGGCAGAGTGGGGATGGGTACTCTGTATTTACATTCATAGCAAGGAATGGCTGATTACCAGCTCAGATTGTAGGACTCTACTTGCTCCAGTACTAAACATCTACAACACAGCAGAGGAGAACAGTAAAACTAGTGCAGGGAAATGGTATACAATTCAATAGAAGTTACACGCTCCTAACTCTAGAAACAGACCACCAACATATTCAACAAACAGGTTTAGCCATTCTGCACAGTCTTTAACAGCACTCTGTAGAGAAATGCATTTCCTAGATAAACACATTTTAAAAAAAAATAACATTAATTCTATTCTGACAATTTTTGTGTGTTTGTTTTTAAGTAGAAAATAGAACTGTTACATATTCATTAGACACGGAACAACTCTAAGTGTTGTGCCACACCATTAATATTTATTTTACTCTGTCTTTTTTTTCCACCTGTAAAAAGAAATACAATTTTTCAATCTATCAGTCTGCATTACTAAATTAAAAAGGACAAAAAACATGATAAGTGAAAATGAAACACATAAGGCCTTAATACAGTGAGTAGTAATCTATGTAATTTAGTAAAATGGGGCAGGAGTCCTCTCACTGAGATAAAGAGAAACAAGCGCATGCCTTAAGCTAGCTGTGTAGCCATACTCCTCACTGGCATTTTCCACCGACTCTTCCTAGGAGGGAGGAGTGCTGGAACATTACTGTCCCCTGTTGCCCACTCTATCTCTTACTGGGCGTTAGTGAGCAACACGCCGAGACGTAAGGTCTTCTAACACAGCCCAGTTTATGTGCACAAAATTTGCACCACCAACACCTTCCACGCCAGTCTATGAACAGGGCAGACGAGGCGGATACACCGTTCCTTCTGCTAGCGCTGCTGGGGGTAGAGCACAGTGCAAGGAAACCTTAACCAATAAATACAGAAGTTAAAGCCTGGAATCTATGTATGAGCAGCAGCTGGGTGAAATTAATCACCTGCACAAGAAATCAACAGTCTGCCAGTGCCCTTTGTCAAATTAGAGTATAAAGTAAGACGAAACTGTACACAAAGCACTGCAGCAAAGCAGCAGCTAGGTTTAATGCGGCCTGGATCACATTTTACCGAAAAGAGCAATCTGCATAGCAAAGATTAGAGAGAACTAATCATGTTTTCTAAATACATTTAGTGTTTGTACACAATGTTCCATGTACACTGGAAACGCACGCTATGTACCTGCAGAACCTGAAACAGTTTTGTTGACCGGTAGGGAAGCCAGCTGCAGGAAGCGATTGAATATGAATGTACCACCCACAAAAGCAGAAGCTATGCTAAGGATTTACAGCAATTCAATATAAGCAAAACAAAACACTGCCTTTTGAAGGGCATCATAGAAGACTACCTTTTCAACTGCTGAAATGAAAATAAATGCCTTTTTTCATATCAGCATACAGTAACAACCTCTCTTACATTTCCACATAAAAGCTTAAGCTTTGAAATGGTGTATTTAAGCTACTTGTTTTATGGGCTAAAAGAAACAGAAAATGTAGTAAAAATTGTGTTCTTTCTCTTCACCTTTTCTCCATTAGAATACTCAATGTATTTTCTTACATGATTACCTAAAATGAGTTCATCTATTTCAAAAATGTAACAACTGAAACATGCATTTACCTCTTGCCATTCTTCTTCTACCTCCCTCCTTTTAAGCTGTAAAATCGTATCCTGAAGCCACTAAAAGTAGTGCGACATCTGTGAAATGATGTGCTTTGTTTATAAAGCACGCATTCAGCTGCAGATCTGACTTTGAAGTGCTTAATTCCGAAATATCTAAAATAATCCTGTGTCCCAGAGAAATGGCACTAGAGCATTCAGGGCTACGTCTTCCTTACGCAAGGGGCAGGGTAAGAAACGGACCTGACACACCTCATCCTTTTCAGTTCTACTTTATCAACAGCCCTCCTGCTCCCCCCACGAAACTATGTAGCGTTTTTCCTTCACACTTTCCCAAGGTGCACACCTACCTGGTCACGAATTCAAACGAGAGGGTGAGAGCTTTAGGACGAACTGTCTCAAACAGCAGGTAGGTTAATGGGACGCAAACTGGAAAGGCCAGGCACAGAGCTGTAACCCAAGACGAATAAATCTGATAAGAGGAAGGCTACTTGACAGGCTGTGAAGACATTTGTGTGTTTACACTACAAATTTCATTGCTCCATTTCTCCTCCTACTCATGTTCAGTTACTGTTCACTTCTGGGACATGCCACCTAAGCCCTTTTACAGCCCACAGTCTGAGCATAGGATTGTTTCAGCATCCACAACACACACAGCAATGTGACACAGAAAAGTCAGGGAGAGGCTCCTGCTTTGATTTAACCCCACTTCTTAGATATTAGGAAGAAATTCTTCACCATGAGGGTGGTGAAACACTGGAACAGGTTGCCCAAGAAGCTGTGGCTGCCCCCTCCCTGGAAGCATTAAAGGCCAGGCTGGATGGAGCTCTGAGCAACCTGGTCTAGTGGAAGATGTCTCTGTCCATGGCAGGAGGGTGGAACCAGATGATCTTTAAGGTCCCTTCCAACCCAAACCATTCTATGATTCTATGATTCTTTGAGCTAGAGGTAAGGAGGGAAGGTGATTAAAGCCCAAGACGTTCACACCCATAACAAAAATATTAGGCTTTTCTGGGGCAGCTATGCTAATACTTTCTCTGAGACATAGCAGTGTCTCCGACACTTCCCCAAAAACAGAACAGAAAAAAAAAATACGGTTTTCTTCTTGGAATATAGTCCATTTTTGTCCTGAGCACTCATACCATCCGCGTCCACAGGCCAGCTTCTCTCTTTGCCTGTTTACCACCTGTACCATCTCCGCAGTCGATCTTGGAGACAGTAAGAAAAGGTGTGCCATCTCATCATCCAGATTGGGGACATAAGCATCCAGCTGATAAACCTGCTTGTTTGACATGCCCTTAAGTATCGGTGACTTACTTCATCAGGTCTCACAAAGAAGCAAATTAAACCCATGGCTATTAGAAGCAATGACTGCTTTTTAATAGGGACAGTAATTTTGCCCAGGCCGGCTGCATCCGTTCGCCGTCTCTGTGACTTCCCTCTGGTTGCATATTGTAGTCACACGCTCATGTGCACACACGTGCACTCTGGCTCTGTCTCTCTAAGGCCTTTTCAATGAAATTAATACTGTTGCAACTGATTCCCTGACACTGCCAAACAAACAGAATGACCCTAGCCATTAAAAGTCTCAGAGCCATTCATGCTTGGAATAGCAATTTCACCATCTTTTACACTAAAAAATAAAATCCTAAGGTATCCTGAAATTTGGGGGGTTATTCAAAGTTTGATTTTTCTTTCTTCTAATAAACATATAAATCAAAAACACAACTGCAGAGTAAGACGCTAAATGCTTCGTTATTGACGAAGGCGCTCCTAAAATATGTTGCTAATGGGTTAGACTTGATTAATACGGAAAAAAAGATCCTATTGATTTTGCTTAAAAAACACTTAAAAAGTGCTCAACAAACTGGCAGAAGAAATATATTATGAAGTGCACAGAAAAACTACCATTTAAAAGAGGAAGAAAAAGTGCCAGCCAGGCAGAGACATTAGAAGGAGATAAATTACGAAGCCCTTGCTAATCTCACTGAGGCAGCACCAGCACCGGAGGCAGAGTCAGGGCCAGACGACAGCAGCAGACTGCTACAGACTAAAGAACGCAAGCCCAAATTCAAGACAGACAATATTCAGCTCAAAAAGCAGGACACACTATTTCACCAGGAATTTCCCCATGAACAACGCTCGTTAAAACGAGACAAATCTTTCAGTCTGTGTCATGGATATATTTTAAATGGTAGATCACAGAGACATGCGTATTTTCTGGCCACAGTAGCACTAAAATTCCTATTAACTACACTTGTCTCAACACTTGGTACTAACTCTCCTACTAGGCTCAGAAGCATTGTATACACACTTTTCTTCTCACTCTAAATAGCCCTTAATGTTGACAGATCATGACTCTCAGTAACCAAGATCCAGGATCACAGGGTATTCCAATGTAGGAAAAAACTACATTTTTCTGTGGATATAGCACAATTCTGAAGTCTGGTGTCTCAGGGACGTGCATGTTAATAAGAATAAAGAAGTTAAAATGAGTATTTTCCTATGTTCCCATGGGAACACAGCACTCACTTCCAGATCTGGACAGTTTCAAGATACTGAGTTAAACGCTTATTCAGACGTATCTAAAAAAGCTATTCCCAGATTTCTCAGTGGCCTCCCGGTTACCAGTCGTTGGGACTAACAGCTCAGGGCGCAGAGGCCCATTAAAGCACAGTGGTGCCTAGGGAAGAGCGTGCCAGTGAGGCTGAGCACCAAGGAAAGGCACTGGGGAGTAGCCAGAGGAGCCTGAATGTTTGACAGAAGATAGCTCAACTGGTCAGGGCTGGAACCGGCTGACAATCCTCAGTGGTCATAAAACAAGCTGTCTCTGCGTAATCTGTTCATGACTTTAGGCACTCTTTACACTGTGTTTCCTAAGAACACCTACCTGCCGTCTGCCGTAGTTCTGTGTGCTATCCGGCCCCTTACAACCACGACCACACTTACTTGCTACCCAGCCTTAAGTGAAACAGCTTCTGCAGCTCAATACAAATTATGTGGGGAGAAGTTCGTCATTAATTTGAGATAAAGAAGTTCTGCCTTTATTTCTGAAGGTGACGGGACCTAGCGCTGTGGAAGATGAGAGGAATCCCAGGAAAAAAAATACATCTAGCTAGAGCTGGTGAAAGCCTCTCTACTTGCTACAGAGGAATAAAAGCACTGAAGGAAGTTGCATTCATAAATTGAAATACACCTCCAGTCTTTAGAAACACTATTTAGAAACACACCTTATGCAGATTCCTGAACGTATACAACTGCATTTCTTCTCTCCCTATGCTTTCCATATGCACCAGGACTCGCAGCCTAAACCAAAACTTGCTGATGTCAACAGGGTGCTTTCTTCTGCTTGCCACTTCATTTCTCTCGAGTGACTAGACTACGGAACAGACCCTGCCTTCTCAGGATCACAGATCTGTTAGCAATAATTACAACAGACCAGTTGCAAGCCAACTTACAGCTGATGAAAATATAATTCTCCTTTTGAAATTAAAAATATCAGGGGCTCTTACATGGAATAGCAAGAAAGCCATGGTGAGCATTAAACAAACAGATGAGAAGAAAAATGTGCTAGACTTTTATAACACTGTATACAAATGTACCCTATTAATAGAAAGATTTCTCAATTGCACTTATTTTTTAAAGAAACAAATCCCTGTAATTGAAACAAGTAGACTAATAGAATTATATCTACTAGACATCAAAAAGCAGAAAAATAAAATTTTAGAACTTTATCTAGAAGACCACTGGGATAACATAAATTAGGTTCTTGGAAAAATACAGATTTCGACAATAAGAGAAGCTGTGTTTCAAAGTCTTTGATCATTTAAGTATACTGGAAAATGAAATTTTCTGCTTTATTTGATTTCTTTAGGAAATAATCACTGTCTTCTCTGTTTCTATACAAAGTACCAAAAAACCCACCCTGAAAAGAAACAGCTAATATCTCCCACTATTCTCTTACTGAACCCAGCTCTTTTCTCCCATCTCTGAAATCAAAATTTCTTACAATGGTTACTTCATCCACATTGTGTATTAAATATGCTGCTGTGACAGTGCTCTAGCATTTCAATTTGCTTGTGGTATTTTCAACATTTCCCTTAAGTTCTTTATAAGAATATACAAAAGAAAAAAACCTGTCTGTTTACTGAACAATAAAACATAAATTCTACCCTCTCGCTAAACAAAAGATTCATTAATCTTGCATAGACTTCAGTTTCTTATTGTATAGAAAACAAAAAACTCTATATATGTCTGGAAAGGTATCCTGCAATGAGAAACTTCAGGATATTTATTTCATTTCTTAGATTGAAAGTAAGGTTGGAACCTGATAATTTCACATAATACCAGCACACAGAGAAATGGCTTTTTGTAAGGTGCAGACAAAGACATAGAACGCAGCATGTGGAGATTCAAGTTGGGAATAAAACACAACTTCTTTTAAGCAACAGAGGTAATTAGCTATCAAGGTAACTTATTATAGAAAGTAGCAAGTCCATTAACACAGAGTCATTAAATCAAATTTTCACGTCTCTCTGTAAAAGATACACCTTAATATAAGCACAAACTCTTGGCTTTACAGCATGCAGTCACTCAGAGAGTCCAGTTCCTGTATTCCAGAACCAAAACTCAATGGTGTAGGAGTTGTGCAAAGCCACTGCAGCCCACTGGGCCAGCAGCAGCATAAAACTGCAACAGCAGCCAGTCCATTCCTCTTTGGTGACATTCCAGTGACAATCTCAAAAGCAGGGTTTTCTCTCAGGTATCACTCACATGTTTGAACTACTCCTCATGTTCCTCATTATGGCAAGAGCGAAACCGAGCCGCTAACAACTTGTATGGGGACACACAGGCAAGTCCTTCTAGGACAGTCCATTACACACCTGGAAATGAACTAGGGTGCTTTGTTAATATTCTCAAACCAATGTCTTTTAGCCATTTTGAAAATCCCAAGGTAGGCAGTGGTGAGAAATAATCAGTGTCATCAAATTCTGATGACTACAGGAACTGTGGAACGGACCCTCTCTGCCCCAGTGAATTAAAGTGGTTTCAGCAAGGGTCCTTGATGGTGGATCCCTCTGTTGCTCATGCAAGCAGTCAGGGCCAAACCAGCCAAAGCCCTGAAGCGCATCAGCCTTCTACCCAATCCACGGGAGACAGCTCAAGCAATACACAGATGACAAAAGTAAATTCCATAAGCCCTGTGAAGGGCACAGCTGTTAACTATACTTTAAACTATGGATAGTCACCATCTGGGACATTGCACCACAGTAAGATCTGTACACCTTGTGATGTTGACTGCACTCTTCAGAGCACTTTTTATCAAACTCTTATCTTCAGGGATTGTTTATACTCAAAACTATTCACTTACACTCGTATTTCAGACTAGATCTAACACATTCTGAATAACATTTGACTGAAAGAACAATCTGCTTATGAAAAGCTACAGTAAAATGGACATTTCCTAAAATGGATTCCCAGAAAGCAAACTGCCCCACCATGTTCTCGTACCGTTCAAGCTATGACAGTCTTGTCTCCATAGCATTTCAGGGTTCGATTAGCAGCTATAAAGGAAAAAAAAAGATCTTTTTCTTGAAGCACATTTAGAAAACCTGAAGGTTTATATTTTTTTTTTATTGAGGAATTGTTAACAACAGCTATATTGCATCCTGCAAGTTCTTTAAAAGTTTATGAAGATTTGACATCAGTGACAAGCCCATTTACAGTGTGCCAAAAGGGAAAAAAAAAAAAACCAGATCAGGAAACAGCAAGCGCTGGATATTTTCAGTGCATGTTCTAACCCCAGAAAACAAAAGAACTGTTTTTCCCGCACTGCAGTTTGTCACCCTCCCAGTACAGACTTGTAAATTTACACTGGAGGCAAGACAATCCCAATCCAATCTCAAAATGCCTCAATCATTCAGTCTTTTTTCTCGATGCAACTTATCACTTATCTTCACAGCTCACAGCAGTTTCGCCAGGATGCTCTGTCTTCAATTTTTTATGAGATGGCTCTCCTGGGAGAAGAGACATGCAGTGCTCTAAGGATCGTGCAATTTCATCAATTGTCCATTTGTCTTCATAAAGGGCATGCTCCTCTAGCGTAAATGGCCCCTGTTTGGTTCGGGTCAGCTCTTGCATAGTGGCACAGGTAGACAGTTCTACAGTCAAGGAGAAAAGAGGATTTAGAAAAAGTGCATGGTCAAGTTTAACTACTTGCAACTCACTTAAAATGTGTTTTTACATGTAGCCTTCTACATTGTTCTACTTTGTTTGAGAAGGAAGCTCATGAACATTTATCACTCGTTTGCATCTTCTTAAATTTGAGCCAAGGAATTCCTTTGATTTCAATACATCCCCAGTGTAGTAACGAGTTCAAAATCTGACAGAAACTCGTCAAAAGCTTTTCCAGATTTACATCAGAATGAAAAGAGAGGAAATAATGACATAAGACATAAGCAGAAGATTCTGTATTCACAAAAGACTTAGAAGACCATGTACTATTTTTTCCACAGACTTTAAGGCCTTCGCACTTCCTGCCTTCAAGAAGGATTTTTGACATTTTTAACCTGTGCTGCCTATCAGGACAATATAAACTAAGATAAGGAAAAATAAAAAACACAAACAAATGCTCTGATATGTTAAGTAAATACCAGTAGGACCGAATTACATAATGAGGGGCTACAAAACATCACAGGAACCAGAGCTGACTGGTAAGAGCACCGGTATACTAAAATATTCTCTCCCATCCTTTCTGATGCAGGAAGCTATTTACTGCATTTTAAATGTTTGAAAAGAAACCAGCTGAGGACAGACTTAATCTTGGTTTCTCATTAAAGGACTAAATACAAGCCAGTATGCTCAGAAGGCAGTAGAGAAAGAAAATCTTTGACTTGCCTAAGCACAAATAACAATATTGAAATTCACAGGGTCATCCCACATCCCTTGCGTTCTTGATCTGCAAATTTATCATTTAAACAAACTTTGAAATGAATTATCTGTTCTCCATCATGCAGTTTGATAGAAATAAAGCACAAGACAAACAACCCTGTGGGAAAGCAAAACCATTCACAGTTCAGGTAATGGAGAAATAAAAATCATCGCAAGTGTAGAAGTCTTTCCAGCAGATAGGGTTTACTATGTGCATGGTAATGTTCTGTGCAATCTGTTTTCAAAATGTGATGAGTAACGTTTAAAAAGACAGCATCTTTCTTCTTCTTCTCACCCTTAATCCGAGTTAGGTTTAACATATGGGCAAGGGAGAAAAAAAAAACAAACCCACTTTGCCTTGTATTATTTTTCTCAGTGCTATTACTTACTCCATTTTTATCCCTCAGCCCCCAAGGTCCTCTGGCAATTATTTAGCCTTCATTCCCCCATGCTCCCAAGAAAAATACCTTAGTATATAAAAACAAGTGGTAACACCACAACTCTGCATAATAGCACATAGGTCTGGCTGCTGGAGACATAGAAAGTGACAAAATTTTTCCATAAACAGACACATTCGTTCCTTAAACTGTTATGGGTTTCTTCATGCCTACCTTTGCCAATGTCACTGACCAGGCTCCTGACATAAAAGCCACCACCACATTCAACATCTGGAACGTTAATACCAACATGATAAATTACCAGTGCAATGTAAAATCTACTTTACATAGAAACCATGCCCTCACATAAATGTAAAAATGTGCTAAGCAAACAACCCAGTGATAAAATATTTATAGGATGCAACATCAATTATTCATCCTGTAACATATGTGCGGGTGAGATTGCTAAGCTAGACAGAAGGCAAAGCAAATACAATGGCAACTGAACCAACTCACTAGAAATTAAGTACTTGCTGTGGTACGTTAACAAATGCTTCAGTCTTAAGGTTTTAGAAGGTTGTTTCAAATTTCTAATGACGAAAACAAGTTATTTCAAGTATAGCCTAAGCTGACTACCAATGCTTTTAAGATACTGCACACAGGCAGCTCCGATAAAATTTTGAAATTCACCTTTAACTTTCCCTGCTCTCTCACCCCTCCCCATCCCGCTCTGCCACTGATCAGCTGCTTATCACCCAACCATAAAGTCAGGACTGAAGTAACACAGCACTGAGTTCTGTCACTCACACCTGCTCATCGTATAATGTCTGGTCCATCAGAGAACTATGGGTCAACTAGGCAGCTGACCAACGCAAGACACTATCTTGACCTCACAGTAACATCAAACATTGACAGTAGTCTTTTTGGTTTATTTATTAATGTGCTTCTTAATGTACTACCCAAGTTTCTTCATGTATGACAGAAGGAAAGATAAGATCCTGCCTCCTCAACTGAGAAAGGGGCCTGACAGTAACTGATACTGGTCCTTGCTGCACCCTGGGAGAGATGTCAGCAGGCCTGGGTGTCCAGGCAAAAGAATGGGCAAAGTGAAGCAAGCAGACCTGAGAAAGGAGGAGTGAGCTGGAGGCTGCAAAATCATGGACAAATAATGCAAATAACCCCCCAACCAGCCTCTCAGAATTTTCCTTCACAGAAAGATTATACGTAATCAGCTTAAATTAAAATCAAAATATGGTGCTTGTACTGCAAAGTGAAAGTGTCTACACATGGGCTCACACCAAAATAAGCAGCTGAGGGAAATGAAACCCACTTCACTGTCTTACTCCCATTCTGAGTGTAAATCAGCACCAACAAGCTGGGAGCATCACTCTATGTAATCGTCTTTGGCCTTTACCCAGTGTGAACAGTGGTGGCTGGAACTGTTGGAGAGAGAGGCTGTACACTCTCACTGGCCGAGCAGGCTTTGCTTCGACTGCTTCTCCTCTCTTCATCAGGGTTGATAGCCTCTCTCCATCCTTCTTCAAAGCAGAATAGCTGAGCAGATAGAGCATGAAAATCTGTGTCATACGGTTGTAATAGAACAAGCTTCCCATCCTCCAGATCCTGTTAGTACTGTACTACAGTAGCATACATTTTACCCTTTTAATCCCCTCCCAAGTACTCATAAAAACCCCCAACAAACAACTGGCAAGTGTTTCTGAAATCTCTTGGACACAGAATCACCTCCTTCGCCAGTAGCTATATAGACTGGAAAACAAGAGATGGTCCTGTATTTATCTCTTGCTGTAGAGATTTAAAAGTGTTTCATCACTCAATTTGTAGTTTATGAAAACAAAGGGTTTCTACAAGGGGTACACCACTTGCAGCTGCCTGTAACATATTGTCTCTCAGAAGTCTGCAGGGCGTACTCTGTTTCAGCGTTCTGTTGAGCTGAGCACTGGGAGCTGCTCAGGCAACTCCTGTAATTCTGCCTCACACCTTCACTCATCTCACACCAGGGTTTTCCCTGAACAGCAACTGCCAATTTACATAGTCTTGTTCTAGGGTGTTTAAGGGACCACTATAGAACAACAAAAAAAAATTAATATGACCGATTACATGAAACTTGACCCAAAGCTCCAACTTTGGCTTGACAGACAACCATAAAAAAAAAAAAAAAAAAATCAAAAAAAGATCTTTCTCAAATTAGAAGAGGGCAATTTGAAACAGACCACATGAAGCAGAACACCTGCTGAATTACTGACCTTACAGTGCTCACGCTGGAACCACAGTAACCAACCCATTACAAATGCAAAGGAAAGCATGTTAGCTTAAATAACCATAAAAGCCATCTGTCACAAGCTAAGTGCTTGCACATTGCCAGCTACTATGGCTCACCTGACTAGAAGAAATTTTCTAAACTACAGAAGCTCAGCTGCTAATCACTCATTCATACCCTGAGTTTTCAGAAAACGTAATTCAAAGTCATTTAAGGCACTTCCACACAGGTGTCAGTAAGCCTCCTCTCAGCCCACAACTAAACCTAAAGACTCGGAGCTTTGCTTTCTAATTGGAAGACAGGATAGAAGCCACCAAGCCCTGCAAAGCTGTTTAAGACTGCTTTACTACTTTACATTTATCATAAAAAAAAAAAAACAAACAAAAAAACAGACTCCAGGTTACCATTTGTGCTCGATGTTCAAATGGGCATGACCTACAGTTGCAAACATTAAACTCCTAAGTCTGCCTTGCCAAAATGTGTTCTTTTATTTCTGAGAGAACTGACTTCTGTTGGTAAGTCCCGACAGCTGAACACAACTGCTAGGAGCGCATGAATGTTGTGGAACTTACAGTGGAGGAACCTGCATTATCTCCCCTGTGAACTTTTGCAGCACATTTTCAAGATCTCCTTTTGTTATCTGTTCTGTAGAAAGAAAACAGTAAGTATGTTAGCATTGATTATTCACATGGCACTAATGGCATCAATCACATTCTTCAAACAGATACAAAAAAGAGTTCCTTCTCGTCTGAATTTAGATTGAGTGAAAAACACTAAAGAGAAGAGATAAAAAACAGAATGTAGGTAGGAGTGTGAATTATCACAAAAAGAGTGGAACAAACTGTCCAAGGTGATTAAGACAGTCTGGTCACTTTCAGAAGGGCAGAAATCCCAATATGCTCAGTCTTCTTTCACAATTTCTCTCTCTGTTGGGACTGCAAATGCATTTTTCTTGGGAACTATGCAAATCCTACAAAATCTATGTTATTCTAATTTTTATTAAAGGACCAAAAAGAATAAAATGCTCATCTAACCTTGGCAACTTCTCTTTAAGAGTATCTAACTGCAGGGAAAAACACAACAATTATTAGAGAACAAAAGAATCGTGGGGTTTTTTGCTAGTGAAGAAAAATACTGCATCTGAAACAACACATCAAAATTCTGTATCAAACAACTAACCTACAAATGCACACTAGGGTATTGTTATATATAAAATAAGGCAATTTTACTGCAGAAATCCTATAAAAGAAAGATAGCTGCTTTAGGCAATCTACTCTCTTTTAAAAGTACACATACACATCTGTCCCACTTTTATTAGAAGGCTATAACCTAAGTAGCTGATTGCATTGGTCTTTTGAAATACTATTCAATAGAGATTACATTCATCTCTAATTTGTTTAGAGACTACAAACATAAGATCTATAATCACAATGCACTTCAGTGCATTTCTTCTGTCTAGGCCTTGACTAGTCCTGTTTCTCGTAAGTTATATTCAATTAATGTCACCCTGCTAAGTCAACAGCATCCCGGAACATAAACCAACCAGATTTATTTATTGAGCCTTTTTGGAACAGATCTTTACTTGCAAAACAGATGTACTTCATGCTGCAAGTGAAAAAGCAGAGGTTTCTTTCCACAGCAGCTTTGGAAGATGGCAATGTGGTACCTCACAAAGCACACTTCGCAGCCTCAGGAGCTGATGTTGTCCCTAGGCCCCAGCAGCTGCCTCGAGAAGTGTCAGTAACAGCAAGGTTGCAAGGCACAAAAGTCAGTCAGGGATGCTGAGACAAACCAATGTACATCAGAATATGGGGTAGGAACAACAAAATCCATTGTACAGTAAATCTGGATCTTCTTCTGAAGAGCTTCTTACATGGTTATTTCAATCTTCTGTTTGTATTACTCTAAGTAGGCAACATATCACAAGAAAACCACATGGCAGAAACTTAGCATGACCCAGTTCTGTGCTGGTGATCCTGTCAGCCTTCTTATGAACCCCAGGTTGCTTCAGACTAGAATTTAGTATTTCAGATCTCAGCACAAGTGTCATTTGGGTTTCTCTTTCAATTTTCACCCCATGAACTGCATTTGTGGCTAGGGCATTTAATGAGACACCCGAGTTCAGTTCCTGCTCTGATCTCATATTCCCCCAGTTGAGAGGTTACATCCGGCCTCTGAGGAAATCACTCATGCTATATGCAATCTCTGTCTCTGGGGAAAAAAAATCCCTATATGAGGAATGATGTATTAAGCCATTAACAAACAAAGTTGTGTGGTGTGTTATCAAAGTAAATATTTACAGATGAGTTTGCTAAGATGTAGAATAAAACGCATTTGTCTTCTGCGATACATCATGGCACAAGCTGGCTAGTATTACATTCTGAAAACCTAAAAAAGTGTGCGCTTTTTTTTTCCCCTCCCAGCACGCACTGCCTTTGTGTTAATGGACTATACTGGATTTTTGCCCTTTCCTAGAACAACACACAAGCTGGTGGAGCTTTCGCCCAGCTCTCAAGTCATTAAGCAATGCCCAGTTATCCTGGTCCCAAAAAGTTTCACCATGTGTAAACTGCGTACTTGTCCCAGGCATCAGACTGGACTCATGGCTCTGCAGGGCACACAGCCCACACCAGGAACCAGCTCCTTCACCACGTCTCAGCTCCCACAGTCCTTACATCCACAGCATAGGTCAGGGGGAACGTAGTCCTGCTGCCCAGGAGAACCATCTCCTTTCAGGCCCTAGGTCCACAGGTCTCCCTCATCTGACTGTGGGCTTGGGTTTAGTAGGTTAACTTGTCAGCAAGTTAGGGAAGCATTTGGACTCCACCCTCCATCAAGCATGAAATAAGAACACACACATAAAGGCTAATTAGCACCAACCATCCCAAAACTTCCTCTCCCCATCTGACAGCCCTTCTCTGCTCCCCTAAAGGGCTGAGAGCTGTTTCTGGGGGACACATCTGTCACAGATCCTAACTGCCCTTGCTACCCAGAGTTAGCCTACTCCTCCCAATATCCTCACTGCAAATACCAAATATCCTCATCTGTTATATTGCAGAGCACAAGTTTTTGCTAGAAGCTTAAACTGCAGCTCTTTGCCCTTTCAGAAGGGGCATTAAGTTCTCCAGTGCTTCTAAACAACACTGAAAATGACACTGCCAACACAGTTGGCAAACTCAGCTGCCAACACAAAAATTTTTAAGAACAGATGTGCTTCTGAATACTGGTGAGTGTTCATGTATTTTCCTGCCATAATCATAAAGGAAGTTAAAGTTACCAAATCAAAAGGTGTCAATTGTGTTACAACCTCAAGAAGCCTCCACTGAAGGGTGATACCACCCTGCACTTATTAACAAACTACACCAAAACAGAACATAAGCACTATCCATGACAGCCCAAAAGAACTACGGCAGGTGACCTCGACTCAATTTGTCCCAGCACAAATTATCTGCAAACAGACAAGCACAATGCTGAAAGCACTACTTTTTTTCAAATTATTCTGGTAGCTCTATTAACCACCTATTTCAGCATAATCAGCAGAGACCCACAGAAAATCCTCATGAATTTTGTTTTCCATGTCTGGATATAGTCTGTAGGCAGCTGGGAGGAAGTGGATTTCAGAATGCAGATTCCTGTGCATAGTTACAAACATCAAAGAAAAAGGGCTACAAACATTAATGTGCTCAACAAAGCATCAGAGGAACGCTAAACGGCACTCGCTTACAAAGTCAGCATCTGATAGCCTGGGAGCAGTATGAAACCGTAACCTAATTTCATACAGAAACGCAAACTTGCTGTCTGATAAGTAACAAACTAAAAAAGCATGAAAAGGTCAGGAGGGGTTAAACCCAAGAAGCTCTCTTCAGTACATCCTTTCATTGCGACTAACTGTAATACACAACAGTTTGCTTTCTAAACCGCTGTCTAGGGACACTTTGAGGACTAAAATGTAACACTTTCTTACAGTTAATACAGCAGGCAACTTTCTGCAGGCACTTTCCTCTTGTGGTCCAGTGGAGTAATTCAAGAAGAGTCATATATCTCGCAAGCTGCTTCAGTGCCCTTTCTCTGCACTAAGGCCCAATCCTGGATGCTGCTGGCACTGCTGGATTTATATTCCCTAGCAGATGCTCTGCTTCTCCCAGAATCCTTGTATGTATCAAAGGAAAGCTAAAATTCAGCACAAGTATCTGGCTGGTCTGTTCCTGGAGTATCAATTAGGGTAAGGGATTAGGGGTGGTGGGCGACCCAGAGAAGCCTGCAGAAAACTATGCTGCTTTGAAGAAGACAATGGAAAAGATGACAAATCTCTGTTTTAAGAGAAGAGGAGGTAGGAAGGAAATACAAAATATGTAGGCAGAATGGAGAAAAAGAAGAAGTATGCATGTTCTTCCTTTCTTCTTTCTGAAGAATTCAAATTCTGCTGCTTTGCACCAACATGGAATACAACAGACACCAATTTCCCAAGCATTTCCTTCAGCCAGCAGCTTCAGGAAACCAAAACTTTACCCAGCACCCAAGACTGCACTGTCCCAGCAATGCCAAAACTGCTCTTCATGAGACTGCATGATGATCTGGATCATGCAACTGATCTCATTTTAAAAAGATAAATGACTCCAAAAAGTGGGTATTTTTAACCCAAATCAGTTCCCCAGGCACACAGTCTAACAGAAAGCTAAACCATCGTAACAGAGGAGGTGGTACAGAGGTGGGAACTACTGTAACAAGAGCTGCCAGTGAAAGGAACACACATGAAAACAACACTCTAAATTCTGTCTGCAGTAAACAATACAAAATAAAAAACCTAAACAACTGTTTCAAGAAACAGATTTTTTTAAAAAAAATTAATGGACCACAGGAGTTGCATCTACTTAAAATGGTATTTCACAGTTTATGTGAGCAAGTACCTACAACGAACACTACTTGGCACAGCAGAACCACAAGATTCCACTTTGAGAGGTTTACATAAAAACCAATAAAGTGTTCTCTCCCACCATCACGAAGTGTTGGCAGCTTTAACACCATGTGGATGCTCAGTCCTTCAGAGGCTTAGAGAGAGACTTAGAACTTGATCCCAAAGTAGCAGCAAATGACCCAACATCTCCGAATAACATCGCCTAGTAAATACTACTATTTAGAATGATACATCAAGTTAACGTGGACAAGAAAGTCACACTTGCATGCCTCATGCAAAAAGAAAAACTGCAAAAGAAAGGAGATTAGGGGTGAGAGGTGGAATCCAGGCTACCTTTTTCATCATGCTATTAAAAGAAAGATAATTTACTTCATGTACCTATTACCAGGTACCACAATCAGCGTGGGACCTGTAAGAGCTGTTCAGCGAGTAGTTACATATTGGTTTTATTTCTTTTTTCTCCCCAGATTGTGAAAGAACTAATAGCAAATTCATTTGGTGTGTCCTTGGTTAGTCCTACGTTGTTTCTAAGACACCCTGGGTATTGTGGAATGTTGACTCCAATAAAGCCACAGTCAGGATTAGTTCTGAAGCCTTAAACTCTTGCATTGTGCTCTGTGGGTCAGAAAAGTTCATTTATTAAAGTTGCTAGGACACAGACTGCAAGCAAAAGCAAGATTTGGTAGCTGAACATATGCAGAAAGTAGTTAATGCCATCCTCATTTTACGTAGAGCAGTCTGCAGTTAAAATGGCATCCCAAAGAAAAGATCTAAGCACTTTACTCCTCCACAGGCCTTGAAGGGTGTTACTGTAAGGGCATTCATGGGACTACACACTGACACAGGGAAATTTTACTGGACAAAGCACATCATTTGTCAGCCTGTCAAAGATTTAAAATGACACGGTCCTGCCCAAGCCTATTTTCTCCCTCCTAATCTAATGCCTGGTTTGTCTTTTTATAACATAAATAAACAGTTGCAGTGGACATAATTGCATGAAGCTGGTCTGAATTATACCAGCACTGAAATGAAAGAGGAAATAACCTTAGTCTGATTTCACATTAAAATTCACAGTGTCCCAAACATCTCTTCTGCTTTTCCATGATACAGACCATTCACGCCTTCATATTACATCAAGTATATAGATACATTTACGCTTACCATAAGGTTTTTCTTCAGTTACTCTTCCTGTAGCATCCAACGTATCAGTAGCTTTGCCTAATAGTCCAATGGCAGTGTACTTCTGGGAAGGAAAAAAGAGAGATTTGCGAGTCAGGTCTTCAAGGTGTGTGTGTGGTTTTTTTTTTTTTCTTTTACACAAAGACTGCAAGTACCAAGTACTTCAGGACAGGAAGACTACTACCCGAATAGTCAATTCAGCAACTTTGGGTAAGCAAAAGTAAACATGAAAAGACACAGAACTAAACAAAACTCAAATCCTGCATTACATGCGCCTATGCTTTCAGTTCTAGAAACCCCAGCAAGAAGCAACGTGGAATCTAATTTTTACTATAAATACATCAATACCATAAAGAAAATAATAGGGTGGTAAAAACAAAGTCTCTGTAGGGTGCTCTATGTCACTGTTCAAGCGAGGAACACAAGAGTACCTTTCACACACAATTTTTCTGTTCCTTCGCAATTTAAAAAAACAAAACTAAAAACAAACACCTTTACTTCTGAAATTAAAACACCCACTTCCAAGGCAACACATTACAACAGTTCTGCCATGAAATGTAGTGATATGCAATAGCCTAAAGCTGGAGTTCTGAACATGTGGAATCTGGTGAGGACCTTGAGAACAGCACAAGGAAAGCAAGGCCACCGAGTGACACCTCTGCATGTCATGGGTTCTCTGAATGCTTCTGTTTCAGGGTTTTTCCTTACACTAAGGAATTCTTCAGTGTATGTGTTTGTAGCTTGCAAGAGGGAATTAACCTGTTCCCAGGCCAGTAGCTCTTGTCCTTACTGCATTTCACCGGATGTCCTTCTTTTCCATGTTTTCACCCAAAGTAGTGCCAGGCTGTAGGCATACAGCAGAATCTACTGAAGCTGACAGAAGGCTTCCCTTGAACCAGCTGTCCCCTGTCTTCTCACAAGGCTGCTAACATGTGAAGACTCACTCTGTAACATGAGCTTGGGTCAAGTTTGGAGAAAGCTTCAAGTATTAAAATCCGTAGTTTGACCCACGGCCTATCCCATTCCATTACATTTCCCTCAGTCCTATGTTAAGTCCAGGAGCCTTCAAAGTAAAGTATTTACATACAGAATCACAGAATGGTTAGGGGTTGGAAGGGACCTCTGTGGGTCATCTAGTCCAACCCCACTGCCAAAGCAGGGTCACCTACAGCAGGCTGCACAGGACCTTGTCCAGGCGGGTCTTGAATATCTCCACAGAAGGAGAATCCACAGCCTCCCTGGGCAGCCTGTTCCAGGGCTCCGTCACCCTCAGAGGGAAGAAGTTCTTCCTCATGTTCAGACGGAACTTCCTGTGCTTCAGTTTGTGCCCATTGCCCCTTGTCCTGTCGCTGGGCACCACTGAAAAGAGTCTGGCCCCATCCTCCTGACACCCACCCTTCAGATATTTATAAGGATTTATTAGGTCCCCTCACAGCCTTCTCTTCTCCAGGCTGAACAAGCCCAGCTCCCTCAGCCTTTCCTCATAAGAGAGAAGATGCTCCAGTCCCCTCACCATCCTCGTAGCCCTCCGCTGGACTCTCTCCAGCAGGTCCTCATCTTTCTTGAACTGGGGAGCCCAGAACTGGACACAGTACTCCAGATGAGGCCTCACTAGGGCAGTGTAGAGGGGAAGGAGAACCTCCCTCGACCTACTGGCCACACTCCTCTTGATGCACCCCAGGATCCCATTGGCCTTCTTGGCAGCCAGGGCACACTGCTGGCTCATGGTCAACCTGTCATCCACCAGCACTCTCAGGTCCCTCTCCACTGAGCTGCACTCCAGCAGCTCCGCCCCAACCCTGTACTGGTGCATGGGGTTGTTCCTCCCAAGGTGCAGGACCCTGCACTTGCCCTCGCTGAACCTCATCAGGTTCCTCTCTGTCCAACTTTCCAGCCTGTCCAGGTCTCACTGAATGGCAGCACAGCCTGCTAGCGCATCCACCACTCCTCCCAGTTTTGTGTCATCAGCAAAATTGCTAAGGGTACACTCTTAACTCTTCATCCAGGTCACTGGTTAAACAAGACTGGGCCCAGTACTGACCTCTGGGGGACACCACTAGTTACCAGCCTCCAACTAGACTCAGCGCCGCTGACAACAACCCTCTGAGTTCTGCCGTTCAGCCAGTTCTCTATCCACCTCACTGACCACTCTTCCAGCCCACACTTCCTGAGCTTCCCTAGGAAGGTATTATGGGAGATCGTGTCAAAAGCCTTGCTGAAGTCGAGGTAGACAACATCCATGGCTCTCCCCTCATCTACCCAGCCAGTCATGCCATCGTGGAAAGCTATCAGATTGGTCAGGCATGATTTCCCTTTGGTGAATCCATGCTGACTACTCCTGATAACCTTCTTTTCCTCCACTTGCTTATGATGACCTCTAGAATGAGCTGCTCCATCACCTTTCCTGGGATGGAGGTGAGGCTGACCGGCCTGTGGTTCCCTGGGTCCTCCTTCTTGCCCTTTTTGAAGAAAGGAGTGACACTGGCCTTTCTCCAGTCCTCGGGCACCTCTCCTGTCCTCCAGGACCTCTCAAAGATGATGGAGAGTGGCTCAGCAATGACATCTGCCAGCTCCCTCAGCACTCATGGGTGCATTCCATCGGGGCCCATGGATTTGTGGGCGTCCAGATCGCCTAAGCTATCCCTCATGCAGTCCTCCTCGAACAAGGGAAAGTCATCCTCTCTGGGGGCTTCCTCTCTTACCTCCGGGGCCTGGGATTCCTGAGGGCCTGCCTTGGCACTGAAGACTGAAGCAAAGAAGGCATTCAGTAACTCTTGCCTTCTCTGCATCCTCCGTCACCAGGACACCCGCCTCGTTCAGCAGCGGCCCCACGTTGTCCCTAGTCTTCCTTTTGCTACTGATGTAGTTGAAGAAGCCCTTCTTGTTGTTTTTGACATCCCTTGCCAGCTTCAATTCCAGGTGGGCTTTGGCCTTCCTCGTCGCATCCCTGCATGCTCTGACCACATTCCTGTATTCTTCCCAAGTGGCCTGTCCCTCTTTCCACATTCCATGGACCTTTCTCTTCCACCTGAGCTCCGCTAGAAGCTCCTTGTTCAACCATGCAGGTCTCCTGCCTCCTTTGCTCGATTTCTTTCGCAGGGGGATGCACCGCTCCTGAGCGTGGAGGAAGTGATGTTTAAACAGCGACCAGCACTCTTGGACCCCCCTGCCTTCGAGAGCCCTGGCCCACGCGATTCCTCCCAGTAGCTCCTTGAAGAGGCCAAAGTTAGCCCTCCTGAGGTCCAAGGTTTTGATCCTACTTGTTGTCCTGCTTCCTCCACGCAGGATCTTGAACTCCACCATTTCATGGTCACTGCAGCCAAGTCTACCTCCAGCCTTCACATCCTCAACCAGTCCCTCCTTCTTTGTTAATACAAGGTCCAGCAGGGCGCCTTTCCTTGTTGGTTCCTCTACCACTTGCATCAGAAAGTTATCATCGATGCTCTGTAGGAACCTCCTGGATTGCGCCTGCCTAGCTGTATGGTCTTCCCAGCTGATGTCAGGGTGGTTGAAGTCACCCATGAGAACCAGGGCCTGTGACTGTGAGGCTGCTTGCAGCTGCCTGCAGAAGCCCTCATCAACTTCCTCTTCCTGGTCAGGTGGCCTGTAGTACACACCCACCATAACATCACCCTTATGAGCCTGTCCCTTAATTCTAACCCATAAGCTCTCAACTCGTTCATAGCCTGGGAGAGAAAAATCAAGATGTTCCATATGCCTAATTCCAAGTAAGGTTTCAATAAACTTAAATCCGAACTGAGCTAACAGAAATTTGAACTAAGTCATAAAAGACTGTATTTTCTAGAAGTTGACTGACCAAACTCTACTGGAACACATCCAAACAGGTATAAGCACCAACGTTTTATTCTTTGATGCAATGCATCCTTTTTCATGTATTTGCAAAGTACAAACAAGCTCAAGCAACAATAGTGTAGGCATACAAACCAACCCTACAAATATGGGATGACTAAGACACGCCTTGATTTTGTTCAATGTGACAACCTGCCACTTGCTTGAAGAAATACAATCAACTGCCATGAAATGGAAGCAGCAGGAACAGGCAGACAAAAGGCAGTGGAGTGCAGACTTTAGTATAAAAATAACTGTATTCTTTGCTTACCACATTAAGGCTACCTTTTCCCTAAATACTGCAGATGTCTGAATCCCCTGACAACTCTGCAAAATTAGGCATTTTAAAATCCAGTTCTTGAAGTTTACACACTTTTGGAATGCATGGAAACGAAATGAAAGGAAAAATGGATGAAGGGTGCTCCACAACAAATGTTTAAATAAACTTTAAAGCGTATTATCTGCTTTTAGGACCACAAAAGTGCCTGTTTTCTGAGACATCTAATGATCTAGTTATTAATATTTAATAGCATAGCTAGAAAGAGACGCTATTAAGCAACTATTCTAGAGGTTAACAAAAACATGTGAGCAGATCTCCATAATTCTAGCACGACGAATGATCTTAGCAGTTCAGTAAAACTCTAAATCTGAAAGTTTGAGACCTCACACACCATCTTCGGATGCTTCTAAATCAAAGTACTGATACTACTTCAGTTTGAATGACTTTCTTCCTCTCAGTCCTGGTTTTGGCTATCTTGCTTCAGGCTGGCTGTTACAATAACATATTATATTTGACCTCCCAGCAATGGAGAGACAGGATCATCTGTTTATATGTAAACACAAACTGTATGAACAATACAATCCAATCCTTGACACTTGACATCCCCTTTAATTTCTGCAAAAAAGGGCAAAAAGCCATCCAATTTGTAAAAAGAGTGTCCTGAAAAATGAGTCACAAATTCTCATTCCTTACAGGAGCCTTTAAAGAGTCACAAAAGACTCAAGCCAGCAATGCAATAATCCACAAAAAAAGGCTGTAAGAGGTCAGGAAATTAAGAATTACAGTTGGTTTATGATCAGTCTCTGGAGTGCCCTCGGGTACCTACAATTATATATCATAATTCTTACTAGCCACTTAATAGGGTTTACTTCCCCTTTGTTAGTGTGCAGGACTTGGAGCTTGTAGAAGATAACATGAGACTCCAGACTCAGTCTATTGTTCCTCTTATTTTCTGTCAAAATTCAGCATTAACTCTCTTTAGACTGTAACTCATACCGCCCTCAGAAGCGCCCAATGGATTCTGAGTCATTTAATAGGTCTTTGGTGACCTTTTCTCACCTGTGTTGGCAATCATTTATCTCTTCCAGTTTTATAAAATAGATCTAGGGGCATTCTTCCTGTACTCTTAAATTACAAATCACTGCAGAACACAGACGGCAACTGCTCACAACCACGCTGCCTTCAACCCACTCAACCTGAAACAAAAAAAGCAAGGTAGTAGGTGTTGCAGGCAGTGGAAAAGCCTAGCAAGTGCAGACTCTGACAGGAAACATCCTTATATCGGCAGCTCAACAGAGAAGGCTCTGCAAATCGATAGCCCCTGTGTGCTTGCCCCCTGCTAATCTCAAGAGACCAGGACCCAAACCATTTAAAAATTAAAAGCAGCACTTCAACTTCCCTATGGGATTCCACGACATGCAAATGTAGCACTTCACAAGCTAAGAGCAAGCACTCCCAGTCACAACTTGCGAGCACTGCAGCATCATGCATTAACTCCAGCTTCTAATGGTGGTCTGCATGGTCCCAAAGCTGAGTCTCACAGTAGAATAACCCCGAGGGCATACAGACCTTCCCAGAACTGCCCGGCATTAGGGAATGGTTACATCTCTCAGCCATCTAGAAAACCATTTTCTCGGTGTACGGCAACTGAAACAAAAGGCAGCAAAGTGATCAGAAGCCCTCAAATATAAGCAACTCTTTCATTCTTAGCCTGAAGAAGAGTAAGGCTGAGAGGGGACCTAATAAATGCTTAAAAATATCTGAAGGGTGGGTGTCAGGAGGATGGGGCCAGACTCTTTTCAGTGGTGCCCAGTGACAGGACAAGGGGCAATGGGCACAAACTGAAGCAGAGGAAGTTCCGTCTGAAGATGAGGAAGAACTTCTTCCCTCTGAGGGTGATGGAGCACTGGAACAGGCTGCCCAGGGAGGTTGTGGAGTCTCCTTCTCTGGAGATATTCAAGACCCAACTGGATGCAGTCCTGTGCAGCCTGCTCTGGGTGACCCTGCTTCGGCAGGGGGTTTGGACCAGATGACCCACAGAGGTCCCTTCCAATCCCTACCATTCTATGATTCTGGGATTCACAGTACTGAGGAGACAGCCTTAAGAAGATGCTTTAATGACAAACACTGCACTCTGTCAGCGATGATGTAATGCGAAAAATATGTCAGACTGGGGGACATGGTGGATGTTACCTCAACAAGAACAGCAAGACAGGAAAGTGCCCCAGCAGCCACACATTTACTACCATACCCATGACTAGAAAGAAATATGCCATACAAGCCAGGACTGGAGAAAGAACAGGATGACAGGAACCCCTAAAAAACAAATTATCAATCCTCTAATGAATCTGACAGATCTTGGGAAGAGGAATTCTGTTTGAGAGTCACAACCACAAGGCACAGTCAAAATTCTCACAAACAATAAACCATATGACGTGTAAAATAATGTTTTAGTAAAAGGCTTTTTCACTTCATATCCAATTTCAGAGCAATCCTTATACTAAGATGGAAAGGGAAAGTATATCCATAAAAGGAGAGAGAAAACAGCAAGGCTTTATCAATAAACATATTTACCTGTGAGAGGAAGAAGAGGAGAAGGAACAAGAATCCCTTCCCGTTAGAGGGGCTATACAGCCAGCACAGCTATTAGTTGCACAACCCACCCTGGGGGGGGTCCTGGAAGCTGAAGCCCCTGGGCTGACTGCCAGGCATGTCTGCCCCACTTATCAGTGCAAATGCCAGACAGACCATGGAACAGAGCTTCTCAGTTTTAACTGCTAATATATCAAAGTTTTCTTTGGAAAGAAGCCAGAGACTTGGAATCTTAAATTGTAACATGTTTTAAAAGCTTTTTCAAACATGGAGAAGCAACACTTTGGAAGAGCTAGACAGAAACACAAGTAATTATGAAATAAGGTCACTAGTAGCTGTCAGGAAGATTTTAACATGGCTCCCACTGCAACAATTTCCCAAGCAAGTAAGCTCTCTGGAAGAGGCAGTTCGTAAGAGTTCATCCAAGGATGACCCATTTTCTAATCACAGCAGCAACTGAGCACAGAAGTGCAAAAGGAAAATAAATAAATAAAGGCTACAGTCCCCTGTGCAAGAGACTGAGAGCTGGGAAAGAGGGGCCATATTCAATGGAAACAGAAAGTCCATTTACCTAAACTGATGCCTGTGTGTGGCTGACAAGTTTGAGGGAACACAGAACAAAACAAAACCAGTAAACAAGTGCTCTAGAGAACCTGAAGAAAATCAGGGCAAGCACACAGCAGGCAAGCACTGGTCAGAACCTGTGCTCCTGTGCCTAACCCATTCAGTCTGCATGCTTGCTGCGAGCACTTAGATTTTTGCAGACTTAGGCCACCAAGATAGTGAAGAGGCCTTAAACTCTCAGTTTTACAGTAGTGACATTCAGTTTATGTGTAATAATTCCTAAAGCACAACTAAGGTGCTCTGGATTTAATATTTACATAACTACATTTGCTGTTTGTCTAACATTAGCAGCTACCAGTGGTTTCCAGTACGCTAATCATCCACCAAACCAGAGCAGAGGAAGCAGACAAGCTGGAAAAAAGAAATGAGGGTTGCCATAGTTTCAATTATTTTCCAAAACAAAGCACTCTCACTAAGCAGATTCCAGTATATTAAAAACCACAGAGCTCTAATCTCTTAAAAGCAGGTTGCACAGAGGCAAAATAAAGACTGCAGGATGAGGGAGGAGTTCTGTATTTTATGACAGAGCAAATTCAAAATTACCAAACACGTCCTCTTAAAATACACAAACGTTACAACTTCTCTACCACTCTTTTTTTTCTCCTAAAAGAAAAAGCTGACTTTGTGCTAAGCCTGCACTAAATTTTATCTACTGCTAGATGCTGTAATTGTACTGTCACTGCTGAAGAACTATCTGATCTTTACTCTTGGACTAACAGGATTTTCTGACCTCTTATGTCAGCTTATTTAGAGTTCAAACATACAGGGTGACTAGATTTTCAATGTGAAGGACTAGAACCACCTGCAGCAGGGGAACCCACGAAAGATACTTTACGTGGCGTTCAGAGAAGCTTTAAGGTGGTAGCTAAAAAGTATAGCAAGTTTAAATTTTGGTGTTAGAATGAGGGCAGGAAAGGGAGTGGGAGGGAAAACAATCCCAGCAGTAACACTACTGTCACCAGAGATAGCACGGTGGCCACACATCACTTACAAACACAATACAGGCTCACAATACCCACAGAGGGAACGCAGGCTAACATGCAAAGCTGGCTGCTTGTAACCCAGTCTCTTTAAACAAACCTTTCTGACATTTGGTCTCTGTGGAAACCTATCACAGGTTAGTTCTTCAATTTCATCTTCGGCTTTAATACCTGTTCTTTACCTGTTGCCTCATTCTGCCTTCAAGGAACTACACCACACTATACAAAATAAACAGACGACCTTCAGCTTCTATCCGAGGAACAGAGTTTTAAGGAAATTCATAATTCTCTGCCCAGAAATGTAAGACAGTCCTTCCAGAGGGGTAAGACTTTGTAGGTACACACTAATTCACAGATAAAATTGAATGCATGAAAGCGTTTAGGTGAATTCAGTGACATTGCTGAGGCTAAAATGCCGTAAATTCTAAAAGCCAGTGCTAAGAGCTTCTCCAAATGACTAGAAGGGAACATTACACAAAACAATGCAGAATGGCTACTTTAAACCTGCTAAGATCTTTTTTTTTCCCCTGTGCTTTTTATTAAGAAAGAGAAAAAAGCCTTGCTGTGTTGCAGTCTGGATTTTTCTTTTAATGAATGCAAGCATAGCACAGACATATAGACAATTACAGAAAGGTCAAGAGGAAAGCAGGCGACACTGACCTTATGAATGGAAGAACAGAAAAATCACACTAGAGCATGCTCTTAAAATATTCTGCATTTTTGGAGGAAAGAGCTTCGACAGCACAATAGGTGCAGTCTCCTCAAGATTTTCAAGAGTTTAAAAAAAGTGTGAATATTAATAGAGCATGAAGCTGAGCTATTAATAGATTAGGCCTCTGGGGTGAGCATAAAAGAGACTCGAGCGATACACAGCGTGTTAAGCCAGCTTACTAATGGTACCACTGCAGGAAAGTGTAGATCTGTACTATTTAACAGCTGCTTCTCCTACAGCTGCGTTTTGGGGATACTGGGCAGGGCAGGAAAGAGTAGACACTCAAATCAGCCTCCTCTTATGATTTGTTATCAAAAAAATCAGGTTAAAAAAATGCATCGTGTTTTGCAGCAACAGGTAATTAAAGATGTTGACAGTGTGTAACATGTAAGGGGCACAGTTAAGCCCATTTTATCCAGCTAACACTTTTGCCCTTCCCGATTCCTGCATCCTCCACCGTGTGGGCTTAACGTTCTCTCAGTGCATCTTGTTTTGTACAGACACCACTTCAAGTTTTGATAACACCTTCTACACATTCTCAAAACACATCAAAACCAACAGAATTCATGCATTTTCCCAGCCTTCCTTTTATATAAGCATTTTCCTTGTGACAAAATAAGGAAGACAATCATACTTTCATAAACAGACATTGATCTCTAGTTAATACCTTGAGGCATTCAGGGAACAAGAAATTCGTTGTCAGTAACATAAAATAACACACACAGGATAGAAACCAATGCAAAGTTTGCATAAACAACGATGGGTCTCTGAATCAACCTACTCTGCTCTGCAAGAGGTTGTGGAATTATAATAGAAAGTTCTGGTTCTCCGAAAACTTTCTCAAGTGTCAGCAGTGGTTAAAAAAAGCGCAAACTATTATAGCAGTACTTGGATATAGCTGTTACAGGCTACAGACATAAGTAGGACAAGTTTTATTAATAGACTTGACATCTTTGCACTGTATTGTGCAAACATCCAAGGAATTCCTTGGATGTTTGCACAATACAGTGGCAAATACCGTGTAACAGAAATGTCAAGACTTCTCTGTCCCATACCCACATTTCAGGAATGTAATATACTTCATCTAACATACAAGGTGGTAACCAAATGGGTGAAATTAAGCAACCACTGCACGTCAGGGAGAATTCACCTAGCCAGTCTACAACGGCTAAAACACATCCATCTGCCTGTGGGTTAACATCTCGCATAAAACAATCACTCCATCTCCAATTTGCCAGTCCTTTTCCTTAAGGGAAACCTATAAAACACCTTTCAAAACAAGCCTGGGAACTAAAATTCATAACTCCACTGGGTTCAGGAAAAAAAAACATGGGCTCAATAGAGATATTGGTTTTATGGCACACTATAACATTACCTCACACTAACCCTTCCACATGCCACAATGTATAATCTACCAGGCTCTGTCTTTCCCCTAGGAGATAACCTTATCATCTCTTTCCTCTCCTACCTCCCTTGTAAGGAAACAATAATTTCTTTCGGCTTGAACAGAGGGAAAGTAATGACATCTTGTGTAGCTACAATCCATTTTGCTTAAATGAGCAGGTCACATACTGCACTCTTTTTGTTACCTCTCCCACCTCAATACAAACAGAAATTCAGTCAGACCCTTGGTTATTGTGGATGGGATACTGTAAACAAAGAGGTGTGAGAATGTAAAAGGGCATGAACCACAGAGTGAAAAATGAGCAGGTGTTGCAGATGAAATATTTCCTAGGGAAAGAGCTAAGGAGCCAACAAACCACTTTCACTTGGATTCCTCCAAGACAAATATAGACAATTGGATACGATAACACTGCATTTCAGAAGAAAAAGCCCAGCTAAAACCACAGATGAACACAAGCAAGATGGGATCTGAAGAATCATCAAGTAAGCAGTAACAGCCCCCCTCGCCTTGTGACTGGAAGCTTGGCTGACCAGTTGTGAACAAAACCTTGCTACCCCACACAGGAGACATTGTTTTCTTATTTTATTGTACTAAAGAAGGTAATGAAATGTAGCCCATGTGCGTGGAACAGTCTTAGGGGCATTACTTATAACCGCTTGCCCACCCAGAATTGTTGGTATACCACACTCAGAAGCATTAACTACTTTCAGAAATGGTCCAAGGACACCTACTTCACTAAACTCTAAACAAATCTGAAATACACTTAGTTTTAAAATCCATGACTTCTATTTTAGACCTGAGAAAGGACTTGCATATCCAAATGCCTAGTTTTTCATACTATACTGATTAGTCTAATAAAAAGTATTATCACTAGCCACAAATCTTGCACTTCCAAGAGAATGTTAAAATTGTAAGAATATGCAAAAGAAAACAGAACGCAACACTGTGCACTGCACGAATAAGTAGTCTGGGTTTTACCAGCTACAAAAGAAAGCAAGATGAAGCAAAGAGCTCAGCTGGTGATACTGTAAAGAAATTTTTAAGATTAAAAGTCAGAGCACACGCTACCAAGAGGATCCTTCAAAAGGAAAGTCAACTCAATTTTCTTGCATTCGTAACTCAAATATATGAACTAGGGCACAAACTGCTTTTGAACTGCATTTGAAAAAAAAAACCCCACGGTAAGGCTCTTTAAAGAAAATTAGGATTTCCAAAGACATAACACTTACACCATCATGGTGTGCGTGTTAATGTGCAAACACACAAATGTTGGCAGAAGACTAGAGGTCTCAGAGATGCCGAGGTCTTGCCAGCCTCCTGAAAACAGACAGATAGAGGAAATAAATTTATTACAGCTTCCACTAAGGAAAAGGCTCCAGAGGGAGCCCCACTGTATTACTGCATACCAAAGAGTCCATGTGGGGCTCTGGTGTCTAACGAGCTGTAAAAAAAGTCACAAGAAAAGGCTTCATTAGTTCTGCTCCTTATAGAACTACCAGAAATGCTTTTTAACACATTATTAATTCATTGAACACACTGCCAAAAGATGGATGCTAAGGAGTTAATTCAAAAAAATGAATTCAAGGAGAAAGCTAGCAACCTTTATGTTTAACAAGCTAAGGGATACAAATTAAAGCCTAATTTTTAGGACAGTAAAATAATCACAGGAGGTAAAGAAAAAGCCTTCTTTACGGACTCTTTGTTCCGCAGCATCTGGTGCCAAGTCTCTGGAGAAACAATTTTGCAATGCACAAACTCTAATTCCGGAACCACGCTGCAAGAAGTAACTTACAAGTCTTTCAGAAATTCTCTTACGCAATTTGAACCAATTCCTGCTCAGGCAAGCCCTCTCTCCTAGGATACAAGTGCAACTGTCAAATTTTGAGACCTCGTCACTGAACTAGCACTCATTTTCCATCCAGGATTCATAAGAACTCAAGTTTTTCCAATTATAGTAAATCGAAGTTGTCACATATCAGGTCAGAGATGCATCTTCCCTCTGCCCATAATCTCTTTCTCTCTTTCTAGTCCTTGTGATCACTTGGAGTTTGGGTTTTACTCTATCCACTGGTTGGTTTTGCTTCTGGTTGTTTCTCTTTTTTAGTGTTTCATTCTGGAGAAGCCACAACTTTTGAGGTTAAATTTTCTATTTTAAGTCGTCCCCGCCCAAGCTTGTGCAACCAGCACAAAGTACTCGGGCAGTTCTCCTCATATCACTAAGCACCAGGGGTTTCAGATTATATGTGGACCATGACAAGAAGTTGCATCCTTAGATAAAAACAATACGCTCATGTTTTCTGCTCATTGAGAGGCAGTGATTTCAAGCACAGTTTGATGGATGGCCAAGTTCTGGCTTCATTCAAACTAGTATGACTCATATTCTCCTAGGGTGAACCCAGATGTTAAATCACTGAAAAATATGCAAACGAAGCATGGAACTGAAGTCTGAAAGTTTCAGTTACCCTGTTTTATCCCACCTAAAAAAAAAGGCTGTATGTGTTGGAAGACATCTCCACCCAATGGAAAATATTTGAATAATGAAGAATTTCATTGCTTACTGCTCTTCTCTTTTTTCTACTCTGACGAGTCCCTGATCATTTCCCTCATTGCTTCTACGTAACAGCACTTTCTGGTAGGTGAGAGGTTTTAAAACAGGATTACCGCTTTGGAAACCATGCTGCTAGCTGGCATTTTCTAACCCATTTCCCCCCCGCAGAAAATGACTTCTACATTGTATTTGAGACAGACTACTCACCCATAAGACCGAGTCCTTCAGAAACAGTTTACCATAATAAAAATTGTTGCACCGCCATCATATTCATTTTATATCATATTGTCATTCTACTATCTTTCTTTTGCAAACACGATAAAACAATTTCTCTCAAAATAATGCAGCGCAAAAAGCCCAAGCAACACCAAGTAGCAGAACACAAGATGGAAAGGTGATTCTCCTATGGAACACGTATTAAATGCTCAGTATTTAAATTTCAGTTCCAAGAGGATTCAGCTTCCTCCCCTCATTTCGAACATTTGAAACAAAATAAAGCAAACAAACAAAACCTAAGCCAGCTTGCACATATTTTTATTTCTGGATAAATATTAAGAAATCAATGAGAAATCTGGAACACTGAGTAGGTATTGCCCTTGGCTGCACATTTCTACTTGTTTTGAGTTAATTCATAAGGAGGTCAAACCAGTGGAGAACTAGATTTACACTGAAAGAGTAACACTCCTTGTATAATGTGTATGACTTGCAAAGCGAGTGATAATGTTCAGAGCTGCCACACAGAGTCGGGAAAGTTTCACACAATGTTTGGGAAAAAAATCAGAAACAGTCCAATCCCTGGCAGAGCCACCATATGGAGTTTACTGCAGTAACATACGTTTTGGCCACTCAGCATAGCTCTGCTGCCAACAATGATAGACTGAACTATTTCTTTACAAGATACACTCCTATAACCAAGCAGTAAATCCTAACCAGAGAGGCTCAGACATAAGGAACAAAAGAAAAACATCACACTTCAACGAACACTTTAGCATCCACAATGGTAAAAAAAAGATGAAATAGAGTATAAGCTCTCGGCACACGGCATAGGATGCAAAAAGGTACTCAAACCTATTTAGACAGCCATGGATTTATCTGTATCAGATCTCCTACTACATTATGAGCTATTGTCAGTGTGATCCAAAAAACAAATAGGCAGGTATCTGCGGGACATTCATCAACTTCCTTAAGCCTCTCAAATTTCTGCATGCCTAATGTATTCAAGTATAAACAGAAAACAGGAAAGCAGAGACACAACAAGCTCCCAATGAAGGCTCATGACAGCCATGCCACCTGGCATGGATATTAGCTACCTCACACGCTGCAACCACACCAGAACACACAAACAATTTCAGTGCAAGAGCTGATCTACTATACCGGTGTGACCTCGCTTGCCTCACTGAACCAAGTGCCCACAGCCTACACCAATGCAAGGCCAGCGGAGAGCCGAAGGATCTAGCTGGTGTAGCTTACCAGACTGCCCCCACTGCCCTTCCTCCCACCTTCCCCTCTCTTGTTGCTCAGCAGCAGCTGTGAAGCCCTCTTGAGCTATCTGGGCACCACGTTTGGCTGGGTAACACTCCTACTGACTACAGGACTTCACAGCAGAGTTGCCAAGGAGCTTGTGCATACCCTCTTCTGCCAAAAAGGTTGAAATGACTTCATCCATCACAGCTGTTTCCACTGTGAACATCAGCTTAAGAGATACTTCAATTGCTTTAAAGGTTTTCAAATCAACTATCTTCACACATTTAGATACCATGACTTAAATTAGCTGAAGTACCTTAATGCCTTTTTTTAACTTAAAAGGAGATGTCACATGGTAACTGCTTACCCTCCCACTGCAAATTCAGCTCCAACTGCTTACTGCATGTTTCAAAATGCGGATGCCTCTGAAATCTGGCCCTATAAACCAAATGCAAAGCCACTGCAGTCAGTGCAGAGACTGACACTGGCTACAGCAAGTTTTGGATCAGACTCTACAGCTACATCTTTATATCCTAGTTCTATTCCCTTCTGCCATATTAAATTCCTTTGAGTTGAACTGAAGATTGTCAATCAAATTCTACCTGAAGTTATCAGTTCAGAACCTATAAAGAGCGTAAGAGTTCAGACCAGAAGAGAATGGGAAAATCAGCAGAATAAAATGCATTAGAAAGGCTATCAATTTGCTTAGCCCATTATTGACTTTCCCTGAGTGTAAGATGAAATCTGGGAGGCTTAATTGATTTCTTCATCTGTCATTCTTACCTAAACTTCTCATTTAAAAATAATGGCTAAAAGCACAGGATTTTACTTGCAAAGAAGAAATCAACACTGGTAGATTATTCTTGGGAGTATCCGTGCTTGTTTGTGTATGTAACACCTACAACCTGGAGTGCACGCACCGAAGACACAGTACATCTCACCAAAAGAAGCAATGAACAAGATCGCTATCTGTCAAGGCTCCAGGCTGGATTATCTCCTCCAGCCACGAGGCACTTGTTACCTTTGGCTTCCTACACGTGCCCACCCCTGCGTTTGTAGAGCTGCAATCTGCAACGACAGCTACTATCATGAACGCAAAACACTCTTAATTCCAAAAGGTGCCTCTTAAGGCCTTATGATATTTAAGAAGAGAGGAAAGAAACAAAGACCATCTGTTACTGCAAGATAAATAACAATTATGTTATCTACACATAAGGAAAATTACCAAAAACTATCACACACAATTACATCTCCAAAACATCATTTACAGTGCCATCTTCATTACAGTTTTTCTCCACTTTTTTTTTGTTGAAAACACTAAATATTATAGAAATCTTCCTGTAAAATAGGAATTTGGTCTTTATTAACATTTTGTAGAAAAAGAAAAAAAGACAAGCAAAGGTTTTAAAATAACCATTCTGGATGTAAAATTCTTAATACCAAATTCCTGACTAAAAGCAAAAAGGAAGTGAAATAGACATTTAAACTAAATGCATAGGATGGCTGAGGTATTTGTATGTTGATGCAGCTCTTCACTGGAAGAAAAAAAGAAAACAAATCAAAAGCCCCACCAATGTAAGTCATTTAGCACTCCTTACCTTGGAACCTGCCAACATAGTTCTCAGCATTTTTGTTCCTCTTCCAATACCAACCACTGCAAAGACAGAAGGAGAAATGCCACTTCAAAACCAGCTCTGCAGTGCCCTTATTCAACACCATTCGTTACCAAATACTACGCTAGTCAAAAACACAGCCTTTCATGCTCTGTTAGCTACAGTCAACGGTTATGAGAAAGTATCTCTGCCATTCAAACACCACAAGACTAGTGAAAGGAAAATAGCCTAAAGCAGACGATAAATAAGCTTCATCTTTTGTTAAAATGCTTTGATTCAACCCCTAGATTTATTTACCTTTTCATCACCAAAGAATGGGGCAGTGCAATTAACACCCTCTCTTGTTTGATGAAGGCTATGGCTCACTAATAATGAATCTAGCCTTCACTGTAAGTAAATGTCCCTTTTAAAGGTTGATAGTGACCAAGACTAATAGAGCCAAGACAGTATAATGAAATTATTTATCAGGCTTACAGCAAGAAAGTAAAATAAGCAAAAGGTCCAACTGCCTCTGTCAACTATCTTTTATAACCAAATCCTCCTATTATTGTATATGTACAGAATACTGTCTTTTCAATCTTAAACCAGTATTCTGCAAAACAACAATTGGTCAGCTCTTCGTAAAAAGACAAGAAACATAGGTCTACTTTATATTTTATTTTAAAGCTTTTCACAACCAGGTGCTTTCCTTGAACATGCTTTTCTACCAATTTCTCAGCATACAGCAATCCAAAGAAACAATGACAACAGAAGGAAGATGGGAAACAATGAAAATTTTACAAGGAAATTAGTTTTGTGTACAACTCATGGACTACATAACAGCTCATGTCCTTGCTTTTAATAAAACTACAGGAGTTAAGGGAGCGTGCAGAAAATCAGCTTCGTGTTAACCAGGAGCCAGTACCAAAAGCATGAAACCAGACAATGAACTTTTTTTTTTTTTAAACAAACACTTGTGCTCCACTGCTTCTCAGTCTTTACATTCTGAGACTCATTAGACTCCTTATTCTCGATTACTTCTCCTCTTGTTCCTGAGGGTTTTTAGTCACACGTGCCCTTGTGCTCGCGCTTTTGTGTACCTTCAGCTCTGCCTGTTCCTGTCATACTCACCAGACAGGAAAGAGCTGCAACACGACTCAGAAAAGAAGATAAGCACACAGATAAAATTTTATAGCCATGCACTTTCCTTGCAATTTGATGACATCACTGACACTTTAACATAACTGCTGAGCTGAAATCTGTGGAGTGTCACGAGATTCAACAGAAAAATTTTAGAGAGATATGGAATGCTTTTGTGAACAAGACACTAACAATTTTCCCAATTAACCATCAGCTTGTTTAGCATGTGTATTACTGAAAGGTGACATAAACCAAACTTGCCACACTACACAGGGTGTAACAAGGTTTAACTGAATTTTTAACTTTTAATTTGCCAGTCTCTAAACCACTTCCTGAATGGCATTTGCTACTTGGCTTAAATAATATCTACCTCAGTTTCAAAACAATTACCGTCACTCACTTACATCTGCCCTTTTATAAATTGCTTAGATCCTCCCAGGACAGAGGACCTCCAATCTCCCCTACATAAGGTAGAGTGCACATTACAAAGATGTGCTCATTCTCAAAAGACGTCATCATAATTCTCCTTTGAAACTTCACCGCTAGGTTTTAATTTTGATCTTTTTTCATCTTTTCTAATATGGAAGCACAGTTCATACTGTCATATAGAAACAAGCCAAATATTTACAATTCCCATTGTACAGCAAGAAACACTAAACTGGAACCACAGCTTTAGATGGATATTAAAAGAAGCTACTCACTAAGACTTGACCTACAATTCCTTGCTTCTTTTATCTGCAATATGAGACCTAACAGCAAGAAGCAGTTGAGTCCCGGCTCCCACCACCTTCCAAATGCAACAGAAGCCACAGACAGGGAAAGACAAGAGACTTTGCCTCTCACACAGCAGTCGCTCCATGCTCCTACCAGTGCAGGGCCGTCACACACCACCTGGTCTCTAAGCTGCCTTTCACTCACATGCTACAGATTACTGCTCCCTGTCTCCAAGGTCCTTTATCACGTACGTTCGCTGTCAGCAGGAAAAGAAATATAAAAGCATACTTTCTGATGAAAAGCACTGCTCAGTTATTTGCAGTACACCTGGCACACCAAGGAAGACTCCGTATCGACTAATTCCCATGAACAAAGTTATAGATAAGCAGTACAGAAAATCTGGGAAAGAGCAATATAGATCAAGAAAGGAAGATTAGAGGTTTCAGAAAAGAAATACTTCTACTATGCTACCGTCCATGAGGAAAGAAACCTTCCTGCTCCACCACCCTATGCCAAAAAGCAGCTCATACTTTCTGAATGTTTCTGTTGTATCCTCCCCCCTCTCTTCATTATCCTACCTGAACTCACAAGAAATCTGGGCACATTCCCCTTCCCACTCCTCTCCAGTTTTGTCCTTTCCAATCTAGTTACTATTGATTTTTCTCTGTGTGTTTTGTACGGCAGCGGACTGAAAGACCCTATGTCGTTTTTAATCAATCCATAGCATATTAAGACGATGCACTTCTCTGTCTTTACCAAGCACATCAAGCCCAGGTACTTTTTGTCATGCCACAGGAGCAGACTTCGGAGACTGCTGAATATCAGAGAACAGCAGGAGAAGAAATTAAGAAGTACAACTGATTTCTCTTTTCCTATGGATCAATGCTGTTGACTTCCCACAATGAGCAGTAGCACACTCAAAGACAACATCTGTGTAAAAGGAAAATGCCCACTTCAGCAATACACACAGTATTCTCTGGGGAGCAGCCACACAGTACAGGAAACTGGAACAAAACAGGCTAGTGCTTACTTCTAGCCCAAGAGTCACATTTTGCAACGTTCACAGGTGACAAAGACAATTACCAGCCTATAGGCCTCTGCTAGCAACAAGCTCAGCAAACAGCAGCCCCTTGCAGCAGAGGTGTCCCTAGAAGTCAGTACATCAAAACTCAGTGGATTCACTTCCAGTGTATACTCATAGTTGCACCTGTTGATTTTCAGTACTGAAAAGGTACTGCTGTTCTTTCTTCTAGCCAAGCAGAGCTACAAGGCTATGATTTCAGCAAGCTGTAGTCTGCACGTTACTCATCAACAAAACTATTGGTGACAATATATGATGTGGGAATAATCCAGCCCAACGGTCACACCCACAGCTGAGTTTTGCCACAACAGCAATTGACACATCCTGTTCCTTAATAAAACACAGCAATTCAATAAATGGATTGCTATCAAAATTAAAACAGAAAATCTCTTTGATGACTCTTCTTTATTGAGCAAGACAGGCAGGAAGTGAAAAAGGTTTCTGTGATGAGCCTCAAAAAAAGCAGCAGCTGAATTTTCTTACATCTTTCATTTGGCGCATATTACAACCCAAAAGGCTCCCTCAAAATCCCAGAAAAGCATTAGTTTAAGAACAAGTACTTCACAAAATTATGACGACTATAAATCCCCAGCTTCAGTAAAAAAGCCATCAATTTCTCAGGTAATTTAGAGTTCATTACACAAGAGTCTGTATTTTCATGTAATAGCCCACAAGTTTGTTCAGGAATTTGGTAGGGGGGTGGAAAAGTCAGCCTTCTGTTAAGAAACACATTATATGCACGTAAACGTATATACAGGGGAAGTTTAACTCAGACCACACTTTCACAGTAGCCTGTCCTTCCCACAAACCCACAAAGCCTGCCATGCATATTCCAAATTGTTTCTCTGCGTCTGATTTCATGTAGGCATGAAAATGCTTCCTGAAATCATCTTTTGATGAATGTATTTATATTTTTCATTACCCAGAACTCCTGCCGCTGCACTGTCCAAAGTCCCACCATGTCCAATTTTCAAAACCTGGTTTCTTTTATTTCCATTTGTTTGCACACCAGCTTCTGCAAATAGAAGTTGAAATGAGACATTATAGGACAACTTTACAACACAGGAAAAATAGCACATAATTCCAGATGGCTAAAGGAGATAAAAATCAATTATTTAAACTATGAATTAGTAGTGCAGAAACTGCTGTACTGAATAAGACCAATGTTTCACCTAGACCTCCTCCCAACCCCAAACAATTTTCAAGCTATTTTCACTTAGATTCTAATCAAGTCTTCTGCACTATTATAAAGCGATGGTCAGAAAAAACTACTAGAAAACCTGGCAGACAGTTCACCCATGAAGTTTCATTAAAAAAAACCATGCAAGAACTAGCAGCAGAGCCCCCAAAATCATCTAGTATACACAAATTTTACACTACATAACCTGAAAAATTTGTGTTGCATTTACTCCCATGTAATGGGCCATGTTTGTTCACATGTATGCAGCCCTGTGGAAACCCTGCAATGAACTGAACTTGCTCACTGCTGCTTTCACGCTGTCAGAGCACCTCAACCCACCATACTTCCTACGCAGCTGATGACTCCAGTAATTCTGCAGAGTCCAATGCCCCTTATTTATTAGTATTAAATATGACAAACACTCTAAAGCTCCCTGACTTCTTTCTATTGTGTCTTGATTATGCCTTTCACTGCAGGGAATCGGACATGATCCAGCTAAATCTCTCCCATGCACAGCTGAACTAAAGTCCGTGCCTACACTACAGTTCATTACAGAGTAAATCAGCCTAAAGAGGCAACCACCAGCCTGTAAGTCTACATCCACTTCATCAACAAGCGCCCCAAAGCCCAGATCATTAGAAGGAGAATCTAGGCCATAGGCACTCACACCTTTGCAATAATAACACTTTTTTCCCCCCTAACACCCAAGGCTTCCCTGCATTCAGACAAAACAGTTTCCGCAGACTGTGCCCAGCACTTTCAAACTCCTTGAAACACTTTTGTGGTTTTCACTCTTGTGATTTTCAATGGCATCATGCAGTGGGACTGCAGCACAGTGACGCTGCCGACGCCCGTCCGGGCAGGTGGGTGCACGCTGCCCCGGGACCACGCTCGGCAGCTCTCCAGTGACGCTGGGATCCCCCACATCGCCCACCGCGGGGCTGGAGCTTTCCGCTGGGGCACATCTTATCCCCCTCCGAAAGGCAGGCCGGCACCGTGCTGTACCCCAGGCAGCCACAAATGCCCGACGCAAACGAGCAAGCGGAGAATGGGGCCTCGCAGCTCACCCTGCAGCGCGGCCGACACGCTGAGTCTGGCGGGGCCAGCCAGAACGTATCCAGGAACGGCTCCACTCCGCAACCCGGGCCGCGCCATGGCCGTGGGCTACCACCAAAAAAACCACAAAAAGAAATCGAAAACCAGTTCTCCTTCAGCCTCCTCCCTGCCGTGGCCTCCTCGCTTCACCCCCAAACCCCGACCTCGGCCCTCCGGGCCCAGCCCGGCAGCCCGGCCCGCCTACCTGCCAGCAGCCTCTCCTTCAGGAGGTTGAGCACGCCGGCCGAGGTGGGCCCCTTGGGCTTGTACACGGCGAACAGCCCGCTCAGAGAGAAGAGCTTCTCGGCCGACCTGCCCAGCGCCACGCCGCCCGCCTCCCGGGCGGCCATGCTCCCGCCAGGCCCCGCCGAGCAGAGCCGCCCGCCTCCCGGGCAGCCATGCTCCCGCCAGGCCCCGCCCGAGGGCCGCTGGGAAATGTAGGCCGCCGCGGCCGTGAGGGGAGGCCGCCGGGCACCCCCGCCGAGCAGGGCTGCCCGCCCCGCCCGGGGGCCGCTGGGAAATGTAGTCCGCTGCCGCCGTGAGGGGAGGCCGCCCGGCAGGCCCCGCCGCAGCGCGGAGTTGCCCGCCTTGAGAGAATTATATTCTGCTGGCTGGCTGCTGAATCCATTAGTCTTCTTGCCTTTGCGTGTGCCATATATGAGAGCAGCGGGGCGGCGGCCCTCCCTCAGACCCCTCACCTCCGCACTGAAGTACAGCAAAGGCTGTGTTTGGTTGCAAAGCAGCGCGGTTTGGCAGTTGCGCCCTTCTTTTGGGAGATAAACCAGGCAGGGGGGCTCAGAGGGCAGCGATGGGTCCAGGTGCTGGTGATCGTAGAAGTGTTAAGGTTGGAAAAGACCTGTAAGACCACCAAACCCAACCGTTTTCCCCTCCAGGCCTGGTTTGTACAGACTCCTTTCTCTGACAGCGCTCTGATAACCCCTAAATATAAAATTTCCACTTACCAGAGGGATTGTAATTAAACTAAAGGAGATCCTTGCTGTTTTGAGAAGACAGGAAAGCTATAAGATAGAGAGGCTGCTCAATAATTCTACCCCAGACAGCTCGGCCTTGGGAGGGGAGATGCACCAAGCCACAGAGATAAAGAGGCACCAAGAGGGCAACAAGACCAGAGCAAAACAACCTGGAAGGACACCATGTACTGATCTTAGAACTGAGTTTGGGCAGAAACAAAGGTCAGCCAGCGGACACTGTGATGAGGAGTATAAGCCTTCATCGTAAGACCCCCAAAGACCACCTGAGGACACTAACAGACATACGTGAAAGACATTAACATATGCTAATTAGTTCTTGGAAAAAAATCATTAATATGCTAAGCATTTCTTGGAAATATAATGCATATGTATACTGTGATTGTATTTAACCTGAAATGACAGGGTGCTTGGCGTGCAGGTTTGGAGGAGAGATCCCCCGTGTGCCCGGCACCACAATAAAGAATCCCTGCTTAATAGCCCTCTGACTATTGAGTCTTCAATTCTGGCTTTTCACGGCATCAGCTCCCAAGGCGTTTAAGCAAGCTGTGCTGCAGCAAGGCACCAAGAGCTTGGGTGCTTCACTCGTGCGTTTCATTTATTCATTTGTAAAAGCCTGCAGGTGAAACCACGAAGAGACGCTGTTACGGTTAGCTAAGGGCTATGCGTGTTCCCAGTCCTCCCCAGAGCTTGAGGGAAGCAAATCTGCCTGCGGAGCTCAATGGCTCTCCCTGCACAGAGCAGGACCGAGGTCCCTGTGTGGTTTTTCAGCCTGTACTCGCGTCAGCGGCTCGCCCCGTGCCTGCCCACAACTTCCAGGCAGCTGCACGGGGCCCAGAGCTCCCAGCTGCACCCACGAGATGGGCCAAGGCTTCCTGCCACCAGCAAGGCCAGCCAGCCTCCCCTGCACGCCTCTCTCTCTGTGTATGTTGTTAATTAGGCACCTTACTTGCTTCGATCTCATCTACATAGCTGTAATGTGGCTGTGGAAGTATTTGCTGTTACCATAAGCTGCAAGGGTGGATTCCCTGGTACTGGTGGCCATCGATGCAGGACGTGGAAGTGAGGTGCCAGAGTCCTTCTCCAGAAGGTAAAATGGCAAAGCCACACTTGAGTTAAAGGTCAGCAGGAAAATTGCTGTTGATTTACATGGAGTGAAAATCTAAGTGGAGTTGTGGAAGGCACGTTGTAAACCCTGCTGGAGTTTTTGTTGCGGACATGGTTTATTCAGGCTAACCATTTGAGAACTATTCTCATTAATCCCTGCTAAAAAGAGCTTAAACACCAATTACTCTGTAAGCGAGCTCCAGCAAAACTATTTAAACCTTGCTATTAAAAGATGGTGTTAGTAAGCTTCCGAGCAAGGAGATTGCAGCCCAAGGACTGCAATGCAAACCTGTCACATCGCCGTGCCCAGCAGCATCACTGGGTCAGCAGACTGCTCTGAAAACATCGCAAAGGTTCGGAGGCACAGTATGCAGAGAGGAGAGCTCCACTCTTGGCTCTCGGCATAAAGGTGTCCTCAGTGCAAAGAGCACCTCAGCTTTCCAACAACGCAGCAGCAGACGGGGCCTATGACAAACCTCCCTGTGCTGCCTTCTCAGGACTGGCCTAAGCAGAGAATTGCTTAAAATGATGTAATTACCCTGGCACAGGCATAGGGCATGAGCTCAAGGTCACTGTCTGACCCCCAGTACTGTTTTCATAAATTGCAAAAGCTTTTTGTTTGTTTGTTTGTTTTTTGAAGGATGGGGGTTTCAGGTGGCTAAATAAACTACCCACTACTCTCAATTTTAGTTCTGAGCAGCAGGTTCTAGTAGGTCTCCCAGACTTCTGCATCAGCAATTAAAACACAACACTTTGTTAATGCAGCAGATGGAGTCTTTGAAGGCTTAGAAAGGGGTTTACTTTGACTTCAGTGGGCATTGGATAAGGGCCCAAAACAAGAAATGTGAAAAACTATTAATGACTGTCAGCATTCCAGTGAGCTGGAAGTAGAAGTGTACACAATTCACACACGGTTCTCTTCATGGGGCAAGGTTATTCGGCCTTCAAAATGGTGGGAATGATGTACCAAACTGTTCATCTCAAGGGCTTTATTTCAGATTTGCCTCGTGTTGCTTGTGATTAAAAGTCATTACCATCTGCTCAGTAGCCTATTTGAAATGAGATGTTTATCTCCAGTGATTCCGAGCCAAGCCAGGGTCCACAACAACCAAAAGCATGATTAGACTTACTGTCTTTATTTGCAGCCTTAATAAAGGAGCTCAGTAAATGGCTGGAAGGACGATGGTGCTTTATGCATGGAATATGGTAGGTTTGGTAGAGGCAGGACAGATCCTCCCCTCAGGTCACTGGAAGTGCTCAAAGTAATGCCTCGAGGATCTGGTGCAATTATGCTTTATAGAGAAGAGATAACGGGTAGTAGCTGTTATACGTGCAAACAGCACGAGTGCTATTGCAGAAGGAGAGATCCGTTACTTGCTTGTGCAGAACAGAGACGCAACATTTCCTTTTACCTTGCCCAGGAAGACACTCACTTCTTTGTGTGCTTTCAGACTGGCTTTTTCTGAGGTAATGCTCACAGACCGCAAAGCAGAAGAAAATGATGCTGCATTACAGCTTTTAAAATAGATTCAGTAGCAGCACGCTATTTCTGTATTTGTGTTCACTTTATGATTCCAGCTTTATCGTCTGTATCCAACTCAGAGCAAAGGAGGTCAGTCAGGGCTCATGTTCTTCCTGTAAAAACAAGGAGTTGCAAGGAGTTGCAGCTGTTTGACGGTCTAGGTCCTAGATGTGTAAACTACTCCCTTGTCAGCCAGTGGAATTTTGTCTGTTATGGGAACTATCAAAGCCTGAAAGACAGAATTTTTTTCTTCTAACTGTTCCATCTGTTTGGATAATAAGGCGCAGATAAATAACTCTTCAACTTGTTAGTTCATTCAGTCCCATTCAGATGGGCACGGAGCACATAATTCATTGTGTTTGAGTGGTTCTTCTGAACAAAAGTGGGTTCTTCAATATCTTGTTGAACTGCAGCGATTTTTAAAAAAGAATGTCAATTATTGCATGCAAGGGAAAGGTATAACTACCCGTGACTTACACTAATCCTAGGTTTGGCAATTTTCATTAGTCATTCTCCCCTGGAGAAAATGTTCCAAAACTGCAAGTACTGCATGAACAGATTTTTGTATTTTGTTCAGATCAAGACCGGTAGTTAAGGTTTACACCAATTTGGATTTTATATCTAGGCTTTTTTTATTTTTAGGAATATGTGCTTTCCACCTTTATTCTGTCTTCTCTCATATTAGAGGGACCATTTTAAATTGAAGATAGTTTAGACAAGAAGAGGTTTTGGTTAGCTGATTTAATGCGGATTTATAGTGTCAACACTTACTAGGTTTATTAGTTTTGAACTGGAGAGAATATAGTAGGATCCAAATGTTTTTAGCTGTTCCTTTTTTATGTGAAATGGAGTTCTGGCAGTTAGCTAAGCAAGAGAACAGCAATTTTTCCTGATCACTGGTAGATCACAAATGGTGTAGAGCTACGGAGAAATATGATACAGATATGATTTCAATTGCTCCTTATGGACCATTTTTGAAGATATTGCATTAGTAAATGAGGACGGATCTATTATGGACTGGGAAGTTACTTTTAATCTCTGATACATGCCCAAGTGTGTCTGTAATTACAGAGGACCAAGCGTGATCTGGAATCAAAACATTCCACCTGAAGAATCTGAATGTACATAAGCCCATGGGACCTGACGAGATGCATCCCAGAGTCCTGAGGGAATTGGCTGATGTCGTTGCCAAGCCATTCTCCATCATATTTGAAAGGTCATGGCAGTCAGGTGATACTTAAAGGGGGCCTATAGGAAAGATGGGGACAAACTTTTTAGCAGGGCCTGTGGTGATAGGACAAGGGGTAATGGTTTTAAACAAAAATAGGGTAGATTTAGACTGGATGTAGGGAGAAAATTTTTTACAATGAGGGTGGTAAAACACTGGCACAGGTTGCCCAGAGAGGTGGTCGATGCCCCATCCCTGGAAACATTCCAGGCCATGTTGGACGGGGCTCTGAGCAACCTGATCCAGTTGAAGATGTCCCTGCCCACTGCAGGGGGGTTGAGCTAGATGTCCTCTAAAGGTCCCTTCCAACCCCAACTATTCTATGATTCAATGATTCTAAGATTCAGTGATGCCGAGGGGAAGCAAAACAAAATATGTTTTTCAGATCTTTGATTTTGTTGTTAATAAAAGTCTCAGTGGGATTCTCAGTTCTTGTTTAAATTTGCAGTTTCTTGTTACAGTTGCTGTCAAAGAACTAATTTTCCAAGAAGCTGCATCCTAATTAGGAACAACAAAGAACTCACCAGATGTGCATATGAAAGAAGGCACTACATGAGGGATTGTTTATGTGGACAATTCAATTCCAACCTGCCTCTCTGTAAATTCAGAACAGAAGGTTAAAAGGACCTAGACACTATTAAATCTAAGAAGCTGCTGAATGCCACGGCTAGAAAATATGAGTTGAACTGAAGTGTTTTCTTGAATAACATTCAGTCTTGATTTGAAAATACTGGGAGACAGGAAAAAAAATGGACTGTAGCTTCACTAGTAGTTCAAATTTATACCTATTTTCTCCACTGGCTTTGTACAGTTTCAGCATTCAGATAAATGTGTTAATAATCAGCCCTTTGGTGACTCGTTCTCATCTTGTGAGCACACATATAGACTCTGATTAACGGTTTATGATGGATGTGCAGCAAAGAGAATACCTGAGCTCCTCAAATGACCTCCTTTCCTCACCTATTCATTTGAATGAAGGAACAGATTGTTCCTCCAGAAAAAAGCCACCTTCAAAATCTATTAAACTCACTTCAAAGTTAAATAAATATTGTGTAATTTTCTTGACACTAGAAAGCTAAAGCCTATGAAGCCTCCATCTATGGAGAGTGAGGAGCTTGTCTTCCAAAACACTCCTGCACTTCCAGATTCAATGTACTGTGACTGTAGCGGTGGCAGAGCCATCACCTCTACACGAACAACTGGGTTGGCGCAGGTCCCCAGCCCACCACTGCAAGCCTGTAGCAAATGCCTAGGGAAAGTATAAGAATGAAGACTGCAAGGAGTTTCCTTCTTTCCTTATATACCCTCCCAGCTTCTCTTTGTCAGCAGTTTCAGGGTTTTTAAAGCCAAAGCTTGAACGTGGACCGTTGTATTTAACCATTATCAGTGGATCTTCCCTCTGTTGTCTGATCTGCCTAGTTGCTTTGAAGCCATATCTGCATTCAGCTTTTACTCTGTGGCAATGACTTTCTCAAGTTAGTTGAAGGTTTTATGAAGGAGTCCTATTTATTTTGGCCTTTATTTAAAGCTACCTTGACTAGCACTAGGTACCTCCTGATTCTAGTACAATGAAAAATGAAAAATTCACCCATTTATTTCCCCCATCTCTCTCACGATTTGAAAGGCCTTTAATCATATCTCGCTCTCCCCTCATCTGTCTCTTCTCAATGTGAAGAATCCTGTTAAGTCTTTCTGAAGCTCTATATTTAGTCACTCCTCAGACAGGGTATTTGTTGGCTGTAATCTTCATTATGATTCTAAATGTCTTCTCCATCTGTTTTTAGATTTGACAACATTCTTCTTGATATGGAGTGACCAGTATTTTACTTAGCAGTTAAAATATGGCCATGCTATGGTTTTACAGCATGGCATGACAAGACCTTCTGTTATGCTTTCCATTTTTTCCCAAAATTCCTAGCACCTGATTTACTTTTTTGATCCCTTTATGAGGTGTAAATCTTGACCTCCTGGGCACAGCTGGAGAGCTTCTTTCTGCACCAGTAAGATCATGTAGCATCATTAATAGAGCTGGGGATAGATGGTAGCAGGTGAGTCAGGCCCTCACCAAATTTTGCCGACTGCCTGACACTCCATGTATTGCAAATGAAGCTGCCTGATGCCCAATAGCTGTTCTCTCTCTCCCAGCATCCTCCATCTTCCATTGCTTGGAGGCTTTTAGGGGGTCTACTGGACCAGCACACAAGTTATATAGATAAGCACAGAGATAAAGGTTCAGTCCACATTAGGGTCCTGGAGTTACAGCCCAAAACATAACAATTTCTTAAAAGCTCTGGTCTACCATACAGTCATAAGAAGAAAGAAATCTCTCTTCTCACACAGAAGAAGGGCTGTCCAGAAACCCTGCAAAGGGCAATGGCTAAGTACCTCAGGTTCCTCATGCCAAGATGAGTGGGAACATAAATAGATGACCTCCCCCTAGATGTGATGTCAATCAGTAAATGTCTCCTCTAGCTGGAGACATCACCACAACAGTCATCCCACACAGAGGCAGAAATCAGCCTTTCTTAACTGAAGTTGAACCTGACAGTTTTCTCTGAGCTGGCTTCTTTCTTTTGTTCCCTAGAAAGATTCAGTTCTTTTCGCTTTAACTCTCAAAGACACATTCCCTGTATTGATTTTCTTCCTGATCGTTCACAGAATCACAGAATGGTAGGAGTTGCAAGGGACCCCTGTGGGTCCTCTAGTCCAACTCCACTGCCGAAGCAGGGTTACCTACAGCAGGCTGCACAGGACCACGTCCAGGCGGGTCTTGAATATCTCCAGAGAAGGAGACTCCACAACCTCCCTGGGCAGCCTGTTCCAGGGCTCCGTCACCCTCAGAGGGAAGAAGTTCTTCCTCATCTTCAGACGGAACTTCCTGTGCTTCAGTTTGTGCCCATTGCCCCTTGCCCTGTCGCTGGGCACCACTGAAAAGAGTCTGGCCCCATCCTCCTGACACCCACCCTTCAGATATTTGTAAGTATGTATTAGGTCCCCTCGCAGCCTTCTCTTCTCCAGGCTGAACAAGCCCAGCTCCCTCAGCCTTTCCTCGTAGGAGAGATGCTCCAGTCCCCTCACCATCCTGTAGCCCTCCGCTGGACTCTCTCCAGTAGCTCCTCATCTTTCTTGAAGTGGGGAGCCCAGAACTGGACGCGATACTCCAGATGAGGCCTCACCAGGGCAGTGTAGAGGGGAAGGAGAACCTCTCTCGACCTACTGGCCACACTCCTCTTGATGCACCCCAGGATCCCATTGGCTTTCTTGGCAGCCAGGGCACACTGCTGGCTCATGGTCAACCTGTCATCCACCAGCACTCTCAGGTCCCTCTCCACAGAGCTGCACTCCAGCAGCTCCGCCCCAAGGCTGTACTGGTGCATGGGGTTGTTCCTCCCCAGGTGCAGGACTCTGCACTTGCCCTTGTTGAACTTCATCATGTTCTTCTCTGCCCAACTTTCCAGCCTATCCAGGTCATGCTGAATGGCAGCACAGCCTTCCGGTGTATCTACCACTCCTCCCAGCTCAGTGTCATCAGTAAACTTGCTGGTGGTACATTCTAACTCTTCATCCAAGTGGTTGATGAAGAAGTTAAACAAGGCTGGGCCCAGTACTGACCCCTGAGGGACATCACTAGTTACCAGCCTCCAACTAGACTCAGCGCCACTGACGACAACCCTCTGAGTTCTGCCATTCAGCCAGTTCTCAGTCCACTTCACCGACCACTCATCTAGCCCACACTTCCTGAGCTCGCAACCGGTCCTGAATATCTACCTAGCTCAACACCTTCTTTGCTACGAGAGGCTTGTAAACATCACCAGCCCAAGAAAATACTTATGATAAGAAGGTCCAAGCTGTGTGTTTGCTATCCATTGTCTCAAGAATGAAACAGGAGCCGAGGAGATGTTTGCTGTGTTCCCTGGCCAGAGGAGTCAGTGGCCATTCTGGCAGATTTTGCCTGGAAGATAACCTGCTGGAGTGAGAACAACCGTAGCACACCTCCTCCATCCTCTTTTATTGGCAGAATCTCACCCTAAATAAGCACAGGTAGCCGTGGATTAGTTCCAATTAATTCAGAAGCACAGACAAACAAAAGTAGCCACTGCCCATGGGCAGGGGCTGCCAATTGCATCGCTAATGAGAACTCCAAAATCAATAATCAAGCAGCTCTAGGCAGTGAAGTATATTTCTAATGCACGTTATAATACTGTTGACAGAAATTGTTCAATTTGCCATAAATTATTCAACTTTTAATTGTTTAGGCTTTGGAGTCTGTAAAGATGCTAATTGCTGACTGTAAGATTAAATTGATAGTGTCTGCTTTTTATTTTCATGAAGTTGGACTTAAAATTGCGGAGAGAAGAAAGACTTTGATTTTACAGATACCTTGTTAAAAATAAGGCGATCAAAAAGATGATGAGAATTCTGCTTTTTCATTCTGCTGTGATCATTAAAATGACATTGCATATTTATCATGTTTGTGTGAACAAAGTAATAAATATTTTGACCAGCACACGTACTTAGATCAGTATTCCACTCCATCTGGGTTATCCCATCCCATATATTGATCATGGACAACGAGCAACCCTAAGATCAGCCTTTATTTTTGCCTGTCACCTCTGAATTCTTATACTTCGAAATAAGAAAGTAAAATGGAGTTGAGTACTTGTCAGTTTTCTGATATTTCTTCCAGGTTTTCATGTATTTGTAACATTCTTTCATTGGCTGTTTTGTCTTCCAGGCTTTGTCAGGATATTGTCTAGACAGATGGACGAAGTTTGCTTTTTGTAGTAATCACTATGGGGAAATGATAATGAGAAGTTTATTCAGAAATATTATTGCTTAGAAAAAAGACTCTGTTTGCTAGAACTATAAATCCAAGATCACCTAGAAAGTTAGTCTGGATTTCCACTTCAAACAGATTTTGTTTAATTTGATCCTGTGTTTAAACTGTCTGATGAGGAAAGGAATTGCTACTTGTGGTATCCTGATTCAAGTGCCACTTCTGAAAGGAACATCAGTGCATCCAATCTCAAATATAGAAAATAAAATAAAGTAAAATAAAGAATATTTTCCACTGTTAGAGGTGGAAAACTCCTTCCTGGAAAGCTGAAAAAAGGCCAAAGTATTTTTTTCTTTTAGCTCAGAAGTTCACTTTGAAGCATTATTCACTTACACAGCTGAAGAGCTTGATCCCAGGAGTGCTATCCCTTGAAGTCAGTGAGAGGTAAAGGATGCTCGAAATCATGCCCTAATTGCTAACTTGGCTTGAAGGTACGTTCTGTGTCCTACTAAGAAGCCAAGCCTACAGTTTACAGCAGTCATCTTGTGCTGTAATAGTCACGATAGGCTGTGGTGGCCAAGACTGCCAGCGTATAACTGTAGCATTGAAAAGAAGCGATAAATGGATGTGCTGTGGCAATGATATTTTGGCAAATGATAATCAAGAGGTGACCAGGGATGCACAAAAGATGATCTACTTAAGTTACTGCTTCAGTAAGGATTCTCTGAGTATCCTTTTGGTTTAAGCCCTTTTGTTCATAGGAAGGTCATTAAGTTACTTTGTTTCTGGAGTATATTTATTACTTTTAAATTCAGTGCAGTCTATTTAGTCTTTCTTGATGCTTCTTTGTGAAACATTAACGAGAAGCTCACGCACACAGTCACAGAATTTGTCTGATTACTCCATTCATATTTAATAAGCTTGCTGCTTACACTTCGGGGTAACAACAGAAATTAGATAATGCAATACTGTAGTCCTGGAGTGCCCCTAAATTTGGCTCTAAATTATTCATTATACTGGCTGAGGGCAAGAGAGCTGTCGTAACCCTAAATTTATCTAAATCCTGCATTGTCTAATTTGTGCCTCTTTGTTGTTACTCCCACTTTAAAAAAAATAACTAATTTTTATTGAAGCTGAAAACATCCAGTTTTTATCTGCTGCAGATTTATTATCATTCTCTGCAGAAGTACTGCAGTCAGCTAAAAACAAAGATAATTTAGTTGGACTTCAGCTGTATATACAAAATGTGAGCCCTGCAATCAAGTAAGACTGGGAATATCTGTTGTGTTAAAGCAGTGATTGTATTTTCTAGCTAAGACAGTATTTTTTTAAAACTGTCAATTAGATAAGAACACAGATATTAACCAGCTGCACTCCCATGTTTTTAGTTTTTTATGGTTTCATTCTATAAACTAAATGTCTCTTTCGTATGGGTTATATCCAGAAACACACTATCAATGTAATATTTTTAGGGTCTTTAAAGTAAATAAACCTTTTAAGGTAAAAGGTCTAATCTAAGTCTAGATGACCCCTCAAGCAGAGTCTAAAATCGTATCCTAAATGTTAGTGGGCTCACAATCTATCTACCAAAACAGACGGAATCTGTCGTACCTTCAGATCCATCGCTGGAATCCCCTAGTCTAAAAGTCATGTCTGAAAACAGGACCACAAAATATAGCTCAGTTTAGATGTATCCCAAGATTCACAAAAGCAGAAATTTTATACGAACAGCTCACTTAAGGCAACTTGCATCCTCTGATCCGATCTTCTAGTGGAGATTTCCTGGTCTCACGGGAATGGTTCATAAACCACTTCTGAGTTTAAACCTTTAATGGAATATGCCCAGCATCAAACTGGATCAGGTGCCTAGTGCACTGGCTCTGAGGTTCGTGTTACTACAGACTAGCTGGCTGTCTAACGACATGGGGCAAAACCAGGCTGATGGGGAGCGGTTCCCGAGCGTCACTGAAATGCCACCTCCTCCCAAAACACAGGAAGAATAAAGCGGGGTGTAACTACGCTGCACACAAGCCAGAGGAACGCAGAAGCAGTGCAGCTACCCCCACTGTCTCCTCGTTGCCTGCCCTGCTGAGTGAACCAGCCCCACTGTGGAAAGCCCCCGTCCAGATGTGTGGCAGCGCAAAAGTGAGTCACTCATTCCCACACCTCAGCTTGACCAAACAACCTGGTCTAAAAGGTCAAAAGGAGGAAATAGCATAGAAAATGTTGTTACACTGCTCCTAAAATACTGTAAGTCCCCATTAAAAGCTGGGAACCTCTTTGTACTCATTGCCTTTCAGGTGACGTGCGTGGTAATGCATCATTATCGTCACCTGTTGTTAAGAACTAAAGTAACACATGTAAGAGTCGGAGGCATTTTATTGCGTCTCGAGTGCTGTCTCACTGGAACACTCACAGAAACAGATTGCATATCCTGACAGCAGTCCAAGGGGGAAAAAAACAACTTTGGGAAGGCAACACAATCTAAATTTCTTAGAGTTGAGCCAACAGACAGATGGCAGGAACTAAACGTCCTTAAGAAAATCCCATGGCTGTGGCTGTCCTGGCGTCAGCCTGATACTCTGCCAAACAGAGTGCCCCAGTGAATGAACACCCGGGAGCCTGTGGTTGCTTCAGGCCAAAAGAGCTTCAGGGGGAAAGAGTTGGAATGGATGAACTGCTGCAAATGACAGCAACTGAGAAAGTTTATATGGGCACCTGCCCATTTGATACTGGAAATGGGAGAGAGAATTTTCTGAAAGAAATCCACGATTTGATCGTCAAATTAATAAGTTATTTTTCAGGAGTACAATTATTGTAACTGTTCCATGGCTGGCAGGTCCAGCTGCTGGAAACTTACCTCTTTTGCGGAAAACAAGGGCACGGCTTCTCCACACTTAAAACCTCAAAACTAAAGCTTAAATTAGATTTGTCTAGGACATGGCAGAGGGAGATTTATGGAACAGCAGCCTCTCTGCTCTTCCCTCAGCAGGGCTGTGTGCATGGCACACGCTCCTTGGCAGGTACCAGCCATGCGGCTCCCCCAGCCCCCTGCGCTCCTCATGCCATAGCAGAGTTTAAGGACTCCCCTTTCGGATACACCCCATTAAATAACACCTTCGCTTTCCCTGGCATTTTGGAGAGCAGGAAACACCAGCTCGGGGAGGAATGAAACCTAGAATAGCAGCTTGTATTAAACCAGACTTGTGAGACTTTTTCATCATTCTTTTAAGTACAACTTAATGGTTCAGGCAACTAAAAGAGGATCTGCTTTCCTCTTCAGAAGCATTCATCCAGATTTAGCTACAAAGTCCAACTGTTTTAACACTGAAAACTGTGGTTTTCATGAGATTCAGCAACACAGTACACTCGCTTTCACACAGGAAAGCTTTGCATTGTCTGACCAGCAGAAAATGATAGTGGAGCCAGACCAGACGCTCACAGGAAGATGCTTGTGTGTCAGAGAGTCACCATCACATCTCCAAAATCAGCTGTGCTTTGTGCCTGGGATCAGCAGCCGAAGCAACAGCTTGGTACGATGCTGGTAGGCCAAGCTCAGTTCGCAGGCGCATGCTCCTAAAAATTTCTGAAAATCTTCTGAACTCATTCCAGAGGTTTCATGGGGCAGAGAACAGATAGAAAGGACAGCCTTCCCTCAGAAGCGTTTCCCTCAATGGGTACAGTTGGCAAGGTCTCCCACTCCTAATTCATATTCCCAACTGTCCTCCCACTAAAGGATGAGGGTGAAAACACGGAAGACTGGCCACAGAGCTGTTGGTGGTTGTCCCCGCATCATTGCTGTCCAAAGCGAAGGAGACATCCTGGCCAGTTGCAGGCAGGCAGGAGGGGCCGCAAACACTTCCAAACCACTGAGATGATTAAACTTGCTTTGATCATCACAGTAGTTCTGCATCAAAGATGTTGTGGCAAATCACTGCCGTGGAGCCATTCCTTGCCCCAAAGCCTGCAAGGGGGGTCTTTATTCCGCAGTAAAACGTGAAAGATTGAAGCAAACTGTCGGAGCAGTGGGGTCTTCTGCTTTCCACTGGGGCCTGCCTTAGACCGCCAGTCCAGGCTCAGGGAGCAAAGACCATGCTTAAAGCCACTTTTCTGCTTGCTGGTTTTGATTGCTATATGCTTCTTGCCCGCGGACCCAGGCCTTTGCTGTTCTGTTTACCCTTCCCAGAAGTGCACTTAGCGATAAATGGAAGATTCGAATTCAGGCATTCACTCTAGGGAAAAAGTAGGTTACAATAAATAATGGTCACAGGTTAAGTCATCCAGGTATTGTGTGTGCTCTTAATGGATATCAGAGAAAAAATATGTCATAATGCTTGCAAATAACTTTTTTTTCCTCCCCAACAACATCCATTTTAAATTATATCTCATGAGAGACTTCAGCAATTTGCTTTCAAACACAGCTTCCCTCTGTGCCTCTGACTCTGCAGCAGAGAGCTGAATTCAAACTGCAGAGAAATCTGTTAGAAGATGCCTGGAGGTATATGTGGCACAAAGACACAGGAACTTTATCTTCTTTTCTGGCTACTCTGAACTGATTGTGGGGATTAACGATTTATCTCTCTTTAAAGAACTCCTTCGAGCTACATAGTCTCAAATCAGATAAAGTATATACCCTTCCCTGACCAGGCACCTGCCAATTTAGGTTTAGCCTTTAATCTGGGCACATCTAGTTTTACAAAGATTTGACTTAAAGAAAAGTTTCTTGAGAGATATCATCAATGTTCATCAGTTGTCCAAAACCTGCCTGATATTTCTTCTGAGAGCCCCGCTAGTTTGGATTTTTTTTTGAGAAGAAAGGAGAAACAGTAGAAATTTACCTTTCTGCTGAGAACAAGCCGATATCACACCTCTGTCCTGCGTAAATCCCTTGAACAGCATGTAGGGCTTGAAATGGCTGCTGACACAAGGAGCAAAATTTGCCTTGGAGAGTATCACAGCCGTATTTCATCCTGCCCTCAGGACCAATGTAGGTTATCAGCAGGCACAGAGAAAGCAGGCAGCTCCCTCATCAAACTAACATCTGTCCAAGTTTGCTGCAAACTTACATGTCTGTGCAAAAAGGGAGTAAAGGATTGCTCGGAAGAACAAATACATATCAGTGGTCCATAGACAACTCTTTAAGAGGTCCATATGGGTGTTTCTGGAAATACACCAGAGACGATGTGGCTCAGTGACATTAAATCTGATTATTGGATCCCTTGTGACAAAGTCAATAGGAGTCATCTTGGTGAAAGCATGTTTGGACTAGGTACTTGTCTGATTCATGTGCTTATTTCTATGAATCCAAAGTGGGATTTGTTATTTGGGGTAAAAAAGGAAACAAAGCAATTCATTCACATATACAATAAAAAGGAATTCATACACAACCCGCTTTGCCAAATGCAAGGCAGCTCCAGAGAAAAATGGCCTTGTAAACCACTTCATAGCGTGAAAGAAAATAAGCTGGGCGTACAACAAGGTAGGAACCATCTGCTTGGCTTCAGTGGGAATTTCCCCAGAGTAATCATTGCAGGGGTGGATAGATCATGAAACAGAGGATTTTTTTTCCTCCTTTCATAATTAAATTTACTGGGCTTCTGTGGAACAGTTCCTGGCACAGAGTAGGACATGTACATGTAATACCTTGTCATTGTAAGGCCACATAATTACAGTGATAAACAAGCCCATTCAGTTTAGCAGAGTCTGACATTTCAACGGACTGACAGACCTTCATTTGCTACAGATCATAAGTCCATTTTTTGTAGTCATGTCAGATTTCCCATTCAGCTACTGCTCCACACGCCAAAATGTCTTTCCCTTCCCGCAGCATCCAAGATAAATATCTGTTCAATGTAGTACCAGATTTCTCTGGGAAGCTGAAATTTCAAGGAGTGACCATATTTGCTTCATTCTTCTTCATGACATTCAGACTAAACAGTTGGCCTTTGCACAGGTCTTCTGTAAAGCTGGGAGCACAGAACATGAATCAAGGAGGTAGAGGTCTGTATGACCTTGTAATAAATTGATATTGTCCTTTTGACTCAATGCTTTTGGACCTGCACCATAAATTCTCGATCAGGATGTAAATCCAGACCTACTCCTAGTTTGCTTCTGCTGTGGTATCTGGAATTAATATTGCAGTTAGTGATTCAGTTCTAATGAAATTGGCGTTAAATATTGCTGTCAATCTAAGTACATTTAATTAAAGCAACATTTACAGAGTAATTGGATGTTCTGAGAACTGCAATACAGTGACCTGGAATTCTTCAAGTCTTCTTTTTCTTTCTTTCTTATTGCAATACTTTCTTTTGTGTTCAGCTTCTTCTGCACTGGAAATTTAACACTGTCATATCCTTACAGCTGACCTTTAGAGGACAAGAAGCTGGGACCACTGTGTTGGTTCTCTGCTTTTTTTCCTTATCGTTTCCAATAACACATATTAGATTTGCTTTTATTTTCTATGTGAAATGAAACCAACCTTGAGAGTTACTCAATGTCAGAAGGAACATTTTTTCTTGGTTAAATTTTGTTGAATCTTTTTGAATATGCTAAGCTTTATTGTTCCAGTTCCCATGCTAAGTGGAAGAGGCCAAAAGAAGAAACAATAATTGCCCAGTATTGTCTGTACTATTAATTAAAAATTAATAAAATGCATGTAAAACCAAATATGAAAAATTTATCTCCAAGCAGTGGGCCTGATAAGGAAAATCCATATTCTGGCTATATTTTCTCAAGATGCATCAAGTAAAGAAGCTGACTAACTCCCACAAAGGTGTTTAAAATTATGTTGGTTATGTATCTTGAAAGTAAATATAATTCGGTGAGTTTACAGAGAGACAGACAAGGAAAAAAAATAGAAATAAATAAAGAAAAATTTTTAGAATAGGCTTTTATTGTATCTTTTGCAGCATTTGATTGACTTTCTAATGTCCTCTTTAGCTGTACCATTCTGCATAATCAGAGCCAGAAGGAAAAATTATCAATGAGCCGGTGATCTCATCAGCATTTTCCTCCACACAGCGGTTAAAGAAACTGTATAACCCGAGACAGGGGTGAGAAGTGTTCGATATCAGACCCAGCTTGGAGACACTGGTCAATCAATGAAACCAAGCTCTGCAAGGGAAGGGCAGTAGCTTGTTTAGCTGATTGTGTATGGACTCAAATTTTGGTCATACAGTCTGCTGGACAGCTAGATGTGTTCTGATCTCTAAAGTCTTACACTAAATATATTACCAAGCTTTTCTAAAATGCTCTGCGCTCCACCAGCAAAGTCTCTGCACCTTGAGAAACTGGCAGCATTTTTCCTTCCAGGAACACAATGAGGATTTTTTGTCTCGGGGCTGCGGGGCTGCGATGCACAGAGGCTGGCTGAGCTCTCAAGGGCACAAGAGGAACCTGTGAGCCCTCAGATGAACCCAGAACTCGAGATTTTGCTCCGTTTCCCTTTCTCCAGGCAACCTGATTGTTGCACATGTAGAAAACATAAATGTTAGATGAAGTTAAGTTGGACTGTGAACAACCTTCTTATTTCCAGGGCAGTCCCACTGCTGGAATCCATCCGTGGAAGGAGTTCCCGAGCTGGCATGTACACTAGCTCACATGGCTTGAGTGGTTTAAAGATACTTCTTTATACTGCACGTAATATTTGGGCCCAGTGTGACTTTCAGGAGTGCGTAGCTGCATGGTACAGCCCACAGTCTTCAGTAATTTCACAAGCTCTATATCAATCTTTATAAAGACGATATTTTGCACTAACAGGCTGCTTAAGCTGACTCCAGTTCCAGCTCCCATTAAAATTAAGCAGAACAAAGATGTTTCCATCTTCTCAGCAGAGCTGAAAGCTCAGGCTGTCTGTCCTGCAGTGCAGCGTGGTTGTGCTACCGTTCTGCTGGGTATGCCAGATGTATTCAGGTCAGTAGCTGGCCTGGCAGCCAGGGTGGGTGAGGAACAGACGCATCATCCCCTTCTGCTGCCTCTGCTCAGGGGATGGATAAGCTGGGGACTGTGAGACTGCGAGGGGAAGAGCAACCTCCTGAACTGGCGCAGCAGAAATCCCCGGGGCGCACTGAATCTGTCTTTTGGATCATTAGGGTAGAGTGTTACAGATTTTTTTTTCTATAATGCAGATTTTGAGATAAATACCAGTTGCAGTGAAGTGTGTTCTATGAAACAGTCCGTTAGAAAAGGGTCAAACTGCTGATGTGCCAACTACCATTATAAACCACCGCTGGCGAGTGTCCGCGCAGCCGTGCGGAACACGGCTCACACAAACCGGTTCAATTACGATAAAACAGCCAGATATACAGCGGGCTGGGTTTAACGGCTGCAAAACTGCCTGGCAGTGAATAGGGTTTACAGCCTTTGACTGATGATGAACCGGCTGCGTAACCTTTAATTAGCCAGCGACAAGGCAGAATTATAAGAACTGTTTTAGTAGCGCAAAGTAAATACTTGCTCTCCTGCTTCCCCCATCCCTGAGATTTATTGCGCACTTGGATGTGTCCACATCTGAGAGCCAGGGAGGCAGGCGCTGGGGGGGAGAGGAAGAGGCTTTTGCAACCTGACCCCTCAGGAGACAGAGCTGCAGCTAAGCCTTTTATGCTGACACATTTTTCTGAAATATTTATGCCGGCTCATCCGCTGTTGTTTACCTCATGGTCTCCTCTCTTTGCTCGCCCCAAGCTGTGTTACCAGACAGCCTCCACTATTTAGGAAGCACAGGAAAAAAGCTAGGAGTCTGAAATTAGAGAAGAAGGTTTCTGGCGTGCATCGAAGCACCCACTAAGAGAGCTGTGGACAATTAGTTGGGCAGGCAGAAAGGGCCGGGAGTGGAGGCTGGCGGGTGCCCCAGCAGTGTCATGCAAGCATGTAACGGGCAGAGCTCCTCTCGCCTCGGCAGGCCTGACCGCTGTCGGTTTTAGGTGGGAACTGCTTTTCAGGACCAGTTATCAGCCACTGAGCGGTCTGGTTGGTTGGTTGACACAGTCCATGCTGGATGCTTGCAGGAGGGGCAGCCGCAGCCTCGGCAGGGACAAAGGGAAAAGCCTGAGAGCAAGAGGCAGAAGCTAGGTTAGCGCTGAAAGGCGCGAGTGGAAGCAGTGCTCTTACAGACATCTTTCTTACAGGCTTCTGCGTATTCACTTTTGGGTGGCTCGGAAGCAGATGACACTCCTCTGCATCATTTTCAGTGAGGAGGGAGCCCTCATGCCCTCCCCTCTGGCATGTCTAATTACTGTAGAAGGGGAGTCCTGAGACAGTCAATATGGAAAAAAGCCTGTTGGGTCCTGATATTAGTCAGGCTCCTGGTGGAAGGGTGCAGACGCCCAGCGGTCATAGCTTTGGCTGACAACAGCAGATTTGTCCTTTTCAACAATTTTGCAAGATGAGGTTCTTTTGCTGTGGGATTTTTTGTTTCCTTTGGTCAGTTGTTGTGGGTTTTTTTTACTGTGTATAGATCCGGGCTGCCTGAAGGTAACCATGGTTTTGCCAGTGATTTTAGTGTAATAGGAATTTGATCTTGAAATATGCTGAGTTCACAGGCCATATAAACTATAATATTTTGTACATCGGCTCTAAATCTGGACAGCCAGAGGGCTGAAGGTACATTTACCCACTGCAAAAGATCTGCTAAAAAGCATGAAATAGATCTTGATTTATAGGAGAGCCACCATTGCTGACTGTGTGTCGTGCCTTAGATGGGAAATGGAAGGAGAATCGTGATCAAATGCGCTTTATTGTCTTTATCCCTTCCTTGACTAACAGGCAAACTCCTGAAAATGTGCACAGTAGCCATTTTATGAAATATGGAAGCAAGCACTAAATTACAATCCTCAAATCACCAGTTCAGAGCCCTCAAATATTTTTTTTTTTCATTTCTTCCACTATAATTTCCAGGCTGGAGCTCTAGCCATTAATAGCAGCTACATCATTACGCTGCCGTGACACTTCAGCAGCACCCTCATCCATTTCAGTCATTGATCCACTAATGTGCGCCGGATGAAAAAGGAAAAGGTCCAGCTCATTCATCCTCCCCCTCCTTTCTCCTCCTCTCACCGGGTGGCAAGCACTCACCCTTTGCTTTAAATCCCTATCCGATTTCAGATGCGCAGTGTTAATTGTCTCAGTACAAGGACTGACCCCAGACAGTGAAACTAAAATTAAAGTAACAGGGCCATAGAAGTGGGTGAAATGCTACAGAAAGGAATGGATCTGCAGCTGCTTCCCTTGGCCCATGGTGCTGACAGCACTTCAAATGAAAAGTTGGAGCTGGAGCCGTAAAGCACACTTGTTGGCACTGGATTCTTGCTGGAATATGAAGCCGAACCAGGAAGAGTAGGAGAAAGGTTAAAGAAATTAGGCAATAAGTAGATCAAAGGTACAGCAACACGCTGCTGCAGAAATGGTACCTTAAGTAGCATCAACTGCACAAGTAATTCTGTAATTCCAGTTGCATATGGAGCAAAAAAATATCCTTCCTATGGACATCCATGGTTAATCCATATTGCGTCTCTGTGTTTAGGTGATTTTCTGACTTACAAAGATTCTGAGCTGGAAGATACATTGCTTATGCTTGTAGCTTGTTTGGGTTTTCTAATCCAGCAGCCTGATTTTTTTTTTTTTACTCTATCCAACTAACCTATAGGCACATTCTTGCTTTCCCTTTTCACTCTTAGCTCAGTACATCTGTTCTTTCATTCTGCTTTTCCTTATCTTTATATTGCTCATTTTGGGGATCAAAGGATAAAGGAAATAAAAATCCTGTTAGTTTTCAAAGGTCCACGCAGCAGTAGATAATTGGTTTCCAATCAAGCCCAGACTGCCTTTGATCTCCAAAGCCTTCACAAAGAACATTTTGCTAAGACACAAGCATATGCGCTCGGTAGCACTACCAGGAGATCTCATTTTGAGAGTCTGCAATTACCTGTGCAGTGGCACTCATAAAGATGAGAGGCACTGATAACAATGCTGTGCTTTTACACCATCTTCCATGAAACTGGCATTAATGAGACGTGACTACCCCCTTCCGAAGAGATACTTTCCATAATATTTCTCTCCTGCTGTAGTAACAGAGGTGATGGGGTGTGCGGCAGGATCAGGGACAGAAACCAGATTCCTCCAGCTCCCTAGCCCATGGTTCAACCCCCCCCCACACACCCTTCCTTGCTGGAGATGGTTGCCCTTCCCTGTTCTTCTTCAGGAAGCCCAACAGACATTTGCTGCCCCTTCCCACCCCGGTTCATGTTTCCACCTCAGTGCAGCAGTTTGCAGCCTTTGACTGTGCTGGTTGAACTTTTTGGGCTGTGTTGCAATGATCAGTGAAATGTTCTTGTTTATATATATCTTTCAACAAAAAACAAAACATCATGCCCCACAGCTAAGGATAGGAAATTTTTTAAACCAGCTTTGCTGCCAGAAGAACCCTGATGTGGAACTATACCCTTGTTCGTCTTTGCAAGCAGTTAATCTGTTCTGTCATTTGGAACCTTAATGCCCTTCACTTTACCTTCCCTTATTCACTGAACATCCTTCTCTTCTCTCTCCACCCATGCTTAAACCCACCAAAACATACAAAAAAGCAATGTGTGGTCATGCTAGAAAAACATGAGATACACAGGGTGAAAAGACTGATCTTGGTTTTGTAGGAGTTTTTTCTTTTTCTCTTTCCTTTTTCCTTTTTCTTTTTCTTTTTCTCTTTCTTTTTATTTTTTTTCTTTTTCTCTTTCTCTTTCTTTTTCTTTTTTCCTTTCTTTTTCTTTCTTCCCTTATATTTTTATCTTCATGCAAGGACTGGCCACAAACAACAGATTTTTTTCCCGTATCAAGACAGAATTATTTTGTGCAATCTGGACAGGCAGAGCCCATGAGACACACAGGTAGATACTTACATATGCGCACCAAAATCTGTAACTGACTCTGCCTCTTTAAATAAACAGTATACATTCATTTAGCTTAAAATAGGACTCCTGTCAAGCTCCTACCCTAGAGCAACTACCAATTGCACTGTCAAAATCACTCTCTGTGGTTCTGAATAGGTTTCTTAATGAAAGAGCAACATTAGCTCTTTAGAACATTTTGTCCCTGAAGGATGCAGCAGCAGCAGCCGCTGAATGATTTCTGGCTCAGAGACGCTTATAAATGGTGGGAAACATAATGGTTTAAAACAGGAGCTCCCTGGAAACGCTTCCCAGCAGTGATTCAGGGAACCAAGAGACAAATGGATACTAAGAATGGGACCCACCGATGAGCGCTTTGTTTCCCACGTGCATGCTGACCCCCTTAAGAATAATTATGATGTGGGTATGTTGTCACTGAAACAATGTAATAACCGGGGAATGACATAATTTGGGACCCAATCCAAAGAAAAATATGTTCTGGTAAATGAAATTTTAATGTCCACTGGTTGCTGAATTAAATAATGATGAGCATCTGAATGAAATTCTGTGTTTCTATTTTTGCAGTCCGGTCATATCGACTGTCATAGTGGTCATTTTTTATTCTGGTTAAACCTGGAGGCAGTAGCAGAGTAGAATTTGACTTGAGTAGAGATGTCTAGATTCAAACCAAAGAAAAAGTGCTTTGGTTATAAAATGCTTGGTTGGAGGCAGGGCTCAGGTGTTCTCTTGTGTGTTTAATAGGGATGATGTGGCTGCACTTGGCTAAAGTCTCCAAACTGGGGCTTCAGCACCATTTAAATGTTGAAGAATGGTATTTACCAACAGCCTGATGCATATCCCCAGTCTCGGTTCCAGGCAGATTTCAGATCAAATGTCACTGTTCTCATGCAGGAAAAGCCCACAAGCAGCTTTTCCACAGCATGGACAGTATCAGGGTCAAGAACAACAATAAAACAGATGACATTTTTCATCAGAAGATAGAAGTATCTGTCCCTGCTTTGTCAGAATCTTCTTCCTGGCAGCAGGAGAATGAACTTTTCCTGGTGGGTTTGATCCCGTTAGTTGCTTTTTTTTTGTAGTTCTAAAATGTATTTGTTATTGTTATGACCCAAAATTTGCTTATAGGCAAAGAGGAAACACACCTTATATATGAAGCTACGAATTTATTAAAAGTATACTTGAAATCCTTGCAGTCTGTTCCGAGTGCCACTCTCAGCCCAGATCTAATTATTACAGAAAGAAGCAGTTTTGTCTAGACCCAAAAAATTCGATGCTAGTAGTAAGGCAGTTAAAATTGCTCTTCCTGTGTTCCCTGTTTCCTGAGGTTGTGGTCCCTCCCCCTGCTCCCTGGGGCTTTGGGGTCAGTGCTGTCATTCTGCAGGTGGTGGTGGGGCTGCTGCAGCAGGTCACCAGCATCTGGAGTCTTCACCAGGACTACGGTGCTCACGTGTGGATAGTTCTGTCTTCCTCACGCTAAGATCCACTCGGGTTCATCTGAACATGTTTGCTAGCCTGTTCTACACCTTTCCTCTTTCTTCATTGCTCTGCAGCTCTGCATCGCATCTGACTTTGCTACGCACAGCACCTTTTAAGCACGCCAGACACGATTTCTTTGTTGTCTTTGTTGTCCCTAAACCCAGTTTTGTCCAGGTCTGGTTTCTTGAAGGGACAGTGAGTGGATTCATCACTGTGGGGGCTCCAGCGCGAAGCCTGTGCCCCATCTCTTTCCCCCCCCGCCGACATTCCTCTGCCCTAGTGCTCTCAAGGCCTCGGCCGTCGTGCCAGCCCCGTGTTTCTCTACGCTGTGCCATGTCGTCAGAGCGCAGAGCTACAGCAGTACCCTTGCAATGATAAGCAAAGGAAAAGAAATCAGCCATAGCCACCTGGGCAGAAGAAAAATTGCTGTTACAGCTAAATCAAATCGAACCAAAGCTGCAGGCAGGTCAATATCAGCTCAGACAAAGCAAGCCTGACGCGCCTCAGCCCTGAGGCCTTGCAAACTCAGCACAAAATCCACGGCCACGTACTAGCAATGGTAATACGATACAACAGGACTGCAAGGCTGAATTATTACTATACTATTCTTAAGTTTCTCATTAGTTTCCCATCCAACTCAGACACTGCTAACACCCAGCTTCATCACCCAACGCAGGGAGCTGCAGGCACGGGGATCAGCCCCGCATCAGGAGTTTGCCGTTCGCCTGCCTGAATGAAAAACAGCTCCTTGAATACTGCATGCGGGACTGGTGCCTCCTTGGCTGTGTTTGTAAAGTTTCATGGAGCCTCTGGAATAAATGGTACTCAATTAATGTAAAGCCATAAATAAGTTAATCAGGTGGGATCTTCAGCTGCTGAAATAGTGGAGTTAGTTACACAATTATACTGACCTTGGCTCATAGTGGTGGAGCTTTTCTTTATCGAATTTCAGTTTCAACCTGGAGATCATCTTTGTCTAGCATCTGGGTCAGCTTGTTCTTGAAGTCCAGACTTTTCCACTGCAGGAACAAACCACAGGGCCAATGTTAGAGCAATTTCTTAGGGGCTTTGGATAATTGTTCATATAGCTGATGAGCGTGAAAAGTTTCTGTACAAAACTATGTCAAGACAAAGCAGTCAAGCCCCGTTTTGCCACACAGTTTAATACCTGAGGAGCTGAAAAGATGAATTGCACCTGTATAGCTTGTACTTTAAAAAGTTAAATGAAGTCTATATATGTAATTCCTCTGTGACAGCTTCCTCTATTAATACACTGAGTCGTCCAGTTGTCACATGGAGAAAAAACCATATTTGTCACCCAAAACACAAACCCAACAAAATTGCTCAGATTAGTCAGCATCACTTCAGTGTGTGGATAGTAAGAAAACTGCTTCAAAATAACTAAACAATTAGCAGAACAAGACACAGTGGTCAGGGGTAAAAAGTAACATGTTCCTTGAAAAGGCACCAACTGCTGCATATGCCGGCCAGAGTTCTTAGCATCGCATCACTTACAGTTCCCCCACCTTTGCTTCTTTATGAAATAAAATGAAATAAACAAATAATGGTTTACAGGATAAGTATATATACCATAATCTCAAACTGTTCATCATAACGTACTTCCACTTTCTACCCCAGAAGTAAAAAGTAGAAACTTTTCGTGTTGCAGCTCTCCCCTCTTAGACAAAACCAGCCAGAACGCTTGTTGTCAGCATTGCACGCGAGAGATGTAAACTGGAGAGTGGTTTTGAAGCTGTGGTGCTGTCCCACTGGTTGAACAGATCACTTTTACTCGTATCAAGGCATTTATTTTTCATTATTCTGTTTGGTTGATATTTAGAAACAAAAAGGCAACCTTATTTCAGAAATTTGGCAATTAGAATCATGTTAGTAGATCAAATTGATATTTGGAATTAATTATAAAAGGGGAAAAAAGGGTTTGTGCTCACTCTTGGTCTTTCAGAACATAAAGAAAGGTCTGATAAATCCAGTTTCCTACAGATTTTCCATCTTGAAAAAAATCAAGGTTTATTGTGATTTTTTGGTTGATATTAAACCAACTCCTTGTTTAATGATCCAATCTGAGATCATGGCTCCAGAGAAGCAGACACTTAACATATATAGCATGAAACTGCTCGCACAATTTTGATGCATGATTTACCCAGTATTACTATTACTTTTCCTAAATTTCAGCAAAAAATCAGGGAACCGCAGAATTCTAAGCTGCTAATGTAAGGTCTTATTTACCAACAGTAACGCTGTCTCCTGGCACATGGCTATGAGAGGGCAATACTTTGGTGATCACTGGCTTGAATGCGCATCTTACACGATCCTGGCAAGTTCTTGCCTATTTAATCAAGTCCAAGAGCTTTGGGAGACTGAATTTTGATCCCAGATTCTTCAGGCTTCAGTTCCTTAGGAATTTGTGTTTGATTATTGGAACAAAGAAGCACCATCAAAACAATAAAATTTTGAGCAATATCAGATACATGAAGTATATATTTCACATATATAGGAAATAGGATTCTCCTGTCCTTGGCTTGTGCTTTACCTCTGTTGTAAGGCTGTGAGATCCCCTCTGAGGGTTACAAACTGCTGCCCTTTCCTCGGTCCGAGACACCGGTTGTCCCACATCTGCCTGGGCAGCCGTGGTTCCTTGGTCCCTGCGCCGAGCTGGTATCAAGTACAGCTGCTGGCGAGCTCAGAACTGCTGCCAGGTCACTAACTGTGCAGACACGTTCTTTGAATCCATAGAAGGTGTCTCCTTAAATGTTTGTCTTTTAAAGGCAGTTTTCTTTGGGCATCATAGGAAACTCGTGAACCCATTTTTTTCTTTTCTTCTGTGCCCTGGTTGCCAAGAAGGCCAATGGGATCCTGGGGTGCATTAAGAGGAGTGTGGCCAGCAGGTCGAGGGAGGTTCTCCTTCCCCTCTACTCTGCACTAGTGAGGCCCCATCTGGAGTACTGTGTCCAGTTCTGGGCTCCCCACTTCAAGAAAGATGAGGAGCTACTGGAGAGAGTCCAGCGGAGGGCTACGAGGATGGTGAGGGGACTGGAGCATCTCTCCTATGAGGAAAGGCTGAGGGAGCTGGGCTTCTTCAGCCTGGAGAAGAGAAGGCTGAGAGGGGACCTAATAAATCCTTACAAATATCTGAAGGGTGGGTGTCAGGAGGATGGGGCCAGACTCTTTTCAGTGGTGCCCAGCAACAGGACAAGGGGCAACGGGCACAAACTGAAGCACAGGAAGTTCCGTCTGAAGATGAGGAAGAACTTCTTGCCTCTGAGGGTGACAGAGCACTGGAACAGGCTGCCCAGGAAGGTTGTGGAGTCTCCTTCTGTGGAGATATTCAAGACCCGCCTGGATGTGGTCCTGTGCAGTCTGCTGTAGAAGACCCTGCTTCGGCAGGGGGGTTGGACCAGTTGGACCCACAGAGGTCCCTTCCAACCCCTACCATTCTGTGATTCTGTGATTCTTCTCTGATAATTTTCATCCCTGTTTTCCTTCTGAAAAACTTAAAATATTATCATAAATGTCAAAATGAGATTTCAAAGCAGGGAGTGAAGGCTTTGCATCATTTCTACTGACGGCAAAATTCCCATTGATTCCAATGCGTTCGGGTTTTCCTCCCGACCCCACATTCGCTGTGTAGACAGGAACTCCCTTGCGGGTCCTGCAGCTGGCCCTGGGTGGGCAGAAGCAGCCCTGCTTGTGTCTGCTGGTCCTGAACGCTCCCTGCCTGCTGAGCTGCACAGGCTGCTGATGGCAGAATCCCCAGGGTGAAGGACGCGATGGAAAACATTTTCAGGGATTTGGAGGGATGAAATTAAGAAGGCAGGAGAACGTGAGTCTCAAAAGGCAGGGTAAACAACACAAAGATTCCTTTCCTTTGCAGGAAGCTGAGAGGAAAATTGTCTGGAAATAAGCAGCGTGTTGATGGACACCCTGCTAACAGTAAAAACAGGAGTCTTCAAAAACCTTATGAAATAAAAATTCATGACCTAAATGAAGAAATAGGAACTCGACAGGTGCTTCCTGTGGATGCGGAGATGAGGGGAGTAGAAGTGGGTTTCTCAAGTAAAGGATAATGACGATTCAGAGCACAGGTAATTTGTTTCTTCTCTCCAAGGCAGCTCAGCATGGGGGGGGATCCTGGCCCCGCTAATCAAGCTGCACCGCCCGCTGCCTCTAATGGGCGTCGCTTCTGCAAAGGGGTTATTGTGTAAGGGAGCCGCATTTTGGAAGGCTGAAAATTGCTTTTCTCAGATTGCAGCAACTTTCCTCATTTACAGGAGACGCTCGAGTGGCTCAGTCCATCTCACTGCTTTCTAGCAGAACAAATAGAAGTTATTCAGGAGCCGTTAATTAGCTGGGAGTCCGAGGATGTAAATGCATGTTTACTTCATCTCCTCAGCGACACAGGCTGGCTTCCTCTTGTAACATTCAGTGTTTTGTCCAGTCTGGTTTTAAAAGTGTGAAGTTGCAGGCTCCTTCCACTTCTCCTTGTCTAGCAGCGTTTGTGGTCAGGAAGTTTTCACTCACAATGAATATCAGTTTTCCACAATGACATTACTTCTTTCTTAATTGCATTCTGATAAATTAGGCTCCGTAATTCCTTCAGTCTTGGTGCTTAAGGCTTTCAAACCTTTTTACCGGGAAGTGATGTTCCTCTATCCCTAAGCCATAATTTAACTATGCTAAACTTCGTTACCTCCGTTGCCCTCCTCTCTTAAATCAGTTTAACATCTTTGGCTGTTTTCTGCAGAACCTCCTGTAGCCTTCTTTAATGTTATTACTCAGCACAACAACTTACGTTTTCGGCTGCTTCATCTCTCCAAACAGGAAACGGGATACTGTACACCCTGAAACATATTAACGCCGTTGTCTTGTTCCCCAGTGCAAATTTCTACAGCAGGTTTATACTTACCCCCTCGGGCTCCCTGCGGAGGACACCCTCCCTCTTTCCAACAGCTGTTGTTTCAGAGAACTGTTCACTTTAGCATAGAATGAGGTTCACCTGTTTTGAAAACGAAGGTGATTAAGAATACGCTTTTCTTCATGTTCCTACAGCCTAGCACTCTAATGGGATCCTTCCTTTCATGTGTTTCCAGATTTTTCAGTACGTAAAATGTTTTGCCAGAGGGAGGGGACACCATACAAACCCCTGCTGAATAATGCTGCTGTAGAGCAGAAAGGCAAACCCAGCAAGATGTATCATCTACTTCATCAAAGTTACAAGACAGTGACAAAGTTGTCCGTTCCACAGTGCTAAAATAGCAGATTTTATACCACCAGCAGCATTTATGGTAATAACCAGCAGGGATTTAATGAAACATAGTTCAGAACATATATATAACATCCTAGCAAGGGCAATTTAAATACCCTGCTGAGATACCGTGATGCGTCTTTTTATCCTCATGGATCTGACTCTGAAGGCATTGCCAGCAACCGGTGTAAACTTGTAAAATTCAACTTTTCACACTTTCTTTCTTTTTTGGCATTCCCAAGAAGCTTATGACACCTGAGAACTTTAATCCACCATATGCTTCACTTGATTCCTAAATTGCTCTTCAGTTCTCTTTCTCATCCTTCAAAGGGAACCTCGTCTGATAAAGGATGCACCGGGAACATATGGGTTTAGGCCGAAAGGGCTCATACAAGTTGTGACAGATGCACTTCTCTGAGCATTAAGCCACTTTAATCCAATTGGATCACATATCAAACTAACAAAATACTTTAAACTTTGACAGCACCGGTTCTGTTAATATTTAAAGGTTAACAAATTCAGACGATTCTGCGCTACTTGTGTCTACTTCGAGAGCTTTGACTGAGAATCTGTAAAATGAGTTAATGAATATGAAGTAGAGACCACACACTGCTAACACCATTTTTTTTTCCAATAGGATGTAAAGCCCCAAAATCTTGCATCAGAATGCAAGTGCCATAAGATTATCATGCTTCAATAATCCAGTCATTTCAAGGATATCAAAGTAAGAGAAAAATACAAGAAGATATCAAATGTGCAATTTTGATACAACTTCCTCACTGCTTGAGGAAGCAAAGTGTCCCTGAAGCTCTAAATGCCTCATGAATGCACAGCAAATAAATGATCTGGGGTGGGAGATGACAATCTCCGAGACCCAGGAGGATGGGGGAAAGATGCTGAGAGCTGTAAAAAAAGCTGTCAAGTGTATCATCTTGCTGCAGCGCTCTTGTTAAAGATGCAAGAGCACTTGCAGCTGTTAAATAGTGAGGAGAAACAGCTTAACATCCAAGTGTAGCTCTCAGAGGGGATCTTACAGAGCAATGAGGTTTTTAAAAAGCTCATGAAAACCTGAAGGACACCAAAACTAGATGAGATACTAAGAAAAAATTCCCAACAAATACAATTTTAAAATGTATAAAACCATACATAAAAAACTATGTATAACGGCGTTCCTCAAAGGCCCTGTAGTGAGAAATGATGCTTACTCATGCACGTGACATTTGTAGCCAGTTCAATAAACTAATGTTGTGACTGACGCGCGCCACACTGCAATGCAACAGAAAACCAAGGTCTTGACCAGCTGCAGTCTTGAAAGGTATTAGGGCCCTCAGGAAGAGCAGACGTTCGTCTGTGTTTAGGATGACTCCATCCTGGCCGTTTCCCTTGGGTAAGAGTCTCCTGACTCACTCCCAGCCCTGCGCGGTACAGTACAGTACAGGAAATAGGTTGATTCCAGAAGATGCTCCAGTGACAGGCTCAAAATAAATGAAAGGACTTCATGATCAAAGGCATGATGTAAAATGTTAAAAGTTTCTGTCTTAAGGTCATGCATACAAAACCTATTATGGATTCTGTAATAACAGAAGCAGTCGCTTCATTGAAATTAATTTATTTTGAGAATATCCCTTTTAATCCTCCATGCATTTTTTAGCACAAAAAGTTGGAATTTATCACAACCTCCTTCATAAAACTTAATATTGCATGTCTGGTGATGTGGCTGTTTCACCAGTTCCTTATTGGAAATCCCCATCTGTGAAACCTTGGCAACACTGTCAGTAAGTAACCTACACAAAGTTTAATAGAAAAATTTTACTGAATATCCTCTGTTTAATGTAAACAAGGCAGGAGGCAAAACAAGAAGTATATATTTTATATAGTTACACTATTTTACAGGGCACAGAAAGTATTGAGGATCACGGTTTGAAAACCCTGTATCATACGCAATATCAGACATGGATTTTCCATGTAGCCCCAAGTCTGCTACATAATCCTTTGATTTTACCTAGCACTTGGGTTTAGTATTTCTTTCAGCAAGACAAATAGCACTAATAAAATGTCATCTGTGAAACTGCGCAGCAGGTTACGGTAGAAATTACCATGCATTTACAAAGCCATTCCATGATTACTTGTGCCCTGTAAAATCAAGTGCGACAACCTTTACACTAATCATAGTGTAAGCAAGCTCGGGATTCTGGTCCTTATATATATATATATGTATATATATACATAGGTGATGTACAACCAGACTCAAGCTGTGTATCAAATCACAGCTTTTATATTGCACAGACAAATACATAGTAAGAACATTACACAGACAGGATCTGAATACGAGGAATATTACAATGAAACGAGAAACTAAGGATAAACTTGTTCTACCAGAGCTAGCACATGGCTTATTACAAATTTTTCTATATCAGAGTCTAAATCAAATACATACTATAAATGGAAAAAAAGTTTAAAAAAGTGTCTGTTTACACACATGTGCATCAGGGTTAAAATGTGGTTTGGATCTGCTTTTTGAAATTAAAAATTATCCTAGTATTACCTCTCAAGTATCTCAATCTCATGCTAGCGGCCGTATTTTCTAAGGTGGTAAGCACCTGCATTTCCCACCGACACCTGGAGGATCTGCATATGCTGTGAACTTCAGGCCATAGATTTTCTCAGGTGTCCATCTCTGGGTAATAAATAACCACATACAAACACACGCACACAGAAACAAAATGGGCACTTCAATGACATGCATAGATTGGAAAGGTGAAAACATGGACCTGAACTAACTTCTAACTTTTTTTTTTTAAAAAGTGCATGAAAAATATCACCACAAAAAATAATCAAACAAGTTCCATCTCTGAAAGAAGGTTAAATCACTTTTACAAAAATAAAGGTCATTGTCACCATGTATGGTAATCAAGGGTCTGTAGGCAGCACTCGCAAAAAGCAGTTTAGGCTAAAGCAACTTCAAAGATTGTTTCCCTTCTGTCACGATGGATCCCTGTCTTATAAACTTACCAACTAAATAACATTTCATTTGCAAGAACATCACCAATGTTGCTGAAGACTGAACAATTATATCCTGAATTTAAGAGTGCTTAGAGTTATATCCACTTACTTTTCTCATGGACAAACGTGAAGGAATTGTGTCTGCAGCTCGGTAGACTGTTTTGCATTAAAATGCTGTGGAGGTTGCAGCAGTCCTTCCAGCAGCTGACTGCTGATACAATTCCTTACAGTGTAATGAGCTCAGGTATCAGGGAAAACAACAACAACAACAACAAAAGAGGTGATGTTCATGCTTTCATTTGAGATCAGGCATCTCTTGAATGGCTTTATAAATGCTTATAGTACTTCGAATGCTCTTGCAAGCTTTGTTTAACATTTCTCTCACTTTCATTTATAGTAGTATTACCACTTCCAGTTTCCACTGAAATTGGGACATTAGAAGTATTCTGGAGTATACAGGTAAAAAAAATAAATAATGAAAATACAAAATTTGAAGGAAAAGTAATTAAGCTCAAGCAAAACTAACAAAGACCCAAATTCAGTAAAGCATCAGCATTTGTGCTAAACAGTTTAACATTGTTCATGTAAGAGATTGTGATTTAGGAATAAAATTATTGAAATTAGGCTTATGTTTAACTGCTTTGCTGAATCGGGACCTTATTTATAATAAATGTATGTATTAAACATCACTCTGCATAGACATTTACATTTTCTACACTATGCATCAGGTACGTTACATTAATGAAGCTTCTAACATGGACTGACTGCAATACCTATCACTAAAAGTTATTTGCTACTTTCAAGGTATGTTTCTAAAGAACAAAAATGAAAGCAGTATTGTTTCATTAAACTTTATCCTGCTACTCTACTTCGACCTGAAAAAACTCTGGGGCTAAATTCAGAAAAAAAGCAGAGGTGAGGAAGTAAAACTTGCTTTTGTCTGCCAGATAAATGCAATGCTCTCTGCAAAAGCCTCCCAGCACAGGCAGCCACTGAAAACAGGTTTTATCTGCCAAAATGTTTCCCCAGTTCCAGAACTGCTCTCTCCAGCTGAACCTGTACTGGAAGCTTTTACAGCAGGGCACTCTTCACTGTTGTGACAAGAATAATTTAGCCCATTAACTGTGACACTGTTCTAATTAACCTGCTGACTTAAAAGGCCTTTCAACATCCAGGTTCTATAAATATTAAAAACCACGATCTCAAAGGCATGGATTCAGAGTAGAATCTGAATACAGTCACGTAAACCCAGAAGAATTCTAGTGACCGAGTAAGTTAGTCCATCTTTGCGTATGAGCGATCACATCTGAAGCGGGAGTTAGCTGTGTGAATAGGATAGTAGGAAAGACAAAGAAAGAAATGCAATGTAAACACAAGGAGCTAAACTCTCCCTTGCCTGCCTGTGTTACCACGTCCGCAGGAGGGGACAGAGGTACCAGGCAGCTGTGCGGAGAGCAGGACAGGTCTCTCGGCTATCCAAGCCACCCGGCGTGACCTGAAGGTTGCGGTACGGCCGCCCAGCCCTGCCAGTGCACACGGGGCAGGGAGCAGCAACAACTGCGGCAAGAGCAGGCTGCCCTCACACTGCAGGAACAGGAGCAAAGCACGCTGCAGTCCGAAGGGCCCTCCGCTTGCAAGGCACACTCCTGCACTAGCTGATAGTATTGGTATTGAAAAAGATTCACCGAGAGACACTTCTGCTTCCCAGCACGATGAAAACCAGGCGTCAGTTTTGGTCCTATATATGGTATCAACGCTTTAACTGAATTGGCATCAGTCAGTCTTTTGCTGGGCACTACTGCTATGGTTAGACAAGCAATAAAAACATTTCTAAAAATCACAGAATATTTATGCTGCCAATTTTCAAGGCACAAAAGATTCTTGAACCAATTCAGGCTAAATACCAGCTTAAAAGAAATTAAAAATACTGCTTCAGCAACAGCTACTAATGACCTATAATTAACTTCCCTGTAAAGGTGACCGGAGTCAAGGAACTAGAGTTCACATGCAAAAACCTAAAGCACATCTAGTTACACAGATGACCTGAAGAGCAATCACTTGGAATGACAGAGACAAACATGCTAGCAACATGTACACTTCAGATATATTTGTTATGGATGTGATGCTGAATCAGGACTCATTCCATTAGTATTGATTTTATACTGATATATCCCTTGGAGTAATCCACTGGGGAATCAGGCTCCGAGCTGTCTTTAAGATTCACCAAAACAAAAATGATCCTGATTAATATATCCCGCTGTATATGGATTGGTGGATTTTTTGAACCTATTCATTTTTAACAACAGACACTGCAACCATAGTTGTGATTTCCTTTCATATATCCAACTGAAAAGAAAAAGAATTAAGACATAAAAATGTTATAAAATTAATTTGCTTTTTAAAAGTAATATGGTCACAAAAAGCGAATTGGTGCATGTGAGCCCCAGAACCATACAAAAGACCCAACTCCCTAAGCACTGTCATTATAACAGAATAACCAAGGTCTGATGTCTGTGGTTCTTCATGCAGCTTTTGTAGCTCTTCACAGAGTGGCTAGAAATGCTATGTATTGGTTTCTCCCACAATGCCTTCGGTCATATCCTAGGTCCATCTGAACCCCTCTCTCTGTCAATGTCAACATCTGGTGAAAGTAACTTGTCTTCCAGTTCTGCCAAATGTCAGCTGACGCTTTCCCAGGAGACACCACCTCTTCTTATATGGGTGTTGCCAACAGTCTTTCCGACTGGAACAGGCTAGGTGGTCTGACAGCCTGGCTGCTCGTCACGGCTGCTTACGGTGTCGATGAGGCATGATACTTCACAAACGCAATTGCTGCCAGCTCTTTGCAGAATTCTTCCAGCACAATCACGCCCTCTAGTAACGTCATGTGGTCAATGCTGAGAAAGAGAGAAAAAAACCAGCAGAGAATCAGGACTGGCACACACACAAACCAGCCGTGGGTCCTGGAGAATATGCGATGTATTTACTCACATGGGCCCTTCCGGCTCCAAGCCCAGCAGGCGCTTTCTGACCAGCAAAAGCTTGGGAGTGAAATCTGGGATGCGCTGGATTCTAACCATGAGGTCCCCAACAACCTGTAAAGCACAATGCCATCAATACACAAAGTTAACACCGCTGCGGAGTGGCAGCGAGGTTAAATGACAGCCTTCGGTGCCCAGGACGCAGACCCACTTCAGCATCCTCACAGGCTCACAAAACAACATGCAGAGGACCTTCTCTGCCCCAAAAAAGGGCACAGAAAGTAAAGAGACAGAAAAGGACATGAACTCTTGAGCCTTACCTGCTGTTGCCAAAAATGGCATTATTTAATTATGTCAATGATTAATTTGTCTCAGTAAATGTTGACACAGGCAATTGACCAGTAAATTCCTGGGTTGAGGGAAAGCAGAAGGGGAGAGAGTGAAGCTCATATTTTGAAACAGGGAGGGCTGCTGGGAAAAAGGGAGCTAAGCCCTCCGTTCGTGTTGGGCAAGCACCATTAACAGGCTCCTGACCAACTTAATAACAGCTGGTGCGTGGGGTAGGCATGGGATCTCTGATGGAGAAGACTGTGGTGTGGGAGGCACCCAGCCAGCACTTCCAGGATGCAGGTCTGGCAGGAGGAGATGGAATCAGAGAGGGAAGGGAAGGGGACTTTGGATAAATGAAGGACTTCGTTGTCAAGAACAGCCATCATCAGAAGAAAAAGAGGATGAGCAGAGATATATATCCAGGCACAGGGTATTCAGGAGTGTCCTTTGCTTGTGTGTGAATCAAAGCCATGTCTTGCCCATCCCGGTGCAAACCTGTACTTGGCCTGTCCTTACAGCACTACCTGGCATTGCCTGCAAGCGACAACAGTGTGAGGTAGTCCAGTTTAAAGCAACATCAGTGCCAGCCAGGGATATTTTGTATCTACACGATGAAACTAAGCAAACAAACAATTTTCAAGACATGCAGAATGAAAAGAAATGCTGAGAAATATATTTTCCAATGTTTTTGGTAGAAAATCCATAATTCTGATTTTCAAATCAAGAGCATAAGTATCTCTTTTCAGTCAGAAGCCATTTGCCAGCTTCAACTAGCCAGTAACTACTACCACTAACTACCAAGTTACTAAATATATCACTGCTGTATAGCCATACATAAATATTAACTGTGTGTTTACTCACCCTGACAATAACAGAGAAGAGAGACCTGCAGCCAGAAGCAAGGTTTACGTAAGGATCCAAAAGGTATTCATGTATGTGAGGATGGGGAAACAACGACAGTTTGGACAACACTGACGTAACTTGTAAATTTACATCATAGGGCTGCAAAAAAAGCAAAACACAGTGTCTAGTTATTTTCATGCTGGCTTCTTTTCATCCAGCCAGTGTTTGTTTAACTACAAGAACTTCATATACATTATGGATATATAAAGATAAAAAGTCAGATTAGAAGCCAGGCCCAAACCCTGTGCTTTCCACAACAGGAGTGATGCAAATATGACAGTTAGATGTTATTGTCAGTATAACTGCTACAGCCACTTGAAGCTTTTGCATACTTGTTTACTGTAGGATAAGTCCTCTTCCTGCAAAACGTTTCTTCAGTTCAGTAGCTAAACAAATAGCACAGATTCAGCCTAGATTAAACATCTGCTTGCTTTTGGAGAACTGTAAAGCGTATGAGCTCAGGAAATTGAGAGACACAAATCCATGTTTATGGCTTAACATGGTATTTCTCTTCTGCTTTCTTTTTGCTTGGACAGAACCCTTGCAGAAGGCCTGGTCATCTTGAGACAGTTCTAGCCTGGGAAAGCAGCATGAAATTCTCAGCTGTTTCTCTACCTCCTTTCCCCAAATTGACTAAACAGGAGAGGGAAAACTGTCAGACGCTGGAAGACGCTAATCAGTCATAAGGAAAAAAAATAGTACCTAACTTTCTAGGAAAAAAATTGTGTCTACCTTAAAGGATTTTACCATTCCAGTGAGAAACTCATTTCCATAAAAGGAAGTATTTTCACCATAGCTTCTTTATGTTCCAAGTACTTTTTCTCCACATTTGATTTTCTCACCACAGTGAAAACAAGCTGACATTTTAATTCAGCCCCAAAATTGCAAACTAGTGGAATTTCCTTCCATCTATTCAGTGGTGGAACAGACTACGCTGACAAGAGATGGACGGACGTTCCCTTGGTACAGTCAGTCTGAAGATGTTACCAACACCCAGATGGTTTAACTTCACCTTGTTGATTTTACCTGAAGTGGATCACAGGGCCCTCATTTCATTCCTCTGACTGCATACCAGCAGTAACATCCTCAGTGGCAAAACCACATCTGGAAGAGGACGATTTCATGGCCTCAAATTATCATCTTTATGCTCTCAAGCTAGCATCCCACTGAAGAATCAGAGAACATATTCTTCCCTTTTCCAGACTGTAAGATTCGGAAGAATTCAGCTTCGGATTAAGACGGATATATTTAGATGTGTCTACACGTCTAAGCTCGTATTAGCCTACTCAACAGAGACCTGACACTGGATACGCTTGCCTACACACAAACATCTCGTGCCATCTCAGATGCTCAAGAGTATCTGCTGGTCTCTTGATGGTGCCACAGAGGGTGGATCCTGCAAGATCTGTGGCGTAACCGCAAGCTTGTAGGAATATCTTGGGCATCACTAAAATGGCAACAGATACCTCAGTTCAGGCAACTGAGTCGCGCTTTCATTCAAGACCGTCAAGGAAGCTGAGATGGTGATTCACTTCGCACTGAGAGAGACACCTACCTGCTTTGCAGTCTGACAGCCCCACTGACTACTGGGGCTGTTCTGACAAAATTTCCCCTGACTAGATGTGGACACCTAACTAACATGTAGGTATCTTATTCCTGAATTCATTACCACACATTGTTGCATTGCAAAGGGAGTTGTCTTACAGATTTTTTGAAGTGAAAGCACATATTTCTCCCAGTCAGTAGCAGCTATTTCTGTACTTGACATTCCAGCAGTAGATTCATCCCAATCTGCTAAAAAATGAATTTCAGACCCTGGACCAGAGATGTTATAGGTAAAAGAGACCACTACATTTTGAGTTACAGTGGAAAAGTTACTCTGCAGACAGACACACAAATTCCTTCCATAAATCCATTCCGCTGTCTACCTAGCTGAACTGTAGGAGAAGGTCTTTAGAGCTGTCTGAGGCAGTCAATTCATTAGGAAGCTTTGAAACCATGAGCATTATCTGGTGTTCACAAGAAGAGAAGAAAACAAAGTAGTAACATGTGCTGCATTGTACAGACAGATTGCTGTTGCGATTTGAACTAATTGAGAGCATTAAGGAAAGCTGCTTCTTCACACAGAGCTTTTATTTCTGTCCATATGTCAGCAGACTCAGTAAGACAGCCTTGTATCAGATAACATCCTAAAAAATTTTCCATAACTAAACAGGTTAAAATCAGCAAAATCTTCAGGAAATTCTTACAGAACTCTTAGGAAACAGTCAGTTCCATAGAAATGTGTAATATTAACATGAGGAAGGAGGTGCTGTCTAGCAGATGAGGTACTGGATTTGAACAGCCTTGAAACAAGTTACTTCTCTTGGGTGTCACAGAATCATAGAATGGTAGGGGTTGGAAGGGACCTCTGTGGGTCATCTAGTCCAACCCCCCCTGCCGAAGCAGGGTCACCTACAGCAGGCTGCACAGGACCACGTCCAGGCGGGTCCTGAATATCTCCAGAGAAGGAGACTCCACAACCTCCCTGGGCAGCCTGTTCCAGGGCTCCATCACCCTCAGAGGGAAGAAGTTCTTCCTCATGTTCAGACGGAACTTCCTGTGCCTCAGTTTGTGCCCACTGCCCCTTGTCCTGTCACTGGGCACCACTGAAAAGAGTTTGGCCCCATCCTCCTCACACCCACTCTTCAGATATTTATAAGCATTTATAAGGTCCCCTCTCAGCCTTCTCTTCTTCAGGCTGAACAAGCCCAGCTCCCTCAGCCTTTCCTCATAGAAGAGATGTTCCAGTCCCCTCACCATCCTCATAGCCCTCCGCTGGACTGTCTCCAGTAGTTCCTCACCTTTCTTGAACTGGGAAGCCCAGAACTGGACGCGATACTCCAGATGGGACCTCAGTAGGGCAGTGCAGAGGGGAAGAAGAACCTCCCTCGACCTGCTGGTCACACTCCTCTTGATGCACCCCAGGATACCACTGCACTTCTTGGCAACCAGAGCACACTGCTGGCTCATGGTCAACCTGTCGTCCACCAGGACACCCAGGTCCCTCTCCGCAGAGCTGCTCTCCAGCAGCTCCGCCCCAAGCCTGTACAGGTGCATGGGGTTGTTCTTCCCAAGGTGCAGGACCCTGCACTTGCCCTTGCTGAAATTCATCAGGTTCTTCTCTGCCCAACTTTCCAGCCTGTCCAGGTCTCACTGAATGGCAGCACAGCCTGCTAGCGCATCCACCACTCCTCCCAGTTTTGTGTCATCAGCAAAATTGCTGAGGGTACACTCTAACTCTTCATCCAGGTCATTGATGAAGAAGCTGAACAAGACTGGGCCCAGTACTTACCCCTGGGGGACACCACTAGTTACCAGCCTCCAACTAGACTCAGCGCCGCTGATGACAACCCTCTGAGTTCTGCCATTCAGCCAGTTCTCTATCCACCTCACTGACCACTCTTCCAGCCCACGCTTCCCGAGCTTCCCTAGGAGGATGTTACGGAAGACCGTGTCAAAAGCCTTGCTGAAGTCGAGGTAGACAACATCCATGGCTCTCCCCTCATCTACCCAGCCAGTCATGTCATTGTAGAAAGCTATCAGATTGGTCAGGCATGATTTCCCCTTAGTGAATCCATGCTGACTACTCCTGATAACCTTCTTTTCCTCCACTTGCTTGATGATGACCTCTAGAATGAGCTGCTCCATCACCTTTCCCGGGATGGAGGTGAGGCTGACCGGCCTGTGGTTCCCTGGGTCCTCCTTCTTGCCCTTTTTGAATATTGGAGTGACACTGGCCTTTCTCCAGTCCTCGGGCACCTCTCCTGTCCTCCAGGACCTTTCAAAGATGATGGAGAGTGGCTCAGCAATGACATCTGCCAGCTCCCTCAGCACTCGTGGGTGCATTCCATCGGGGCCCATGGATCTGTGGGTGTCCACATTGCTGAAGTGATCTTCCCTTGGTCAAGGAGGACTGTGTGAGAGATCATGCTTTCTGCAGGCTTCCTCTCTTACCTCCGGGGCCTGGGATTCCTGAGGGCCTGCCTTGGCACTGAAGACTGAAGCAAAGAAGGCATTCAGTAACTCTGCCTTCTCTGCATCCTCCACCACCAGGACACCCGCCTCATTCAGCAGCGGCCCCACATTGTCCCTAGTCTTCCTTTTGCTACTGATGTAGTTGAAGAAGCCCTTCTTGTTGTTTTTGACATCCCTTGCCAGCTTCAATTCCAGGTGGGCCTTGGCCTTCCTCATTGCATCCCTGCATGCTCTGACCACATTCCTGTATTCTTCCCAAGTGGCCTGTCCCTCTTTCCACATTCCATGGACCTTTCTCTTCCACCTGAGCTCCACTAGAAGCTCCTTGTTCAACCATGCAGGTCTCCTGCCTCCCTTTGCTAGATTTCTTTCGCAGGGGGATGCACCGCTCCTGAGCGTGGAGGAAGTGATGTTTAAAGAGCGACCAGTACTCTTGGACCCCCCTGCCTTCGAGAGCCCTGGCCCACGGGATTCCTCCCAGTAGCTCCTTGAAGAGGGCAAAGTTAGCCCTCCTGAGGTCCAAGGTTTTGATCCTACTTATTGCTCTGCTTTCTCCACGCAGGATCCTGAACTCCACCATTTCATGGTCGCTGCAGCCAGAAACTAGGTTAATGATACCTACCACCTCTGCAAAGTTCTCTGCTACCTACGGATAAAAACTGATAAAAACACAAGAACTACCTATAGTACTGTGACAAAGCAAAAAAGACACTGAACACAATCCGTAAGTAGTACTTTGTCCCCACTAAAGGCTTTTCAACACTTTTCACTTTGCCTGGACATTAGCACCCATTATGTCATATTTGTCATCGACTGAACTCAGGTTTTGTTGGTTTGGGTTTTGTTTTTATTTCTGTGTGATTTATGTGCTTCTCTGAGAATAACCCCTAGGAATGTCAGATGGTTTCAAGGACAGGGTTTTGGTATGATACGAATTTACCCCTTCTGTCTGATTCAGGCTGATCATTTTAATTCTTTTGGAGTCACGCACCATTTTTGACACCTCAGGTCGTAACACCTTGTTTGACTAACCCAAATGTGTGTCATGCTGAGAGGTAGTATATCAAAATGGGCACTGTGCTTCCATGCCAGACGCTACTTCTGTTGTAATCGTACGTTTCTGACACTCAGGTGTTTCTCTGGGGATGTAACTTGGGTTCTTTGGTTTTTGTAATTTATATGTCATTGCTCTGACAAGGTTTTCATATGCATGAGGCTTGTTCTTTGTAAGACTTGATGATGCCCAGTTTTCTTCATGACTCTAATCTATAACCATTTCAGCTAGTGAAGTGTGCAGAACATGTTTACTGGAAGCAAAACCTTGAGAATACACAATATAGCAGTGGAAGTAGCTGGCTTTCTTTTCTGACTTCTGAATTATATAAGTTCGTACTCTCAAACATCCTTCTTCCCTGAATACTCACAGAGCTGACCTAGAGGCTACTGCTGGCTTCCTGATATTTTTCTTACGCATTTATACATCCAAATGGCTCTTGTCCTGCTTGTGAGCAGCTAATCTGGCACTACCACAGCTAATTGTTTATTCTGTAGATAGCTCCACATGCAAAACAGGAAAGAATTGTACAAACTTCTGAAACTGGTACTACTGCATCTGTAGCAACTGCAGCTGCTATTACAGGGAGGGTAACCTAGACGTTCAGGGCTCATTTTCACTGGCAAGAAAAGTTATCATCTTGATCTGAAGCAGCAATAGTGACTTGACTAACTTAAGTCGAGAGTTTAGAGAAGGCAAAGAAACATTAGGTTTTCACACAGCGCAACCTCCTTTTCACCTTCCTGAGCCTTCACTTCGCTTCTTCCCAGAAAGACTAGGTCATGCAGGCTGGCTAAATACAGAAACCAACACACATCAGGAAAATTCACTTTCTTTAAATTCCTTTGTATTAATCTGGGTCTGACATGTCACACCTCCTTTTCAGATCAAGAAGCCACTCAGATCATATCCCATTTGTTTGCCCTTGGCAGCTATACTTTTATTATTTGAAGATAATCAAACAGGAAAAAAACCCTACTTTACATTGCAGATGGAAAAAGGATACCTTCTAGAAACTTTCCATGCACTGCTAACAGTTTTTTCTAACTGTGAAAAAATGGGGAAAATGTTAGCAGTGACACAGTAAGTTCTTTTCATCTTACACAGTGACGTAAACTGCTTCCAGAACATGACTTCACATTGAAGCTCAATGAAATGTGGCAGAAAGGAGCTGTACAGCATTTATTTACTGAAAAACGTACATGCTTTATAAGTGTAAATGCTAGAAAATGAAAACAGAATCAGTGATGCCAGTACTGAAGGATTCCTAAGACACTATCTCACCCTCTTCTTTTACTTAAAGGATATTCTTATCTTACTCATTAATTTAAATTATGTTTCTGATCAAGAAAACATTTGGTACACAAAAAAGTGGGTAGCAAAGATAAGAGAGTTTTTGTTCCCTACTTTCATTAAGTTGAGAACGCTGATCAGTATAACGTCCTGCAATCTACAGAGACCTGCACCAAGAACATGGGACATAAGATGATGCTATAATAGACATCTGAGTGATGGGAATCTACGGGACGTTGGCGATGAGCACTTTAGTGGCGATGGAAAGTATCAGAAATAGAATTCATAACCTTCTTCTCCTTACCTGATCAAGAATCCTGCCCATTCTTTCAAACAGGACTTTCAAGAAGTGTCCTTCAAAAAATGATGCTTCTAAATTGCACTTTTCCAAAGATCTGGGAGATCCAGGCCACTCCCACCGTAAGCAGATGACACAATAATCCCGGAACTAGAAAAAAGTAGTGAGAAAAACAGATTCAAACCTCCATGGAAACCATTTCTTTCCTCTTAATGGTCCATACACCTTAAAATGATAATGTAGCTACATGAAAAATCTAAGCCCCAAAGGAACAGTCATTCTAAAATAAACATGCTTGCTTTCAATGCAGGCACCTGATTTTCTTCTTGACATTCATGCTATTAGGGTAGTTTCAAAAACAGACTGAGTGGAGAAGAGAGCTCCCAAAAAGCACCTGGGGCCAAAACATAAAGCAAAGCCAACAATACACGTCCTGATCAGGGTTCTTCTAAAGCAGGATTTGCATTGATATTAATGCTTGTTGTCCGTACGTTACCACGCTGTCACTGTATTATGTGCAGCTTATCTTGCTATCCATTCTGTATTGTGCCCTGATTCCCAGGACAGGAAAGGCAGGTGTATAGGCAGGAGGTACAAACGCGAAAAGTACTTCAGGGCTTCCTCTCCCCTCTCTTTGTTTCCTAATGCCCGTAACAGTCTTTCTCAAACTCTGCCTCTGATTTGCTGTGGGCTGCCTGATGTCTCACTGTCAAGGAATTACACCTCGAAAGGAGCACAGGCTACAGCAGAGAAAACAAGGAACACAGGAATAAACAGTAGCAAAAGAGAGACAAAACAGACTCAGGAATTCTACACTGCATGTAGCTTACCTACTTGTGCAGGCTTCCAGGAACAGAAATATGGAAGCAGAACAGCTATTTGGATGTAATAACAGCAATAGGCAGGGCTATTCTTAGGGGGAAATATTTTAAGAGTAGCTATATCATTGTCCGGAAGCGAGAGAAACCAATTCTGTTCTCTAACAACTCCCAGAACACTCTTTTTCCCAAGGCATGAAGGAAATACAAAGATGACACGTGTTTTCTGGCACCCAAGAATAGAACATAGGGGAATTTTACAATAACCTGTGTTTCCTTATTCTCTTTTTTTTATTCCCTTTCTTTTCAGGAGACAATACAGATAAACCAATATAATAAATACAGAAATTCAAGCTTCCAATTTAAACTGCTGATATCATAATTCAGAAGTTATTTTTGAAGTACCTACTAAATATAGATCTCCCAGTTACTCTACTCCTTTGCATAAATTTTGCTATTCTAGAAGATTCACAGAGCTTCAACAAGAAAGCTGCAAATAAAGAGTGATTGTCCTCTGACCAAGGAAACTTTAGATTATGTTTGCAAAAACAAAACCCGCATCTATTTCAAAACAGTTAAATCATAAAGCTTTCCCTCCATACCAAAACTTCCAACTTCAAACCTGAATGCCTTAGGCTCTGCATTCCCTGTGATGAGCCTTTATTTTTAAAGTCCCAGATTGCGTAATTCCTATGCAGCATTTTAATTTCCCTTTAGTCCTTTCAAACAGCTTGGCAGGCAATTCTCCAAGAGAATGCAGATAGATGCAAAAGCAAATTAAGAATCTATCCGCAGTTCAGATTTTCTCTCAGTGTATTTGTTACATGAATACTAATGCATTTAATGTCATCCATTATTCCCATCAGAGTAATACAAGGTGGATTCACCATCAAAAGGTCTCCAAAGATAAGTTTTCATTAGAAAATAAAAATTGAATTTTCCCATCTTCCATTACCAAAAGATGCATTTAGTAGGACTATTTATAGAACCATTTGTACATTCTCATAAGCATTTCAAATTCTCAAGGACTAAGAAAGACTTCACTGACTTACTTGTCTGTGGGCATCTCTGAGGTAAGTATCGTAACCTGTACCCTCCACATGGTATGATGACTTAGCTTCATCAGGTACAAGACAGAGAAAACTAAAGAGAAAAAAAGTACATTAACGAATATCTATAATCCAGAGAGCACCAGATCAATACTTTCTCATCATCTATAACAGTGTACACAATACTAAATTGTCTGGCCAAGTAATCCACAGATTCTACCATAACTTTCTGTGAAGAACAGAGAATACAAAATCTATTTAAGCATGTCTATTCTAACTACTGTTCATCCTGTACTTCAGAACTTTTATACCTAGCTCTAGAGGTAAAAAATTCTGAGAATTAGCAGACAGAATGGAAATGAAAAGGAATATTCATAATCAGGTCAAGTATTTGCTAAAGGTCAGACTCCATCTTACTAGAGCATATGGAAATTTTACTGGGGAATAAATGAACCAAAAGAGAAAGAGAATTACAGTTGAAATTCTTCTTAACCTGCTGCATAGGCAGTTTTATTTACCATAGTTTGTTGTGGTAAAAAATGAACATCTAAGAACATACAGGAATATTTGCATATAAATGTCCCAGTTACAAACATCATTGCCTTTGCCAGGTATGTAGTGCAAATACTGTATGTCCTAATTACTTCACCAATATCTGATCTAAAAAGCATCAGGAAATTCTGAGTCTTATTAGAGAGGAACTGTTTTAAAAAAATATATAGAAACCTAAAATTTCTGGACAGCCAAATAAAACTCAGTCTTTGGACCCTGTTTCCAAATTTCAGCTTTCTGCACACTCCAGGAACTGCTGGAGGCTCCTTTAAGATTTATATGCAGAAATATGTAGTAGCCAACTTTTTCTACAGAGATCATCTTATCTGAAAAAAATATAAATTTGCAAAACACTGCAAATCCTGAAAACACTTTCTGTTCACTGATGGAGATTACACAAGGTGAATTTAGGAGAGTGTTCTTTGCAGCTTTGCTCCAAACCATGCCCACCATAAACCAGGGGAAAGAGGGCAGGAAGAGACTGAGCCATTCTATGCTGACTGTCCTCGGGCCGTTTGCTTCCTTTGGCTAACACCTTTGACTATTTCTGGGTAATTAGACAGGTCAGCACTGAAATACCAGTGCTGCTTTGCTACCATGTATTAACAGAGCAAACAGCATTTGTCCTAATATTAGTTGCTAAGAGAATTACTATCTCACTAAGTTGCTTAGAGCAGAGCATGTCCTCTTTGTGATATCCAATTTGCAGTCCGTCTAACAGGCACGAAGGTATGTTACAGGTGACAGAGATGCCACCCTGATTGTCAGGGAACAGAAGGTTATATCTCTAGCATGGCAATTATTTAATTCTATATATGAGTTTAAGGACCTTTAGGAAGTTTGTGGGTTTTTTACCCCTAAAACATTTATTGCAAGACTCCCCAGACTTCTCCAGGAAGGTCAAGTCCTGTAACAGCAGTCCAAGTAGAGCAAGTATTTTTGAGAAAAGAAAGTTTTATAATCAATGAGGCTTTCACCATGAAGTCTGAGTATTCAACTAGACTATTAGCTGTAAAGTTCTTCTATTTTTCTCATTTATGTTGAATTATTTTTACTTATTGTAAGCTCTAATCTTTCAGGAGTAGCTCTCTGATAAAATGCCACATAATTTCCTTCTGTGGAGTCATTTTACCAGCTGGCACAGAATAACATCCATTACAGAGTACATTTAATTTGCACAGTGTGTGCAGACACCCACACATTCAGAGATTTCTTGAAGTGTTTATTTCAACGTACCTATTTACAATTTTATGAACTTCAGTCTTTCCATCATTTCTTTGATGCTCTGGACTGACAGGTGGAGAAGCACTGAGCCACTCTTGAGTTGACAATGTGTTATCTGGAGACAGATCAGTAAATAACGGATCTTCCTCTAGGTCTCTGTGAGATTATATTAGACAAAACCAGATCATTCACAGAATGTTATGGAAGGCAGGAAAATCTCTGGGTCAAAAAGTATGCTTTCTATTTTTCTTCTCTGAACAACTAGGACGTTTTCCAGAACACTATCTACGCACATCTTTCTACCTCATTAATATGCAGAAATACCAACCTTTACAAATACCTAACAAACTTTGTTTTGAAGAAAAATCTTAACTTCTTGATCTGAACAACAGACTAGACGTTTTGGACTGGTACAAAATCACTGCATTAAATCACTTGAACTCTTTAGCCACATTTTTTACAGGAAAGGGAGTCATACTGCAGGAAATCATTAGATTATTTTAGATGACTCAGAAATGTCTAAATTCGGATGCCTAAAATAGCTGGAGTTAGTCCTTACCCCTCCATTGGTAAAAAAAAGGAGTTAGGAGAGCTACGCAGGGTAATTCAAAGGATTTTATGTAAAGTGGCCCAGAAAAGTTCTTCCATCCAAAAATGATCCAAGAACATAAATTTAAGCAAGACACCTAAGTGACTGACTTCAAGAATAATCACACTGAAAACAGTACAAATATGCATAGACTTCAGCTAGGTAGATGCACAAGTAAATTGATATATGAAGACCTTTGAGTGTCTACTGTTCAGGAAAGAGGCTCTGGATAATCTTCGCTTTTCTGTTACTGTTCTAACAGATCTCTGTAAGTTGCTGATATAATAATTTCTGAATCACTTCATGGATATGGATTAACACATAGAACACTCAAAGTGCTATTTATGCTCACTTTTCTTGCAATTACTGAAAAAAACCCCTGCTTTGTTCTAAGAATAAGGATCCAACTTAGCCACAGTGAACACTTCCCTAAAAAAGAAACTTACACTGCTCCTGCAATCTGTCCATTCTCTACCACATCTTTATCTTCTTGACAGAAAGGCTTGTATTCCATATAGTTTCTTTCTTCTAAATTTCTCAGAACCAAATTATAAAGAATGTGCTCATTGGGTTTTTGCAAAAGGTGCTCAAACATTCGTAAAGTCATTATGCTGATCTGCAACATAAAAAGTAAAAATTCAGTACACGGGTGCACCGCTGCCTTATGCTTTTGCCTTATATCTGGTTTGTACATCCTGGAACATTGCAACTACTTATTTACATTACGGAAGGAAGCAAAGACCCTAAGAAAAATGAGGAAATTGTTATGCTGAATGTGGTATAAACATGGATGAAGAATTCACACATATTTGAAAATCAGTATGTGGATATATTTTTTTCCTGTAAAACAAAAACTGTTCTAAAATCTGCCAAAATAACAACGCAAAGAACATCCAGAGAATTTACAACTTAGCTGTCCGTATTACAATCAGAACCATGCTTGAAGATGGTTATCATTGTGCAAGTGAGACACAGAACAGGACTGAAAGTTAGTAATAAATACCCAGAATAAAACAAAGTAATACTGGGATATTGTGACTAGATCTATAGGCTAAGATTTTTATGTGGACATATTATGCAGACTTTTAAAAGGAGACTGACTTTAAGCAATGCAGAGACCGCATTTAAAGACAGCTTTAGAGTGCTCGGCTTTGCAAAGATCAACTAACTTATACAGACAAGTGATTTTGACGGGGTGAGCAGGTAAGCATACTAAAAAAAATGGATTGCGAAGGCATAGATGTGTATTTCATGCAAGCTTGGTTTTTGTTTGAAAAAGCAGAGGGTGGAGGTTGTTTCATGGAAAAAAATGAAACAAGCAGCTCCCGAGGAGGGATTTTACTGAAGTCAATTATTTTACCAATGTTTACTGTGTGTAAAGTACTTCAAGTTATTATATCATCTTTTAATTGGCATTGTGTATATTTTCAGACCACACTCACTTTATATAAAAAATAGTAAGTTTTTAACTATGCCTTATGTGATAGCACGACAGAATTGACACAACACGGAAAATAACAGCAGTGCAACATATAACAAAGCACAAATTAAAATGCATCTACAGAAATCAATTTTGCTCTGTCTTACAGATGAGCAAGCTCAACTAGATATGCATAGGGGGCAAGCAAATTTAGCAAGGAATCTTGGTTAATGGGAACAATGAGCTAGCTGGGCAAAACAGCTTGACTTCAACTTTCTAAAGGGAATTTGTAGGGCTGGCAGCCAGAACTCTTTTCTTTGGCCAAAGAAGTTAGCGGACACAAACTGGAAAAAACCTCACAATGGCGTTTTCACAGACTCTATGCAAGAGAGAACTGGCCAGCAGACATTACTATCTCATTACCACTTCTCACCTCGTCAGAAATATGATCACAGTGTTCGATTAACCTGTGTCGCAATGGATGTCTGTTGATGTCTGCCAAAGTTTCTGGTTCTCTGTGTTCTCCAAGTATAAAATAAACTATTTCCTGCAGCAGGACATCTGAAGTCACTTGACGGACAATGCGATGCAATAGTGCGGTTGATGTGAGGATTCCAATCTCTGAACTGAACAAAAAATTTCATGTCAGATTTGTAGTGGATTTCAGCTGAAAAAAAAATCAGCCTGATTCAGATTCTATTCTGTTGTGCCCTGTAAGATGCTACTCACGTTTGCATCAACTGGGGTTCCATAACATCAATGAAAAATCGTTCCCGCACAGCTTTTGCCATAGCAACAGCAGCAGTCTGAAACAAAAGTACAAAATGGTATGTCTCAAACTCAACAGCTAGGAAACAACTGGAACTACTTATTTGCTGAATATACTTGTATCATCTGCAAACATTTCAAACCTTTTGTGCTTCTTTGATGAGTTGATCACAGTAGTCAAACCATGAAAGAAATGAAATCAACGCTCTTTTCCCTGGAAAAGCAGATGCATCTTCTTTGTGGCTATAGGAATCCAAACTAGAGAACACAGGGGAAAATACTTAATCAGTCTTCAAGTAATTGAAGAATCCTGGACTTTATTCTTACTGAACTTAACAGAATAATTAATGATCTACTTGCAGTGAAGTGAACATTAAAACAGCTTTTCTGCCAGTCTCTACTAATCTGGCAGTACTATCATTACATGGGTTTTCAGTGGAATGCTAAAGAATACACAGTACGCACAGCAGAAGAACTCTGTCTGGTTAAGTATTTCTTGAGTCAGAAGAGAAAACTGATACCCAAGGCTGTTCTCCCAGGAAACACAGACCACCGAAACTGAATGAGTAACTCTTGTTGTCAGAGAACCATAAATGAAGGCAACTGTTCTCTACTTTGTGAGCAACCTCAGTCAAGTCCACCAAAATCACAGAGTGTATATCTGAACTAGATTATGTCTTTCAGAAGAAAAACATGTATCTCAATTTAAATGCGCTACTGAATAATAAATTCACCATTTTCTTTGGTAAAGTAGTCCAATAATTGTTTATCCACCTATTTATTTTTTCCCTTCTAACTTCAAACTCCAGCCCCTAGAAATTTTGGTAGTTATTTTGCATACACCTACTTTTTGTCTTGGTACTAACAGATCACTAGCAATGCATAATAATGAAGGCAGAGTGGTGAAGAGAAGAATTTTGAGAATTGAACATGCAAGCAAGTTAGGATAACAGGCATGTATCTTTTGCTTCATGCTGATGAGTTATGCAGTAACTCTTTCCTTCTTCTTTCTTACTGCAAAAATTGTGCAACAACAGCCTGTTATCAAAGACACCCTTCCTGCACCCCACAGCAACTTGCAGTGCTCACTGTACAGCGAAAAGTTTATGTTTCCTAAATCCTTAACATCTAAACAAGAAAATAATTTGTACCTGATACTGCAGCTACACCAAAACAAAGTGTTAACTAATTCAGTGGCAAAACTTGCTCCCTGAGGAATCTCTGCAAGGGACTGGCAGCCAAACCTGGCCCCGTGTCAGAAATCACGTGTACATTGGATGCCTGAAGTTGCATCACGGTGCTGCAGCCGGGATCTCAGCTCTGCTCTTGAGACTCTAGCATGGGGGTGTGAATATTTTATACACCTTATCTACCTGTAGAAAATTAGTTTCAGGGAGGGGTGTAAAGTCACCTTGGGTATTAAATACAAAAATAAAATTCTTACCCCCAGTTAATTGCCTCCACTGTTTCAATGTCTAAGGGATCCAGTGACTGAGGCAGGGCTTTGTAGAGGGTGGCCAGCCTGTCTGTCAACAATTCACATAAACAAGTGCTTTGAGTCAGGCACTTGGCAGCTGCTGGTTCTGGCAAACTCACCAAAAGCATGAGCCCTTCACAGGCCTTCACTGCTATCCGGCCGTCCTGGCAGAAGGGCATGGAAGAATTAATCAGAGGCTGAATGAAGCTCACTTGAAATCAAGAAGCAAACATCTTTCAAATAAAACCTCTCCATTCCCCCACAGTGAGTGAATGCATTTATTTTTGTTGCCTTTCCAGTGATAATTTATTTCTACTGAATTTGGATAGTACAAAATAAAGAATCTCACTTGAATCCATGTCAAATACTAAAAATGCAACTGCAGCCTTCAGGCTGACAGAACTAGTGCTGTAGGTCAGCTTAAGACCAACATATTAGACCAACTATCACTTAACAGCAACAAGGTACATCAATAGATTCGATTTTCAATTACAGGCTTACCCAACCCTCCTCTAATTTTTCTGAAAGAATCTGAGTACGAATTTGAGGATGGAGCTGGGTCAGACATACGGCAGTTGCTTTTAAAAGAAATCATACCCCTAGAAACAGCCCGATGAGTTTACTAAAAAAGTGAGTTTAGTTAAGTACAATTGAAAGTAGTTTTTTAAATGTTCTCTTGTGGTATACTTAACCTACTGATTATCCCATGTCTGTGAAACATGCAGCATCCTATACTAATTGCTCAAAAAACAACTACATTAACCATCAACAAACTTAATACTCATTTTCTAAAATAGTATTCTTACTTTAATCTGAATTGGTGAAGAAAATTGCTAATTTACAAAAACTGCCTGCAAAACAACCCTCATTTTACTTTTCATGGTTAAAATACAGTGTGCATGTACAGGTTTATTCACCCCCTCTGTCCTCTTCACACACCATCCAAACTATTACATTTTATCACATTAAACAGAACAAAAAAACCACAACTCACGGGACTTTTAGTGAGGTTTAGTAGAGAATTCACTAAATTATAGTCTTGATTAGGACCAACAGTGGAGGACTCGGGTGATGATGTGACATTTAGTTCATCCAGATTGAAAGAGAGATCATCTGCCTGTTGTGGCAGGTCATCTTCCTTCTCCATTTGCTCCGCTCCAGCAGCAGCAGACATTTCTTCAGGCTGAGCCGGCTGCCCCATGTCTGTTGTCAGAGAGTCCTGGCCTTTTAGCATGTCTTCTGTGGTTACGCTTGCTGATCCTTTGGAAGCCATTGCTTTTAACTTACTCTGCAAAGCATTTTGTTGGAATTACACAGTTGAAATTACTGTTATTCCCCGAAGCAGAAATTTACTAAAAGCAATTTTTTTACGTTAGCATTTGAAGCAGCTCTCTACAAGGCTGGATACAGTAACCATGCAGAATGTAAAGGGTTGCGGGAGCATGGGAGTTTTTAAACCTAGAACATTTTTTCATCTGCTCAGATTTCTTTTAAGCCCTGTACTGTTTTGCTCCCAGGCTGAATACGCCCTTTACAAAGAGACGGCATCTTTTTCTGACCACCATTGAAGGCACATATTCACTTAATTTTCCCACTATTTAATGGAAGTTTTTCATTTACCTTATGAGTGCACCTTCAGACCTTAGGACACACTGTAACACAGCCCTTTCTAGGTCAAGGCCTCAAATTCATCTAACGTCTGAAACACTATTTCCAGTTGGAGTCATACAACTAAACTCATTCTAAACTTCTTGAGATTTTATCTTCAACAGGAAAGGGGAAAAAAACCCCATCTTTTATGACAGCAGAATACTCTCAAGTTGCATTTCTCATGAAGAGCAAGTTCAGTAGACTAAACGGACAGAGGATACAAGAAGTCGGTACTGGGTACTGTAACAGACCACAGAGAACCTTCTCAGAAGCTACAAAGCATCTCTACCTAGCCTGAGAGAAAGCAACCCATCTGTCTTCCCAGAAATCTGTCTCCAGCACATAAAAAGACATTTAAATTTGTGCTCTGTGATACCAAGAAGAAACTCACAGCAAGGCAAGAATTCAGTGTTCTTCTGGCATAAGCACAGGTGAATAATACTTTATTAGAACCATAAATTAGACTTCAGCACAAGACATTTTTTCAAGTGAGTACAGTAGTGAGATTATAAATCCAAATGGTTCCTCTTCTCTACAATAACACCAAAATTATTACAAATATATCTCAAGCATTAATAATTTAAAAGCGCAACCATTTGGGGTTAATGGTGTTTAGTCCGTACAAACCAGCAGGGACTAACTACATGAGAGTCTCAGGCAGGAACTAGAGAACGGCTGCGAGTGCTTGCTTGATTGATGTGCATTCATTGTGGAGAACTTGTACTGAATGTTGCGATACACTCATATAACCAGTTCCCTGGAGAGCCAAACCAGTGGTAAAAGCAGCACACTGCATGCTATAAAATAAGTATGATTTTTGACTACAGTAGAAAAATTGCTCCTTCAACATATATTTCTTTTTTCACAGCGTGAAATGCATAAGGCTGCAAAGCAACCAAAATGTGTCTGTCTGTACCATGTCTGTCTATCCCTAAATCTTCTAAAGTCCCCCAGTATCCTCCCATATATTTTATCGATACACAGGAATATCTGAATCACAACGATGAGCCCTGCACATAAAGCAGAAATAAAGGCTGGAATCACATTTCAGTCCTGGATTATACACCGTTGCTGGGCACTACTCAAGTAGCAGGCAGGGTTGCTAAAGAGAAAAGCTACTTTTTTTCAAAAATTAAATAGCATTTTGTAAAATACTTATTTGATCTTACACTAGCCTATGACTTCATGTCTGGACTCTTCCACCATTTGAAAGGCCACAATTTGTTTACATAAGACATCGATGAGAAGACCGAACATCCAGAAATGTGTAAATGCCCCTAGAAATTTGTCCATAGCTCATTACTCTTACATTGGCAGGTGACACAAAGCAGTCTGTACACTGAACAACACACAGGCAGAGTTTTTGCGTGTATTTAAGCTTGTCGTTGTCTAATCATGCAATTTTGCAGCTTAGCTGCTCACCTGCCTCCTGTAAAGGTGCAAAACAGGATCCTGAATGACCTAATAGAAAAGGTTACATGAAACACATACTCAATGCTTTCTGGACAAAGTACTCCTCTAAGTGAATTCAGCATCAACAGAGAGCAGACAATATACAAATACATTTTTACATTTTTGTGAGACGTAACTATCAAGAGTTTCAAAATCTGTGGTGGATAATGCCATGTCTAAGTTCAGATAGATTTAAAAAGAATTCTATGAAAAAAATCAAGTGATATCACAGCTAATGAGAATCTCTACTTAATTCATGGTGAGAAATATAAAGCTGGTAATTCGTAGTAATGGAAGTAGAAGTGAATAGTGAAACTATTGTTCATTTTATAAAATGAAGGTACAACTTTTTAATGGACACTATATTAGAACTCTGTTAAAGTCTCAAGAGCAGAAAATGAAACACGGAGAACCAAGTGTCCCTTTGCATGGAACAATCAGTTGCAAGGAGTATCTCGTGAAAGATGGGATGAGATGGGATGGGGCAACTAAGGAATAAAGGAACAAGGAAAACACGAGGTAGCAAGTTTAGCATAAAATAATGACTGAGATAGAGGGGATACGTCAAACATTCCTACATATGCTCTTTCTCGCTACACAAGCACAAGCAAAACTCAGTTTAAAGAAAAGAATAAATTAAAGCCAAAATAAAATGGTGATGTGGATTTTAAAGGTTTAAAAAAGTAAAATGCAGTTCTTTCAGTTCTTATTCCCACAACAAAAGTAACTTGCCCAAAAGATACAGTTATGCCATATAGCCTTATTGGTTAAGCAATATAGGTGAAAGATTTTACTAAAATATAAACAGCATTCTATCAACAAACTATCTGATATGGAATCATACAAAGGAAATCTGCGTTTGTACATACTCAGTTTTTTATGTTTATGAAATACAGCAGAAACTGATCGGGAAAAGTCAAAGAAGGAAGCAAAACTAACAGATACAGACTGCTTTGGAGAGATGTATCTGCATTGCTGTTTATAAGTGTTGGGGATTTTAGAGATAAATGTTACACAGAATTCTGTAAGTTTACCCTTTGACGCATTTGAAGGTCAGAAACAGCTATCCAGTCACCACAATAGCACCTCTAAGAGGCACAGATGTGAACAACCAGAATATTCTATTCTAACAAAGGATAATTCTGCACCCTAAATACCTTATCTGGAAACAACTGTCAAAAGTTCTGAAGACATATGCCTTTGGCTACAACATTTAGAATAATGTTGTGAAGGAAACAGGAGCTACAAGAAATGTTTTTCAGCTTGCCTGAACTCTATAGCCAGCATTTGGTGAAACTAGAGATCTCTTTGAAATTCGGAATCATCTGCTTTTCCATGTCTGATTTTTAATATTGTAATCTTGCTGTTTTGGGGAAGAACACTAACATCTGACAAAACACTTGGGGTTCTTATGATTGGGGTTCTCAGGTTTGATTTCAAGGGAATTATTTGAGTATGAGTCATTCAGAGGGTTCTGTTCAAATGATACAACTTACACAAATGACATTAAAAGTAATCCTGGTTTGGTCTACCATATCCTGGATATACTATATCTAGTAGTTTGCTTCCAAGTGCTTCTAATGCTTAAACATTAACTTTTCAATCCTTACACCATCTCTACTGCTTGAACAACTACAGTGGATACAATGGCAGTCAGGGGGGTATATAATTAAGGCAAAAATAAACTCAAGATGGATTCTTTACTACTGACTTACAAGTGATATTCATATACTCAATGGAAAATAATGTATCTTTGCAGTTTAGCAGCCTCTGCTGTTACAGATCGTGTTTGCGGAAAGCTTGTAAGATATTCCCGGAGGACACTGTAGCTACATCTTCTATGTATCCCATGCTTAATAGATCCTGTGTCACCATAGGAAACATCAAAGTGGGAGCAGCAGGCATTTCTAAATGGACTTTTATATATTAAACTTTTATATGCTCCTTCTAAATGGGAACAGAAAGTCAGTCTAGAAATTCTTTCTCCTCCTATTCTGATTTCATCAATGCCACACGTTAAGTTCGAAGAGGGAGTAAAGATACTTGGCTTTCTTACAGATAGAAAATAATGTCATATTGTAGATTGTGAGCTGGCACTGCAGCTAGACCATATGCACCACTACCAATTAAGGGCCCAATCCTGCAGAACACTTAGCAACTTCCAAGCTTTCAATGCCCCATGCAATCTGTCCCTTAGTCTTTACTAGGTTGAAAACAGAACAACGTTAAGAAATTCAAGGTCTCCCTCACACAGTGTTCTACATTACAATTCATATCCCTACTCTAAAGGTACTTTCACTACAACGGATAAGGACCTCAGGCAGGTATATTTGTGATCCCTGAATGAAATTCATGTAAAAATAATGAATCAGATGTATCAAGTCTCCAGAAGAAAGAAAAAAAAAACCAAACCACCCTTCTAATATCACAGGAGGAAAAACACAGAGTGAATGAGAACTAAGCTATGAAGCACAATACCTCCAGTTCTCTATTCGATTTTGTCTGTGATACAGTAAATACACCTGGAAAAATTTGATTTTATTTACTAACCTCAAGGAAGAAGTTGACTAGGTACGGATCCTGTTTCAGCTTTGCACATACTATACAGAGAAATTGAATTTCTTCATTTTCTGTTGGTGTTGCCAGAACTTCACCACACAGCCTGATCAATTTCTGTCATGTAAAAAGTGAACAATTAAGACAAAGAGTAAGTTATAGCTTTTTCTAGGAATGATGGACTGAACTCTTTTTCTATATACATACTACAACGATGTATGATTATTGACTTGAACATTTGCTCTAGATTTAGATTGCTATGAACAAGACTTCTTCATTACTTATGACTTGCATCACAGCGGCGGTTCGAGGCTCTAATCATGAATACATTAGAGCTGATATTGCACTTGAGCAGTTTCTTTAGCTCACTTGACAATGGAAGAATTAAAGGTAATATTAGCTACAGCAGAATACGAGAAAGTTGTCATGCAAAAATACAATTTACTTAAAATTTGAACAGTACCTGCACTGGCCTATGCACATTTATGTGGGGAAGAAGAGGCTGCCGTATTCTTCCAAGAAGTTTTGTATAAAAAGCCAAAACTTGCTGTTTCATTCCTGGAGGACACTGTCACAAAAACAGATGAACAATAACAAAAATATAACCAATGCGGAGAGAAATACAGATGCAAACTTGTCACTCAAAATGGCTAATTAAACAGCAATAATTTATCCAAAAGTATTTTTTAAAAAATCATCATCTGTTAACATATTACTTCTATCGATATTAACAGAGATCAACAAAAAATGTTGCATCTCATTACTGTTTTCTTTTTCAAATTATTCATATTTTCAGTTAATTGCTCCAGTGTAGACTTCTACCAGTCTTTCCAGGAAATATTCCCTATCAATACAGTGATCAGGGGAAATTAACTCCGAATTAATTGGCTACAGGTCAGCTGTCTTTTACAGTACAGTGCCACAGAATCTGGCAATTCAGTGAGTCAGTACATACAAATATAAGATGATAAACTATAAACATCTTGATGTCTACAGAAGATTTTTTAAATTCATGAGCAATTAACCTTAGACAGATAAAGTGTTCATAAATGCACCGATGTTCCTTGACAAGAGAAAGCTGCTTTTTTCCCTGAGATTCATCAGAATATAAATCACAAATATCTGTGGAACATCCAGACCCTCGTTCTACTGTCCCTCAGGCACCATGTCACATGAAAGTACTCTCCTGTCTCCATGAGGTCTGATGGCTCATGGTCCTTTATGTACCTTTGTTTCCAGCTAAATCCCCACTGACTGTCATGTGTTCCACCATGTTAATAAATGCTGTTATTCCATAGGTTAATTTAACCCACATCATTTCCCTCATCTTGTTCACTGCACAGGTGAATGGAGCATGGGTGGCAAGAGCCAGAAATGACAACTACCTAACCTGGTTCTCCTTCTGAGGTAATATTAATCCCTAATTATGACTGATTTGTCAAGTAATCCATTGAAAAGAATGACAAAATGGGTACCACCAGGGTGCATCTACAATAACGTAACAAGTCTAACTGATTGCTCTGAAAGCATATTATTCTTTTTGCAACAGATCTTTGCAACATCTTGCAAGCACTGAACTGTGTGTTTACTTCAGATGTGTAAACCCACAAGTGGCAAAGTATAAAGACAGGCTGTACAAGAATTGCTTGTACAGGCATATTTGCATGAGTGCAAAATGACTTTTCTCAACTCTTAGAAACATACTACTAATTACCCGCTTCACATATGTCACCATTTCATCCTGGTTTCTTGACAAAGGTTATAGATTACAGAAAGCGCTGTATTTCTGAGCAAGTATGAGCAAGTATTTTCAATACATCAGGCATCTTAGCGTGATTGTAGGACAGCTGGTATAGCAGCAGGAATTGTAGAGCTCTGGTGCTTCCAGAGCAAGGAGCATCCCAGGCTCAGACAGCTAGTACCCTACATTGTCTATATATGTAAAATCAAGTAGATCAAATACTCACAACAACGTGTAAAAGACTGACTGAGAAAGAAACTACGCAGAGCTCCATCAATCCTTGGAACAGGATACACCACACTTTCCTAACCGTATCTGCATCATGATACAAGAAGTTCTAGCAGAAGGGCTGCCAAGTTAATTCAGGCCATGATCCACCCAATCTCACACATTTCAGCTCGTAAGTCTGCCAAGAAAGGTGGCAACAAGAATGCACCAACACCGTGAAGCTATTTTCTCATGTGCCACAAAGCAGACGTGAGAGAACCAGACAACATTGCTGACTTGGATATGAAAGTTGTCTGGGGATCAGCTTAAATTAATGCTTTCTGACACGGAAATCTTTCTGAGCAATAACTTGCAACACTCAGAAAAATTAAGCAAAATTTGTGTTTAATACAGCACTTTTCACCCAAGAATCTCCCAACACTTAACAAAGGACAGAGAGGGATAATACTGTCTTGTAGAAGCCAGAAATAATCTAGAACGCACAAAAAAGTTTCTCCTACTTCTAGCTTCCCAGGCAATATTCTCAGTGGTGAGTAACAAAGCTCAGGGTTCTGCCACAGTCAGCGTCTCACTGGCTGTCTCACTTTGATCACGCTTGTAAAAGACTGTTATTTGTAACATAAGCAAACAGCTACCTGCTAGAGTTCAGTGTCCCACACTACCACCTACTGTAGAACTTCAGTCCCTATTGTATTTAGGAGCTTACACAGAAGATAATCTGCTCTGCTGAGAAGTACATACATCAGCTTTTCCTAGTGTGTAGAGTGTCTCCAAAATCTTGTGATGTAGCAAATATTCCATACATGGTCCTGTTTCGCCTGATTCCCTCTCATTTTCCTCTTGAACTAGAATATCCAACATCTGTTCCAGGTGAGAAGGAATGTTGGTATCAGTCACAGGAGCTTTGTCATCTAAATAGAAAAGATGCGCAATTAAGAATGATTAAAATATTGTCCTCACTTTTCTTAAGTTCAGTTCCAAATTTAAGACTTGAAAACATGACCACTCATTTAAAGAATCTTATATATAGTACATAAGTTTTTTTAACATGTCTTACATTGAATTTTCAGAATGGTATCTGGAAATGTAAACTGGAATATGCATTAGGCAGATACCTAACCTTGCAATGGGGAAAATGTGAAATGCCAAATTTCAAAACCTGCATTAATTACACAGTCAAAAAGGAAACCTTTTACAGGCAGATACCAAGCTTAGGGAGAGAAGGGTTCAACTCTCTATCTTGTGGTTAGTATCTGCCCTGTCTTGACAACTTCCTCTTTGGCTCTTCACATAGTATTCTGAAATCTATAAACAGCCTCTGACATCAGCTTAATTTGCAGCTGATCAGTTCCTTTACAAAGTAGAAGACTAAATAAATGTTTTTTTTCTAACAATACCAACAACGAAAACCCAAACTCTATGCTGCTTATTCTTCAAAAGTTTTTAGATTTGTCTTTCATGCTTTCTGCATTACGATAGCATTCTGTCAAACTTTATGAAGGAAGGGGTAGGACTGATTTCATTACAATAGTCATGAAACTGTTGTGGATTTATGCCACTGGCAGTGGGAGCTGGCATTAACATGTTGTAGAGCATGTCCACATGTGGAGATTTTCCTTCTTCAGCTAAATTCTGCTTGAACAAATATCCCATTAGGGAAATTGTTACCACTTCTTATGCAATCATCTAAAAATAACTGCCACTCACATGCAAATGTCAACAAGACCACAAAGGAAAACTGCCATATCAGAGTGATTTTGGTCTCCGCCACAACCTCCAGTTAGCCTAGAGGGTTTTGCTTGCCTTTCCTAGGCATAATTCTGCTCCCGCTGCAGAGGACAGAAATGTATCCACTGAGTGGAAACTTGTTTTTCAGAAGACTTTTGGAAGCTGGAAGAGAGCTCAGCTTTTACACTGCCCCACAAAATTGCAGGTATCAGTTTTCCCCTACCACCCTGTCATTTCCACCTTAGGAAACATCACATAGCGTTCCAAAAGATGGGTATTTAGAACCAAGGGTCGGGTTTCAGCTTGTGAGAGTAAATATTGATATAAATGAGATTGCCAGTCCCAGATGCAAACATAGATTCAATAGCTACTCTAACAGAAATGCAGAACTAATAAGTTTGAAGAAAGCATGGTAACATTCACTTCTAAAACTTAATAGTTTAATAACTAGGACCAAACCCTCAAAATTTAAATGTTGCATAACCATTGTAGGAAACCAGGGAGAAGTTTAAGAAAAAGCAACTGCAGCCATATTGCATCAGAACAGCCATTTTTCAGAAAAGCAGAATAAGGTCTGGAAAATTTTTAACAAAATGTGTTCTAAATCTGCTCACAAATTCACTTTTCAGAGCTATGTTATCAAAATGCCTTTCATGGAAACAAGAGATTAAGGAAAAAATACCTAATACTGAGCACAGAGAATGCAGTTATGTCTGGTAAAATCTATGACCACAAAACTACTTTTTCTAAAATCTTGGAAAGAAAAAGAAACTCCCTGATAGAAAACAACAAAAAGGTTAACAGCGGGGACTACATTTCTGCAGCTGTCTGTTTAGATTAAACAGAATACGTGAAGACAGAAATTGGGTCAGATGTGGAAAGGTACAATTCTCTACACGGTACTCAGTAAAGAAGATCTTCCCTCGATTGTTTTACATGCCTGCTTTTCAAGGGATGAATGGAGGTACACAGTATTTTTAATTACTAATTGTTATTGTTGGCATCTTGGTGAAAGACATGACTTATTTCAGTATTTCTTAATCTTTACTTTTTAACAACACTGAAATTGGGAATTCTAGTTTTCACAATAAACAGACAAAACCAGAATGTTTCTTCTTTTACCTGACGTCTCTATGTAGTAATGGGTGATTGCTTTCCAGTGGTAAACAAAATCTTCTTGTAATGGAAGGGAAGGTGCGAGCTATGGGGAGAAAAAAAAAACAACAATGAACAACAACCAGTTAGGAATGAAATGAACATATTTCCTCAGAAATTAAATTTAATTTTATCTTCTACGTGGAAGTAAACTGCTGCAGACTGGTGCTACAATTCTTACTCTGTGCTCTTTTGCCTTTAACAAGGACTACATCCATTATTCATGGCATAAGCCCCATGTCACACTGCCTAGCTTGTGAACATCAGTAATAATCTCTGCGATGTCTCTATGACCAGACAATCTATTTGAAGCAACAAAAGCAACTGCTTATACAGCGAAGCAAGGCTAGAAATGTAGGTTTGAATTGTTTAGATCTCAGAGTCTCACCCTGTAGGAAAAAATCATGTTCTTTTATATCTGCTCTTGATGCCATCTTCTCTTTCTGTATGCTCTCTTCGCCTCTCTCCCTCTGCTCCCTTAAAAATACTGATTAGCTGCTTCATCTAGGTTTTGCCATGCCTTTTTTTCCAGTTAACCACAACTTCTTTTAAAAGATCTTTGTTTCATTTTCTTTGCACATCAGGCCCACCCCCAGAGCCTGACAGGTTGTTCTTTTTCTTAACAAATACATTTCTTATTTAATTTCTGAAAGAAAAGGAAGTTTCTTCTTTTCTGGAGCAATTTGGGATGGCCGGTTAGGTGTGACTGGCATCCAGGAATAACACGCTGCAAGAACGAAACACAGCCTCCCACCCAGCCAGCTTCGGCACTGCCCTTTCCTCGCCGAGCTTGAGAACTGGGTGCCCTGCAGCCCCTTACACCACCAGCACAAACGACCGCCACACCACAGGAAGCACGCGAAAAAAGAAGGACCACAATCATTTCATCATTCTGCTCTCCAAAGTGAGAGTTGAGGAAAACACTGAATTTGTGACCACAGTATAAAATGTTCAGAGCTGGTAAAATCCAGAATCCTACGGGGAAAACCCTGCCACCCAACAGATCGTATGAGGGTCTGTTGTTACTGAAGCCTAACCCTCCTTGCTTGAGGTTTTTTATTTTGACAATCAGGTCCTCAAGTGCTTCTTTTATAGGCAATCCTGAAATAAAGGATTATCACTTGGCATGACAGTAGCAACGAGACCTGTGGGCAGAGAGAATCGCGTGTGTAAGCTGGTGCACCCGTTTTGGAAGGATAAGGAGCTGAACCACCCAGACAGCTATGGAGTCCAGTCCTTCAGAGAACCACAGAGCGGATGAGGTTGGAAGGGACCTCTGGAGCTCATCTGGTCCAACCCCCCTGCTCAAGCACGGCCACCTAGAGCTGGTTGCCCACGACCATGTCCTTCTGGTTTCTCTTTTTTGAATACCTCGAAGGATGGAGATTCCACAACCTCTCCAGGAACACGTGCTAGGCAGGGCTCAGTCATCCTCACAGTGAAAAAGTTTTCCCCCCAGAAGCTACAGATACCATATTTGAGATTAATAACTCTGAATTCCTCTAGTGCCTCCTCGTAGGGCTTAAAAAATGCTGAGTTGCCTCAGTTCTTGAACAAACAGAAGCTCAGATATCTGTATACTCTTCACTGGGGAACGCCGGTCTAGTTGAAACAGCCTTCAAAGTTTTCCACATCAGTCTTTACTTTTCCTTGAATTTAATGACACTTAAATTTATCATGGTAGAGACGTAAAGCCCAGTACACGAACAGCATGCCCTGCCACGATAAGAAAGTGGAATGCTAATTATTAATGACCCTTTGCACACAGGACTTTGAAATGTAAGACTTTAAAAGAGTAGTGGTGCTTGGTAACTATCTACACCTGCATCCGGTGTGGAAATGTGCCCTCAAAAATGGCAACTAGGAAATCAAACTGACACTGCTTGTCCCTTCTCTGACAGTCTGTGGACTCATTAAGTCTTCCATATCTCCACGGCTGGGCACCAGCTACCGCAGCATAAATATCAGGACACCGCACACTGGACAAAACTAGTTTATTTTACTATGAAGTTTACTAGGCTATCGAAGTTCAGAAGAATAACTGAACAAACTGAAGACTGAGCATACGATGTTTTGTATCATGCTTTGTATGTCACGCTTGCTGCTGTAGATGTGTATTTCAAGCAATGCAATGATCGTGTTGCATCTTTCTGTAACAAAACTACATCAAAAACTCAACTCTGGCTGATGAATAGTACAGAGACCACTTTTGAGGAATATCAGGCCTTTCACACCACTCTATTTCCAAAGTAACACATGATAGAGAACATTAAAGATTTATCCCTGACTGATGTGATTTTCCCCTTCACTTCTCCTAGCCTCATCTGCCTCATGATGAATTTAGTGCCTCTGAGCAGTGCCAGGAAAAGGATTTCACTTCTCAGCACTGTCAATAATTTATCCACCACAGGAGAGAACTGTGGATACAGACATTTCCCCTCCCAACAAATGCCTCCAGGGACTCCTCTCAGAGGTGAAAAGGTAATTCAGGGACAGGTCCTGCCCTTTTTAATTAAAATACTCAGTGATTTCACAGTCTTCTCTGATCAAGGACCGCAAGACAGGATACCAAACAGAGATACTATTAGCACGGGGATGCACCCATGCATGTATGTATATGCACACATACTGGGAATATACGCTCAACCTTGTCACCAACAGGACCTGGTGACACAGAGCTGTGGCAGTTTTGCCTGCATTGGGCTACCAGACTCAGCAACTCCTACCAATATAGAAAAATTGTATTTCTTTACTTGTTCAGTTAAAGTATCCCCATCCCTAAATTTCTCTTCCCACCACAGATGGACCTAGTATAAACCTGCTTTTTACAGCACAGCCATTCCAGGGAATATTTAACAGAGATGTAACTCCAGCAATGCTATGTACTATTCTGAGAGAAGTGTTTTACTGACAAAAAATGAAAAAACCCCCAAGCCTCTTAACTTAGCTTTCAGACACAAAATCCAGGTAAAGACCAAGAGTAAGATAGCAGCTTATACACAAAGCCCAGCAATGGAAAGCATTAGGAAAATGTAAGCTCCCAAACACTTGACTGACGTGCTTTAACCCTACTAGGGCAGGTAATTCTAGGATGAAGTTGTAGTTCCTATTTTAGGATGAATTATTAGCTACCAGCTGAGATGAAATCTGTTACAGTTGCCAATCTGAACAGTCACTCTTTTGTAAAAGCACACAAATTTAATATTTCAAGATTCTGAAGCAAAACAGAATTCATTGTGAAGGCCATTAATTCCTGCTATTTGTCTAGTTTGAAGGAATTACCTTAAAAGTGCAGTTCTTTCTTGCAGTTATATTCATTTTGACATAATTATATATGTTCTTACTAATTTTGAACTATTGATTCCTAACCTCAAAGTGAAGTGCTCCTCCTTTGTGAAAAAAACTCCAACATCTTCAAGACTGCAGTGTGGGTGTTGGCGTATCAAATAGCCAAAACTCACTGAATACTACTGAAAACCAGCCCATGCGAGCAGGCACTGATTAGTTCTCCCATCTGGTCCCCAACTCCAGCAGTCAAACTTCCTGGGAGCGAGCGAATGAGTGTTCTCATTTACAAGCTAAACTTAACACATGCTGCCTTATCATTCTGGTGACAATACGTCACTAATGATCAAACCCTATTCCTTCCAGGAAAAGTGCTGTTCTCAGGAGAACTACAGATCTTTGACCAGAACTACAGCCTGCTTGTTATAAAATCTGTCCAAAATACAATTCCACGTAGTTTTCAAAAGTGTACAGAATTCGTGTTTAGGCAGGGAAAAAAAAACACCAAGAGCAAAGAAACCTATAAATATTCAGTATTTTACAGCAATTCCTTTGTGCACATAAAAATCATTGCCATGTTTTTCATGTATGCTTTTCAGAAGTGCAATTCAATACTGAAAAGAATGGAAACAAGGGAAGCTGGTGATATCCCTCAATATCTTTTGGACAAGTTCACAAAGTAAAGAAAACACTGTATAAAAGAATAACAGGTACTGGCTGGTCAGATGCCAGAGTAAAGCAGAAAGCGGAAACTGAGTCAAAGAGAAGCGAAGGGGAAGTGCACGCACACTCCCCTGACCAAAACAAGGAAAACTACAGCAGTCACTCGGTGTTTTTCTTCAGTCTCAGTACTTTACTAGTGTGAAGGTTTGCCCCGAGGGAAAATCTGAAAAAGGGCTAATGCTGGAAGGTTTATTTTATTTCTTCAGCTGGTGAATGCACAGTTTATAATGTTCACTGCTTTCATGTATAAAATTAAGACTGCACATGCTTGCAAGCCATGCATTAAATTTCATCACCAGAATTTGTTAATAGCAGCACAACGTTAAAACAATCAGTCATGTGAGGTCATTACATCAAATAAAGTGTGTTCAAGAAGAATAAATCTTGTTCTGAGCCGATATGCAGTTAATGGTTTTGGAGCAGGCCCTGTAGCAAGCTGACTCAATTTCTTTCAAAGCTCAGTTTTGCCTCAAAACATGCAGAGAAAAGAAGCTACTTAAGAGCACATTCAGGCACCAGTGTGAGAGATACAGTGAATAATGGGCTGGTAGAGAGGGGTCCCAAAAATGTGCAGTGGACAGCAAAATCTAAATTTACTCCCAGGTACGAAAAGCATGACACAAATAAACTTGTTTGACAGGAAACTGCAAAATTCAAAATAACGAAATTTTTCCTGCTCAAGGTACACAGCTCAAAAACACCCTTTTGTGTTCACTATTAAGAGAATCAAACACAAACAAAAGTCCTTTGAACTTCGAGTGACCGCTTTAAAGACAAGCTGTTTTGTCTAGGGAAACGTGAGTGAAGAGCAGAAGATAAGAGAGAAAGTAAGTTTAGCTTGCTGCTTTGTTATCATTGTACACTACATTTTGTATGTTGCTGATAATGTAGCACTTCTGGAATATGTTTAGGACAGAAAAGTATCAGAAATGCATAGCAAAGAGACAACATCTTGGAGACAGGTCATAAACAAACTGTCACAGATTCATTAATATTAACCCCATAAAGCAACAACGTTTCTGTTCTGCCCTGAAGTAAGGTAACAGAAGGAAGACTGCAGTCCCCTCCACCATTCTCACCAACCCACCCAACCCAATTTCAGAACGCTCTGTCAGGACTATACCACAGTGGTATCTGGATGCTGCACAGAAATCCAGAAAGGGCAAAAATATCTAAAATACTGGCAGGACTGACATATGATAAAAGGTGGCAAAAATTAGGATTCAGTTGTAATGAAAATCAGGAATACGATTTTGCACACTTGGACAATCTAGGCAGAAAAGACTTAAAGTTTTGATTTATTCAAGGTAAGAAAAAGTCTTAATAAAATAAAAACCTACTGGTCCCTTACATTTGCCTCATCACAGTCCTGTCATGAAGGCAGTCAACTAAAGAGTGGTACGCTCAGTAAGTGAAAGGCAAACACTCCTGTGTGTATTAGACTGTCAACCTTTGGAACTCCTCGTCACAGCTCAGAGATATGGCATATTGAGGGTAAGATAACGACGACTATCAAACTACACAGCAACTCTTACTATAAATGCATCTCTCTAAAGTCTGCAGGCCTGCGGGCCCTGAGGCAGGACAGGGCATTGTATAAGTGATGTGGGGGAGAATCGACAGGGGAGAAGGGCTACCCGACCAATTCTGATTTAAAGTAGTCCTACCAATGAAAGCTAAGCCTAGACACTTGCTCCAAGTACATTTAAGTGTCCAGCTCAGCTGAAAAACGTTCAGCTGCAACATAACTCCACCGGGGGGTAGGCACCCAAAACCTTTGAGAGTCAATACCTTAGTTACCAGTTCTGCTGCTGATATTCAGGGCTGAAACAGGGTCCACTTGAGACTGTGTGAGCTACACTTGCTCCGCAGCAAAAACAGCAAGTAAAAATGGTGCTCTGAATTCTCTAGGTTCTGAAAACAGCAGGAAGCATCAAGGTGGAGTTATCTAATATTTAGGATGTACACCAGCTTTCATTTTCAGAGTAGTAAAGCCAGGTAGCCCACATACTTTTAGTAACAAGAGAACAAAACAATGATTTAAAGTCACATGCAGACCCAGAACTGGTTAAAAGTTTCTATTTCTCAGCTCTGCCTTTGAAGTAGTGGGTCAAACTTCCTGACAAAGTAAGAAACATTCTTAAAATCCTCTTGCTTTTGTGATTCCTTGTTTCATTCCAAGCATGTGGTGCTTGGCATTTGTCAGAACCCTGTAAATGCAGTTTAGTGCAGTATTCATTACCAGGAGATCCATCGTAGTGGTGTTAGCAGGATGAGGCAATTCTAAACGGGACACCAGAGTTAAGCAAGGACATACAGCATCTTGTTTGATAGCAGTCACTTGCAAAATGTTGTTATCAATCTGCTTCTGGTTTTGTTTTGTTTGTTTTTGGTTTTTTTAATTAAAAAAGATCATCTAGTCCCTACTATCTCTATTTTTCTCTTTTTCCATTCAACCCATTCATGTTTTTCAAGCTTTTAATGGATCTCAAATGAATGCAGTTCTTTTTGTTTACTTTTGGTACACATCAATAATGTAAATGTTCTTCTAGGAATAACTTTTATTAGATATCTTGAATTGGTAGGCCTGAAAGAATAACTTCTCTTCCACTCCTGCATCTCTCAGTCATCCACTCTCCTTAAAAATGTGGCACTACCACACTACCACAAGATTTCTTTAATCAGGCAGGCACTAATTTCTGTTTCTCCTCCAACGAAAGCATCGTCTATTGAAGGCACCCATATGCGGTCACAGAGAGGTTCCAAATAAGTCGTTTCATCATTATTTAAAACATTTCTTTCCCATTGCCAACCTACCACTAAAAGAGCAAACCAGGCCACGGAACGTGCAATTAATTAATACACGCCTAACTCTAAAACCTGAATAGTCCCGCTGAAGGCTGCAGAACTGCAGGCGCAGACACAGCCAGCCATACGCCTGTCTGCAGCATCGAGGCACACAGGAGTGCCCGCAGCGTGCCCCGCACTCGACGCGGGATGTGGCACGCAGGGTCTTCTTTCCAACCCTCTGAACCATTCTCCTTCAACGCTTCCCGCCTTCACCTCCAGCCGTGTTTCGCCGCCGGCCTTTAGCACCGAACCAGAGGCACCTCTTAGGGCCCGCTCCCGCCGGCGCCTTGGCTCACCGCGGACGCAGGGGCTGAGAGCCGGAGCCGCGGCTGCCGGGACCCCACCTCACCAAAGAGCCACCGAGCAGAAGCCGTGCGGGCAGCAGCCGAGCCCCGAGGAGCAGGCAGCCGAACGCGGCCTACAGCAATGGCAGCCGCGGGAGCAGGCCCTGCTGCTCCCCTCTCCCCGGGCGGCGACGAGCTCCGTGGCGAAACGCAACGCCGGGCCCCTCGGCCTCCCTCTCCGCCCCGCACAATTAAACGGAGAAACCGGGGATGGAAGCGCCGGGATGGCGGCGACAGCATCACACAACAGCCCCGGAGGCGGTGGCTGCTGTCGGCTGCCGGCCGCGGCGAGCAGAAAACCCTGCGGAGCTGCCTCCGTTCACCCGCTCTCGCCTCTGCTCCGCGGAAAGCGCCCGGCGCGGCCGGCCCGGGGCACCAGGGCCTCCCGGGAAGGCCCGGTCCCGGCGGCGACAGCCCGCAGCCCGCTCCCGCCGCCCGAGGGGGCCGAACCCTGGGCCGCAGCCTCTCCCCGCGCTCCCGGCGGGGCCCGCCCGGGCAGCTCGGCCTCCGCCTCCCTGCCCCGCGGCGGGGGCGAGCCGGGATCGCTGAGGCCCCTCGCCGCCGGCCAGGCCCCGGGACAGGCGGCGGGGAAGGGGCGCCGCGCCCAGGGAGCGAGCCGAGCCCCCCTGCCACCAGCCCCGGCTAGGCCCAGCTCGCATCCCCGGCGCGGCGTGGCCCGGCCCGCCAGCGGCCTTACCGCCTCCACGGCGTGCTGCAGGATGGAGGTGAACTTGGAGAACATCCTGTCCCGCGACTGCAGCAGCCGCTGCCGGGACGACCGCGAGAGCTCCTCGATCCGCCGCCGCCGCTCCAGGGTGAGGGCTGCATGCGGGGGCCTGGCCGCGGGGATCGGGTGGGCGGGCGGGCGGCCGCCGGCTCTGGCTCTCGCTCCCCGGCGGACACCGTGGCACTGACACCGCCGGGCTGCGGCGCCGGCTGCCGAGGCTCCGGGTGTCCGCCCCGGCGCGGCCTGCAGAGGCCGCCACCCCCCGCACGCAGCCCGCCGCGCCGCGGGGAGGCCCGGCCTGGCTCGGGGCCCCGGCGGTGACACGGGGCAGGGACGCTCTGGCAGCGCCCCGGGACACAGAGCCGGGGGCGGGAGCCGGCAGCGCGGCGAGGGCGCACGGGGCGGCCCGGCAGCCCTGTCTCCGTGCCCAGCGGCCGGCCCTCGGGCCCTCGGGCTCCAGGCGTGCCGCTCCGCCTCGGGAGGGCCGGGGCCGGCCGGCCCCGCAGCACGGCGCGGGGGGGAGCGGCCCCGGCGTGCTGGGTGCCGGGATGAGGAGCTGCCGGGGGGAGGCCAGCGGAGGGCTGCGAGGATGATGAGGGGACTGGAGCATCTCTGCTACGAGGAAAGGCTGAGGGAGCTGGGCTTGTTCAGCCTGGAGAAGAGAAGGCTGAGAGGGGACCTAGTATATGCTTATAAATATCTGAAGGGTGGGTGTCAGGAGGATGGGGCCAGACTCTTTTTAGTGGTGCCCAGCGACAGGACAAGGGGCAACGGGCACAAACTGAAGCACAGGAAGTTCCGTCTGAACATGAGGAAGAACTTCTTCCCTCTGAGGGTGACGGAGCACTGGAACAGGCTGCCCAGGGAGGTTGTGGAGTCTCCTTCTCTGGAGATATTCAAGACCTGCCTGGACATGGTCCTGTGCAGCCTGCTGTAGGTGACCCTGCTTCGGCAGGGGGGTTGGACTAGATGACCCACAGAGGTCCCTGCCAACCCCGACCATTCTGTGATTCTGTGAATGCCAGCTACCCACAAAAGCCGCTCGGTCATCCCCGCCTGCTCAACTGGACAGGGGAGATAAAAGAAAAATGATGAAAGGTGTGCGAGCTGAGATAAGGACAGGGAGAGGTCACTCACCAGTCAGCATCACAGCAAAACAGGCTGAACTTGGGGAAAAAGTTTAATGTATCACCAAGCAAATCAGAGTAGGATAATGAGAAATAAAACCAAATCTTAAAAACACCTTCCCCACAACCCTCCCTTCTTCCTGGCCTTAACTTAGAAAACTCCTGGTTTTCTGCCTCCTCCCCCTGTATCAAAAGACAGGACAAAACTACTGTTTAAATGCTGTGTTTTAAATTGTGTCATCTGGGAAGTCTGACTATGGCTGTTGATCTTGTGATGAAGTCTTACTAATGGTTCTGCTGTGCCTATTGTTGTTACTACCTCCGTGCTTTGCAGGCATGGGGAGCTACAGCCCGAGCACTGTGTGGAAGGAGATACAAGTTGTCTGTGGACACCTTTACTGAAGTGGCTAAGGAGCAGAGCTAGCTATTTCCTTCCTCAAATCCGGGCATACAAAATAACACAAATTTAAAAGGTAATTATGTGTTTTTTAAAAAAAAACTGTTTATTGTGGGTTTGTCAAGTTACATTCTGTAGATGTTCTTAGGAAATGTAAATTTTGTATGTGGGTAGCCATGTGATGAAACATGTACCATTTCTGTGTTTAGGTAATTGTTAACTGGATGGATGCTGCATTTGGAAGGTGCTTGTCTTCTATGCTTTAACATAAAAAGTTCTGTTAGACTTTTAAAGTGTGCTCTAGGAGGCAAACCCTTCTTCAGATAAATTTAAGTGGTGTCTACTATAGTTTTGCAATACATGCAGATTATTAAGATTTATGTATATTTTGATATGTAAATACTTATGTTTATTTTAATTTAGATTAGTAATTTTGTATTATAAGTACAGTTCAGGGGCTACATCCAGCCTTCTTGTATGGTTTGTATTGCAGGTTTGTATTGCTTTCATTAAAAAAAGAAAAACAAATCACAAGTTGTAGGTTTGAATGCAAAGATGTTGTCAGCAAGTGGGCTGAGTAGTGGCACAGCTTTCCTCCCATCAGTGTGAGGGTGTTCATTGCGTTAATGGGGACCTTCCCATTCTCTCACCACAGATACCATTTTGGAGCCTGCATCGTTTCTGAAGAAAATGTGGATTTAAGGCACGTGTGCTTGATTAAGGTGTCTTAACAGAACATGGTAATTTAAAATCCTCCTTGCAGTCCATTTGTTTTTGCAAAAATGTCTTTTGGGTGTGCCTGGGTCTTCCCATCTCTGAGCAGCAGAATGAATAAAGAAACAGTAAGGTATCATGAAGATAAAAAAGGAGACAGTTTTATAACAGTGAGAGTATTCCTAAGCGTACTTCACAATTTATTAAATCATAAGTCACCTCTTCACAGATGGCGAGGTAAAGCTTTTCTAATGCTTGAGGGCCTCTTATTATTCTAAGAGTGCCTGAGGTATATAAAACCATTTTTTTTTAAACAGAATATTTCATTGTGGTTGGAATTCAGGTTTTGGTTGTAAAAGTGACTTCTTATTGGGAGTCCTCCATATGAAATGCCTTGCAGTAAAGGAAACAAAGAAAATACCACAATTATATCATTACCCCTAAGCCTATTAAACAAATTGAGTCTCTGCAAATAACCCTGCATTTACTTGCCAATGTATTGAGCTTGAATTTATAGCCATATTGCAGAATCTAGTCTATATACATGTTGCAAAATGTAGATTTTTTTTTTTATGCTCTTTAAAGTAGTCTTAAATTTCTCCAGTATATGGAGGTATTTCTCACTGCTGGGAATATTACATAAATACTGGCGGACCGGTAGTAATGCACATAACCGGAAACTAATGGAAAAATTATTTCACCAATGTCGGTGCAAAAGAACTCAGCTGAGGGTGTGTTCTGTTTGGATACTTGTTGTTCTTACTGAAGATGATTCAATTGGAGATGACTCAGTTATGGACAGGCTACCAATGTCATGTCATATACAACAATACATCTTCGTCTGCTCATGCTTGATGTTGTTTCCACTGAAATAAACACAAGTATTACCACTTATTTTAATATTCTTGAGAGCAGAGCTCTGCTGGTTTTTTTTTTGGCAAGGTAGTTCTTTTTTTGGGGTGGCACATGCAGTGAGTATTTTGCTTGAATGTGAGTCAAGACACAGCTTGAAAGCGAGGCTATTTTAATTGATAGAGCTTTTGGGAACTAACTTTTCTCTTTCTTACAAATTAATGAAATTGTCTATATTAAATCAATTTAAATGGACTGAGACAGATAATGTGCTAGCTTTTCTATCTGAAAATCTCTCTGCTATTTAGATTGATGGCACCAGGCCAGTCTCTAATGGATGTATTTGTCTACATTACAGAAGAACTTCCTGCAGTCTGGACTTTTGCTTCAGGGAGGTTGAGGATTTGGAAGGTACATTTTTGTACCCCAGAATGAAAATGTGCTAGTAGAGCTATGCATGTTCGGTGCAGGAATTTATTGTGTTTGTAATAACCAGATTGACATCTATGTTTTCAGTGACTACTTGGATGAAATAAAGAATGAAGTGTTAGCAGCTCAGCATGATCTCTCCTTTTGAGGAGGGCAAAAGAGATGTTTAAAATAATCTTTATACCTTTCTGATTCTGGACGTTATTTCAGAAAGCAAGCATTCTGTGCACTGGATACCAAACAGCATACAATGGCATTGAAGTCCAAACCATGCTTCTCCCAAGTTTAATCGGTGTCTTATACAAGCACGTATGATGCTACATGTTTGCTGTCATTTTCCATCATGAGTTTTCTGGTTGTCTGTGCTCTCAGCTGCATGCAACGCCTCCCTCCTTGCTGATTCGCCAGTAGCACCACGTAATCCGCTCATGCACGACTTCTTTAAATCCCATTTTCAGGCATTTCTGGGTCTGTGCATCCTGCTCCACATCTGCGCATCTACTGCTTCCCTAGAGACATTCATTTGTCTTCTGATGGCTTACAAACTTCCTAGTCATTAATCTCTTGTCTAATTGCTTACCTGTCACTCTGCAAGTGTCTTTTTATGCTGTCACTCATTGCTACTGTGGAAGACACAATTCTGGGCTGGATGGACAAATGTGTGCCCAGTAGGCTATTCCTTATGTTCGTACCTCAGTTACACTGTCTGTACTACCCTGCTTGAGCTTATATAATGGGTTGTAAAGGAGACCGCAAGGTCAGAAATACACGTTGTCCGTGAAATGAGACATTCATTTTCCAAACACATCATGTTTTCCTCACATTTTTCTATTCCACTCTAAGGGTTATAATGCAAGCTTTCCTCTAAATACATCAATGTTCTGTCATACAGTATCTGCAAGTGTTAGCATATAATAAATGATTGAAACCAGATAAAGTACTCTCAAATATGATCAGTTAGAGCTTAGCCAATATCCCTGAAGCCTGTAGGTTAGTAGGACCACAAGTTTACTTGTTCTTGTGGTAGTGGAAGCTGAAGCAAAGAGATTAAGGATAAACTTCTGGGCTTATGCTATATTGCAACTGTAAGAATGGAAAGATTCTGAATGTGGTATAAATAGACATAAAACTGGATTTTGTCCAAAAATAATGGAAAAAAATAATTGAACTGTCCAGCTGCTATAAATTGGTTCCCTCAATCATTTGTTTGTATACTTGGGGAGAGGGAAGTCTAGCAGCCAGAATCTGCATGTATTTCTGGGGAGAATTTAGGTGCTTAGCCTTGGCCCTACTAAGAGATTTCTGAGTAATTTCAGATCAGCTCTGACTGCATCGTTAGTTTTCTAATGCAGGATAAGGTTTCATTGTTACTTACATCTTTGGATTTAGGGATCTAATCTGTTCATCCCTCAAATATATTCAGATAATCTGTTTAATCATAAGCAAAAGCTGATCTTGATAGTCAATATGAGTTAATGCAAAATAGTTCAGGCACGCTACTACTGTGTAAGTATAGAAACTTTCAGCAGATCTCTCTTCCGCATTAGTCCACAATTAGAAATACATTTTTGTAGGAGTTTCAGTTCAGATAGCTTTGTCCTGAAGCACAACTGAAATCTTTCTTGGTGTCTGATATTGAATTTTGGCATTGTGAAATGTCTTAATTTTGACACAAGTGTCTTAAATATTTATGATGCAAGGTACTCAGTAGTGGCTTCATGATTATTTTAAAATAATGATAGCACAATTATCTAGAAAGGCCCAAACACTAGTGTCACAATGCTCTCCAGTGTTCACTATCCATAGAGTTACATGACAGAAATCCAGTGATGTTCCTCAATATTTTATTACAGCAGGAAGGTGGCCAGTAACGTGTTTTAGTTCTGCTCATGGCTTCTTGGTAGGAACCTGCTCTCAACAGCAGAGGGCACAGATGGCCTGGTTTCATCCGTACGACACAAGGCAGCGAGGTTCAGAGAGAAGTCCCCATAGCTATTTTCTTGGGAAAAAAATAACCTTAGGAGTCCTGTGTAGAAGGAGTTAGTATAGAAACTAGTAGTGTTACCTCTGTGGTTAACTGCTGCATGTTACTTGGCTTGTAAAGGCTTTGGTTGCTGCACATGACAACCTATCATCTTAGCAGTTCGCCTGTCCCACTTGATTCTCAAATTATGTTATCTGAAGCTACAGGACCAGTTTGAGTTTATGAAGACATTGTCTTACCCCTGTGGCTATCACAGCCCACACGATACTTGCTTCTTTGAAACAACTAAACCCCAATGAATTTAGGAGGGATCTTGTATTCAAAGACTGGCCTTTCTTGACAACTAATTCTTTTGGGGTTCCCAAACAAGTGAGATTGACCACATACATCACCATTGCACTATTTTACCTGTAGGTGAGGGCAGAGGGAGCCATCTGAACACTTGCAGTTAGAATTTCAGGCTCAGAAGCTGTACTCTGAGCCGAACTGCATTTCCAGGAAAAGTATGTACGACTTGATCCATTGTAATTCCTTCTGAGTTATCAGCCCTGTAGGGACGAGTGTCTGCACTTGGTTGAAGCCTTTAAGCAACTGAGCTGGAGGCACTACTGACAACAAGCAAAGAAAATTAAGTCTGTAGTAGACCCGGGGTCATCCAGAAATGTGTCTGTTGCTCATCCCAGTTGCTTTGCCTCAGGCTGCTTTGGACGAGTTTGACATTCAGTCCTTATGTTGTGAAATGCTGAAGTAAGCAGACTTGTGTTTGTAATATGCCTAATATGATGGAACCTGCTCCTGATCAGATTCGGAGTGGTGCTGTAATGTGCTGTCCTTGATTCCTGCCTGGCAGCTCAATATGCCAAGTGAAGTATTTCCGTCCGTTTAGTTTATCTGGTTTTATGTTTATCAGCTGTTATGCCCAGTCTCTGGGTCTCCTGGGAATTCCCAGGTGGTGTCATATCGAGCTGTTATTTGTACCTGGGGTGCTTGGCTGCTGCATCAGACATGCACAGTCTGCATTTCCTTCTCCCTCTCTGGCAGTAACAACCAGGCAGCAGAAAACCAGTTGTTACATTTGGCATTACATGTACAGCATACATCAAAATTCTGTGTTAAGATACAGAAATGTTGTACTAGCATTAATCATTTTCCATGAGCTGTTGCAAAACAGTGAATCCTAGGGCTAGATCATAGCCCGCAGAGGGCAGCCTGGCTGCGTGCTTGACTCCAGCAACGTGCCCAACTGGAGGATTCAGCCATCTGCTAGCATCCCTGTCTATCAGCACGACTTGCTGTGGAATAAACAACTGAATGTTACAGAGAATTAGCACCAGGCCTAAACTCAGATTCAAAAGTGGAACAAAAAAAAAAAAATCACTTGACTTAACTAAACCTTCTGGTGTTTTTTGGTTTAAAAACATAGTGAAAGAAAAAAAAAGCATGAGCAAACTCAGCTAGACCTGAGCTTTAAATGTATCACATGTACAACAGACAAGTTTATTGGTAGATGTCAATAGGCAAGACTAAAAATATCCCAGATACGTGTATTTGAATGTACTGGACAAGACTAGCAGGAGAGGAAAAGTGTTTTTCTTTTTTTCTGAATCTCTTCAGGAATGATTCAAGATTCAAGTCACTGTTGACATGACTGTAAGACTGTGCCTTTGGCTGGCTGGCTGATGTTTTTTCCCAAGTGTGTCCCGAGTCCTTGTGGGACAGCCATCACAATTTCAAGGAGATTTTATCTAAGAGGATGTGTCTACATGCCGGCAAGTGCCTTAGCTGAGAAACGTATCAGTGCCAGGTATTGGGCTGGGGGTTGCTATCTTGATTTAGTCTGACGAGGAACAAGGCGTTCAGTTCCTGAAAAAGAGCCAGTACTTTGTGTCTCTCAAATCAAATTGCGTCCACCAGCTAATTAAGGGCTGATCTGGATATGCTCCAAGGGGAGGCCTGTCCACCTCTATACTTCTCAGCCAGAGGGCCCTGCAATACAGTGTTCAGAATAGAAAATAAGAATGAAGAAAATAGCATTTGAGGAATTAAGACAGCCTCAGCAATGTGTGAGTTCCAGGAGTTCAGGAACAAACCTAAGTATCTTTTATGATCAGGTGTCAAATTACTCACTGATGTACTTTCACATTGATTTAGATAATTAATTTCTTTGGTCCTGGACTTTCTACCCTACATAAGCATGGCTGTTCACAGCAGAATGCATACGCTTCTTGGAGTTTGTCTCGTAATTGCAACTACAGATGAATTTTTGCTTCTGATTCCTAAAACTTTCTCCATGTATAGGACTGCTGAGAGATTTTAACTCTGGTTCATTCAGAATATTCTTTGCTGTTCCTGCCATGTTATTCATAAACATCTTTGCTAATGTGAACTTTGACCAAGGAAATATCTTGTCATGTTTTACGTTGATAGCATGATGTAAAAGTTATTCTGTTTAAAAATGCTTGCACATGTAACCAACTCTGATTCCATGATTTAATTCAGTTTGGTCACGACAAACTCTTTAGGGTAAAGGGTAAAGTAGGGCACACAGTGAGATAATGCCCGTACTTGATGCAGATCTAAAACCTCTGATTTATAATTAACAACAAAAGCAATTTATGAGGTTGTCTCTATATCTCCTGAAGGTGTGCGCTGAATACAAAATTAGAAGAAAAAAAATACTTAGGAATGAAGATTCACAGCTCTTCTTCATGGTACATACTTCATATGTGAGCCTGTGAGAACCTGATGCAAAACCTGATCAAGTGTCTGACTGAGCTCTTTGTTGGGATACACGGATAGGGGAGATGCTGAAGTTCTTCAGCAGTAAAAGCTGGCCAACATTTAGCTGATCTTCCCAAACTTGACTCTCAGCAACAAATTTGTCATTTTGGCCCTTGTGTCCAAAGTTCCCACAGGTACGTTGCCCATTTTGATGCAAGAGCAGTAGAGACTAGATATCAACGGGCTTATTCAGGGGCTTTTCCTTAGCTGCCAGGATCGCCAGTATTTCTTGGTTATATAAAACCTATAGCATTTATGTGATAGCATGATGTTACACAATCCATGTAAAAATTTTTGGGTTCTTGAGTCCAGTAGTCAGTACTGACTTAGGGTAGTAGAGGTTCAGTATTTTATTTTTTGCCATAAGAGTGCACATATCACAGACAACACGGAGTGTTGAATAACATGCAGAGGATTAAGAAAACTGGTTCTATGCAATGAAAAAAGAAGGAAGATGACTCTGGGATTTGTCTCACTCAGGGGAACTTTCTAACTTTTTGATTTTTTTCTTTTTTTTTTGTTTGATGGTTAAGTCTCTTTATATGTGTATATGTGGGATATTTGGGGGAAAAAACTTCAGTAAAGCATTCCTATTAATATTTGCTGTGAGTAATTTGGAGCTCAATTCCCTTTTGAAAGAAGCAAATGGGAACTTTTCTCAGAAGAAATTAATGGCTGCTGCCCTTGAAGCTCACTGAAATCAGTGAAAGGCGATGTATTTATATGAATATGCTGTCCATTGCTGACTAGTAGCAGATTCTGGTAAGAGTCTCATACTGAAGGTAAAAGAGCTGTCTTGCTTTCATGTCATTCATGTCACAGAGTACTATTTATTATGAGCTTACTAAAATTCTGATTAAATCATAAGATTTAATAATGCTGAAGATTTTGTTCCTTTCTAGAATGACTGCTATAGATCTGATTTCCCTAAGAAAGGAGCCAGTGGAGTTATGGTGGAACAGGTAGTAAAAACTTCTAGAAAAAGCCTGTAGTTTCCATCATTCTTCAGCATCCCATTATCAGTTCAATGAGACAAGTGAAGTAGATTATTCAGGCCAGTCCTGGCCGTCCATGCCATTTGCCTTGCCCACAGAAGTTGTTCTTTGAAGCCTATTTCTTTAAGAATTTGTCTTGTTCCAAAAAAACCCTAACTTTTGTCACAATGATCTACTTTCAAGAGGAAACATACTGTGTTGTGTAAAGATGGGTATGTTCTGACTGATGAGTTATCTGCATCAAAGATATAATGCCGTCTTCTACCTGCTTTTTCATCCGTGCTAAGTAATTTTCCCCTGATTTTCATGAAACAAAAATTATTTACATACAACTCATAGGATCTTAATTATTTTTAAAACTATTATCCTACTTTTATATGTGACAAACTGGTTCAAAAGTGATGAGGGACAAACAATGAAATTATAAACCTAATTTTCCCAAGAATTGATGCTAAAGATATCAATAGTTTATTTCTTCTTTTTGAGGGGGTGTGGAGAGGGTAGGGAGAAGGGCAGGGACTGTAGGACAGGTACCAGCAAGTTGTTGGAAAGCCAAAGCACAACACTAGCAGTGATGTGTTACACATATACAGTGTATTACAAAGATGGTACAGTGTCTGATGTTAGGTGTCGATGAGCCTTGGTCCAAAAGCTACCAAAAAGCAAAGCGAGAGATTCTTACCCATGTTGAGTGTAGATCATCAGTGGGGCAATGTATTGGCTGTAAGAGTTCAGTAACAATTAATGTTTTCACATTTCAGACTTCCAGGTTAGCTGGACATTATCATTCATGTAAGAGTTTTCTGTTTGTCTAAACTCAGTTTACTTAACAGAAGGAAAACTGAATGTCCTTGTATGTATTCACCTGGTAGCTAAGTGACAGCAAGGTATGCTGCACAGAGAATATAGTCCAGTATTTAGGATACTTTTCTTCGAAGATGCAGGTTCTATTCTTTGCTCTGACATAGATTTTCTCTGTGACCTTGGACAACATACTTAGCTCCTCAAGGGCAACAAAATGATGTCAATCACCGCTCCTTAATGGAGTTCTGAAGTAGTCAGGAAATGGCTCAGTCAATCAAACAGCTCAACAGCTTGCTGCCACTCGAAAGGATCATCTCTTTTCCCTCTAATGGTTCCTCCTCACCCCTTCCTGGCTGTGCAGTTCTGCACTCGCCTTCTGTCAGCTCCAGTGTTTATCTGAGCCTTTGGATTCTTTCTCTGTTCTTCTGTATCCTTATCTGGCAGGAAGCTAACCCAGTGCAAGAAAGTGAGCAATTCTTTGCTAATTAGTGAGCTAAAATAGTTCCTTGAGGGTCACACCAGTGGTGATGGTGCTGCAGTGAGAGGAGCAGGAGCAGGCTGGTTGGAGTAAGAGAGGAGGGAGCGCATAGGAGGGTACATGAGCAGCCCTTGCAGAAGCAGCAGTGAACTCTTGGATTGGCTTCTCCAACTTCTCTGACTCAACATCTCCTATCTGAGTGTCTGAGGTCTTCATCTGAAAAATGGTAACAATGGTGTCTCATTTCTCTGTCCCTCCCTTTTCCACTCTTCAGCTCTCTTCCACATCCCTTAGATATTGGCAGGATCCGAGACAGCGACTGCGGAGGCTGACGCAGCTGCACACGTGCAGACTGACGGACAGGGACTTGCGGCTAATGAGGACCTGCCCTCCAGCACTGGTGACTTCAGTTCCCACTGCAGCTTTTCTCCTTTCTACGAACTTGTAGGGATGTAGAATGGTTTCTGAATTACACCTCTTAATCAACGTAAATTGCAATTCTGCATATCCAAATCTGAAAATTCGTGGAGGGGACTTGATGGACAGAGAGGAAAATAAAGCTCAGCCTCAATTCCATCAGAAACCCAGCTGAAAAACTCTTTTTAATAAATGAGTGCTCTATCTGATCCATCTTAGCATTCTCTAACATGTCTGTTGAACTTCGCTGTCTTCGAGACTTTGCACAGTAAATGGAACGAACTGTTTGTGTTCTATAGAAACCCACGTTACAAATATCTTTCCCTTCCTGCTTCCTAGGAGTATAAAGAGAGGAAATTCTTCATTATAAAGCTAATTTCTGCATGTTCCTGAACCTTCTTGTTAAAGCCATCTATTAAGTATCACACAGGAGAACCCTTGATAGTGCTAGTTAGAAACTCACTGAAGGAAGTGCGTAGGAAATTACTAAATTAAAAATACAAAATGCTTTCATACTACACTGAGTGAGGAAAACCTTTTGTTTTTTGGACACAAAGGAAAACTTGAGTTGTTTGCAAGTGGAAAACTTTACTCATTTCAGAAAAGACAAGGAAAGAAACTGTTTTTCAAGTGGATGTCAGATCACCACCTAAGGATAACGCCATAGGAGTTGGGAAGGAGGAGAACTTGGGATTTATTTCATTCCCACTGCAGGATTCAGGAACATGTGCAATGAGTGAGAAAACAGAATGACGTCATGAGTACGATTGAACTGAAGTGTGGGAGACACTGGGGTAAAATAGAGCCGAATGTGACCAAAAGGCGTAATATGAGGCGATGTGCCGATTCATGTCTTCCCTGTTTATCACCTGACGAGAAGGCCTGTGTGCGCTGTCCGTGCTGCCGCCGCCGCCATGCTGTCGCACGCACACATGCCGGCACGGTGGGGAGGGCACATGGCGTGAGGGCTCTGCCCGAGGGTTGGTGTGGTGGAACAGGCACGCTGGTGAGGCCACGCGTTCCAGCGGCCGCGGGGACACATGACGCGCCGATTACGAGCACCCCTTCCCGCTCTGCGGGCGCATGGCGGTGCAGTCTTTGCCACCTCTCTTAGATACGGAGATTTTGGCAGCTGGTTTCTTTTTGATGCAAACATTGTGTTGGCTTCTCGCTGGTATGAAGATGTATTGTGTGTGGCAGATGATGCCGTGGAAAGCCAGAGCTGAAGACTCAGTAGTCAGAGGGCTATTAAGCAGGGATTCTTTATTGCGGCGCCGGGCACATGAGGGATCTCTCCTCCAAACGTGCACGCCAAACACGCCATCATTTCAGGTTAAATACAATCACAGTATACATATTTATTATATTTCTGAGAAATGCTTAGCATATTCATGACTTTTCCAAGAACTAATTAGCATATGTTAATGTCTTTCATGTATATCTATTAGCATCCTCGGGTGGTCTTTGGGGGTCTCAGGATGAAGGCTTATACTCCTCATCACAGTGTCTGCTGGCTGACCTTTCTTTCTGCCCAAACTCAGTTCTAAGATCAGTACACCGTGTCCTTCCAGGTTGTTTTGCTCTGGTCTTGTTGCCCTCTTGGTGCCTCTTTATCTCTGCGGCTTGGTGCATCTCCCCTCCCAAGGCCGAGCTGTCCAAATAACATTATTTAGGAGTCTATCTTAGAGCTTTCCTTCCCCCCAAAAAACAGCAAGTCAAGTTTGTCTAAGTCGTGTTATTTAGAAGCCTCTCTATCTTAGAGCTTTCCTGTCTTCTCAAAACAGCAAGGACCTCCTTTAGTTTAATTACAATCCCTCTGGTAAGTGGAAATTTTACATTTAGGGGTATCACAGAGCGGGGCGCGATTCAGTCCCTCCTGTCACCCAGCTGGCTCCTCGCTGCACGTCGCGGGTTGTGCTGTTTCGTAGTCCATAGCTGCCCGTTCTGGAGTCGATGAGAGCCCGCTCTGACATTTCAATTCCACCGTTCCGATGTGCCCTTCTGACCCGCAACTCCCGACAAACCAGCTCGCTGTTGTGCTTAGCTCCCGCCGGCACCCAGCAAACGGGCAGCACCGGGCTCTGCTGCTTCACAGAACCACAGACTGTTCGGGGCTGGAAGGGACCTCTGCGGGTCATCCGGTCCAACCCCCCTGCCGAAGCAGGGTCACCTACAGCAGGCTGCACAGGACCTTGTCCAGGAGGGTCTTGAACATCTCCAGAGAAGGAGACTTCACAGCCTCCCTGGGCAGCCTGTTCCGGGGCTCCGCCTGGCCTGGGAGCTCTCGGCGGTGTCAGCCCGGGCTGACCGGGGGGGGCTCTGCGGGCGGGCGCCTGCCGCCTTCGCCGAGGTGCCGGGAGGGACCCGCCACCGCCCCTCCGCGGCGCCACGCACCCGCGCGGGCTCCCGCTCGCCCACGCGCACGGCGGGGAGGCCCCCGGCGCCGCCCCGCACGGCGCGGCGGGCAGCGAGGGAGCGCGGCGGCGGCGCGGACACGCCCGGCCCGGCCCGGCCCGGCCCAGCGCCGCCGCCCCCCGGCACCGGCCGCCGCCGCCGCACCTCCGCGGCCGCTCGCCGCCCACCCGGCCGCGCCATGTCCGCCAGAGGTGGGTCTGTGAGGGGCCGCGCGCGTCGCCGTGCGCGCCCGGCCGTGCCGCAGCGCCCTGGGGCGGAGGTTGCGCGGGCGGTCTGGGAGTGGGGGGGGGGGGCGAGAGGGCTCCCCCCCACTCTGCCGTCCTCCGCCCGGTGCCGTTCGGCAGCGCGGCCGCGGGAGGGGCTCCGGAGCGGGCTGCGGCAGGGCTCGGTGGGGACCCCGCCGCGCCCTTCCCGGGGGGCGGCGGGGTTCTGGCGGGTATTGAGCGGTGGCGGGAGCCCGGCGGCCCATCCCGGCCGGGCGGTACCGGCGCGCCTGCGGGCGCTGGCGAGGTGTCCGCCCTGTGCGGCCGCTGGTCGGGCGGGGTGTGGCGGGGAGCCCAGCCGGTGGCCGTGCCTCCGGGGGGCGGCTGCGGCGGGCTTGAAATGAGCGTGTCGAACGCTGGCTTTGATAACGCGTTTAATAACGTGGATTGGGGTGCGTTGGCGCGGAGGGTCCGGCCGTGCGCGGGGTCGTTGTGGGCTGGAGATGGACAGACCGACCCCCACGGACTGCGGGTCCGGGCTTGTCCCGGGCTCCTGCTCCCCCGCGGAGGAGCTGGGGCAGGGGCGGCCCGAGGACCGGTGCTTTGAGGTTTTTTGGTTATAGTTAATGCCAATTAAAGAAGTGGAGGCAGAAAGTTAACGGTTTTCTGAACGTTGTTGTAACAAAGCAGAAATACTTATAAGCATCCCTTTCTTTTTTTTCCCCCTGAAGCAGGACAGAAATTTACTTGCTTGATAATGACAAGTAAAACCACTCCTGGTTATCTCTGAATTGAAAAAATACTTCGTCAAAATTGCATATTACAAATTAACAAACCCTTGAATGTAGGGATACGTCTTATTTGTTTGTCCCTTTATTTCTCTGCATCTTCGTGGATTAAACACTGCCCAGCATGGACCAGCTCTTTCATTGGCTTGGGGCCCTGCTGACGGCCAGCTGAGCTTCATGCGGGTGGAAGGCATGGTGTGACTGCTGAAAGGTTGTCAGCATCTTGTGGTCAGGACCATATTCCTACAGCGTCACACCCATTTTAGATATAAATAATAAATGGTGTTAGAGCAGCGTCATTCTTCGTGGCTTAGTATTGTTCTTGCTTTAGGAAGAAATGGACCGTATTGGTCTCCAAAGAATCCATTTCTGGAACAACACTAAGTATATCAGCTTCAGTGCTGTGCTAAGTCTGCATTAGTGCTGGTACGGAGAACCCAGCAAAGCTTTGTAACATGGAATAGATTTGATGTCTTCAAAGGGGTACCTGCATTGGAGGAAGCAACAGGAAAACTTTGCAATTTCATCTCTGCAGATGACTCCCCAAGACAGAGCTGTACAGAGTGGGAACATTTCCACTGGCCCTATTCCCTTTTCCTTCCCCCATCATCCCTCTTTCCTATTCATCCGCGCAGCACATGAGGTTTGATGCCTGCTTGATTCTGCTGGAGAGCTGCCTGGAGAAGAAGGGCGAATTCTTTCTCAGCCTCCCATGCCATCTAGTTTTCTCAGAGTAATTAATTGGGGAGAGAGAGAGTGAGTCCATAGGACATGAGGGAAGTACTGAATAAGATTCATAAAACAGATTAAGATATTAATTTATTGATACCTGCTTTTCAGTTTTAAGGAATGGACTTAGTTGGAAAACAAGCGTGTCTAAGTAGAGTTATTCAGTACTGACCAAAGGCTATTTGTGTATATAGGAGTACAGACCATTGTTATTAGTAACCATTTTAAACACCACTGCTGTTAAAATCTTACATTTGAACTTACTGTGGCATACTTATGTGGTGTGATGGGTCTTAATGAGGTTACTCGTGAGAATGAATGTAGCTTGAATAAGAAGTAAGTCTTCAAGGGATTAGGGCTTTGTTCAAATGTCAGATAGGGACCCTTTGCTTCAGGAAGGCAAATTACCTCATGCATATGCAGTCTCGTTAAAACCACTGTATCATTAGGGTCTGCGTGCTCAGCAAATATTGATTGTTAATATTTTATGTTGTGTTAGCCGTCCAGAAGGTGATCATTATTATTTTGAGTGCATCAGGTGCTTGGAGCTGTCTGCTTGTTCATTATATACCAAGCATAACGAGAACAGCAGAAGAGTTAAACATTCACCTGTGCAATTTTTATTACTGAACTTCAGAGGATATTCAAGGGGTAGTAAAAAACATCACAGTGTTACCAGTGTTCAGTCTGCGCAGCCCTCTATTCATCTCTTCTGCTCCAGGAGGCAGCATGGTCTAGTGAACTGACTGCAGCGGGTGACAGAAGAAAGTCCTGAAATTCAGCAGTACCTCTGTACTTTTGGATCGTTTCGTTTAACTCTTCTGCTCTAGTTCCCTGTTGTTACTTGACCAAAACTACCCATGTAGTCAATGACATTATGACAGATTGTAAGTGAATACGTAAAGTATAACTAATAACACAAATTCCTGTAATTTTGCCTTAAATGGAACTCTGGATGAAGAGTTTTATGCTTCCCTACTTGTACAATGGAAATAATGGTAGCTAACTTTTTCAGTGAGGTCCCTGTGAGGACTAATGACTCACCTATGCTTCAAGATGATTTTTCTGCAATTTTCCTTTATTTTCTTCCGTCCTTCACAGACTAGGTTGTTGCAGTCCTTCACACCTGTCCCTCACCTCTTGCTGCTGTAAAGGTGTAAGGTCTCTAAAGTTCTGCTGCTGCTTCCCTCACCGTACAGCTCTAGTGGCTGTTTTGACCAAGCGCCAGATGAAGAAGCGTAGACAGGTGTTCCCAGAAGCTTGAACAAATAATCATTTTGGAAATCTGGTGACTGAACTGGGAGGTGGAAGGGACTTTGAAAATCCCTTTTCACTTCCCTGTCAAGTTGGAGTCCTTCCCAGGGCACTCTCACGACCTGCTCTGCAGCCTGTTGGGATCAGTGGAGAGCTGCCATTGACGTCAGTCTGGCTTCTCAGTTTTGAGGTTTGCAAAAGGCTTCATATTCTACTTTCAGCTGTTGTTAAGTAGTTGTTGTTAGAACTCATACACGACTGAATATGGGTGTTGGAGTAAGCCTTAAGATTGTTGCTTACCTAAGGGCTGGTTTGCAAAGAGCTGTAAATCCTCTGGATGAAAGACATTTTTCTAAAGCCAAGTATAACTGTGACCTACTTGTGCATGTTATCTCAAACTGCTTAAAAACTGTCAAAACTACTTGTTATCATGAAGGTCTTAGTTAATGGAAATACGGCTATTTTTAGCTGTTATCTTCAGTTATGGTAGAGCAAGCAGACACAAATGGTAGTGTTTGGTATGGTCAAATACAAAGATCTTTGCTAAATTTTTTTTGTAGATGTTGAAAGAATTAGCATGAGTTGTATTTAGTCCAGTAGGCAACTTCTTCAGGAAAATGAATGCATGTGTAGAAGACCGCTACAAACTGGTTTTGTCTCGACATTGCCATATCGGGGCGGGACAGCATGTAAAATAGGAGTTTTATCAGTAGTGGTGTCTTTTCAGCCTTTTTTGTGCCGTAACAAAAATTGCTGAATTTTGACAGAAGTCAGTGTTAAAGAAATATTATTGTTGTCTAATATTAACAGGTTGTGCTGTGCCACTGATGCTGCAAAGTGTGGGTGTTGTAGAGAAGGTAATTACATTTTTTAGCCTACTCAGTAGTCAAAGTAGTAGAGTTGTTTAGCTTAAGAATTTATTTTATACTACAATCCTTGTCTTTTCCTATTTGATTTTCTAGCAAATGTAGATCAAACACTTCTAATTTCAGACCAACAAATCACCATTAACAGTGGTATGAGAGAGGTTTTGTCCTCATTTTACAGGTGAGACAATAACTGAAGTGATTGTTTTTCTTTTCCCTGAGTCTCGGAGCCAGCTCAGAACAGGAGAGTTTCTGCCTTCTCTGGGCCTCTTCCAGGCTCCTCATTTGTTCTTATGCAAGTTGATAATAGATTTCTAACAGAAGGTGATAAACTTCATTATGTTTTGCTCTGGTAACAGTTCTTTCTTCATCCGCACTGCACATCACTTGATTGATCTGTCTCATAGTTGTGAACTTTTGTGTGAGGAAATCACAGATTTTTTTCAATGACAAATTTGCAGACTAAATCTTGAGCTCCTACATATTCCACCAATAACCTTTATTTTTCTTTTCCGAATTTTCTCATCCTCCTCAGATAGCTGTAGGCATGGCTGCTTTTGCTGGCAGCGATGGTTTTGTTTGAGGTCTATGTGCCTGCTTTAAAAACTAGCTGCTGGGAGCTTCTGGTCAACATTTTGTTGCTGTCTCTGATTTTCACAGTAATATTCCTCACATGTAAAGGAACCAGCCACTTAGGAGGTGGCAATATTGTCTGCCATATCTTTTGTGAAATCTATTGCTGTGTTTTTGCACTTGTCAGAGGTATTTCTTTCAGGCATGTAATAACGTCCCTTGTTCGTGGTGTGACTGGTACGTGGCTGTCACCGAACGGTCTCAGGCCAAGCAATCTGGAGACCTGGGCAGTGTGAGCTGGCTGGACATTTCCTTGATTTTAGAAGTAGAGCGTTTTAGCGTGTTTAGAATAGTTAATTATTGTAGCTTCAAATGCTTCCATTCCTAGTGATTGCCACCATTTTCCGTGGCATAATGCTGCATAGCCCGAAGGAGCGGATTCTTGGCAGGGTTCGGTGCTCTGCAGCGTTACCTGAGACAGAGCTGTGTGCGCCGTCGTGCCGACACAGCTGGTTCCCATGGAATACCTACGCAGTGCAGAATTTGGAACTGGCTCTGAAGGTTTTTCTCTGCTCAGCTTTTGTCCTGAATTTCTTCAGTACTGATTTCATACTGTTATTTAATCCTATCTGTACTTTCTGTTTATTTCTTGCAAATACATGTAATGACTTATGTTTTTTTTCTCCAGTTACTCGTTATAGGGCTTGAACCTCAATTTAGTGATTTAAGTAGCTCAGTATCAGCAGCTGGGTTGTCATTGCAGGCTGTGCTTACTTCTCTGTGTGTGAGACTCAGTAGCTGCAGCTGAATCTTTAGCTTTTCTTTTGATGGGGAAGAAGACTATTTTTCAAGGGTGTCTGACTTAAACAGTGGTATCTCTTTTAAGCTGCTCCGTTTTAAGTTTTGCCTCTTCATCCCGTCTTTTTTCCCCCCTCAACAAAGCTTAGTCTGTGCTGTTTAACTTTTGTGATTAATGAAAATTAGTCCTGAATGCATGGAAAAAATTGCATAGACTAATGGCAACAACGAGAGGAAACTGGGACAATGAGGTAGAATCTATTTTAGATGCATGGCTTTGAAAGAAATTGCACAGAAGGAAAATAAGCATCAGCTTATGGATGGAAAAGCCAGCAAAATTGCTTTTAGTGAAGAACACCAGAACTGCATGTGTTTTGCAGTCGCTGAAAACAGTCTTTTGGGGATTTCTTTTTTTTTTTCTTTTAATAGATTTGAAGTGAATATTTTGAATTATTTTTTATCTAGTCTGCTAGTAATTGAAAATGAAAACCACACATGGTTAGTTCATGTGACTTGTGTCGTATTTCTTCATTTTGCAGTGCAAAGGCAGAAACACGCAGTGGAAAGCAGACGTTGGTCTGTAAGTTCTGAGGCCAGCAAGTAGCCCCTTATTTTCTATCACGTACAGTTTAGGCTGTACTGCCTTTATAATTAGGTATTCTTCATAAAAACCCACAGAAAACTTCTAGACATTATATCGTAACAGAAAGAAAAAACCTCTGTGACACACTCATTTTTTGAATGCTTAGTCCTTATTGTGGCATGTTTTCAGAAAGAACTTTTTCGGAAGCTCAAACCTAGGTAAGATTCCTATCCCTGTAAACATTAGTGAGCATTGCCTTCGGTATGTTTACCAGTCCTGTCTGTTATGTAGGGAAATCCTTAGTTTGTAAACGGGCTTGGACCAGACAGGCTTCAGCAAGGTACACCTGTGATGGAGGAGCTTTATGCTCTCCTTTTCCCATGCAGAAGTCAGAATTAGCGCTTTGGTGAGTCACTTTGTTTCACATAAACCGTGAAACATGGCCACATCCACAGTGCAGTGCCCACTGTTTACGTGCATGCGTTGGAGTTAGACTTAAACCCAGCATGCTGATGGTGTAGAGCTTTAGCAAGGACTGGAATGAGCTGCCTGTCTGAGTACCTGCCCCGTTGCTTGTGTGGAATTTGCAGCCTGTGTTGACTTCATGCTGTGGCCAGTCACAGCAAACCCAGTTGTGGTGATGAGTATGGTGTGATTACGTGGCGGTGGAGTTACTTCCCATGGCTAGGAAAGATTGCATGCACTTCACGTCTGTTGAAAACCATGAATCTGTTCATCTGAGTTCTGTGTTTTGGAGTGGAAGGAGGATCTATTGTCATCGTTGTAACAAAGACCGATGCGTCAAAAGGTGTGATGAGCCAGAATATTTTGTGGCACCAGTACGTTCTTTGCCGTCAAGGGGAGGTGCTGGTGGGGTCACTGGGAGACGCCTGCTCTGGGCAGCTGTGACTGAGGGCCACCCTGGGTGGAAGTGTGAAACAGGGAACATCCAGAAGACAGTGTTCTGAAAGGTGAGGCAAAAGGTTCTTTTTCTCCCCGGTGGTATATTTGCAGTTTCACCTCACAGGGTGGAAAGAAAACCATCCAAGCCAGTCAGCAGATTGTGAGGTTCTGGTTCCCTGAAGCCCTTAGACCTGTGCTTAGTTCTTTTTGGAGCATGCGGAAAAGTGGAGTACGTGTTGCTGTTCATTGATGAAGCCAACACCACCTTTTTCCATTTCATGTTCACAGATATGTTCTTGGTAGCTTACTGGCATGGTGCTTAGTAGTGATCCTTTTGGAGATCGGTCAGAGAAGCGAGTGGCCTTACCACGGTGGACTTTGCAAGGACATCATGACCAGCAGTTGTGGTTTACTGCTTCCGTTTTAATAAAGAGGATTTGTTCTGTTTCTGGTACTGCACGAACAGATTGTGTATTGACATGGAGATGGACACATTTTAATCCAAAGTCCAAGGCTGAAACAATTTCTGTAACATTTTCTTAGTATTTATCATGCCCTTTGCTGTACCTGGAACCTTAACTTAGTAGTTTTTAATGTGCTTTTAACTACTTTTTCCTCCAATGTAAGCCTTGTATGAGAAAGGACTGTGGAATCTCACTCAGTGAAAGGATTCTGCTTTAATTACTGTTATTATGAGCCTGAAATTGTTTCTATCACATCAGGCTCATATGAGGCATCTTTGATCAACAGAGAAGTCAACAAAACTGCTGTTCAAATTACTGTTTCCTTTTAACTAGTGATGAAAGCTTTCGGTTTATTTTTTGCATTTGAAAGTCTGGGAGACAATCAGGTTAGATAAGAGCTGAAACCTAGTTAATGATAAAGGAACACAGCTGAGAGACAATAATAACAGCTCTGAAAAAGATGTTCCAGCTCTAATTCTGTGGCTCTGCACATACAGAAAATGCAAAAGCGCTTATGCCAAAGTACTGGCTTCCTCTGGTGTCCTAGGTTGCCACTTGTGTTGATCTACATTTGTGGAAAAGTTGGCTTCGATAAAGGCTGTGTAAGGTGAATGAATTTCATAGAATTAGGGTGTAAAAGAAGAGATGGATTTAGGTCTTGCTGTTTCACTGAAGATAATAGTAAATACGTTGTTCAGTGGAACAGGAATATAGCTGAATGTATGGTCAGTAGGCAATGTGGCAATCAATGGTTTTCTCAGAATGAAAACCGAAAGGCGAAAAACCTTTTTTCTTGAATGAAGGCACACCTGAGTGAAGCACAAATCTAAGTGTCTTTAAAATTAGGTTTAGCTGCTTAAGGAATTGTGCAGAGTATTACCCATGAAGTAATATTTTATTCCTATTAAGGAAAGTCAACATAATGTGAGTATACTGATTTTCTCTGCTGAGAGCTTTCTTTATTCCAGTTGGAAGGGTGTGTACAGGCATGAACAGGCTGTGTCGAGGTGTGTGGGAATGTCTCTGTTCCACAAAAGGAAATCTGCCAATGTCTTGAGTGGTTTAGAATGAGCAGAGCTGTAAGCCTGTTACTTTCAGCTGTTTATGTACCTAGTTTTTTATGTTTATTGTGCCTAGTTTTATTTTTTAATCTTAGTTTTGCCTGTTCTCATGAGTATCCTCTGCATGTGAATGCAGATACACAAGACAGGATTTGAATGTTTCTGTGGCCGCCTGCTGCTGTTGTCTAATTTTCTCTTTTATTTTCCTAGTAAGCCAATAAAACAATTAAATGATAATCAGGCAATCCACTAAAAACGTGTGGCATATGTAAATAAGAACGAAACTTATTCCAAGAAGACAATATTGTTATATAACAATGTGGTTATCCAAAACTATTTACTTCATGAGCTGGAGATAATCCCTAAATTATCCAGTCCCAACTTTGATCTAAGAAAGAATAATAAAACTTTGATCATTGTTGAATTGGCAGCTGCTATAAAAAGCCGATGTCGTATTTCTCTCTTAGTAACACTGGCTAAATCCAGAATAACTGGTAAAAGAATTTGATGATTGCAGCTTAGGGATGCTTTCTGACCTGACCTGAAGTCATCTCGGTCTAAAAATGTCTATAAATATTTCTTTGTGTTTGATGTTGCCAGATGTTTTGATATTTGAGATGAATGACAAACATGTTCTGTGTGTTTAGATGTGCAGTGCACATTGGGAGTCTAGTGTTTCAGAGAAGGAGGCACTTGTTAACTGGTTATGTTCATACATAATATGATTAATTTACAATAAAATTCTAATGCCATTATCTTGCTTTGTATCTTTCTAAAATGTCATTTTAAATTTAAAAATTGTAAATGGTTTATGTCTGTGACTATAGTATAATTACAACAGTGATACTATATTTCTTTCCATGCTTGCAACATAGTAAACATTTTCCTACACCTGTTTGTGTAGGAAACAGCACTTGTGATGTTCTTCCTTTAGAGGAGCAGCTGGACAGTGGCAAACTTTTCTCGATGTAATATTTTAAGACTTAAAGGAGAATTAAAAAAAAAGCCATCTAACTTTTTTTCATCATAAATTGAGATTTTTGAAAATTCCGGAATTGTATGGGTCAATAACGCTCACAGACTTGTAAAGTTTCTGTGGTACTTTTGAGTTTCTACCCATAATACATTCACTAAAGAAAATGGCTGAAACCTTAGACTCCAATGGCAGCTGACTTCAGAAACTTTAATGCATTTTGAATGTCTAGCTATAACATGACCTCAGTCTCTAGGCAATGCAGGGGTTTTCAAATCTACGTGGCAGGGATGTTGAGAGGTTCATGTAAAGCTGGGAACAGTGTTCCAGGAGTGATGTGCCACGAAAGGGCCACATCTTGTCCTTCCTTCCTTCAGCCAGGCGGGCACGGTGCTGTGCGTTCCGCTTGTCCGGTACAGGCTGGGGTGGTGCAGAAGTTCAGCAGGGCAAGATTCAACCTTCCCCTTCGTTTGCTGAGGGTTTCCCTGCTGTCTGCTTCCCTTCTTGACGCATGTAAGCTGCAGAGCTGAAGTTTCCTTTAACAACACTGGTCTTGTGTTTCAGACAGTAAATCATATTTGTGGTTAAACATGCTCAGAATTTAGGTTTAGGAGATTTTGTGACTTTTTGCAATAGCAATTTCCCCCTTTTTCTCTTGCCCGTGGTGACAGCTTTTGTGGATACCAGAGTTCTCGTTTTTCCTTTCCGCAAGGCACACAGGCCAAGCAGACCAGTGCTAGAAGATGCACTTTATTCTCTGTCCGTTGTTGCCACTCAATATTTATCAAAAGCAAAAAGGCTGTGTGCCTGAAGGGGGACGAAGAATCCTACCATCTTGCTATTTCTGATGCTCGGGCGGTATTTTTAGTGAAGGTTGTTGGCGCTGCTGCCCGAGGGTGGGTCAGGAGGCAGCCAGCTGGGAGGAGCGCGTGCTGTGGCTGGCATGGCAGGGCAGGGGTAGCCCCGGCAAAGATGCTTTTGGCGGGTGCGTGCGTGGGTATGGGCACACAGAAACGGACTTGGAACCTATGTAGAGAAAACGACTAAAGAAACTATAATCGCCTGTGCTCGCTGCAGTCGTTTGAAAGAGGGGAGGAGGTTAATTCGTGCTCTGTTCCACGCAATTCCTGCTCCTGGATGATTATCAAAGTTACGTGGAATGGTTTTTCTATGATACTCAGTTTCCGTAGCCGAACCCTCCCTGCAAATGTGCAGGTCCAGCATGATTTGTACGTTGCTAATACAGATCATGACTCGGTTTTCTAAGGAAGCAGTGGAGACTGAGCCTTGTTCTGTCCTTGTTAAATTTGCCTCCTACGCTTTCCTGTGGAGACCGAGAAGTCACGAGAGCAGTGGGTGAAGGAAGCCGTAAGAGATGTAGAGAGTGGAACAGGAATAGAAGGGCACCTGAGAACGGTGAGCAAGAGAGACGTATTTAAAGCAGAGTGAGGCAAGAGAGTGTGCATGGAAGGCCTGCTTCAAGCTGGGACAGAGGCAGAACAGACACAGACCAAGAACCAGCTCTGATCCTAAAACAGGTTAAAAGAGATGGGGGTAGAGACCATTTGGAGAGTTACAGAAGAGCGTTGTAATTTTTATTTCTTTGGTTTTTGGACACCCCAAGTAGCCTAGCAGTCAGTCAAGGGGCACGTGTGCTGGAGTAACTGTCCTTACAATTGCTGCAAATATTTTTATGATTTTCAGAAGGGAGCGGAGGGAAGCACTGGTTTGTAATTGCCCGAGGAAAAACTCTTAGCTGCTTCAAACCTCTGAACGCTTCACAGACTGATCCAGGAGCTGGTGCTCTGCCAGATCCTATTTTTAAGCAATTGGGTTTCTCTCCCAGCTTTATGCAGCTACGCTTCTCTAGCAATATCACACGAGCGTAGGGCCTGGAAAGGGAGGGGGGAGCACGTGTGCAAGCATATGACTTTTGAGGGGAAAAATAGAAAACTAAGTATGGTGCCATGTTTCCATGTTTGTATGGCAAGGAGCTGATCTTCAGTGAGGCTGAACAGCTCCAGCCCTGGTGCGGTGCCATCCTGCTGAATTACAGCCTGTGGTGTAGAATCTGGTGTTTTCCTTGAATACATACTTAGTCCTTTTTTGTTCATACTTGCTTTGCACTGCAAGTTGAAGTTTCAAGCGGGAGTGTTAAGAGATTTCCTGGGGCAAGTAGGAAACCCCATCAGCTGGGGCATGTAAAGAAACTAGAAAGTGTAAGGCCAACAGAAGTCCCGTGTTAACTCACTGGGAGTGGGTTAATTATGAGATCAGCTACGATGTCCTTTTGATTTCCGGCATTTCTAAAGAGCCCCACAGATGCAGCCAGAATGGGTCAAAAGTGTTTTCAGAAATACAACAAGTAATTTTTCTACTTGCAAAATATACTTCGTGTACATGAAATTGGGAAGACAGAAAGAATAACTGGAAGAGAAAATAAAGCCCACAGGGATGACTGCTGCTGCCTAAACACTAGTAATGCTATTAGCAGTTCCAGACTTAACAGTTTTAGTCAGAATATATCTTGCCTCCTGCTGGCAGGAAAGCTCAGTTTACTTAGTGTGTTCTTGTTTTCTCATTTCTAGCAATAAATGTTGAATCAAAAGTGTGGCCAATGGACCACAGAAGAGCTAGAGTGTCTGTGATTTTTCCACGTTCTAGGATAAAAACCTGATGTTTTGACAGCCATGTGGGAGAGTGTTGGTCCATTTAAAATGCACGTTAGTGTGCATGTGCGGAATTTCTTTCAAGTGTGTGGTTCTTAGCAGAGCATTCATTTGTGTCTCTTCCCCGGTCTGTATTCCAGAACAATACTCGTCATGGACTGAAATAGTTCTTGACTGCTTGAGTTTCATTTTCTACCCCACCCTCCTTAATTTCTGCAATGCAGAATAACCCAGTAGGAAATCTTTAATTCAGCTTTTAATTCTGTTCAGTATTATTTACCACTAATATTTATTGGCTCTGTACGCGTGCTACTCTTAGTAGTTTGTCTTGAAAGCGCAAATGTTTAGCGTAGAATTCATTTTCCACTAGGAACTGGAAGTTAAAAGCCTTTTGAAAATGGTTATTTTCCTATTTTCTGTGTCTTGAAATGTCAGGCAGTGCTGTTGGTTACACTTGAGCATAGAATCCTGCAGTTTCAGAGGGTGAGACAGACACAGCAATTTGATCATTCCCAAGTGCGTCAAAAGAGAATTTGCATGCCTTTTTATTTCTGATCTGTTTCTTGCCTGAATGACTGTTTAGAAACTGCAATGCTTATTTTATGGGCAAAGAATATATTGACAAAAAGTCTTTTTTGGTAGCAGAGCTCTTTGAAGGCAAGCTATACTGGCTTGTGTTGTGTAAATCTGGAAGAACTGTGGAGACCAGCAGAGGAATTCCAGACTTGTGCTAAGCAGAGAGATGAATTGGTCAGATTTTTGGTCGTGATATGAAGTAGAGGAAGATGTTGAAGAGAGGGGTGGTTGCAGGGACAGTTCATCCTGCCTTGGGGCAGGAAGAGGCACAGAGCTTTTTCCTGTCCATTTTGCCATTAGTATTTTGTAACTTCTAGGACTCTGTGCTATGGGACAGACGAGTTTATTCGGCTGTGTTCAGTCTGAAGCCCTGTTTTTGCGACTTGCTTTGGAATAAGGGGTTTTTCATGTTCATCTGTATATGACAGCAGTACGGACAGCCTCAACAATTATTGATGTTGTTGTTATAATACAATATATATATAATAATATTGTTATTTAGAAATTTAGTTGATAACGAAGATAGTTATACTTTGGCATGTGTAAAGTAATGTTAATTGTTTATACAGTAATTCTTCAGCTACATGAAGCTGATTAAATATTCCCCCCATTTGAAAGTACAAAAGCAGACATTGTGATCTTTGGGGAGTTGTTCATGTAGGCAGTTGCAAGAGTCTAGGTAAAATCTGTGTTTCATCCATAATCTGCTTTATCTGATCTAGGACATGCTAGATAACATGCTGTCCTAGAAGGAAGGTGTGAAAATGACTTTTAGCTGTTTCGACAGTGTTATGACTGATGTCAGATGCAGGTTTAGCGCAGGGAAGTGAAGTTGTATAAATTGGAAATTGATGCTGCGCTTAATGAGTTCCAGTTCTGTGTATTAATCAAAATACTGCTGTCCCTTCCTCCCTCTGGGCTAAGCCCTTCTCTGAACTTGAGTAGCTCTGTTGAATTCTCTTGCCATCCTGGCAGCCACGTTGGAAAACTGCTGGAAACATGAGGAACTCTGCAAATTGTATGTGTATGGATATTTTTATTCAGTTATTCATGATCAGCTGCTGCCGATCATGATTTCTGGGTTAGCTGAACCACAGGCAAGTGCCCGTTTGTTTTTGCCTAGTGCTTAGTTTGCTTTCTAGTCATGCCTCATATTCTCTGAAGAAAGTGCAGTGTCTAGATGTAGTTGTTATTTAGTTCTAATACCCATTTGGAATAGCTTGTGTGCCAATAGGGGCAGGGAGGTCTTACCCCTGATCTAGAGCTTGGTGGCTCTCTGTCTTGGAGGATGTAAACGCTGTCAGCAGGGTGAAGAGAGCCGTAATTAGGGGCTGAGATTTATTGCATATTTTCATTACCTTTGCATCTTTTCATTACCTTTTACGAGGTAAATACCTTATAAAAGTGAGCCACAAAAGGGGAGGCAGTGTGTTGCATTATGTTTTCTGATGCTGAATTCATGTTCCCACTCTGATATTTTTTTTTTCTGTATTTTTTTTAAGCAGAGATTTGGCAATGGTGGTTTTTCAATTTATTTGACGTTTGGCCATCTGGAGCTGAGCAGATCTTTAGTCACACACGCTAGCTGTGTTAAGTGGAGCAATGTAAGATCTAGGGGCCAGATTCAACTCTAGAGTGAGCACAGTGGAATTAACAAAGTTACATCAGGATTGGACTGGGTCTTTCAAGTGGCTGTTTGCTCTGCAGGTTACTGAGAAGTTTCATCTTGTTTTCTCAGCTCTGAGGGAGCTTGGTGTCAAATAATGGTCAAATAATTTCCAGTACTTTGTTTCTATCCAAGTTAAAATTAATAATAAGTACTTCTCTCTTGATAATGCTCTGTAAGGCACTTGGGACCTGCTGATGGCCCAGCACTAGTGCTTACAGAGCCTATACCTTTAGGTTGCATTTAGGGTGCACCTTATTTGCTAGAGATCTCCCCAGGCCCTGCATTGCTGCAGCTCTCTGCCCCAGCTTTTCCAGAATGGATGGCTCCAAAACCAGAGGAGACAGAGTACAACATTATTAGGTGGTGCAGTGATTTACTGCTGCTTTGTGTGTTGACTTTAATTGTGTACTGGGTACAGGGGATGGTCCTGGATTCAGTGGACAAGTTCCTTTATCTGACAGTATTTCTATTTCGTTGAAAATGAGGCTGTCAACACCCTTCTGGACAAAAGTGTATATTCCACAAACATTATTATTGACGAGGTGTTCTCCATCCATGATTGTGATGTCCAGCTTCCTTCGGGGTCCAATGCACAGCCCATAAATGATTTTTGTACCTCCAATAACAAGGCAGCAATGGGCCTGTGTCTCCAATCTGCTAACTTTAAAGGAGCTTGCATTCTTCTCCCTTTTATGTTATGAACCTGAATCCTTTGATACCGATTCGGTCTTTCAGGTGTAGCTCCATGTGAGGAAGAATATTACTTTCATGACACTTTCCCTCTACTTACAAGTTGGCCTTATGAGTGTTTTGTTAGGACCAGAATGAGATCGTCGTGGTTTCTTGAAGGCAGGTACCGAGGCTGAGCGTGATTAGGAGGCTGGAAATGGTGCCACATACAGGAGTATGAACTGTATTGCAGCTGCTGAAGTCCAGCTATGCAGAAATCAAAGCCTTCTCTTGCTCCTGTCTACAGGTCAGGGGTGTGACTGTAACTTGCCGTATGACATGACGTAACATCTTTAATGGAGATAGTTTGGGTGACGGTACAAGGAAAGTCACAGGGGCTGGAATTTTAGGAGAGGACCTGTGTGTTTTGGTGAATAGACTGAGCTGAAATCCATGTCACTGTGGCTTAATTGTTGTTGGTTCCCAAGCTGCATATGAGTTTGGGTGTAGCTACTGCTGCCGTGGTTATGTTTTTGATGTGGTTTTAGGCAAGCCCCTGAGATTCATTTCAGATTTCCTCTATCCTTTTTGGTAGCATTCTTGCAAATTTCTACCCAGTATGCTGTCTAGGTTGTCACTGAGTTTTTTTTCTCCATGTGTGGCACAGCTGGTCAGAATGAAAACCAGCAGGACTGTAAATGTGTATAGCTTCAGTTGTTACCTGTATTTTGTCAACATGTAGTCTAGCTAACATCTGGTGACTTCCTTTGCTCTTGGACTTTGGTTTCTCTGCTGAAGGCAGCTGCTCACAAACAGCTGTGTCAGTCCATTTTACAAAGATTTGAGGATTAGTGATTTTAATGCACAATACAGTAGAGGAACTTTGTTAAATCAATGCTCCCTCATTTAGTGATGAAGATTTTTAATTATTAAAAACGATTGCCCATAGTGGTTTTCTGCCTTTCCTGGTGTCCAGAAGAGCAGTTCTAGACTTGACGCAAGTGCCTCTGTTACTGTGCAGATGAGCTGAGGGCCGAGTCTAACCGCTGCTGTGCAGTGGGGTCAGGAGCTGCAGAACGACTTCCCTGCCAGCTGCTCGGAGGAATCTTCAGGCAGGTTGTAGAAACTGCTCTGCAAAATCACCTCACCTGTATTGACAAGATTTTCAGATTTGGTGTATGAGAAATGGTTAAGAAGTGCAGATTATGAGAGATGAAGAATCCCATAGCCTGCATACAGAGTCAGTCAGTGGGAAAGCACGCTTACGCTTGTGCTAGTGAAGTTCGTTGTAAGTACCTGGTTAGCAGGCGTTTCCTGAGGCTTGTGTGCACTGTCGTAAATTTTATTGCCGAAAGTCAGGCTGGGTGATGGTAGATGCCTTAAAATCAGTGAATTGTGGAATGAAAATAATTTGAGACAGCAGTCATAGAACACATTTTGAGCGTGACCTCTCGCCGTCATAGCTGCCAGCTGTCACCTGCAAGTTGGTCTTTTTCTTTGAGTACCAAGCACCCTGCCAGTCCGGTGAGCAGAACTGCCCCTTGAGGACTGGGATGAATGAGGTGGCTCAAGGCCCTGTCTGGCAACATTTACTCCTGTGGTCCAAACTCAGACTGGAGTTTGCGGTGAGGAGTGGCCTGCATCACTAGGTTCTGGGGATTTTAGCGAGAAGCATTTATTACTTAGTTGTGTCCACTTTCTAAGTGAGCCTGAGTTTGTGGTTTACTAAGCAAGTATGTAATTTAAAGTAGTGGGGTCTTCATAGCAAGTCGTTGTTGTTAGTGTGTTTAACAAGATCCAGAGCACCGCAGTTAGGAGGTTTTGTGTCTGTGTGTATTCCCACTGATGCCACTCAGAGCTGACCTTGCATCTGTGATGCCCCACTGCCAAGTACAGCCCAGCGCAGGCTCTCCTCAGTGCTGCAGCTTCTCTCCTACTGTGTGATTCAGCGTGCGAGGTGTCAGTGGTTGGCGTGATCTACAGGGGCAGGTGCAGGTCATGATATAGGAGAGGACATATAAGATGAGGCTGTTACATCCAAGGGGGTTAGAAAGCACAGATGAGGCATAACCTAGTAATGCTGTGTTGTTCTTTCCCTGTCATCTAGCCCAGCATGCTAAGCATGTCTCCCGTTACCTAATCCAGGATGGTGCTGCCTCATTTGTGCAAGAAGAACGTTAATGATATTTGGAATAGGCTTAAGTAGGATTTAAGTGTCATGCATATGTGGGCTAATCCTTTGCATGGGGTTGTAGTCAGCTTTTTATGCAAACACATAGTTAGCCTTTTTGCTCAAATGTAGATAGGTACAGAAATCAACAGTATTGAGTTACAAATACAAATTCTTTTAAGTCCAGTTGGTAGCCTAGGGAGTGTCACAGTATCTCTGATACGCTGTCCTGCAAAGTTGTAACAGACATTTCTCACAGCGTTTGGTGATGCAGATCTGTTTCTTGTTAGGTGTCATGTAATTACAGGGGAAAGTTGGGGATTTTTTTCTTTGCACACGGTAAGTTAAAAGACAAAATGAAGTTTTCCAGCTTTATTGCTTTAAAATAAAATATCATTAGGAAAATCTCTGGTAATCTATTTTTGCTCTTACCCACCCAATATAAATTGATATACCAGATGATCAACCTGGAGGAAAAAAGTACGGGATAACTTACAGACATTGAGGCTACACTAGGGAGCAAAATAGAGCAGGTTTAAAGCTGTGTTTGGATGACCTTCAAATCCCATCTGCAGATTTCTTTTTAGCTTCCAGTTTCAAATGTCAGCTGCAAGTAGTTCATTGCACCAGAAACACTTAGGCAATAAAAGATCAAGGATGTCCCCTCTTTGCATTTGTTTTAGAGGAGAGAGCACTGTGTTGCCTCATCAGGAGCTGCTGTGGTGGGTAGACCGATGTCTCTGGGAGGAACTGGGATATCTTGCACCTGGGGTTGATGCATTAATCGAGGGTGAAAATGGGAACAACTCCACTAGGTAAAACAAAAACATTTAAAATCGCCTATGATAACATATTATAACATACTGCTTCAGTCCGGTGTTTGGGTTTTATGCCACGAGGTGTGAATATCCATGGCTGAGAGCTGTAAAGATTCAGTGAGTGTGGATGTTGGAAGAAGAAATCCAAAGCAATGCTAGGGCATAGTGAAACATTTTTAGCCAGCATTATGATCTCTTGCCTCCTTGAACTACAGGATTTATTAACAAATCCAAAAGGCAGGCTGAAGGGAGAAATCTGCCCCCACCTCCCGTTTTAGTTGTGGACTTCCCTCTTTTCCTTTCATCGCTTATATGAAAGAAATGGGGATAAAGGGGAAGTATACGCAAGACGCTGTTATTTTAGAAGCAAAATCTTAGGTCAGAGGTTTCTGTCAGCCAGGATGATCCCTGAGTCCAGCGAAAACATGCTGAGCCTTAGCTGCCTCCATGAGGCGTTTGGCAGAACTGGAGGGTTGCTCGGAGGGCTGAGATGCTGCTCTGAGGTGCTGGGAAAGCTTCAGGAGCTGTAATTGTTACCACTGATGCCATTCAAGCCTGATTCCCACTGGAACATCCCCTGGGTTAATTATGGTCCTGAGGATGATAACTCAACAAACGCAGCTGCAGCGTTGCTGTGGCGTCAGTTAATTAATCATCCAGGCTGGACTGAAGATGTAGTTCTTTACTCTTGTTATAGACAGCTGTACAGGAGTGGAAAGGTTTTGATGACTCAAAGTCCCTTTTCAGCTGTGTTACCATGTGAGGGCTGCGGGATCCTAAGACTTCTGTGCAGTTCTCGTGTGTTCATGTTTTCAAAGGCAAGGTGGTGCTTTTTCCCAAAAATGAAACATGAAACACATCAAACTCTACAAAAGCAGGACATCTCTGGCTCCTCCTTACAGCTATAAGAAAAAGCTTTATGAATGAAATTAATCGAGCTTTAATAACTTTTTTAAAACAACTTTCGCAGGTGAAGGAGGCAGAGCATATTGGGAATAAATCGAAGATACATGGAGTGGCTTGCTTAGACAAATAGAGATTATTTCTGGACTGGCTTTGGGCAGGGTCTGCACGCTCTGGTGGTGCTGATCTCACTGCAGGGTCATCAGGCTGTCCGTAGTGCCGCTTGCTGACCTGCTGCTTGAAGCGGTGCAAGCAGCTGAAGAACACAGCTCGCGGGATTCCCTGGCAAAGCCTCAGCTGTAAGGACGTGGCCTTCGAGTGACCTCTGCCAGTTCGGCGCTGCAGCGGTCTGACCGTCTCTCTGTCCGGTCCTGCTCATCGTAAGGAGCATTTGTGGACTTTGTCGTGTGACGTGCAGGCTGTAGCATCTGAACGTTGTTTCGGCTAAACTTAGGAGCTAATGAGGTGGCATGTATTTACATTGCTGAACTGGGTCATTCTTTTTCTTTGTGAAATTTGATTCTGAACGTGCTTGGGAGCAGAAGTAACAGTTTTCTAGCACAATTATTTAGTTGTTCAGGCAGATAAAAGCCTCAAGCTGCTTTGTGTAACGTGCCTCACAGATACTCATGTTGTCTTTTTCTAAGGCAAAAAATAACTTGGAGAAATGACAATAGAGGTGGGAAATGATTATTTTGGAGCTTGTGATTTAACTGCACTGAAGACATGTTCTTGGAATGTGGTGACAGGAAACAGTGATAAATATGATGACATGTTTATAGTGATAAAGATACTCTACGATCTGTAATGATGTTCTTCCTAGTTTGTAAATTAACTAATTTCCATGGCATTCTTGCGGGGAGGGAAGGGCTGTGTTTTATTACTAGTGCATTGCAGACTGTTGTTTGTGTCCAGTGATTTTTCAGGACAGGCTTGTGGCTAAAATAGTGGTTACATAGCCTGTCCTTGGGAGCACACCTGAGCCTGGAGTGGCCCTCCTGGTTTTACCTGGGAAAGCCTCTTGCAGCACCCCGTGCTTTGAATATCCCCCAAGATGTACTTGGTCATGCTACAGATGACCTACTTTTCTGGGGATAAATTAAAAGTGACCTGGCATCCTGCCCTGTAGGGTGCTGAGGTATCTGCTAGAAGGGCCCTGGTGCCTGCTGTTGCAAAACCAGGAAGATTTGTAGGAGATCTGTGTTAAGTACAGGCTTCCTAAAAGGTGTTAGGGACAGCTGGTGCTGCATTTCGTGAGCTGCTTGTAATTCAGAGCTAACCCAGGAATGATCCATTTGTGGCTGTATTGCTTTAGATGTGCCTTCACATCGAAAAAGTAAATGTCTTTTCAGTGTTTTAAAATGGACATGATCAAGGTCAAGATATTAAAAATAAAAAAACCCCCAGATTTCTAAACCATTGTCCCTTCTTTGACACTAATCTGGTCTATGAAGGCAGCGATTTCATCAGTACTGTCTTTGTTTATTTGCATCCAGTTTAGGTCACATTCAGTGAAATTGTACTTTATGACCAAAGTCAACCTGCCTGCTCCTGGCTGCGCTTGCAGGGTCATAGGAATTTTGATGGTGGCACGTGAGAGAGCGCTTGCGCAGCAGATGAAGAGGCTGAAGGTGCACAGGGTGTGAAGATGCTGTGCAGATTGCTCCCTTTGGAGCGGCCAGGCCACCTCCGGAGCCCACGGCTGGGTGTGCTCGCGGGTGCTCCTTCGCCTGAGCACTGCTGGGAACCACTGCTCGTGACCGAAAGGGTCCTGCCCATCGTGGCTTTACTCTTACCATTGTTGATTTTCTTTCAGGTTGTTTTCCACTTACTGAAGCCTACGAGTGAGGATTGACCAGAAAAGGCTTTTCCTTTTACTGCTTGTTTTAATCTTTTGTTGGAGGCTCCTTTATGGTGTGTTGTGATTCCCTGCACTAAAAGCCATCAAGCCTGAAAATGTCAGTTGCTGAATGGAGGAATAGTTTTAGTCATGAGATTGAAAACTACTGGCTTGTTTAAAGATCTGGATTTTGATCATCAGAAATATACTCACCATGAAAAGTCTGCCTTGTGCATTTAAGAATTCATTACAGAAAAATGAGAAGAAATAATACCATTTTGCTAGTGTTACAGGTTTTCATTTTTGAGGAAGAATAAACTTTTTTTGGAAAGATGATTTAAGCTCATTTAAATCCGTTAAAGCCATTTTTTCCCCATTTTGAAACTGTAGATTTTCGCTTTAACACTGCTGTTGACTTGACCTAAGGTGAGCATTTAGCTTGGGGACTGCTTTCTCATTTGAGGAAACTGCCACTGCTACATCGACACATGACTAAGCTGGCATTTACTGTGTCTGGTCTGAATGGTTGCTGAGGAATAAGAAGTGTCATTCATCCCCAAAGATATATGACAAGGCTGATAAATTAACATTCATAGGTACTTTTTATGTTAATCATAAGTGTCAATGATTTAGTGTGGAGGAGATGCTTATCTTTTGGGCAAGTACCAATAGATAAGGTGGATCTCGCTCTTAAAAAATGCTTGAGATTATTAGATTAACTCTGGGAAGCCCAGCAAGGCTGGGGTGAATGATGGGCATTGTGCCAAGTACCATTTACACACTGAAACATCAGTGCCTGAGGACTTGCTCATGTAAATAGACAGCAGAAACAGAGAAACAGTTTGTAGCCTTTATCTATTTTTTTATTTATTGATTAATAAAGCAAGCTATGTAAAGCTTTTTTAATAATTTGGACTTCAATATTGTTGTAAAGGAGCTGGACTGACAGGCAAATTGCCTAGGGTTTGTCAAAGGAGCACAGAGAAACACAGTTCATCAGATGGATTCACCATGACATATATTATAGGTACACGTAAGATGTTGAAAAGTGAGTGACAGACCCTGAATCAAGCTAATAAAATTCACTTTGCATGGCAGAGTGGTGGATTCTTTGTTGCAGATAAAGGGAGACGTGCCATATTTCAGGGACCGCTGGTCGTCAGAGGTGTGTGCCGGTGTTGTGCTGTGTTAGGAGGGTTGTGTGATAGACTTCAGTATCAGTTTGGCACATTTTTAGCTTTGGCCATTACAGCCTGGTGCATAGAGAATCCATGTAAAAATGGCATTTTAAATCAATTTCTTTATTCAGATTAGAAAGTTGAAATAAAGCTACACCTTGCATGATTTCAGCTCTAATGTGCCTACTGATCTTTAGCAAAGCAGTAAGAACCACAAGATTTAGAACATCAGTCTTAAATATTTTTTCCACAAAAAATGGAGGTGAAACTGATGCATGGAGTCTTTCTGCCATCCTCAGAGGGTGGCCACAGATTTAGGTCACTTCTGAGTGTAAGTGATGAGGCTGTCACGTTCTCAAATCTGACTTAGCCACCGACAGAAGGGGCAGAGGAAGGCGCTTGAGAGCTGCCTGCCTGGCAGAGCCTCCCTCGTCTTCGGGCAGACCGTCTGATGGGCCTGGGGAGATGTTACACCAGGATTCGTGACCGGCCCCTTGGAGCCCTCGCCTGGGTTTTCCCTGCCATGGGCTCAGACGCTGCTTGCAGGGCCCACCCCTGGAAGCACCGGCTTTGGAGAGAGCCCCCTTTGCTTCAGTGGGGTGGAGGTGGCTGAGGCCACAAGGGCTGCGTGGGCTCGGGACGTTCCTTAGTCACCTGCCATCATTAGGAAGGGGTCCTGGGGCCAGGGCCAGGTGGCAGTCGGCCATCCTTGGCTATGATGCAGCTCGGTGACCGGCCGAGTAGCTACGCTGTGCCGGCACCTGGGGAAGCAGAAGGTGGGAGGCTCCCGGCTCCCCTTGGCACGAGCGGCTCTCCAGGCAGCTCTCCTGCCCCTCAGCTTCTCCTTCAGCTCCCCTGCAAGACCCTGCCATTAACATTTTCTGCACTCAAAACTGCAGCCAAGTAGTTCTCTGCTTTTTGCTGGCGTTCAGCTCGCATGTCGCTTTTTGCATAACCTCTTGTTCTTCTCTTGTAGTCAGTTCCTTGCTCACCTGTAATTTTCCCATCTTCTCTAACTACACTCATCATTTCCTTTGTGGTGCTGTATAAAGTGGCACTGTGTAAAATGCTATTGCTAAACTACATCTACTGAATTTTCCTCATCTAAAAACAATTATCCAAAAAGATATTGGGGCACAGTCTATTTTTTATAAAGTTTGTTAAAAAAGACAGTGCAGTTAGATCAGAAAAACAGGTTTAGAATTGTTTGGGTCTCTCTTTTTTGTTTCTTGCCCACAGCTATGATGTTTGTTCTTGCATATTCTTATGATATGCCTCTGATTGAATAGATGAATTTTTTTGCTAAGTACTTTGTGATTTTATATTCTAGTCCCTTCATTGTTCTAAGATCATCGGGTTCTCCTGTTTTGAGCACATACAGAGTGCAGCGTGGCCCCGGTTCGGTTGGAATTTCCCATTTTGTACCTATTGTTCTTCCCGTATCGTCTGGATGTTACTGAAAATGGATTTGAGGGGATTGTTTAGATACTAGACTGCACGTACTGATCTCTCAGAGTGTTGGACCAAACTTTCTGACTACTCTGCTGGTTCTCTCCCTGATGACTCTGTATAGTCCTTCGAGGTTGAGTGCTTAACTGGGTAAGTATGGAGCCTGCCTGCATCAGACTTTTTTCACCCTGGCTTTTATTGCAGATAGTTTTAGCGTGTTTGTATTGAATGTCTGCCTCCTCTGTGTCAATCTGCAAGGCTCTTGGGTCTCTGGACGTCTGTAAGTAGTTCACTAGGTTTGGATATGTCACACTAAATAGTTGCAGTCTTATGGTTGTATTTGCACTCAGTTTAATCACCTTGCTTTCACGCTGTTCTAGTGTGTAAACAGCATACCCCTTGGGAACAAATGGATGTCTTCGCTGGTAGTTTGTCTGATTTGATTGGCATTGGCCATCCTAGAACTCCTGTGAGATAGTTTTGCATTCCTAGCTATAAAATGGGTTTGATTGAGGGAAAGGTGAAATGCCTTATGGCCACTCTTCGACATTCTTGTGTCCAAAGCAACTTGCTGCTTGTATTTGAGTTGCTGAAATCTTTTGAAACTGCATCTGCAGCTCTCCTGGAGGTGGCCTAACCCTGGAGCAGGCAAGCTTGGTCTTTTTTGACTGCAGACATCATAGCGTGGTAATCGCACGATGGGATTTCCTTGGCATGCCTCTATCCTTCCAGGAGATGACTCTGGAATTACAGGCTTTGCCTGTAAAAGAAACAGGCAAGTCAGTTTTTCTAGCAAGAGGTCGATTCTATTTCACAGTGTGGTAGGTGGAAGGAGAAATTTTAGGCTCTACAGATCTTTGCACAGTGTCTCACAAGTTTGGTCTCAGAGTGGGGAGTCCGCATCCCAGGTGCCCCCTCTCGGACTTCCCAACTCCTTTAATCACTTTTCATTTCCCTTGGCAAAGAGGGTCAGTGTCCTAGGTAGGAGTCATTTTCTACAGCATCTGTGTGTCTTCCCAGTTAACGCTGAAGTGTCGGGTGAGCACGCTGGCTGTCTGGGCTAGGCTGGTACCCACACCCTTCTCTCAGTTGTGAAATTACGTGTGCCTCAAGGAGGGAGAATAAGGAAACTGCAGTGAACCTAAACCAAACACTAACGCTTTGCTGGACTTCCCTGTCCTTTACCCATTGAGCTGGGCTTTCCTGTGCTGAAGGAGACCTGAGATACCAGATAATGTCACGCTGAAGCAATATGGTGGGGAGGGTATCAAGGTACTTGAGTCTCCTTTGCTGTAGTGGTATTTGTTTTCCTTGTTATATTTCCTTTTTCCTGTCACTGTTCTTTGGTGTGATAAAAGCAGCTGGTCTTCAAACTGAAGAGAAAATTTTTCAGAGTTTCAGTAAATAATGTAAAACAATTACAGGGTTTATTTGGATCTATGTGCATCCTGTTTCTACTGATTGTGGCAGAGAATAGTGCGAGAGGGAGTGTTAAAACCACTTACATTGCTTTTTCTGTTATCAGGGTGAGCTGATAGTTACGGAAGAGAAGCAAGCAGTATTTTTCTGGATCTCTCGGTTTGGTTAAACACTCTGGCATGGATGGTATCCCTTTTCACTGTCTTGCAGCCATTGAACAGTAACTTATTCTTTCATTCCTCCCAGCAGCGTAGTCTGGAGATCTCAGAATCACAGAATGGTAGGGGTTGGAAGGGACCTCTGTGGGTCATCTAGTCCAACCCCCCTGCCGAAGCAGGGTCACCTACAGCAAGCTGCACAGGACCACATCCAGGCGGGTCTTGAATATCTCCAGAGAAGGAGACTCCACAGCCTCCCTGGGCAGCCTGTGCCAGTGCTCCGTCACCCTCAGAGTGAAGAAGTTCTTCCTCATGTTCAGACGGAACTTCCTGTGCCTCGGTTTGTGCCCACTGCCCCTTGTCCTGTCACTGGGCACCACTGAAAAGAGCTTGGCCCCATCCTCCTGACACCCACCCTTCAGGTATTTCTAAGTATATATTAGGTCCCCTCGCAGCCTTCTCTTCTCCAGGCTGAACAAGCCCAGCTCCCTCAGCCTCTCCTCGTAGGGGAGATGTTCCAGTCCCCTCACCATCCTTGTAGCCCTCCGCTGGACCCTCTCCAAAATCTCCAGTGGATTTGTTCTGTTTCCCTGCCCATGTGCAATTTCAGTGGCAGCAAGGGAGCAGGTCCCTCTTTGTTTTGGGTGGGGAAACTTAAACTGCAAGACAGTTTCACAGCAGTATGTTACATCATACTGCGCAAAGCGAAAAGGAATTAATGTGGAGGTGGAAAAGATACCTTTACTACTCAGTGCAAAGCCGGCTTGCCTTTCCAGCAAAGATAGTTACCTCCTACCTCTTCATTTCCATGAGAGGCTCTCTCAGAATCCCGAAGATAAGAAAGAATAATCTGAAGATTGTATTTAATCTTTAACAGAATCTGGCAATACATGCAAAAGGCTGAGGCTACATTATTCTGTCACCTCAGCTGCGTTGTATTTAGAAACATTGAGGAAATAAACAGGTGAAAAAAGACCCAGTTGCCCTATCCTCGAGGCTGCAGAATTCTACATTTTTAGTCAGAGGAGCCACATTCTCGTCTCGTGCTGTGCTGGAGAAAATCTGAAGTAACCTTGTGAAACTAATGAATTTTCCCAGTACAGTGAAAATGACAGTGTCAGGGTGTATGGAACTAAGGAAAACTTCAGTCTGTCTACCTGCAGTTACTATTGAGTTACCATTATTATTACAGAGTCTAAAAAGATGAAGCTCTCCTGAAGGTGTTCCCTGCCAAAGAAATGATAGGACTGCGCAGTTTTCTCTATTATAGCCTTTCTTAAGCAGCCCTGCATAAAGATTTGTTTTGCAGCAGTCTCAAGTTATATGAGGATATGATAACAAGAACAGTCTGCCTAAACCTCCTAACTGATGCTCATCTGACTTAGACAATGTATAATCATAGATTAAAAATACTCCTTGCTTGGTTACATCCTAAAAATACTCTTCAAAGTTCTTAGCAGCTGTTACTAGAAATAGTTTACTATTGACTAGGTGGTACAATAGAAGCTGAAAATATAAAGACTAGGTTTCTTTTTTTTCTCCTGAGTATTCATCATGCCTTGAATACTCTGCGTTCAGATTAATATCTGTCAAGCACTTGCTGCTCTTCAACTGCTTGTAAAGGAGTGAAGGGGCAGGTGAGAGGGAGTAGGGAATGTGGCACATCAAAAGTACTGTTCATTTATATTGATCAGTGATGCAGGTTTTCCTGGGATATTCTGCAGTTCTAGTTACTTCATTTTTAACTGGAGAGAGTTCAGAAAAGGGAGACTAACATGAGCTATGCTGGAAACACATGATGAAAGACTAACCCCCCCGGGATTATCGTCTTGACCTCCATTCTTCATCCCGTTTCTGTGTCGTATCAGTTGCTAAAATTATAAATGGTATGGAAGAGATAGATAAGGACCATCTATTTTGTTTCCTCTTGTCAAAAATATCAGCGCACTCGGTTAAATCCAAATCATGGGAAACCTCTAGAGGGAAAAAATGAGAGTGCTTGGTTTGGCTCTGAAACTCACTGTAAAGGCTGTTGATGAAATCAAGAAGTTAGTGAAACAAAGAAAGAAATTGAGTCTGGGAGACTGGTCTGTCCAAATGGCTGGTGTTACTGAAATTAGAAAACCTTGAGTTCTGAAGTGCTGGGCGTAAGGTGAGGGGGTTATGCTTACACGCTCTCTCTTTTAAGAGCATTGTGAGACTGAAGAAAATAAGGGAAGGTGCTATAGCTGTGTGTGGTATTGCATTTCTTTTAAAGGTAAGAACATGTGCTAGCAAACAGTTTTTAGATGGCTGTACCATGACCAGCCCTGGCCGTGCTGTGGCTTCTGGGACTGTCCAAATCTGAGCTGCGTTTCTTTTCTGAAACACATCCCCAGAGCTGTGGCTGATCAGGACAGTACTTTGTCTGCAGATTGCCAGTCCGTGTTCTCCCCTTGAGTAGTCTTCGTATGAGCTTTCTTTGTGGAACCCTTAAAAGTATGTAATTGTCTGCATTGCAAGAAATGCAGTCGCAGGAGTGTGTTTATCTGCAGAAACTTTCTGTGTCCTTTTAAATATCCAGCAAGTTGTCACTAGAGTGTTAACATCAGCACAGTATTTTTTGGTCTGAAAAATTCTGTACAACCTTTGCTTTTATTTTAATGTTTGAGACTTTCTTCTTCGTTATAAGAACTTACTTTAGAATCCAGAAAAGCTATGTATTATGTATTTATGTAGTATTTACTTTTATTAGAACAGTTTTTTTTTTCTGTGATTTTATCTCAAAGACCAAATTAATGTATGTATTTTGTAAGGGTCACTCTTACACAATTTTTGCCTTATAGTACATCTTTTTAAATGTGTTACGCTCTTCACAGGTGTGTGTGTGTTCTGAACAAAGATCCAGTTTACTGGTAAATGTCCTATAATCCTCTTAGTTGTCAACCCTCTAAATTCACTAAAATAAACTGTATTTTACGGAAGTCTTTGCAGAAAGCGACTTTTGTATACAGTAAAAACAGATGATGGCAAGCATGCGAATCACCTTAAAGAACGTACCGCTCGGTCCGTGGTTTTGGGATATTCTGGAGGAGTAGCAGCATTAATCTTGTTACCACCTTCTACTTAAATTCACCTTTTGCCTGGGGAAAAGATGCTTTGCAGGGCATAGACGTGTTGTGGACGTGGACATGAATGTGGCGTGCTTCGTGTGAGGATCTGAGTGGTTGAAGGTGTTGTTAAACGCCTGTGTGTGACCAGCGACTTTGGTTTGTGCAGGGGCTGTGGGAGTGGTGGTACCACACCGCACCGGGATGTGCAGGAACCAAGACCTCGTCAGCTGACAGCTTGGTCTCCTCCTGGCACTCGCTGGCGGTCTGCCGTGTGTCTGGGCACTGGATGAATTCTTCAGTCCCCTCCTGTGTCTCCTTTCTCTTTCAGTGCAATGGGAAGGTGTGCTCCAAGCTACGTGAGACCTTTAACTTGTATCTTCTAGGGTTAGGAAGCTCGGCAAGCCCACCTTGGGTAGTGGCTGGTGCTTTGAAACACTGGTGCCTTCATTCTGCTAGTAGCATTTACAAGTTTTTCATGTAGGGATTCTAAACTTCTGCATGCCATCAAGTGAAAATCAACTGCAAGCTTAGAAGAAGAAAATACAAAGTATGTTTCAGTTACTGGTATGTTGTTCTAGAGGTTAAAGCTTCATGGGAGATTACGTCGTGTGAAACTTCTTTTTAGAAACTTCCTTTTAGCTACTGATCTGTGCACGTGATGATGTTTGCATCCTATGTCAAATAATTGATGTTGCTGATAGTAGAGGTGAAATGCACAGGTTTGGAAATGTTGACTTACCTTTGATTTTTGAAAGTAATCTTTATGAATCTAAGGGGCCTAGAATTACAGACATGTAAAGCAGACACATTTTCCATAATCTGTTACTGACCTTCATTTAATAGAAGGGAGAAGAGAAGAATGTTTTTTTTCCAGACTATTTCTGATGAAGAATTATTTATGTGTTTATTTCATTCCTCTCCCTACCCTAAATGCTGTCCAGTGTTCTGGCAGATTTTTTTTTTGTTGTTTTATTTACTTATATGTAAATGGTAAGTATGGTTAGATTGCCGTACTGTTCTAGCCCAGGAAAGCTGCCTTTAGTAGCAGGTAGTGCCAGAAGATGACTTCACTGTGAGCAAAATATTTGTAAGATTTGGGGCACTTTCAAATAATTAGTTAAGTTTGTAAAGCTCTCTGGGATTAATTTGAGTGAAAGAGTATAAACATTACATCTGCCATTTGTATCTATTTCTTCCCGCTGCGGTTTGTTTCTAACTGTGCAGCAGAGGAGAAGCTTTGTGAGAGCTGGGACCGTGGTAGGCACACCTCATTACAAGTAGCTGCAATATCTGACTTGATGTTCTGAATAATTGTCCTCTAAAGTATATTACATTAGGTAATCAATAATACCTTATCTGTTCCTATTTTTAAAAATACTGAGATTCTGGTTTTTAATCCATAGTGGTTTATTTCATATTGAAATGAGAGTAAGAAGATTTCCTTCTGTATTTTTGCAGCTGCATGCAAATGAATAGCATTTCTTTTGCTGATAACGAAAGGGATTTGACAAAAGGCAGACTGTAGAGTAGCTGCATGGTTAGGTGACTGACGTTAGGAAGATGTTTTGTTTTTTGGAAAGTATTTTTTTGTTTTAAACCCTGTATCACTTATACCCTCTGTATTTTTTGGATTCTGAGTCATCGTCGAAGTCATAAGTGAAAGAGGCATAAACTTTTCTGGGCTCTTTACAGCGTGTACTCCATAGGTGTGCAAAACTGATGACAAAAAAACATTTTATCTTTTAAAGAGAGTAATCGTCCCCCAGTATTTTTTTAACTGTAACTGCAGTAATTTTTTTTTTTCCATTCTGAAAGTTCGAAAGCCTGGGAATTGAGAAAATTTTGTGTTTAATAATTGTCTTTTTGTTTTGAAAGCTATACTGTGTTACTGCAATATAAAAAAACAAACAGAAAGAGCAGACACCAACATTTTACTCTACAGTTCTGTTTTAAAAAGTCACAGAAGAAGCCAAGGTAAAACCTTACAGTTCATACAGGAGAAACAGTGCATAAATAGGCAAATAGATGGGGTCAGCTAAGGAATGGAAAACTAGAAAGACTTGGGAGTATCCCCCTGCCTCTCGGCTGTCTGGTTAGGTTAGGCAGATCCTGCTTATGTGGCTTTGTGTCGGTAGTGCCTAATGTTATTTTATCTTGTCTAGAAAATTCACCTGATGAGTGAAGATGTACAAGTTTAATGCAGATTTATAAGACTTTACTTGCTGCTGTTAGAATTCCCTTGCTGCTGCCCCATGGAGTCCCAGAATGCCTGTAACGGGGAGGAGGATTAGACAGTTGTCAGCACCACTTTTCTTCATTTTGGAGCAACTGACTTGCTGATGTTGATGACTCTTACTTCTCTCTCTCGTTTTAAAAATTAAAATAATTGGTGTCTTTAATAAAAGAAATGCAACTTGCTTTAATCTGTCACTGCTGAAGCATATAGCTGCTGTCAAGTCTGTAGCACTAGTCTATGTAAAATAGTACAGCAAGGGGCTGAGAAAATATGTGTACGCCTGTGTGTATTTTCTCCAAAGATTTTAGGGTATTTTGCAGGATTTAGATTTTAATATTGAAAGCTGCTTTGAACAAATGTGGGTACTCTGGTAGCTGGAAACGGCAGTGACAGTGCGATATGAAGTTGTACGGGAGTAGAGAGCAGCGTTTTACAAATATAAAAGCTGGACTACTAAAGAGTTTAAGTAAATACTTGCAAATGATATTTCTGTCCATATTTGAGTTTTCTGCCTTGAATTTTGATTCAACTGAAATAGAATGGTGGGAGTGGGTCTCTTCTGTCCATTAAAGAAGCTTTGAAAAACACTTGGCTATATTTTTTAGGATACGTACTAAATTTGCATACCATAGTTTTTGGGTGCCTATTTCAGAGAGTTAGAATTTGATTTTTTGAGAGGTGGCACGCAGACTGTCTTTAATCAAGCAAAGTAACAGATTCATTAATTTGCCTGGAAATTCTGTTTTCTAGTTCTATTGGCATCCCCGTCTTGTTCCTTTACCACGCTGCATTGCCCGTTTTAAGCAGTGTCAGGGACGGTCTCAGAAACGTGAATATGGTGTTATATTTGGTATGCTTTCCAAGCAGGCTTCTGATCTAGTCCTGTATAAACATTCATTTACAGAAAGCAAATCGTTTAAACCAAGTGCTTTAAAGAAGCGTGGACTACATATCTGGATCCGTCAACCTTTTTTTTCTAGAGAAATAATTCCTGTTCAGCTGAAACTGTCTCTCTCCTAAGGTGAGTCTGTACCTACGAGCAGGGTTACTTGTCAGCATTACCTGATATTTTGCTGGATACTGATGGGGTGAAAGGAAGAGCACTATCACATATGTTTTTCTTAATGCAGATATGCCTGACAGTCTTCGTTTTTGCCAGTGAAGCTGATAAGTACAAATGAGTTTGAATTTGAAACGGATAATAGCAGCAGTGCTTAGAAGAGCTTTTAGAATTTGAGACTTACTAGCAAATTACTGATGCAACAGAGGGGAGGGAAATAAAACTTCACGTTTTCTCCTGAGGCCTCATCATGACAAATAGCATTTTAGTTTCCCCAGGCTTCCTTCTTTCCTTCCTTGTTTAGTCTTTTCAAGAGGAGAAAGTTACTGTAAAGTACTGGAGTGCCAAAGCCAGTCAGTCTGGACGCAGTACTTCTGAGAAGTGTTTGCCTGCCCAGTGAGAAGGCTAGGAATACACTAGAATAATAAACAGACGGGATAGGGGAAGGAAGACATCAAATTCACGCCGCCACACAGAATACATTAATTTGAGCTTTTTATTTTTAGCTCTCACCAGGAAACTGCCGCGAGTAAGGAATATGACGGATGCTTGGCCTATCAGTGCTATTGACATTGGATATTTGCAAATTACACTGTAAAAATTTTAAAGGTGTTTGTCTTCTGTTCTCTGTGAATCTCTTCTATTGTAGCTCTCACCACCACATCGCTTCGCATGCATTTTTTGTAATGTAAGGCAGTGTCAGGTTTGACTCATCCTGGAATGAGCTTGGGCAAAGGCGAAGGGGATGGCTGCCTTGTCCTTCTGGGGGTGCAGCCTTCTCCCTGTGTCGGGGCTGAGACGGCAATGTGGCGTGTCAGTGAGCTCGCCGGAAAGGTGCTCGTTAGTATCTTGTGAAATCAAGATTCTGTCTGCATTGAAGTTCTGAAACCATTTCAGCAATCCCTGATGAAATTTTAATGAGGTAGTTATTATTGGTTTTCCTCATCCCCATTTAACTGCTTGCTATATTTTTAGATGTATTGCTGAATAATTTACTTTATAGATATGATAGGCTCTGGTTACTTGATTATGGTACTCTCCACTTCTAGTGTTGCAAGAAATTGTTGTATTCCATGCAAGAGACACCTTCTAGAGTTAAGCATTACAGTTTGCTTATACAGTTACTGCATGCACCAGTTCATTTGCTGTTGTTTTGTTACAATTTCACTGGTAGAAGTCATCCCACACAAGACTGTCTTCTTTGAGCTTGTCTTCATTAGGCTATGGGTTTGAATGCATGCAGGTAGAACACTGTACAGTGGTAGGTCCCCTGTGCTCTTAACCTCTTTTCATCAATGCTTTTCCTCCCTGGTCTGTCTTCAGTTTTTTGGGTGGCCTTTTTTTTGTCTTGAGGGGGATAGGAGTACCTGCATGTTTCTGAGAGTCAGTATTTGATCACTTTTCATTCTGTGACAAAATGTAGATGGACAGTAAAACAAAGAGAGAAAGTTGTTCATGGTTAAAAGACATTTTTTCAATCATACCACGAAGGTCATAGGCTTCCGACAAGCTGCAGTGCTCTCGGGGCATGGATTTACCCTCAAGCAGTACTCTCCTGCTGCTGTGTTTTGCAGGTCCTCTCCGGCAGGTTCTCTGAATGTGAAACCCCTCCTGCTCACCGCAGTGGGAGTTCTGCGTGTCGGGAGTTAGCAATGGCCTACTTCATATTCCACTAGAGGTTATAAAGTTCTTTGAAGTCTTTGGGACAGGCGGTGCTGCGCATGTAATTCAGAGGACAGTGTGGATGGCTGGCAAACGTTCTGTAATGCAGTGTAAAGTCTGGTCTGCTCTTCCTCCGTCTCCTGCATCGGGGTTGCATAAGAACTTCCAGGAAACCTGCAATTAAAGAAGATAAAGCACTCCAAAGGATTTATAGGTTTTTGTCAGTCTTGGTGTTAGACCTAAGGCAAGTAAAAATATCCATTGTTTTCCAGTGCACTTTCATTTGAACATGCGAGAGAAATTGTGCCCCAGATTCCTCAAAAAGTCCGACAGAGGTGGAGTCTAAGCTCAGACATCTTGGGTGCCATTGCAGGCTTTTAGTTACCACCTACTTCTTGCTCCTCCATGCTTCACTTTTGCTGCCTTCCTGCTCAGAGCTATGTACTGGTAATATCAGCACTTCTACAGCAACGCGTAGTGAAATAATGCTGGAGACCCAGAGAATCACAACCATCCCCTCACGCTTCAATACGCACACTCAGGCATGCACGCATATTGCAAACCAATAGTCATTTAACTAGGTGGCAACATAAGGACAAATTCTCCTGGGTTTATGCTATTTCGAGTTTCACTGACAGTACAGCTCAGTCTCTGGAGTCCCAAAGGTTCACACTCATCTGAATTTCAAAGTAACTGGTGAAGCCTTCAGTTAACACGCTACTGCCGGGCTGGTTTTCTTTAGGAAGTCAATGTCGCACGGATTTGATCAGTGGAATGCTGCTCAACTCCTCCAGTGCTCGCTGTTGTACAGATGCACAGGGGATAAATGCAGATTCTTAACGCATATGAGAAAGCTACTCTTCCAATTAGGCAAAAAGGTTGTCTGACTAATTCTGTTCTTTTAGTAATGCTGTAAGAGAGCAGAGGGCGACTTAAAAATCGTGATCCTAGGGAAGATGTGATATTTGAGAAAGTGGGGAATACTGCTTACAGCTTGTTGTGGAAAATATTAGGAAGATGCTTGGCAAGCACCATGAGTTTCTTCTCAGCTTGTTTTGCCTCCCATCTGTCTGCTTGACTTTGTTCCACTCTGCAAATGTAACTTCCTTGCATTGTCAGCCGGTGAAAGGGTGTTGTTTGAAGGAAATGGTTCATAAAAACTTCATTAAAGGTTTAGGGTGAAATGGCAAGAGCAGTAAATGTGTCAAAACAGGTTATTCCTGTCCCCAAATGAGGCATCTGGCAGCCCTGGTTAGAAGGAAAAGTGTCAGTGCTCAGCGACAGCTCCCTGATCCGTGAGCCTGTTTCCAGCTCTGAAGACTTCTGTAAAATGCAGGCTGGTTTAGTTCATTTGCTCTGAGCCCCTGCTGCAGTCTCTGTGTGCAGTCTGCACGTGAGGAGAAGCTGAGGGCTGCTGTGCAGCTCGGATCACAGCTGGCTTCATCCGCAGCGCTCGGCGGCGCTTGCCTTTGGAGTGAGGCCTGACGGATGCGTCACTTGCTTTTGCTGCTTTTTCTGATGTGATGACAGGAGACTTCTGACACCCTGTGTTCACTGTCCCGCGCTGACCTCCAGCCGTAACCTCATTTTTTCAGGGGACTGAGAGTGGGAGAAAGGCTGCACCTAGCTATTGCTAGGGTTGCTTTTCTGGAGTACACGAGGCTTTTTCTGCCAAGCGTTCGTGGGAAATCCTAAACTTTTCCCACTGTTCTGTGATGCTGTCACTGCAGGTGGTACCTGGCTATGCTGTCCCACGTGTACCAGTACAGTCACCAGTACAAAACCAGGTCTGGTAATGGGATTTAGGAGTATAGCGAAGTTGAATGACAGAAGGATTTTAGATATGACAGATTCGTCAACTGTTTGCTGCGGCTGTCATTAGCCCAAGACCTTATTGGGGAGTTATGAGGGCCCAGAAACTTGCGTGGATGTCAGAGCCCTAGAGAAGAGGCTAAAATACATGAATGGAAGAACAGTGGAAGTGGTGTGTCCAAGCAATCCAGGGGCAATGTATCACTTTCAGATATTACAAGGATATTTTCCCTGTATCCAGAATGGTAAGTTTTTCAGCCATGGTTACTTTGGTGTTAGAAACCAGACTGTAACAGCCTTGGGCGAGAGGATGATGTGTTACGGGGGGCTCAGTGTAAACAGCCAGGAAGACAATGCAGGAATGTTGGTTTCGTTCAGTTTGTTCTCCAGCCTCTGAGTTTGACACAGTCTGATGGAGAGACATAGGAACAATTAATCCAAATTAGATAAAGTAGTGAATTCAGAGTTGAAGGGGCTCTGACTGATCTTAATTTATTCTTGTAATGAGCTAACTGAAGTTGATTAAGGTCACTCTTACTTATGAACAAGAGTGTCCACAGAAGGCTGTAGTTTCTGTGATGTATTTCAAAAGTTAATTGCAGTTAATTTTCTGAAATGTGTGCAGGCAGAAAACCCATTACAGTCCGTATGTGAAGACTGCAAGCACTCAAAAATAAATCTACCTGGCTCCATGCTCTCAGTGCCACAGTAGGTAATTGTTGTGAGGAGGGAGACGCTGTGGGCTCCCAGTGGGTTGCAGCCAGCACAGTATTACACCGTAGTGCCATGTCCCCAGTGTCCAAGTCTTCTCTGTGCGAAACCATCGCCTCCAGCCTGCATCAGGGGGGAAGGTCTCCTCCTAAACGTGATAAACTCTACCTACCTCCCTCTCCCAGTGCAGTAATTTACATTTGCCTTGCCTTGGCTCTGATGTATGCCACCTTCATCCACAGCTGAGACCACAAGTCTTTACACCCTTTTTTCCAACACTCAAACCAGAATTATTCTGTGGTTCAGCTGCTGAGTGAGACTAATGCCAGGTTCCCCAAGGAATGGCTGCACCACCTGGGCAATGAGCTCCAGTCGTCTGGCTCTGTGCCTTGGAGGCTTCCTGTGCTGCCAGAGCCTGCCAGTTAGTCCCAGCCTGTAATTTGTTGTTGTTGCTGCCGTTCTTATTAGTGACTCAGCCAAGATTGTTTTGAAAAAGCTGGATCTCCCTTTTCAATTCAGGAAGGTTGGGAAGAAGGAGGAAAGGTGGGTGCATGGGAACTGCTCTGAGCTGTTTGTGTTGTTCCCTCTCTAAATCACAGCTGGAATATCACTCTTGTGCTGTGCCTGTGCCACTCTGCCGCATGGAAAAATTGTTGGAGGATATTCTGACAGACTCCTTTCTCTGCTGCTTGGAGTCGGATGTTTGAACGTCTCTTCAAATTCAGGGCCCTGTCACATGCCGATACAAAGGATTGTGCTGGTCACAGGCACTAATTCAGTAGCCCAGGAGATCCCTTTGATACTCAGAGCTGCCTAGAAAAGGCCTCTGCTTTTATGGGGTAGTTCTAAGGGATATGCAGAGGTGTTTTTTGTTTTCTGTCTTCTCAGATGCAAAGTGCATTAAGTTCCCAAGGGTCCCTTGCTATTGAATTGGTTGTTTCCACAATAGTAGTGCTGTGGAGTATGACAGTAATGAGATAGGCTGCAATGAGATGGTGCCATAGGATCACAAATAAAGAGATGGTCTCCGTTGTGGTAGGCACTACCAAGTGGTAAAATACTCTGATGCCTTAAAGCCTTGCTTGTGAAGCTGTAGCTACACTGGGCTAAAGATACACCAGGCTAAAGGCTGAGCCCATGCATGGAGTTACACGTGGAAATGGTCCAGGAACTGAAGTCAGTGCAGGCTGTGGCTGCCCGCTAATGAAGATGCTGCTGTTGCGGCCGTGCCGGGGCTGTGTGCTGGCAGGCTGTCAGCAGCCACGGCGTGCCAGCAGCGGTCCGGGCTGGGGGATGCCGCTCTGCTCCCTCGCGTTCTCCCAGAGCGCGGCGCTGCTCGTGTGGGTTGTTCTCATACTCACATTCTGAGGATGGCTGAACCTTCCCTCATGTTTTTCCAAGGCGGAGGCATTTGTCCCCACATCTGGAATAGAAGCTGTCATCTCGGACCACGGTGCTGGTTTTTTCCAGTCTGCTGGTAGGGCAGCCAGGGACATAACCTGGAGGCCACAATGGAAGCTTGTTTGCCCAGCCCTAGTTTGTGAGTCTGTGAGTATTTGTTTGCAGAGACCTTACTGCTCCGGTGTGTAATGGGGCTTACAGAGCGTAAGTAGTTTAATTGGGAATCATATAAGGAAAGGTTTGGAGCCTTCTTCCCCAAGGTAGTTTTTTCCTTAAATAGAATTTTTTTTTTTTTTTTCCTGAGCTGCAAACAAGAGTTGTCACTACCACCAGGTTTGGAAGGTGCATTTCAGCTACTTTTAAATAAGCATCTGTATTATTTAGTTCTAGCACAGGACAGTTAATTACCTCTCCAAGGCACTGGAGCCAGTAAAAATATTTCCAAGGTATTTCCAGCTCATCTCCCGTCAGATTGCCTTACGATGGTTTTATTCATAGCATGCATTTAAATTTATGAGAAGATGCCTTTAGATTTTGACGTGTGTGTTTGTGTTGGAAAGGAGCACGTATTCTGATATGGCAAAGTTGAGTAGGAAGCAGTGCCTTGTAGAGATCCAGGATTTTTCATCTGCGTTAGCTGCATTATATGCTGGAAGTTTTTTATTGTTTAAACAACTTCAACAGGTCAAAAACACTTAGGCTTTTTGCTGGTTTTACTGTCGTTTTACACAAAAGTAAGACCATTTGCATAGAGGAGCAGCGTTTCTGATTTCTGACAGTGTGAGTGAAATGCTTATCAGGACATAGGTACTGCTGATTATTCCCAGGATTAGATTTTTTTTTTTCTTTTCTTACGTGATTATAATTGAAGAACAATAAGAATGACTTCCTGTGGTGACCCGGCGCATCTGTTTAGTTTGGAAGCTGCTTGTGCTCGCACATTCGCTGAACCTGACTTTGGAAAACAGGACTCTCATTCTAGAGCAGGAATTTCTGCTTTGCAGATGAATTGATGATAATAGTGAAGAGTGTGTCTGTTTGCTGGAACAGATGACTAGAAAGTGAGGGCGGAATTGGTATGATCAGATCAGCTGGAAATTTTAAAAGACAGTTGTATGAAGTATTCTGGTGTCACTTGGAAGAGGGTATGGGTGGCCTGGAGATGGGGAAAATGAAGTCTCGTATCTTTTGATACAAAATGACCTCATTTGAATTTGGAGTCTAAGACTCAGTGCAGCATTTAAGGTTTTGGGGTTTGGTGGTTTTTTGTTTTTTTTTTTTTATTGATGGATAACACCATAGTTTATTATTATTTTGATATTTTAGGTGGATGAAAAAAGAATTGTAAATTTAGTCCAGAGATCACCAGGAGAATTTTCTTGGCACAGGAAAAGCATGAGGACAATCCAAAATGCATCTTTAAGTACACAATAAAATTAAGCTTAGCAATGAGCTAGAGTTTAATATTAAAAATAACATTTGGTCTGAAGGTGAAAATAGTTCTCAGCTGGAAAAATTACTGACACTATGATAAAGCTATCTGGAAACTGTGCTTCCGAGAATATGTGATCCATGTAAAGGTGTCTACGTAAAAAGGACAGGTGCGCAGAGTGGAACAAAGGATTTGTGTTTCCAGTGTAGGTGTCTGTAAGGTATGTGTTGTCCAGCCTTCCAAATCTCTGAGAGAGACATGTACTCTAGGTGGAATTTGTTCTGAGCTGCCTTCTTTGGCCACACGGTTGACCTTGAGTTAGGCTGCTGATTCCCTCCAGCGTACATGAACAACCTGCTAAAAGGCCAAACGATGTGGTGGGTGGGTGGGTTTTTCACTTTTAATTTGTCATGAAATGAATGTGAAACTCATGATAAAAATGTGTGGGTGTCATCAGTGTGCATAAATTGCTGACTAAGTGCTCAGTTAAATGCCAGCTAAATCTCATTTGCTTATATTAATTTTTGTTCATAAAATTGTTCCATGGGTTCTCAGGTGCCAAAGGGTGGAATTGCTTTCTGATTCATCTGGGAGGGATGGTTAACTCTAACAGCTCATTCTTTAAATAAAGGGAACGGACCACATCTTAGCTGCCCTCTGTTGTTTGCAGGGGAGTGGACTAATTAATAACAAGAGAATGAGGTGTTAAAAGGCCTTGCTGGTATTAGTGAATATAATAGGAAAAAAAAATACACATGAGGAGTAAGTGACTAGTAATAGAGGGGAAAGGGAAGAATTCCCAGTTGGTGACCTGAGTGTTGATCATTTCTATTTGGGATGCATGCATATAAATACCTTGGGCTTCTGAAATGATGAAACAGCTTTTCTTAGCACAAACAACTGCGAAGTTTCACCCAGTGGCGATCACCCTTTAACCTGTTCTTTAATGCCTGGACTTGGGTGTGTAGCAGGGTGCAGCTTTGAACTTGAGTGTGCTCGCTATTCTCCAAGCCAGCACACAAAGAAATCGATCTCCTGTAGCATATTTGTAGTCAAACTGGGGGTTATGGACCAAATGAATGGACTACAAGGTTTGTGAGAAACTGCCTAGACCTTCAGGCTCGAAGCAGCGGTGTTCTGAAGTCCGGCTAGCGGCCTGTGACGAACAGCGTAGCTCAGGGCTTGATGCTGGAGTTCCTGCTGTGGGACATGGTTATCAGTGGCGTGGGTGGTGGGGCAGAATGCCCCCTTAGCGTGGGCGCAGGCGGCGTCGCGTCGGGAGGAACGGTCCGTGCGCCGGAGGGGGAGTGGGGCTGCCGTCTGGGGGAACTGGAGCAACCTGGAACACTGGGCCAGCAGGGATCTTAGGATGTTTGGCAAAGAGAAATGCAATCTGGCACGTCGGATGGAGAAGCGGAAGGAGCCGGCTCCATGTCGGCCTGGGGGAGAGAAGGCTAAGGCAGATGCAGTTGCTGGCTTCAGCTGCTGGAATGGATCCGTGTTTTCTGTATGGCCCCTTCCCTGATTCTCCTTGGTGCACAGGGAGAGGAGGGAAGACAGCAGTCACAAATTGCGCCAAGAGAAATTCCAACTAAATAGAAGGATACTTTTTTCACAAGGAGTGTGTCTGAGCCCTCGGTAGGATTATCCAGAGAGGTTTTGCAGTCTTCGGAGATTTGCAGAAGTTGATGGGAAAAGACCCTGAGCAACCCGATCTTGTTTTGAAAGTAGCCCTGCTTTGGGCAGAAGGTTGAACTAGGGATTTCCAGAGGTCCCTTCCAGCTTGATTTATTCTATGATTTTCTTTTACGACTCTGGGATTCTGATGGCAGTAGACTGCTGAGTGTAGGGGCTCCTGCCCTGCAGCAACCCAGTCCACACACTATGGTCTGCAGTCAGTAGGCGCAGGCTGTACTTGTTTTTAGGCTGAAATCTTTTCATCCTTACATGTATCTTACGGGCCAGTAAGGATATCGGTGGGCTGCTTGTAAAATAAAGCGCTAGCCATAAGGTAGAATCTGACACCGGTAGAGCTTCAGCATTCACATAAGCAGTGATCTCCTTCTCCATGCCCCAAGCATTGCTCTTGTGTGTCAGGGCTCTTCCTTTTAAACTCTGTCCTCCTGATGGTGAATGACCTGACAAATGAGTGATGGCCAATGTGAGTTTCCATATCTCTGGTCTCTTGTCCCACATGCAAGTCCTGGCCAGAATTCTGCTTACTCTGGCAGAAAAATTGGGCAGAACGGAGGAAAGAGTTGCACTCAGATTGAGCTCTCTCATCTCCTGGTTTATAATGCCTGGAGCACTGAGTAATAGGAATAGTAATGTGGAACCACTGGTTAGATGTGGCAGGTAGCAGTGGACATAGTTCTCTTTTTCTGTCCTCTGATAGATAATAAAGAAATAAATAGAACCGCTGGTTCTCCGAGGCATCCCCTATGCATTTTAACTAGAAGCAAATGCCATTGCCCTACTTCTAAAGAAAACATACAGGTATAAAAGCATGTGAATGTGAGTTAAAAGAAGAATAAATCTCCCTTTCTTTTGACTTAACAACCTCTATCAATTTTAATCCTGCTATCAATTTTAATCCTGCATATTTCTGACTGTTTAACTTTCTCTACTGCTTATTTGTTAGATAAACTGAATGCAGATACTCCTGAGGTCTCTTATGTGAGCACTTTGAGTTTTCTCTGCTTACCGTAACAAAATAAGAACAACAACAAAAACCCCCAAACATTATTTACTCAGATTCACTAGTGGTTAATATCCTGATATTTCCAGTGATGCTATTGACTAGACAGGTGTTGAATTTTAAGGTTGTGAAAAAAACCTTTTGTTTAGGTTTCTATATCACTGTGCTTTAATCGCTGTGGTAAGAAAGAAGTTTTCTTGGTCTAGAGTCACATCTCATATGTAGTAATTTCAGTGGTAATAAAATTTTAATGAAAGAATTTTTAATATAGTCCAATAGGCTGTGATAAAAATTGCCTTGCAGCAAAAAACCCAGAGTTATAAGGCATCATTTGAATTCTTCCAGTATTCTTGCCTCTCAACTGTGCTTTATAGTTAAAGTACGTGCAGGACTATAAAAGCCCTTAACTATTCCAGATTAGCCCATTTTAGCAGACTTTTGAGCCTTGGTCTTCAGATATATTGGTGATTTATCCAAGCAACAGTTATCATAGAGACACAATTATTTTTTTAGTTGGACTATATTGTTTGTTTGTTCTCATTTTTAATATTCCCATCAGGCGCATCTGTGCTTAAAAAAACAGACGAACCAACCTGAAAAACTGTCCTGTGGGTTCCTGCTCAGAGTGTTCTAAGCCCTCCAGGTTCTCTGTTTGGCTTTGCCACTGATCTGTGGTGTGCACATTTAGAGTAATTAATTCCTTTCTTGCTATGTCCTAATTTTGTCTCCTGTCCAGTGGTTATCTCACCGGCAGATTTTAATTGATATAGGAATGTTACTGTGTTTTTTACAGATCTCAGCCCAGTAGTGTCGTACCCTCGGTAGAAGCCTATAGGCCTTACTGAAATAAAAATGAAAATGGCTACACTGCTTGCTTTCTCCTGAAACAATGCTGTGGTTATTCTGGAAATGCAGAGGATGTCAGGTGAATTGAACACTCATTGGAAGAAATCCGTAAGGACAGAACTGAACAGGTTGTGGGGTTGTTTTTTTTTTTAATCTGGGTACGGAACACTTGTGAGTGAACTTGAGCCACCAGAACAGCATAGTGCAAGAGTGGCTGAGAAGGGTCTTTTTTTGACATGGCAATATAAAACAGGGCAAATGAAATACGGACAAATTCATAAGCTTGAGGATTTATTCTTGAGAAATTGCTAGTTAAGGTGGAAGAGATTTCAGTTCAGGCATGAGTTGTAAGGTGGACGAGAGAAACATGGGTCTGCTATGAAGGGTACTGGTGACAGATTTCAGAGGTGTCTTCAGTGTCCAGCGGGGATTAGCATATTGTACAGAGGGGTTTAAGGCAAAGCATAGAAATGTGTTGAAATTCAGTTTTACTAAGTAAGAGACCTTTGTATGCTTGGGGACTAAGAAGGATTTTTGCTGTTTAGTAGGAGTTTACTAGGGGGGAGTGACTGTAGAGAAGAATGTTGATGCCTTGTTTGATGACAGGACGGTGGTGGGTAGGTCTCTAAACAAGGGTGTGTTGCTTCAGCCTAACAAAAGAGCAAATGTACCTGTCAGGACATAAATCCAAAAGTATATGGCACTTGTGAAGGGAGCAGAGCCTTTTTAACTAATGGATGTTGTCACAAGAAAAAGGTTTATGAATATCCCGTTAACAAATTTAGTATAGGAGCTAGAAGAAAATCAATCCCTACACCAGCCTTCTGGTGAAACTTGTAAATGCTGTATGTTTTAAGTTGGAACTTGGGCAGGTTCTGTAAGGAGTTGTGGTGGTGTAGCCAGAGATTGCTGACAGCTGAACATAATATGCTGGGAAGTTGCATCTGTTCCTTCCGTCTGGGCATGAGATTTTTCTGTACAGTGCCACACCTAAATTTCGTATAAAAAAGAACAGTGAAGTTTCTGTTTACCGATTGCTTTCGCGTATTCTTTTCATTCTTGCAAAGGATGTAGTATCACAAAGACACTGGCAAATTAAATAAACTTCCATTTTAAAGACTCCCACCAGGTTGTGTGGGAAGCTGGCTGCTGAGAATGGGGACGGTGTGAGGAGCCCGTAACGCTGTGCATGGCTGCCGTCCCGGTGTGTCCTGGTGCCACAGCCGGGGAGGTTCCCGAGTGGACAGCCGGGTGGGATGTGCTGTACTAAAAACCCTGACACGGATAATGCTGCTTGCGTTAAGGCTGAGGAAGAACACTTGCAGTATTGACTTCTGCCTATCACTATATACTCTGTGGGCTAGTAAATTCCACGTTTTCGTGCAGGTTTTTATAGAGAAAATTAGTTTTATTTCCCTGTTTTTCTGTGTCTCTTTGCAAAGCGTGAAGAGAACACTGCCTCACGCTGAACAATACTCAGAACATACGAAGAAGTTTTCACTGACATTAAAGAGTGGACAGTAAAAATGTAGACACAGTTTAAACTGTCTTCTTTTTTTAAAAAAATGCTGTTGTGCTTTCAGTGACGTACACTGAAAGTATTTCTTTTGCATTTCTGGTTTCTTTTAGCTTGCTGTAGCAAACATTCATATGTGCAAGATGCATGTGTGAGCATCAGGAAGTTTTCTTACATGTACAGTGCTTACAGGCCTAAGCTTTATTTTAGAGTAGTAGAGACCAATTTCTTGCTTTCTGACAACCTTTATAGCTATTGCTCAGGGTGAAGTAATCCTTCAGCCAGGCCTTTCGTTTAGGTCTTAGCTGACTTCTTTGAGGATTAAGTGTCCTCCCTGAAAAAATCAAGGATGCAAGTATGATTCTGCCACTGACAGAATGTAAGTATTTTTCTTTGCCTTGGGAATTGTTTGGCAAGTGGATCACAGTTGCAATCAACTTGTATCAAAATTAGGACCATTCAGAAAAGTCTGTAGGAAAGTGTTTAAAGGCAATGACTGAAACAACAGATCAGTATTTCAGTGCTGTAGTACATCATTTAGTGACTCCCCAAAGCTGAAGGAAAAAAGATGGCAAGAAATGAGGATTCAGCTTGTCATCTAATGTAAACTGATCCCTCTAGTAACATCATCTTTCTCAAAGGGAAAGGGTTGTTTTTAGTGTCAGTGAGCAAAATCAGCCGTAACTAGCTGAGGATCTGGCCCAAAGTTGTTGTAAAGATCTGTAAATGCCAGCCTCTGAGATGCTAAAAGTCATTCCTTAACGCACTTCCCTTCTGAAAGAAAAAGCATTTGCTTAACCAACAAGATGCCAATAAAAATGGTACTATAGAAAAGTTAATTAATGGGATGATTTTAATAGTTCCTATTTTGTTTCTTGGCAACAGAAAGCTTATGAAAGTCCAGCATCTGCCAAATGTTTTAGCGTCGTGTTATCCATTTGTGATCTGTTGCCTGGCACCTGGATGAAAAGCCGAGTCAGGGGAAAGCAATCGCTATCAGCAAGTTCCCGAGTACCTCGGCGTGTGGAAAAGCAGAGGGAGGCTGCACGTTCTTGTCGCTTTGCAAACACTTAGCTTAAGGAAACTCAGAGTTAAGTAAATCTTTAAATGAAGTGTGATGGGAGGCTGCCATTTGCCATTTTAGTCTAAGAAACTATTTAAAGCTCAGTGTATCACAACTGAAATATTTGCATTTCTTGCAAGAGTACATTGAAATCCCAGCAGGATTGACTCACCCTCTTTCCTTCCTGCATGGATATGCTGAGGAGCATGCAATTTACTCCTTCTCTTTGCCTTCTGATGGTGATTGTAAGGACAAGGATGCCTGGGCTGTTTCATCAGGGCTGTCACTAGCTGCATGTGTGACCTCAGAAAATAACTTAGTGTCTACATGGGTGGAATTTTTAAAACTAGCTGCCAAAGATTAGACATCTAAAAATAAGCCTCTTGTATTCTTGCAGATGTAAAGTCTTGTTTCAGATTATTTTGTTGGAAAATTTGGCTTCTATGTTTGTTTACATGTAAAACTGAGTGGTGTTGAGAGATACAATAAAATATTCTAAAAACTTTGTGTAGAGAAAGTAAGTAGGAAATTATTATCTTTTTTTCCTAAAGGTGTTAAGAGTTTTGGCCTCAACCTGATCAAATCAGCAGATGACAGGCTTAAAAGCAAAAAGAGCTGTTTGGAAGTGTTTCTTCATATAGCACTGGAATACAGGATGGAGCTCATTATTTCTGAGTGTAAAGCAGTGAAAAGGAGGGAGGTATTCCAAAAGGAATTGGAAAAAAATATAGAGAATAGGTGCATTGGTAGCAGTTAAACACTGATTTGGAGGCTTTCTCCAGCTAAACCACAGTTTTGCTGCAATGTGAGAGAGAATCTGGAAGGATCGCTCAGTATCTGCCCTGGTTCATATGCTTTTTCCCTTAAGCACTTCCTCTTGACTACTAGCAGAGGCATTGCAGGTTTTAGATCTTTATTTATGCCTTACCTAATTAAAATACTGTACAAGTTAATGAATGTTTTTAAGACATTGAGATCATCAAATGAAATGGATATGCAAGAATTTCAAATGATGTCTGAAGAGGGAGGGAAGGTCTTTATCTGACTACAGAGATTCAGGGTTCCGCCGTTGGCCCAAATCTCTCTCATAATGAATTTATCTACAGGCTGCTGCCCTGGTTTCTAGAGATGTCTGGGTACTAGTAGCTCTGTATTAATACAGACCTCCTTTTAAAACCATGTGACAGTTCACAAAATGCTCTGGGATACACTAGGATGAAAGGTGCATAAATACATGTAAAATGCTATAATTAAGATGCAATTAGCAATGCACAAGAAAGGAGTGTTTGCCTGGCTACACTTTATACGTCTATAAAGTTTCGTTTTCTGGAGCACAGAACACATGGCATAACACACTTGTTCTAGGCAGTTACACTTGAAAATAATTGTTGTGCACAAGATACTGTAAATTCGTTTCTGCTCTGAGGCAGAGGCAATGACAGCGATGCAATAATTTCAGAGGATGGGGAGAAAATTCTGGAGGAGTCACCACTGGATGCTGTAAATCAGAAGAATTACTAGCAATCAGGAGTCTCAGCCTAGATTGGAAGGTGAGGGAAATTGTTTGCTGAGGTAAGAAGGAAGAGTCTGCTTGTAACTTCCCTCCTGCGATCTCTTCGTTCTGCTGCTGCCACTTGTGAACCAGCTCTGGTGAAAAGGCTGTGGCGTCTGCAGGAGCTGTGGAGGGGGACTTGGAGTGAGAAGAAGTAAGGAGATAAGCTATGAAGGAGCAGGGTAAGTTAATTTCCTTTGATAAGAGCTCATTACTCTCCTTTAAAACATCTTTTTTTTTTTCTTTTGTGGTTTTGTTTCATTTTAAATAAATAACTTTCTGTAAACAGAAGGTGTAATGGCTAGACCATTGGGTTGGGATTCACGAGACCTAGACTCAGTTTCTGACCTGGGCGTAGAGTTTTGTGGTCCTGGACAGATGACTTGGTTTGCCTGGTGTTTTCCGTGTCTGTAGTATGGAAGGAATATCTGAACAGGGATGAATCTTCCAGGGACCAGGCTGAGCTGATACGGTCTAATTTGTCTAGGAAGAATTGCTTTTAAAACTTGAAGGAGCAATCGTGATGCCTTGCATGTCTCCCCATAGACACAACAGGGCTGTGCTGCCTCATGAATCCCCGGCACTCTGAAGTAGTCAGTAACAAACTTGATTAGTAGGTTTTCTGATAGTAGGTAGTTTGTAATTGTGGGTGCTTCTGTTTGGGTTACATGAAGCCTGGAGGGGAAAAAAAACGACATTGAAAGAAAATGAAAAGCATGCTATTGAACTCTTAAATTTAAGACGTGTCAGATTGTTGGTCTGTGTAATGGAATCATGGAGAACACTGTTGTCTTTCTGTTTTTCTGGCACCAGTGTAGTTCTGCATATCCCTTGCAGCATGGGGATTGATTATTCTCAGTCACTTTGTAGGAACTACAATAGGCCTGAGAACTGTGTAGGATGGAATAAACTAAATCCGATGAAATTGCTGGAGAACTAATAGCCAGCAAGTCTCTGCTGAGCTCTAATACCCAAGAAAAACATCTCTCTGCTGAGCATAATCAACTGCAGTATTTCAAAGTCTTGTCACTTGGCGAGATTTGCATGTTTATTTTCATGGGAACAGCAAACAGTGTTTGTGATGGCACATTGGCAGGTTTTGAATTCTCTGGAGTTTCTGGAGGGTAGACCTTCAGCACTGGGAAACGTGTACAGAAATTACCGCGATGAGACTCGGGACTGGTACAATGTGTGAGAAGTGATCGCTTTTCACACGGTGTACTAAACTACTAGGCACGGTCAGTTAATTTAACATAGATGAAAACCAACCTGTAATCAGTTGCATTACAGAGGCGATGTATGTGTACATACAGAGCCATATAGAAGACTCAAGTTAATATGTGGCTCAAATACAGCGTCTAATGCTGTAGCTACTAATAACACATAGCTAGTGTGAGTGTGATGACTTGTACAATATGTAGATTTATGTTGAATCATTCTTATCTTCCTTCTCTTTCATCACTTCACCTAAAGAAAAAAGATACAATTGTGTTTAACTGCAGAAGTCACACTGGCATACTCCAGGAATGTGTATCTTGATGAGGACAGAAGAACTTGTTCCTGGGTCCATAGAGCTCCTCGTCACTGTTGTATCTGAGACAGATACATGAGACGCAATTGTGTCTAGGAGCAGAGTGAATAAAATAAATAAATGCTAGTGGTCAGCACTTCTTGGGAATGCAGTGCTTCAATTTTTTTTGTCTGTAGAACAGGAATAATTGTATCTGCTTACCACATCAGAGCGGTAGTAATGGTAATTGAAGTGTGGAGTGCTTTGATTATTAAAAAGAAGAATGGGGGTGGAGAGAAAGCAGTGTTTCTGATGAGCTAATCGTTTTCAGTCGGGCACGCTGAAGTCCCAATGGAGTGAACGCCCTGTCCTGCCGTCCACTTAATTTGGCAGCAAATAAAATGTACAAAGCCAGAGGAGCAGAATGCCAGACTGAGAATAAAGGTAGAGAGACCAGATTCTGTGCCTGTGTTTACATTTGTCTGTGCGTCTGCATGAGTGTGTACTTTTAACAAGCTGGCTGAGAAGATGACAGTTCATTGTGGGGAAAATGAAGTCAAGAGTTCAGGAAATTCAGGATTTAGTGTTTCAAGCAGGGAATTAAAAGTAGTTGGACAAAACTTGCTAGGATTTAGCAGTTCCCACCCAGGAACCCAAAAGTTTTTGTATGTTTGTGGCATCTTTGCATACATGTTTAGAGGAGAAATAGCATTTTTTTTGTCATCTAAGGTGAAATGTTAGGGATGAAGTGGGATTCTTGTTACAGCAGCACCTCTCAGTCTGTAATAATGTACAGACTATGTTAAGCATGTTCGAGAGAGGGCTTTGGGTTGCAAGTTGTCAGCTTCTGAACCTTGTGTTTGGCTGCTTTTCAGTCTCTTTTCCTAGGACATGAGGGTTATACAACTGCTCTGTCTTCCCTGTCTCCTGCTTTCAGGGAAGCAGAACTTAAAAGACTCTAACCAGTAGTTGGGGTAGAGGAGAAAGACGAGAGAGTGAAAGAAGAGAGTGTGTGGTTTAGGAGGTGTGGGTGGAAATTAGAGATATTGAAGTAGTTACGGAAGACAGCTTAAAGGTTCTGGGGATGGATTTAAAGGCTGTGGAGAGGAACTGGGAAAGCAGACAAATGGAAAGGAACTGAAGGTGTTTCTGGGAGTGGTATTGCCAAGAGGATATTACATGGAGGTAGGGCAAACCCGATGGGCGTTGAGGATGTTGGACGCAAATCTGTCAGAGGAAAAAGATTCATTAGTTCGGCTGCTCATAGAACAGTTTGTCTCTGGATACGTACAGCTGCATAGAAGGAAATGCCTGGAAGTCTACACTTATAATCAGCCTAATTGCCTCTGTCCGGGTGGGGTGTTGTGGGAACCTGGGGAAGATGCCTGGGACTTTGGCTTTCCCTGCTGTAAGTGCGTGTGGAAAGTGTTACAAAGCTCCTTTGATCCCTGTCTTCCACAGGCTCTTGCCCTTTTGTTAGGGTGCAAAGAGTCATAAAAGAAGAGCAGTGGAGTGGAGATGAGATGCAGAGTAAAACAGAAAGAAAACAGTTCAAGGACAAAATCAAGTCTGTTCACAGGCAACCTTTGAGGCTGGTTAGGACCCTTTGTATGAAAAAGAAAGTCATCAATAATATCAGCTGCTTTGAGGTGGTCAATGCATTGGAACATGTCGCTGTTTGAAAGACAACGTATCACAGTCCTGATGACTAATGGAATATCTAGATGAAAATATTCCCTCTTCCTTTAAACTGTTTGGGAACACAGACACACCCATTTTGCTTGGGCCACTCCCTTCAGTACTGTTCAACCCAGGAAATACTAGGAGTAAAGCCATAGAGTGAGCCACCTCTGAAGGATCTCAGTCGTTCCTCCAGCTTGTCGTCTGTACTCTGAAGGGCTGTAGCTTTTGAGATCCAGAAACGTTACTGCTTGAGAGAACAAATGGAACTAGAAATACATCAGAGCTCTGCAAACGGCAAAGGTTTGTCCTGGGCTATAGCTCAGCTGTGTAAATCTCTGTTGATAAATTACCTAGGTTAAGCCCTCCACAGGACATGAGTTCTTGGATTTACGGAAGGAAAACCAGGCTGAGGACGTTCTGTTGGGCTGAAATTGGGATGCTTCCGATAGAGCAATTTCTTTATTTTCATTTGTTTTTCTTTACTGATTTAACAGTGGAACACCTTCCCAGTCTGGTGTATTTTATGAACACTGGACTTCATTACATGGCTGAGCAGTGTGTGCATGCACCCAAGTGTTTTTCCCCTGGACTGGATTTGTTAATATAAGGGGCAGAGCACAACCCGGTGGAATTAAACAGGCTTGTTACTCAGCTCTGACTCCACGTGTATGTTTGTGAGAGGTAATTTGCTGTTCTGTTTTGCAGTTTCTCTATCTTCTAGGTAAAGATGATGACAGCTTGCTATTGTGGTGGGGTAGGCTCTCTAAAAAGAGCTTTTAGAGTTTTGTAGGGGAAGGTGGCATAAAAGTTCAAAGTATCATTAATCAATGCTTTGAATGAAAAGCTGATAACTGTTCTGTTCTAGGGTGCTATTGAGGGCAGCTTTCTTTGGCATTTAACCTGAGGAAACGTTGTGGTGCAATCTGTGACTTGCCAGCTGAGAACACCTCCGCGTTCTTGGCTGTCCTGCACGTCTGTCACTTCTGTTTGCTTTTGCTCAGAGGTGCAGGCAGCAGGGTGTTGAGCAGCTGGTGCTGGTGAGCGGTACTTTCCCCTTGTTCCGAGGTGCTGCAGGTATGACTGTGCAGTGCAGAACGCCAGCGTGTAGCAGCCTGCAAGGAGTTACTAGGACATGAGACCCAAACCACTTTGTTGTAACTTACCACCAAAACTGTGCTGAATGTGCTTTTGGTGTTGGGGAGCAAAGTGGTACAAAGTGGATACTCTTTGCATCCAAAAGGCATGCAAGTCTTAGTTTGCTTAGTAAACGTTTCTCTTTCCTTATACCATGATCTTAGAAAAAGGTGGGGGAAGAGGCATGAGTATAAAAAGATGTATTGAGCTTTCATGGTAACTCAAAAGTAGGTAGTTGCTTTCTGTCTTATGCTTGAACAGATAAATAAACCTGTGGAGTACCCATTTGATTTCAGGGATTAGAGCTGGAAGAAGTAAACTCTTCTCTTTGCATTGTCTAATCCAATATTTGTCTCTTAAAAATAATGTCTCATGCAGATATCATCTATCTTCGTGGGTCTGGAGCTTAAAAAATGTACAGGTAGAGAAAAGCATCACTTTCCTTAAAAAGATCCCATAAGCCAAACTTTCTACCAACTGTTTATAACAACAGAAGATATGTTTTCCTTTTCTAATTAGCCTTTGTAGGCCAACCTAGTGTTGAACTAGATAGAACAGTTCTGTTTCTGTTGTTTCTCTCAGTGTGTGCTGAATTAAGTGTGCAAAATTACTTCTTTTTCCCTCATTTCTTTACTATTTTATTTTTAAAATACTATTTTGAATTCATTACATCAATATAAATTAATCTCCACAGAAGTACAATACAATAGCATTTGGTTAAAATCAGCTGTTTCTATATTGCTGTGATGTGGGAAACGACCATATCAGTATGGGAACGTGCTGATAAATGAGCATTTGTCCAAGTCCCGTGGGGATTCATTACAGTGGGGTCAGGCTGAGTGTCTGGTTCTCCATTCCTGACCAGGTACACTGAGAACTGGGGGAGTCTTGCTTGTATCTCTGCCTGCTTTGACTAGTGCTGGTGACCTCTTGTGTGGCCATGGAAATCTCTTCTTGCTGTTGGGTCCGAGTAGCTAAACTGACTGCCCCAACGACAGAGCACGGGAGAGGAGACTGACTGCTTCTCCCTGCTGCTCTGTAGGTGTTTGCGCTTGCTTTTCCCTAGCATTAAGAGGAGCTTGAGACCCTAGCCCTTTTGAAATTTAATATAGAGACCCTTTTGAAATTTAATGTGGAGAGATGTTTTGGGGGGTGTCATTAAAGTGGGTAGTGAAAACAGATTGGTTTGTTTTACTTTCGTTTTTAGCGAGTTTCACGTGCTTTCACATTCTAGAAAAATGATCCACTGATGCCTTTTGTCAGCTGTCTGTTTTGAGTTGGAAGGCCTGACCTTGTTCTGGTGATAATCCAGTAAGCAGCTGGAAGACAGAAATTTTTTACTTCAGAATCAATTAATTGGTTCTAGGAAAAGTACTGGGAGGGTTTGGATTCCACAGAAAGCATAAATCTGGGGAAAAAGCTGAAAAACAAAACAATCAGAAAACCACCACAAAGTAATGCATCATCTTGTAATTTGTTCATAGTTAAAAATGTGACGACTAGTTTCACTCTGAAAATACGCACAACATATGTTTATAACAGAAGTTTCTCTACTGATAAATCCTGTGGTGATCAGCACCTGTTTTAACTGATTCATCTGAAAATATTGCTCAGTGCTGCTAGAAGTTGTTCATCAATCAGTTTTAATTAGCACAGCCTGACAGTTTGGCTGTCTTGCCTACTTTCTTTAATTGTTGTTGTTGCTGTTTTGCTATTCTCAATTGCAGAACTATTCCTAAATCATACCAGGACAAAACTCCTACCAAAAATTCAAGATGTGTAGAGTGTTAATACCAGAAGGGATGGTGAAGCTGAACTGCATGGAAAAGGGATTTTTTTGGGGGTCATTGATTCATGTCAGTGGTAAATCTGTCTATTAAACGAGTACCACAGTGGTAATGTCAACACAAATAAAAGAAAACTAAGCTTTGCTCTAGACTGAGGGAGCGTTTACACTTTAAAAAAACCCAAACAAACAAACCTCCTAGTATGCACTAGTAATAGTTGTTTGCACTCTGCATAAACTGAAGATTCAGACCTTCCATTGCAGAATAACTGTCTAGATGCAAGACGTAATGTGTTTTAAGTACCAAAAATATAGAGACTCTGGGATGGTGACTAAGGGTGCAGCAGCAGATTCTTCCTCAACAATGGCCAGGGCCATCTTGACTTTACATTATGTTTTAGTTACAGTTTATTTAAAAATAATTAAAACCTCACACTTTTGCTTGAAGTTCACCTGCTGGAAAAACTGCTTTTGTTAGTAGCCCGCGACACACATGACATGAACTGGCAAAATGAAATAACCTGGATAGATGGCATTTGGCCAAGCAGTGGCAGGATGAGATCAAGAAATTCTTGCTGAAGAAATCCTGCTGTAAATCGTTGTTGCAAATATAATACGGTAAATATCAACCAAGCAGTCAACGTAGTGGTCTTAGATTCTTTGTAGCTATTCCATTTGACTCATTCACCATTCCTGTAGTTTCTGATACCACTGGAATGATTTTTCGCAGTATTGTGAGACCTTATTTCCTACATTCTATTCCAAAATCGTAGCTTGCTAGATGCCAAATGCCCTCCGCTTCCACTGCAGGATCAAGACTCTTGATTTGGTACTATCTTTGAATAACCCTCATAGGATTTGATAGGCACAGCTTCACAAAGTTGTACATGTCAGGGGAATATCACAAGATAAGGCCTGTTCTGTGTTGAGTGGCACTGGTAAAGACCAAAGCCAGCTGTACCTGTCGTCAGGCCAAGGACATGCTTCTCCTGTTTAACTTCCTGTCAGCTGTGGAAGTTTGGTGTCTTTCTCTGACTGTTGCTTTTCCTGTTGGTTCCAGATTACAGAGCTTGCTTGAATAGATTCCTCTTAACTATCAAGAAAAAAATAAGGAAAACAAGACCAAAACCTCAGGTTATCAAGCGCTAGTAGATACATGGCACGCCGTAGGTCATACATCGAACAGAATTCCCAGGCTTTGCTGTGCCCCAGCAGTGTATTTGCAGATGTGTCCAGGCCTCCTTGTTGCCTGTACAGACTGTGATCCCTGGGCAAGAAGTGAGCTGCTTCTAGGGTCAGAATTTTGCTGAACTGACAGTTTCTTAGTTTCTAACACAGCTCTTCGTCGCTGGTGTGTGCGCATGCGGCTGATTAACCAGAAGATAGTGCTGACCATAAGAGGAAGGGTTCAACAGTGCTGTAGGATTTATTTAATTACAAAGCAAAGATTAGCCAACACAGCATATTTAAAGCTGCTTTTAGTAGGAATGTTGGCAGTGGATGAACTGGCCTGATGTCATTTCTGGCAGCCTGTAGCAGTGCCATACTTTCCACTGCATAGAAAGGTAACCTCCTATTCTTAGTTTTGATGGACATTGACAGAAAGTTTGTACCGACTTCTGGTAGGTGCTTAAATTAGTCCCTATAGTGCGAAGAAGGGTAGGGCTTCACCGAAGCTGGGAGCGGGCAGCATGGTCGCAGAAGTTCTCCTTTTTGGAGTTATACCATGCTCCCAGGATGGCTGTGATGTTGTAGACCTGGAGAGTTTGATGCAGAAATACTGGATTCTGCTTACGGTCATGCGTGCTGGTTCTACATCTACAGCAGAACATCCCCTGTTAGGAGAGAATGGGGAATGTTAAACGAAGATGCTCAGGAAGTCCTACAGTGACCTAGAGAAGACTTTCTTCTAATCCAATTCTTTGTTCAGCATTTGAGTAAAGTTGCTGTGTGTGTTCCAGTATTCGTGTGACTTGTCAGAAGACAGAGTATAATAATATCCAATTATTTTAATAAAATAACAACAGGAGTGGTGCTTTCTTTGATGTCATGCTTGTAACACATCGCTCTTTATAAAGGTACAAGAAATAAATATGAGGATTGAAAGAACACTGAGCTTTCAACTTTGATCTCTCTGCTTCCCAGCTTATTTCTGTGTCAGTTACTAGGAAGTCTACAGTGCGAAGAGAATGTTACAAAGAGTTTCTCCTCTCAGCTGGAAGAAAAATGTCAAAGTTCAAGAAAGGAAAAGTAAAGAAAAAGGCCTGATTAGGGGAATTACATTTATCTTGAATGTCTTTGCTCACTTGAAGCTACCTTTGTGATTGTCTGGAAAATCAAAATCAATATGAAACACAATGGGGAGCTATTTTAATGAACCATGTGTAGCTCTTGGGGCCTCTAGCTAATATAATTTAGTTTCCTTTTTTTTGTTTATTTTCATTGTTGTTCTTTAAATGGTTCTATACAGGCTATTGCAGGCAGAACTGTTACATAGTAATGACTGCAAGGAAGTAGAAGTAAAATAAAAATTTTAAATGTTTCTCCACACTGCTTACTTGTTTCTCAAATATCTGTTTAAATAAAAGATACCTAAACATTGCTGAGAAGTAGAAAAAACCCCAGTGAATATCTGAAGGACTGCCAGCTTCTGCCAGGATCCTTTTTGCTAATATTCCCTAGAGTGGCTCAGGAGTCTCTTTAACTTCAAGCACGGTGTGCGGCCCCATGGAAGCTGTGGGATTATTTATAAGCTTTGAGATGGGCAAACACTTGAGTTGTGCTGTTGAGTCAATTGTTCAATCATACAGAGTCCTAAGGGTGCAGTAGTTTTTATATTTATATTTCATATAGCTGTCACTGTATCCTGCCTACAAAATTGCATTAGTTGTCAGCAATTACAGTTGTTTTTTTTCCTGCGTGTAAGTAAAAAGGATTGGTTTTGCTGTACGAATACATGGCGCGGTGTTCTTGACATTAGAGATCAATAGATTAGCCTTGTGCTGCCAGGAAAGAAAATGCTGAGCCACTTCATCTTGTAATAATGCAATAGATGGATCCATTAATGCACACACTCTTAATTTGTGTCTGAAAATAGTCGAGGATAGAGAGATTTTTTTTCCATGACTAGTCTGAAATAAACATTGGAATTGATAAAGTAAGGTAAATAGCCTTTGGCTGAAGCATGCCTTTTGTCATAAGCCCATAACTGTGCGCTCTTCTAGTCACAGCAACCACAGTAACAGTGATTTTGCTTGTTTGGGGCAGAATAACTAAAAATGGAATTTTCAGATCAGAGAAGATGTACAGAATTAGTTATGTTTGCCCTATCTAGTAACATAATTCTCCAGGGGAAATGAGCGCTTTTAGTGTTAAGTAAGGGACGCAATCTATTGGAAAATCATTAAGAAATACGGTAATGAAGTTGGAAGGTAATTAAGATCAAGGAGAAGTACTCAGCTATGCTTTACATGACCTCTTTTTTCAATGTTGACCAGTTACTCCCTAGTGTTGTTATTTGTGGTACTTCTATAGTTCCCATTATCACAGAATCTGAAAACTTCACTCTTTACTGTACCTATTGTTACAAATCCCTTGAGAGGGGGGAAAGTGATACGGGGAAAAGCAGTGAAAGAGATTAAGGGAATGGCTCAGGGACGAACAGCAAGTCCGTGGGAGAGAGGAGGCTGCATGTTTCTCAAACTGCAGGCTAGCATTCCAGCCCTTCAGTCTTACTTTCTTAATGTTAATATCACTATTCACTAATAATTTGAATATTCGATTATGGAAGCAGATGCTTTGGTAGCTGTGATTGCATTTAATGCTAAAAAATGGATTTTAGCAAATAGTTTTGCTGTGTATTTAAATAGAGTAGAATAGGATCTCCATAGGGTGTTCTGGATATGGCAGTAATTCATCTGGATGTTGGTGATGTTCTTCACTGGTGCTTCTCTTAAGTGGGGCATCCTACCTGAGGCCTTTGGTCATTAATGGGAAAGTAAATGGGCATTGCTGTGCCACAGAAACTGCACTTCGTGTCTAGGTAGTGGCAGTAGCCAGGCATGAACAGTGCGCAGTGGTAAATGGAGTGAAGACCTCAGAGAAAAAATGCCTTTAGGTTCAAGTGTTCAAGGCCAGGTTGGACGGGGCTTTGAGCAACCTGCTCTAGTGGAAGGTATCCCTGCCCCGGTAGCAGGGTTGGAACAAGATGGTGCATAAGGTCCCTTCCAACCCAAATCATCCTATGATGCTATGATAGGTGTTAGAAAGCATGGACACTGTAAGATTCAGCAAATGTATTTTTTTGTTCTGTTTTGTTAAAGGACAGCTGTAGCCGGAATTGATTGCAGAATTCATTTTGTGTGAACATTAAGTGATGGAAAGGGAGTCATGAAGCCACTTAGTTTGGTTTCTTTGGCAGATTGAGGTCCAGTTCTGAATATATGAATTTTCAGTTTTCTCCCTCCAAAGCCACTGCCCATTTTGTATCACAGGTTGGGGATTTAGTTGTCTCTCTCTACTTTAGCTTTAAACGTGGTAGAAGAAATAATTTTTAAAATGAAACTGGAAAACCTCTACAGATACCATTTTCCTGCAGAAGGTAGAAAAATCGTTTGAGAAATATTTTGGTCGGTTTTAAAAATGTTTCCGTTGGTGAGTTTGGGAATTATAAGGAAAGTGGAAGTGGTTGGGTTTTTTTTTTTCCAGTTTCACAGAACAGTAATGTAGAAAGAGTTAGTATTTTGTTTTATGTTAATGAATTTGAAGTTCCACAGATAGTTTTGTTTCTTGCTTTCATATAAGCTTAATAGATGCTTCTAAGAACCATTTTGTTTATTTATTTACAGTATCCTAGTGGAAGTGGGTTATCCAGTATAGAAACAATGTAGTTATGAAGTTGGTTTAAAACATTCTTTCACTTCCAGTGGATGTGTATCTGATCCCTGACAGCGGCCAATACCTGATGCTTGAAAGGAAGGTTTTAAGGCTTCTCGAGGTGGTAGACGGTACTTCGCTAGCTGAAGTTATTGGGTTTTTTTTTTCCCCAGAAAATCACTTAAATACTTCATTTGGTGATTGATTTTTCTGGGTACTATTTCAGCCCAGCTAGTAATTGCATGTGATGGTAAATGGCTGGTGCTGCTCTCTCTTTTGTCCAAAAAAAGATGATTAGATGTAATCTCAAGCATATTGTTTTGATATTTTTGTTTGTTTAATCTTAACATACATTGCTTCTGTGAAGGATAAATTTGATGGCTGCTGGGGTTTAGGGAAGTGAGTCAGATTCAATTTCTGAATGTACAGCAAAGGGGAAAGCATTCCCAAGAGCTTGTTATGCTGCCTGTCCAGCTTTACAATGCACTGCAAAGCTGGTCTTTTGTTATCAAAGGCTCATGTGCCATGGAAGTTATCAGAGATAGCTGATAACAGGAAGCTGAGCACAATGCTTTAATTCAGCTGAAAGATTTTGCAAATGTCATCAGTTGGGAAAGGAAGTTGTCACCATGTGGTCTTAACTAAGTCAGAGATAGAAATGTGGTTGTGTTTAGTCTTGTGTTTTTACTTCGCTGCAAATTGTAACAGAAGAATAAATGGCAAAGCGATGTTTTGTAGATGCTTTGGAATGAACGCCAGGAAGAACTGAATACGTGAAATAACGTTTGTTCTCTTATTTCTGAATTAGTTCAACGAAATAGTTTGTGCATGCAAATCTTGCCGTTGATGTAGAAAACTGAGATCCATTTGCAGTGTGCCGCCTCAGGAGATCCCAGATGGGTTTTTGAAGAGTTAATGTTTGATGCAGTGTAAGGTGATACAAATGGAGCTTCATCCTATGCAGACTTGAACTTGCTACTCTCCTTCCATGTAGATGTTCCCAGGCTTCATGGACTTGACAGACTTTGTAGCAGTTCTTCATTTCTGTTTTGCATGTGTGTGCTGCAAAAACAGGTGTTTTGGATGGAGTTTGGCTAATGATTAGTTAAATGTCAGTTGTAATAGCAGTGAAGAAAAAAACTTGGCTTGGCAGCTTGATAACAAGCCTGTATGGGAGACTTGTGCTTAATTGGGTTGCTCAGCTGAGTTATAACACAGATCATTTTACCTTAAATATCACTTTAACCTGAGTTAGCCCTTTTCAGTCAGCCGCTCTTTTTTTGCCAGGGTAGAGGTGCTCTGTGGCTTTGTGGTGTTCGTGTTCCTCCTGCCATAGGCAGTAGTATAACTTACCTTAGAGAACCTTGTGTGGGTGGAAACCAGTACACTAACTTGGTAGAGTCCTGCGGACTGTAAAATTCATATCTGTGTGGACCCTTCATAGCCTTTAGCACAATTAAAAATACCAATGCCTCTGAATTATTTTTTAAATATATCTTATGCTTTTATAGACAATACATTGTTGAAGCAGTATTAAATATTAAGAACTAGTCTTTTCAATGTGTTGTGAGTAAAATTTACATCTAGATGTACTAGCACAGATCTATTTTTGAAGTGTCTGCTTAGTAATGTTGCTTAATGTGAATGTCAGCAATCATTATATGATCTCTACTGAATACTTTTTTGGGAGTTGATATGATCTTAGTGAGGAAGCAGCAAGTGTTAAGTGAATGGAGAAAAACCAAGCGTGGTAGACAAGAAGCATAGTTGTTTGAGGAACACCTGTTCTTCACTGGTAATGGTCACCTGAGTCAAGAATGTGTAGCCAAAGCCTTGCTCCAAGTATTTAGGTGAGTAGGTGTTGTTGATTGTGGATTTTCTTACGCTCTTTCTCCCCTAGTTAGTCTGACCGTGCTCTGCTGTTGTCTCTGAAGAGCAGAACAGAGACAGCTGTGTGTGGCCACTGCAGCTGGCCGAGAGCAGGACTGCTGAGTCAGTTCTCCTGTATTTTCTTCTCAGCCAACGTAACAAGAAGTTTAGATAGGCTTCATGCTCCAGTGAGTGAGCTGAGAAAATACCCTCTTCCTTTTGCTCCTGGCTGTCCTGCCTTACTTCTGAAATACACTGTGCTAAAAAGTACCAGAAAATATGATGATGATAGGGTTTGGTTTTTTTTGTTTTAGTCCCAAGAAGATACATAGCATTGAGAAATGGTGCATGGTAATGTAGGATGAACTAGTGGTGCTCTTACAGCAGTGGACAGGTCTGCTTGCTGGAGTATGTTATGTTTCAGTAGTGGTGGTAATTCTGTTTCTGGGTTTGGGCTGGGTGAATATTTTAAATGCCTCACTGATCTGAGCATAATCCCAACAATATTTCCCCCTGTGCAGCAAAAGAATGGATTTTGTTGCAATTTGAAATTATATTCTGTAAACTATTCAAATATATTAAACTGAGATACTGCTTAAGGACTGAAGCATGATTACCTCAGAAGCCACAAAGTAGCTTTGCACTACCGGTTTTTAAAGCTCAGCAAATTTTATGTAGTACCTGAATTATTAATGGAGATAAATTGGAAGAGGAAGCTCTGTTATCTTATCAGTCTCAAGCAAGCAGTAGTTCGTTGGCTTTGCAGAGAAAGGCAGCTCCTTCTGAAGCAATGAGTGAGCAGGTCCTTGGGGAGGAACCCTTCAGGGAGAGCGGCTTGTGTCAGTACGCCCAGAAGATGACTGCCTGTTTTGGACACCTAGGTAAAGAAATTAAAGACGTGCATGTGGATTTTTTTGGTCTCCATTATGTGGATGAAGTGTTTCCTCAAGTTTACAGTAAATAGCTGAGTGTTTTGTACATCAGTCTGCACTCCGGAGTAAGTAGATTGTGTGTGTCAAAAAGTGAAAAAGCTGCGTGTATGGAGTAATTTTACCACAAGTAGAAAGCTTTTGTGGTTTGGTTTTTTTGTGTGAACTTGAAGGTTAGAATGATTTTTTTGTTCTCTCTTGCTGTTTTAGTTATTTTATTGCTTGGATAGCTGTATTTCTTTGTATAAATAGACATGGTGCTTGCTCATTTTTCATTTATGTGAAAGCCCCTCCCTTTTTTTTTTTCCTTCAGCTCAATATCTTTGAGAATTCTTACATGGGAGAAGAAGATAATCCTGTTCCCTTGGACAGATGCGTGAAACATTATTTGGCACTATCTAGCTGGGCAATAGATGTGTTACCCTCTGAAATGGTATGAAGGAAAAGGAAAATTTTCTTTTGTTTTAGCTTGTTTTCTGTGGTTTGATTTTGATTTTTCTTTGCAGCTAGGTTTTGCTGAACTAGTATGACTGACTTCAATTTCTTATTTTTTTGGTTTGCATTTTTGTTGATTTCAATATAAGAATAAAGTGAGACTGAAATGCATTTGCAGGAAGTTTAATTCTGATGGCAGAAGTGATTAAAGACAGCATTAGTGCACTACACATTTCTGCCTTTTATTTAGCCAAAGGGCCAGTTGAATCCTCAGTATTGCTCAGGAAATGGAGGGATATTTCTTCTGCGGTGATTTTAGCCTGTGGTGTCTAATTTTTGCTATTATTCAATGCCTGCTATTCTCTTGTGCAATTTATTTGTGGATTGCAGTCGGTTTTTTTTCGTTACTTCTAGTAGCATTAGTACAGAAGCCACTATTCCTGGTTGTATATGAAACATATATGTATTTTTATATTCCAGGCAGTCACTTGGTGTGGTGATTTCAGGGGGAACTGAATAGGAAGTGGTCTTGAGATGGCTGAAAATATTTAAAATATTTATAAAGTTGGTAATGAGATAAAATATTTAAAGTAGCTAGTCTGCCTAATTCCCCTCTCATATCCAGTCCCTTGTGAAAACGGTCAGTCTGGAAAGTACCCACACCTCAAACTGTGAAGGCTCGAGCCCCCAGCACTGAATACTTGGATTAGGCACGGCTTTGAATTGGCAATGATTTAAAAATATTTTGCTGCTTGGCAGATACCGAGGAAATTTCCTCAACACTGCTTCTGGGTTGGGCGCCCTGGATTCCTGAGAATGTGCTTCAAGAAACAGAAGGACAGGGTTGTGCCTTTGTGTTCTCTGCCTTTTTCTTTTCTCTTCAGCAAGAATATTAGAAATCAATCTTTTCCACTTAATCGAGTGCTTGACTTAAGAGGTAGGAGATTGCCACTGTCTTTTTGATTGTGGCTAAGGCTAAATCCGAATGTTTGGTAACAGTGTGTGGTACGAGGCTGCCTCAGGCCTTGTCCTTCACCTTGGATACAGGGGTCTCGCCCTAGGAGCCAGCTGCTCCAAACAGCCCTTCGTCTGATGCGGGAAGCCGCTGTGATGCTTCCTGGTCTTGTTTTGCTCACTTCTACTTCTTGTCCTCTTATATTACATGTTAACAGGAAGGATGCTCTTAAAGGCATACCCTGTACTTAAAAAACACTAACAAAAAATTGTATTGCTTTGTGTTAAAAGCTTCAGCTAATGTGTGGTCTTTGAGATTGTAGTGATCAGTCAATGACAGCAATAACTGGGGCTGGAAAGGGGGCATCATTAGCGTCATCTCTCTCAGAGGAAGGACCATATTTTTAATTAAGCAGGATGCTTCTACAGTGATACGTTAGGGTCACAAAATGCTAGTCTAAACAGAGCTGTTCCTGTGGTCCCCCACCAATCCCATATGTCGTGGTGGCAGGAGACTGGATTGCCCTTCGCTATTTGAAATAACATTGGACCCTTCGACAGCGGCCACCGGCTGACCGCTTCTGTAGGGCAGATACTGTGCAAAAGGGGCACTGACGTCTGCTGCCTCCCAGGCTAATGCTGGGGTTGCTCTGCCTGCAGAAGTCATGGCTGCCAAGTGCAGGAGCAGATCCCTGGGTGGGTGAGGGTGGGCTCAGCCGCTTGCGCCTTCGTGCTCTCCTCCCACCTGTATCCCTTGGCTGCAACTCTGCTGGGCAAGCTGCGAGTGAAAGGAATTGATAGAGGCTACATACAGCTTATGTGATGTGTGATTATGTGGGAGAATACTGCAGTTTCTTCTGACTACTGCTGCACAACAGATCCTTTAGTAAGTTTAGTACTTGCTGCAGTAGCTGGTGTAATGGCTGTCTGGGTGAATATAGCTGTAAGGCTGGAGTCAGCGTGGCTACAGCAGCAAACTGGAAGTCAGTCTGAAACTAGAGCATTCCATCTCCAGTGAAGGAAAAGCTTTTCTTGTAGGATTTAGGCAGCCCAGCTGTAGCAAATGTTGCAACAGTTTAAAAAGTTACTGCAGAGCTGGCCTTTCTGCTTTCCCAGGATTAACTTCCGCAGCAGGGTTAATGGCAGGGCAACCTGTGCTTTCGCCTCGCCTACCTCAAAGGGCAAAGTCCGCTGTGAGGCGTTGGTGAGACTGGATGGTTGGCACTGCTGTTGTCAGATACCAGCATCCTTCACCGATTATCCAGGTACAAATGATAGTCTGATACTAGGCTGAGAGATGCTTGTGTTAGAGTGCATCCAGCCGTCTCCGGTGAGGCATCCCTCTGCTCTGAGCACAGAATGGCCATCCACCTTCAACTGAAGAGGTAGAAGCTTGTGGAGTGTCAGAAGATCTGTCTTTTTGCCTGAGTGGCTGTGGTGTGCAGGTCAGTAGGCTGTGACATCTGGGAGAGACTGACAAATTGGTGCAAAGCTTCATTTCCTAGGAGGAATACTGCAAACACAACATGTGGTGAGATCTCTGATCTGATAGAAGATACTGTAAGGCAGAACTCAAATTGCTGTATTTAATGAGCCAGCTCTTCCTCAAATATACATTAGCATCACCCCATTAAGATTGGTATAGTGGTGCAGATTTATTCTGGCTTTGTCCCACTGTGTCTGTGATGGAATATAAAGCCTAGGAGAATGGCAGTTTAAGGGGAAATGTGATGATTTTGGCCTTGTTTTCAAGATAACATAGAAGTCATACCTCTTGAAAAATAAAAAGCAGCTGACCTCGTAGGAGGTGTGTAATAACAGATGATCAAAGTCTGGATTTGTGAGGTGATATTTTCCCTTTGAAACAGTAAATAAAGCAGTCTTCAGTGCCTGTCTCCATCTGTAGACAGTACTTGAACTCTGAGTTTTGAGGGAATAATTAAATGACAGGTTCTCACTGTGATCAGTAAGCCTGTTGGTGTGGTTTTTTTTCACCTTCTAATTCAGCAAAAGCGTTACTGGAAGCAGTACAATTATTACACTAGGTCATTTTGCAGCTATAGCTAACTTCTGTATGTTACGGGGAATTGAAAGTCTGGGCCAAACACTGTCTGTGCAGTTGTCTCTGGGAGTTTGGCTGAGTAAAGAATCTGAAGTTTTCTCTGAGCAAGTCCTGGTCTGGGGTCTACCTGTAACTTTCTCTTACAGATTATGAATGTTGGTATACGTTGGGTTGGGTTTTTTTTATCTTTCACTTTGTAATTTCCTGTGACTTTCCAGTGCCCCATTGATGATTAACTCTGCCTGTACCCAGGGAGAAATATCCATTAGATGATTAGATTAGCATGTCACTGGAATTGGATTAATGTAAATACTTCTTGTAAGTGAAGCAGGAAGGGTTGGCACAGTATCTGCAAAGCTGCTTCTGCCAGCTACACAGGAAGGTGAAGAGGAAGAGCACAAGCGAACCAGTCCTTAATAATTAGGGGAAAGCTTAAGTGCTTTCATTTGGAATAGGCAGTGAAAGCTGCAGAAAGGATTTCTTCAGAGAAATCTGCTTATGAAGTAGCGCTATCCAGCCTTTGTACGTTCCTCATCAAAGGAGGACCAACATGCTCTACCTTTACTATAACCTTTTCTCCGTAGCACACGTACAGACCTGGCATGGAACAGGGGCATGGTAGATTAAATGCACAGATGTGCATTTGTAGCTTATAATGATGATTCTTCCATAATAAGATTTTTGACACAGCAAGGTTTTTTGATTTTAAACTAATCCTCTTATATACCTCAGTTACGTTCTTTCTCTTGTCCTGAATATTAATCTGATTTTCAGATACTCTTTATGGTTTTGCTTCTGATTTGAGTGTTCCCAGGGATGAGTTGCAACTGATTACGATAGTTTTAGATGGCAGTCACCTGATCAAGCACACTGTCATAATCTCTTGAAGATAATCACTAAAAATACATCTTCCTTAATCTCCTTTGCTGGATAAGAGAAAAAGAGAAGGATTGGTAAGGGCAGTGTGCCGTGAGTAGTAGACTGACTACATGCACTACAGGTTGCTTTCCCTAGCTTCTTCCGCATAGAAATGCCGTCTTTCCCCATCTTAAACAGCTTTGGGAAGCTGTGCGGATCAAGTAAAACAGAAGAATTGGTGCTGGAAAAGGTGAAATTCCGAAATTCAGTCAAAAGGATGTCAGTTATTGAGGATGGGGATATTGCAGAAGTCTTGTATCTCATTCCTAAGCAGAGCTTGCTGAAGCAACTGCCTTACTTGAATCCAGATGACTACTACTTGTGCGAGCGGCTGTTTGACACTCCCTGGGATCTCGGTAAGTGAGGACTGGCATCGAATCTTGATTTTCGGTTGACGAATAGGCTAAATTGCTTTAGAGTTAGCTTATTTTTCGTGTAGCAGCAAGACGCTTTATAATGGCAAGTGTGCTCGGGTGTGGAGAAATATTTTATCACTGACAGAGAAGAGGGAAAGAAGAATAAAAAGCCAGATTAGAATCTGAATAGTCAGAAATAGTTGATGGATATAGGTGCAGCTCTCTCTATGTGGCCATCCTGGGACAAAGGGGACCTTAATCTGCAGAAGTACTCAAGCTGGAAGAATAGCTTGTGAAAGCACAGCATCCTGTGGTAGTGTGTTCCACAGCTTTCCTAGGGCTTTTATGAAACTGTATTCCCTTTTGTTTGTTCTAAACCTATTGCCAAGTACTTTCCTTTGAAGTTGCCTCATTTTTGAATTGGAAGAGGTGGTTAAAAGTCTTTCTGTGTTCACCTTCTTGTCACTTATGAATTTATTGGACTTCTGTTGTATCTCTTACCCAGGTACCTCCTTTTCCAGGATAAGCAGTCATAATTTATTTAGAGGCTTTTTGTGTGGGAGCCAGTCCATGCCTCTGGTTATCCATTTTCCTCTGTATTTTTCTAGTTCTACTACAACCCTTGAAAAACTGGGGAATAAAACTGTATTCAACGTGCAGCAGAATGTGTATATGTGTACAGAGTCGTAACAATGCTCTTTGTTCCTCTCAGTAGTTCCTAAAATTTGGTTTGTGTTTTTAATTAAAGTTGAACACTGTTTATCCTTTCACAGAGCTACTGGTGGTGGTGGGACTTACATCTGGAGTTCCTCAGCTTAACTGATTTGTTACAATCCATTAAAAATTAAAAAAAAATATTTCTGGAAACTCTGATCTATGAAATTGGCTATAAATGTTAATCTGAAGCTTTCAGATAAATTTCAAAGATATTATCTTTTAGGACTTGCTTTATGGACCTCAGTTTCGATAACCCAAACTGCTTATGTGCTGAAATTTTGCCTGTACTTAGCAGATAAAAAAAAAACTACTACATACTTGTCACTCTGCTCAGCTCGTAAAAATGTTAATGCTGAGTTATTGTATATGGTAGGCAAGTATTTTTCAAAGATCTATTTTCAAGTTTGTTGTTTCCTCAGTGCCAAATAACATTTTTCTTCTGTGCAAATAGCTTTTTGCTAGTCAGCTCTGTATCCAATGAACTTTGCACTGTAACACTGGCTGTTCCAGATAGTTAGTGCTTCTGAGTAATCAATTATTTTGAAACTAAAATTTTAATTAAGGTGTTGCTAAAACATGAGGCAAATATATAATATGTTTGTGAACCAGAAAAAACAACTATCATTCTGCCTTGCCAGTCCTTCCCAGAGTTTGACATTGGTATGCTGGAGAAAACTTCTACAGACATTTTTATAAATCACAATTTAGGGTAGACAATGAATTGAATGAACAGTGCCCGGCTATTTGATCAATCCATGTGGGACTCCAAGGAAATTCTTTGCCATTGTAGCTGGGAGCCACCTTTTAGCACAGGTGTGATTTTCTTCTAAGTCGTATGGTGCTTAAATCGATTTAGAAATCTGCAGTTTTGCGGTTCTTCACTCATTCGTAAGCAATCACAAAGAGCGTGTGACAGGTTCTGATCAGCAGTGTGCTGCAATACATAGTGCACATAACCACTGGGGCTTCTTTTCCTTTCATCCTACAATTTGGATGCTGCTTTTTAATAGGATGGGTATTGCGGTCCTGCTTTGCGGTGCCATGAATGATGCCAGCGGAAAGGTTGCAAGGTGTCTGGTGTCTCGGCTTCACTTAAATTACAACAATTGGAATCAGAATCTCGCCTACTTAGAACAAAAATAGTGGACTGGTTATTGGAAGCGGCCTGGTTGTGAAAGCTGTATGTGATTTTAAGGTGCAGAATGCATGAGTCTGTCTCTTGGGCCATGTGCCTGCTTGGGGATTATGCTGCCTCAAGTATCACAAGGTTTAGCAGCTTATAGACTCTGCTGAAAGAGTGCTTGCTGTCTGTATTTGGCTTTACAGACAGAGATTAGAAACTACACTGTTCAAGGGATTCGGAGACTTGCTAAATATTTTCCTTGCTGCTCGTAAGTGGAATCCTAACCATCAGGAAAGGCCCATATTTTAGGTTTTTGGAAGGTCAGGCGTTACCAACAAGTGCAGAGCTATTTAGTCAGGAGTGAGTGAGTCTCTTGAATCTCAGGGATTTAGCGTGTGTAGGGAAGAGCAGTGAGGCTGGTGAAGGGTCTGGAGAACAGGTCTTATGAGGAGCAGCTGAGGGAACTGGATTGTTTAGTCTGGAGAAGAGGAAGCTGACGGGAGACCTTATCGATCTCTACAGCTACCTGAAAGGAGGTTGTAGTGAGGCAGGTGTTGGTCTCTTCTCCCAAGTAACTAGCAATAGGACAAGAGGAAACAGCCTCAAGTTGCGTCAGGGGAGGTTTAGATTGGATATTAGGAAAAATTTCTTTACTGAAGGAGTGGTCAGGCATTGGAACAGGCTGCCCCGGGAGGTGGTGGAGTCACCATCCCTGGAGGTGTTCAAAAAACCTGTAGATGTGGCACTTCAGGATGTGGTTTAGCAGGCATGGTGGTGTTGGGTTGGAGGTTGGATTTCATGATCTTGGAGGTCTTTTCCAACCTTAATAATTCTACAATTCTATGATTCTATGAACCAGTGACTAACTTATACTTAGCACTCATGTTGTGAAATTCCATCCCCTTCATAAGCGGAATGTTGGAGGTTAACTTGTCTCATCAGGTTAAATGGTGACGTGATACTGACAGTTACAAGTACTCTAAAAATTGAAGAAAACTTTAAAAAAAAAAAAAAAAAGAGTTCAAAAGAGGTTTTGAATCACTGAAAGGACCTTCATCCTGCATTTCCCTCGAGTTCTTTAGGCCAAAGGCTGATGAGCCACCTTCCCTGCCGTTTTTAGGGGAGCTGGTGAGGGGCTGCTTCCCACGGGAGGGACTGCCGGCCGCGGGGCTTGCTGCAGCCAGCTCTGCCTCAGGCTGGAAGACCTGGCTCGGTGCGTGGCTTCCACTCTCTGGAGGCCAGACTCTGATACGAAGAATTCTGTGGGGAAACGTCTGATATTCAGGACTAGCAAAAGCTGAAAGTTGGTTGAAAAAGAGCAGTGAAATTTTAAAGAGAAAATTGGCTTGGAAATGTGTGAGGTTGCTTACACCTTACATGCACCACGCCAAACTGATTACTCCTTGGATGTGACAGTGATACACACCTGAAGGAAATATATACCACATTATCTAACCATCTTCTGTGTGAGTTTAGTAACTGTTTATGTAACAGTCTTAATTTAAAGCAGGGCTTGTGAGAATGGCTGCTTGCGTTGGGTCATTTGGATGTAAAGGACAACAGAAGGAACCCGAGAGGATGAGAAAGGCCTGGGGGGATTCCAGAGAGCAGGAAAACAGCTCGGTGGTGAGCCAGGGAGCCAATGGCACTCGTGCAGGGAAGTGTACGAAGCACTGAGACCCTATGAGAAATGGGGGCCTGGGGAAAAGGAGGTCTGATTTGTCTGTGTGTCTGCATGGTGATGGGAGGGAAGATACAGAGTTAGGGAGGTCTGGAGAGGAATGGGCTTTACCGATTTAAAATAAAAGGTCAAATTTTAAAATACTAGCTGCAACATAAGCATTTCAGTCTTTGCCCGCTGTTTTGCTTGTAAGTTCCCACCCATCAGCTTGCTGAGAAAGCTAGACCCCCCAGCTGGGGAAGTGAGGAGGTGCTGGTTTGTGCCCCATTGCCATTTTCCATTCTTAGCACCAGGATTGCCCAGGATCACCCTGAAGACTGCAGTTCCTTTAACACCGGTCCCTGTTGTTACCTGGACAGAAAGAAGGAAGACACAGATTGAAAAAAAAGAATTCCTATTTTAATATATGGTCTTACCTGCTAATGGTGTTCATAATAGCTCCCCACAGAATGTGTACTTGATGTGACCTACAGCCATAGGACTATCATGGTGCTGTGTGAACTTGTCAGGTGTCCGCAGCTAAGCGATCTTGAACGTGGCAAGTGATGACATGAGAGCAAAAAATCCAGATTCTGTTGGCATTATAGTATGTGGAACCCTTTAGGTGCTGAGAGGTGCTGTACAGACTGCTCGTGTACTTCAGATAAGGTGGTTCTTCTTTTGGATAGCTTTTCAGGTGGATTCCTTCAAGTGAGCGATCTGTCCTGGCCTTAGTCCCTATAAATTTATTTTTTTTTTTTATAATGCTGACTTCTGTGATTATATGATTGAATAGGGAACACACTTTTAAAGTTTGTGATAATCCAAGTTTAGGAGCATTATGTCATTCTTCTGCAGGACAATGACAGTGTCTGAAATCAGAATAGTCCTGGTAAGTCAGGTAGATGGTTTGAAATCATGCAGTTGAATTTCTGTGAATAAGAGTTTAAAGTGTTGGACTTGCACAGAGAAGAAATGGAAAATAACCAGCACTACTCGGGTAAAGTATATGGATGATAATGAGACTTATCACAATGTAAATATAGATAAACTGTATAATACTGCTGCAAAAAAAACCCCACCACATTCTTTTTGTGGGATGTGTTAGCAGGAGATGTGTACTGCAAGGGAGATTTTTTTCTCTGTTTCTGTTACTGAAGAGGACTCGGATACTGTCTCTAGTTTTGGACAATGCATTTTGAGAAAGATACTGATAAATTGGAGGGAAACTAGTAGAAGGCAGTGAAAATAGTATTAGGAAAAAAGACTTACGAGAAAAGATTAATAGAATTAAGTTTTCTCAATCTAGAATAGTGGAGTTAAGTGAGGGATTTAGTCCATCTTCAGGTGAAGAAGGGGTTGTCGAATGGAGATGTGTTCTGCATTGTCCTGAGGAGCACGGGAAGAGATCAGGTGCATTTGCAGCAGGGAAGATCCAGTTTCTATAACGGGAACTAACTTTCTAGACACCGAGACAGAGAAATGGAGGAACAGTTTGCCTCAGCATGTTGTGCAATCTGCTTGGAGGGTTTTATGAATGTCACAAATGATCTAGGTCCTTCAGCCTACCCAGCACATGAGTATGTGATCTTTGGAGTCTTTTAGAGTCTATTTCTGTGGTTACAGATCACTGTCAGCTAAGGACCAGGTTGAGTGCATTGATGTTTGCTTATTTTGTATTTTTGCCTTTCAGAAACACACGGTCCTAGTATCTTCAGATTTGGGGAAACTGCATTTCTCCCTTCTCGAAGTCGTATGTTTCTGGGGACAGCTTTGCAGTGTTACAGTAGAGATTTCTAGGCTTGTTGTGCTGTGTGCTTCACAGCCCAAGCATGTCCTCGCGGTCAGGCTCTCACCCTGGGAGCAGCCGCTCTCTTTCAGGGGCTTTTCAGCACCTCTGGAAATTGCTTGCGAACCCGCTGCACTACCAGCACGTAGCTGGGGTCCAGCACGAAGGGTCACAAGTCCCTGACAGATCGGCCAAGCACAGCCAAGCAGCTGCCTCCCGGGCTCCTGCGCTCGGAGAGTGAAAAATCTTCCTGTTGTGCTTGCTGCACAACGCCTTGGTATTACCCCAGTGTCAAACAGCAAGGACTTGTGCAGAGGGAGGGCTTACAGGTGAAGGTTCTCTCCCTCTTGCTGAGATGAGAGAAACTGCTTTCTTCTCTGCCCTTCAGCAATAACACTGCTGATGTGGTTTTGCTCCTGCAATGGTCGCGTGTGCTGAAGATGTAGTTGCTGATTTTGTCAGCTTTCCCAGGATGGGGTGGTTTTTCACTGCTCGGCTATTGGACTGTAAACACAGGCAGATGTTTTTGCTTGCGTTACTCCAGGATTCATGGAGTGGCTGCAGTGAGCAAAGTTCACCTGGAGCAGTTGCTGCAGCCTGCGAAAAATACGGAGTACTGATTGGGTTTAAGAAGTGTAGCCGAAGCTCCCTGTTAGGCCCTAGATATCTTTCTGGAAATGTGCACAGTTACCTTGATTTTTGGGGGTTTTAATTAAATTTATAAAGTAAAAGTAATTAATTAGGACCCATTCTTCATCCTCTGCCCGTTTGCAGTATCTCTACTCCAGTATAATCACTGCCACATTTTTACCTAAAATGTTTGAACATTCAGTGTCTTCTTAGCCCTTGGCTTCCTGTTTCAGTTGCCCATTTGCTGTGGGACAAGTTGTTGCCAGTGTTTGAGATCAGTCCAAGCTAATTTGCTTGGTAGTACATCAGTGGTTTAGCATTAATCTGCATTAACACGGCATGGTTTAGAGCAACGGAGTTCACCTCTGCAGGGCTCGCTGCTCCCTCTCTGCCTGGATGCTCTGTTACCTGTTACCCAGTAAACAAGAACAAAGTTGCCATTTGTACTAGATGCTGGTAAGAAAGATTTGCTAAATCAGCTTTAAGTGGAACGAAATAATGGAAATTTTGCGGTTTGTTTCCCCTGTGGCTGTGTATGTAGGCAGCAGCAGCGGTGTGGAGGTTGTCAGGGGGAACTGAGGCAAAGATCTCACTCCCCCTGCACCTCCCCGGCGCTGGTGGGTGCGGGCAGCCCTGCCTGCGGCTGATGGCCAGGGTCCTGCCTGTGTTCTGCCCCTGGCTGAAGATTCTGCCGCTGTGTCCGTCGTTAGCAACTGTGTGCCTGCAGAGCAGAGAGGAGGGTGTAGGAAGTGGCTATCCTCGCTCGCTCGGACTTTGGCTTTGGGGCATGGAGGGAGAAGAGGAGAGAGGAGCTCGGTACGTGGCCTTCTCCCTCGCTTCGTCTGCTCCCAGGCGTCCCTGGTACTGGTTGAGGAGAGGATGAGTGCGAATGGCCCTTGGCTCAGTCTCTTCCTTTGTGCCCGAGAGGTGGGCTTGTCGCCAAGTGGAAGGTTGTATACAGCAACCTTATAAGTGGGTTTTGGTTTGAGAGAGTGATAGGTGTTTGGCAGACCTCTGCGCTTTCTTTTTCAGTAAAAGGGCAAATAGTTAATGGGAGGAGAAGGGAATTTCTTCCCTTTCGAAAGCGGGAATGTTCGTCGCCCAGGTGATGCACACAAGGTGAATCTGAGAGGGAAAGAAGACAGCAATTTTAGAATGGGAGGTTGTGATCACAGTTTTTGCTTTACCCTGCTTTTGATTTTTCAGTTTTCAGGCTTTTTTCCTTTAAAGAGCAGGTCTTTAGGGTGGGAGACAGAAACGCTGTGGCACCAAGGAAGATTTGTCACTGGTTTGTTACCAGGTGAACTGGACAGTGGAGCTGTCTGTGCAGTTTTCAGTGTAAAACATAGAGGAATTAAACTGTAAAATGCAAAAATATAAACCCAATTAGTTTATCAGTGTACATTAATACTTGGAAAATTCAATTTTGTTGTTGATTTTTCTTTTTTGAAGTTGCAAACTCTCCTTTAAAATATGTGCCTCTTTCCTTTGGAGCAGAGGCAATAAGCCATCCATTTTGGTGTAATTGTGTGTAAACCTTCTTACAGAGCAGCAACAAAATAGGTTTTGTAGTTCACTTTTAAAAATTCCAGTTGGTGCAGATGTTGGAATCAGTTATGCCTTCTCTGATTTGAATATTAATTTGTTGTATGTCTGCTTAATATTTTTATGAAGATCCTACTATTGAGATGGCAACAAATAATTTAAAAGAAAGCTTCAAATATATAAGTTTTTACATGCTGAAACAAGTGACCACCCTAGTTAGCAGACAAAATCAAAAAGCCACTAATAGAAAAGTTCCAGAAGCTGGAGTGAGGTGATCAATTTGTTGTAAAAGCTTCTTTGTATATATTAATATTAGACTATGTAGCCAAGCTGTATCTACTTGGAAAGTGTATTTTTATCTTTTCTTTGAGGTCCTCTGTGGTTCATTTGATAGGACACTGGTGTGGGAAATAGCTGTTGGGAGTGAGATACATTTGGAGGACAGATTTAGGTGCCTTTCTGTAGTTCAATATGGAATCAGAAGAGAAGGAATTTGTCATTTGGCACAGTGAAAATTGATCAGTCCAGTTTAAACGTAAGAGTGGTGTATATCCAGTGTCCACATGATGGCCTGCCGCGTCCTCGGGGCTCGTGGACTTGCATCGTTGCATGCTTTGCTGTATGTTGAATCGCTGCTGCATACACTCAAGGTCAGTGCTTGGCGAGATGCTCTGTCCTGTCTCTCAAGACTGTGAAACAAAGCACTTGTTTCTTTGCTCTGCAAATTACCTGCTAGGCGGGAAGCTGCTTCGATGTGGTGTTTCACAGGCCTCTCGTGGAGAAGCCCTTTCCACTGGTGAGTCGTTACTGCCTTCCTGCTGACTTCACTGAGCCCAGAACTCCCAGGACAGGCTGTGGGGGTTGTTCTGCAGAGTTAATCCAATTCTCAAGTGGATTATCAATATCAAATCTCCTTAACCTTAGGCATGCACAGTAAAGCATGACACTTGCATATGTGCTTTCCTGTTGGGGATTCCTGCCTTTGTGGAAGTTATTTGCAGTTTTTAGCAGTAAGTGTGGTTGCTGTCAGTAATGGTTACTGACAGTACATTCATTTTTTTTATCAGCAGCTGTACTGTTTGTGGTCATGATTTGGCTGGGCAGATTCAATTGGTAACAGGTGAATAGTGCTGGTTTTAAACAAAAAGCTTACTGAGTTAAACCACTGTCACCACAGTGTATTACTCTGTTGTATCTCAGTTCAGTGTCAAGTATGTGCACATAGGGTAAAAGTTCACACAGGTGTTGAGAAAGCATGATCTCCTTTCTAAGGATTAGCAGTAACATAAGCAGTTTGGAAGCCAGTCGTTATATCAATAATATAAATGTGTGTTCAGAGGTAAATGTTTCTACATACCTACAGTCAGAAGGTTACCCAGCGGTGAGCTTTGTATATTTTGAGGGCCACTGCAAAGAAGTATACTGTAACCATCTTTTCTCATCTGTTTCTAAAGATGATCTGGAGGTTGCAGGTGCTTTTTACTAAGCATGTGTGATATAGGCTTCTTAATGTTTAGAGCAAAGCCAAGTGTCCTTGTTTCCTTGTTTTGTCTTGCAATAAATTATATATTACTCTCGGTAGATGACCCACAGAGGTCCCTTCCAACCCCTACTATTCTGTGATTGTGATTACTGTTTTATCTGTATTTTGCAGACTATTACTGTCAGACGGAATAGCAGCTTTCTAATAAAGTCTTTCTTACAAAAACCTCAGAAAATCAGATTTTGTTTTAAGAAATCCAGACCTCTTAATAGATCAAAACCTGAGAGTTATTTTATTCTTGAGGAGTCTAATTTGAAAGAATATTAAATGGTTCTGTTAAAAAAAGCACTAAAATCTCAAATCCTGGCAGGTCAGAATGGATACACTTTGTATTTTGCTGAATCAGGTGATGCATTTGTAAAATTTTAATTTCATGTACTCTGAAAGAATGACGACACGTGAGTGTAAGTACCAGTATTACAGACTGGTTATATTCAAAATAGTACAAATAGCTACAAGAAAAAGCCCAGCGTAGCAGAGAAGTTGTGGCTAGGACCCAGGCCATCAGGCATTATTGGCTGGAGGATCAGCCGCATCAGTAAGGAAAACGTGATTATCCCAAGACGCAGGGTTGCAGGACTGTAGTACGTCCTAAGAAACAATCACGTTCCTCTCTGGCGAGGCTGTGTATGCACCGCTAGGCTGTTCCAATCTTGTGACAGGGCAACGTAGAGGGTCTGAGATGGTGAGGTCAGTCTGTGGGGCCTTCGTAGCCCCTCAGCATTCTGCTGGTTCCACGCGGGGCGGTGTGGGAGGAGGCAGCGGGAAGGAGGGGTTGGCAGCCTAGGGCCGTTGCACAAGCTGCGGGATGAAGTCATTATATAGCAAAAACTGTGTGGAGGGTATGGAAAGGCTATGGGATGAAATGACTGCCATGAAGGAGCTTGCCCTGCAGCGTGCCTGCAGCCTTGGGAAGGCTAGTGGGTTTATGGAGGGGTACCGTAAGACCCTGGAGAGGCAAAAGAGCCACACGTGCAAGAACAGCCTCACTAAACACCTTCTGTCTGTCTTCAGGAGCGAACACCTAGCCACTCACACCTAGTATGGGGGCAGTTTTCTCAGGTACAGGCTGAGTTGTGCTCAGCAGTGGGTTTGGCAGAAGCTGAAGATCTCTGCCGACATCATCAGCTTTGCCCGAGACGGTTGCCTGCTGCCTGTTATCCTAGAGTCCCTGAGAAGCACTGCTGCTCAAGCTGTTTCCAAAAGATGGAAAATGTGTCAGTTGTCCAAGTGGCTGAGGGAGAGGCGTCAGAGGAATAGATTGTTGGAGCAGGCTAGATTCAAGAGGAACAGAGGCCGGGAAATACTTAATCGTATAACCTTTGAGAATGCTAAAACTGGAAACTGCCTGCTTCCCCATCAGGGCACTGGGACCACTGCTGGGTCACAGGTCTTCTGCAAGAAATCCCATATTGACATTATTGGTTTTCCTCTGAGCAGGTCACCGCTTCTTTAAGAGCATGAGAGAGCAGGATTTCCTTCCTGGGGAAGGGGCCACTGTGGAAAATGCCATAAGCAGACTTTATAGAAATGATGGCTCTCAGTGGACGCAGTGTACAGTGATTAAGCTGTGGAAGCCTGTGGCACGCTTTCTTGTCAAAACTGGTTGTGCCAGGCTTTTTGCCAGAAGCAAGGACGTTAAACAGAGGGTATTTTACTAGAAGTTAATAGAACAACTTCTCCCCTTTCCATTTCTGTTTTCTAGCAGACTGTTTCCTTCATTGGTGGATGAACAAGAGATATCAGTCAGTTGTGAAGAAATTGTATGAAAACTGTGCCCTGATACTTCTGAGCCATGATTTCATCTGTGAAGAATGAGAGCAAGATAAAAATACAAAAGCCAGCTTTTAAAATGAGAATAACAACTATTAAATCATAGCTGAACTGCTTAGTATCTTACACATACTTTCTCAACATTATCAAGGTGCAAGAAAAGGCAAAGCAAACTGGTTTAACTGTTTCCCTTCGTGGAGTGCTCTCAGTAAGGCTCTCATGCCTCTTGATGAATGCACGGGATATTTTTCAGCAGAAAATAACAGCAACATAAGCTTGTTGTTTAGCTGTAGTGTACTCATTGTGACTCTTCCACCCACACTGTGTTCAAGGGGAACGCTCTATTCAGTGTGTACACTGCAAAAGGCTATTTAAAGAAAAAAGATTATTTTGCTTTGCTTTAAAAGATGTGCCTCTGAAGAACAATGAGTACCAGTGATTTGTTTGTAGAATTGCTATTTATTCCTCTCTCATTTCCAGTTTAGGATACCTGAGTAGTTTCTGAATTGTACAGCAGGGTAGATTTTAGTATTCAGGCTTAAAACGTGGAGATTACACTAAAAAACCATCCTGGTGTAAAAAGATTTTATTTACAATACCAATGTCTGTTCTTTATATCTCTTTACTCAGGAGTAAATTACATTTGACTCCTAAATCTCCAGTATAACTTACTGCAGTCTATATTTTTAAATTTATTTTTATGCACATGCTGTAATCTAACGTTGCGGCTTTGTGTGGCTGAACAATGTGAGGGAAGGCTTCTGTCCAGCTACGGGTGAGATGAGATACAGCGGTGGTAATCCCTAGCACATGTGAAAAATGGACGTAATGAACTCAGAGAACAGAAAGTCCAGATACCGTCAGCAGCTGCTGGAACAAAAAAAAAGAATGATAATCAGCGCAGGCCTTTTGAGAGTGTCTGAAGACCGCAGGAAGGGGTTAACAGTATCCATGCGTGTGCACCCGTAGACTGCGCTCTGCGCATTGGATCAAATATTTATGAATGAAGGCCAGATGCCCCCCTTGCAGGAGGCTGTCCCCCAACTGTTTACAAAATACTGTTTGAAAAAGAACACAGCCAGGTTGAGTTACAACCTGACATCTCAAATGTGTCAGAAATGTGACATAGTGGATTATGGCCTGGTGCTGGTGGGGTTCAGCCCGGCTCCCCAGTTGAGCCTCAAATGCTATGAATAGTAACACACTGAGTCATAGAAGCAAGAATGTCAGACTGCCGGGGCTGCGCTTCTCTTGCACATTAGACTGCTAACAATAGAAAGCCAGCCTAGATTTGTTAGATAGAATAACTATTTTTTTCCATGCATGTGCCTGAATCTCTGTCTCTCTTTCTCTCTCTCTTAGTTATTTATTAAAGAATGTCACTGAATAAGAGAGATCTTTCGAGGGAGGCAGACTGCCTTGTTTCTTTCTGTTGTTCTGGGTGGCATTTATACAAAACATTTAGGATTTATTTACTGCAAATATTTTTAAGACTGTGTGCGTGCTCTGATTTTTTTCCAGCAGGTATCAGCCATCTGCTGCTCTGTCTGGCTGATGCCTGCAGCTTGTTTCTTTACATTAATTGCTCTCTCCCTACATAGAGTAGCACTGGGAAGGAAGGAATTCCTTTGTGAAGGTGTGAGCTCCAGTTCAAGTCCAGCTCTCAAGAAACAGCGGCTTCTCCAACTCTGGGCTGAACATAACTTTTGCTTTAGGGTGCGGTATAAATGTAATTGCACCTCCATCATGTAACCTAAAGCACGTTTTACACTGAGTTTTCGTCAAGTTGAAGCTATAGCCCGATGAATCTGCCCATAATCTAGCCCAGAATAGCTTTATATTTGACCCGGTTCTCTACTACCGAGGTCACCTCTGTCTTTGGCAAGTCATTTCGTTTCCCTTTGTCATTTTCTCCACCTCCAAACCACAAATACTAAAATTTACTGTCCAAGCAGAGGCATGATGGCGTAGGTTTGTATTGGTCAAGTCACTCATAGGTAGCTAAAATGAGGAAAGAAGTTGTTTATAAATAAGGAAAAAGTGGGATATAGTAGTAGTGATAGAGGTTCCCAAAAATCTTAATACTGCCAGTATGTATGTGTTAAAAAACACTTAACATATTATTTTTAATGGGCATTCAGGGTTCCGACTGATCATATTTCCAAGCTTTCTTCATTACTCTGAATAAAAGTATGCTTATAGAAGAAAAACTTTGTTTCTCACCTGACTGACCTGTATGTTTTAATAGAAAACAGAAATATTCTGCATCTTGCTATAAGACGATGTGACTTTGCAATGTTGTAGAGGGTTGGGTTGTTTGTTTTTTAACATCAGCTTACTGACCAGTCCTTTCTCAGGCAGAGTTTAGTGCCTGCAAAACCATACATTGGAAGGTCAGTTTGATGCCCAGATTCAACACTGGTGCTTTGTCTTGTTGGGGCTGTGCTGGGGGGTGAAATTCAGGTGTAAGTGCCGCTGTGGCAGTCTGCTACTCTCTTCTCATTCCTGGAGCACTTACGGCTATCGTCTCAAAAAGCTTAATGTCAGAGGAGTTGCAGTTTGCTATTACTGGTATTTCAGAACGCAGTGCTGGCCTTGATTTACAGCAGATATTTCGTCTGTGGTACTCCCTGGCTATAATTCCAAACACAGGTGCGCCCTGAGCAGTGACAGTTCTCATTTTTGTTACTTTTATTGTTATTTCAAGGTAGTTAATAGAGTCTGTATTCCCTGCTTGCGCAGATTATGTGTTACTCTCTTCTGGTTTATGTGGTCAGAGGGCACTGAGAGGCTATTCATTAGCATGTTTTGTGGTCCAGTAATTGGCATTTGGTAACAGCTTTAGAGTAAAACCGGGAGTGGATAAACAGTGCTGACCATGGAAGAGCCACTGTGCCGCAGGCTGCTCCAGCCCTCGCCTGTGTTCATCTTGCGTTTCCCTTCTTGATCCTGGCTCAGTGAGAGTAAATAAAGCAATGGGAAACTCATCAATACTGCTTTAGCTTGCTGCGTGTGCTTGAACAGCTCTCCTGTTCTCTCTCGCATCTTCTCGCTTGCAGTCTTTTGCCAGTCATTCGGGAGCAAATTACACTGCCAGCTCCGTTCTGCGAGGGCAGAGGAATGCAAGGTGGTGTCAGTGCCTGGAAATCGGGGCCGGTGGAATTCAGCATTTGTTCACGGCAGCAGCTGTAGCTGGTTGTTTCGGCAGAAGGGGCAGAGTCCACAGGCAGGGTATGAGCTGCCATTAGCCATAGGGAGAGACCACGGTGGAAGAAGAGAAGAGGCGCGAGAGGACAAGACAGTGACGAGCAGTCGGACCTGATCAGATCTTGTGGGAAATCTGACCGAGGAAGATAATTATCTGGAATAAGCTGCATTTTTAATTTTTTTTTTTTAATCCACCTCAGCCAAACACTGCTGAAAAAGAGATTGTGTTTGAATTACTTCACCTAATTCTTCCTGCTTCCACTACAATTTGTTTGCCATGGTGAAAGAAAAAGGTAATTATGTTTATTTATAGACTGGAGCTGAGACGACCTGATGTGCCAGCCATAATCACCTGAGGTTTAAATCTTCAAATTTGAAAAGCAGCATGCTTTGATTGGCGGGTGCTGTTTTCCTTTCTGTGTGAGTGATGTGCCAAAGCCTGCAGTGGATTGCATTGCTTATCTTTGTACCTGCTTTAATAAGGGTAGAATCTGGAACACACCTAATTTAGAGTGTTTGCACAGCCGAGTGGGTTCCTTCTGTGTCTGCATGTTTGGGGTTTTTTTTGCAGTTGATTATTTTTTACCTGTATTTGCTACAGTTCAAAGAGCTTTGACCACGGAAGCAGTTAGCTTAAAATTTTAAAGATAAACATTGATGTATTCAGCAAGTCTGGACTCTAGAGGGTCGTATTTTACCTTTTAATGAAAAAATGGATTATATGAGATTTTGCATAATGTTTGAATTTTGCAGCAGTAAACTAGATATGTTTCAATTACCTATAGATAACATTTAAAGCCTCCTGCTGAAGCATTTACTAGTCAAATTTAGAAGTCGTTGTGGGGTCTTTCCTTGCAGTAATGGTGGTCTGTGTCATTTATTGCTTTATGAAGATGTGAAAAACATTCTGATTTCTATATGAGTAGTGGATTGGATATGGCTTTGGGGCGTTGTGTTATCACGGATGGATTCAGACTTGGTCTCTGTTTTGTGAAGAGGAGGATCTGTGTTCTTAACTTTTCTGAGGGCTCTGTAAAAGATTATGTGGGATAAATTCAAACTAGGTAAGAAACAGGTAAGAAGTAGTAATGTTGAGTGACAGTGAGCAGATTTTCAGCTCCGAGGACCCACATTAAGATTTTTTTTTTAATGCTCTAAATGAAGTAAATTGAGTGAATTTAGCTTCATAGTTGTTTAGATTGAAGAGAGCAGGACAAATGCCTGGATAGCCTGCCATAGTGTGTTAGATATATCAAAAGAGTTGTAGTCATAACCATTATGCAGTCTACTGATAATTTTTGTTGATGAAAAGCACTGGCCCATCATAAATATTGACTACTTAGCAGATCTGAGATCCATTCAGATTTACAGGATCATTTTTATAATGCCATAGTGGTGAACTGTTGACCTGCTGCCAGTATCAGTAAGCCATACCAGGGATGATTTAAATAGCAGTTTCACCCCAAATCCTTACAACAGCAAGTTTCCGAATCATTTGAATCAGCTATGCCACTCATCTTTTCAGAACAGTAAGTGTATTATCATTCAGTTTATCACAATTGTTTTCTAAGACACATTTTAGAATTGGGCTGCTGCTTTTCTAGATGTGTACGTAAAATGTGAAGCCTTTTTAGCTGTGCATTCGGTTTTGATCCTTTGATACATTTCTGCTCCCTACCCTGCTCAGTTTGTTGGGCTCCCAGAGTTACATGGGGCTGTTCCTTAGGAGTGCTCTGTAAATACAGTTTGAGCATCTTACACCATGAAAGGTGTCATATACCTGCAAGAAAATTTTAAAAATCCCATCATTTTTATAAAAAATGTGAGGGAGAAAACCACCCAGAATAGTGGGAAAAGTTGACAATACACAGTTGAAAATGAGCAAGAGACTTGTATTTAGATTGCCTTCTTTCCCCCTCCACATCAAGTTTAATGCATTATTTACAATGGTTATTAATGTTGGATATAAAATTGTTTTTCTGTTCATACAAGTAATGGACTAAAATAGCTAAATGCTGTCTTTAATTTTGTTGTACAATTACTGATATTTCATATCTCATGGCTGCAGGGTGAGAAACAATAGAATCTCTTTAGTATTTTGCTTTTCTACCTTGTTTAATTTCAAATAATTTCTCGAACAAAGTCTTTTTATTATAATTTTGTTTTTCTTTCTTTTTTTTTTTTTTTGCGCCTTTCTCCCCTCCCCACTTACTCAGAAGGTCAGGAGTTATTGCTACTCTGTAGCTGCTACAAATGTCACTCTCTAGAGAGCTACTCTGGCAAAATGCAGGCCAGCGTGGTACAGCGGGTACCCCCCTCCAGCCACTGCTTGGGTTGCTGTTTGAGCAGGCTGAGAGTGCGCTCAGTCCAGTGTCGGCTCATAAACACGTTAACTAGGCACTGGAGGGGCTGGTTTCAACTAGAAGAATGCAATTCCGATTCACTGAAGTGCAAAGCAGTTAGTAACAGTTTTAGGAAATTAGCATGCTTCATTATGCTCATATTGTAGAATGGTTTCAGTGTCTGCCTGGTCAGTTCATACACAAAAAAAATCCCGAGGCCAGGGTGTTTTCTGCTGACACCAAATGGCGCTTCCTAAATTATGTCTGACTGATACCACATTTTCATGTCTCTGGCTGTGTACTTATTTATTTCCAATTACAAGCCCTTATTATCTGGTTGCTCAACTAAATTATTGTCACTGTGTTGCAACCAAGGGCAACTTTCTCTCTTTATATCTTGTAACAGAAAGAAAGTTTATATATACATATGCATGTCTTGTTATTCATTCTCTTCTGCAATTTTAAACCTGTAGTGAATAATCTGGATTCTGAGGGCTTCTATGTTGAGGTTGATGTGTGAATTGTGAGCTTGCCAGCCACGTTGCTGGGCGATACAGGTGTTGTAGCCTCATTTTTACCTCCGTTACTTCACATAAACGGCGGATTTAGCTCTGATTCTTGATTTCTTGACCAGCTGATAAGAAGACTGTGCTAGCATTTACCTGCTAGTCTGTGAAAGCATATTGGGAATCAGCTTTTTACCTGGTAAGATCTTGGATTGGCTCATAGAATGGTAAAGGTTGGAAGGGAACCTTAAAGATCATCTGATTCCAACCCCCCTGCCATGAGCAGTGACATCTTCTACTAGATCGGGTTGCTTAGAGACCCATCCAACCTGGCCTTGAACACTTCCAGGGAGGGGGCATCCACAGCTTCTCTGGGCAACCTGTTCCAGTGCTTCACCATCCTCATGGTGAAGAATTTCTTCCTAATATCTAATGTAAATCTGCCCGCTTTTAGTTCAGAGCCATTCCCGCTACACACCCTTGTGAAAAGTCCCTCTCCATCCTTCATGTAGGCCCCTTCAGGTCCTGGAAGGCTGGTGTAAGGTCACCCTGGAGCCTTCTCTTCTCCAGGCCCCATACTTAGGCAAACCTATGAAAGTAGATTAATATCTAGTCATGCCAAACTTCTCCATGCTTGGAAGGATAAGAGAAGGAAAGAGGAAGGGTTGAAGACGTTTTGGATTAAGGAAGCGGGTACAGAGGCTTTGACTTCTGTTGAAGGGTAGGTGCTAGCACCTGCTGGGTACCACATTGGAGTAAGCTAGGTTGTGTTTCCATGTTCTCACAACTGTCTCTGTGGGTGTTCAGTTGGTGCTGGCTTTCCCAGTAAGCAACACAGAAAATGTAGTTCACAGAAATGTTAACAACATTTCCTGCATGATTTGGCCTGTGGTCTGGTTCAGTCTTGCAGAGAGATTTAGTTCTCTGTTGTTTTTTCTTCATACTTCTGATAAAGCATGATACCCCATAAGGTTACGACCAAGAGGACTGGCTTTATGCTTACAGTAGCTCCATTCTTGTCTCGTGCATTCACATACTCCAAGATATCCTTTTAGTGTAACTTCTTTTGTTCTAAATGGAGCTGCGGTAGATGGGATTATCCTTGCAGAGCATGCAGGATGTTACCTGTGTGTTAATTTAAAGGTGTTATCTATCCAGAACACTGTCTCTTCAGAGCTCTGTGTGTTTACAGTCTTAACATTTATTCCCAGTGCGAATCAAGAAAATGTTGAATAATGGGATTTGGGTGCTGGCACTGTCTCAGTGTCATCGTTGTTAATGAAACATAGTCGTGATCCGAACTCGTGACTTTGGAACTTTTAACCCCAGGTGACCTGGGAAAGTCTCCAGGTTTGTTGCTTTTGGAGCACATGACAAGATTATGCAATCACACCTTGGCAGGGGGAGGGCTGGGAACTTTTGTTTTCTTTTTGCTTCAGTTTACTTACTTTTAGATTTAGTTCTACTTGATGGTTTGCTTTTTGGGCTGGCCATTTGGGGTTTTGTTTTGATTAAGTCAGTGTGCTGCCTTCTGCAAGCCATAGAAAAGGCATTTTGTAAATATGCATATTAGTAGATGTTAAAAAAATACTCTTGTAGTTAAACTATAAAACTGTAGAACAGCTCTGTGTTAGTGACTCTTAAAGTGACCTTGGCGAAGTAGTTTGAGCTCTCCTTCTGTTAATCTGTAGAATGAGGATAAGAACATTCCTCGTGTCTGCCTAGATTATTTGAATTAGAGATCTTTAGAGCTGAGAGTTGCTTTGAGTTTGTTTCACAGGTATGACAAGGAAATCTTAGTTTTGGGATTTAACTACTTCCCCTTGTACTACAAAAAAATAATCCAGTGGTGTATGTCTATCTTGTAAACATCTTATTACCTTTTAAAGACAAAACAACTGTAAAGGAATTATGTTTTTATTGACAAGTTTATGGTGTTGATTGTTCTGTGCTTTATCTTTCTAAAGTAATTTTTAATGTTAGGTTTCAAATTGCAGTTCTGCTGTGCAGCATTGATACTGAGAGACAAAAATAACCAAGGAGGTGCCAGCTCAGGCACTGCATGTTTGCTGGAGATTTATTTTTTTGTTACATAGCACTTAGTTCACATGAGGATATGAAAATTCATATCCAAAGAGTTGGGCAAGCACAGCATGCAGTGCTGCCATGCCTGAAGGCTTCCCACATTTCCCAGAAGTGAAATTCCATACATTCCTTGCATCCCAGCTGCATGTAGGAGCCAGCTCTCTTAAGATATGGTGGCAGCTATTTTATATTGAGAAACGAGAGAACTTTTGCTGTTGATCTCACTGGAGGGGAGGGCTTAGTGGTTTTAGCCATTAAATTTGAGACCACAGAGTTCATGTGTTCAGATAGTGGTAGAGGCAGTTAAGCTGTTCCTCTGTCTGAAACAGTGAGTGTTTTGGGGGAAAAAAAAAACAAAACAGTTTTGAGCCAGGGAGTTTCAATCAATTTAATTTATTGGCAGTTAACAAAATTTTAATTACTGATTCTGGTGTTGGCAATAAAAGCAAGAAAACGCACGCTTGGAGAAACACACCTCAGCTTCTCCCTGGACACTACTCCTTCCCCTTGCTGGTGTCCAGTCCCATGCCCCACATTGCGCCCGGTACCTTTGGTGAGGCGAGGGTGGTGCAGGAGGCTGGGGGCACTGCACTGTTGTTCCTTGCATTTTGTTGCTCTGTTTTTCTCACTCGGTTATTTCACCGTGGGTTCCTCTGCTGGCCGCAGTCCTTTTTGGAGCTGTACTTCCTCCAGGGTCTCCTCTCTGTCCCAGCTCGTTTGCCTTAGCATTCCTCCTGCCCTGGCATCGGTTTTGTTCTTCTCTCACCCCCACTTTGGTGTCTCTCATGCCCCGGCGTTGTCTCCTGTGTCTCCTCTGGTTTGCAGCATCCCTGCTGCTCTGGCATTTCCCTTGCGTCTCCTACTGGGTGTCCGTCCTTTCAATGTTTACGGCCCTTTTTTAAGTATATGCTTTTGCAGAGGTGCTGTGTGCTCCTCTGGTTCCATTTCGATGTGCAGTGGATGCATTTTGTCTGTTGTTGAGCTGCCTGGAACCAATGGTGGCCAACACAGTGCAGTCCATGACTGCCTCCTACACAGGTCACCGCTGCAGCACCCTCACTACTAAAGCCCTGCTGGTTTTGTTGAATACAAGTGAGTAGACTGCAAATTATATGGTTGGCTTTTTTGGACAAGAATTCAAAAGGCAAGGCTTTTAAAGATCGAGTCTTGGCATAGTGAAACTGTACGTGTTTAAAATACATTAAGCTAGGGCGAAGAAATATTTCTCCCGAGGGGAGGTAGGAAGCTTGGTAGGAAAGAACTTGCAAGTTAGGACGATAACTTGGCCTGCCACTGTAGGAGACTCAGTTCTTCTTGTGGAAAAATTAATGCATACCCAGGGAATAGACCAAGTTCCACTAATCAAAACGTGCTTGTGCCTTTTGGGTGGGAGAAACCAGAGAACAGGATTTCGTTGCTTCTGGGGGCAATCCATAACTAATTTAAAAAGGATTATTTATAACGAAGTTGATTTTCCACCTAGAGAACAGTCAGTATCCCCAAAAGGATGATTAATCCTTGTCTTCGTTGAGCCTGGATAGCTTTCAGGCTCACTAGGGATCTGGCTGAGGAGAACACTTAGGCGTTGTCTTAAGCCTATTCTGTTCAGCAGAGTATCTTGTTGAGTCTAATTGAATCACTGGGATTTAAAGCTAAGTGCGTGCTTCGGTGTTGTCTCAAAATCAGACTCCATTTTTGGAGGCTTTGTGAGTTTCTGCAGCAAAGTTGTGTTTTTTATTAGTGGTGGTCATTTTGTGTTGTATGGTAGCTGCATTGTTGTGCAAGAGACAACAGTGAGGGAATTAATACTGGCTTTTGTGTGGGCTTGTCATAAAGTGCTGTAAACCCAGAAATGATAGACGGCTTGTGTAGCTCAGTCGTGTATGTCAGCTGTTATTATATTCCACAGAGGCAGGAAAGCCAAGGAATCTCCTCAAAGCTGCAAGGCGAGGAGCAAGTGCTAAAATAAGGGTCAAACCAGGTAATGGCAGCTGTTCAAAGTGAAATATTGTTGCGTTTATGCTATACCAGAGCCTAATAGGCAACGTTCTATAAACAGCATCAACAGGGTAGCTCCCCAATTCCCAGTGCTGTTAGCACCAGTTCGGTATCACAGATGTTAGTATAAACTACATGGCAGTATCATGGAACTTTGTATTAGTTCAGGATCTGGTACAGAAACAGGATCTTAAAATGATGTCAAGATAAAGAAGTGATCCAAATACAAATGCAGCCTTGCAGAACAGCGAGGATTATCTTTTGTTGCTGCTGGGTCAAACAAGGGTCAGTAGATGGCTTGTTTGTTCAAAGAAGCAGCTCCATGTGTATTTTTTTTTTTTTTTTCTCCAAAGACACGTCAAAACAGCATTGATGGGTTTGAGAGCATCTACTTGCTGCCCAGCACTGGGACGTGCTAGCCAGAGGAACAGGCTGTATTCAGGAGTACTGTATTGGTCCTTAGCGGTTTCTGTATGATAGTCCATTTACCATATAGTGTTAAAAGTTGATAGACTTTCAGAGCACGCTGCTGTTTATTGTTGAAATAATATACCTCAAGGAATTGGCATCTGTGCTGCAAATGTTTGTAAGGTCTGGGTGCCAAGACGGGTAGCTAACCGCAGGGCAGGGCCTCTGACAGGTTTGGTTTATCAGCTCTGTACACGGCAAACTGTCCGGGAGTCAGGAGCCACACGAAGAGTTACGTTGCTTATGAATATGGCTGTTGAGTTTTAGTTTGAGGCCGCGTAACTCAGTCCTTAGAAGTGCCAGAGATGGTGGCGGTACTGAATAATGGGCATTTACAAGATCCTTGATTGAAGGAGAGATGCTAAGTGGTTTGACCCATCAGCCAGCAACTCAGTGCTAGACAGCCGCTCACTCACCCCTCCCCTTCCCCCCCAGCAGGGTGGGGAGGAGAAGTGGACAAAAGGGGAAACTCAAGGGTTGAGATAAAGACAGTTTAAGAAGGCAACAAAATAAATACTGCTACTACTATTACTACTACTGAATAAGCAGAAGCAGCTATATACAGTACAATTTTTTCCTTACCACCCAATGACCAGTTGTGTAGCCAGTCCCCAGGCAGTGATTGCGGAACTGCAGGTTTCCTGGAGCTCATGAATGTCGTGGATTTTGCCAAACTCACATATTTTGCATGAGTTACCAAACTCATGGGGGAAAAAAATAAAAAGACCAAACTCCTGGAAAAGTTCAAACTCCCAGCCAAGAGAGGATTAGAAATCACAGAAAAGAGCAAGAAGACAGAAGACAGATTCCTGCCCCCCAGTCACCCCCCCTTGATAAATGGAGCATGACTTCTAGGGTATGGAATATTTCCACTGGCCAGCTTGGGCTGCCTGGCTGTGCTCCCTCCCAGCTCCTGCACACCTGCTCATTAGCTGAATAGGGGAGCCTGGAAAGAGGTCCTTGATTTCATAGGGACAACTGAAAACATCAGTGTTATCAACATTCTACTTGTACTAAATCCAAAATACACTAGCTTCTGGGAAGGAAATTAACTCTGTCCCAGCCAAAACCAGGACAGGGGGACATGGCTCAGAAACAATGGATGAGGACAGGTCTCTGCAAGGGTCTTGTACAAAACCCTTGGTGACATGGCTGGTGGTAACTGAGGGGAGATTTTACTACAGATTCTGTTCTGAAAGAACTTTATGACCTTTTCCTGTGCAGGCTTTCCCTTATTTTCCATACACATCTCAAGCTGCAGCAATGATACATCATCACAAAGATACCAAAAGGTATCTGGGAGACCACTGTCTTAAATAGGTCAGTGGTCCTCCTCAGATAATCTCAGGGTAATCAGCAGGAGCACTGGTTTTTAAAATTAGCATTTTTATATTGACTTACCTCAAAAGGGAATTTAATTCCTATTACTGCATGGAATGCTTTTGGCAGCCTCAAAAAAAGAAGTGTAGGGGAACTCTCCTTAAGAGTGTGTTGCTGCTGACTGAAATCCCCACACGGGTTGTTGTGAAGGTAGCAAAGAGGCCTGTTGGAGATTTGAGTGCTGTTATGGGTGACCACCCCTCATCACTAAGCCAGAATTTCTGTGCTGTCTGGAAAAAGCAACTGCTTTTTCTGCTAACTTCAGCAACTTGCTTTTGTGCAGCCTTGAGGATCCTTGAGGGTTTGCGGTGAATGATTTGACATTTCTGTTTATTCGTTGTTTGGAGTGAGATTTTGGTACAGACTTCAAGTGATGTGTATGAGATGGTTGCTCAGAGTACCCTTAGGAGCTCTTGAATTTCTTATTACCCCTGTTCTATGGTACAAAAAAAAGACAAAACAAAATACTTTTCTGAAACAGTGATGGGATCTTCTTGTGTATGGTGGGTGCATCGAAGGCATAACTCAAACAAAATTATTTTACCACTTACAAGGCTGATAAGTAGTGGCTACATGTTACAGACTTGTGGATGCTAGGTGTGAGAAACATGTGCTTAGCATGATCCTCCAACCCTTCAGTAAGGAGTTTGGAAGGATAAATTGATTATCTTGAAATACTGTCCCTTCGTAAGTCGTTTGTGTAAGTAAACAGAGAACATTTGCAGGTGTGATGAAGATCAACAAGGGCATTCTCACAACATGAGATAAGACAGTCCCAGTTCACTACCTTTTATCACCTAATTTGTATCCTCCTCTGTTTCATGAAAAATTACTCTGTGCTAATGTAGAAATATGGCAGACTAAATTAACTTTGTGCTTCTTCCCTTTGCTTTGCTAACCACTAATCAGTAATCCATCTGTTAACAATCATGTTGAGTAATGCAGTTTTTGATTCAAAGACTGGCTTAGCTTAGTCAACATTTGTTTCAACATCATCTGTTTCACAGCATGTCTTAGCTTGCTGCATACTTCAGTGTAAGATTAGTGCCTTTTCATTACTGAAAATAGTTTTAAAACTGCCTGTTGCTTTCCCTGTTTGAGCTTCAAGCAACTCCTGATCATACTCAGTTAACAAGCTGCTCATGACTCTTCCTTGAAAGGATTATAATTTTTCTTTAACAGTAATTGTCATGTAAGATATGTCATGTAACAAATATAAATGGAATAATTTTGTCAAGTCATTTTGTTTCTGCGGTATAGATGGTGCTATAGAATGGGCTCTTGTTCACCTACCAAGCAACCAAGGGCAAAGATGCATGGACAGACACGGTGAAAGCTGTTGTTGCTCAGCAAATGAAGGATAGTACTGCTGCTGTTTCGGAGAATGACAGATCCTTCTAAATAGGCTCTGATGCTTTTGCAGTGAGAGCAGCGTCAGTAGCATTGCTACAGTTGAACTGGACTGTAGAGCTGAGTTAGCAGTGAAGTGTGTGTGTACTTGACAAACCGAGAAGGTGCTCAGGCTCCTGGTGGGTTTGAAGCAAGACTAGAACATCCCAAGGTGCCCAGGTAGTCAGGCATAAATGCCTGTTAAAACCCAGTTAGATTTATGCCTTGTCACTGAGAAATTGTGAAAATTGAATGCGAAAGGTACAGGAGATCAGAATCTGTGCTGTAATCCTCAGTGAGTCCAGGTAAGGTTGTAACTCTGTAAATGGAACCATATTTTCTTAATTCCTCCATCGCTATAAAAAGCGTGGCAAACTGGATCCGTCAAGCACATGCATTTTAATCACAGAACAATCACGGGTTCATTCTAGCACACAGACATTTTGTGTTTGCTGGAGAAGATAGTCACTTTTCAGATAGGATCAAGCAGGTGCTGATGTTAAATGCTTCACTTAATCATTCCTTTGCCTAAATCTTCGTGTGGCTGAGGCCTTAGGCCCTGATCTTGCAGGCTGTTCTGTGGGGAATTGATTGCAGTATCAAAGCTCTAGGTAACAGAAGACGGGGGGGGAGGAGGGTAGGAAATGACAGGCAAAATGCAGAAAAGCATGTTTGCAGTTGTGCTCTGAAACTAGGAAACAAATGTGATTTTTTCCTTGTTTTTTTTTAAAGCTCATTATTTCCTAGCCTTTTTACATGTATGTGGCACAAAGGTTTTTAGTTTGGTTTGTAAGTGTAACATAGGAGCATTCTCACTTTGAGTTCAAGCTACAGTTCTTAATATTTCAGGTTATTACCTGACGCTTGACTCTCTAAATCTTTTGTTTCGTTCTGTTAGCGGCATCAGCTTTATGCTGGTGGTATGCACACTTACAAATATTTAGGAAAGTATTTAAATACTGGCTTTCTGACTAAAAACCAGTATATATTTCATCTTTTCTTTTAAAAATTTGATTTCTGATGTTGAAATTGCTCCATTCTTTTTTCATGCAAATGAAGCATTTGCTATCTTTACCTACAACATTTTCTTAACTGCCTTTCTTATGAACTGCCCTAGCCTGTCATCCGAATTTAACTAGTTCCACTTGTTAATGTCGTCATAACTTCCTTTTGTTTTTAAAGATTCTGTTTCTGAAGATAGCAGTGCACCCCGTGTCTCGGCTGGACATGTGCCTTGTCCCCTGTTCAGTGTCGAGTGAAAGCCTCTGAGTTGGTGCAGCACCTGCCGAGGGGTGCGGGGGGAGAACTGACACAGACCGGTGCTTACTGTGTTGTAGTCAGCCCCACAGCTGGCCAGGAGATGCTGTTTTGAGAATGGATACCTCTGGTGTACTTATTGTGGCTGAAGAACTGAGGCTCAGAAGCATACATTATGGTGGTAATTGAATAGGATACAGAAGAGAAGTGTCAGTTTTTCTTAGGTCTTCTCTTTTTTAAGTAAGTGGAGAATAAAACCAGAGCCAGAGGCCTGGGGGATTAGTAGTACTTTCCGGATATAAACCAGAACAGACGTGGGTTGGGCTGTCCATCTTTACATGGCTTTCTCACATAACCCAGCCTTCTTGCCTGCGCCATCCTGCTGGCTAAGCCTTAACTTTCATCCCACCAACACCCCGAGAGAAGGCGTGTGAGTTAACACGGGGCAGAGCTGTTGGTGCCTTGCCCGGTCAGTGCGCGTTGCTCAGCTAGTGTGCTCTCACACGTGTGTGTGTGTGTGTGTGTGTGTCCCATGTGTCCCTGTGGCTGGGGCGTGAGCTGCTACAGTGCCGAAAGCAATGCTGTCCTGCGGGTTCGGAGTGCCACTGTGGTCCCATTTGCGTCTGCTGGTTTCAGCAGCAGTCTGATTGTAAGGGGAAAATAACAATACTTTTATGGAGAATATCAGAAAACATTTAAAAATTGCGGCAAACAACTACAAGTTTAAGATTTTCTTTTCCTGACTTTTTAAAAAATAGCTACTCTGGTTATATGTTGACATATTTAAGACAAATTGGCACACTGTAGGAGTAGTACAGATAAATTTACAGAAAGCGAGTTTTAAAATGATTCTTCAGATATGATTTGAATGGCAATAGTATGAGCAAGCTACAGTCTAGGATTTTGCCTTAGGCTTTTTCATACATTTGTGGGCATGCAGCTCACTAGCATCTCTTTATAGGAGTGCCTCCTTCCAGGATATATCCTGGAATTCCTGAGGATCCCTGTCTGATATGCGTGACTAGTGACTTTATCTGTCCCTGACAGCTGGGAGGTTTGATTTCGGTCTCAGTCACTGTTTGGTCACCTTAGCTGATAGGATTCTTACAGATTTAAGATTCAAGAACTGGGTGTGCAGATAAGCAAAATGACACTGCATTTTGCATCCCTTCTTTTTAATAGCTATTCCAGTAACTCCTCAAGGCTCCACTGTGTTGGGCTTTTATGGAGGAGGAATTCCTTGGAGACTGTACGGGCTATAGGCAGACAGGCTTTACGAACCAGAGGTTACAGATGTTCACCTCTGCGAGAAACACAAAGGACAGGAGAAAACTACTGCTTCTTCACAAAGAGAGCACGGAGAGGAAGTGATAAGCTGGATCTGGTTCCTGAACTTGCTTCTCTGGCTTGTCTGTAGTGCCTTCATCCCAGAATAGCGTTTTTCACAGCTCGCCGTCCTGTGCCCGGTGCCTGCCTGCCGCTGTCCTGCCCCAGGCACGCGGCTGCCCAGCTGGAGTGACAGTAACAGTACAGCCGCTTGGCAGCATCAGGGACAGGGGGATTTCAGTTTCAAAACCCTTGTTTTGACCTGCAAATCCTTTAAGTGAATTTAAGAAATGCTCTCCGAAGGCATATCGGGTATTGCAGAGAGAGAAGGCAGAGCGCGCTGCTGCCTGTAGGAAGCTGTGGTCGCATGTAGTGCCTGGGCAGTCTCTAGCACAGTCATCTCACCTTCGTCCCCGGAGGCAGAAAGGAGCGAGGGAATTTCAGCCAGGGTAGCAAAAACCCACACGATAGTTTCATGCCATTAAATTTTTGCTTTACTTTTCTTTCTTAATAGTTCAGTTTTCAAGTCAAAAAAACCACAGCAGCCAATTGAAAGTTAACATTTTGGAGTGTGCTGTCTGTATTCAGCTGTGCTTTTAAGATATAAGGGACACAGCTGTGAAATCCCAAGAGTCCCCTTGCCGATGCTGCTATGGGCACAGCGTGTTCTCTGTGCTATGCAAACCTGCGCAGAGGTTGTGGAGCTAGACATCATAGAAAGTGTATATCCTAGCATGAAGTTTGAAGTTACACCTGCTACAACGTGGTTAGAGTTGACTGAGCATTAAGTCCAAGTTTATTTGTGAAGGTAGACATGCAAATATGAAAACTAAAAAAATTTGCTTTTAGAAGAACACTAGCCCATATCCTCCTCCTGTTTAAATTTAGAGAAAGCCACTTTTTACTCCAATTTAGCACAGAACTAAACCCAGCCTATTTTGCTGTGACCTCTGCTTTGCAGCATACACATATCAAGGCGTTTCCCAGAAGCTTCTTTCTGACTTCCAATAAAAAGGCGAAGTGTTCTGTGGCTTGCAGCAGAGCCGTGGAGTCTTGCCAGCAGGAATCTGCAGCTAAGAGTCACTTCGCTTGAGTCTCTGGTTTCCCAGCAATTCTGTGTTAGGGGAGAGAATCATCAATGAGCAAGGCTGCAGTATTTATTTTACTTGTTTTATTCAACAACCTTTACGCTTCAGGTAGTTGCTGTAGTTTCTGTTTCAGAAGGGTTAGGTATGAGTACTGAGGTCCTTTTTCTGGCTGATGCAGCAAAATGTATAATTGCTGTTGAACCTTTGTCCAACGATACCCGCTCCATGTAAAGCACAACTGACAGGACAGTATTAAACTTTGCACAACAAATTAATTCCTTCATTTTGCTCAAAGTGCCTCAGGTTTCTCATATGAACATTGGGTTGTTGTTGGTCTTTTCTATCTCTTTTTAATTGTGTCTTTTCTTTGCAGATCTGGGATTATTTTGAGATGTTTTGATAAAATGCAGTAAAGAGTGCTCTGAAGCTGGTACAGTTGCTTTGCATTTACATCAGTATAGTGCAGTTGCAAAATTTAACGACATCAACATTGCATGATTCACAAGGGAATGTAAGCAATGACAAAAATCATGGTGATAGTCTATGGAGTGATGTTAGCCCAAAGCAATACTCAGGTGGCAAAGACTCTTCCTCATGGAGGCAGGTGCTATTGTGGTTTTCTTTTTCTTTGCTCCCCTCTTCCCAACCTCCACCCACAACAATGTAACCTGGACTTCCCAGTCAGCTACTCTGGATAAACTGGATATTTAATGAAACATTGATTTGTCTTATTGGAAGCCCAAACGAGTTTAAGAAAGCATTAATTATTCATTAATTATTCATTTAAGCTGGTCTGGTGAGCAAGAGTGGAAGTCTCAGCCTAGCTTGTCTTGAAAAGTTCTTCTATGTATATCTCATGTTATACACCTTGACATGGCTCACCTTTACATATGTCACGTATGTTCATTAATAAAGGAAAAAAAAATGTCTTCAGGCAGTGTCCAGCAGCATTGGAAGTTAAAACTGGTATAAAGCATCCTGAAACTCTGGTAAAGTTTTAATGATGTTCTTCTCGAAATAGTCTCTGTAAAATTGTAAAGACTATGACATCTTAGACTTCTGTAGGTACTGTAGCTTTCAGAGTTAATCTTGAAAAGTGCTGAAGAAATAAAAGTAAGACTAAATATTCAAAGAAATGGTTGCATCTGTTTGATCTGTATGCCTGCTTCCAGCATCCCTTTGTTCAAGTGCAGACACTGCACGATTTTAACTAGAGCCAGTTCAAAAAAAACAGTTCACTTAGTAGCGTGGCTACTTTTGATGAATGATGTTTGCTTGAAACCAAATCCACTGTGTTTGTAGGCGTTTGCACCTTGCCGGTGTGACCTAGACTGATATATTATGTTTAATCTTACACAAAAAGATCCATGCACCTTGTTATACTGGTGGGGCTAAACTGATACAAAAATCACAGCTTGGTGCAATCTGACATGATTTCTATGTAGGCAAGTATCCGTTCACATCAGTATACTGGAACTGGTAAATACTTGACTTGTGTTTATATTACACTACTCACGCAGTAAGTAGCACTTTATGACATGAAGACAATTGTGAGCCCTGGTACTGAACCAAGAATGTGTTGCTCTGGTAGCGTCTCTCCCGCAGAAAGTTGTTAATTTATGTTCTTTTAATTTGGAAGATAGTCGTGGTGTTAGTATATTTGAAACTTCATTAAAGGCAACACAGCTTCTCAAGTTAGTTTTGTTCATTCACAGTTTCCAATAGATGCTGATTCCAGAAATACGGCAGATGTGGAATATGTAACCCGTCAGGACTGGCTTACTGTCTTAGGGACTTAGGCAACTCCATCCATCCCAGTGCTGGGAACCTTGTCACCTATGTTTATTCTCACACAAGGTTAAGACTAACAGTGCTGTTACACCTGATTTACAGTCAGGGATACTCAAGGTGCAATAAACTAAAACATTCAGATAAGCTAATTTTAAGCTGATAGAATACAGGCTCAGAGATTTAGCAGAACTTCACTGTCTGACTTCAGTCCTTTGGAGCTAAGGACATGCCGTCCAAAGAGCCCAGGTATCTGTTGTGGAGATGGGGTTGGAACCAGGGTTATCCAGATCCTAAATTAATGTCCTATCACTAATTACACTGGCAGGAGTCTATTATTATATTTTCCCTCTGAGGGTGACGGAGCACTGGAACAGGCTGCCCAGGGAGGTTGTGGAGTCTCCTTCTCTGGAGATATTCAAGACCCGCCTGGACAAGATCCTGTGCAGCCTGCTGTAGGTGACCCTGCTTCGGCAGGGGGGTTGGACTGGGTGACCCACGGAGGTCCCTTCCAACCCCGACCATTCTGTGATTCTGTGATTGTTAGTCATGATGTAGAGTTGCCTTATTGCACCATGGGGCTGGTGCATGATGCCTGAGAATATATCCTCTAGTGTGCAGTTGACGCGGGGAGGGTTGGTGCTGAAATATTTACTGTCTCAAGATGCAAAATCCCTGAAAGAAGATGGGCCTAGCTCCTAGCACAGGGTTTTCAGACCCACAGCAGCTCACAGTTTACGTGTCCAATAAGCTGGCTGGACTGCAGTCAGAAACATTTAAATAAGCTGCTTGTAATTGTATTTCTCTTTCTTTTTCCTTAATCCCCTGTTCTGTCCTCACTGGTGACTATAAAGGGTCACCTCTGCTGCTGAGAAGCCTTGTGCATATTGCATATATCCAAAGGAAAAAGCTTGCAAGCGGTTCCTTGCAGGACAAAAGTCAATTGCTCAATCTTGACCTACAATGCTGAATTGAGGCCAGTAAGACAAGCACTGTAATTAGCTTTGCTTAAGAGATCAGTCTAGAAGTAGCAATTACCAGTGTTTGTATTAATTTAAATGGCTGTAAAGGCAGAACTAGAAAGAAGTTGCATCATTGGAGCAGTCTTGAAAACATTTATTTGCTCTCTAGTAAAGAGCAAAAACTTGTGTTTCAGATCAGTACAGGAGATCTGGATTCCGGGCAAGCGGAGTATGTTAGGGTGTCCTCCGAGTGTGAGTTTGGGAGAGCAGAATGTTGCAGGTACAGTTTTCACACTGCACCGGATAAAGCCTAGGGAGCATTTGCCCAAATCCTTGATTCAGTTCCTTTTCTGATCAACTTTGACAGTCCATTCTGTTATTTCTTCAGCTGGCATCAGGCCTGTCTCAGGCTGTCTGGATCTGAGAGGGAATTTTCCTCATAATAATTTAATTTGCTGGCACTTGTCTGTATGTTTGTTATTTTCTTTCTTTCTTTCTTTCTTTCTTTCTTTCTTTCTTTCTTTCTTTCTTTCTTTCTTTCTTTCTTTCTTTCTTAGTTGATAAACTATTTATTTCCTTGGTTACAAGTTAATAGTCTTGTTTGGAAGACTAATAACTTCCATTCCAGAAATAGTATTGCATTGCAGACAATTAGAAGAGGTTCACTCAAGGCAAGGCATTCACTGGGCCCCGATTTAAATGGAGCTGCTCACTGAAATACTGGTTGGCATTGCCAGCTGCATTCTGTTCACCAGTACGGGCTGAATAACTGTGCAAGGGAAATAGTTGAAATGAGGCTCCCAGAGGAGGAGGTGTTAAAAAGTTCGAGCCTGAGCGGAAGATTTCAGCCATTTTCTTTGAAGATTGAGGGGGTGGTGGTGGTAAGAACAAAATAGCAGCTGCGGTATTAGTTTGGCTGGACTTCCAGCAGAAATTATTGCTTGGAGTATTTGTTATCCTCTATTCCTGATGCTGTTACTCACCTAATCACGTATTGGGGTTTTTTATTATTAAAGTTGCATTTATATAATGCAGAATGATAGCAGCATTTCTTCACTGAGGCATTTATAAAGGGGAATAATATAGAAGGACTTCGTGAAGTGATGGGACTTTTTCCCTAGAAATTCATTGAAGAAGGGGAGGAAACTGGTGCAGTAAATATGAACAAGGTATCTATTATGTTGCTGCATAAGCAGTAACCTGAAAAAAGTGTAATCCTGTTTGGGGAGATGTCAGCAATTGATCAGGAAAGAAAAAGAGCTCTGGAAAACACCAAGGTAAAATAAAGAAGCCGATTCCCAGTGACAGTGAGAGTGATGTAGGTGTATCAGCACTCAGTCCTTTGCAGGCCAGGGGAAGCAAGCCAGGAATGGTATAAAGACAGAGGCATGGGTAGAGAGGTATGTTTTCTCTGACATGTTCTCATGAGCATCACTAGTTTGAGAACAATATTACAAGGAGGACAACTTTCTGCTGCCAGAATGGGATGTGGGAGGGAGATTTGAAGGAACATACTTTTGTTTTGGAACATTCTGGGTAATAATTTCCACTTTGAACAGTACGGTTGAGACTCAGTCTTGCTCCAGCTTATGCCTGTGCATTTCTCCTGGCGCCTCCAGCTGCCACAAGACACATCTGAAGAGAAAGTTAAACATTTTTTTACGGAAGCCAAATGTGGAGCAATAAAACTTTTATTACGACAGCGAAACACACAAAAAAGCTGAGGCAAACCTTTCCTGTTCCTATACGAGCTCTTCTCAGGGCTGTGGGATAGCTGATCAATTACCAGTACCTGGAATTTTGTTTCCCTGACTATATTGTGGATACTTTGGTCGTTTCTGTCTACTCGTAAGATCTCTAATTTGCATGCAGAGTCTCGTTTCTGCTAGAATTAATGGAAGTAGAAACAGATAACGCTAGCTTCTTTTCTCTACAGATGTGCTTTCCCTGTGTTAGGTATGTGCTGTAGCAAAACGGAGATGTTTGTAGTTTATATTTAATATAGTCATTTGCATGCAAAGTCAGGCGGCCTGGTTCATCTGGTTTCCCAAAACATGATTTGGAATTGCTTTCTTTTCATTCTTTTTGCTTGATTTATATTCTTTCTTGGATTAAAATAGCCCAGTTCTTGTTGCCTTGTGTGCACGTTGAATGGATTGCATGCACTCATGTTCTTGGAAAGAAAAGCTTAGGCATTCTGGGATTTCGTGGCACTGAAAATGCAGAGGGAATTTTTCCTTGTCTTCCCATGGCAGCCTCAGTGGAAAGAGGTGGGAGATGATGTGAATGGCTTAAACTGCTGGTTTATGAAAAGGCTATATTTAAAAAAATGGTAGTGACCTTTTAGATGAGTGTGAAATGTGCACCGATACATTTGTATCATGATAAAAAGTGTCTGAGAACACAGATTTATGTACAGGAGAAAATACTCTTTTTGTTTAAGTCATATTTTTTTGTTTTACAGTGGCCCATCCTCAGGAGCCTCACCACCCCTCTGAAAAGCCGGTCATCCACTGCCACAAGTGTGGGGAGCCATGTAAAGGTGAAGTACTCCGTGTTCAGGCCAGACACTTTCATATCAAATGCTTCACCTGCAAAGGTAAGACCTTGATATTCGTCTGTTAGAAATGAGTTAATTTGTGCAAACGTACCTTGAAGCAGTGGTGAGTGGTCACACTGCCTGCAATCGGCCAATTGCAGGATATTCTCATTGCTCAGTAACTGAAGGATTTGTGGGTGGGGAGGGTAAAGAATGGGGGGTGAAATGGCTGAATCGCACATGTACAAGCAGCAAGGTGATCGGCACCACACAGAACAAATTCAGTATGCAAACATCTACAGATTAATTGAATTACATTAGACATTGGAGGGGTTTAAATTTGCCACCACTAGAAGACTCAAAATAGCACATTCTGCGCTGAATACTTGTGTTCATACTTTTTCCTTTCTGCTGTTCGCCTGGTGGAAGCTACACAATAGATAATCACACTTGAAAGAGACAGGGAAAAAAAAATCTTAGCTCTTCTTAATATTATTTTCAATTTTATTTGCTTCGTACAGTTCTATGGAGGCAGTCAGTTTCACATATTTCCCAAACAATGAATTAGGCTATAATTAGACTCTGGCTGCTTTGGTGGTTTTATTTTCTGTTTATTTGGGAAAACAATGGAACAACACTAAACAGCCAAGCTGAAGTGGTCTATGGAGAGTCACAAAACATAGGAAGAGAAAGTGTAGCCCTAGCAGCCACTCAGAAATCCAGTGTAAATAGTTTACTTGGTTTCAGATGTTGAGTTTTATGTATTTCCTGTTATTTCCATGTGTGGGGTGAGGGTATGTTTAGATTGTATAGTGTGATGGGCTGAAAAGGGATATAGTGTAAGAACATTTAGGAAAATTCTGTCTTTTTGTAGTTTTTATTCTAAGTGCTTTTTCAAGGATTGGGATAAATCTGGATTATTTTTTTTAAGCTATTAATAGCAACTGCTGCCTTTCATTAGGGTTAGTTATGAAAATTAAGCTTCTTTTAACTGAACTGGTTGCTGAAAGTACCTGCGTTCAAAAGCCCACCTGATGGATACGGACATCTGAGAGGAAGGTGCAGGCTGGAGCTGTGTCCTGGGCGAGGGGAGCCTTGGCCACACGTGTGGCAGAGGTGCGCCTGGGGAGCCAGCAGTGCAGGGGTCCTGACCGCAGGGAAAGGAGCAGCAGAGGAGGGGTGTCTGTAGCAGCTGTGCTGACGCCATCACCCTCAGAAAGAGCCGAGCCGGGGCTTTGGAGTTGAGTGGCTGAAAGAATTTTCTTCGCTTGCTTTTCTCGTGGTTGGATTTTGCCTGAGTTCAAGAAATGGCAGTATGTGTGCTCCTGTGCATATCTATACATACCTGTGTGTGTAAGAATATACTGTAAGTATCTGCACGCGTGCTGGCTGTGGGCCTGCCTTGTGCGGAGCCTTCAGTCTGTGGGGCTGGGCCTCCCCTTTCGCTGCGTGGGCCTCCCCCCGTCCATGGGACCTCATCCTCTGAGCCCCCTGTGCCGGGCTCCTGCCCTTCCCGGCTCCCCCTCGCGCCGTCTCCCGTGCTTTTGGGGCTCCCTGACTCTCTGGGCCTCCCCCTCCCTGGGCGGGGATTTTCTGGGACCCCCACTTTTCTGGAAGTCTTCTCTTTTTTGGAGCCCCACTGGCTTGGGGTCTGCGCTGTGTGAGCCTCCCACTTGCTCTGGGCTTCCCTGACTCCCTTGTTCTCAGCCTCGGAGGGCTTGTAGTCTCGGGACCTCCCAGTTTTCTGGGGAGCCTCCAACAATTTTGGGCCACCCCGACTTTGTACAAGCCTCCGCTACGTGAGCCTCCCACCTCTTTGTGGGTTTCCCGTGCTTTCAGGTGTCCTGCTCTTTGTGGGCTCTGCCTGCCCCCTCCCCTCCCCGGGGGGCCTCCCGCGGGCCTCTCCCTGCTCACGGGGCCGCCATTCCCTGTGCCTCTGCCTTCCTCAGGGCCTGCACCTCGAGAGTTGTGTGGGCCTCCACTGCGGGAGCCTCTCCCGCTCTCAGGCCTCCGCTCTGAGCCTTGCCCTCGGATATGAGTATCGCTCTATTTCTATATCTGTATTTGCCTAAAAGCCATGAGGAAGCTGCACGGCGGGCAGCGGGTTGCTGCAGAGTGTTGTCCATGCCGGGAGAGGCCTCCTGCCAGCCCCGCTGCTGCACGGGGGCCCTGGGCCGTGGGTGCTGGGGATGCCTTGGGGCGCCTGGCCCGCTCCCCAGGGCCAGGACCCCAGGGGCTCGCAGCAGCTCCAGCTCACGCCACGGAGCCCTCCGTGACCACAACAAGGGCTCGCTGTGGTTTTTTACAACAAAGAGGTTTAATGAAGCATGAAGTAATTGTAAAACTACTCTTTGTGCAGTCACCACCTTTGAAGAGCGGCATTCTGAAGCAGGAGGCAATCCTGACTCCTTTCTACAGTTCCTGATTAATCAACGACAGAACAGAGTTGGTTGAATTGAGTAACCGCAGTATGTAGGATAAAAGGTGGGAGGTATGGGAGGATGGGGCCAGACCCTTTTCAGTGGTGCCCAGCGACAGGACAAGGGGCAACGGGCACAAACTGAAGCAGAGGAAGTTCCGTCTGAACATGAGGAAGAACTTCTTCCCTCTGAGAGTGACGGAGCCCTGGCACAGGCTGCCCAGGGAGGTTGTGGATTCTCCTTCTCTGGAGATATTCAAGACCCGCCTGGACATGGTCCTGTGCAGCCTGCTGTAGGTGACCCTGCTTTGGCAGGGGTGTTGGACCAGATGACCCACAGAGGTCCCTTCCAACCCCGAACATTCTGTGATTCTGTGATTCTGTAATACGGAGGAATATATAGGCCCACGTGAAACAAGGGAAGGGTCGCTCCTCTACAACCAGCATCTGCCACGTTCAGTCCTAGCATTGTGTGGGATAGATACAGTGAAAGGGGCTTCAGCCTGGAGGTGAGCGTGGCGGAGCTGGAGGCAGCCATGGAGACAGGTGCTGGAGTGAATCAGAATAAATGAGTAACTAAAACAGAGTAGCGGAATCTATATTACAGAATTTTTCGCTTCCTTTAAACCTAAGTTACCTCTTCTGAAAGTTCATATCTAGCACAGATACTGCAGATCCAGACTGCTTTTGAAAAAACTGAAGCTCAGTCCCTGAGTTTCAGTTGTGTTTTTCATGTTCCAAATGTGGTTGGAAGAGTATAGTACTGCAATTGCTGTAACTGTTTTCTTCTGCTCCCTAAACAGATGGAATATAGCAGAAATTAGAAATATTTGTTTTCCTATGTTACTAAAGGTTTTTTTTTAAAACGTCACTTGAGTTATTTGTGTGCTGAAAAATGAATGGCTAGAATCTAAGAAATTCTGTGTTTGTGTCACCTGTGGTTTTTAGTTAAATACAGCTAGATAGCTAAAAAAATACTTAACTTTCACCTGGATATTAATGTTTTTGTCTGTGTCAGTCTGGAATGTTGTCAGCCCATCATGGAAGGCAGAGAGGAACACTATCTGCGCTATTCCTGAAGCTCTTGGAGTAATGTGTATGTCTTTCTGTATTACAGTTGCTGCATTTCAAACAGTACTTGATGTTATATAATCCCTAAGCAGTTCAAAACCACCAAGAAGTTGTTTCTTTTACTGTTTCTGCCCCTAGCGAGTAGTGGTCTTAATTTACGGAAGACCCTGGATTAGGGTATTTCCAGCAGCAGGCCAGCTGAGACCCTTTGAGCCATGAAGCAGAATGACAGTTCAGGCCAGACAGCAAACAGCGTGCCCGGGACCTGCCGATAAAGCAAGGGGGCAGGTGGAACAGGGCTCTGAAATTGTTCTCCTGCTGAATGCACCAGATTAATCTTGTGATTTTTGGGGTATCACATTTCTTCTTTCACTTGTTTTTTAGTTATTTACTCATATGTTGCTTTTGTGCTTTCACTATTCTGTTGCAAGGCTGGGTTTACAAGGATACTTTTTTTTTTTTTCTCTCCCCTAGGGCAATATCTAAACTCATTGTGGCTTCTGTTTGTGGAGATATTTCTAAGCTGATGACAGTTTAATATTCTGCAATATTATTGACCTCATGACTGCTTGCACGAAGATCACCAGAGAAAGGAGAGCGATAGAAATACATCCCTGTGATGGAAATTAATCTCTGATTTTTATTGTTAGCTTGTTAAGGAAACTCTGAGCTTGTGGGAGGTGACTGGTTGTATGTGTTTGGTTGTTGCTTTGGCGAGGGGGGTGACAGTGTGGCTTCTGCCTGTTGGTAGCAACTGCACATCCCAGTTTGAAGTTTCAGAGCGCCAGTGCTGAATCTTAGAGACTTTTCTCTTGCTGTTCATTCACTCTGTGCCTTACTAGGTGGGTTTGCCAGCAAGCGTCGTCTTTTTTTGTGTTCAGTTGTCTTTCACTGAGAGGAAGGGAAGGAGGGGGTGTGCAAGGTTGCTCCAAGTCCTGTTTTGAATCTCATACCTGAGCTGCAGTGCTTGGTTATTGTTGGTCTCTCGTATGTAAGTGAAGGCAATTTTTTGTTTAAACCATATAGTTATTTACTTATATTGCATGTGGTCTGACCATATGGTTCATAGGAGTGGGACACAGCTCTTGAAGTAAGCATTTTTTAGTCTAACAGGTTTTTAATTTGACACAACTGCGACTCTACAGGAGGTGGAGTTAGACCCCTTCAGCTTATACAGTATGGTTTTAACCAGAGGAAACATTTCCTGATACCGGGAATAGAACGCATAGACAACCTGCAGCCTTCTCCTTGCTGTATGCTAAAGTTTGCTCTTGAGACTTTAACTCATACATCTACAGTGTGAAAGACTTCAACAAGCGCGTGCTTGTCTGACTGCTGTCGTACGTGCTGAAAATGGCCGTAGGCTTAGCCTGGGAGTCTAGTCAAGGTGTGGAAAAAATCCATTTCCTCGTAAAGCTGTCACAGTAGTTGTACACTAGCAGGGTTTCAGTGTGAACCTGTTCTTATTCTGATCTGTGTGTGATTGTGGGATTCCTTTTTTTTTGTTTTTTTTGTTGCCATCCATGCTCTCAACTTTATGTTTACATCATACTGTTAAGCGTATTTGATATGACCGTAATCTTGCTTCCCTAGGTTAGGTCAGAGACGCATAAGCACTCTGTGATTGCTTGGCATGCGTGTTGGTGGCGGTTGTTGGAGGAACTGCAGGAACGCAGTGACTTCAGCCTCCATGCTGCCTCAGCCAGCTCAGGACACGCTCATGTCATGTTATGTGATCAGACAGTTGTCTTACCCTGTAGTTTGCTGCTCTGTCCATCTCTGGAATCTTGCTCAGAACAGAGTAACTGCTTCCTGACAAAGATGACAAGTAAAACCTCCACCGACTGACGTGTTCCCGTACCCCCACGATAAGGTGCAGCTCGCTGTCACTCCCCGCCTGCCGAGACCCAAGCGTGTGCGGCTGGTTCGCCCTATCTGCCTGGCAAGGCTGGCCGGTTCTATTTGTGGCTCCAGAGAAGAGCTGATAAAAAAACAAAGAGCTGAAAATGGTGTGGCCTGTCCCCGAGAAGGTGAGCTCTGCCGGCCTCCCGATAGGCGAGGAATGTCAGGCAGTCAGCAGCTGACTCTGAGCCAGGGTTAACAGGGGAGTGATGGACAGGGCAGGGGTAAGAGACGTTTCGGAGTGCGGCTGCAGGAGCGCTGTTCAGAGCAGTTGTCTTTGGCTGTTTTGTAATAAAGTCCCTTACCTCGCTAAGGAATTACACTGTTGTGTGTTACAAGTGCAAGTTTAATTGGATTCCACATTATCTCCAACTGTAATAAATAAATTTTAATTTCTGTTTTATCAGGAGCACACTACTCTTGCCATACCAAATTGTTAATGGTTACCAGGCAGTGGAAGCAGCAGGCTGAGAGGAGGGAGGGCTGGAGGAGGAGGTTGGAGGGAGAACAGACTGAGCTGGAGACCTTAATGTTTTACTTTTTAATAAGCATTAACATTAACAAGAATTAATTAATCGCTGATAAAGAAGGAAAGAGTTTTCTTGTAAAGTAAGTAAGTACATGCATAACTTCTATGGAAAACCTAAGACTCCTACTGCAGTGTCTGCAACATATGCAGATGTGTGTGGGATCAGGCACTAAATTACGATGTACATGAGCAAGAGATTTTAATATCTCAATTTAAATTGTGATCTGATACAAACGATAATTTTCTATCATCAGTTGATTACAGTTCATTTTACCCTATTGCATGTACTAGGAGAAGAAACTTTGAGACTAGCAAAATTGCTATAATAAGACTTTATTATTAAGCCTGTGATTCATCTTCTGGGTTAGAGGGAAGTGCTGGTTTCAATACAGTTTGTTGCTTAACAGAACAAGCTTTAAGCTTTCATAGTAACAGTGTTAAAATTTACATAGTTTAATTTTGGTACATGTAGAGATAGGTTGCATTATGCTAACAAAGTAATGTAGTATTTGTGGTGGGAGTATTTCAAACAGTAGACAGTGTCCCTGTTCTTGATGTTGAATATAAATTGGAAAACATAGTTAGCTTCCATATGGTTGCTTGAACTGAAAAAAAAACAAACCCCAAACCCTCATAAATAAGCAATCCTGCTGTGAGAATATGGATGGTGTCCTAAGTTTTCTAGTCCTCACTATGTGGCATGAATGTTTGTAATTTGATTAGACTATGCCAGGTGGAAGTGTTTCACTATGTATGAGTGTTTCACATGCTGTAGCGATATCAGATATCAGAAGGCAATTACCAGCTAATACACTTGCTAATTATAAGGCAGACCCAAATCTTGGCATATAGCAAGCATTCCACAAACCCAGAGTATCCCACGGAGAAGAAACTTTTAGCTTCTATTAAAACATTGTATAAAGCAGCATAAAACAGTTTTGTAATTATGGAATAAATGCACTAATTTTCATCTTTTGAGTTAGATGTCTTTCAAGCTTATTTAGGAAAGCACACATCACTATGTGCTTGCAGAATCCCTTGTGGTATGTTTAGATTCTAGGCACGGGTCTGTTCCTTTTATAGGATGACTCTTGTAAGGCTAAATCATCTGTAGTTCAATGAGCTTGACGGAGAAGGGTTCCAAAGTTTAGATTTTGGGATGCTCTGTAATCCTTGACTTTGAACTGGATCTTCCTCGCTTGAAGGACTGGGGAGAAGTTAGGGTCATGTAAGCAGACACTGTATCAACAGGCTAGAATGTGTTCTAAATCATTAGTTCTTTAACCTTTGATCTGTCATCAGATTCCTTCAGTGGTGGCAGGAGGAGGCTGTAAACTGGCTGCTGGGTAGTTAGTGCTATTAATACTTCGGCATCAGCGGATGGAAAGTTTAAATATGAGGACATTCTTGTAGTAGATATCCACTGCACTGCTAAAAGATTTCTGCATTTCAACAAATACTTCTAGAACAGATACCGATCTGTGGATATAGTAACATAACTGGTGGATAGAAAGTGTTCCTTCCTGAGCATCCAGAAATTATATGAGGTCCCTTGAAGCTCTGAATCACTGAACCAAAGAGCCACCTTCATATAAAAGCTCTCCAGGCTTGTAATTCCCTTTCAATACTCCATGGTTCTGCCAGCCAGCTTGTGAACTCGCCTTTTCAGCTTGGTTATTGAAGCAGCCTTTAACATTATTAAGTCTTTTGATTTTTCGAAGAGTGTTTGTATTTTCATTTTTTGCCTAAACCTGAGTGTCTCAGCTTTCATTTAAAGAAAAGAGCATTTCTAGTCACTAAAATATAAAACATTAGAAAATACGAACCTGAAATGCTCTAACAGCAGACTACAAATAAAAAGTAAGAAATGCTATGATATCTTGGTTTGAATGGTCATGACTTCAGGGATCTGACTCGATCTTGAAAGATTACAGCTCTGCATCCTTTATCCATGGTAGAAAGTCCCGTGGAAGGAAATGAGGAAGAGTAAGCTGAGATTTTAAGGGAGGGTGAAAATGAAAGAGGAGTACTTATTGCTGAAGAGATTAGTGCACAAATCGAGTGAAAAAGCGAAAAGGGGGGCACGCTGTTGTCTGTCTGTGCAGGGAGACCTACGGAGGGACAGTGATAACATGTTTAAGGGCAGCAAATCAGGTTTGAACGGTTTAGAAAATCCAGGGAGCAATGGGATTCTGCTCTTCCTGGGAAGCTAGCGGAGGTTAAAATTTCTCCCAAGACGGGAAATGGGGTTCGGATGTGAACTCATGGTCCGAAAGCAAACCTCCTCTGCAGCTGTGAGAGTAACTGCCGTTTCTGTGTTTGCGTGTCGTAGCTGCTGTGCCTTGAAGCCTGTTCTTTTTCATGCAGTGCTTCCTACTGGTATTTCACTTCAGGTTCAGGCCAGGGCCTGGGAAGTTCGCTGTGAGGTAGGCTGGTTTCCTGCACAACCACCCTAACCCTCCTGTGACCCAGAGGCAGCAGGGACTGCTCTGTCCCGTTAGTGGCAGCAGCCTGTGGGATCGCAGCGGACTGTGTCAGGGGTGCAGCAGGTTTTAAGCTATATCCAACCCCTTGTCAGCGAAAGCCACCGGTGACCCTCAAGGGTTGGGGAAAGTAGTCTCTGGCAGAATTCCTGAGGATCCCTTGCTCCCTGCTGAAGCGGCACGGTGCGTGAGGTGACTGTGGGCTTTGACAGTCGGGCTCAAACTATACCCATAGTTCTCTCTCTCTCACTGTTCTCCCATCCTCTGACCCTTTCCTGCCCTACTACTTGTTTTCAGTAGTTTATTTGGGTCTTTTTTTCCCAAATTATTTTTTTCTGTTTTCATAAAAAAAACACAGAATTGTTAATTTTGCTTTAGATGTTGACAGGAAAAAACTCCCAAGCAGTTTCATCCCTTTCGAAGGTGGATCCTTGTTTTGCACTTGGAGTTTTAATGCTATTGATGGCAGTTGGTTGGCACTGATCTTAGTTTAGTTGGGCCTGAGGTCTCTTTCAGTGACCAAACATTTGACAGGAAATGAAATTATTTGCGCTACTTGGCTGATTTGGATGAACGCTGACAGATGCCGTGTCAGATTTTATCAAGCCACTGGATCCCTTTGAAAGTAGGGGGTCAGCAGGATGCTTCACAGGTGCTCGATGAGTGGGGCAGAGCATCCTTATGAGAATATGGAAAGTTGCTTGGGTTTGTTGTCAAATTATCTTTCATTTGCCTGGCTTGTTTCATAAGTCTGAGGATGAGGTGGATTTGGTTTTGTTCTATTCTTACATCCTTGGTTTGCTTATTTATAATCTTTTTAGAGATCTCTCTCATCTAGATAGTTACAGCCAAGCTATCCCCGGCTAAACTTTGACATTTTTCCGCCAGTGCATTTTCTTCAAGGTTCATTTCCCACAGACCTGTAAATGACTTTGATCTCCACCTAGTGCTTCTTTTAATGTGAAAGATGTTTTAAATGGTTGAATGATTCTTGCCATTGTTTCCATCCTGGTGCATGAAACACTGATATTTCAGTTGGGAAGCTGTCACGTTGCTACATTACATGTTGTTTGCTTGCTGTTGAGCTCAGGAACTAGCTATTGTCTGTTAGATTGCTAGGAAGACGGACATATATGCGTGTCAGGGACGGACAGGAAAGTTTCCCTGTGCAGTATTGTTTGTATCTCCAGTGTAAGGAGAAAACCAAAGAAAGCTGACTGTGTGGGACTAATGGCAATGCCATGGCGCTGACTGGGAAGCTGATTAAGTTAAAACTCTGAGCTCATGTGAAACTCAGTCAACACTAGTGGTTTCAGTTGAGGAAATGCTTGCATTAAATGCTTAGGGATTTCACTCAAGTACCCCCCTGGGAATTACTTGTCTCATAATGACAGTGGCACTCAGTCATCATGCAGGCAGGGTGTTTGAAGTGGAGGGCCACGTTTTTTCAAGGGAAGAGGAGAAGGGCCTGACTAGAGGATGCTGCTCATGGGAATCCCAGACCAATTTAGGGGAAGAGGGGAGAAATGTGGTCTAATCTTTTGCTCAAGAGATATTTTAGCTGCTACACGTTTCTTCCAGATGGTGACTATATAACGAAGCAGATTTTAACATCACCTGTATTTGTTTTGTGTAGATAAAGCTCTTTTTACTTCCCAGGCTTGTTTCTAAAGTCAATCTGTTGAACTGAGAAGAGATTCCAGAACCACTGGGAACGCTGGACTCAATTCCAAATAGCTTGGACCAAAATGCATCTCTCATCAGTGTATGACAGAAAAAATCTCCAGTGACAGGAGTGTGACAAACAGTTTTCAGGATCTCTGTTACAACTCTTGCGAAAAGCTGTAAGCAGTTTCTTAATGGTGCCTTGTAATCTTTCTGCAGTGACAGTGCTGCAGCGTGGCTTCTGACATCTACCGTTCTCTTGTGGTCTTCTGATGATGCTGTCACATCCATTCATTCTTTAAATGATTTAAGGAACCGGAGGTTATGCCATCAAAAGAAGTGTTGATAAGAGGAATAAAACAAAGGCAGAGAAAGACTTAATTAATTTGAAATGTGGAAACTTTAAACTTTAATAAGAACGTGAACCTTGCTTTCATCAATGCAGGATTTGTTAAGCTCTCTCTTAGGCAAAAAAAAAAAGAAAACAGATTTTCTCTGTGTATTTGTTTAGATGTAGATGATAAACTGAAACATTGCCAAATTCCTTTCTGCCTCCAAACAAGAAATCCATTATGTCCTAAGAAGTAAATGTTGTATGAATATTTCCCCACTTGAGAACAGCACCATTATTCTATGAAGCTTAGAAATACAAGAAAGAAATAAAACCCCAACAGGAAATTGATTTTGCACCTTATTTAATGCATGCTAACAAAGCAGATCATTAAACTTTTCCTAATGAATAGCATTCACTTATGCAAACTGAGAGACCATGCTCATAGAGCCTTCTTGTGTGGTTTTGTTTCTTCAGTGTCGAAACAGTTTTTACTTAGGGGCTGTTTTTTCGACTCTCTCTGACAATAACCCTATGGAAATCCTACATAATGCTCAGTAGGATCAAATCCTACTTCCATTCAGCTGGAAAAAATCTGATCTCTTCATTTTCATCATATCCATTAAAGCTTGGAAGTGACTCAGCTGAAAAATGATCCCGGTCCCTTGGAGATTGCAAGCAATTGGGTTGCTTGTGAGCAGCTACGTTTTGTCAGAATAGCCCAGGCTGCACACACAGACCCTGTAGCTTTGAGAGCTGACAGCGGCACCGATGACATCTGCAATCTTTTTTTTTTTTTTTTTAATAAAAATGCTGGGTGTTTTGTCTCTACGCTTGTGGTTCCTCAGGGAATAGAAATGCTCCCCAGTGTCTCCTGTTTCAGAAGGGAGGTTCTGGTCATGTAAAACAGAATTTCTTCCATTGTATCAAGCAGTAAGGGTTCTTGGGGAAATGTCCTTCTCCTGTAGAACCATTTCCATGTGATGGATATTTACAGAGTATCTCTCAGTTTTTGCCATCTCAGGCATGATTTGTGCATCTCTCTTGGCTCCACTAATTAATTCATTCAAAGTTGTTTTTTCCATCAGCATAGGAAAAAAACAAAAGACCATAATTTGATGTTTTCTATTAACTGTCATCATTTTGGTATTCACTTTTCTTTGATGACATGGTATTTGTATCACAGCAATTGTCCAGATCACACTGTTGGGATTTATTGTACGTGTGTCGTGATCACAGCTGGTTTCTCTTCATTGCCTCTGCTGTTCGTGGCATGAGCAATGCTGGGCAGATGGTCTTTCTTCTTAATAAAAACAATCACAACTCATCCGTCTTTTCTGTAGTATTTCTACAATGGTCATAAATATGTGTGCTAAGGCAGTATGTTTAAGTTTGAGGGGGTTTGTTGTCGGAACCATGACTTCTGCACAGTTGCAAAAAGAAGAAAGAGCAAAATAAAGAGCTGTTTAAATCCTTCCCGTGTTTGCACAGCACACTGTACACCAAGTGTGGATACAGTCATGTTCATCCTTTCTGATTTGATCTCTGACTCACAGTGAAAGCAGCCTGCTGGAACAGCGATTTTCCCGCGATGGATGTTAACAGTCTGGGTGACCCTTGTTTCGCCCATGTAGCTTAAAGCTGTGATTAGTGATAGGAACACATGCGCTAAATTGCCTGCGAAAATCCGTTGTACTGTCGGGTTGCCAGGACTTGTCTTTAATTCTTGCGGATTGGTGTGTGCTTCCTGCTGTGAGTACGCCAAAGACGATGAATCTGCTGGTGGTTCACATCAGAAGCAGTTCTGCCTGTGCCTGAATCTGGTGTGAAAGAATTTAACTCATTCTGAGTTATTGATAAAAAGAATAAGAGATTGGGTGGAAAGCAGACTTCATAAAGAAAAGGGCAATAGAAGGAGCTTCTTTTTAGTAATAGTAATTACTGTCTTTTAAAAGACTTGCCAAATAATTTTGTCCCTCATTTTCATCGCGGGACTTGAATCCCTGTGGCCATGCAAAAGGGATAGAGCTTAATAGTTGCAAGTGCACGAACCCTTTCATTCGAACTTTGTGGTGTTTTTTGCAAGCAGTGATCTGCCACAGACCTCTGTACAATATGTTGAAGCTGGATTTTCAGAAGAAGCTAGAACAGAGGTTGCAATGAAAGTTACTTTTGATCGTCCTACCTTATTAGACCCATTGCCTAGGCAGGTTGAGAGCCATAATGAGTAAATGAGTTTTTCAAAAGGTGACTCACTGGTGGAACTGGGGACCATCGTAGAGAGCCAGAGAGTTCATATGTGCAGCTTCTAAGGCAGATCCGGCAGCATGCTGAGTGCCTTCAGCTTGAAGCTGAAATATATATAGACTTGGACACTAAAGCTATAAGCTAAATTACAAACTAAAGGAGGTTAGGAAGAAACTTTCGCATAGACATGAGTACTCCATAGCCCTTTATGAAATTTAGCAGCTTCTGAAGCGTCTAGTATTGACCACTTCATGACAATACTCCAGTTCATACAGTGTAACCACAGAATCTAACAGTCTGAATGCTGAAGTAATCCCTAACAGCTCTGAGGCGTCGGAGTAGAATTGTTGGTTACTCCATGATCTAACTGTAAGGATCCACCAAAGGTGACTTAGAAAAGCGAACCTGTTGTAAGTAGGCTTAGGTTTCGCCTCTGGACCTCCAGTGGAAAACGCCTAGATAGTCCCCAGCTCAGGAAGAGGTTAAGGTGAAGCGGTGATGTGGTGTAGAGGGCACAGTGTTTTCTGCCTAATGGTTACATGGTACTGTACCTCAGTTTGAAAATAATATTTTGAACAAAATGGAAATCAGTAGAAGAAAAGGGAAGAGTGAAAGAGGTTTTTTCTGGAAATGTACCTGGAAACCAGCTTAGAGCATTTTGCAGCATTATAATAGAACCTAAACAATAGTTCTCTGTAATTCTTCCAAGTCACTGATAATTGAGTTTTGGCTGCTTGTGGATGTAATGCCCCTGTGAAATGTAATTTGTTTGCACATGAAATATTAACACTGTTCTATGCAGAAACCGGAAAAATGCTAGCACTGATACTGCTTCAATTCTAAGCTGCACTTTCGTGCATTCTGTTTATTGTTATTCTATTAATTATTGTTACAGTAACACTCATTAGTCCTCTGAGGCTTGGCAACAGGCAAACACAGAGCATTTGTAATCTCTGCCCCAAACACCTTGCAATTTTACTTTCCAAGGCAGGTAGCTAGTAGGTTATTAGCCCATTGTAACATGGCAGAGAACAAATGTTGTGCACAACGCCATGCTTGGGATTTGTGGCACAGCGATTAATTCAAGCCAGTTCCCCTGATAATCTTTCTATATTTCATATATTAATTTTTCAAGGACTCAGTAACTGCAGGAACCTAGAATGCTACTTATTTATTTACCCTTAATAATCAGAATTTCTGATATTTGATATTTCTGATATTTGATCAGAATGTACTTGAATTTTATGAAGAGGGATGATAATTGGTTGCAGAGTAAGAGCTAAGCTAGCATCCTAGAGCGCTGTGAAGAGTGGTTTCTCTTACTGAATTACACAGATTCAGCAACATATGGAGGAGCAGGAGGAGTGGCTGAAACCAAAACGCCTGGGAGCTGTCATATGTATATTTGTTTAAGAATTCATATAACAGCTCCTGTTTATGCTTTCTCACTGAGGTGAATAAAGAGTACTTTTAAAAGCTGGCATGAAGCAAGTAGTATTTTTGGTGCTGCTGTGGGATGTTAGATAGGTTCAAGTCCTTTGTTCCACCAAGCTAAAGCAGCAGTGTGAAATTCAGTCCCCCATCTGCCACGGCTGTTCTGGGATGGCTTGCTTTCTGTCCCCTGTGCTGACCAGAAATGCCAATGTAACACCATGAATATTTTCTTAAAGCAAAGCAGGCACCTGGTAGTCGTGTGTTTTGGTTTGGGTGAATAAGCATTTAACAGTGGAAAAACTGCTAAGTCACAACAATCCTTGGCTGGTCCTTCACCTTTCTGCTGAAACAATTTTTCTTCCCAACAAAGTTGTACATGGCCACAAGTCTATGTGCAAATATTGGAGTTGTTTATCTTAATCCATGAAGTACAGGGAGTATAGTATGAGAAAGACTAACACAAGATCGATGCAGATTAGGCGCTCAAAGGTTCTTGGGACATTAATTTGTTCAGAATACAGATGGGGAATACTCCGTGTTCCTGTTTGCCTTATTCAGTATCCAATATACTGTTGTGTGGTTGGGCTGCATATATCATGAAGTGTATATAGTGGAGATGTGGTTAGATTTTTAATGCTTGTTTGTCTTTTCACTACACCTTTCTGCCAGTATTTATGTCAAAATTAATACTGTAAAATCAACCTGAGCATTTCAAAGATCATACTTTGTAAAGCAAAACAGATGGTATTAATGCAGTGATGGTGGAGCAGCTCAGTGTTATCTGGGAACTGGAGGAATTAATCTAAACTATACAACATTTGTAAAATATTAATCATTTCAAAAAGATGCAGCACCTTGAAAACTTCTTAAAATAAAGCACATGCTTGCCAGAAAAATGTATGCTACTGTATAAAATAGTAAAATCTGTCCTATTTGTGGAATCATATCTTTTTTCTTCTCGTCTCTAGTCCCAGAAATGAAAGCAAGTTTGCATTGGTACATATAGCTCTGATAACATGATTAATTGGATGACTGCAAGTAACTGAGGTCTTGGTGATGACGAAGTACACAGAAGTTATGGTTCTGTGGATTCCTCTAAGGACAGTCTTTATTACAAGCTCTCTTGTAGCCAGAGGATACCAACCATCTCCTGGGATGTCAAGGCATATAGTGGCACAGGAGGAGAAAACAAAAATCTGACAGGGGGGAGCAAGACCATAAGGGTCATCTCATTTGTCGGCAGCATAGACTGTTGCTGACATCCTTAGTAGGTATACTTTTCCAATCTCTCTGTGTGTGTTTTTTTTTCTTCCAGTGTGTGGCTGTGACTTGGCGCAAGGTGGCTTTTTCATCAAGAATGGGGAATACCTTTGCACCTTGGATTACCAGCGCATGTATGGTACCCGCTGCAACGGTTGTGGGGAGTTCGTGGAAGGAGAAGTAGTGACAGCTCTGGGAAAAACTTACCATCCAAGCTGCTTTGCCTGCACTGTTTGCAAGTAAGTCATCCCTTTCAACTGACATGGTGTGAACCCAGCACAAGGAAAACAGGGAGAAAGGTGTCACCATGAGACACAAGTCTCAAGACATGTTTCTCTTCTGGAAGCATTTGGTTTGAAAAGGTCTGCTGCAGGTCTGACTCTGAGGGTCTTCAAAATATCGCTCATATATTTGGGGGACACAGCTTCTCTGCTACATACAGTTCCCTGTTCTCAGAAAGTTACTCTCGCATATGAAAGAATTAAATATCAGGCTTGCATGTTGAGTAATGGACATGGGTTGAGTTGCGTTCAGGTGATCAGCCCAGCTTGATGGGATAAATGAGGTAAAGCGAAATTCTCAATACTACAATAGAGAAGTCATTTGGACTAGAAGAACAGTGAAATAATTGAAAACATACTCAAGACTCATTTTTACAGCATGTAAGAATGCATGGCTTTGAGACAACTGCGATCCCACTCTTCCCAAATACTCTTTCTTGTCCCCGGTAAGAGAACCAGTCTTCAGTTTGACAGAGAATAGAAAGAAGTTAGCTGAGGCTGTGTAGATGGGACAAAAGGTGGCATTTTTAATTTGTATTTTTGTGTAAACTCTCACTAAGATATTAATTCAGAATTTAGGAGACTACTGGGCAATTCTTCCCCATGATCTCATAGCCTGGTCATTTAGCCGGTTTGATACTTGAAAAATCTCAGCTGAGTTTTACAACCAAAACTCGACCCAGTGTCCCTGCACGTAGTGTTCTCTGTTAGCTGGCTCTAGGTGCTGAGACTAGGCTGACTTAGCATGCACCTTATTGCTGTGGTTATCAGTATAGTAATTTGGATACACTAGGGGAAATGAAACTACTGGATGTTTTTATAGTAGTGGCACATTTTTATAGTAGTAAAAATAATCTGCTAGACATAAATTGAAAGTAAAGTGACATGGTGCCATCATGATTCTATAGAAAGCCAACTGTGTTATGTGTATACTTACCTTTTACTAGGCTGGAATTAAGATGGCCGTCAGGTTGTTCATTTCTGCAGTTCTGAGCCCTGCAAGTAAAGTGGAACTTTCCTTAAATAAGTTCAGGTAATGCCTGAGGAACATATAAGGAGCATCAGATAGACATGTAGGTAGATTTCATAGAGAGGGAGGACCCAAAAGACAGGGCCTGTTCCTTTGTAGTCTTGGAGGGAAATAGGACAGTGCAGTTTTCCAAAAGTCAGGATCTGACAGCAGTCAAATTGTCTGAAACTTTAAGCAGGAGGATAACATGAACAAAACAGTCAAAAATCTGTGTTCTGCGACAGTACCTTGTTGGAGATCCCATCATATGACGCGTCTGGGTACTGGTGTGGCAGACTTGCCAGGTGCTACCCTAATCTTTCATAGCTGTCTCTGACGAGTAGTTTAAGTACTGTGTCCTATGGCCTGGTACATTTTTCAAGACCTCTTCTATTGAAAATATTTTGAACATTTTTCCATTTGGTTTGAAATAGTGTGAGGATTTACTGCATGTTGGTAATCATATGAAGTGCGTGTTTAGGTTTTATTCCCAAGGACAGTGTGAAAGTAGATAATATACTATGAAACGTCATCAATTTTCTGTACATTGACTTGCATCAATCTTTTTATGTTGAATGAAAAAAAGATAAGTCATTGGAATAGGTTCATGAAATGAGGTATTGCTGCTGATATATTTGTGGCCCACTAAGGAATGGCAATGGAAAGGAAACTAGAACAATGCCTTAAACGTTTTGTTCTATGGAAACAAGCACATGTTCATTTGTTAAGCACAGGAGGTGCTGGAGTGAGGTGTGGTTTAGGTGCGTCTGTTTGAGCAGCTAAAGCTACTTACTGAAGATTTGGAGTTACTGAACCTTCTCATTTTAGTGAAATGCTTGTACAGAATGTTGTTCATCCACTGTTTTATACACTAAATAAGAGTTAACAGCAATGTCACCTTCTGCCTAACACACATTCTTAAAATTTTGTTGGGTTCAGAAAAACTTCTCTAGTCCATTCAGCCTTCACCTTTCTCCTAACACCATCTGCACAGGTAGCAATTACCGTGGTGATTCTGTAATGCAGATACCTATTTTAAAGCTCTAGGAGGATGAATGTGGATAACATTTCCATTTTTTGCAAACAGCTACATCCACTGTAATATAGTCATATATTTTATTGCTGAATACAGGTGAAATTAGTGTATATGTGAGTGACTAGCTCCACATTCCTTCACTACCATGAACACCAATTCTAGTTCTTCCTTTGAGTTCCCGTCTGTGTCATTTGCTACTCACAACATCATGCTGAGACCATCATAAATGTAGCTGTTGTGTCTAAGTGGATTTCACTGTCCTCTACTCTTTAGATAAAGTATGTTTGATAACTTTTAAACCAAAACATCAGGCAAGTCTAACTTCTGCCCTGCTTGCATCCATAGATTGGATTTCTTCCAGTGCCTGGCTTTGCCAAGGCCACATTGCAGAAACTATTTGGTCTGAGTTGCTGCAAAATATCGATTGCCCCGGGGGAAGGCAGTGAAATCAAGGCATAGGGAACAGAGGAAAATTTCTGTCATAAGCTTTGCTAAAAAAAAATTTTCTCTTTGACTCTCCAGGCGTCCATTTCCACCAGGCGATCGAGTTACCTTTAATGGAAGGGACTGTCTCTGTCAGATGTGTGCTCAGCCAATGTCCTCCAGTCCAAAAGAATTGTCCGCCTCAAGCAGTAAGTATGCCGTCTTCTTGCTGAAGCCTCTCACTTGCTGAGGCTCATCAACATGTGGTTGAAACTAACTTAATGCAGTCTTTTGGGTGGGTTTTTTGTAATTTTTCTTCACCTTTAGAAATGCAAACTCTCTCTGAGAACTGTCTTTTTTCTTCTTTTTTTTTTCTTCATGAAAAGTGTCTGGTACTACAGATGGAAAGAGACACTTAAACATTTCAATATGAACAAATGCCTTTTCCCCAGTGACTGGATTTTTAAAAGGGCTGATTTTTCTTTTATAGGCACTGGAAAAGTATTTGATGAAATCTGAGGTTTCAGAGTTGGTATATTCCATTTTTATTCATAATTGCACAGATTTAAGTATTCAAAAGAGGACAAAGTCAGAGGAAATTAATTTTCTTCTACTGTTTAACACTTTAATTTCACTTTCATTTCATTAAATTATCCTTGAAAAGAGTATTGCCAGGATTATGCCTCCAGTAGACTGATACCACAACGATACTGTGATCAGAACCTCAAAAAACCGTTATAAAAAAGAGAGAAAGCAACTTAAGGGGAAAGAGAGAGAATGAGGAAAGTTTGCGAGGGCAATGAACTTGGTTTGCTGTTGGCTTTTAATGCTGTTAAAAGATAATTTGTAAATTACTGATATTAATCTCTGCCTCTGGTAGTTAATTTTTTAAATCTTTGGGGATTTCTGATTCTTTCTCTGGCTGCTGGACTGTACTCGGCACTCTAATCTGTAATGATTTACCCAGTACAGTTTTGTAATTCAAAGCGGCTACAGATTTGCTTGTGACTCTAGGTAATTTTCCACCAATGTTGGTTTCCTTCAGGGAGACACTGTGTGTCTTGTACTGGTACTTGGCTTTGAGATCCTAGGATTGTGAAGTGCAATGTAAAGGCAAAGTTGGATAATGTTTGTGCTCAGCAGATGAGTCCAGTGAATCTCAGGTTATCTGATTTGCCTGGGAACATGTAATCAGACACTTAGCAAAATGGAAAATGAGAGCCACTTTTTGTTATCATGACTTTCTGTCTGTGAAGTGATACTTTTCCACTGTAACTGTAGATTTGAAGCTGAAAATGCACACCCCTAATCAGTTAAGGAAGAATTTAGGAACCTGAAAAAAGCCTTGCAAGACTTACAGACCAACATAGAAATGTATGAGGTATTTCAGGCACTCAGAGAATCCTTCAAGACAAAGGAATAATGTGGAAATTGTATTTAAATTACAATTTTTAGGAGGGATAATGGCAAGGAACTGCAAGGCTTAGGGACCTTGGACTATACTGACATTCTTTTTCTAAGCATGTCACAGCACTTGTTCCCAAATGACTGGTGTTCCATGACAGAAGTATCTGAATCACACTACATCTGGTTCCCAAAAAGCGGTGCGTTATTGTCCAGGAGTGTGACCACTTCCCAATGCCGGACTCCAGGTGCCCAAATGCCCCCAGCAAATGGCAGGCGAAAGTTGTCTGACAGAGAGCAAGCAGAAGAGCTGGGGAATCGCTTCCTGGTAGCCATAGGATCTGCCTGAGTTGCTTCTTGGGTTCCACACTGAAGCCATCGGTAGCAAGGATTATAAAACAATCTTCCCTGCTACTTGTGATGGGATTTATTATAGTTTTCTAATAAGAACTGGGTTCTGCTGGGCAAACTGCCTTACCAGTACATACCGCAAGAAAGCTCCTGCTCTGAACAGTTCAGAGTGCACTACTTGACAATCTGCAAGTACCTGCCACTGTACCTCTTGTTCTTTTATGGAGAAATACTTGTAGGAAGATATAGTATAGAGTTTCTGGTCATTTTAGAGCAAAACTCTCTGAAACAGGCGAAGAAAAGTGAGACCGGCATGTGTTTATAAGTTCAAAACCACTCAATTAAAAGAATATTAATGCAGCATCCCCTGTCTTCAAAGATATGCCAGCTGCCGCTTTAGCTTTGTGCAACAGTTGACTTAGATACGGAGAAGTCTGTCTTGCTGGCACTGAAGAGTAAATTTTAATTAGTGTAAGCTGTTCCAGATTGCTTCCATGTCTCTCCTGCTGGCTGAATCAGGCACATCATTTTTTTCTAATGCTTTGTCCTCTTTTGAAAGGATGGGGTTTTTTAATGCAAGTTCTTTTAGAAGAGTATCTCATTCGCACCATGCATCTATTTTGTATTCTGTATTGCTGTCAGTTTCCCCTGATTACTTCCAAGTAGATTACTAGAGGAGGCTTTCCTTAAAACAAAGAAAGTTGGAATTAAGGAAATTCAATAGACTGAAAGTACATCAGGTTTGATTGGTTTACGTAAAATAAAAGGAAGCTTTCTACCCACTACAATGTCTGCATTAATATTGACATGCCATTTTCTGATATCTGTTACTTCCTATAAATGAAGGGCTTACTGACTGCTTTTTTGGATGTTTTCAAGAAAAATCAAGTGCCTCTAAATACAGGGGTTAACATATTGAACAACATAAACCTGAATATTGTTGCACTCTTTTATAGTGCACACCAATGAAAAGCATAAGGAAAAATACTGAATAATTAATTTTCCTTTCTTGTTTCATGTTAATTGGATCCATGGTATTTACTTACCTTATTTATATTAATAATGTACTTCTTTCACTGCATATACATTACCTGGAATAATTGTAGCTATTTTCCTGAAGAACCATTTAAGCAACTCCTTTTTTAATTCTGATTTTCTGAGACAGTCTTTTTTAGTATACAGATGCTACAGAGTAATCATAATTTAGTCAACCCTATGCCTTAGAGACTGCTAGGTGTACACAGTGCACTAGCTTTTCGATTTTCATTCATTCATGTAATTCAGCAGGAAATCTAATACCAAATACCTTTAAATAGCTTTGCAGACAAATGAAATGGGTGGTGTTCTTTTTTTGTTATTATTTTACTTTATATGACAGCTTGATAAATGAAATATGATCTAAAAAAAGCAAAGTGACTGGGACAGAAGTAGGGCAGCACAGAAGCAGGGGACAACTAGGCAACGCTGACTGAGAGCGTGGTGTTGATGGCTTGGATAGTTCAGGGTTTTCAGGATTCTGCTGCAGACAGGAACTTACTTTCTTTGGGTCTTGATAAAGTAGTAATATAAGTATGTATCCCAGTAGTTACTATTTATGTTTTAAACAGCCTCCAGGTTTTGTATACAGCATCATGATAGCCCAGTTTGTTCTATCTTAAGCTACTTCTACTTTCTGTGATGTGCTAGCTACGTCTTAACACACCTGTGTTTGTTATGGTCCATATCTTCTTTCCAGAGAAGCAGTTGTGCAGGCATCTATTATTTCTAAATTTTAGATAAGACTGCAACTCGTGTACGTGGCTATTTGGCAATAGGTTCCCTGCCTCTCCCCCTTCCCCCCCATTTTATCTTCTTTTAATTAAGATATCCTGTACTGTGTCTCTGTTCCATGTATGACAGCCTTGTTTCACCATCCCTCAGCATTTCATATCACATATTCAGTGGACTGGTTTTGAAACCCACCTTTAAAAATCTGCAAATTACATGGTTATGTCCTACTTTCATGCTGTAATTTAGAGTGAAAAAGAGTCAAAACCAAAGTTAAACTTCGAAATTTTGTTGTTGTTATTACTCTGTGTTGATTGGGGATTAATGGTTTATTGTTTCCATGTTGCCAGAGGATTGACTGTCTAGTGGTTACTTCCCTTGGACCTAGGAATTATGAGTGTAGCTTTCTGGTTTTTTTCATAGATGTCACGGTTTAAAGTAGGGCATCAATAAACTGAGTGACAGACACTCTCTGTTAACCCCCACCCTCCCACCAGAGGAAGGGAAAAGGAGGAAAAGGGAGAGAGACTTAGAAATTGAATATAAGAAGTTTTACTAATAATATTAATAATAAGAGAAATAATGTAAAATGTGCAGCCAGCTTTGGAAAAATGCAGTTACTTAGAACTTAGCTGTAAGAAAGATTGACTAAAAGAGAATCGGTTCTGTTTTAACCAGTGTATCAGGGTAGGTACTTGAAATTTCAAGGGTCATTTCTCTACCAGCAACATGAAAAAATAACACTGCTCTAGCTTACTAGTGTGTTGTGGTTATAAGCAAATTGGAGGTGGTATGGTGCTTAGATGATGCAGTTCTAAGTACTGTACTACTGCCTGAGTCTTACCTATTGATGCTAAAGTCATAAAAATTAGAAAATTTGTGTGATTTTACTTGTGTAAGGAGAAATTCAAGAACCTAAAGTCTGCCTAAATCCTTGATGTTCGTTCATGTTAAGGTTAGGTACCTTGGAAAGAGTAGCATGAGCTTTATAATATGTCTTTTCTCCAGTATCTCAGACTACTGCTGTGGTGTCAAATACGTAGTGACTGAGGGTATGCACTCTCTAGATTTCTGTTAGTATTAGTGTGTGAAGCAGAGGCAAGTGGACTGGCCACGTTAACAGGCTTACCCTCTTTGATACTTCTCCATTAGGGCATTTTATCAGTGAATTCTTGCCAAGGCAGCTGGTAAGTGAACTGATGCATTCATTTGGACACAAAAATCGCTGGTTCAGTCAGACCTTCATTGTTGAAAAGTACCACACCGGCTTGCATTTCTTCTTGAATGCACAGAAGGTGTCCTGGAAAGTCCAGCTGAGAGCAGAGCAGCCATAGAGAAATCCCCCACGCTCGGGGTAGGCACGTGAGGTGGTCCCAGCAGCCTGTGCTGGTGGCACGCGAACCAGCAGTCCTCTGGCTCGGGGATCATCTTTGAAATTCTGGAGAGACTACGTGTCTTTGAATGCAGTTTAGTGCATTTCCCTCTTCCTCAAAGAGAGATTTGTCCCTTAGGCATTCCACTTCACTATTTCCACAATAAAGCACTTCAGTAATAAGAAAGTTATGTTATTTCTCTGCCTGAGATTGAGCCCTTTCTCTGTTGGCTCCTTGTCTGGGTACTGGCAAGGAAGTTTCAGTTATTTCTGATTACCTTTTTGACGAAAGGTTGGATCATTTTAGTGATGTGCATGAACTGATTAAGAAATTGCATTTGAAATGAAAAGTGGACTTTCTAGATGGGTAGGAAAAAACTCCCTATCCAAAAGATATTGAAGCGTTACAATCACCTAGCAAGTATCCAGTGGTGATCTAGTGATGGTACTGTTTGGAAAGAAACACAGGGAAGTTATTTCGACTCCCCTTGCTTTGTAACAGCCTCTCCTGTGGAAGAGCATCACAGTACAGCCAAGACATGGACCAGAGTTTGCCAAATGGCCAGTGTTACATGCGCGTAAATAATCTTTGGTGCAGCTGTTCCCCGAGCAGCCGGCGTTCACGTGGCGGTTTCACAATACTGTTTTGTATGTTTGTCCTTGGCTGTTTGGCACAGTGTGTTCTGGTTCAAAGAATGTAAGTTCTCTGGGACAAATGCTTTCATGCCTATCAGTACAGGGTCTAACAGAGTTGGATCCTGCCTCACAACTGGGGGTCGTAGCTCTATTGTGGAGTAAATAATAAGCTTAATGCTTAATGAATTTGTGGGAGAAAGATATCTTTGTTAATTAATCAGTAACCCTATCTCTTAAAATTAAATACAGTAAAGCTCCCAGTAAATATGTGAATCTTCCAACGCTGAAGTAGAGAAGAACCAACATACCTTTCCTGCTGAAGAAGAAGGTCGGCAGGAAAAAATGAGAATCAGCTTTTGCCTTACTGCCCTGAAAGTGGGGGGAAAGGGAGGTTGTTTTTGAAACAGTGAAGTGTCAGAACGGGGAAGAAACAAATTTACAGTTCTCCTTTAAAGACTCCAATTCTTAATGCGGTTTTATATTCGGGACACAACTTTCCTTTCATTAGGTAGAGATATAGGTGGTTGTTGCCAGTATTCAGAAATAATGTTTAAGCTGACCTGTTGGCACCACAAACTTCTCCGTTAGAAGTTAGCTGGATGGGTAAAATGGACACAAAATTCCTTTTAATCATAGTTCTTGTGAAAAGTCTGCAGCTAGGATTTGTAACTGTTTAGCCACGTTTGACTCAGTTCTCATTGTTTTGTTCTTTGTTCTTCTTTCCTGAGCTGTCTGAAAACTCCATGAAGTCCATGGGGAAGACTTAAAAGGTGAAGGGGAAGAGTTGGCTACCTATTTGTAAAGAAGCTATCTGCAGTGATTTTGGGTTTTCAAGGGTGTTAAGCAACGTCCAATGCATCATTATGAGCTTATTCTTAGGAAATATCCTACAGTTTCACACTGTATGTCACAGCTACATATAGGTATTGTACAAATACTTGGCACAGATGTGGATAGGCCGTAGTGTGAGACATGGAGCCCAGTTTTGCGTTAAGGGATACACCCTCACAATATCCATAAACAGTGAATGCACTGGGGAATTTAGATGGGCTCAATAATTTTGGTTTTGAAAATGCATTTTTAAAATATAATTTTATAAATCCTTTGTATAATTTTGAACCTTAAGTGTTTAATATTTTTGTGTGCCATAAGACACAGATTTTCTTTTTGCATAATTCCTGATTTATCTGATAAAGATATAGAAACACATGTTTCTGCAGCATTCAAGCCTGCATACCTATGTTTAAGTAGTGGAGATTTGGTTTAGGGTTTTGGCAATTTGACAGAAGGAGCTCATGTAGTCCTGTATCTCTTTTTTTGATTTACCATAGAATCAAGACATACAACAGACATCGTTGTGGATTGATTTCAAACACTGTGATTTAAATCACTGATTTTAATCATGGTTTACCTAAGAAGCCAGGAAACTTTGATTAGAATAATTGATTGTAACCTTGTTTTACATTTAGATTTTTAATTATAAAAGGCTAATTGATAAGCATGAGGATACTCCGTAGCTGTACACATTTACTTAAACTAGTACACCCCTTCATAAATTCACCATATTCTTTAACATCTATATTTTTTTCCCCTTATGACTATTTTAGCTCTACATCAAGCTCTATTTGAATGGAAATTGAAATTAAATTAGAATGGATGATATAGCATTGTGGATTTTTTTTAATTTTGGAAACTACCTGAAATCCGCTAGGCAGGTGAAGAAAGTAAATGCATTAAAATTTAGTTTAATTCTGGACCTGCTGATTTGTCAAGGATCTGTAGCTTATAAAACTATTGACTTTGGATCACCATGCCCTGAAAGATTTTGAAGTGGCAGATCGAATCATACCTGAATCTGTTTATAGAGAGGAAAAGAAGAGCAAGTTTCTTCTCTGTGTTTTCAGATCCCGTTTGGATTTTTAACTTTGGTTTAATTAAAATTAAAATTTAAAATTCTGATTTCAAATTGCATCCTTTTTTTTAATATCAGTATTTAATGCTCCTTCCTTTAATCTAAATTTGATTGTGGTAATGTTACAGGGCAACTATATTTATGACTTAATATGTTGAGCATACAGTGGGTCTAAAATTTTACACTTCCCTCTTTTTAAGAATAAAATAAGCAAATCAACATGCATGAAATGATACAAAATTCAGAGAAATGATGCAAACTCAAGCAGAGTTCCTTTCTGACAACAGCCATTAGGTTACACCTAAGAATACGCAGCTCTTCCCTTGGTAAATCATTTGGATGACAGTGGCCCATTTTTGTGATTACTCTGTGAAGGTTTATTCTTTTGAATAATGTTTGCAATTTTTCAGACATTTTCATCATTTGAATTGCTTTCTTGCGTTAATTTTAGTCCTTGCTTAAGTTTCATAACAATGGCTAAAAGCTTGAATAGCCTCCATTTACTCAGCTATTTCTTGCTGTACAGGGATGGGTATTTTCTTTGCTGCTTTGTAATAAATTGCCTTAGATCCTTCTCTGGAAGTGTATAAAGCATTGTTATAGACTAACTTTTGGGTGACAAAGACAGAGCAGCAACTGCATTGAGAATATAGTTGTGGCAGGGCAGGAAGTTTCTGGTTTATGAGTTTTCTATCAGAAAATGTTCCTTCACAAAATTTACTGTTTTGCAGGAAGGTGTTTTCAGTCCAGTTTGCCCATTTCTTTTGTATACTTTTGTGTTACATGTAAATTGGGCAGAAACGATTGTGAATAGACTATTTGAGTGTACTAAGTATCGGTTCTTATTTGTCTAAGCGTAACCCCATCTTGACCTTGGAATCAAAACATGTCCATCTCCTTAGCTTTTACCAGAGATGTATTAATCAAAAGGTAATTCCAAGGAAGGTTCTGGGAGAAGTGCAAGGAATTGCTCAGTAAATGGGTGTTGCATGAGGAGGCATCACTGGCTTGGAAAACACAACTGTCGGAGGAGAGCTCCAGAGATAAGAGTATCTGGGAATTGTCATGTTCAGAAAGCCTGGCAGGTAGTAAGTCAGGAATCAGAGGTCACTTAAAAAGAATGTGAAAAGGGAATTAGTTGTTAGCTAGACCTTAGTTTGCCACGGGTTATCAGGGCATAAAAACCTTCCTAAAAGTTGCCATATGTTTCGTTCCTATTGTTGGAGGATGTAGCCTGTTTGAATTACTTGATTTCCAAGAGAAACAAGTGAAAATTACCCTAAACAGACTGTAGATGAAGAGATACAATGTGCTGTCCATGAGCTGGGTGTTAAACAGTGAAGCTGCTTTGCTAACTGAGCAATTCACTTGGAGTACTGTGAGCTGGAATTGTGAATTTGGATTCAGTTGGAACTATTTGAGTATTGAAGTAAAAGAAATAACAGGGTAAAGACTAATCTCAGATATACCTAACAGTGGTTTATTCTTCAGAGTAGTTTTACAGCTGGGGCTCTGGTGGTACTATGCTGGAAAAAAAAAAAAAATCTGTATCTTTCTTTTACAGAACAATTTAAAACTCTTACATAGTTTGTAGCACATCTGCTCTTTCTTCCTCCTCCTATTTCATTCACCCTTTGGTTTTCAGTTCAGACACCTGCATGAAAGATTGGGTAGAAGAAGGGGCTGAAGCTGATGTTATGGAAAAACACTGACTTGGTGGTATGTTGCTTGCAGCGACAGTTTGCAGGAGTAAGAGGCTAAAAGGTCAAGTGGTTTGGCCTCATTTGGTAAGGAGGTGTAGAAAGATGTGGAAAGAAGGGAAATACGTTTTCCTTTTCCTGTGTAGAAGACTAACACAAATACTTACATCAATACAGAGGGGAAAAATAAAACTCCTTTGATAATGTTATGTTAACAAATTAGAGTTGGGGAAGAGCATTTGTCTTTCCAAATCTCTGTAAATTACATCAGATTGTGAAAGAGCTATTTACAGTAATGATACATCCAAGATGTCTATTAACCAGTTTCTTAAAAAGGCAAGTCAATGTTAGGCACTCATAGATAGTTAACAGGGACTTACGTGTCAAGCAAAAAATGTCAGTTCATTCCATTGTGATTTCTTTCTATATTTAATCAACTGAAGTAATTTTATTTTCTTTAAATATTTGTTTTGAAAATATCATTTATTTTCCAACTTGCCATTTATAATAAACCGTCAAAGCTATACTCCTCTTCCCAAGGGAAATTTGTTTCCCTCCATTGTACGTGCCCAGCCTCTTATTGTTAGATTTCAGGAGCAGGAGGCTGCCTGCATGGGTTTGTTTTGCCTTTAGCAAAAGGGCAATAGTGCATTTTGTTCTGACAAACGTTTCCCATCCTTACACTGGCAAAGAGGAACGGTCTGGCTGCACATTTCTTTCTGACATTGGGTTACATGCTCAGGTCTAAATCCTGGATGTTGAATTCCCAGTATTGTGTGTCCTTCTCTGACTTCCAGAACTCATCACTGCTCTGGTGATCAAATGGTTGTGATTTAAACTTTGAAAGCATTTATTGTGCTGTAAACAGGCAAAGTGAGTTTGTATTTTTAGCTTTCACAGGAATATCTTGATGATCTGGAAAAGCCTGCATGATATCATCAAAACTTTTAATTTTAAAAGAAGGCTAAAAGGCATTGCCTGATCTGTGGTTACAGGGTGACTGAGGAAAAACTGTGGTCTTCCTAACTCTATCAGAAATTATAATTGTGCAACCTTCAAATTGCGAGAGAAGAATTGTTGGGACGTAAGTTGTTTTTCAAGGTGGCTAAGAGTTATTTATAATTACAGATTTTTTTGACCTTGACTCCAGTGATAACATATGCCTCTTTCTTCACTTCCATGTCTCTGTTTCTCCTAACTTGCTCTTTGGGGTCCAGCTGTGTTTGGCAATGTGTTTCTGTGCAAGTCCAGTGACAACTTGTTTGTTTCTTTTAAAAAGTACAATAATGATAATAATTATCCCTCTCATTCTGCTTTGCTTTACCTGTTTCAGGGCAGAAGCCTGCTGGTGCTATCTTTATAAAACTAACTTGTCTGTGTTTTACAGGGAGGGGAACAGTAACAAAAGGAGTGTGATAAGAGCATTATTCCTGTGACTCACAGGGGTTGTGGCAGCTTCAGACTTTTATCCAGACATGTGCCACTAATGGCCGTTGGATTGAAAGGAACATTTTAGTGACTTAATTATGCATCGTTAAGTCAGACTGCAATTAGCTCTGTTCACGGAGCTAACCCTGCACCGAGCAGAGTTGGTATGCTCATGTAAAAGCCTCCCTGCACATGGCTTTGCATAACCATGTTTATTAGGACTAAAGCAGGTAGAGATGATTTCCCTTTCATAAGTTACATAAGAGAATGTGAGCTAAGGGTATATTTGCTAGTACATTTTCAAAGCAATCTAAATGGGAGTGGGTGAAATAATATGCAGTGTGCTTAGGGTTAATACAGCTGTATCAGCTCCGAGCCCAGCGCCTGTGCTTTGATCGGGGCTCCCTGCTATTGGCTGCGAGCAGGGGCGGGAGGCAAAGGAGGAAAATCCACCGCTTAATTTAGGTGGTGACGAACGGGTTGCTGTGCAGGATGTTTCACTCCTGGGTGTCTGGGGTGATGCAGACGCTAAAAAGGGAAACACGTTTTCTCATCGCATCTTCCTAAGCGAGGTGTCATGGGTGGCAGCTCACCCTGGCCTACCTCTTTTAGTGAGGCTGCTTAAAGTGCTTGGGGGGTGGAGATCTTAATTGTATATAATATTATAGTGCCGTGCTACTTTCCCTTGTCCTGTCCCCCCACTTTTCCATGCTTTTGGGCTGGCTGACTCCACATCATAGCCCTTTTGTCCAGGCATTGGCATTTGCTTTTGTGTCTGGACACATCAAATGTGACACCCTTCTGAGCTATTTTTTTCCAGAGCTGTAGCTTAAATACATTAGGATATACCTTCAGATTGAGCATGCCTAGCCAGAGTATGTGAAAGACACAACAGGTATGTTTAAGCATCTCTGGCAAAGAATCATGTAAGAAGCTTTTGCTTGGCTAAAAAATGGTGCTGTCAGCTAATGCTGTTATGAGAGAGAGTGAATTCGATTTTTATACGCAATGTCAGAGCAAGTGGACATTGCTTGTGGAGGCTGCAGCTGCTGGCATCACAGGCGGCCCAGGGAGGCTACACCGTGGCTTGGGTAACTATGTCCAGTGCTCTCAGATACAATCTTTTTTTCCCTGCTTAGGATGGATTTTGGGGGAATACATTATTTTCCTGACATTACTGGTTAACCTTCTTCTGATTGGGTCCTTACTGAAGTCATACTGCAGTGCTTTTATTGAGAAATGGCTGTCATACAGCTGAAGATTCTGGGCATGAACACACACATATGAACATGTATTACTTCCCACTTCTTATGAGAATCAGTGCCATGGAACAGCTAGCCTTAAGTCTTCCTTCAGCTCAGATGTAACTCCACATAGCGTTTTTTGTGGTATGCCTTTCTTTAGATCAGAAGTGCATACAGGAACTGCACTGCTCTGCATTTTAACCAGTACACTGCACTTTCCTCCTCCTGCTCGTCATTTTGCTGGCACAGCTGAATGTGTGGATGTGCAAGGAATGAGAGAGTAGGGAAGAATCCGGGTTATATGACAAAAAGAAAGCACAAGAAAGCTCAAGCTCAAGGGGTGCGGGAGCGTGGTGGGAACCATTGCATAAAATTTTGGAAAAGGTTTTCAGAGTTTTTAGTCCAAGTCTGCTGTGGACCACTAGCCTTACCTCACAGCCCTTTTATTTGCAGCATGTGCTGGTTATAGGTTAGAATCATGCAGATTGTGCTTAGTGTGATACTGAGATCCTGCCTGTATGTACTATGTGCTGATGACATTCAGCCAAAGGCTTTAATGTGCCTCATGCAGGCTTGAGATCATAAACAGCTTTTATTTCTAGAATTTGGATGAACAAATGGTCTTTTCTTAGCCCAGCCTTATTTGCTTTCTATTTTAGGAGATAAAGATAATTGCTAGCTTTCCATGTAGATAGCCAACTGTTTTGCCAGAGTTAAAATCAGGTTTAGTTAAAAGCCATCTCAGCCTAATAAGACAGTACTGGGCTATTAGTTTGCTTTGATTCTAGACATTCAACATACCTGTGATATTAGCAGAATGGAAATAATGACATTAATTTACTCTTGTGAAGCACTTCAAGGAACCCAGAAAGAGTAAGTAAATGTCATTGTTGCTATACAATCATAAAAGCATGTTATGAATCCCTTGTATTGCACATGAGCACAAGAGTAAGTGCAACAACACCACCTTTGGCTTACAAGAAGCAATTAAACAGGTAGAGAGACTTCATGAATCTCTGCTTCCTCCATGCAACTGGTTTTGGCACCAATAAAGATACTGGACTTTTGACATTTTGACACTGTCCTGCACGACATCCTTGTCTCTAAATTGGAGAGACATGAATTTGATGGATGGACTACTGGGTGGATAAGGAATTGGCTGGATGGTCACACTCAAAGAGTTGCAGTCAACATCTTGATGTCCAAGTGGAGACCAGTGATAAGTGGCGTTCCTCAGGGGTCAGTACTGGGACTTGTGCTGTTTAACATCTTTGTTGGTGACATGGACAGTGGGATTGAGTTTGCCGCTGACAACAAACTGTGTAGTACAGTCAACACACTGGAGGGAAGAGATGCTATCCAGAGGGACCTTGACAGGCTTGAGAGGTGGGCCCATGCAAGCCTCGTGAAGTTCAACAAGGCTAAGTGCAAGGTCCTGCACATGGCTCAGGGCAATCCCAAGCACAAATTCAGGCTGGGCAGAGAATGGATTTAGAGCAGCCCTGAGGAGGACTTGGGGTGCTGGTTGATGGAAAGCTGGACGTGAGACGACAATGTGCGCTGGCAGGCCAGCAGGCCAACCATACCCTGGGCTGCATCCCCAGCACAAAGCCAGCAGGTCGAGGGAGGGAATTCTGCCCCTCTGCTCCACTCTGGTGAGACCCCCCCAGGAGTCCTGCATCCAGCTCTGGAGCCCTCAGTACAGGAAAGACATGGACCTGCTGGAGCAGAGCCAGAGGAGGTCACAAAAATGGTCAGAGGGCTGGAACACTTGTGCTATGAGGAAAGGCTGAGAGAGTTGGGGCTGTTCAGCCTGGAGAAGAGAAGGCTCCAGGGAGACATTACTGCGGCCTTTCAGTACTTCAAGGGGGCCTATAGGAAAGCTGGAGAGGGACTTTTTACAAAGGCATGTAGTGGTAGGACAAGGGGTAATGGCTTTAAACTATAAGAGGGTAGCTTTAGATTAGATATAAGGAAGAAATTTTTTACAATGAGGGTGGTGAGGCACTGGAAGAGGTTGCCTAGAGAAGCCATGGCTGCCCCCTCCCTGGAAGCGTTCAAGGCCCGGTTGGACGGGGCTTTGAGCAACCTGGGTTGGTGGAAGGTGTCCCTACCCATGGCAGGGAGGTTGGAACTAGATGGTTTATAAGGTCCCTTCCAGCCCAAACCATTCTGTGATTCTGTGACTGGGTAGACCTTTTGTGTAAGGCAATTTTTCTTTTCTGACTGCTTCAGAAATGCAGTTAGCAGCAAAACTGAGTGCTTTAAAAATATGTTTCTTGATTCTGTATCTGAGAAATTTCATCTTCATGGAAGCTGAAAAAAACCATGGAAAATACAGCCGATTTTGTGAGGGATTAATTTAACAGGGAATGTATCCCAGTTGGGCAGGACCCCAGGTCAGGAATGTGGAACCTGGCACACTAGGGAGAAGCTGGTGCGAGGAAGCTGAGAAATGGCTGCTGTTGGAAACTGCAGTTTGGGACCCACTGAGACTGGCAGAAAGATCCCATTTGTTGTGACAGTCGGCAGGCAGATTACAGGGTTTCAGATTTAGCATAAGAAAACATAGGCTGGAGGGGACCTTGAGAGATGATGTAGCATCCTCCCAAAATCAGAGGCAAGATCGGCGTCCCAAAGCCATCCTGACAGATGTTTGCTTGTCCCCTCCTCAGTCCCACGCTGGAATTTCCAGAGACTCCCTTGGTGATCTGTTCCAGCCTTTGCTGTTGTTAAGGAGTGGCTGGCAGGGGAGAGCAGAGGGATCTGTTACATGCTGTCAGTCCTTGTCATTTCGTGATTTCAATTTGTAACATTTGTCCTCTAGAGCAAAGTCGTGGTGTTGGGACATCTCAGGGTTGCTTTTCGAGTCCAAGTTGTGTCAACAGTGTGTGACTTGCATTTTATTATAAGATACTACGATGCTTAGTCCCTTTTTCCCATTTTTTTTTTCTTAAGTGATTTGAGAAGAACAACAACACTGACAGATAGAAGGACGTGCTGCAAGTGATGACCTGGATAGCAGGAATGCACAGCATATACTTGGGGCTCTCTTGGCCCATGCTGTAGCAAACAAAAGCCAGGCCCTTTCACGTCAGGAGGAGTGATTCTCTTCCCATTATAAATTGTGATGATAAACTCGGACTCACCCTTTTGCAAGGTGTGGTGTTGCCTGCGCTGTAAGCCTGTGAGGAGATGAAGGCTTTCGGACTATACCTGTTCATTCAGCTCGAGCAGTGCATCCAGGATGATCTTTTCCCAGGTGCCTGGGCTGTGGCTGCTCAGATCGCTCTGTTCCTCATGGTCTCTCGATCTGTTGCTTTTTGTTGATGTTTCAGGCACGTGGAGAGGATGTTACATACACCAAAGGAACACCGAGTTTGGGGATAATAAAATATGGAAAATCCTTTATTCCAGGCTGTCTTCTCTGTGGCTTCCATGTGTGCCTCAGCTGATGGGTATTCCCTTTTCCGCTTCACTGGTCTTCCAGGCCTTCCTGTCCCTCTGTCCCCTGAGGCTGGGCACAGAAGCTGTAGCACAACCCCTGCAGTTCAGCGCTGTCTGCCACATCAGTTTCTTCAGATGTTACCGTGCTGAATTGCCCCTTACCAGTAAATCTCTTTGAGTATTTTGTGTTTGAATGGAGAGCGATGGGAGCTTGGCGCTGAGCCAAAGATTTCTGATGTGTCATAAGACATTGTGGCATCCTCTGGGACAGAGGGCATTCAGTGCTCCTGCCTTCAGGTTCGTGTTCTGCCATCAAAGAGTCTTTCAGAATCGCGGTGAAAAGTGAGTGTCGACTACCGAGGCAGTACCAAAATCCCTGAGCGAGAGTCCTGCTGAGTAGGGGCCGTGAGAACTGCAGTTCCCCACGCCTGCAGGTGCCCTGCTGTGCAGCCTTCACTGCTGCCGCACGGCTGCCACCCTTGCCCTGGGCCCTCCCCGGAGGAGAAGGGAGAAGGTCTCTTCCCTGGAGAAGGGAGAAGGTCTCCTCTCCGGGGTCCCTGGCTGCGAGGTGCTGCCGCCCCTGAGCTGGGTGCGCGCGTCGGGCGTTGCTGCCACCCAACGGGGACGAGCAGCAGCCTGGCGATGCTCGCCCGGCCGCCTTGTTCGGCTTCGTGTAAGCGGTAGAGATTTTGCTAAAAGCAAAACGAGAACAAACACTGATTGCTTTGGAAGACGGGAACTTCTCTGAGTGATAATTTACGTAGCTCATTCCTAGCAAAGTCTGAAGCTTCTACAGAGCTTGCCTGGCAGTCTTTGAATCGTAAACAGCATGCAAACCAGAAGAGGTACTTTCCCTCTTCTGCTGAGTATGTCTGTAATGGCAAAGACTGAATCTTCATGCAGGACCCAGGAGTGTCTGAGGAAAGGAAGACATGTCTTTGCATTGCTGTGTAATTCTCTTATTTGGTTACCAAGTGTAGCAATTGGTGGGTGGTTAATGAGAATTAATGAACCAAGTAACTGACAACAAATGCATTTGTTTGTTTATTTGCAGATTGTGCAGGCTGTGGAAGAGACATAAAAAATGGACAAGCACTGCTAGCTCTGGATAAGCAGTGGCACCTGGGGTGCTTTAAGTGCAAGGCCTGTGGGAAGGTCCTGACTGGGGAATACATCAGCAAGTAAGTAACCTCTGCATCTCTTCTGCACTCTTGGTGTGAGTTCTTGTTGCCAATGAAGACCTCACAGCAAAGTTCACCTTTCGAAATCTAGTTTTGACCACCTTTCCTTATACACCAAAATCTTAGTTCCCAGTGAGAACTGAGTTGGTAAAATAAACTAAACAGAACAACTGAAAGGTGGTGTTTTGTGATAACAGTCTGTATTTAATACCAGTATGGAAGGGGGTATATCTTCATGTTCCCACAAAGGATTAGGTGAATTCCTGCATGTTTTCTGTGTTAGCCAGACAAAACTTTGTGCCATTTTGCTTTCCAATGTGTGATTTTGAGGAAAAAAGGAAGACCATTGCTTGCCTTTGCTAAAGAATAGAGTAAATATGATGGTGTGGTTGACCTGACACTGTGTTTCTCATCTCCATATGAGAAACTAATCAAGAGTTTTGAGTGGAAGGAAGGGTAGAGGAAGAGAATGGGGAAGAGTGGTGTAATGACAAAATTGGGGGAATGAAGTTGCAATCTCTGTTCCTCCCATATAACAAAAAGAAAAAGTAGGGAAACGTATTTTTCACAAACCTGTCATTTGGGGGTGTATAATATTTAATAAAAAGTAGCATCTGCAATTTCTCAACAGAAGTTTAGTGCCTAAGAAATACTCCTAAACTGACTAGTATTTCCACTTTTACTGTATGTTCCTTATTAGTACTAAAACACTACATAACCTTACCATTAAAAGTAACTGCTTATATTCTTGCAGACTACCAAATATTTTTGTGCTGAACAAAAAATACTTGCCTGTGATAAAGACTCTGATCTTCTCTCATCCCCGTGAATATAGTTCCACTGATTCCATAGAACTGCACCATCTGTAGGTGTAGAGAGCCTGTTCTAAAGAATGAGACTTACTTCAGTGGTTTGTACTGGATGCCTTTTCTCAGTGGGAATTAAAGGAATGATTCTGAGGCACTAATGAGAATATGATTTTTTTTTTCTTCTACTACAAAGTAGGCTGCTTGAATTCTCTCACATTTGGCTATTGCTGGGTGTAAGAGTTTAAGACTGAAGACAAGGGAAAGTGCAAGTCATGCTATAACCTATTTATTAAAAGGTGGTTTGTAACTTGTGGATATTCTTTTTCAGAGATGGTGTTCCTTATTGTGAAAAGGACTATCAAGTTCTCTTTGGAGTTAAGTGTGAAGCATGTCACCAGTTCATTACTGGGAAAGTCCTAGAGGTAGGTGTTTTGTAAACTAGAGTTTAAGAATTGGGCCGTGTTCCATTATGTGCTCATGCAACTGCAAATACAAAAAATTCTCAGAAGAAAGTTTTTTTTTCTGCTGATTTTAGGGCAAAGTTGCTAATTTTCAGAAATATTTTCAGTCTTTTACCTTTGCAGTCATCAGGACAAGTATGTGATAGGGAATTAATTGCACCGTTTTCTATAGATGTGCAATTTCTATGTTTCTATTTTAATGGTGATGTGCAAAGTCTATTGCATTGCTTATTCTGTGTCAGATTCGGTATATTTATAGAGGTAATTTGAGCATTGGGATCACCTTTGGCAATCATAAGAGATTTCTGTTCTCAAGTGAGGCCAGGTGATACGAATGATGCTGAGAAGGTGAGAACAACTACTGTGCTGGAGAGGTAAATTGTATGTTCAGAAACAAGAAGGCAGAAAACATCTGAACCATCTCTTTTGTTAACTCCTAGTTGGAGCCCTCAGAGTTCACACTGAAACTGGCCAAATCTTTTGAAGGATGTGTATCTCTTGTTGTCAGTACTGATCTCCATCTCCCGTGGATGTGATGAGCCCCCTTCAGGCTGGAACCCTTGAAATATGCATGGGTCCCTCTGTGTCATCACTGAAATGTTTTAAGGGGTGAAAATGCAGAGGACCTTCCCTGTTGTGCTATCATTGAGATATGAGAAGCAAAACAGTTAGCTCATTTTGCAATAGGAAAGTCTGTTCGGTGGAAAGAACCTGGGCTTTGAGCTCAAGTCTGAACCTGGGCTGTATGGCTTGACTCCAGCTTTCATGATTTTTAATACTCCTGGAAAAAAAAAGCATTTACATGATAAAGTTTGTGAAAGAAATGGGGAAATGCAAAGAACTTCAGTTACAGATGTATTTTGTGAAGAAACTGGATGTGTGGGATGTGCAGAAAATAAACCTGAAAGTGTTACGTAAATAAAAGCAGCTGGAATTTGCTAGTGAATATGTGTTACAGGTTCTCTTTTTGGTGTCCCATCTGCTACAGATACAGGACTGTGTCAGCCCTCGTATGAGAAGTTTCAGGTTTGATGTAAACTGGTAACAGCTTTGTGGTTTTAGTTCTGGAGGTTTCTCTGGTTCAGTATTCAGAATATTAACCAGGATAGTAGCCATCAAATGAGGGACTTGGAACACGTGTGGACACCCAGTGCATTTGTCACTGCATCTACTGGAAGGAAGTACAGTTTTCTAATTAGCCAGGATGCTAATCTGCCTCCTTTGCAATGTGTGTCTAATTCCTTTGAAGACCCACGTAGATAATTAGCAAGAACAGTCTTGAGTTTTCCCTTGAATAGGAAGGTTGTGTCTCTGGCTTTAATCTAGTGGTCTGCTACTATCTGCTTATCTATTCCCGGCTACGGATGAGTTTTTCAGCTTAGTGCTATGTATTGGTGACACCACAGTTGCATTCCAGTGCAGGAAGCACTACAGGACAGAAGTAATTGGATTTGTGAGATTGGGAAATGTATCAGGTATGCGTGGCAAGGTTTTGGTAGTAAGGGGTAGTAAGGTAGTGAGAAGCTGCTAGAAGCTTCCCCCATGTTCAACGGAGCCAATGCCGGCTGGCTCCAAGATGGGCCCGCTGCTGGCCAAGGCTGAGTCCATCAGTGACAGTGGTAGCACTTCTGGGATGGCGTAGTTCAGAAGAGGAAAATAACCTGCCTAACAGCATTTTGCAGCAGGAGAGAGGAGTGAGAACATGTGAGAGAAACAGCTCTGCAGGCACCAAGGCCAGTGAAGAAGGAAGGGGAAGAGGTGCTCCAGGCGACGGAGCAGAGATTCCTCTGCAGCCTGTGGTGAAGACCACAGTGAGGCAGTCTGTGTCCCTGCAGCTCATGGAGGCCCACGGTGGAGCAGATATCCACTTGTAGCCCGTGGAACGGACCCCACGCCAGAGCGGGGGGTTGCCGAAGGAGTCTGTGACCCCATGGAGATCCCGTGCTGGAGCAGGCTCCTGGTAGGACCTGTGGCCCCATAGAGAGAGGAGCCCGCACTGGGGCAGGTTTGCTGGCAGGGCTTGTGACCCCGTGGGGGACCCACACTGGACAGCCTGTTCCTGAAGGACTGCAGCCCATGGAAGGGACCCACACTAGAGCAGTTTGTGCAGAGCTACAGCCCGTGGGAAGGTCTCACATTGGAGATGTTTGTGGCAAACTGTCTCCCATGGGAGGGACCCCACGCTGGAGCAGGGGCAGAGTGTGAGGAGGAAGGAGCAGCAGAGACAAAGTTTGATGAACTGACCGCAATCCCCATTCCCCTTCCCCTGCGCTGCCTGGGGGGAGGAGGTGGAGAAATCGGGAGTGAAGTCAAGCCCAGGAAAAAAGGAGGGGTGGGGTTAAGGTGTTTTAAGGTTTCATTTTTATTTTTCACTATGCTACTCTGATTTGACTGGCAATAAATTAAATTAATTTCCCCAAGCAGAGTCTGTTTTGCCCATGATGGTAGTCGCTGAGCGATCTCCCTGTCCCTGTCTCAACCTATAAGCCTGTCATTGTATTTTCTCTCCCCTGTCCAGCTGAGGAGGGGAGTGATAGGGCGCCTTTGGTGGGCACCTGGTGTCCAGGCAGGCTAAACCATGGCAGGAAGCATAAAAAAATTCGAAAATTATTTTAGAAGCACATAAGTGCTCTAACCTGCAAGCATTGCAGCCTGTTCAGAGGCATGGAGACGAAAGTGGGAAAAGAGGAAGTTACTGGAATCTGTGGAGAGCTGGGAAGAAACAAGCTATTCCTATTTGGATCTGTTGCATAGTGGGTATGAATATAGCAAGGTTGCACTCATTGTTACTCATCCTAGCATCAGTGAGAAAGAAACGAGGATCGTGAGCCATATCCTTTCATAACTAAGTTTGGACTAAGGAAAGACTAGTTCAATTGAACTAGGACTTAGCTGTCCCTCATAATCTAAGATAAAGTTCAGATTATCAGAGACATTGTGTCCCGGGCAGGACCTTGATGCGGTCATTTTGGCCCCAAGGTTGGTTTCTCACTCCATAGTTCTTCCTCTTCTGATGGCTATTTATTATCAGAAGAGACAACATTTTGCTGAAGCAATGAAACATGTCTAAACTCTTGCATGATCTACCTCTTCTAAGAGTCAAAATGAGATAAAAAAGATAAAGATTTTTCCATTTCACAGAATCACAGAATGTTAGGGGTTGGAAGGGACCTCTGTGGGTCATCTAGTCTAACCCCCCTGCCAAAGCAGGTCTCCTAGAGCCAGCTGCACAGGATCTTGTCCAGGTGGGTCTTGAATATCTCCAGAGAAGGAGACTCCACAACCTCCCTGGGCAGCCTGTGCCAGGGCTCCGTCACCCTCAGAGGGAAGAAGTTCTTCCTCATGTTCAGACGGAACTTCCTCTGCTTCAGTTTGTGCCCATTGCCCCTTGTCCTGTTGCTGGGCACCACTGAAAAGAGTTTGGCCCCATCCTCCTGACACCCACTCTTCAGATATTTATAAGCATTTATTAGGTCCCCTCTCAGCCTTCTTCAGGCTGAACAAGCCCAGCTCCCTCAGCCTTTCCTCATAGGACAGATGCTCCAGTCCCCTCATCATCCTTGTATTTGACCTAGGGCCTGCAGAATCAGATTATGTTGGTGGGTTAGAAACAGACCCAGTGAGTGATCTTATCGGTACATGGAAATATTAAGCATGCAAAGTTCTGGGTAAGACTAGAAATTTTAATTGCGTATTTGTGGCTTTCATTGATTACCAGAGGCACAGCCTATAGTAATACAGTAGAGGGCAGCAGTAGTTTTCAATATGTAACTGAGACCAAACTGCTCTAAAGCCTGTAGAAGTTGAATTACTCATATAGTGCAACTCTTTCCTGGTATGTTCAAATTACATTTGAAGGCTGAATACTGTCTGAAAGGTGTATATTGAAAAAGTCCTGAGGAATTTTCACAAAAAAAATTAGTCCTGTGTAGTCAAGGAGGCCGTTCAGACATTGGCTGAACTGCATTACAGTGTACATTAGCAGCCGGGACAGTCCATGAATAGAGTTCTCCGTGTATCATCTGGGAATGCAGATGCAGGAGAGACATTCAAGTGCTTACTGACATTAGATAGTGCTTGAAAGGATTAGAAGATACAGATAAGCGGCTGACATTCAATAATCAGAAATTTATCAGAACCATGGGCTAGTTTCTTGGCTCCTTCTTGGCTCCTTTTACACTGTCGGAGATGCACGGTTCTGAAGGGGCAGTACTAATGTCTCTAAATTAGACTAAAGGAACTAATAAGTCAAAACTTAGGATAACAAAATCATACATCAGCACATGTGTCCCCTTTGGGCAGAAAAGGTAGTCTAAAGGATGAGGTCAGAGCATGGCATAAATCCTCTGGTAACAACGGAGTTGAGAGATCGGAAGCAGCCACAGGGCCACGGGAGATAATTCACAGAGCAGGATGCCACAGTTCAAGGATGGCTGCAGACCTGTTTAAGGCAGGACAATTAACAGTCTCCTTATCCTGTACAGGAAATCACCCGCAACCTTTCAGTACCCCTGAAGCTTTAATTTAGATGAAGCTGGAGATTCTCACAGAAGGATTACTGTCTTCCCTCTTTGTTTTCTTTGGCAATGTTTCTTTGGCAAAGTTGGATATTTTTGATGATTTATATCATGTGGGTTGTCTCTTGTCCTGCTGCCTTTCTTGGGAAGGAAACCACATTCTTGGTGTGAAGTAGCACAATTATGGGAACTGTCTAGGTAGAGGTTATGGCATCGCTGACCTGCCCAAGTTATACCTACTAATGTCCGGTGGGGAAAAAAACAAAACACTTTGTATTTTGTCTTTGTTAATAAAAATAGTAGTAGTAAATTCACTGATCAGTATCTTTCATTTTATTTGTCAATAAAATAAGTTGTGTCAGGAGCAGGGTATGCTATTTCATCATCTTCATCCGAAGAAATGACTGGAAGAGAATGATGGGAAGTATATAGTACATTTTATACAAATGCTTCCCTCTAATGGATCAGAAGCGATTAGCAGCATGCCACTGTAGTGCTGGTTGATTTTCTGTTCATTGTTATTACATCTGGGACAGTCAGGTGAAAAACTGAAGGGAAATGAAAGCATGAAACTTAGCTGTGGGTTCACAGAGGCTAGTGGTATCTATTTTTCCAGTAAGAGATTAATTTTTTTGTTTAGAGAGAAATTGAGATACTTTGCAGCATTGCAGGCTTGCAGCTGCTGCTCGTTTTTGTCCCTCAGCATGGCTTAGTACCTCTGAAAAATCAGGCTTTCGGTCTGCTACAATGAACAGCCAGCAAGAGAGACAACCACTCCTGCTGTGAACCTGAGCGCCTTCATCTCAGAAGGAGTTATGCCGTGCCCCTGGTAGGCTCCCTCAGCAAAGCCTGTCAGAAAGGCCAGGGTTTGGCTGCAGACCTTGAGATTTAAGCCTTGAGAGGATGGAATTCCTCCAGCCATTCTGTAGAGGTGATTCCTCTGCCCAGTTTAGAAATTAATTACTAGAAAAACAGCACTTATTTTGCTAATATCCACACACCATGGAAGAATGCTCTTTTTTTCTAGGCCATAGATCTAACAACTTTCAGTAGCCGTGAAAATATGCAAGAAAAATACCATGTGCATGTAAGTCAACTCAGATATTTCTCATGTATTATTTGGCACATATATTTCTGTGACAAATAATAATAGATGATAGCACAATAATTGTGAGAAATATCCAATGTAAAATAGATACTGCCAACTTTCTTGAGCATACTGGATACTTTAATACTTGAGTATTTCGGGATAATGTCATCAAGGCAACAGAGATCAGTGTTCTTCCTTGGATTTCTCCAGCAGAAAGGAATCTTTATTTATGAAAAATTACTCATTTCCCATTAACTCTGGTGAAAAACATTTTCACGTAGACTTTCCACTAAGCTAAAGTTTTTGTAGCTTCAAGGCCTGCCTATTGAAAGATGTCCATCTGATCCTAATGCTGTGAATTTCTGTGTAGACACGTGTAACTCCACAAGTCTAACTAAACTTAAACACGTATTTAGCTATTTGAAAGATGCTGACCTAAATGATTTTTGTCTAATGTGGTTATCATACACAGTATAACTGTTCGTCTAGGGTTGAATTCAAAATACATTAAATCAATGAGAAGCTTTCCGTTGACTTCAGAGAATGGTGGACCATGCCTGTACCCATGTATTTCATCTCTGCTTATCCAAAGGGTTTTACAAAACTTCAAAGTGGTATTCTTTTAGTTCTGCAGAGAGAAGACATCAGGGCAGAAATAGATGGATAATTTGCATGAAATCATACAGAAAGCGTGAGAATAAGATTCAAGTCTGAAGATTTTCACTTTCTTTCAGCTGTTACTGGTACGGACAGGATTTGATCTCATCATCTAGAGATCGAGATGCATATATCCACTATCAAATCCCTTAACCATCTTGCTACTCTCCCTGTTTATTTTTATAATGGTACTTTCTTAATATTAATTTGCAAATCAAAAGCCACTGTGTGTGATTTCTCCTGGCTGTGCATAGCTTGAGTTCCTCTTCTGATGAGCTGCTGCCTGCCTTGTTGTTGTTTCCTGTGCACTGCTGAAACTTGTACCCCACCTTGTAGGCAGTGGCATAACGCCATTTTAACAGATGGACCTGAAAAGAGAAATGCCAGAGCACCAGAAGGCTCCCTTGACTTCAGCCTGCAAGGTCAAGTTCTAAATGTGTTTTTGATACTGTAATTTATGCTGAGCTTCCCCTGATTTTAAAGAGGAGTAGTAATTTAAGACATGGTACTTAATATGAAGGAGGTTTAGTACTTGTAGATACTGCTACTTTTAATTTGACAGAATTTTAAGATGTTTCATCTGTGCTGCAACTAACTCAGAGAGATGTCAATTCTGAAACACCTTGACTTCTGAAGTTAAAAATAAATAACAGTAATTATGGGAGGACAAAAAAACAAACAAACAGTGAAAGGGGCTGTGGTTGTGTAAGGAAACTGTATCAATATTTAAGAAGCAAAGAATGTGAGCGAGAGGAGCCTGTAAGTTTCTTCAAGTGTTGTTTTCAAAACTAGATTTAGAAACCTGTGCTGTGAGGGGTTCAGAGAAGTTTTTGCTGATTCTTTACATGTGGATGAGTCTGTTCTAAATAAATAAAAAACAAGTAAGTGACAGTAACAACATTGCTGTTTCCCATATGAACTACAAATGATTTATTCAAACAGTCCCTGTTTAAGTTGTCCAAGGATGTGCCTTCTGCCAACACTTAACCATGCAAGCAGCTTTGCTCATGTGAGTATTAGTATTCAGATACTTCAGTTGCTTGACTTTCAGGGAAACTCAGTGGCCCACATGTTTGAGTAATTTATTTTAGGGAGGTTTAGGCTCATAGCTCATGTGAAAACGTCACCCTTCTCTGCAAAGATCTGCGCAGTACAGAGTTTAGTTAGGTACTTCAGTACGTTCGTGCATCTGGTCCTGTGTTCTTGTACCAGTACGCTTTCTAGATGGAGGAACCATGTGAAGAATCGCTTAAAACAAACAGAGATTTATTTCCTGTCCATCCAGAAATATTAAATGAAAGGCTAACATATTCTTCTGCTGAATGAAATATTTAGCAAGGCTGTTTTCATAGTGGTTATCCAGGAAGTATCACAAAACATGTCATTTACCAGACTTTAATGACGCAACCTGTACTGGTAACACAGGTTAAGGTGATTTAAAATTTTAAACACTTTTAGAAATGAAGCAAATGATGAATTGAACAAAGACTGTTGATATGATGAATCCAAACGAGTTTGGTTTTGGTGGTACATTAAAGTTGTGATAAATAACATCCCTGAAGAATGAATTATCATTCAGTTTTCGTATCACTAGGCATCTACTGGTTTGGGTGTCTTATAGGCTTGGGAGAAATTTTGTTCTCAACCAGTATCTCCCAGTCAACATTGTTATCTTCACACACTGCAAAAATGCAGGGGAAAAGGCTACACAGCACATAAAAAGAAGCAGTGGGGTTTAGTGCATGCTTTGTTAGTTCTGTGATCTGCTTTGTTTCTGTTTAATTTTACTGCTGTTACAATAAATAAGAAAACACGAACACATTGCCTGCATGTCCCAGGTAAATGGTAAGAAAAAGCAGGAGCGCATGCTGTGATTGTTTGCTCTCTGAGTTGGACAGGTGTACGCTGCAGACCACGGGGCTTTTGAATATGGAAAATACCTGTGGAGAGATCAAATAGGTCAGTGCAGAGGGCCCACTGTAAATTCATCAAGTGTCCACAGAGTCTGTCTGAAGCGTCATCTCACCCAAAATATGCAAACAGGCTGAACGGGGCACGTATCAGTGTGAGAAGTGGCCGCAGCACTCTGCCTGCATTAACCTGAACTGGACTACACTACCATTTCGCTGTAACTAAGTGTTTCTGACAAAACTAGACTGACACCCAGGAGGCTGTATGAATTCTTCAGAAGCCGTGGAAGTAGTATTTAGTCACTATTAGAGAAAGAGAGCACTGATTTCATTCTCGGCAGACGCCTCTCCCCAAGGGAAAAATGTTCTGAGTTGTATCAACATCAAATAGTGACACACAAGTGGTGAGAAATGGTCCTGCCCCTCCCTGGGCCGGGGTTCTTCCCCCTGTGCTTTTTGCGGGATGGGTTGGCCAAGTCACTACCGGCGTGGGTTTCGTGTGCGGGGAGGATCATGTGCTTGGTTTGGTGGGTGTGCGCAGGAGGGTGCGTGAGTGAGAGCGGCGGAGGCGTGGGGCTGGGGGCAGTTCCAGGCGCTGCGCTGCGAGCTGCTCCGGTGACACCAGCTGTCCGTCCGCACATCGCTTCTGGTGCTGCTCCCAGTTTGAACGGAGCCGGGCTCGCCGGGCTGAGGGCGGAATGGACTTAGCCTGAAGAATTATTATCAGAAGGTAAATCCCTGCCTGTGAAACTAGATCTGAAGTGGAAGGGGTCGTGGCTTGCTTTTAAGCGGGAGAGGGAGGTTCAGCTGCGTGATGTGACCGAATAGCTCGCCAGTGGTAGCGTAATAGGGTACTTGTGCTTTTGTTCCTCTGCACCGGAAGGATTTTTTTAAAAGGCTGTATGTAAGTCTGATTTAGGTAAAGAAAGTGCAGCTAACATGTTTTTAAACTGCCAGGAAGAGAGGAGAATGGCACTGGGCTGTTTCTGATTGCAGCTGATTGCTGATGTTTGGAGGAACAATCCGATTCTTTATCTCAAACAACTCTTAATACAGTTTGCTGGCTCTTTTGATCACTTCTGGAGATTTGTTGCATAGAAATAAGGTTAAAGTTTGTTTCCAGTTTCCCTGCTTTTTTGCTGAGACGCATTTTATCAGTTAATGTAGAACACTGATTTTTTTTTTTCTTCTTTTTCTGTACTGTAGGATTTGTTTGCATAAAAATGGGGAAATGAAAAGTTTAATAATAACTCAGGATATGGGTAAATGGTTCAGGCAGGTTGTCTATGTAGCTGAATAGCAGCATAGATTTAATTTAACTTAGACCATCCTTCTCTAATGAAAAATACGCTAGTGTAATTGTCTAGAACACCACAGCATGCACAGGGTCACAAATCTAGAATAAATATACTTCCAGAAAAATAACATAAATTGCTTCGTGGAAAAATCTTTCTAACAGGATTTTTGTGATCCCCCCTCCCATCTCAAAAGATTGAATTTGGCAAGAGGAGTATCTGTAGTTGGGAAAGACTTGACATACGAAGACGACAGAAGAGTGCCTGCAGTTGACAGAGCCCTAGCAGAAAGTTCAGTTGCTATGGGAACGTAATCGCAAGGCATTAACTTCTCAGCAGTGGTTTGGAAACCATCCTTCAGTCAATTTGAACATCAATAGGAAGGGGAGGAATGTTAAGAGGATGTAGGGATGGTGAATAAGAAGAGCAAGTTGTAACAAGTAATTTGAAAAAATAACCAATTAAAGCTTCCTTATTGCCACACAGGGATTTGTGAAATCTTGCAGGTGCTTGTAAAAATGTGGCTTATCTATGTAAATTGCTTTCTTAAGTACAGTGTTGCCAATTAGGATCTATATTTCCTGGCACAGCATCTTTAGCTTTTGCCTTTTTGATAAAGTTAAATATTCTCTAGTGTGTTTCTTGCACTAAACATTACTGAAAAACTTTTGCAGGTTGATCAAAATACTTTAAAATGACATTTCAGTAGAGGCATTTCTATTAGTATAAAGTTTCTTGCCACCAACAGCAGCCTTTGTGATGTATAGCCGTTGCATGTATTCCAGTAACACACAACAGGTACTGAAAAGAAGCAGCTTTTTTCGTGTCTTAGAGGTGCACTTAACACATACCAGGTTTCAGTAGAAGAGTAACTTACCTGGATGACTTTCTTTTCTTGTTACATAGCTGCATTGAGAATTCAATTGCATGGTTGTCACTGCAGAACACGTCTTGTTCTCTTGGAACAGTCTGCTTTAGGGAAAACATAATACTCTTATTTTTGTTTTGTAGCTCACATAGCTGCTTCTGTTCATCATATAAAGCTTTGCATTGTGCTAGTGCTACCTGCCACAATCGCCCACAACAGAGACAGAAAACTAGTAATGATCCCTGCACCAAAGTACTTACACTGAAAACAAAACTTCCTCCGGTATCGCAGTCTCACTGTCGACTGGGATGTAGCGACAGGGGAACGTGAGGCACTCGGGAGCAATACGAAAGTATTTCAGCCAGTTGGTTTTTCTTTCTCCCGAACTGAGATCACAATGAAAAATGGATTAAGTGGTGAAATTCATTTTTGCAGGATTATGATCTTTCATTTTTAAGTCCTGCTTTAAGTCCTCCTGTCAGTAGAGAGTTTGATACTGACTTCTTGAAGAGCAGGATGGGACTTAGACCTGTCCCCTGTGAAAGGTCACTGTTGGGAAGAATGCAGCAATCACATTGAAACTTGAGAAGAGGAGAAGAGCCTGTTGGGGCAAGTCTGTAGCTGTCACCTGTTTGTAACAGGCTCCATCCAGGTATTGTGCTCGATGTTCACACTGTGAGGAGTCAGTTCCCCCATCTCTTTTGTCTGCTTTGTCAGGGTGCTGTCCTAGGGGAAGTTAAAAAAAGGAAAGAAAAACAAAAACAAACCCAAAAGGTATGTCTGGAATCTCTAGGGTCTTTGAAGTCCACAGAATTAACACCTGTCTTTACTGAACAGGTGCCTTACAGGTGAAGAACTATTATACATGAGTATTTTGTGGGTGAATAAATGTTTGAAATGACCACCTGGAACACAAAATGGGTAAATTTTAATTACATGCTCATGCTACATTAGAAGATCATATAGGTCTAATAGTTCTAAAAAGGGTAGAAAGGAGGACCCTGGGAGCTACCAACCTGTCAGCCTCACCTCTGTGCCTGGGAAGATCATGGAACAGGTCCTCCTAGAAGTTCTGATAAGGCTCATGGAGGACAGGGAGGTGGTTTGAGACAGCCAGCATGGCTTCACCAAGGGCAAGTCCTGCCGGACCAACCTTATGGCCTTCTGTGATAGTGACTACATCAGTAGACAAGGGGAGAGCTATGGATGTCATCTGTGTGGACTTCTGTAAGGCCTTTGACATGGTCCCCCACAACATCCTTCTCTCTGAATTGGAGAGATATGGATTTGATGCGTGGACTGTTCAGTGGATAAGGAATTGGTTGAATGGTCACATCCAGCGAGTAGTGGTCAACAGCTCAATGTCCAGATGGAGACTGGGGACAAGTGGTGTCCCTCAGGGGTCTGCACTGGGACCAGTACTGTTTAGTATCTTCATGAACGACAGAGGGATTGAGCGCACCCTCAGCAAGTTTGCAGATGACACCAGGCTGTGTGGTGCAGTCCACACGCCTGAGGGACAGGATGTCATCCAGAGGGACCTGGATGAGCTCGAGAAGTGAGCCCGTGTGAACCTCATGAGGTTCAACAAGGCCAAATGCAAGGTCCTGCACATGGGTCAGGGCAATCCCAAGCACAGATCTGGGCTGGGCAGAGAATGGATGGAGAGCAGCCCTGAGGAGGACTTCGGGGTACTGGTGGATGAAAAACCGGACATGACCTAGCAATGTGCGCTTGCAGGCCAGCAGGCCAACCATACCCTGGGCTGCATCCCCAGCACAAAGCCAGCAGGTCGAGGGAGGGGATTCTGCCCCTCTGCTCCACTCTGATGAGACCCCCCAGGAGTCCTGCATCCAGTTCTGGACCCCTCAGCACAGGAGAGACATGGAGCTGTTGGACCAGGTCCAGAGGAGGCCACAGAAATGATCCAAGGGCTGGAGCACGTCTTCTATGAGGAAAGGCTGAGAGAGTTAGAGCTGTTCAGCCTGGAGAAGAGGAGGCTCCAGGGAGACGTTATTGCAACCTTTCAGTACTTCAAGGGGGCTTATAAGGAAGATGGGGACACGCTTTTTGGCAGGGCCTGTTGTGATGGGACAAGGAGTAATGGTTTTAAACCAAGGGAGGGTAGATTTAGACTGGATACAAGGAATAAATTTTTTTACAATGAGGGTGGTGGGACACTGGCACAGGTTGCCCAGAGATGTGGTCGATGCCCCATCCCTGGAAACGTTCCAGGTCGGGTTGGACAGAGCTCTGAGCAACCTGATCCAGTTGAAGATGTCCCTGCCCACGGCAGGGGATTGGACTAGGTGACCTTTAAAGGTCTCTTCCAACCCAAACTATTCTATGATGATACTGTTCTTTGGATAAATGTCTGGCATGTATGACATACATTACAAACTTTTATCTTTGTAAGCGGGAAAACCAGCACACAGCAAGAGATGCACCTGTTCGTCACCAGCAACACAACCACTCTGTTATTCAAACTTTCTGTGAAAGTAGCTTGGGATGTTTTGTGTTTTGCAGAGGTCTCTGAAACAAGGATCAGAAATTATTTGAGTATGAACTAAAATACTGAGAAATTGATTTTTACATGTAGGATTTGGAGGGAGAGTCTTGTGCATACAGATTGATCTGCTGTTGCTTTGAAGTCTTTAAAGTAGTTGCATCTTGGCTGGAAAATGTTTTTTCCTGGCAGTAAGGAGAGTGAGAACTGAGTCAGTAAAGAACTTCAGGCAGACTTATCTCAGCAGCACCCTTGAACTACGGCTGTTGAGGGAGCAGTCATGGAGACCCTGTACTTGGCTGAAAACTGAATGGCAGCAAATGGCATTAAGTATCCCTTTCTGCTTTATATCCATCACCTTTTCCCTGTTCGTCACCACAGTAATATTGTTGTATCATGGTTATTTTGTTGGAAGAGTTTTCCTGTGGTAACTAGAAATCTTGATCTGATGTGGAACTGAAGAAAACAAGGCAGGGAGTAAAATCCCTGTGTCTTGGCTCAGGCAGACATACTCGGATGGGATGTTCATGCCAGCTGGGATTCAAAAGCGTGCTTGCATAGTTTTGCATCTGTGGTTGGAAATCACGTGTGTCAGTAGTGAGAAAACTGACAAATAGGACAAAAAACATGGACTTGTGCCAAAAATAAAAGGCTCTGCTTTTATCAGCGTACGTGTTGGTGGTCTGACATTTATTCAAAGTTACTCTATTTCTCTGCACTAACTATTGACTGGTTATCTTGATGTCCTTTGATATTTCCATTTTAAATTTAGTGTAACATAAACACTTTGGCCAAAATTACAAAACAGAGGTTCCTGAGAACTGTCTGGATGTAGTTAAATCCAGGCTCATAATTGTATTTGAGTTGTTATATATGGAGTTAAGAGCAATGTGAGTGGGGAAAAAAATATCTGAAGAAAATCTGTACCTTCCCTAGACTGTCATCTAATATTTGCTATGACCTCTTGCTGGAAGAGATCTCCAAAGGTAGCAGGTAGCATTGCAGTTAATTGAGGATCAAACCTGTGCTTGAGACTTTTTAAAGCATTATCGGATCAGAATGGTTGGAATGACAGTGATTTTTAGGATCAGTTTGCTACAAGAGCAGGCTCTAGTCACTAAAAGTACTCCATGCTTAATTCACTCCTAACATGTTTTCATGTTAGAGCAATCTCTGAGTCTACCAGGTACAAATTAGCATCAATTGAGTTCTTCATGTCTACTTTGTTTCTTACAGTCTACCTTTGTTTTATAGTATTTGGTTATTTTCTGTGGATGTACTGTGTGTGACCTGTGCTTAGCTTCCTTTCCCCCCTCCTTTGGCCTTCGCAACTTTATTTCTCTCTTGTTCTTGGGACACTCCCTCTGAATAGAATGCAGACAGCAGAGTGGAGACCAGGCTTCGCTGAATCGTGTGCCAAAGGTTCCTGAAACAGCCTTCTGACAGAAAACTGGAAAGACAGTTTTGTGTTAGATGAACAAGAAAATCAGCTACAGTTACTTGGATCTAGTGGTGTGCTACGCGGAGGTCTGGCAGGGCTGGGAGTCTGAGAATTTGAGCTCTCCGCTTGGCTCTGCTGCAAGCATTAGTTTTGATCCAAGGTGAGTTGCTTAATCTCCCAAGCTCTCACTTGCTTCATCAGTTAGAAAGTGGTTTGCGCTTGCCCACTGAATGGGTTAACGTGAGTTTTGCCTAGTGCTACGCTGATCTGTTTTCTCAGCCTTCCCCATCCTACAGAGCCCTGTCTCGGTGCTGGACACTTTGGGATCAGCAGCAATTCTGGTGCTGATGCAGCACACCCAACCCCAGAACTTCTCCTGGCGTGGTACTTGAACTGTCCCTCTGAACCACAAGCTGCACCAACAAAATCTCCCTTCTGGCAGCAGAGCCCCTGCTACACCAGGGGTTTTGCTGCTTAGCAAAGACAGCTCTCAGTGAACTCATTAAACTCCATTGGAGACTTTTCCAGTGTAACCTTACACTCCGACTCCAATTATTGTGCTGTTTGGGTCCAGCCCTGTGCTCCCTAGGATGCGTCTGTGAAAGCTGCTCTCCACGTAAAGCCCACTGGAATGGATTTTAAGGTCAGAGAAACTGCTAAGATCGTCTTGCTTGACCTTCTCTTCTCAAAATCATAGAGCTTTTCCCTAGAAACCAAATGAAAGCTTAATCCTTTGGGAAATTATCCTGCCTTGTCATGAAAACTGTAGAGTGATTGTAAGGTCATGAATTTTCCATCTTGCTGCTTAAATTACCTTTACTTTTTTAGAAACTTCACCTTATTTTGAGATTGAATTTGTCTAACTTCAGTTTTTTGATGTTGTCACAGTTTTTTCAGTGGGCTTGAAAAAGCTCATGCTCTTCCCTGCTATTATCTACTTTCTTTGCTTTTAATCGCCTGTCCCTTGTGATCTGGTGTCATCTCTGAAGCCTCTCTCCAAATAGGGATTTGGCTTTGAGTCCTTCAAGTTCACAGCTGAAGACTTGCTTTGTGTTGATGGTTCTCCACTGAACTCTGTTCTGTAAAATCCGCATGTTCACACTCATCGGGTTTATAATGGTGATGTTACAGTACCTGTAGTCAAAAGAAAAACCTTTCTTCTCCTTTTCCTTAATATTCTGTGTATACATTAAATGGTCAGAAGACCCAGCCATTTTGGGTACTCTGAGAGCCTTTTCTGGGAGATTATGAATGATGTTCTCAAACCACCACAACACGGCCTTCAGTCTCACAGGGTCCGCTGTCTTGATTTACAGGCATATTGCATTGAACTGTTAAAACTTACTTACTGGGTTTAGATAGCTTGAACAAGCATTGTCTATGAGTCATCAGCAGATTTACCAGGAAAGGTTTCATGTTCTTGCCTTGGCTAGTAGCAGAGGTACCTCATGCTGTGGGTAGAAGGAAGGATCTCTGAGGTATCTGGCTCAGCAGAGCCTCCCCTGCTAACACAACCGTCTGTCGGAGAGCCGCCTAGCTACAGTTTTCCTAAGACTCTGGACTACAAATTATTCAAATCTCCAAATTTGTAAATGTTGATTTATGCAAACACTAATTAAAAAAATCTTGCTCAATAAACAGGATCAAGCAGGAAAAATATGTCTTTTGGCATTTTTCTGTGCCTCAAGCATATGGATCATGGTAACTTTTTTGTTTGTATTTCAGAACACGGAACTTGGAACATTCAATAGGATGTCTTAAAAACTCCTGAGTTTATCCTTTTATGGTTACTTTGAGATCTAGAAATATGTTCCTTTAAAATTCCACATGCACATATATGTATACATATGCACATGTAACACTGCTCTTTATTTCTGTCTATCTATAAATGCAATCACATCATGATCAGAATGGAAATAATTTCTAATTCTTCAAATTGCAAATAAACTTTTTATGTTAGGATGAGGTGTAGTATTACCTGCTGTCAGATGCAAGACTTTCTGATTCATGAACTAATTCTATTGTGTTGTTTTTTAAGATACAAAGGTTTTTAATTAAGTTTTCTAGCTAAATTTCAGCAGGTTGAAGTCAGCTATATTTCAACTGATAGAGAAAGTTGTTTCTAATTAAATAGATTAGTAGTATCTCAGTCTTCCAAGATACTTCCCATTGTTTTGGAGATATTATTGCAGCACTGAATAAAACTTCAGTTAACGTGATCTGTTAATGCATATACATCAAGCTCTTTTATTAGAAATTCAGCCAGAGGGACAGGTCAAGGCAGTCACAGTTGCTTCATGCAGAGAGTTAAAAGGAGAAACACGATTTTGTTTCACTCTTGAACTCACATGTTCCTGATAACTCAGCAGTGCTGTTGTCACCTAATGAAAGAAAACATGAAGAGGACTTGGAAAGTGGGAGATTCCTGGTGTTAGGGAAGATTGCATATTGTATGTATCCGGTGCATAATCCATTCACAAGACTCGTGCTGTCGCTAGACTCGTGCCGTAGAACCAGCGCCCAGCAGCAAACCAAGCTAAGGGCTTTGCTTTGCTTTCGGCAGGCTGGAAGCTGTGGCTGGATTGGCTTTCCTGCCCTGCTGCAGAGAGACTGGTCACTCAGCTGTGCAGCTCAGCAGACATGCACAAGAGTCTTGGGAGTCAGCAGAGGTGTTTTACTGGCTGGTTGAAAAGGCCCTTGGCACTATGGTGAAGTTACTGTAAAGCAGCTTCGCTGGTTGATTCTGATTCCAAACTAATCCAACAATATGAATGTGGCTGTAATCAAGCCCTTTAGGTGAAGTATCTTTTCATGTCAAAAATCCATGCCGGACAAAATATATACAACATAAAGGAATATTTAGTTCTCTGATGCTTTGTGAAGCCAGAAGATTACAGAAGACATAGAAAGTCTGCACCTGTACTTACAAACTGGACCTGTTCCAGCATTGTTAGGAAATAGAGGAGGGCTTTGTATCAGGCCTTGCCAAATACTTGCTGTTGAAAAGTTCAAAATTAATAAAAATAATCTGTGCAATAAACATGGCTGGATTATGCCCTCATATGCACCTAGTATAAAGGTAATGAAGGCAGTGAATTCCCAGATTTGTGTTGTAATTAGATTGGAATGAAACTACGTAGAAAATGTGTCAGTTCCCTTACCTTTTCACTACAAAACAGAACACACACCTAAAGAAAATGCTACATACATTCAATGGTCAGCCGTCCTCTTTTGCAGAATATACACATAATCGTAATAAAATCTAGTACATATATCTCCTCTGTATTGTCTCTGATTCGCTACATGTTCAGTCATTGAGATTACGTTTCTCTGTGCCTAAATGTAACCCAGGATCCTATCAGAGGTGGTGTTGATATCCTGGCAATAGGCGATAAAGCTGTGTCTGCTCTTGCTTTGCTCCTCTGTGCTGCCCAGAGTGTGTTAAACGGCCACTTTGGGCTGCTGTGGCTACACTTCTTAGTTGCGTGGAATTAACCTTCTTTATAGTACCAACCTCCTCCTGTTAACTGTGTAGGTAATATAAGTTCATAGCTTTGGTCCTGTGTGTAGCGATGGGTGGATTTGCCCCATGAAGACGGAAGGAATAGCTCCCGCAAGAACATAGTTGGTAGTTCAGCATTTCACCACGGTGTGCAACTCGCTCAGCGCTGGATGTTGCAGGAAAGTGAGCGCTCAGGGCAGAGTTGACAGTGCAGCCACAAGTGACTGCTAAGATCTTACTCAAGGAAGCCCAGTTGATATTCAGCTGCCACAAGGACTGTTTCTTCATGCCAGCAGAGCAGTTGTACAACTGGGGATTCAGCCTGAATCATTACTCACATCTTTGCTTTAAGGAGTAATTGTATTCCAAGCAGTGAATAATTGCATTGCTATTAGCAGCAAGTAATGAGTATAACAATATTGTATGCTGACAGAATTAACACTAACAACTTACAAAGTTTATTAGTCCATCTGTTAAGGAATATGCTAGCATGACATTGACAGTCACTTTTGGGATGCTGGGGAGTATTTTTGTATAAAAATCAGGAACTGGGCATGAATGAACAGTGCAGGCGTCCATAGCAGCAGGACAGCTGCCGTTTTGGCTTACCCACGGCAGCCCAGCAATTGATGAAAGGCTCTGAGGGCCCTCTGTGTCTCTTGTATGCACGGTGTCACTCGGATTTACAGTCATGGCCTCACGCTCCAGTTCCCACTGTCCCCTGGTGTGGTGTCTCGTGTCCTGCAGCCCCCGCAGCCTGGGAACTGCCGGTGTGAGCTCTGCTCCCCGCTGCTCCGTCCTGCCTTGGGTTCAGCAGAGGCAGAGACGGTGCTGAGAGCTGTTCCTGTTGAGATACTGTGACAGTAGTGTTAAAAATGGCCTTAGGACGTCCTAGTTTTAAAGATATGTATCAAACAAGGATTTATCAGGCCAGAATATTTTCAACATTTAAATTGTATTACACTTTCTTTCCTTTGGTAGTAACAGAGAAAACAATTGTAGATTCCAATGTCCTTTAGAAGCAAAGGAGCTGCACTTTTATTTTTGTATCTGAGCACAGATACTTGTAGTGACTTGCTAAACAGATAAGAGCCTGGGAAAAATGAGTGGACAGTTTGGGTCAGGATGTTATTAGAGGCAAATTTTGATCTTTGTAGTGTTTGTGCTGTTCCAGCCACTCGTGAGATCACAGAAGCCTGCAGAGAAGGAAACAGTGGAATTTGATGTTATACCAAACATGAAACAGGGTTGCAAGTTCTGTGACCTCTGCAAGTAATTAAAATAAAGCTTCACTGAAAAATGGTGGGCTACTGTCACAGTTCCTGCTTTACAATTCATGACATTCCTGAAGGGATTTAAAAGATGAGTCCAAGTTATTCTTTGTGCTTCTCCTTAGTCCTTAAGAGTGTTAAGAAATTAGGTCATTCTCCTCGGTGTCATGGTAGAACTAAATATTTTACTAGGCTTGTCCATCAAATGGGTCCATTATACCTGGTCATAAAAAATTAAAAAAAAATATAAAAGGGGGGGGGCTTTTACTCCTAAATGTGCTCTTAAAACTATATAGCAGTTTTTGTGGTATTTAAATAGTATTAGAAAAGTAAAGTTTTCTACATGTTTAATAGCTGCTTGTCAGGTGATTGCTAAGATATCTTTGAATTGAGAGTGAGTGAGTGCAGCTGTGCAAATGTAACGCAACAAAAATGCACTTCATTGTGTCCTTTGGCCGGTAGAAAATGTCTGCTGGTAATTAGTTCTTCCTCTGCCCGACCCACTGGCATGTGAGTTCTCCTAGCGGGATTCTTGTTATTGTTCTCTCTGGCTCTTGTTCCCTGTTGTTCTGGGAGGAAGGGCAGAACTGAAGGCATGAGTAATAGGAAATCTTAAGCTCTCACGTTCGCCAAAGAGGAAAACATTTATTTAATCAGACTAGAGCTATACAAGCACTCAGAGAACAAAAGTCTTGTGGGAAGTGGGGACAGAGGGGACGGACTCGGAAAATACAGTCCTTGGGTTTTAAAGTACTGTCACCGTGGGGTTAAAGCTGTGTGTGTGCTCAACACAGGTACTTGTTATGCTGGGTTGCTGGGGCACGGTGTATCGGCTTGTGTGCAGCTGTATTGGTAGCTCCCAGGCTGGAATCATTCTCATGATCTCCTTCTCCATATTATGCATATAATGTACACACTGTGTATAGTAGATAAATTCAGTAATATATAGAAAATAAATAGAACACATATATCGCTGGTCAACCACAAATCAGTGAGACTTGCAGAATCATGGAAAGCTACTCATATTTAACACCCATATATTTACATTTATAATAACGCTTACAATATACCTTTGACCACTGTTCCTTCATTCTGCAGTTCTAAGGCTCTGGAAGTATGTGATAAATGACTATATACTACTACTTCTTTTTATCTAGTTTTTCTGTCTACTGTGTTCAAATGGGATTTAATCCAAGAACCTATTTTAGGCTTGTCAGTGAGGGTAGAAGATAAATAGGAAAGTCAGAAGAGATTGTGTATTGTTATAAATTGATAACTAATGTGCTGTAATTCTGCTGCAAATGCAAGTGCCAGCTGACTTAAAAAAGAATGTACAAGCAGTGACAGTAGCACATAGGTTTAATATTTCATTTGACAAGAAACTTTACTGTCAACTCATTCAATTCCATTTAAGAATTTGTATGCAAAGTAAGAGTAATAATGTTCAATATTATTTTGGTTGGTTTTAGCACTTCTAGCTAAGCAGTACTGAGGTATTTTCAGCAATAAATTCAGCTTACTCAAACTTAGTTTAGGGACAGTCCTCTAAGGTTTGGCTCATAGTTTGCACTTGATGGTTTGTATTGTCCCGAAGACCTCAACCAAAGCTGAAATAATTCAGAAGGGATCAGAAGCCATACGGTAGATCAAAACTTAGTGGCTGCAGAGCTGTATTTTGAACAAGAAGGTGATTTGTTGCTGATGGTAGGGTGCAGGATGCAACTTGAGAAGTCCTTGTGTAGGAAAGCTAGCTGTAAGGGGTTTCTGGACGTGAAGTGAACTTGAGAAGGGGTAAGGAGAGCTAGGCATAGTGGGAAGGAAGTGACTTGAACCCTCTTGCACCTCCGCTGAAGAATCTTCAGCACAAATGTGCGCTGAGTTAGTGCAGCTTGTTGCAGCCACCAGGACTGAGATACAAGCCTTACAGTCCAGCACGGTAGCTGAACATCACAGGCAGCTGCACATCGGCCGTACTGAAGGAGGGTTTAATAGCTTGAGAGCTGGGTAAGAGCAGATCTCTGAAAAGTCTGAGTATTTCATCCCATTGTAGATCCAAAAGGTTTTCCTAATCCATTGTAAAGTACTGATTTTTAGCAACCAGTTTTCTGAGATGATGACAGCAAGTCAGGCCTGGCAAGGTTAGCCCTGAGTCAGGTGAGATGCAGGTGGTTTTCCAGTGGATACCCACTGAAGAAAGGCTTCTGCTCCTGAGTCATAGAAGCGTTACTGAGGCGGAAAACTCATGAAACTGGTTTGGAAGCGTTCAGCAACAACTGTGGCTGCTCTGACGTGTAACTCCCCCAAAAGCTCTCCAGTGCAGGATGAGCTGGCGCTTCCGCTTCGCCAGCCCGTGTTACCGGGGCTGTGGTGTTCGTTCGTCATCGCTCGCACGAGGCTGAAATTTGGCCAGTTGTTTCAGCCTTGGGGAAAGATCCGATAAACTTTAAATCTTTGGCTGTTTTGAAGAGACATGTGTATGTTGTTTAAACTATATTCTCTTGACAGCAGTGTATCAGAAGTTTTTCCAGGAAAAAAAGTCTTCAGAGAGGCCACAGGTCTGCACACAATATTATGATGAATTCTGGGTTTGTTTGTCCTGTAAATAGCCTGGCTTTTAAAAACATGTAGACTGCTCATAGCAATTAACAGTTGAGTACTTGAATCCAGGCACTCTTTTCTAAAGGATCATGAAGAAAAGCCTCGTGATGAGGAGAAAAATGAGTGGAATATTTATCGGATGATCACAGCAAGTGAAAGACTCATTAATATTAGCACTAGATGGAATAGATACAGACCCTTTTAGGATCAAGCCAGGAGAAGTAACTGGCCAAATTTACTATGATTTAACTGCAAAACAAGGAACAGGAATCTCAGAAGCTTGGGGGAGGACTGCCAGAGTAGCTACGCAAAACCCAAAGGATGGGCACTTTTTGCTTATCAATGAATTTCAGCATTTGATTAAAACATAGATGCAATATGGTTTTCTTGTTCCTAAACAAAGAAACAAAAACAGACAAACAAGCCAAACCCTCAAAAAACCACAAACCAAAATCACCACACCTCAAAGGCCAGAATGGAAAAACAGAAGCTGGACTGTACAGGTGGGAATGAATGTGGCATTTGCTTTGTCCACATGCCATGGTCCTCTCACAATATGGGTATCTCTGCTGGGTCCTAACTACCCTTCTTAAAACTGCATTGCCTGAGTTGAACATCAGGGTGCTTGGTAGGGAATTATGTCTTTATAAAACCTGCTTCAACTGATAATCCTTACATACAAAGGTTTTGGTCCTTTGTGTCTGGGAATTTGGTAAGCATCTCACAGGGTGCAATCCCACCTCAGATGGGATATCTCAGACGTTAATTAATAATAAAAATAAAAATATAACAGGCCATGTACTCTATCCAGTTCAGACTGTGTAGCTACTTAGCTACCCTACTGAATACCTTCTGAGGAGCTATGGATTTTATTTCAGAACAATCTACGTGCCTACTGAAAATTCGAGCTCTGTTAAGCAATGACACAGTTATGCCGCAGAGATATTCTTTAGTTGGATGAGACAAGCAGAGCCCTGAGAAGATTCCAGTTTTATTATTTAAAATCTATTTTTCAATTATTGTCTTCCTGTTTGGAGAATATAATTTCCTGCAGTGATTCAGCCTTCTTAGGAATCTTTTATATCTCATTAACTGGGAGTGGTTCCCAGGACATCAGATTTGTCCTCATCTTTAAATCGAATATGTCTGAAATAAATTGTGACAAGCAGCTCTGTGGGTCCCACTCTGCTGAAGAACTTTAGGAATACTCAAAAGTTAGGATTTCTTTTTTACTAAACACAGATAAAATTGCTCTTCCTCTGTATGAACAATATTGTTTGCATGAGGCAGAAAGGGCAGAGAAGGATGTTGACATCCGCTGATGTCAGATCTGCCTTTGAACTGTGCTCAATATTCACAGCCCTAAGCTGCGTGTGTATATATATATTCATATAAGTAGCTGTTCGTCGCATGTCTGCATTCAAGATCAGAATAGCTGTGGTTTGATGCCAGCATTACGTTTCACATACGTTCAGAGTTTCTTCATTTGCTTTTTCTGAAATTCCAGTCTTGAATGGAACTGATGGGCCACCTCAGGAGTTAAATAATTGCTAGAGACAATCAGAGACAGAGAGGAAAGCCAAGAATGAAAATGATAGAAAGAGAATGAGCATTAATTGTGTTTTTCCTTCTCAGTTCAATATTGGTTTTGTTGCTGCAAGTGAAGCATCATTTCTGTGTTTCTTCCCTCGTTAGCTTTTCCTCCTTGAATAGGCATATCCAGTAGTGACAATTCACTCTCCCTTTTATCAGAGACCCTGTTTTGCCAGACAAGTCTAAATCTGTGGGGCAAAAAACCCTAAATCGCATAGTCTCCCTGTTTTTGGCTGCTGCCCTCTACGGAGCAGGAATCAGCAGCAAAGGCAGTATCTGAGTAAGAGAAGTGCAGCTTCTTTGCAGCTGAAGAGTGAGTGTATGGGTAAACTAACAGCACACAGAGTTCTCTTCTCTGGCCATGTATTGCTGAAATTCCTGGCCAGGAATTGTTCTGAGTGATAATGAAAGATAAAGAGTTATGTCCACAAACACTGCTGTCTCTATGAATACCTTTCCCAACCTTACCTGGAATTAAACCCAGGTACTATAAGGCAGGAACAAATGAGAACACGAAAATTAAATGGTGCAACTTTACCTGTAGAAGGGCTGGGTGGTAGAGCTGGTCGTCTGGTAGTTGTCAGGTATGTTAATCCATATACTTCATCGTCTCATATAAATACTTTTAAATACTAAGGCTGTGTAATCAATGTCAGGTGTGAACCAAAAATATGTTGTTATTCATCTCAATAGACATAAGAAAAGGTTGAATTTAGTAATGTTACAGTCTCAAGTATAATGAAGTAGGAAATGGATTTGGTGACATTTTAGAAGTCGGCTACAGAATAAGCAGGTTATTTTGTGCATATAACATCTCAGTGGATAGGGAATGTTTTGTGAAAAAGGATTTGAGGTTAACTTGTTTGGAAAGCCAGATACAATTTTAAAGACTTTTATCATTAGTTACTTGTCACTATTAAGGGTCAGTTTCTAGGATTAATTATTAAAAAAGCCTGATGTGGGCATTGCATGCTTGGTTTCTGATGCAAGGAAATTAATATATTGGTTGCTTTGGTCTCTTTAGGAGAAGAAATTACATTAATATCTGTACCTTGATTTTTCCTGTCCTTATAGGTCTGATATCTGATCAGCTTTTTTTATTATGGCTATAAATGTATTTAAGAGAATGAATGGCTCAGTGGATTTGGATTTAGTTAACGGGATCTATAGTATTTAGCATCTTTACATCAATAGCTCAGATTCAGCTCAAGCCATCTGTGCTAGTGTAGCCTCTGAAGTCAGGCATCTGTGAATGAAGTTAATGGTCCCAGGAGTGGCTCTAGAAAGCTCTCTCTGTTGGTGCCTGTATCAGCAGTGTTGGGAAGAAGACCAAGGAATGAAATGGCAGGTTGAAAACTGTCGTTCATTGTCTAAATTCATCCATAACAATTGAGCAATTGAGAAAATATACGTAGTTTGACAAAATGAAGAGGCAGCAGGTTTACACAAATATCTAACTGCAGCATGACCCTCATTGCCTTGGACTATTAGGCAGATGGAGATTTAAAAAGATGTTGGGCAAATGATGGAGAGCAGAGAGATTGTGAGGTAGCCTTTAGCCAGGAAGTCTTTAAACCACTGATGACTTGGATGGGAAGGTGCAAGGAGGAAAGGCTGTTCTGTATCGTCTTGTTTCTTACAGCCCAGGTAGTCGCTGCTGGCTCTGTTGAGGGCAGGGTGCTGCACTAGCTAGGTCTCTGGGCTGAAGCAGTGTGGCAGATCTTACATTCTCATTGCTGTTGTTGCATCATGAGGGCAGTGTTGTATCAGAACAGGTGAACTAGAAGAAAAATGGCAGTGGTGTGTCAGCAAAGAACGAGTGCTCACAAAGCAGTGCAATGCAATGGTCCCTCATTTCCCTTTTTTATTTTTGTTTAGGCAGGTGACAAGCATTATCATCCAAGCTGCGCACGATGCAGCAGGTGCAACCAAATGTTCACGGAAGGAGAAGAAATGTATCTGCAAGGTAAGGATGTTTCCATTCCAAAAATTGGACTTTGTAATTTTTCTGTCACGGACCTCAGGAGTTTATAAACCATCCCCATGTAATATGGGCAAGGAGGACTATAGCCATCTTATCTTCGACGGTGTTCTCATACTTTTTCACTTGAAACCCTTTTGCTCTAGTAGGTGCCCGTAACCGTGGCTTTGCAGTGACTCTACACCCTAGTGAGGCAGACTGTGTTTTCAAAAGCTACATTGCAAAAATGAAATTTATTAGGCAGCCTCTGAATTTGGTGTCTCACGGATAGCTTAGCCCACAGACTGGTATATGAGATACCAAAGTTAGAGGGTTTCCCCTGAATTCTGCTGAGCAGTTTCTCTGCTCTTCCCGAGCGTGCTCCAAACTGTGAAAGGCAGTGGAAAAACTTCCAGACACTGCAGTAACCTTGTTTTGGATCATGTAGATCTCATTCCCATGCACACTGATAGATTGTCTCCTCTGATTCTTAATCATATTTGATTGCCTTGCCTATTTCCCCTTTATCTGGTCATGTCTCTCTTTTTATTCCCATTTACTTTGCCTTTCTACAGTTACTTCCTTCTTGTATGTTCATTTTCATCTCCTCTTTCTTAATAACAGTCTCACACTCCCAAGTATTGCCAAGCACGTTTTTTTCATGATCTTTTCACATAAAAAAGAACATGTTATTTTCTTTGATTTAAAAGTATCCTTGATCTGAATTCCACCTACTCTCCCAGAAGGTAGCATGTTAACTGTTAAACTGCAGTTATTTTTTATTACTTGCTGTAGTATTAATTAGTGTTGGTAGAAAGACATAATAACACACATTTATGCAAGCCAGAAATCAAAGTGAAAAAAGCAGATACACATTGGGATTTTGTATATTGTACTTATGTTAGAAAACTTGCTTGATACACCTGAAAGGACTGTAAAAGACTAGGAAAGAGATGATGAAAGTGTAGTGGCAGCAACCTTGTGAAATCCTGAGGAGAGATTCCTTCTGGAGGAATTCCGAAATAAGATAATGTTAAGGAATTCCTCTGAAGCTAACTCGTGTTGCTTTGTAGTTTGTCCTCCACTGCAGTCCATCTCTCTCATCTCTCACTGACCTTCTACCGTAGTCAGCTTATTCCAGCTGTGCACGGAACTGGGTGGGCAGTTGGGTAGCAGCGCTGCATTGCAAGAGCAGGGAGAGGCTGAAAGAGGGCTGGGTAGGAAGCACGGCTGTTCGACGGCAGACTGGAAAGATTGATTTGAAAGCAGCAGTTACGGCATCTGACAGCTGGTAATCTTCTTAGTTCCCTCACATCGTAGTGTGGTAAAGCATGGGCAGAGTTCAGGGTGAGCATCAGTTCATCTTTTGCTGTCATTAATAACAGCCGTTTGTAACTGATGCCGTTGGCACCAGTCTAGCAGAGAGTGGGAGTTCATGTTGACTGGGCAGGCTGTGGTGTAAATTTCTGCAGATCCAAAGAAGACAGAAGGCACTGGTTCTACTTGAACAATGCTAGATTTTGTCCTGGCTAAGTTCAGGTCATATGAAAGAGGAGGGGAGAGACACCTGGCTCCTTGATCTCCCATCATTCTCTGTTTGGCTACATCTCTTTTTCTGTGGTTGTGAATTAATGTTCTTCACGCTCACTCCATCTCGGAAGGGAAGCAGCCCAAGTTGCATTGCTTTATTGTTCACGAGCTGTCTTCTGACTAAATAATATTATTGCTGAGTGTGCTCCAGACTGTCCTGCCAAAGCTTTCCTTGCCGAATTCAGCATGCTTGTTAAGTGTAAGGGACCTAAAAGCTTTTCCTGTGCAAAGCTCTCAGCTGAAATGTATATCCTGGCTCCATCCAAATTGTTTACTCTAGGGTGCAGAATAACAGCATTCCAAGCATTTCTCTGAAATAAAAATATAACACCATCACATTAAGCTAAAACCAAAATCGTATTGTTAATATGTGAAAATAGGCAGCTTCCATCTCACTTCTAATTGTCCTCTCCGTGGGATACGAAAGCACTGTGTTGGTATTGCTTTGTATAATATAGGAGCCTGGCAGGTTTGTGGTAGCTACTTGTATTAGAAATGCATGGGAAACCTCAAAAGGAGAAAATGGGAAAGCAAACTGTCTGTTTTGGGGCTGCGGTAAGGATGGTTTGAATAATGCTAGCAGAAGCAGTCTGGCTTTGCCCTACTTCAGCACAGGAAAATGAAAAGGAAGCAGCATCAGAGATGTTCTCTTTCCCATTGACTTCCTAGTAGTATATTACTACATGAAGTGCCCCAGAAGACTGCTGCTGGACTAGGATGTTGTGGTTCAGCATTTAGAGGGATGCTTCGCTTCATTCTCACACAGGCTTTCAGCCTCATTCAATCTGTAAATAATAGCGTGAGTTACTGATTTTTAGAGAGCTGTATGTTGAAACAATGGTAGGTGCAAAATAAAAAGCTGAGTAAATGAACGTGTTCGTTAGTGTCTGCTAAGTGAGCAAACAAACATATGTTAAGAATGGGAATAACCACAATTTGCGGAACTGTTTCTGGTAGGAAAAAGAGCGGGGGCGCAGCTCGAGAATTTGCACTGTTCCAGGCATTTCAAAATAGATTGCCATGTTTGGATGAATAAAATCTACAAGTTATAGGTGGCTTATGTTTCAAGATCATGAAAAGTATTTACATTTAACTTCTTAAGCCTGCTCTATCTGATTTGGGTTTGTAACTTCCACATGTTTCAAATCTCTTACCATTTTGTGACAAAAAACACCCCTCACAACCCTTAGCTAAGTTTCACCATGAGAATGACATCCAGACTCTATTGCATTTTTTATTCACTTTCAGCAACTCCAGCATTCTCCTGGGGTGTCCCTAAAATTGTGCCAGTTTGTGCTAAATACTACCCAAAACGCAGTTTCTTTGTTGGTGGGGATAGCTTAATAGAAAAGAAACTGAAGGTATAGAGGAACAGAGATCGTTTATCTCAGGGTCACGCAGGAAACTCACAGCTGAACTTGAGAACTGATCCTAAACCTTCTGAGTCTTGGTTTGTCAGCCTTACAACATGCACTGCCTTCCTCCTGAGCGCTTGGCTCTGCTGACCTCCGAAGCAGGCGCGCAGGGCGTGCTTCTCGCCTGATCTGGCGGGCTCTGCGGGGTGCTGGCCCCGAGCCCGCTGTTTGTTTACAGCGAAGGCTGTTGGTACGCTTCTCCCTGGCGTCTGACCATTTCCCCCTGCCAAATGCACAGTTTCTTCTTCCTCGGCTCAGGCTCAAAGCCGAACACCGCAGACCCCTGATCCAGAGTCACAGTGTTCTCTCCAGGCTCCTGAGGATGATTACACTGTCTGCTGCTGGGAAGTGAAATCATTCCTGCTGGTCTGCACTTCTGTACCGAGCCATGTAAGGGCTCGTTAGAACACAGTCCCCAGGGGCCCTGACCCATCTCCTGGGCTCCGAGGGTGGGGGTTCCTCTGCGGGCACTTGGGCTAACAGTCACCAGCAGGAGACCTGGACTTTGCTGGTTGGTTTCTCTGTGGACAGAGCAAAGAGGTGACGTTCCCCCCTGCAGACAGACGAGGCTCTGTATTGGCTTTGCGGTGACTGGAGTGGAGTTTGAATTTGACCGCAGCTGCAGTCAGTGTTAAAAATCAGCATTAGCTTCTGCTCCATTTCAGATTGGTAATACCTGCCAGCAGCTCCCAGCAGTGACCACGGTTTACGCTGTGTTCCAGTGGAGAACTGAAATGGGATGACAGAGCCCCTTGCCCCTGACACTGCTCAGCCCTTGGGGACAGCCAGATATTTACATTTTTACAGCGTAAGAAGAGAAACCCATGTTTTGGGACACGAACAGCAGAGACTATGCCTTTTATAGTAGGATGTGTAGCTGGAACATGCCATGTGGAAACACCGGTGCAACCCATGCCGCTGACCTAGCAGAGCAAGGGGTAGAAACGATGCGCGTGCTGTGATCTAGGGAGAGGCTCTTTCACATACTGCTTTGCACCCCCTGTGCTATACTGGCCTCTCTAGCTTAGTGCAGTGGGTGAGATACAGCCCTGACTCTGCTATGTTGTGAGTTTTCTAATTTTGCTTTTCCTGTTGCATTTTGCGTAATCGCAGGGGAGAGGTGATCTGAGTAATATTTTACAGTAACTGTGAATATGACACCTATTGCTCAAGGAAGTCATAGGACTCTCCCAGTGTTAACGGACTTATAATCCGAACTTTCTTTTCACGTGTGGTGCATTACAGAAGAGGAGAACAGACCAGGTAACCATGGCCCAGTTCTTTTGCTCTTACCCTCAGTCCTGCCCAGCAGAACCCTCTGTGTTTCAGTTTCTCCAGCTGGTGCTGGCTGACTCCCTTGCTGCTTGAGGCTGCTTGAGTTTTAATTAAGAACGTGTGCAAAGTGCTTTGGCAGCCGCAGGAAGACACTGCTGTAGATGGGCCAAGGATCTGAATATTTTTTTTTCCATTTGTATTTCCCATGACCTGGAACTGAATGTGAATTACTTGCAAAGTTCATACAGATTCACCGTCTGATGCAGTTTTGGGATTCTCTTTAATAACTTACTTGTCATGACCAGGAGTCATCTGCTTTACTCTGAATAAAGATGGCTTTTTTTTCCTCCCTCAGGTTCCACTGTCTGGCATCCCGACTGTAAGCAATCCACTAAGACTGAAGATAAGCTACGGGTAAGCTGAATTCGTGGCAATGACACACCCGATATTTTGCGCACACAGTAACAGAATGTTGTTTTTAGAAGAGTGACTTTTTCCATGGTTTTTCTGCGTAGCTGTCGCGACTGTGGCAGAATAAACAGTGGACGCACTTTAGAGGTATCGCTCTGATTTTTAGGCTCACCACCTTCACATACCTGTCTCAGTACACTGCCTTAAAGATCATTTACTGACAGACAGACGTGGCAAAGTCTCTAAGATGCTTCATTTTGTATCTCAATTACTGTGAGAGAGACTCTTAAGGAGAAAATGTGAGCAGGGCAAACGCTACAATATATTTTAGTATTTTTGCACATCTGTGTAATTGCTCTATAGTTATACCCTGTTCTGTGTGGTTATTTACAGCATTTAGATAATATGGACTCTTCTTCCTTTGCCATCCAAATAAGCTGCAGCCTAGAGTGATCCTAAGCTGAATACAAAGAAGAACTGCAGTTACCCTTGGAGTCACCTCAGCATATCCAGACAAACTTTCTGGATCAAATTGTTGATGGCAATAAAGCTGCACTGATAAATGCTGGAGCCTGGCTTTTTGCATGCACCAGGCAATTCTAAGCCCATATTCACTAATTAATCTTCTGGACAATTTAGTGGTTTTGATGTCTCAGCTGGTCCTTTGAACTTTGATAGTTTTTCTGGATATGAATATTAGAGACTATATATGAATTAAATGTCTCTTAGGCAAGGAAACTATGAGGTACTGGCCTGAAGAGACGTAGGATATCCTGTGGGCTGTGTTCTATGTGTGGCTCATTCACAGGAAGCCACGTTCTTTAGAATTTAGTCAGGTACACTGATCCGTAAAACATCCCCTGCAAAGAATTTACTATGATCGTAGCTAATGTGCAGATAAAGTTTTGTTGAGCAGAGTTCATGTTAGTGTGGGCTGTACTGATAATGCAGAACTATTATTTGGAAGTGGCCGAAGTCCTCTTCAAGTATTTTCCTTTTTTCTGTCACACATTCAAGCATGTCAGTCTTCTTCCCCCTCAGCTAATTTTAATTGAAGTGAGTGAAGTAAATTAATTCATCCACCTGCAAGACTTTGCCTAGGTGAGTTCTTGCAGGAAAATGAAGTGAAGCGAAAAGAATGCATATTGAGGGAACATCTAAGAAATGTTATGGCACAGCTCGCCAAGGCCGCCTTGTTCCTGGATGAGAGCCTCTATGCAGAGGTTTAATATGTCTTTAAAAGGCATTGACAAATGCGCTGTACTGAAGCTAGCTGGAGGGATGGAGATTTTTTAGCTTCAACTCTACATCACAGATTGTCACTATCTATTCCACTGCAAAGGCAGACACCTTATTTTAGAATCAGTTTGAGTTCACATTGGTGACTTTGACACACGTTTCATTCTGCTGACTCGAAGGCAGTAGCCAAATAGGTAGGTACAGAAACAAATGAAACAGGGGGAACTAAGTGCTATTTGAACATGTCACCACGAAATTACGACTGTACTTTGATTGACTTTTGGTTTCTTATGACGTACATTTAGACCTGATGTGAGAATCGGAGTCTGGTTTGGGAGCTGACAAATGGATGATATAGCCACTTTCAGGGTCAGGCCTAGATTTTCTGGTGGTTCTGCAAAAAGCCAGTGACATGGCCTGTTTGGTCTACTGGGTTTCCTTTCCCTGTAGAGCAAAACACAACAAAAAGCCCTTTTGTCCTCAAAGTCACTTCAGAAGTTTTTGGCAAGTTCTGTTTTCTCTCAGTAACTGAATTGTGATATAAACTAATCAGCGTTCTAGCTGGTCAAGATCCGAGAGGGAGTTCATAAAAACAATAGTTGCTGTAGATCTTCCCCCCACTGGATATCTGTGGAGGGTTACAAAGCCAAAAGAAGCAGAAAATAAAGCAACTATGTGTATGTTACAAAAATATGCATTGCTTAGGGTTTTTTTTTTTTACAACTGTCTGGCTGTTCGTGATTCTGCGGGGATCAGTAAGTAACAGATTCTATAACGCACAAATTATTATCTAGCAAATAGATACTAGTAACTTCATTGAAAAAAGCTTAACCACTGAGCTGGGGAAACTGCTTTCCTTTTCACTCATTTTTTTCCTTTTTGTGTTTCATGACAGCATTCCTCATCTGAGTTCTTTTATCCAAAGAGTCTGGTTCTACGCAGGCCACGCTCTGCAGAGGTTTGCTGTTGTGTTTTCATAGTGTCGATAATGGCCTTCTTTACTGAGAAGATTCTTCATTATTGTCATTTGCTGTGCTTGCTACTACTTCTGCCACACAGCTTCCCTGCTATCACTTGCCACCATGGGCACTGACGCTGTATTTTGCATCACGTGGTGCAGTGTTGTTTGTTAATTCTCACAGTTTTTATTTTGTTTAATGAAATGCTTGCAATTAATTTTTAGATTCAGATGAGATTTGGGGGGCTGTAGTATTGTTCTTCCAGCATTACAGGAAGTTTTTCTTCCAAACCAAAAAATCAGAGTGCAAGTATGAATGAAAATGGTGAAAAGCATCTGGCATTAAAGTGATGGTTAAAAAGAAAGTTTTTAATGAACAATGGCTTGTGCTTTTTAGGAAAAAAAATGCCATCAGTTAAATCGGTTCCTTTTTTATATGTATTGACCAACTACACGTGGATACTGTAGTTGAGAAAATATTCATGAAATTCCAGGTTTGGACATGTTCTATGCGCTGCCAGAGAGCATTTGCCCCTCTCTAATGCAGGGTGCATCCACATCCGATTTGAGAGGTCCTCCCTGTCCGCTTGGTTGTGGACTTTGTATTTTCAGGCTTCCTTGAGTTTGCCGTGCACCTACAAACACCACCCACTTCCATTTCTTCTCCTTCAGGGCAGTGCTTACTTATCAGTTGTGTCAACGAGGAACGTGTGGCTGTACTGCGTGCAGGCACACGAGGTAGCTTTCATGAAGTAAGAATGTGCTGGTGTGGACTTAGCAGGGGCTAGGGGTGGGCAGACACGCTGACAGAGTCCGTGCCACTGGATTTCTGCTGTGTCTGCTCGTGCTGCCTCCACATCTCTAATTGCAAAGTAGGCATGGTCATATCATCTGTCGGGGCAGGAGATTGGTGCTGGAGGCCGTCTGCAGCATAGAGTTACATGGTGGAATCCCATGCTGTGATTCAGTGGGGGTTAATGCAAGCCCTGCGCCCTTTGTCCTGCACTGTGCTTTAGTCACTTCGCTTAGGATGTTGCAATGCATTAACCACTCCTGAACACTGCTCTCTGTGTTAGCTACAGAAATACACATCAAGAAAATACAGCTACAAAGATGTGTTATCCATGCTTCTCAGGAAGGCAGTGTCTCTGCAGTCCTAGGCTTTATGGAATCAAATGTTGGGAGTCAGAGAACAGCAAACTGCAGGGCCATTTCTCTCACCCTTTAGGCCAGTGTAGTGGCTTTTTGCATTCAGCTTAGCATGCACCAGTCTGAGTTTCCAGTGTTGAACTCCAGGAACCTTAGGACTGAAAAAATAAATCCTATCCAATGTATTAGAAAAACACACAAGGCAAAATAGGAGCTGCCCATGTCAAAATAAAGGTATGTTCTCTTTCTTGCTTTGTAGACTGTGCAGGATACAAAGAGCTTAGGCTCAGATGAATATCCTCTTGTGTAAATTTGGTCAGTATTAAATTTGTTTAGATGTACATGATGATTATACAAAGTGTAATGCAAGGCAAATTTTGACTTCAAGTATTCATCTGCAGAGCAGACACAAATATACTATCATTGCTGTTGCTGTAAAGATGGGCCAAAGGCTTGAATCTACATAAAAACTGTAGATTGAGAATTGTAGGGTGAAATCCTGTGAATTCGCTGAGAAGTTTGCTGTTGAATTCAGTATGTTTTGTTCTTCCCACTTTATTTTGTTCTACTTTCCACTTAAAGTTGATGAAGGCTACGTTTGCATGAGTAGTCTTGTAAAAGAGTTTGGTAGCAACCTGCCTTCAGTGATCATGTGCTGAAAATTCATTCTCCTCTCTGGCCTTTGTGTCTAGAAAGGAAAGAAAAACTAGTTGTAACCTATTAATATGTGTGTCTGTGTGAGTTTGAGCTAAACCTGTTCACTAGATCTGTCTTAATATGTACATAGTGTAGATTTTTTAGGCAGAGAAATACCAAATGCGTGCATTTGAAGGAAACACTCTAGTAAGGAGAAGAGTACAGCTGAACTAACAGATAGACATGATGAATGCTGTAACACTGAGGTGCTTTACTGGGCTTGTACACGGCCACTGAAAGTTACTGAAATCCGTAGGAAGCCTGTGTTTAATGAACCCTGGTTCCAAGTCCTGAATAACTGTACAGCCTTGCAGTTGATGAAGAAGGTAGCCAGAGTAGCAAATGTTGGACTGAGAAAGCCAGATTCCTTCCTGTTGCAAAGTTGTGTCTGCCTGCTAGAATATATTACGTCCTAATCTTCTATTAGTTTATTTATAAACATGCTGCACTTAAAGTAGCTTCTGAGGTTTAGAGGATTTGCTTAAGCTATAATGTTAAATGTTATTAAGTGCAAACATATTCATTCCTCTGCAGCTATTATCCCCGCCTTGCATAATGAACTCTATCAAAAAACTAAGGCAGGTACTGTAAATAATGCCGACGATGCCTTTGTTAAACAATAGTGCATCTGTTTGGCCAGATGTTCTTGGGATCAGTTGTGATCTGGTTGCCTGCACTTGTAAGTTTTTATAGAGCATGATTCTGAACATCTGCACTTGAGAAAGCCAGAGCCACCACATTGTAGCAGCATCTGGATGATGTGGATGGCTCTAACGTGGATCTTTTTTTTTTTTAAGAAGTTATTTATTTTAGATGATGTGCCATGCATGATGACATGACAAACTGAGGTAAATGCGTATGAACAGCTTAAGCTTTGCAGAGTAATATTAAAATAACAAGTTAATCAATTTGGGGCTTATGCATGGGTGGTATGATAATTGCACATTGAAATTCACAGTGAACCTAATAGGATGAGCAGGACCGTGTTACCTCTGCCAGTCTGCAAATGAAATTGGTAAAGAACTTTTGTATTGAAGACACATGCTTGGAATGAAGACCAAGAACATAAAAATAAGAAGTCTGTGATAAAGTGGGAAATATTGACAAGTCTTGCAGTTACTTTAGATGCTTTGTGATCTGGTTCTTTCCTTAGGCTCCTTTAATGATATGCATTAATTTCTATTGACTGAATTTCTATTGATTTTTTTCATATACTTCATAGACTTCCTGTATTAGGTACAGACATCCCACATTGATATATTTACTACTGTTACATCTGTTTGGGTGGAAGAGGAAAGAAAAAAAGAGATGACTTCTACTGTCAGAAAATGTGGAGAAAGGCCATGCACCATTAGAAAAGAAAAAAAGATTCGTTGTAGTTCTTCATAGAAATTTGCTTTAAATATCTCTGCACAAAGATGACTGATGAAAAGCTCTACTAGAATCCTTCAAGAAGAACAATCATATAAAGAGTGTTCCAGATCTGTTTGTAGAAGAAGTAAGGCAGCTTAACTTACGTGCTTTGTTGCCAGGAGTATAGAACAAGTGTCACAGGACTATCATGATGGAAGGAAATACCTCTAAATTACTGCATTCATATTAAAGGATGTTTCCATTTATTCGTGTACCTGTCGTCTTCCAATAATGCATGCCAGAGATGCTCACATGATATCTCCACTGAAGGTTAAAGGTTAAATCAGGGATGGCTGCTGTTTCCATTTCACCTGTTCTCTGGTCAGCTCTCCTCTAAGGCAGAATTTACACCCCATTGCAGAGTTACATCAATAGAGGATTTGACCTCCAGTGTGTCTCTTGCCACCTGTTTAAGATACAAAATCACAACAGTGGTACACAGGGTCAGGGATTCTCAACTGCTAATGAAGATGTAATGTATGATGTAATAAAAGCCATACCCCATCACAGATTTTCAGTCGGGAGCTATTATAGGGCTCTTAGGAGAGGAGCCAACCATAGCAACTGAAGTATGCCAGAGGAACAGCTTATATCAAGGAATCTTTAGAGTATGTTTGTTAAGGCAAGCAGCACAAGTGTTTTTAAGTGCAATGCAATTTTCTTTACGGGAAAGTGCAAAGCTGTGAAGGGTTCCAGACCATATGGGAAGCAGCAGAGTAGGAAATAGTTGGCCATCTGTGATGGAAACAGCCGGTGTGATTCAAAACAAGAAACGGGGCAAAGTGAGGCAGGAAGGTTGAGAGCAGATGTAGAAGTCTTGTTCTTCATGGACTGTCTTCAGGGGTAGGTATGTTGTCAGCTTAAGCAAGATAAGGGACTGGGAGCGAGTAGAGGAGCCACAGAGTTCCAGGTCTGCTTGGATTAAGCCCCTCAGGAGAGGAACGATGTGTGCTCAGGCAGTGGCTGGCAAGATGGCGTCCTCTCCAGGGAACGTGGAGCTTTGCAACAGACTGAAGGTAAAATTGATGTATGCAGGAAGAATTACAGAAAATATAACATGGGTTTTAAAGGGTGTCATATCTGGCTCATGGCTGTGTTAAGGGGATGGTAACGAGGAACTTGGAGCAGAAACACAATGGAGAAATGAAGAACAGGTGCTGCAATTGGACAGTCCATCTGACAACTGCTTCCATACTGTGGGCCTAAGAGCACCTAAGAAAGTTGTTAGCAGAATGTGGCTGAGACTATCTCCCTCCAGGTGTCTAAATTTATTTAATAAATTCACTGAAGTGATAAATGCAAGTGGATTTTCCTTTGCTGAAAAGGTTTTTAGCAGTGACTCTTAAGAGATGAGAATAGGAGATGGACCCAGGGCTGAGAATTTCTTCTTTTCTGGAATGATTATGAAAGATGCAGAGAGAAGACCAACCCACGCCAGGTGGGAAGAAGCCATAACTGCCTCTAACTCTTGTTTTCCTACAAGAGGGAGAATTGAGCAGAAAAAACTATTAAAGCATATCTGCCAAAAGCCAAAGGTAACAGGGACACCCCTAACAGTACCTCAAGTACTTAGTACTGTTCCCTGTGTTGTAATGAAAACAATTGTTTTCCATGGCAACTGCAGCAACATGTTACATGTGTCTCTGCTCAGACAGACAGCGGGGTGAAATGGCAGAATGGAAGGGGGAATAAAGTGTTTCTCAACAACAGCCAGATTTTCCAGTTCAAATCTTGAACATTTTCATATAACAAGTGGTTGGTATTTTTTTTTCTTTGTTTGCATCATGGGAGGAGCTTAAGAGCAGCTCAGAAATTTCTGTTCCCCTCTGAGATGTAGAAATTTGCTGCTACAGACAGAAAAGGAAAGAAACACATAAAGGTCCAGCTGAGAAAGTGTTGTCAGACATGCTCTGGAGAGGATTTGTGCCTGTGTCAGTCCACGGCCACATCTGCTCTCTGTTTAATCTGAATCTTCACTTTTTTTGGTGGAACGTATTCAAAGCCTTTTATTCCCCGGACTCTCCCTGAAGGTGGTGATTTCATTTCCACAAATGAAGTCAGAGAAAGCCTGCTGTATAATCCACAACTAGCCTTCAGCATTTTTTATATGGATGGTTCTGATAGCTTTCCTGGCTACGAAATAAAAGGCAGAAAGACTCTGGGGTCTGTTGAAGGATCCTTTCAGGAAATACACGCCAAGAGATAAGAAAGGTCCAGCAGCCTTGTGTTCACTCCGGATATTTACTAAGAAAAATCAGCGACCCAGGCTGTTAAGCCTTGTTGCTCTTCACTGTGTGCCTGAAGTTTGCTTACTTCAGTGTCACAAGCTGATGAGGTAGGGACTATTTACCAAGATTTAATTTTCAGTGACACTGAAGCATCCCACTGCACTAGTGTCATCAGAGTCACCTGCTGATGCGTTGCTTTGTGGTGGGATTTGGTTCTTTGCAGTCAGTTAGGGGGGAAAAATTGTTTATGGTTTCTCAGGTGGATGTGGGGTATCGTTGACTACCTTTGTGTGTCTGCTGCATGTGCCACAACAGCCTGGATGATTTTTTGGTTAAGTAGATGGTTTTCAATTTTGTCAGGTTTTCAGGATCCCCACATCTCCATGACAAGTTGTCTCCTCTCACAAAACTTCCCCGAGGGAATCAGTGTCTGTTTAGTACTGGTGAAGTGTTAGAAAATCCACTAAATGTTTAACAGCACGTGCTCTGTAGGGGTGTGACTGTTGTCATGAAGGTCAGTTTGCTGGACACTGTCATTAAATGTCAGGACTTTTGCAGTATGGGGAATCATGGAATTTCAGTCAACAGTTTAGCTTTCATGCTGCATCTAGATTGTGCTGCAGATGTAGGGAACAGCTCCAAGCCAAGGATTTCTGGTCCTTCTACTTAGGAGGACTGAATTTAGTTCTGTATTCAGAATGGAAATCCAGTGATGGAACATCAACGTCTGGAAAGTGACAACGTATGTGCTGTGCTCTTTTCAGCAGTTTTGTGTGCTGAACTGCTGACAGCTCTGCCTGTTTGCGAACTAACGTTTTGATAAAAAGACCGGCAGGACTGTCCTGGATTGCACTTTGTATGGCTCCTTGCAGTGTCTCTGGCAGATGTTGTTTGGGTTTGTTCGTTAGTGTTGTCAGTCTTTTACATTGTATGATTTAGAAAACTTCCTTCCCCTCTCACAGCACTCCTTCCCCTACCGAAAAAAAAAAAAAGAGCCCACCTGCCTCACAAGATCATGAAATTTGCCAGAATGCTTGCATTTATGTTGACATTTTTTCCTAAATTCAGTTAATTTCAAGATGTATGCAGATTTCTTCACTTAAAGCCAAAATTACCATTGTGGATGGCTTCAGGTTGCTCTGAAAAATTACTTTTTGTTTTTTAGCCTACAAGAACATCATCAGAAAGCATTTATTCCAGACCAGGTTCCAGTATACCTGGTTCTCCAGGCCACACTATCTATGTAAGTATTTCTTCAGATGCATAAGCTGCTGATCCCTTGCTTGCACGTGAAATACTCCATGCTGAAATAAATTACTTCTATACTGATGCTAATACCTTCATTCTAGTGGTTAAATTGTTGACATTCTTGGTATGACAGACATGGTTTTTATAACCACAGAATTTCAAGAGCAGGGCAGGCCTTTTCCAGGTCACATTTCCCTTAGAAAGATACAGTAAATCTCTTGAAGTCGCTTGGTGATGTGAAGAGGGACAGAAGGCAGACAGGTCACTGGACTTTGTTGGGGGCTGGGTGAGGAGATCTGTGCACCTCGATATGCAGTACTTGGGAGGTCTGCTGTTGCAGAACGTGGGTAGGAGGGTCAGCCACACTGAAGGAAGCCCAGCTGATACAGCACCTTCCGATTCAGAAGCCAGATGTTTTGATTGTGGAAGGGAATTTGGTTTTTGTTTGAGAACAAAAATGGTATTAAGCATCCTTCTTTTACTAAACAGTGCTGAAAATGCAGAGAATATTACAGAAATAACATACATTAATATACCTATGTATTTTATGGGTTAAATTGGCTTAAGGTATGTTGTTGTATCTGGTGAGTCAAAGCTGAACAGATTTGAGGCTATTTTTAGGAAGTGAACTATTTCAAACCTTACTTCTCTATCAAAAAATGTTTTGTATTGTTTCTAATTTTCGGCACTGCTTAAGAGCCACCAAGACCAGCAGTTGTTAGGAGAGTTGGGGAAGGCAAATGCACTTTAATCTGAAAATACTATGTGCTAGCACTCAGGAAGAGTGGAACTGAATGTGAGTAGAAACAGATCAGCCTCATTTCCTTGTGCAGCCTGCAGTGAATAAACAAAATATCTAGTAGAAGAGTTGAAAACCATTTTGAATATTCCTTTTCAGTTTTAATCATCAAACGTATTTCTGTAAGGTAGGTAAGAATATATGATGATTTTTTAACAAGTCTTCTTTTAAGTGAGGAAAGGTATTAGCTATCTAAACTATATGTAAGGCCTCTTTCTGGCTGTGTCTTGCCTCTTTCAATAGGTTCAGCTGTCTTTGGAACTGATTTCCTACTTCCATTTTTTTAACTAGTTAGAGCTCCTTGAGGTTTTAGTTGAGAAAATAGTCAATGTTAGTACTGTGTAGTATGCAGTTAGTAAGCAACATATGCGTTAGAAGCTTGGGTGTGGATGGAGTGATGAGTGCAGTATAATAGTTTCAGTTAGAAGTTTCAATACACAGTCCTGACAAATGGTCCCGCTTGCCTTTTTATTTCCTTGTAATAAGTTGTATTTCCTCTTGTGTGCACAGTTATAAATTGCCTCTCTGTCCATGGTCTTCTGCATGGAATCCTCTCATAATCTCTGTAATCTACAAACTAAATTGATGTTATCACACATTTTACATATGGGAAAACAAGAGCAGAAAGGTGAAAATACTTGCCTGAGGCCACAAACTGAATCATTTGCAGAGCTGAAGTTTCCAGCTCACAAATGCGACTGAGAAATTTTCGTATTAGACCGATATATACAGTGTTCTTTCTTTTTTAAACTGAGAAAACATTGTGTGCTTTTGCAGAGGAGACCTACTGGAGAAGAACAAGAAGCAATCACTTGGCATGTAGACTGCCAAAAAGGGTTTTCCATAGCAACAGTGTGACAACAAATACACAAAAATCATAAATTGTGTAAACAGAAATTGCTAGTACATTTGTGTAAGTTAATTTATCTTCTGTCTTTGACCTTCAGGCAAAAGTAGACAATGAGATCCTTGATTACAAGGATTTAGCAGCCATTCCCAAAGTCAAGGCCATTTATGACATTGAACGTCCAGACCTAATTACTTATGAGCCATTCTACACTTCCGCCTACGAGGACAGACAGGAGAGACAGAGTCTTGGAGAGGTAATGAACCGACAAGCGACCCATTCTGCTATAAGCTTTACTCAAAGCCTGCTTCGCTTCTGTCCTCTTTTGAAACAATTTCTAATTGACACCGCTTGGTATTGTTAACTGGTGCTGTTCAAAGTGCTTTTTGTCTGTTTGATCTGGGTTGAATGGGAACAATCATGATGAGGTCTCATGTGTGAAGCTGCACAATTAGACACACAATTAAACACCTGCATGAACACCAACCACTGGCAGAGGAGTAGGAGGAGGGAGGTTTGCAGGCTGTCTGCGTGTGCATTCTCATAACTCGCCTGGATGTCCTAGTCTTTGGGTACAGCAAAGCCCAGAATGTGAAGGAAAAGCCAACCTGGTGGTGTGCTGTAGAGCACCGATATTCACAACAGAATGTGAGAATACCGTGGTGGTCCATGGCAGTAAAAGGATTAAGAGTAGCAGGATGCTTTCTCTCACACATATTGAAGGGAATTGTATTTCCAGAGAGCTTTGCCAGACGTACTGGATGAAATCTGAACTAGGTCAGGATGAGGTGCTTCCACCTGGGAAAGCAGGCTGGTTGTGTTATGGAAATAGCTGCCTCACGTTTTAAACTGCTGACGTGTAGTAAGGATTCTTAAATCCTGCAACACTACCAAAAAACCCTAATTTATTCTCTGAAGTTTGTATTTTAAGATACCTTTCAGGTTGTAGGGTCCCCTAGTTTTTCTCAGGTGAACTTCTGTAGCTGCAATTACTATTTACATGGTTCCAGTGCAGACTGTGAAGTGCGTTTTGTCATGTACTACGATCTGGCTGTCAATCAGACTTCCTGAATGCAAATCTAAGTGGACATGAAAATGGATTTGCTTCCTTGCAATCTCAGTGACTTTACTGACTGTAACTGAATTGAGTACAAAGATGAGCTGAGGAAGAAGCAAGTACAGTAAATCATTCAGGCACCAGTGGTCTGCAGATGCCCAGATCAGTGACTGATAATCTGCCTTCTTAGCAAGGTGTTCTGCCCACCAACAGATGAGGGCTGCCTCAGTTTTTGTAGTTTGGTCTTTACCGCTTTGTAGGGTCAGTCTTTTATATTATTGGAAATTACGGAGACTGTTCAGCTCAGGAATAGGAGAAGAGATTAATAGGTGAGAATATTACAGAATTTCCCCCCTCAGATTTATGTTGGAAGTGAATCCAGCTGATATCTGATTCAAAGCCACTGTGAGATGCATTGGTGACCTCTGACCAGTTCCAACAGGCCTGACCGTTCCACAAAATCCTCTACAGACACAGGTCTCTTGTTAGTCACAGAGGAGGAACTAATATCACCCAGAGAAGGTGGGTTAAAGTTTGTTAATCCTTGAGAGGAAGATTCTTGCTCACAATGCAGTATGTTGGAAGCTGATAAAGCAGTGTGGTGGAAGCTCTCTGCCATTATGGTTGTTCTGGGGATAGGCAAAAGCCTTTGGGGTTTTCTTATCCCGTATTTTCACCAGAATTAAATCCAGTTAATTTCTGGTGACTACAGAAATTTGTTCTGGAAACAAGAGGGCTCTCGCCTTCTTTTCAGAGGATCTGGGTTTTACACCCAATGCTACTGCTGACTTCTGTCACCTTGGGCAAGTTACCTCACCTCTTTGTACCTGTTTCTCCTCCCTGCCCTTGCCCTAATGAGAACACAAGCCCGTTGGGGTGGAGTGGTCTCTTACTTTGTGTTTGTGTTGTGGTAATCGAGCAACAGTAATCTTGGTACATCATACATCAGTCACCATCATCTTAAAAAAGCAAAGGAGGTGACATGTTTAGTCACGGCAGGGATTTGCAGACTTTGAGTGATTTAACCTGCATTCTCTTTGCGAAATGTTCGTATGTGGTGGTGGTAAAGAAAAACAGAGCCTGAGCTTAAGCTTGGACACTGTAGTGCCCTTCATCGTGATTTGGAAAAAAAAAAAAACCCGCCAAACTCTACTAAGAAAGATTTCTGGGTATACAGGGGAGGAGATGTGCCAGAGCCACCAAAATTAGTGCAGTAGTAGAGACAAACCTTAACTGGAGAGAATGAGCTACAAGAAAATAATGTGCTTTAGCCATAGAAAGTGAGAAGACGCAGCACGAGACTTTCTGCTTCAATGCAACGAGAGGAAACTGCTTTGAAAAATTTCTCATCTCTCTTGTTCAACTGAATCCCAGCCTTGTTTTTCTGGAGGTCTGTGATGGGAAACGCTCTCCCGCAGCACCATCTGGCGGGACCAGGCACTGTAGGTGCGGATCTGCCAGAGCTTAATGGGAAGAGAGAGGGAGCTCTGGAGAGGTGGCTTAGCTTCTGATGCAAAAGGGAAGAGATACAAAAAGAGATCTGTAAATAAATTTTCTGCTACTGAGGCTGACCCTAATGTGGTAATAACGTTTTGAGAAACTGGCAGTTACTTAGGTTCATGTCCCATAACTTCTGCCCTGCTAGCAGCAACCTGATTAGCACTGAAACCATCTTTTCTCAGTTCTGAGTTTCATTGGGTAAGTAGTGAGAGAAGCAGCGTTTTACCTGCATGTCCTTTGTTTCTAGCATTCTGTCTGTTGAAAGCATTGAATGTCTGTAACAGCTTTCAGTAAACAAGCTGTCGTAAAATGAGAACAGTGTTTTTTCTAATGTGGTAGGTGATTCAGAATGGAGCAGGCATCCTACCTGGGAGTTCAATAAAAAGACAGTTAAAATGAGTTCAGTGCAAAATGCTGGAGCTTGTGTTACAAAATGACACCTGTAAAAGTCTGCAGAAATTTCCCAGAGCACAAAATGACCTGTACAACTTCAAGTGTTAGAGCAGCCCCTTAGACCTCAAAGCGATAGAGCATTGAGGTTGTTGCAGTGAGTAGAAGTTTTACTGTAGTTTTGGTCAGAACAGACTCTCTACCCAGACTTTTGTTTGTTTGTTTGTTTAATCTGAAGTCATCACTCTAGATTTCCACTGGCTTGCTGTCTGGAACTGAGCTGTTTCTTCTCAGTCGACTGCGCAGTGTATTTCAAACTGACTAGTGTAGACTTCTGCGATAGACCAGACTGTAGAAGACCCCATAAACCCTGAAGAGCCAAGCGTTCCTTGGCAGATTCGGAGCTGGAGATATGGCGGTTTACCTGTGCATAATAAAACAAGAAGTTGGCTGCAGAGTGTGGTTCCATCTCCCAGAAAATTGTGAGATGATGTCAGATAGTGATGGAGTAAAAATGTATGGAAGGTTGGTCATGGATTCAACACGTTAGTTTCTGGGATGCCTTCCCAGATTCCTGTGACTACCTTTTACAGTAGTCATTACCTTAGCAACTAGGCAACCACAGCAGATTGTGGAAGTTTGTTTATTTACAGTAACACAGAAATTACTAGTACAAAAATGTAGGAACACACATCACAACATGTGCTTTTTTCATTCATATTGAAAGTTTTACAGTGGCTCTCAGGTTTTTTTGTGAAGAGTGATGCTACAAAGCACTGTGTACAATATGGCTCATGTGGAGCAAAGTTTTTTATGGATGCTGCTGTTAGATCAGTAATGAAACGGTGGTTTGCTGTACAGAACTTGTGCAGTTATAAGGATTAGGACAACAAGAATATAGAAGACATTAGGACTTTGGTGGAAAGTAATGAAAGCAGTCTTTAAAAAGCTTTGTGTAAACTTGCTGCAAAGGAGGTGTTCTGTATCCAAATAAAAGATGTCACTACTTTGTTTGGATATTTTGCATTCACAGTGTCGCCAGCTCCATGAGAGTTAATGACCTCTCAATGCAAAATGTAAAGCTGGATATTTATTAGCAGAAATTCTGCATACGTTTTACACTACTGCTGTTGCACATTATTGTTGTAATAGACCAGAATCAGCAGTTTTGCTTCTGAGACATTATCTTAATAGCTGTATCATTCTGTAATAATTGTGGTCTTATTTAAAAGCATAATCTCTTGCCCAGTTTATTCCGGCAATTAATTAATACTAAAGTTCAGTGCATTAAGAAAATAATTAAATCCTGATCTTCCAGCTTCAAATTGTCTTGTGATTAAAGGGCACATAACTGGTAATTATACACATCCTTTATTCTTGTTTGTACCATCAATGTATGCATGATCTTATGCTTCATTTCTAAAGGTGTTTCTTGCCTCAGTTTCCCTGTCTGTGTAATACAGACTTTTCGTAATATTGTGCATATTTCTGCCCACTGGCCTTTGTGCAGTTCTTTCAATACACAGGCTGGTAATTCCTGTCTGTTCTCCTTATGTAACCATGGAAGACTACAGAGATTTAAAGGAGATAATATCAAAGAAATGTTGATGACAGCTACGTACTCCTTTGCATGGGTATGAAATGTAAAGCCTTGGGGAGAAGCACAGTTTTGCCAGAGTGTATGTGTTGGAGGAAAAACATGCTTCATCCTGGAAGTTATTCTGTATTTCTGATGCCATGCAAAGCTCTGAGTTAAGATTATTTATTTTTGATTTCCACTTTAAAGATTTCTTCCTAACAGGCATGGTTATTAAATTAATAGCCCTTCCTGATTTTGATCTTTACAGCTATGTATTAATTGCCACAAAGATTAGATGGCTGAGTTGATGTTGCATGATATTTGAGTGAATTTGTCACGCTGATAAAGATTATCGCAGAAACTTCAGTTGGTTCGATGATGTATGGACCAGTCCCTGAGCAATGTGGAAAAAGCAAGTTCCAGTGCTGCGATGGCCTTAGTAATTTCTGTATTACCATTTTACATTGCCATATATCCATGTATCTGCAACAATGTTTAGACTGCCATTTTCTGGTCCAGCACATGCAATGATGTTTCCATAACCTTATTTTTATGTCTTTGCAGTCTCCACGGACATTATCACCTACCCCTTCTGCAGAAGTAAGTTTGGTGGAACCTTCGGGGGCAGCATCTTATTGTGATTAGAATTACTCACTTCAGCAAATGCAGATGTTGGTTTTGTTATCAGTCTGATCCGTCTCTGTTTGCCACATGGACACATTTTCTGAGTAGTGAAACTTAACAAAAAATAACTCTAAAAAGAAAACAGTACCTTCTCATTCACAGATTGTACAAAAAATGAAGCTACCACCCCTGCCCATTTGTTGTCTATAAAGCAGAGTCGTTTCTCCAGCAGAGGTCACTTCTTGTGCGTTCATCCTGCTTGAGGCACAGGCGGACTCGCATCTCAGGAGCTGGATGATTTACATGAGCTAAAATGTGGCCCCAAACAGCTAAATAATAAGCCATGTTTGCTGCTAAAACATTAGCAGCTTTGTCTTGAAGAAAATATAATTATGGTTTGGTTTGGTTTTGCTTTTCCCGAGGAGTTGATCTGAACATCACAGTAACACAAAACATTTGGGAAGTAGTTTGCCGGGATACGACAGATGCCGTTGTGGAAGTGTTATCATTTTGGGGGTGGGGAGTGTTGCTTATTTGCAAGATAAAACCTGTGGTGATTGCTACATGTTACAAAAGTGACTGTCAAATTTCTTGTAAATCTTCCTGCATTAACATCAGTCCTACCCCTTTTGTCCTGGTTTGGTTTTGGGGGGAGTGGGGTTTTGTTTGTTTTGAGGGGGTTTTTTTTGGTTGTTTTTTTATTTGCTTTCTTTCCTAGGAAGCCAAATAAATTGAGTGACATATGAGAAGATGTCATGTTTTCACCTACAAAGGGAACCTAATTTTGATACTAAATACCTCTTGATGTATTGAGTCGAGACGCACTGTATATTAAGCCACCAAGAGCTCTGTGCCGCAGCAATTGAAGCCTTGCTGGTCTCCAAGTTAGCTAGCTGAAGGCTAGCTCGGGCATCTTGTATAGTACGCTGCGTGCTCTGAACATGCTCTGAATGCAGCTCCCCGTGTGGAGTCACAGGCATGTGGGCAAATCTAATATTATATAGAATTTAATAGGCATTACAGGTGGAGCTGGAACCTCCCAAGACTGAACTCTGACCCATAATATAAAAATGGATTGGAGTCTTTGGAACAGATCATTAGAGAACAGTAATAATGAAGTAGGTTGAAAGCTTAAGGGATTTTGTTATTTCAGTACCTTCTGCTGACGTCTTCAGATCCATGAAAGTTAAGTGCTGCTAAAAATGTGTAATGTGCATTGACATTTATCAGTGAATGCTTCTGTTCTGCAGGGTTATCAAGATGTTCGGGATCGCATGATTCACAGGTCTACTAGTCAGGGCTCCATTAATTCTCCAGTGTACAGTCGTCATAGCTACACACCCACCATGTCACGTTCCCCTCAGCATTTCCACAGACCTGGTAAGGGCAACTGCATTAGAAGTGTATGTAAAACTCTTGTTTCTTTATTATGTCACTTAGTGGCACAGCGAAGCACTTGTTTCTCTTAGCAGTGAAAATTTAGGATTGAAAAATTGTATGTTTTAATATCTCCTTTTCTGCCTGTTCTTTTGTTCTTGATCGATGCAGTCTTTTGCACTAGACCGATAAGTGTTTCTTACATCATAAATACGGACCTTGTGGTTTTGTTTCTGATTAATTGTTTTTTAAATCTTTGCATGTTTCTGAAAGCGAGCAAAAATTTGCAGCAGTGAATCACAAACTACATTCTGGAATTTAGGAAAAGCATCACATATTGGAAACAAAAAGTTATGGCTTGGCTATACAGAAGCCAGTAATGCAGGATTTCTCCCTCCTAAAAAGCAATGCATTTTAAGCTTGGTGCAGCCATGGAATCTCAGATTCAGCAGCAAAACCCCTAGGTATTCCAAATCGCCAGTAATTTTTTAAAACATAGACTTATGGTTCGCAAGGTAGATTTCTTAAATAAAGCCATAGGCTATTGCCTGGGAACATTTAAAAAACACATCATTTACTGGGTCAGCACTGAGCTACAAGTTCTATGTACAGGTCATTCAAGTTCCCAGTGCATTCCGAATTACTGATTGTGTGTATTAAAGCAAGATATGAAAATCAACTTTTCATTCATACCCAAACTGCATAAAAATTTATCTCTAAATGCTAATCACTGAATACTTTCCAAGACTGATTTTATTGTTTATGGTAAAGAATTAAATCTTTGTGATCTGTTTTTAAATTAAGTGATACAATCATGCAGTTCCATCTTCCTTGGTGATTACAGCTGAACAGTTGGGATGCCAAAAGCCCATATACAATAGGAGCTGCATTTTTAAAATTAAAGATTTATAATAGAGCCACCACTGTGGAGCTTGAATGCTGTAGCCATTTCCTAGTGGGGGTGGGCTGAAAGCAGCTAATTGTGTCTGTCAGTGAATGCCTTATTTAAAGGACCCAAGGGAGGTGGGACAGAAGCAAATTGTGTCTGATACTTAGTGCTGACAACATGACACTGTTGTGGTTACAACTGTTGAGGTTACAACTGAAACCGAAAGAGACTTAAAAGCGTGAAAAAGCTGCAAACTTCTGTCTTTTGATTCTGGCAGTTCTGAGGGGATTTTTCCATTTATATCAGTTGAATCAGGGCTATGGACAAATCCAGGCCCTATTCCAGACTTTACTGTGACTGCGTTTTGCTGTCTGTCCAGTCAAGGGCCTTCCCCAGAAGCAGTCTCTGTTTATGTAGCTCCTGTGATGGGCTGATGGGCTCAAGCCAGAGTTTGGATCTAAATGTCAAACCTTCAGAAGTTTGCAGCCTGAGGGATTTTCAGAGAAGATATTTGTTCAAACTTATCTCTGTTCAGATGATCTCATCTTTGGCTCACCTGTTTCTGTTTCTCATATGACATAGAAGTAATTCTGTAGAATTCTTCATTTTGATCTTTACTACCCTGCCTTGGGGTAATTGTTAATGCTACTTTATAATTTTCCTACAGTAATTGCTCACGCTGAATGATAGCACATGTATATTTACTGTTTTTCTCCTAATGGTACTTCTTATCATCATGTTATTTGCAAGAATAATTTCTCTCTGAATAAACCCAGTGGCCCTAGGTAACTTCTCTTTGGCTCCCAGCTAGCCCTTGAGAGAGAAGTGAACCACTGTGTTGACGCTGTCAGCATAAGGTTCTTCAAAAAATGGAGTGCTACATGTTTTGGAAAAGTTTGCAGCCTTTTGCTCCCACAGTGCCCTAGCTGGTGTTGGCAGAATTTTTGGAATGTCTTAGAACAATAGAAAACAGCTTGCATGCCTCTTGACTGACATCTTTTGGTCAAGCACTTTTCAAAACAGCTGCTTTCCTAACTAATTGCGCGTCAATGTTTACGATGTTTGCACGCTGGTAGCAGGCTACTCTTTGGTAACAAGGCATAGATGGAAAGCTCGTTAAGCCAAATAAACGTTATGCTAAATTAGCAATGCAGCTCAAATCTGAGCATCTCTTCTAATAATTCCTGTAATTTTCTCTCACATATATGAACCCTTTAACCCTTTATGTACGTCTTTAACCTTTTTTTCCTCCTTCCTTCTTTTCAGAATCCTAATTGTTCAATGCCTTTTTTTTTTCTTCCTTTGAAGCCTCCTTCCCTGCCTTTCTCTTATTGTTTTTCTTTGTTTTCATTTTGTTCTGCCCCCCGAATTCCCTGCTGCCGCAGAGCTGCTCTCTACTGGTGTGCAGCGGTTGTCATACCTGCGCACGAGCAGTCTCAGCTCCACTCACCATGACTCCCGCCCCAACTCCCCCTTCCGACACCACTTCATCCCCCATGTCAAAGGTAAGGAGCCAGGCCTCCCCAGGGAGGGCCCTCCAGGCTGGAGATTTGTTAGCATCATTATGTCAAAGCTGATAAGGTGTATCTCCGTAAGGTTGTCATTGGCTGTGTAGCTGAGCATGCCTCGAAATGTGCCGTTACACTTAAAACTGTGTTAGAATAGACATAATGTCCTTTTTCCAGAGGAAATATGTCATTTCTAAGGGCCCTAGTTGAAGAGTCGTCAAGCAATTACCTACTAGAAATATACAGGACAGCATTATCATTTACTGTTTAGAACCTATATGGGCCTGATTTAGCTTCTTTCTAAAGCAGTACATGGCAATCACTATAGCAATTAGCATACCAAATTTAATTATTATTTTCATATTCTTAAAACACGTTTTCAAACATTGACTACAAATATTGCCCGGATGAGAGAAAGGTGATCGAAAAAATGGAGGAAAAAAAAAAGATTATATAAAGATCAATGGCAACAAGGAAGCTAATCATTTTTAATCACATTGGCAATAATTAGCGCCCAACAAAATAAAATTAAATCTCTAGGCCTCTCCTCAACTAGTGAGAACTGGCAGACTCTGCTGAAGGCAGTAGAGTTGCAGGGATTTACACTACCTGAGGATCTGATCACTTCTCTTTTTTTCCAATCTGTTTTTTTCCATGGTTTGGTTTGGAGGGAGGGTTGTTCTTTCATTGTCTCCCTTCAAGGAGCTCATTCAGCTCAGTAAAGCTTTCAGTTTTGCTTCTTGCTTTTTGTGAATGTGGTTTCACTTTTATTTCTATGGGAGCACTCTGGCTGTGCCGTCTCTTCTGTTGGGGGAGAAGGGCATAGCTTGTATCACCTACAAGGGCTCAAGAAGAGTCAGTTAAGTTGAACATAGATTCTATTCTGGCACCACTGATGAATGTAGAAAATCAGAAACTGGAGGTAATAAAAAACAACTGCAAGGACGTTGTTGCCATGAACTTTCAAGAAATGCTAATAGATCTCAATGTTGTAGCTCTTCAAGCAGTCAGATCACCATTACTAATTTTACTCTTGCCCTTTCTTAGATTTTTTGTTAATATGCACTTTCAACTTTCGATTATGTCACTGTAGAAGTAAATCTCACTTCAAACTTAAAAGATTGGGACCCTTAAAAATAGATACTCTGCTCATTTCAGCATGCAGTTAATTCATAATCCTTGCAATTTCAACATTTCTTTGCTGTAAATCCAAATTAATGCTCACACTCTTTCAAGTGGCATTTTCATTCTTTTTCTGTTGAGAAAATTGCTTCTTCAATAGATAAATCAGAAGAGCTATTGGAAATCCATGGCTATTGTTTTCAGATTTCAAAGAATTACCTGGTGTGTAGATTATGTATGTATCTCAGTTATCGGTATGAAAGGCCAAGTGGGATTACAAGCACTGTAGACAAAGGGGTGGGTATGGTTCTTATCAGATATGTCACATAAGACATTGTAAGAATCCACAATTTTCTGAAAACTTTACGTGAAGGTCTTAGGTCTGGACAGGATTTATGTGTGTAACTCAGCAAAACTCCCGAAAGCTGAAGTTCGTGTCAGTGTGACAGTGTACACCGTCTGAGGATGCAGTACATTTGAGAAGGGGCAAGTAGCAGGTAACCACACCTTGTAATTCACGTGGCTGAATTGAAAGAGTAGTCTTTTAATAGCTGGTTCAGAGAAAGAAGCACCGTCTTAAGGTGACCTAAGTTTAGTGCCTAGGTTAATGTGGTGGGAACATCCCCATGGTTTTCATTTCTTTTTGGTTTTCCTCCCTGTGGAGGAAGGTGACTACTCAAAAAAAACCCAAAACCGCACTTTTGTGTTTCAGTTCAACACTGCACGCTGAGTTCCCTCAGAGCATTGAGCCAGACTCAGACATTTATAAAACATGCACAGATAAAGTAGTTTGGGGTATTTTTGGTAATGATCTGGAAGAAAATATGAAATAGTATTGCAGAGTCCCCTGATGGCGTGCAGACTGGGAGAATGCTAGTCAATAAAGAACAGGAACAACAGTTTTCTTAGTGAACAGTGTAGCCAAATGTAAGCTATGCTTCTAAGTGATGTTGTTGATCTGTACATGCTGGGAAGAGCAGAGAGTCTGAAGAGGATGTGACTGTTCCGGTGGATGTTAGGGTGGATGGACAGGACGGCAGAAAGAGATGCTGCAGCTAAAAGAGCTAAGTAGAGATGTTGGGTGCTTGAGTAAGACCTCAAAGAATTGAATTGGTAAGTCCACGGTCCCAGCAGGACAGGTGACATAAGAAACACTGCAAAAGCTTCAGGGAAGGACCATCAAATAATTCCAAATCTCACAGTGAAAAGTCATGGCTGTTAGTGTATTAACACTATCAAATGGAAGGATTTGGTAGTGATTTATTCAATGTCTCTGTATCTGTGTGGTAACAGTAGGTTCTTCCATATAGCAGGCAAAGATACAACAAGGTGCTATGTTAGACTTAAATTAGATAAAAATCATCATTGTTTCTCTGACTTGTTTAAGGTGAAGATAAGTAGCTGTTGAAACAGCTTAGGATAGATTTTTGTCTTCCTATTACTTCAAAATATTGAAAGATACTAAAGGTCAAAAGGCCTGAAGACCTTTGTAATTTTTCCAGTATGTCAAGTGATCAATGAAGTGCTCACAGAACATTAGATGAATAAATGTTCATAATGTTTCCTAAGTCAGAGCCAGCTCTGTCTTGTCCTGTAAAAGGAATATGATGGAAGATAGGTCTTAATCAGATATACTCTGAAAACACACATAGTGGATATATGCATATATATATGCACTTAAAGAAAAGACAAGATGATAGGGAATGGTAATATTTTTGTTAAATAAACCTGTCTACTATTACAGCATGTAGGTTGTAAGTGTTTTCAGAGGAAGAGGTAGTATAGCTTGTCCAGTATATAATTTGGGGGGAGCATGTGGGGATTTTTTTAACATTTGAGTAGTGTTGAGTGAAGTCCAGTTGCACTATATTGTATGTCCTCTTCACTACTTCATGTTCATAAATAGATATTTTGCTGTCAACTGATGAAGTTGATCTGGATTGCCCACTCTCTCTTCATTTGGCCTCCTTGCATAGCACATGTCCAAGTACCCCCTTTTTACGTCTGTGCAGCAGAAAAGAGAATATTCTGGCACTGGCTGCACCTAATGCAACTCCCTGATAGTCTTGTCCATATGGTTTGTCTTGGATATTCTAGGTGTCTGTTTTCAAAGTTTAAAGAACTGCATTATTTCACCCTTGAGAGTAGCATTTTAATGTCTACTAGGGAATTAGACCCTGGTGAATATCTCTGGAATGAGAACTGTAACACTATGGGGTTAATTAGATGTGATAGATACATTTGCAGTGATTCAAAGAAGAGGAATCATGTCGTCTCCTTTGTACTTGGTCAGCCTTTCACAAAGCTGCTTGTACCTTTAGCATTTATAAGTTTGTAAGAAAGATTTCATAGAGCTATAGTTTCGTTAGGTAATTTTCTTTAGGTGCAGGAACATAATTTTCAAACACCATGATGATAATGACATTATACTTGTGTTATTTCAAGCCAGAAAAGTAGACATTTAGACCAGTTTCAGTGTGCTTTCATACAGCGTAATCCTTGAACAAGCGTAATGCTCAAGTCTTGTAGACAAACCCAAATGTAAAGAACTTTGGGGAGCGAAGGGACTAAATATGCCTGAGAAAATCTTAGAGTTTATAGATGTAACTTATATGTTGAACAAGTTGGAAGAAGGGGCAGTATGCATCAGCTTAGACTTAATTTAATCTCATTTGGACTCTCTATTGAATTTGGTCTTGTCTCAATAAAGTACTGTATTTGCTATGAAAGAATCAAAACAAGCCCATGAATGAAAGAAACCCTGACCCTACTGAAATCAGAGACAAAACTCTCATTGAGAGCCAGGATTTCATCTCACATGCCTAGAATTTTTCAGAGGCATTCAAGAATATTGCAAAGCCCCCTTAAGATTTCCGTGTAAAAGGAACTCCAAAGTACTGGGTATTCCTGCTCACAGATCTTCCTGTTCGGAGTCTACCCACCTTCACTGTGAATTTGGGCCTTGGTGTTCACAGGTTCCTGCTTTCCTTTCCTGAGGCAGATCTCTGAAATCAAATGCTCTCTCTGTGTGAGAACTATTTCCGTGGTTTTGTGGATGCAGCTGGAAGCTCTGCTCTGGAAAACAGCCGGGCTTTGGCTGTTTCATGACTTTCAGTTTTGGGCAGGAGATGAGGGCAACACATCTGGACAAGCTGATGAATGATGATTTCACGAAACCTGAAAAGGACTGAGGGTTTCAGGTGCCGCTGAGCTCTTTTTTCTGTGTCTATTCAGGAGCAGAGCAACTAAACGGCAAGTTGACTGAAAGCTCAGTGTTGGTTGCATGTGGGCTGTTTGGCTTGATGCTTGTGGTTACTGACACGGTGGGCCCAGTGGTGAGCCCGTCAGAAGGCAGCAGGGACCTGCGTTACCTTGTGCTGTCTGTAGGCAAGCAATTCTGGTCCTGACTGCCAGGGGAGGTCTCTTAACAAACTGAGCTGTAGAAAATGGGAACTACCTGATGGAGCAAACGGAATGAAAGAAAAAAATCCTGTCAATTTGACTTCTGAGGCTACGGTGCTCAGGTGGTTGATTTTTGTATTAAACTTACTCTGTTATCTCTTAACATCCCTCACCCACCTGTACACACACACACTCGACTTCATGCCAGGGGTATGGGAGCTAGTTTTTCCTACAGTGTTGGCGAGCAGGCGTGCTCGTGTTGCCTTGTGGAGTTAACACTAGTTATGGTACATCTGAAACAGTGAGAGAGACAGGCACAGGAGGAAGGCAGGCACGGCAAGGAACCCCAGTCCAGAGCATGAACAGCCCCTACTTTTACATAAAGCTGCAAGCAGGCTGGCCGTGAGGTCCCGGGCAGCAGGCACAGGCAGGCTGGCAGCTCTGCTTTCTGGTGTGCCTGTGCACGTTCCACAGATGTCAGCACTGCTTCCATAAATTGTGGGTGATTTTACAGCAGCATCTGAAGCACTTAAGCCTCATTATGAGAGTGGGCTCATCAGGGATGATCTAATGAGAATCTAAGTAGATGTACCATTCCCTCCTGCAGTGGTTGGAGGTAATGAGACTGCCATCCTAGAACGTGTACAGGAGAGTCGTTTGTCAGTACTAGTAGGGGTCATTAGGAAGAGAGAGACTGCGCAGGAACCACAGGAAATACAAGCCAAGAGAGACGTCTCCCCAGGAACACGTGCAGAATGGTACCACGCTAATTGTCTGCCTGGTGCTGCATGCATTATACAACAGTACCAGTTCTCTCTAAACAAATTATCTGTGTGCCAGATATGAGATTAGCCAGCATACGTTTATGGATGTGAACATACTTAGTTGTGTCTAGTAGAGATAAAAAGGGGGTATAAGAAGGGTTTCTTGGCTATATTTGTAGTGTCGGTGATAGAGGCGTTGTAAATTGAATGTGCCCGCATTTTGACTATGAGCTCCCAACAGGTAAAGTGTACTTGTGACTTCTTTGTTGTGGCAGTCCACAGGTCAATAAAACCCTTTTGATTCTTCTCTTTCATTGAATATACTAATTGCCAATGGAAGCAGAAAGTCAGAATGACTTGCTCTGTAAAGCTTATAAATGTTAGAATTAACTGTATCTTGAGGCCATCTCAGTATTGATGGGATTTTTCCTATTAAAAAATTATTTTGCTGAAAAGTAACTCATAATTGCTCAATAGAAACAAAAGGCATAAGTAAAATCAGCTTAACTGAGTTAGGTGTTTCACCATCACAGTATTTCAAGGGTTGGACAAGTCGAACACAATATTGGAATTGCCAAGTAAAGGACCATAGATTGAAATATGACAATATTATTTTAAATAAGCATTCATGTTGCTTTTCAGAGTTAGTAAACCTAGCACTTACTGGTAGCTGGTCAGAAGCTCAGCATCACTGCACCCAAAATAGAAACCCACCATCAACTCGTGATTGAAAGAGCATCATGTTTGGGGGACATCGTGTACATTAAGTCAGTCAGGGCTGAAATATCCGAGTGGTAAATACAGAATTTTGCACATGCAATCTTCTAGACAAATTTTGTACAGCCAAGCCCCCTGAACCATGCATGGAATTTTTAAAACAAGTATGTGCAGATGGGTTAACTTGTATACTGATAGAGGCCTCTGTGGCACATCTCTCTCGGTAAGGTTTGTAAGCAGCATTTTTTTTTCTCCCTTCTGGTGCCTTTTAGACTGGCAGATGACTGTTCAAGTAAAAGAGGAACTTTTCTGTAAAGAAAACTTCCTTTTTCTTCCCCCTCCCCCCAAATATATAAATAAGAAGTGTGATGAGTCCAAGGTTTTGGGTCCTCTAATGGAAGGCAGGAAACCTGTAAGCTGACAGGAGGCCTGCAGTTTCTTTTTCGTTGTGTTATATGGCACTCCTGTACTTGTCTGCCCTGCCCTGGTCCACCACCTGTTTTTTTCTTGCTTTGTTAATCAGCTTTTCTGGAGTTTTTTTTTAAGCCCTCGTACATACCTGAAAAATGGAAGGGCTTTGATGCTCCCCTACTTCTCACCGTTGTGAACATCCACACCCATGTAAAATAAACATCCTTGTGGACGGTTTTTGCTCGTGCAAGTTTGCACTAGTGTGAAGAATGGAACAAAGTAAAAAGGCGGCAACATTCTTTTATGGTACACACAGTCATGTGTTTGGATGTCTGGCTGTTAAGTCTCGATGCGTGGGGATCAGCCAGCATGGTTCTGCAGCAGCCCGCTTGCCCTGACAGACACGGGAGCTTTCAGGGCCATTGGATTGCCATGGTGGGTTGTTAGGAGGCAAATAAATAGTCCTGGTAAGAGTAACCCTACAAATGGAACATAACATGTGCAAAATGGAACTTCAGTTTTCAGGTATTAGAGTCAGATTTGCTAAATCAGCAGTGGTGAAGTATTGTCACCAGAGCCAGATTTGGCATTGACAGGGATTTGGGGTGACAGCAACAATATGGGCGCAGCCACAAGATGGGCTGCAATGCTTTACAAATTATTTTGCTGTATCAAAAATTTCCTACCAGAGAGCTAAACCAATGAAAGAGTGTGTATAGAACAGTTAATGCCTTTTGATATGGGCGAAGTGACCTAACAGCTATTTTCCATCTCTAGCTTCTGTATGCTTGTGGTTTAGGGAACTCTAGTAACTGCCAGCATCTGCTTCTACCTGCTTGGGGGTTGGTTTCATTTTGGGTTTGCATATCAACTACTATGCTCTGTGCCTGCAACTTTTAACTCCGAGTATCAATCTCCGTACTAAATCATTGCCAAGTAACCTTCCATTCTTCTTTTCCACGCTGTCCATCTAATCACCAGCTGCGAGCACACGGCTCCTGCCTGCATGCCGTCAGAATGAGTCAGCTGCTCAAACCTCAGCTCCAGCCTGAACATGAATTCTTGTCTCTGCAGCAATATCAGGGAAAAAAAAAGTCACCAGGGCTACCAGTTCTCGTTATTGTATTTATATTTTTGATTCAACTTCTTTTCCCCTGGAGGTTTTGATTCCACCGATTTTGTTTGGGTTTGATTGGGCTTGCTTTTTTCTTTTTTTATTGCTCTCCCTCTTCTCATTTTGTTTTCTCCATTCTTTCATTGGAGGCAATGAGCCGTCCAGCGGCCGGAACTCCCCTGTCCCTTATCGGCCCGACAGCCGCCCTCTCACTCCAACTTACGCTCAGGCCCCTAAACATTTCCATGTTCCAGGTAGGAGCTGGCACTGTACGTGTCTCGGTGTCCTGTCACAGTGTAGAATGTAGCCTTTGTAACTTTTGTCTTGTCTCCATCCTTTCACGCTGTTTACCATGGGGTGCACCCGCAGGGTTTGGAACTGCCTGCTCCTGGGCTAGCTGAGAGCAGCAGTGAGTTGGGAAATGGGGGCGGTTCGTTGTGATTTTTACCTGTTCTGTTGGTCAGGTGTTTGGCTGTTAGAATGCCTTGGTTTTCAGGGTCTGATGATGGCCTGAGAGCTGGATGGGAGCTATGTAGGGCTTGATTTTTTTTTTTCCCCAGTTGCACCAGCTGAGCACTAACGTAACTCTAACTTTGGAGGAGTTGGTTCTGATTCACAGCGGCATGCAGAGAAGAGCTGACCAGTGAGCCATTACTTACATTGTTCGTTCAGATTGCTGTGACTTGTTTCAGTCTTGAACCCAACAGGTATAGTTTAGTGTTCATTTGTTGTTTTTTTTAAAGCAGGTGAGGATGTTTCTTTACTTGTTTTGTGCAGTGGCTTGGTGTCCTCAGAGAGACCTGCAGATCCATAAGGATATGTGTGCCTTAGGATGTCCTCTCTATAAAGGGTAGTGTCTGTTTTGAAGTGAGCTGCACAGTTCTTCCAGCCTCCAAGAAGATAATTTGCCTTGGATTTTGGTGGGATGAGGGTGTATGTCCCTAGGGTTGTGGACATGCATCTTCTGACTGCCTCGGTGCTAGCTGAAAGCCACCTTACATCCAGTTATTCTTCAGGTCCCGTTCAGTCTAGTATCCCTTCGCAGTGGCGGAGGTTACTGCTCTCCCTCCCTTCCTCAGACCTGGCAGATAAACTGTGGGAACTTCCCTGTCAGTCAGGGTGACCTGGCTTGGCTAAGGCCGGCTGGTTTAACTGCTTAAGCGAACCTGGCTCACTTTGACTTGCGTAAGCTATTGCATGAACAGCTCTGCGTAATAATCTCTGGCGTGGTGGGAGAGTGGTCCTCTGCAGCCAGCGCAGCGCAGCCACAGAAGGAGCTGCGTTCCTGTCCTCCTTACGGCTTTCTGGTATGGACGTGCGCAAAAGTACTGCATGACTACCCTTGTAGTGCTTACACCTGTTTGCTGGTTGGGCAGCCATAACAGATCACGAACAGGAACGAAAGACCTCAGTGTCTTTGCGTGCAGTGAATTTGCCGGTTTAGTCAAGGAGGTGGGGTTCTGCAGAGTCAGATCTGTCTCTGTTTCCACAGATTCCTAGGTTTAGCTTTCCTTAATGCCAAAGGCGAAGTTGGCTGCTGTAGCACTTTAATTGGATCTGCAACACACAGCGTGTATTTCTAAAGTGCTTTTTTGTCTTCCATTCTAATGTAACTGAAAACTTTTTTTCAGGCAGTATGAAGTAGGAAAATGGGTTTCTGACATTTGTTTTCTAGTTCCCAGTAGCTCATTTTGGTCTTCTTATAAGATTTTGACAGATTTTTGCACAGTAGAGCTGATTTTGGATTAACTTTTGCATTTGTAGCTGTGCTGAATACATGAAGTATTAGCTTGGGTGGGGAGGTAGTTTAGAACAAACTGGCTCCTGTCTTAGATTATTGGTTGCAAAAATATGATATCCTTTAGACAGGCTGTAGATTTACTGCGTTAGAGTTCCCTAATTGTTTTTATTCTGATTTACATTGATAATGTGCAATGTGGTGGGCCTTACATAAAGAAATTACAAAAAAAAAAGAAATAAAATCTGTCCTTGTGGTTTGAGAATGAGTAGTATAGCAGTTAACACTGCGTAAAGCATCCCTTTGACTCACTGAAGTGTAGCTGTTGTTGACTGTTCAAGACAGTGTATTGGGCAGCTATTTTATTCTCTGGATTTTGAAGTGAAGTGTAGACTCACTGCATTCTCCTCTGCCCAATCCAGCCAGCCAGCTGGAAAGAAAATTGAGCTGTTATGACTGAAGCACGATTTTCCTCAAAAGTGATTTGGGGTGGCTTTCCCCGAATGGCTTGCATCTTAACCATTGAAACGTCTCGCTTGTTTGCGTTCCCTCTCTAGCTTTTATCCCACTGAGAATCTTCTGAATGTTTGAAATGAATGGTTCATGACTTGGATGCATCCACATGTTGCAGAATCAGCTCCAAAGGACTTCATACCACATGTCTTTGACTTTCACTTGTTCTTATGTTTTCTGTTCTTTAAATAATCTGATTTTGTATAATACTAGAAATAGCTTTCTGGCTTTTTCTAGTGCTACATCCTTGATTTGGTCTGTCTGTTGTAGTGTTGGCGTTATCTTTATGAACAACTGAAGTAGTTTTCATATTCCTATTTTTCTGTTTCTCAATTTCACAGATCAAGGTGTCAACATTTACAGAAAACCACCAATCTACAAACAACATGGTAAATGATCTTTCTCTTTTTATTTCAAAACTGGAGTGTCAGCTAAGTGAAAAAGCATGCAGACTAGTGAAAAGCATCAGTGTTTACTTTGTAAGCATTAAAAATTAGAAGTTCAAGCTTGAAACAAGTGTTACTGCATGTCCTGCTGAGTGATATGTTTTAAAGCTGCTTGTTTCATTTGGATCATATGGTATAAATCTTGGCCACGTTGATAATAATGGCAAAATTGTCATTAACTGGGATTTTGCTGTCTCTTTATCATTATGATGCCTTCCTGTGTTTCACTTCTTTAAGTTTATATTTTCAGAATACAGGTACTGATGTTAAAATGGAATAACAACAGTCTGTTCTCTGACAGACACTTGATGGAACTTCCTTATTTTAAACAGACAAAGTACAATAATTGATTTCAACAGCAAAGATGAGGATGTTGCTATCAGACTGGAATTCCAAATGTACCCATGGCTTTAAATAAGAATCTTTAGTTATTGAAGGTAATATAGGTGACATATCACTGAAGGGGCTAATTTGATTCTCAAGCCCTGTGCTGTAGCTTAGGCGGTACTCTGTGCTTGTTTTTTCTGAGTTGGACAACAGTGTTGGTGCTTCAATCTTTCAGGTGTAGACGTTGTTATAGCAAGTCTGACATAACAGTGATGGCAGAAGCCCACTGCCGTGCCAGTCTGCAGCGTTGCCGAGCAAGGTCCCAGCTGTAACAGAGTGTGTTTGCTCTTCCCTCCTGCTGTGAACAGAAAACGTTGAATAGGAGATGATTTTTATGCAGTGTGGTGAAGGACTGACGACTCCACTTTTTAAAGACTTTGAGTTTGCATCCCTTTGCAGACCCTGTATCCAATGAAATGTATTTAGAGTTAAGTAATAAATTAGCAGTGCTCTACAGGGTTTAGGTGCACAGCTGGCTGAGAGCCACGGAGCTGAGATGATTAGGAAAGCCTGGGAAGTCCACTCTGTAGTCAGCAGTGAGCATTGCAAATAACACTGCTGGTGGTTTTACATCAGGGTTTTTTCCTCTTTCTTTTTTAAGTTTCAAAACATATGCTCATTTTGGAAAAAGTCTTAACATTATTTTTGTTTATTTTTATGGTTTTAATGTATCTTCTCACCTCCCATTAACATGTGAATGTTTAACCACTGACATCACCAATTCTAACACGTAAGTACTGTTTGAAGTCATGCTTTTGTAAACTCTGACCAGCTTCCTCCATACCTGCAATTATGCTTAGAGTTTCCCAATCGTAAAATGCTCAGAATTCCCAACAATATCTAATACCGATGTTTCTAAACTACCCTGAACATGTTGGATGAGCAACACAGTGCTTCACTTGGTTAACAGATGTCCTTCTGTTTAAAAAAGAAAAAAGAGAAAAGGAAAAAAAAGTCCAGAATTCTTGATTCTGACGTGATAGCTTCATATAAGAGAAGGTGATTTGAGCTAACAGTTTGCAGATAAGAGGTAGTTAAGGCTGGTTTTAATGTAAACTGAATCCTATTGGATTTTTTTCTTTTTAATGTCAAGAAGTGAAAGCCATAATGCACATCCTCATGTACTTTAAGAGATTGGCTTAGACTGGAATCTTAGGTAGATGAGATATGAGATCACTGCTGAGATATTTTGTGGGTGAGGTTCATTTCATTGCAAGTGCCTTCCCCTGCCAAGTTGATCTGAATGGAGTTTAATATTTATTAATAAATTCACATCTGCTTTTACTACTACTGCATGCTAATAAGCAAGGACATGCAGCAGAAAAAATCCGCTGGTTAAATGAACATACTTGTTTCAGATTTCTTTATTCTGCAGCTTTTCACAGAAACATAGGAAATAATTAGCATCAGTAGAGTTAAAATTAATGCTGTTCCTGTGAACTATTTGTTTTCTTGCCCTAGAGGCAATACAGAGCAGTACATAAACCTGGTTTCATCTTCACTAGTAATGAGCTGGCCTTAGGAGATATTGACAAATGCTGTTGGATTGGATTTTCTTACTCTTGCCTGATCATTCTAACACTGTGCAACCCTAGTGAAATCCAAAGCCGATTTGGGGTTATTTTGGGGGTGGGGATGGGGGAGGAGAGAAAGGGTTGATTCCAATCTGTTGGCAAGGGAAATACATTACTTTGCTTCACATTGCAATTAGAAAAGCGAAACATGAAAGTGTTTGCTTTTGAAAATTAACTTCATGTAAAGTATAAAATTTTGCCGAAATAAGGAAGACCTTTATATTGATACACATTATTACATAGCTAAGTTCCCTGATTGCCATCTAGATGCAGCTGCTTTGGCAGCACAGAACAAGTCCTCCGAGGATATCATCAAGTCCTCCAAGTTCCCAGCAGCTCATGCACCAGCACCCAACGAGATACCAAAGATTGAGACGGACCACTGGCCAGGTCCTCCCTCCCTTGCCGCCATAGGTATGCAAGAAAAAACGATACAAGCGATGTGGCTTGAAAGGTACTGGTAACCAAAGCAGATTAATACTGGAGCTGTAAAAATGGGTAGTGAAGACTGTGTCCACTCCAGGTGTTCGCCACAAAGTGCGGATCTTCTGGTGAGACCTCTGAGTATCTGTGAATTTAAAACTATTGAAGAGCGTTGAGTAGGAGAGGTTTTGCTAAAGCACTTCAGAATTGATCACAGAGATATTAACCCATGGACTAATTATATGAACTGCCATGCAGTAGCTTAAAAGATGTAGCGTGTCACACAAGCCTGACTTCTTTCAGTTATTATCTATTTAGTCGTTTAGTCCTAAGGTAGTAGCAAATATTCCACAGAAAATACAATTGCTTCCAGCCACATGATTAATTTCATGGCAAGAAGCAATGACTGAAGTGGAACAATTAACGGACTAAAAAAGTCCTGGTTTTCAGAGTTACTGTTTCTACAGACTTTGTATTTTTGTTCTGTGTTGTAGCACTATGGGTATCTTATTTTCTTTTCTTTAAATCATGTGCATCATCATTTTTCAATTTCTTTTGTATTTTTTTTTCCTCAGTTATTTTTCATTGACCCCAATAGCATAAAGTAAGCTGTCTAGCCTGGTTCATTTATGAAGTCATGTCTGAAACACTGAAGGTGTTGCCTGTTTCAAATTTCTGTGAAGGAGTGTAGGGTTTTCATCGCTATGGGATTTTCATAGAAGTGCTAGGAGAGGAGACACAGGGTGGGAGAGCTCAGTGGCCAAATGAAAGGGCTGCATATGCGGTGGCAATTTTTTGAAAACTTCCTTTATACAGGATTGCAATCTGACAAATATTACAGTCACAGTGATAGCACCTACATGCTTGAAATTCTCCTGATGATGCTTGTGAGAACTACAGCATTATTATGCCATGTGTCTGAGGCGGAGCCTTTGGTGGAAATTTTGGCTCTCAGCTCTGTCTCTAGGCAGTGGTTAACAACTTTCAATTGTTCCCAGTAAAACTGCTTTGTGTATTGGCTATCAGGTGGTTTTGTTACACCCGAGAAACTAAACAGGACTGTTTCAAAACTATAAAGATAAAAATGTGTTTATGGATGTGTTTTATTCAGAAATAAAAAGGCATCACACAAGATTAATCACTAAACACAAACCCCCAAGCCCCAGGTTTTTCAGTGTGTTTGATTTTCTGAGTGTGGTATTTTACTTACAGAGCTAGAATGAGCTCAGCTGTCACAAAAATGAGTGTTCTGCTATTGTACTGAAAAGTCTTGCAAAAGCCTGAGACACCAAACAAAATAATAAATAATTTGAATACAAACAAATAATTTCACTGTGAGTTTTTTCTCTCTTAATATTAGCATCAATTTAGCACTGCTGTACAAAACATTTACTTGATATAAACCTTCTGATACTTTAGTTGCAGAACTGAGTTTTCATTCGGATAAAACACGGAGTTTATCTAGCATAGGGCTGGTGAATAACTATATCAGGAAATAGCCTGTGCAGAAAAAAAACACAGCTGCTGTTGTAATGTTTGCAGCAATATCATATTCTGTGTATTCATGGAAGTTTCCTAGTGTCCACATTGGACTATTTCTTAAGAATATTCAAGAAAATAAAGATTATTCAACAAAATTAAGGAACTAAAATGTAGAACACCTGTGTCTAAATTAATTTTATCTTTATCCAATGGATCACACTAGATTGCTTCATTTTAGACTAAAAATAATGCCTTGTTCATTCCAAATACGTGTGTCCATTTAGGAGATTAGTGTAGTTTAATTTTCCATTTGAAATGTTAATTCAGATTTCCTTTTTTGAGTCTAGATAAAAGTATACATGTAAATCAGACTTTGTTTTCAGCCACCGGTACAGTCACTGGTGCCATTAAACCCCATGCTTCCAGAACTAGCAATTTGAGCTCTTCTTTTCTATTACATTGATTCCTGGCTGTTGTGTCCAGGACTGTTGCTTGGTTTGGAACCGATGTGCAGTTTAACTTCTTGCTAATTTTATAAGCAGGCTGATAGCCATAGGGCAGGCTATCTGAGTGAGTTTTATTAAGACAGAATTTTGAAAAAGTCTTTTGAGTCTGCAGGAAAATACTGCTTTGTTTATTCAGTAAATCAAACTGACGAGTATTTTGAACTCGCATTGAGATCTTCAAGCTGCGGTTGAACTGATACACAAAGTGCTCTCTGTGCTGTGGTTTTGTGGAAGCAGGAGCTGACATGAGACGCAGATCAAGTGGAAGAGAGGAGGATGATGAGGAGCTACAGAGACGCCGGCAGCTGCAGGAGGAGCAGCTCATGAAGGTGGTTATAAGCTTATCTTCGTGCTGTTTCTGAACACCATCCGAAATGTGCCCCTATGTTTTCTCTAAGCAATTTCTGATAATGCCTCCATCAGCTTTATTTTATTGATACATTTTTTAATTGCCATTTATAGCTCAACTCTGGTCTGGGACAACTGATACTGAAAGAAGAGATGGAAAAGGAGAGTCGCGATAGGTCAGCCCTTTCTGCCAGTCGTTACGATTCTCCAGGTAATTCATGTAGGCAATAAAGCTAATAATGAACACCACGTATATGCGTCTCAAGCGGTCTCCCAGAAGAGAGACCACTGGGAAGACTGCTTGATATGTGTGTTTGTGGTCTTCTCCCCTGAAAGAGTGGTCTAATTCATTAGCTGGTGAGGGGAGGAATGTTGTGGTTGTGCTTTAATTAGAAGAAATATGAGATTGAGGATTTTAATGCAATTTTGAGGAGAGAGATTTTCTAATATAGATAACGAGTGATGTAGAATATTTAGGGACTATTACATCACACATATGCTAATAGGCTGGGTTATTAAATTACAATAACACGTTTTGCTTAAACCAGTGGCTCCTATCACTGTTTACTCTCTCCTCTCAGCGACAGAAAATCAGCAACATTTACTAGTGGGGCTGCATATTCTAAACACAGCCAGTGGTTTGGCCTTGGCTGACATTTTGGTTGGGGGTATTCTGTTCCAGAGCAAAAGCACAGAAGTCAACTTTGGTTAACTGGTGGCTTGGATTCTTGGCCTCATTGCACATTTCGATACACATCTGTGGCCTTCTCAGATCTCCAGAGAAGCGTTTAGGGATTTTATTTCACTCTCTTCATCCACCGGTCATTGTAGCACAGCAGCTGTACTTCAAGCCAAGAAGGGACAAGATGAGTCTCTCTGGAGTCATCCACTGGAGTAGCTGCCAAGCAAACTAAGATCTCCTTGTCGTGGAGAGAATGTCTGTGGCTCTCCCTCGCTACCTGTAATGTTGGTAGGGCCAGAGTCTACCTGCTCAACTCAAAGCTCATGACTTTGTTATTAGCATTAGCACAGGTTAGAGGATGCTTTTATTGGAGATGTGTCCATCTCTCTTTGCAGTGATTACCAGTGCAGTCATTAGTTGCATTTTGTGGAATCAGTGGTACCTTTCCCAAAGCTGCTTGTTGCTGGCTACAACAGTGCCTCAAGTTCTGCATTCCCTGCCCTTCTGTGGTACAAATAACATTAAAAAAAAAAAATTGCATTCTTATATGGCGGCTCTTGTCTTAAGGAGCTGTAATAACCGTAGAGGTGCTACTGATCATTATGCTGACAGTCTTTCTATTTATCCGTCTTTTTATCTGTATTCGAAAGCACACCCTTGACATTTCCACATCGTCCTTATCTTGCTCACGCAATTTCTGAGGTCAGTGCAAATGCTGAGTTGAATGCTCCCAGATACCTTATTTCACTTTCATTTCCCATGAAAGCAGGAGTCACAGAACGCTGTTGAAACATGCCATGTTCTCAGAAATGTCACATCATGTACAGCATAGCTATAATTTTGGAGCAGAATTCCAAATTCTCAAACTTCTTTGAATTCACTCAACACTTCCCATTCTGAATGTTCTCCTGGTGAAGTCAGTACCAAAACCTCTGTCAATTACAATGTTACAGGACGGAAGCTAATAGCCTTTTCTCCTTTGTAGCGAAAAATGGCAAGCTGAAGCACATCAACATAGAGAAAATCCATAAACATAGAGGAAATCGAGTGTGCTAGTCATGCACCAGCACAAGCTGGGAGCATGAGTGCAGTAATGGTTGCAGTAGGAAGAATAGAAAGGCAAATTCATGAGAGGTTCAGAGAGCATGATGATATATAAACCATGCATGCCACTTAGGAGCATGGACCTGCATCAGGGACATAACAGGGAACCTATCCAGTCAAACACTGCTGATCTTGGATTTTACTGATCCTTTATCTTGGTCCCATCATAAGATGCACAGCAATAGATTATCTAGCTAAGGACTAAAAAGTCATTTTGCTCTGCTGTCTGATCCTTGAGCCTTACTTTCAGCTCAGTAGAGGCCACTTTGATTTTGAGCCTGGCAAAAATCACAGTGTCCTTTCTTGATGACCTGCCACCATGGCATGACAAAGCAGAGTGTAATTTACAGAGAGTATGGAAGGTTGTGATGAGTCTTGGGCTGAGGTGTGAGTTTCTTAAAGCCAGTGTGTCTCGGTTGTGTATAGGCTTCGCTCTTTTAACTGTGTTTTTTATGCTAGTTGTTTCCTCAAATGTTCTTGGTTTTGAATTTCCTTGGGATTTTTCCAGTAAAAGATTTTTCCCTTCCTCATTCAACAGCACATGGTTCAGCCTCCAAAACATCTTCTCTCCCTGGCTATGGAAAAAATGGACTACACAGGGTAAGGCAATAGCAATTGAGAGAAGCAAAAGATGGTTGTAATTATCCATGGTATTTATTTCTGTATTAACTGTATTGGATTTTTAGTTTGGTCAGGCTTTCTTATAAGACCATCTGAAGTCAGACAAAACCTAATTTCCCTTCCCACAAACTCCATTGTTGAAAAGGCAAGAAAGCTTGTGAAAATTGAGGGGAAAAAAAGGCTTAAAGCAATTTGTTACTTCCCATATACCAACCTGCTTGTGAAGTCATGAACTGTGAATTTATGTGCCTGTCCCTCTTTTGCTGTTACAGCCGGTGTCTACAGATTTTGGTCAGTACAACAGTTATGGGGATGTGAGTGGTGGTGTTAGAGGTAAGGCTGAGGAGCCTTTTTACATGCCACTTCATTACTGAACATGTTGTGATGTTTGATGGTTTCTGCTGTTTTATTTTGAAGTTGTAGATGTGGTTTAGCATTGGTGCAAATGGAAAGCAGATAATTACCGTGTTTTCTTTCACTGAAAATTACCATCCGCTGCACAGTCTGAGAGAATGTGCCACAGTGAAGAAAGGAGGATAATGTCTTCTAATCCCCGTTGCTGCTCATAATTTTTGTTATGACTTTGAGCTAGATATCAGTCATTGCCTAATAAAAAATAACAATATTTATGAAAATTATGAAACTTTGAGAGTTAATGTTTTGAAATGGTTTGAGCTGAGAGAGAGAGGCTAGTTATCTCCAAAGTGAGATTGATCCTGACTGTCTTAGATACCCTATGATCAGGCATCTTCTCTTGGTGCTTTTGTCTCCTTATAGACTGTGGAGGCATCTAGACAGCTACCTGATGGCAGAGGTTAGGTGGGGTGAATCCTGCTCTATTTTAGTTGGCTATTTCTTCACTTGATTGTGATTTTGTGCTTCTTAATGTTTCCAAAGTGACTCGATTTTCCTGAATGAGAAGCCTGCTCAAAATGAAAAAGACTGCAATGTTTGGAGTGTTTGACTCTTTACAAACTTAAGTCCAAAAGTAAGAAGGTTGCTGGCCCTAAAGGATCGGGTGGGATTTTGAAAAGGTCAGGTAGACCACAAGACACAAGGAGTATCTTGTAGATTGTGACCAGTTCCTGTTCTTCTGCAGTCTAAAGCTGATTTCTCTTTTGCTTTTCAGATTTCCAGGTAGAGTACAGGTTTTCATCAATCAACTGACAACAGAACGAAAAGCACCTACTTTGTTGTTGAAGTTTGAATTTCTGCTACAGGGAAGGGTTTCTTAAGACAATAGCTTGGATTTTCCTGCATGTTTAAGCATAATCACCAATGTAGATGCTTACCAACAGAAAACAGGCACAACCTCAGATTCCTCCTTGTTACCTCCCAGAGCTGGGTTGAGACAGCTCACACCAGTTCTGTGACTTGCTCTGTACAATCCACTGTCTGTCGATACATGAGTTATCTGTATTAGTCCTCCCTGGACAGCTAAGGGTGGATTGATTTCCAGCCTCTCTAGTACTGACCCCAGGGACATATAGAAAGTCTTCTTCTGGAGGCAGTTTTCTCCCATACCAGGAGCCTTGAACTCCTCATTTTTACCCTGGAATTTGCTCTTCAGACAAGATGGCTGATCAATAGTTTTCTGCAGTGCTGCCATTGCAGATGAGCCAGTAAGAGGTGTACTTGCAGATACAAACCCTTTTACTCCAAATCCTGGCTGCAGGGTTTTTCACAGAGTGGTTTGAGTCTGTCCAGCTCCGCAGCACAATCACAATATGAAATGGCAATTTAAGAAAGAATTACTTGGATAATTTTGTTCATGGTGTATCAAAATCATGAAAAATAGAAAGAGAATAAGGTCATGGGAAGAGAGAGGAGTTGTACGTGTATTGTGCTCAAAATGCATTGGAATTTCATTAGGAAAAGTACCTGTGTCAAAACTGCACCTTTTTACCCTTTTCCCTGTGTGTGTTCACAGTAAAAATTTCCCATTGTAGAGAAAAAGAAAGTCCCCTAGCTGATAGAGTGACAGGAAGGAAAGCCCGGCGGTGCAAGAGTGCTTTGTATGCTGTTGGGTGGGAGCTGAATTAATGCTGCTGCGTATTTGGCCAGAGAAGAACCCTACTTAGTCAGTGGGGTGGGAAAGGGCCCACCACTCTCTCATGGGGTCCCCAGGTCCACCTGGGAAGTGGTGTTGGTAGGCTCAGTGGGGAGCTGTCGCCAGCCTGAGCAGTGACAGAAGGCTGTGGTGGCAGAGAGTTTGGAAGGATCCCTCTGCGTGCCTCAGAGGGGTGGTAAACAGTAGGCAGGGCAATGATCTATATGAGAAGACTAAGTATTAAGACTTGAAGGAAGTCTCAGGGCAAATTCACCTTTGTTTTCACCACTACTTGAGTGCCTTTACCCTCTGTGTGTGTAACCTATGTGTCTGATGTATACCTGTATCTGATGCAGTCCCTTCCGGATGGTCATGTCCCTGGAATGAGAATGGACAGAGGAGTATCTATGCCTAACATGTTGGAGCCAAAGGCAAGTGCAGATGTTATTCACTTTCCTTCAAGACAGTGAAGATTTGACTGTGAAATGCAGATAAAATATGGGAAATGTCGTAGTTCCCTTGTTTTTCTTTACCTCGCCTCCGTCCCTGCTCCTCATGTGCCAGACCTCTCCCTTTGTGCCGGGCTGTGCCTGTTACAGGTGGTGTCCTGGGGCGGGCGGAGGGCAGCCCAGCCGTGCTGCTTGGGCTAAGGAGGCTTTTCTAGAGGCAAAACAAAGATACTGCAGATGCTCAATAGCTTGTTCTCTGCCAGGCTTGCACCAGCTAAAACAGCTAAAACTCGATGGGAAACTCTCAGATCTGGCAGGTTGGAAAAACGATGCAGAATATTGTGGCTCACAACACACTGTTGAGGCTGTCTTCATTTAAAAAATTAACGAAATACATGGATCTTTGTTTCGGATTGGAAATTAGATACTTACACGTCTGTCTGGATCTGTTCTTTAGCTCTCAGCACTGTTTTGCCTGACACCGTTCAATAATGTTGAATTCCCTCGATAAGAAATTCTTCAGGAGATTTATTGGAAAAAGAGGCAGTGTCAGCTGAATATAATTTAAGATATAAATTAAAATGTTTTTGCAGCTCTGTCTAGAGATGCCTGAGTCAAAAATGAACATAATATATAGAAGGGATTCAACCAGCGCTGCACTTTAAATCTTATAACTTTGTCTGTTGCCGGTGAACCTTCCAAAAAATCATGATTTTGCCAATGTTACAAGGACCGGCATTTCTGCAGTTAAGTGAGGAACTTGTTTTGCAAACCAGATTACTACTTGTGCTTCCGAGTCACCTCCAGACAAACTGTACAAGGCAATAACCCTAGCTTTATAAGCTGAGATCCCAGTGCAATGTATATTAACAAATGTTTTTATATATTATATAAATAAGAACTGGGGGGCATCCCCAGCTCCTGAGATACTACTTTTTATTCCAAATAATTTATCTTTCAGTGCAATAGAAATCCTTACAGCCACCACTGCTGTTGATGCACCCAGTGATTTGGAATGTTACTTTGGGTGACAAATTCTGTCAGTATTATTAGTGACAAGATTTGTGGGAATTTTCATGAGATAATAGGTCACTTCCTGTTGATGTTTCTAAAGGTGGTGCCAGACCCTCAGCCTGTGTGAACTGGCAGTATGTTTATTCACGTCAATGGTCCAACACCAACTTAAACCTGATAAAGTAAAAGAAGCGAGCTCAAAATCAGCATGAAAGACATGAAAAGTGAAAATTAATAAACTTAAGAATGACCAAATCTTACCAAATGATGTGCCAGAAAGGACAGAATTTGTGCATCCTGCCACCCCAGACTGAGACATGCCTTGTTGTGAATATCTAAATATAAAATGTACTTATGCCCATAGATCTTGACTTAAACTCTGCCTGTTTAAATATGAGAAGTTACATTTTAGTTTCCTATAATGCTGTATATGGTAGCCGTTTCCAGTATGAAACATAAACAATGTAATTCAAAGTATAGACTTCATTGTACGATTGTGACAATGTCAGAATCTCCTAAGAATCTTATCTTACAGTTGGTATGTAAGCACACGTTATTTAAATTATTATTACTTACAATAAACTCAGTGGTGTGTTCATTGATGCCTGAATCTTATTTATTGTATTTCTGAAAAGTTCATTGGGATAATTGTTGACAATGAAATGAACTTAATTGCCTAGAACTACGTGAAGGTCGATTAGTCTGAATTTCTTCTGACGTTAAAATAATTGAATTAATAGCATTTGGTAATAGCTCAGCTGTCTCTCCAGGACAGTTTTGGTGGTCTCACTCTTGTTCCAGTGGGCAAGTAAGACGAGACCCATAAATAACAGTGAAGGCTGAGTCAATCACCACTGAAATCTGCAGAAAAACTTCATTGGCTTCAGTAGGGGTTGGATGAGGACCTCGCTGGGAATGTTGTTGTCCTACTCGGCAATGAGAAAGGCTAGAGAGGGGCTCTGTCAGATGGAACATGAGCTCTCGTAAGTCATTCCAGGCATTTCTGGAAGTGTCTGCCCAAGGAAAAAATCCTAAAATAGAGTTTTATTTGCCAGGGATGACTCCAGAAACTGATTTTAAGACGTGATTTTCTGAAATCCTTTCTAAGCAGCATTGTTTCTGTTGAAGTGATTTGAGACTCACTGATAGTAAAGATTTTGCTTCGAACAGAGAACCTGTAAAACAAAAGTAAAATCATTTATGCATTCAGGAATTGATGATTGTCCGATAACTGATTTGTGTAATTTCTGGACATTCTTTGCAATGTAAAGAGAAAGCATAGCAAATGTTAAGAGGAGATGTGCTGGACACATGGTCTTCTGAAGCAGATGAAGGTGTGTAAGAAAAATAGGTCTACAGAAGTGTCTCCTTTAACCCATGTGTGTATTGCACAGCCAACAAGCACAGTGGGCAATTGTTTGAATTCTTTAACTATCCAAAAAGGCAAAGAAAATAATGTGTTGAATCTTAATGAATGAAGTGGCCCCCACTAATCAATATCTTGCTTATTGAGAGTTACTGCTTTTTTGGATGTACTTTCATGTGGCTCATTTTTAGAAGTCCAGTAAGTGTCTGTTTCCTTAGAGCTGTCCGCAGTTTGGCAACCTTCCGTTAGATCCATGAGTGCCAAATATATTTGCCTTAATAAACTCTTAAGTTTATACATTGCTGGATGAGAAAGTATATTGACTAGAGAGGACCGTCTGACCAAAGCCAGCTGTATTATATGTACCATAAAAATCAGCAGCGTGGGCAACTGGCTCTACGACATGAGGCCGTTTGATACTAAACAAGTTGTTGCTATGTGCAGATTGGGCTTGTCTTTCATGCAACTTTAGAGGACAAAAGTGCTGTGATTTCCTTTGAACAAGAAACCAAATGTTTGTGTGGCTATGAAAATGAGACACATTGTGTTCTTTTTGCTTTGGAATGTAAATAAATCTCTTTTATACGTTGTTAACAGATTTTTCCATATGAAATTCTCATGGTGACCAACAGAGGGCGAAATAAAATACTAAAAGATGTAGACAGAACCAGGCTGGAGGTAAGAGAAGCAAATTCCTAAATGCTCTTTCCTGCTGAAGTTGTTTGTTGTTGTGCACTTGAAAGCTCAAACACTGGAGTGTGGTGCCTTGGTAGATTGGGAAGATCTCTCTGCACTGCGCAGGGAAGGAGGAGTCGGACAGGGAGAGGAAGCAGCTGCTTCGCCATGGACCGTGCTGGGCCAGGAGTCCCACATCTCTGTCTCCCTGCTCCTGGACTGAGCTCCTCACAACCCCCCCTGTGTTTTCAAGAAATTAATTATATACTTGTAAATTGGTAAAAAGTTCAAAATTGGTGAACTGTTTGGTAGTCATAGGATCCGTACTGGAAGGGAGCTGTTTACTCTTGGATCATTTCTTAGCTAAGAGTCAGTGTCGGCCATCCTTGAGGATCAGAAGTCTAACTTTCTTTAATTCATCCATGAGCCCTGTGAGTGAGTTAGACTGGCTGATATCCAAAAATATGAGGATTTAAATCTCTGCCAACAAGTAAAAATTGTTTACAGCTTTGTAGATTAGAAAGACTTAAGCAGCCCAGTGGAAGGCTGGGGATGTTTAAGTTGTTTGTAGTTAGTTAATCTTCCATGGAGATGAATGGAAGGGTCCTCAAAAATTTGGGTAAGTAACCATTCCTCCACGTTTTTAGACTAGTAGATATGTTGATCACTAATCAGGATTCAACACTGTGTTACGTTAGTGCCACAAGGAGACGCTTTCCCCATCCAGTGCACCATAAAGCAACTGAACAAGAGGTAACTTGTGCACAAGACAGCACCGAAAAATGTTTCATTGGCAGAAGAGAAATGTGCTGGACCATTAGTCTGGCCGGACATCTTCTCAGAACTCCAAATGTACCATGTCAACCTGCAACCCTTCTGCAGGGTCTCCTGACACCCAGGGTCTGTTTGAACTTCCACATTTAAGCAGAGCTGACTAGCTAAAGCCTGGGGCAGGGACGTGTGGGACCCGGTTTTGTTCTCTGGTCTGTCACTGCTTGTTGGGTGGCTTCAGACAAACCATTTTTCTGTCTCTTGCTTATTCAGCAACTGAAATATTTCCCCCGATTTCCATTGTAAACTTCTCAGACTTAACAAATTGCAAAATTCTATTGATTCGTTGAGCACACGAGTTCATGAGGACTTGGATACGTGTATTGCCAAAGCATTATTATTTCCTGCAATGGTTCTTACACGATATGAAATCCTTAAGGCACTCCTATCTCCTGTTGTGTCTCTGGCTTTGACTGACCATTGCCTTTCTCCCCCTTTTTTTTTTTCTCTTTTTTTTTTTTTTAAAGCGTCACTTGGCACCTGAAGTTTTTCAAGAAATATTTGGCATGACGATACAGGAGTTTGACAAGTTACCTCTCTGGAGACGCAACGACATGAAGAAAAAAGCAAAACTCTTTTAATCTCCCTTTAAACAAACCAACAGAAAATGATGCGTAGCATATTGTATTATACAGTCCAAACTATTTGGAAGCAATTACTTACCCACCAGAAATGGAAAATCGCATAGTGGCACCTCTGTACACAGCAATTGAACAAGACGAACATTTGTCCTCCTGCAACGTAGGGAGAAAATACCTGGGCTCAGAAACAACAATGATAGTTTTCAGAGGTGCCGACCTGTTCCATGATATTATACAAGACAGGAAACTGTTCTGTTCTTCTCCCTCAATGATATTCCCTTTACTTCTCTCCACAATATGACGGACTTTATTGCTAAAGCCAGGAAGTGCCCTTAGGATGCCTTGTAGACTAAAGTAGTTGTAATCACTCCAAGAACTGGAAAAGAATATATATATATAAAATATATATATATATGTATGCGTGTTTGCGCATGTGCGCACATGTATTTATATCTATCCATCTATCTATGTGTGTGTGTGCACATATGTGTATATTTGTGTGTATATATGGAGAGGAAGATAGATAGATGCTCGGTAGTGAAGGAGAAGCCCTTTGTAACACACCCACGTGGTCACATGAAGTCTTTCACACAACTGTTCCATAACTGGCACTCTTTTGAAATGGCATCTTCTTCGTGTGACGCAGTCTGCAGGGGCGGGCGCTTTGCTCACCTGCAGGACGCACCAGTTGAATTTCTGGCAAGTGGACTCCTTGCACTTGTATATATTTGCTAGGGTGTAGGAAGTGAATTGCTGTGTCTGTTGTCAGTCTTCCCTCTTCCACACTTTCTGCGTGAAGTAATAAGGCTGGAGCTTAACCAGTCATCTGAATAATTTAAGATCACTTAAGTAATGGGAATGATGGAGAAGAGTCAGTTTTCTTGTAATTTAGTCCAGGGGATGGGTGGATGCGGGTGGGAGTGACAAAGTGAGAAAAAGCTCTTTTAAGTGTGCCCTGGTTCGTACCCAGAGATTTTGGGACAGACTCCCTGCTCGTAGTTACTAGTACAGCTCAGCAGGCTGCAGGGGAGTCGTAGCATTTTACATCAGCAGGGAAGATGGTTCTCTGCAAGCCAACATGCAAATTCGTCCCGCTATGGGAGGAATGTTTATGAATTAAAAGGTACCATCAAGGTGCCATGCTCTGCCAATAGAGGCTTTTTGATTAAATTGCAGTTGCTGTTGTCAATACGGCACAGTGCATGGGGCCAAGCACTCTTTTTAGTCAAGGTAGTTTTTCACTTGTGCTTGGAAAAGAGGGCACGGGCTTTTTTTTTTTCTTCCCCTCTCTCGAAGCTTCAAAGCTCCAGCCTTGGTTATTTTTATTTCCCTTTGTGCCTGACTTGGTTTGTGAAGACAGAGTAATCATGCAAGACAGTTTCTGAGCTGCATTGAACTCCTTATTGCTTTCAGTCTTCTTCCAATATGCTGCAGCTTAAAAAACTGCCTGTATATACCTTAACTGCTTCTGAGCAAGTCCTGTACAGAGGAGGACATGAGCACCAAAGTAACTGAATGAATGCATTGTGGCTGCCAGGTCAGCTTCTTCTCTTCCTTGGTGCTTAACTGCCAATGCGTACTGCACTAATTCACCCGTCTCCTGGTACAGGAGAGGGTCATTTAGGTTCTGTGTCAGTCAAAGAATATCAAGGTTTTGTTTTTAATGCAGAAACTTTTGGCACTGGAGACATCAGAACCTTTGTATTTTCTGTTATGTGAGACATTGGTGTTAAAATCTGGAAGTCAGGAAGGGGAAACAGTCCCGTGGAGTTGTGAGATTCAGTGTCACTGTGTTGAGTTCTCTATCTCACCAAATGGCATTTCACCACGAAATGTGCAGGGCAGCCCAAATCCTGCCTCCTCTTTGCTGGTTTAGGAGGTCCTGTTGCAACAGATCACTGTGCTTCCTGTGATAAAGTCTGAGTTGAAGATTCAGTATATGAGAGACAGATGCAGGGGGCCAGCACCCGCTCCATGTCGTTAGAGCTAAGGGAGTGGTCAGCCTACAGGATGAGCTGCAGGATACGTTGGGATGCAGATGTGGCATCACAGCCCCGCAGCACAGAAGTCCTCGGTGAACACTGTGACACACGCCATCATTGTGAGCGAGCTCTCCAGACCTCCCTGAGATTGCAGCAAGGATCAGTTCCACACGTTTTACTTCATTTTTCAGAAGAAGCATCTGAAAGGGTTTTAGAGGAACACTGAGAAGTACGGTTTGAGATGCATTTTTGAGTGACTGCTGAAACCAAATCCATACAATGAAAGAACAGCCGTGTTTTACAGGCTTTGTGAATGCTGCAGTCTGAGAAATTCAGTGTGTGTCACCTGTAAGGTGTACATTGGAGTTTTAATGCATTTAAAGTACTAAAATTCTCCAAGTTTTGGCAGCCCACATCCTATCGGTCATACTGTGCTGCTGCGTCTCAAACACAGTAGGCATTATGGGTCTTTTAGCCCAAGTCACCTTGACCCTAAACCTTTTAGATCCGAAGACTTGTTCTCTCAAGGATGTGCGCTGCCAGTCTGCATTTTTCTGTCCCCATCTCTAGATGACTATTGAACTTCTCACAGCATATGTGAATACACTACCCAGTCATTTCAGAAATGACTAAGCCAGGTTGTTTTCTCTCCTCTCCAACCTTTAAAAAAAAAAAAAATGTTTTAAAAAAAAAAAACCCAGCCTTCTAGCCTGTGGAGAATGACAGGGTAATTTGTATCTGCCTCATCAACTGAGAATTTAAATCTGCAGTTGCAGCTTGGGAAGGAATGAAGAGAAGCCAGCTTAGATGCTGCAGAAGCAATTAATCTCTAACTGGATTTTTGGGCCACTGCTGGTTCACATCTCGCTGTTGTGGAGCGGAGTCAGTCAGTTCACAGCCCTCTGCACTAGGCTTAATACTGCTTTATTTGTGATTGAGAACATGAAGGGTTTTCTGAGCTGGAATTTCATGCCTGTAGTTAATTCCCCTTAACTCTCCCAACCACCCACGTGCAGACACACCCCAAGAGATCCCCTGCCCATACAAACCACGCCGCAGCCAGCCGCAGGCTCTGTCTGTGTGTTTGCTGCAGTGGGCTGTCCGCGACTGTCACTGCAACGTTTTCCGTTGTTTCTTCTGGCCTTGCTACCTAATGAAAATGGAAATGTAGCCCCAGGGAGAATTTTCTTTGTAAGCAATGAATCATTTTCCTGGTATCAATCAACGAGTAGCATTTTCTTGGGCAGTTCTTTGTAATTCCCCTCTTCAATATTCCCTTGAGACGTGTCAGGAGTTGGACTAGCTGATCTTTAAAGGTCCCTTCCAACCCAAGCCATTCTATGATTCCATGAATATGCCTCAAGTACGTACTTACTTTCTATCTCCTGCAAAGCGTTTGAGCTTCTGATAAAGTCCCATCAAACTCCGTGACGTGCAGAAAAATGTTATTGCCAAGAGGACTGAAACCTGATTGCTTTTGTCGTGTTTTTTCCCCTTTTCTGCTTTAGGAGTGATGTAAGAGCAAAGACCTGTCAAAACACATATTTAGGATGGCATTGCAAAATAACCACACGTGTGCAAAATGGGATTATGTGCACGTGCAGGTTCTCAAACACAGGTGCACATGTAGCACATACACTCCCCATGCGGAGCTGAGAAGTTGAGATTCTGTGTGAGTAATTAACCTGGAATTTCCAAATAGTGCATAGGGTTGAATAGATAGCGGTCATTAAGTTAGGAAGGTTGTTGCTTGCATATATGCTTGTGTCTGTGGGGCTTGTGGATACCTGGTTCTGTGATACACCGAGTGTGCAAAGGCAGGGGCAGTTTTCCCCACCATGGAAATGCCAGGTTAGCCACAGATAATATGGTTTTAAAAGGCCTTCTCGGGCGTATGTGAACATCTGCAGCACCCGTCCCTGGCGGTGCTTAGGTGGGAGGGTGGTACCCTGTGCAGCAGTCGTCGTGTTAACAGGGAATCCAGAGGTCTGACTGACTGGGTTGTGTGCCCTCTCCAGATATTGGTCTTCTGATTTCCATATGAACAAGCAGAACACTGCTCTGCATTACGGTGGGAACAGCTGGCCGTACCCGCTATACCCGTGCCTTAACTGAGTGTAAGCTCTAGCCTGCTGACAGTCAGAAGTTGAAACAAATATGTTGTTCATCGTTTCTGAAGACAGTAGAATTAAGCCAACTTGAAGAGCAGATCTGGAAATCACTACACTGTCCACTATTTCTCAGTGAAGCAATGTGACCTATTGTGGCCTCAGTTCAGAAAGCTGAATGTAGCATCTCCACTCTGCCAGTGTCCTACCCCAAACCTGATAAACTTTCTGTACAACTGGAAGAGTATGTTCTTGTCAAGTTTGCTCACAGAATTTCTTTTTTTTTTTTTCTTTAATTGTTTGTTATCATCTTATGCTGATGTCATTTAAGACAGGTTTTAGTGGCATCTCAGAAACATACTTGTTTTCAGTTTGGTTAGTAGCCTTTCATTAAATATGGTTTGTGATGCGTTGTGGACATAGCTGCAGTGTGCTGTGAGGGGTTGGACTAGGAAAACAGTGAGTTTCTTAGCAGCTGTACGTGGGACAAGGTAGCTCTGCGGCTCCAGTAGTGCTTTTACTTCTGTTGAGACAGGTGTCATCTCTGCTTACAAAGTCCTGTAGTCCTGAGTCTGTGGGCCTAGCACCGAAGCGCTCACTGCCCTCTCCCTGTTGCGATTTGGGAATCCTTTCTCAGCCATGTAGTTCAGATGTCCTGCTCTTCAGGGGAGGTCGTCAGGAGTCTCTTTGGTCAAAGTTGCCCTGAAATTAGACATGGTGTTTTTGGGTGGGTGGTTGGACTTGATGATCTTAGAGGTCTTTTCCAACCTATGATTCTATGATTTGACGTTAAATCCCTTTCTGCAAGCCGTGCTCCTCCTGGACAGGTAACATTGATGGATGAAGAAGGGTTAAGTTTTGGGAAGGAGGAGGGCTGGCATAAAGCTTGATTTCGCCAGGGTTGGCCCACGTGGTGTTTAGCAGAAAGGTATGAGCCTGTGGTACCTGTTTCAGACTCTGGGGAAGTCTGGTTCAGAGCCCACAGATTGTGAACATCTACACTGAAATTGATGGTATGAAGCTCTTACAACAAGTGACAGAAAAATTAACTCCCAAAATGGTAAAAATATGAACATCCTCTAAACTCATGTTGGAATGACTTGTCTTGGCTCGTCCTGACTTAGGAGGAGATCTTGGTATATTTGGGCCATAGCCCCGGAGTGTAGGCTAATGGAAACTGGCCTTTCTCCCACGCCATGATTCATTGCTTTCCTTCGGAATGTATTTGTGGAGAAGGATGTCCACATCCTGGAATTTACCTATGGCAGTGAAAAATACCAGTCAATGATAGTGATCATGCCATAGAATGTGTGCAGGAAACAGGAAAATCAGCTAATCTGTCCTGAAATGCCAGTCATCTGTCCACGTCAGAGACACTTCGGGCTTAACTCCACAGCCCCCTTCCTGTTCATTTAGCCCCAGGTCATGGTCCAGTTCATGCCCTGCCAAACTTCTTGCCCCTGTCAGCATACCTGTGAGAGTCCAGCAGGGTAGTCAGGGTGGACGCACAGTATGCGGTGTGTTTGTACCCCGTTGCTACGTCCTGAAGAGCCAGAGAGGGCTCCTGAGCACTGTGATAGCAGCACGATGCGCCTTTCCCTTTCAATGCAGAAACGCCCTTATCGCTGTGGGTTGCAGGACTGCTCCGGCTGGTGAGTTTTGCCTTGTGATTCCTCCCACCCACCTTTTTTTGTGCTTAATAAGATAAGAAAGAAAAAAAATAAATTCTATCACAATGCAAAGACAGAGAGTTTTTAGTGAGACAGCTCTGCTGGCGGGAGCTATGCGATGCCCGCATTTGGCAGGGAGAGAGGAAGTATTATTAATTTTAATGTAGGCATCAGTACAGGAAGTGGGAATGTAATTGGCCATTAATGTTTTTTGCCTGTATGCAAAATAAATTATTTGTTGCCCAGAGGGCTTCTAACAGGGAAATAGATTTCTGCTAATGATTTGCTAAAAAAACGCTTGTCTATGTGGAGAGGGAATACTTCCATGTGCATTGTGGGCTTTCCTTTGAGGTAACAAGAGATGAGCGAAGGCAAACAGTCACCTGTTTTGCCAGGATCGCCACAGTTAGGACAAGTGTTGCTCCCAGGAGCTGCAAAAGTGAGGCCCACAGAACCTCACTCCTAGGCATTCAGAAACGAAGCATTTGGAGGAGCAGAAGCAGCCTTGGGAATTCCAGCGGTGCCTTACCAGGCGGAGTCTCTAGCTCCCTTAGGCGCTTTGATAGCTCCCACTGGACGCTTGCCTGGGCTTCAGTCACTGAACACCTTCAGAATGCACTTCCCCCCCGCCCCCCGAGATGCAAAACCACTGCAGTCAGTGGAGCCTCTCGCCGATGGCCGCACGCTGTGGAGGGGGCTCTTCCTCGGCTGGCTGGGCCGGGGGGTCTGCGGCGGCTGCCTGCGCCCGCAGCAGCGCGCGCTGTGCCGGCAGCAGGTCAGGTCCACCCAAGCGGTGCGGCCCCGTCGTGGCTGACAGCTCTTCCTGTAAGAGGGCCTTACAACTGGGGGCTTTTTTTAAGCTTTGGAAACTGAAACTAATTTTTCACAGGTATATTTTTCTTTAAATCAGTAGATTTTGGCAGTAGGAGGCAATAGGATTTTTTATTATTTCATTTTTCTTTTCTCCTCCCTCCACACATTACAGACCAGCGTTCCGGGGAGGTGTCCCTGTGCTTGCCATTCGTCTGTGAGACAGCTCTCTTTCTGGGTCTCTGTGAGTGAATCAGTGTCTTGTCTGTACACGAAGTCTGCTTGTATGCATAATGAAAAGTTAAGCTGGGTTGCTGTTCTGTACAATTAGTGTTTCCACTGTCATACCGCAAACAGCACACGTTGCACTCCTGTGCCACTGTAATCTGCATCACTGTTGTACTCAAGTCAATGAATAAAGTTTGGAGCTTTATTCTTAATCGCTGGATTCATGTTGCCTCGTTTATTTGGGGTTTTTTTTCCATCTTGCAGAGTTATATCAAAGTCTTCTTACAGAACGGCATGTGCTCTCAAGAAAGAGAGGTGAGGCAGGGGTGACCAGAGCAAGACCGATGAACAGTTGCACAGATTCAGTGAAATTGTCACAGAAGGTTGGAAAATGGACACAAGGCTTCCTGTAACTAAGTCACTAGAAGCAGATACTCACACAAACCACACAGGAGCGTGACTTTTGTGTGGTCAGTTTGTGGTTGGAAAGGACCTGAGATATCAGCGAGGTCAACTAGGTCATGAGGTTACATCAGCTTCACAGGCTAAATGGTTTCCTCTCTTTATCCTTGCAAGTTCAGCTAAAATTTTAGTCCCCGACTTGAAAAGATATCTATGTGTCTTAGTATTTAAACGTTTGCTTAATTACCTGGAGTTTAAACCTGCTCAGCTTTGGTCTGGATGTGGAAGGTAGGGGACGATGCCATTCGAGCACACAGGGCTATAAAACACCTATGAATGTGCCGAGTCGCCAGCAGACCGTAGATGGAGCACCGTTAAGCACGCTGCACCTCAGAGGAATCCGTAGCAGTTCCTGTCAGGGCCTCAGAAGACAGACATGTCAAGGCACTTCACTCGTTTATGCATGGAGGCGTCCCCTGGAAAAGCAGCCGCTCATACACAGCTCGCTAGGTGACCTGCCAGACACCTTCACTGGGTTAACTGGAGCCTCCTGCAGCTACGGGACTTGGAGCAACCAGAGCTGGAGCCTCATAAGGATCGGCCTCTGGGCTTGTGGGGAGGGGGGCGTGGTGGGGCTTCTCTTTGAAGTGAAGCCACTGAGGATCAATCCTAAAAAACCCTCAAAGCGGGTGGGAAAGAATCCTGCCTCAGGCAGTTGATCATCCGAGCTGCAGCCCTCTGTTCAGGGGCGGGAGCGATGCAGCACGCGTCCTGCACGGCGTCCCTGAGCCCACAGAAAGCCCTGCAGGCAACGCGCTCCCCATCTTCTCCTCCTCTCCTCAGCCCTCTGAGACTCAGCCCTGCCTTTGCCCTACCTTGATACTCGACACAGGCTTCTCTCTCCCAACAAAGGCAGAGGCTCCCCCAGGGTTTGGCTTCAGTGGGCTGTGTTGGGTATGTCTAGGGACTGAGCCTCAGGTGGGGTGGGGGCTCAGGTTCCTGCTTGGAGAGCAGGAGGTGGGGAATTCCACAGCACGGTGAAGGTAGCCTTTAGCAGAGCTCCAATTTGTCCCCTTGGCTTCCCGGGCCATGCCTAGATTTTTGTTGCGTTTGTGCTGGAACAAGAGAAACTTTTCTGTGGATAAATCCACCAAAGCTACCTGGTGGCAGTTAGATGCTTCCTCGCTTTGGATGGCTTAACTCCAGAGGTTGTATTTTTGCTGTAGGTGGGACAAAAATCAAAATCAGAAGATGAGATTCATCCACTGCAACTGCTGGAAGTAAGGCATGGTGAGGGACAGAAGCCCCACTTCAGCAGAGTATTTAAACCCAATCTACTTTGCTGCAGTGCCTGGCTGGAAAAGCCCTAATCCTGAACTGGATGATTTGCAAGTACAGAGCGGAGATGACCCCTGCTTTGAATATTTAACTGGCTAATTTTCAGCAGGCGTGTGGGCCTATGGACTTCAGCAGATCGTGCACATGTTCCAGTATCCTTCATTTCTCTTTCTTCCATGTTTATCGGCATTTCCTGCCCAGCCGCTTCGTGGCCCTCAGAGCTGTCAGGCCAGCTATGAACTAGGACATCATAACCCATCTTCCATCCTCTCCTTTTTAGGACCGGGACTGAGAAACTTCAGGTTTTTTAGGAAACCATAACCTCTTGGGAGCAAAGCTGATCTGGTAACACATGGTGGGAAGTGCTGGACAAACCTGAGCCGGAGGAGAGCTAGGAAGACACAGGGACATTTTTAAATGGCTGCCTGTTCCTCTGAAAGGCAAAGAGAGTCTAAGAGAACTTGCTTCAAAAGTTTTGCGCTCTTTATTTCCCCTTTGCCTCGACGACGAGACATCAGGGGGATGTTACCCCACTGCTCTGCAGGTCAGGCCCCCGTTCCCCTCCTGCCAGCCTGCAGACCCCAGGCACTTCCATGTCAGGTGCTCCCTGGGCATCTGTCTCCTGTTAGCCTCCCTGGGCATCTCCACACTGGTAGAGAGTAAGGAAAGTCTGTGCATGGAGCAGCTGCTTAAAATCCACAAGTGTAGGTCTATGATTTGGCCCTGGAAATTTTCCTGAAAGTTTCCCAACCACAGACAACTGAAAACCAGTCTCCCTTCCGAATCGGTCCCATTTTCTCCTGGGAATGTGCTGCCTGAGGCTCAGCTCCTTCCCGGCAGCAGCAGTCACCTTGCGGTGCCGGCCCTGGGACATATCCTGCCAACCCAGGCTCTGGAGGTGCTCAGCTGCAGTCCCCCAGCCGGGGATCCTTGGCCCAGCAGCGTAACGGAGCAGTTGCTCCGCTGCAGCCTTCCCCAGCCCAGAGCAGCTGGGAATGTTATCGCCGTGAATGCTCTCCTAGGTGTAGAGCAAACGCACAAGGATCCACTCCAGCCATCAGCTCCACGGTGTGACAGTGCCAGCCAGCCTAAGCACATTTTTAATTTCCCTCCAATTAAATACCCAAGCCCAGTGAAATCTAAGTCCAGGGTTTCTTTTTCCTTTTTTTTAATTGTTCAACGATTTTTCCCTGCTCCCCTCCTCCCCACAAATAATGTGAGGTTTATGACCCCTGAGTAATGACTGTGGAATGCACTGCATCCTACAGCCACAGCAAGGCATCTGGCAATGGGAATCTTCACAGCATGTCAAAAATACACAGATAATACCACTGTAAATAGCTCAGATCAAAACAAGTCAAATGTCAATGCTAATTTGCTGTCAAGTATATAGCCCAAGACCATTTCCTCCCGCAGAAGGAGAAACCCCGTTCCCAAGCGTGACTTGCCCTACTGACAGAAGCAGCTTGTTCCCCACCAAAAATCTCCCCAAACTCTGAATGAACAAGAGTGGGTTTCTTCCCCTTGCTGTTTTATTTTTCTGTAGTTTTTGTGTCTGTCTGCTGCTGAGTCCGAGGCTGGGAAATGGAACTTCAGTTTTCCCTGCCATTTTTCTATTGTAAAAAAGGACTCTTGGGAGAGATATTTACTGTTTTCTATGGCTCAGTCAGAGGGCGAGAGGGAGAAGCTGTTCCAGGAGTTCCCATTACAAAGCATTTTTTCACATAGGCTCACTTTTATTTTTGAAGGACTGGGAGATTAAAGAGCCGGCAGCCCTGGAGCAGGAAGTTTGCTGCGCGTCCAAAGGTCGGGTGGGTCGCAGACAGCCGCTGCTTCCAGCTCTCTCTTATGTACACACTGCAGATTAAAACCTACAGCCCGGGCTGGAGGTAGTCGTGGTAGTGATGGGGGCCCAAGGGTTCGGGGGGAAAGGAAGAGAGGGGGAGCAGGAAGACGGCCGGCGCAGCCTCTCCTCGGGCTGTGATTTCATAAGACAAAGCACTGGGCAGCCGCTCAGCGAGCTGAAGGTGTTCCCACGCCCCCACAGCTTTCTCCTGCCATCAGATATGGCAGCGTGTCTGCTTGTGGGGTCGCTCTCAGTGACATTCGGGAACTGATCCCGCTTAAAAAAACATTTTTTACTTTTTATTTTGTGGGATAGGGTTGGGGTGTTTTTCTTTTCAAACGGAGTCGGTTCCCTGCCTTGATTCAAGCAGTGGCCTCACAAAGCGGTTGTGCTGGCATGAAAAATGGGGTGGGCACAAGCGGACAACGGAGTCTCAAGAAGTTCGAGCAGAACACGCTGAAGTGGTTGGGGTATTGCGTGCCGTCTGCCATGAAATCACAGGCTCACGTCCATGGCAGAGAGGGCAGGTGGTGGCCCTCCTCTGGTTCCCTCAGTTCCAGCAGCACCATCGCACATTCTATTCCTAAGTAATCAGTGAAGAAGGGTATAATTGTACGGGTGTTGGGTTCAAGGAGAAAGCTCTGAGACCCACACAGTCTGCGCTAGGTCAGTGTGCAGAGCCCAAGACAGGAGAGAGCCTCTGCGAGGCACTTGTGCCTTGGTAGGTGTTAGGATGGCTTTGCTAAAACTGGGCCAACGTAGTCTGGATGTCAGTCTGGAGCGGGCAGTGCCCACAGAACAGAGCCCTTCTGAGTGGAATTCCCAGTCTTCACAGCTGGCAAGAGTAAGGGGCTGGGTATAAATTAACAGCGCGTCCCTGGGCAGCCCGATGAAGAAACATCACAAGGCAAGCCAGGCCTGGCAGGAGGTGGCCAACGTGGAGGCTGGCTCTGCTGCTGGGGGTCTCCACATCACGCCTGGGAGTGGATCCACTACCTGGTTCCTGTTATCTGGGCTATCCCAGCCCACATGGCACCAGCTGTCGGAGAGGGGAGTCGATCGTAGAACCAACCCTCTTTTCAGGACCAGCCCAGCGAGGCTGCCGGAGGGAAATGGGGTGCTCCCCCTTGGCTGCCGCTTCTGGGCTGAGGCTCGGTGCTGCGGCGAAAACAAAATGCAGCTGAGTCCGTTCAAGGAATTCATTGATGAATGCTTTGAGGTCTTCATGTGAACCTAAGTGTTTGCCGTGAAACAGGAGACAAGCTAATAATCGAAACAGGTTTTACGATGAATGAGCTGCTGCTGAGAAATGCCTACTTTACAGCCTTGATACCATGCTGGATGTTAAATGACTGCCAGGAGCAAACTCTGTGGTATCTCGGTTAGCTCTTACCCTAATTATCGTTTACAGAAGAGTCCCAGCTAGATGAATGAGGACTGCAATATAAAAGACTTAAGTAAGATTTGTTGATGTGGCTACATGAATAATTCCCCCTGCAATGATGCATTTAAGAGCACAGATATTGTGGGAGGAGGAAAGCTAGTGTTTGATATTTTGAATCATTTAAAAGTGTGTATTTTCTTCCTATGTTTTGGCTTCTGCTGTTCGCTCTACCTGCCCCACTTCAGAAAAAAAAAAGCTTTAATCCTCTTACTGGCCAGGTTTTTGAAAAAACAGCGAGTAATTGAAAATAAACTTCTGCTGAGGCCAGTAAATATGGGGTCATCTGAACAGTCTGCCACGGTGCTCAGGCAGCCCCGAGCGCACCGCTTCAATGCTCCAACGCTGCTCCGAACTCTTGGCACTCGAGGTCTGGGTTTTCCGTAACTAACTAATTGTTCGGCTTCCTGAAAAGTGCGTTTGTGCTCCTTCTCCCTCGGGAGTGATGCCAGCGGACGACCCTCCGGAGAATTTTCCCGCGTTCCGCCCGCTCGAACGACAGTGGAGTTACGACCAGGGCAGGCAGACCACCCATCTGATGGGGGGAAAGCTCGCCGAGAAACTGATCCTGAGAGGAAAAAACCAGCAGCCATTTGTTGTATCAGCAAGCCCGCCGGCCTCGCTGTGCGGCCAGCCTGTCGCTGGTGCTGACATCGGGGAAGGGCTGAGGGAAGCCATTACCGTGCTGTGGCAGCATGCTTTTAAATAACTTGGGAACACCTCTAGCGGTGCAAGCCCGTAGGCACGTCAGCTGAAGTCATGGCTGCTGTCCTGCCAGGCAGCCCAGGCCCTTCCTGAGCCCTCAGAGGGCCGGGGAGGCCCCATGGAGGCGATGACGGAAGAGTGCCCTGAGCCGCCACTGCTCTGGGCACGGGCAGGGCTCTGCCCCATGCGCCCTCCCCATGGTGACCACGCTGCTGAGGCACCTGGGTCTGCGGAGGGACTTGTAAACTGTTCATTGAAGACTGGAGTCAGGAAAACATCTCCCTAGAGGCAATCTTGCCCTAGGAAGGGCTAGTGGTGCCCAAAGGATCCTTGCCTGTTGCTGCTGCTGCCATTCTGCTCTTGCCGCTGGAGCTGCCTCCCTCAAGGGGGGACATTCCTGTGGCTCCTCTTTCTCCACAAACCCTGCTCCCCTTATCTCATCTTTCTTTCCTCAATCAGACGGTTGCATGTGGACAGGCATGCCCATTAACCTGTTTTATCTCTGCCTGGCAGACTCCTAGCAGCCTGTGTCTGCTCCCACAGGCTTGGCCTCGCCTCACCGCAGTTCCACCAAAGCAGAATTAACCCCTCGACAGGTCACAGAATCACAGAATGGTAGGGGTTGGAAGGAACCTCTGTGGGTCACCCAGTCCAACCCCCCTGCTGAAGCAGGGTCACCTACAGCAGGCCGCACAGGACCTTGTCCAGGCGGGTCTTGAATATCTCCAGAGAAGGAGACTCCACAACCTCCCTGGGCAGCCTGTTCCAGTGCTCCGTCACCCTCAGAGGGAAGAAGTTCCTCCTCATGTTCAGACGGAACTTCCTCTGCTTCAGTTTGTGCCCATTGCCCCTTGTCCTGTCGCTGGGCACCACTGAAAAGAGTCTGGCCCCATCCTCCTGACACCCACCCTTCAGATATTTATAAGCATATACTAGGTCCCCTCGCAGCCTTCTCTTCTCCAGGCTGAACAAGCCCAGCTCCCTCAGCCTTTCCTCACATCATCTTGTCCTCATGGGGACACCCAGGAAAGTTCACCCCAAATTAACTAAACTGAATTTACTAATCAGCCCCTCCTCTGGGCACGGTCAGCCTGAATTAAAATGTTCTTAGTCAGATTAGCTCACTGTGGAATGGAGTAAACCAAAACGAATTAGACACTTAAAATCTGAAGGTTTGGCAAGAGGTCTCATGGGAGGTACGAAAGCGATGAGTTCTCACCAGCTCACAGCCGCTCCTCTGCCCCGTGTCACCACCTTGCGCTGCAGCGTGGATGGAGCTGAAGCTGTGAGCACTGTGTGCGGACACAGGCAGGTTGTTCCAGCAACCTTCCTTGGCGGCTGAGCTGTGGTACCTTTGTGCTGAGAACAAAGTGCCACAACAGCTCTAGTATTTGGTGGGTGGCCAGTGAGAAGCGCGGACGGGTCAGAGCCTGCACTGAACAAGTTCCTGAACAAGATCTCTTGATACAACTTCAGTACTGACAACTACCCATCAGCAGAAACCTCATCCTGTAGCAGGAACCCACGTGTCACCTGACTGTGTCCGTCTGTGGGGAGGACCGGAAGGTGTGGTCCGAGATGGACCGTATGCACTTCTGTAGTCACCCCCCAGCCCACACTGTCTGTTGGGGCTGGAGCTCTGCGCTCGCTGGGGATGGGCAGGTGATGGCTTGGATGTCTGGGGCCTTCAGACAGTGCAGGACACTCTTTGCTCCTGCCACTGGTTCGTGAGGTGGCACACACCGTTGCCTAGCTTAGCTGGTGGTGACCCGAGTGTCCCATCCCCTGGGCGACTCTTCCAGTTGCTCCCCCCTCCAAAAAAACCATTTCTGGGCACCTGGCCTGCAGTGTGAAACAGCCTTTGTGTGATATTTTGTCAGCTACAAATAATTGAAAAAGGCCTACATAAAGTCCTAATTGTGTCACAGAACAGGCTCTTCAGTCATCCATCTTCCTATTAAACTTGTGAATTTCAGCTACTCAGCCCTGTTGGAGTTATTTTCCCCTTCCCCTCCTTCTTCTTTTAAGCTTCTATTTATATTCTCTCAGTTGTCTCTGCCAGAAGATCTCATGTGGATACATTAGGCCTTTTCAAAAGGAAAGTTGGATTACAGCGATTTTTCTCCCCGTAGGACACAACAGCTTCATCATTCATAACAGAGCAATACACTATAACTTCATTATAGATGGCATGAAGCTGGCCTATTTAAACAGAATACTTAATGATGGTCGGGAAGGCAGGAGAAGCTCAGCTCCACTGGTCTACGTGGGAAAAGGGAAACTGCATTTTTTGGTGTTTACTGAGGTGGACTTCTTGACTCTTAATTCAGTCTTTTTTCACAGGAACAAGAAAAAAGTGGGAGATCTGACTGAGAGGGGTGAGATCTGTTACCTGGTAGTTCCTTCCACTTTGGCAGGTAGTGTGACAGACTCTGAGATCTAACATTAACAGCAGACGTGGGGGCTGGGAAGGAAACCTGGGCTCCTCCGTAGCACTTAGCCACCTCTGGAACAATCTGCAGCGCGCTGGTGCTCTCCCGTACGGACCGCAGGTTCTCCTTCTTTTCCCTTTCCCACTTGAGCAGCGCTGACCTCAGAAGCGTGCTCCACTTATTGACTTTGGCCGAGTAGAAGTGGTTGAGGCCGAAAGAAAAAGCTGCGGACTGAAAAAACCTACTTTTGGGGGAAATGCCAGAATAAATAGCCTTCTGTGAGCTCACAGTTGACATCAGACCACAGTTTGTGGCGATGATGGAGGAGGAGGCTTAAAAAAATCCCAGTGAAAATGTAGGAAGACATAAAAATTAATGTTTTCCCATATTTTGGTAAAACAAGTTTTTCCTCTCGCCTGGGTAAGTTTTAGTGGTGCTGAAAGGTGCCAAGAGTTCAGCTCTGTCAAGGCAAGTGCTCCATTGACAGCTTGCTACTCCACACAGGGTTTTTTGCACCAGTTTAGGAGAGATCTTGCTCAATATCGGTTTACTGGTAAAATCCGTAAGCGTGGATGAAGTTTCTAATATTGGCTCAGCTGATAGCCATGATTTCCTACCCCATTGCCTCAAAAACTAGGACCATGGCTAATTATGTATAAGAAATCTGTATCAGAACCTCTTAGGAAGCCGACAGCCATGTCCTGTGGTGCTGGTGAGTGTTACGTGCTGGAATAGGGTGCACCGATCACCGATGAAGTCTGCTGGTGTGAGCATCTCCAGCGGAGTTTGGAGAGGAGGGGAACAAAGAACGCTTTTACTTCTTTAGCTGGTATTGAACACTGTCAAAGGAAAGCTGAGGGGCTTCTCTGGAGGGAGGGGAGGATCTGGAGTGGAAAATAAGTATAAGGAAGAAACAGGTCCAGGAGGAGCAAATGCCCTGGCTGTTGAGCACACTGTCCTGTCAGCACGTCTCAGACTTTGGCCAGAAGAAGGTATTCTGTCCGTTGAGGGAAGGAAAACACTTCATGCTATTAGAGCTCCCTGTCATTCGGTCTAGAAGCACTTTGGACTCAACAACTGGAAAGGAAATGTCAAAGAATGGGAAGCCAAGAGAAGCTCATCAAAAAGACATCTGGTCCTGCTGTCCTTGATGGGAAATCCCTCCCTACAGCCACCCTCTTCCCAGCCACACTCTTTTGAAACAGTTAATGTGTGAGAGAATCCAAAACATTGCTGGAATGTGTCAGCAACGAAGCTTTTGTGTAGCTGAGCAGCTGAACAGCTCTGGGTTTGTTTGTGTTAGGTCTGATTGTCTTGCCTCTCATCAGTGAAAGTCAGAAACGGCTGGACAGAAGGCAGTGGAGCAACACCAGCCTAAGGCCACTTTAAGCTGGGGGAGAATTTGATCATCTTTTATGGCCAGAACCATGAAGTGCTTCACAGGGAAGCACGAAGACGTCAAGAGGGTCACCCATGGGCAGGATGCTTGCAAATCTTGTAAGGTAAAAGGTTCACGTCCTGTTCCCCAGCACGGTACTCACTCCTCTTCCACCGAGCAGCTTTGCTTGCAACAATCATGCTATCCCAGAGAGTGACCCGTCTGCCTCTCTGCTTCTTCTGGCCCTTTCTTCACTGACGGAGCCCTGACAGGCTCCCAGTGCCTTCCGAGGAACTAGTCTGGTCTACTATAAAGCATCCATGAAGGTTATTTCTGGGGAAAGATGTTTCATTGCTCCTCACACCCCTGAGTGGGTTGCCCAGGATCCTTAATGTGTTTCTGCAGGAAGCCACGTGGCAATGTCATTTATCACAGCTCCTCTCACAAACTCGTGTTCCCAGGGCCTGGGTGGCTCAGAGTTTTGGCACGGGATGCAATCTTCGAGCATGTGAATCAGGACAGTTAGCAGAATCCAGTTATTTAAACCTCCCCGGGGAATAAACGGAGGCCTCGGTTCAATTTCCCAACACCAACTGTCCCTTTCACCACCCGAATCGGAAATTCTGCAAGACAGGCAGGATTCGGCCGATCAGGAGTAAGAGACATTGGTGGAGCTCTATAAACCACTGAACTCCTTCCAGCATCTGCTCTGTGCACGGATCTGTCACAAACCCCCCCCCTCTGCTCAGATCTCTCATGTCAACTGCTCTGAAAGTGTTTTATGCCTTCTTGACCACAACTGTCCACAGACAAGTTACACCCTTATTTAAACAGGTACCTGAGATGCTGTGTGGAAGGAGAGAGGACACCGGTGCACTGCCGTTGATCTGAGCATGTCTCACTGCTAACCCTCGTCTGCCGAGCCATCTTCTGTCTCCATCTGTCCTCCAGGTGCCTGCACATGTGGAGTGTTTGACGTGGCTCCTCACCAGGGAGTGAACACGACCAAGTTCATTTTACTCTGACTGGGCTTGGTCTTTCTGAGTAGGCTCCTGAACGAGCTGTTTTCGCAGCTGTGATAAGCTCCTGGGGAAGAGGGAAAGAAAAGCCCTGTGGAAAGACAGATGCCCTTACTGTGTGGAGACATTTCTCCCTTTTGTTCTGCCAGCTGGAATATCTTCCCTGAAGAAAGGTGAACGCCTGACCACTATGGACTGCTGCAACTGGGATGAACAACATCTGGGAGAAAATACCCGGGGAGCAGCTCGGCACCATTCAGGTCAGGTGTGATTCTTCCCGAGAGTCTCCATCAAGCATAACTTCTCTGAAGTCATGGAGGGCACCTGCACACAAGCTCTCATGGTAGGACACCCTCCAGCTTTCACAGCAGAGAGGTCAGTAACTTCTACCAGACTTTGACTCATTCTTTAACCGGGGAAAGAGCAAGTCAAATGCAACCAAAGAGAAGAAAGACACAGCAAAGCTTTAGACAAATATTAGACATTAAAGACTTTGCTGATGCCGAATGGTAAGTGTAGCAGCAATAATGTTAACGAAGCAACGTACACCTGCTCAGTGTCAATATTTGGGAAGGAAAAAAAAAGCACTTAGCATTGCCTGTGGATAAAAAAGAGGATCAGGATCATGCTTCTGCGCAAGGCATTTAGCAAATCATTATGATTGTTTAGAGTTTGTTTAGGCTTCTGAATTTACACCCGATTCCTTCTGTTTCACAGCAAGAAGAAGTGCCTAAATGTGAGGCCGGAGAAGCAGAATTACAGCGGTTGGAAGCCACAGCGTGGTGCTTGAGAGCTCTAGCCAAAGGTGATAGTCTCAGTAGCGGCCAGACCGTCTATTAATGCAGCATGAATACGCAGGGAAAGAAACATAAAAACATGTAACCCGCAGCATGGTCCTCTGCACGGAAGGGTGGGATGTCAGCCTCACGGCAAAAGACTTGCACGGCATGAGCTTGGCCCTCGAGGCTTGTCACACCCGGGTCATCACTGATAATAATCATCACTAACAATAAGCAGGAAAAAAGCAAGGAATACGTGGGTACGCAGGTAGATGGCTGTTATTTTAGCGGCTCCGGGAAGCTCCACCGGGAAAACCAGCACAGGAGTATTTGCTCCAGGTGAGCACAGCGGCAGGCGCCGAGACCTCAGCACCAGCGCTGGCAATGTTAGCTCCTCACACCGGGCAGGCGCCGAGCATCTTCCAGTGCCATCAAACCCCAGAACACGACGGCCTGTTTGACAAAGAGCATCCCAAAGTAGTTTAGGTGATTCCTACTGCAAGAGGAAGGGGACAAACAGGAAGAGCTTGTATTCCTCTGGGATGAGTAGTCGTCCCATTGTCACTTGCCCAGCAATCGCCACCGGCCTGAGGAGCAGTCCTGGGATTCCCCAGCATCCACATCAGGGCTTGGGAGGGGAAGGAAGAGACAAGCCTGGGATGTAAAGGTTCTGGGGCCTGAAGACAGGAATCACAGGTATCTGACGTCTCGTTCCGGCAAAGCATCTTTAATTAGTTTGTTTAACTGGTATTATCCTTAATTAGCATTGCTGAGCTCAGAATGACCGCTCACCTGCTTCGACATACAGGCACACTTCAAAAGTTTGCAAGATCAGGACCTACCCTGCTAGATTTTGAAAACTAGAGCCAAGAAGTAGCTGGAAAGAGCTCCAAGAGGAGTATTCCCAGATGACAGAGCTATTTGTTTCACCTGTTTTTCCCCTGGTCACCGAGGACTGCTCTCTGCTTGCCGGACCCGATGGTTCAGGCAGCTGGCCTGCCTGTCTGTCTGCGTGGTGGTTACGTGCTGGCGACAGACGAGGCGTGCTCCAGCTTCAGCCTCCTGGAGCGGCAATAGCTCTTTATCTAAACTCGCTCTTGTACGGAAAGTTTCCGTGCGGCAAAAGTCCCTCTCTGGTCCCAGCAGACGCCCAGATGTTCTGGGAGCAGAATCGGTGTGCAAGGGGCTGTGTGGTTTGGGGAATGCACCCACCTGCCCTGCAGCTCTCTGCAAGGAAGGGTTCATCTCCACTGCAGGCCACACCACCACCTTCCTGTCCCCGCTGCAAACCATAAGCCAGGCCCAAGCTCTCTCTTGCCCAGACACCAGAGCCTGTGAGTCCCATGGGGGTCGAGGCAGTGGGATGAGGATTAACCTCAGAACAACGAGACCTTGGTGCGACCCTCGTCCTTCAGTGGAAGGAGGACCAGATCCTCACACAGAGAGCCAGGGGACGTGGTGCTGCTGCGTGATGCAGCACTGACTTCTGTTTCCTTATTTTCCAGCTCCCAAGGAGAGCCGTTGGTTTTCCGAGTAATGGCTGTGCCTCTTTCCCGAGGAACCGCGGAGCTCCCATCCAGGTCAGACCCCTAGCCTCTCCTCTCGCCAGAAAGACCTTGTGAGAGGCAGGTATGGCTTAACTTCATTCTTGAGAGAAAACGTCCTCTGCAATCCTTGTGTACCTTGTCTGTCGTAACTTTCAATGTTTCCATTATCGATACAGAATCACAGAATCACAGAATGGTGCGGGTTGGAAGGGACCTCTGTGGGTCATCTGGTCCAACACCCCTGCCAAAGCAGGGTCACCTACAGCAGGCTGCACAGGACCTTGTCCAGGTGGGTCTTGAATATCTCCAGAGAAGGAGACTCCACAACCTCTCTGGGCAGCCTGTGCCAGTGCTCCATCACCCTCAGAGGGAAGAAGTTCTTCAGACGGAACTTCCTCTGCTTCAGTTTGTGCCCGTTGCCCCTTGTCCTGTCACTGAGCACCACTGAAAAGAGTCTGGCCCCATCCTCCTGACACCCACCCTTGAGATATTTATAAGATAAGATATTTATAAGGTCCCCTTACAAACACTGAATTCCTGCAGCGTCTCTGAAGCACCGGCCTCGGGACAGGTCACCACCAGTGCCTGGTGCTGAGGTTGGCCCGGCTGCCCACGTTCGTTATCATTTGTGCGCTCTGGGCACGGCGGCTCTGCCTGCGGTGGTGGAAGCCAGGCCAGAAACGCGTCCCTGGCACCCGAGGCCGGGGACATCTCCCCGTGAGCTCCGCTCTGCCCCGGAGGCAGCTCCTGGACGGGGAGCTGGAAAGCTCTGGAAAGGGGGAGCACAAACTCGCTGCCGGGGGGCTACGACCCCGGGAAGGTGGAAGGAGACCCCGGCTTTGCCGGCTGGCGGTGGGGTCGCCGGCGGGCTCCAGCACGGGGGTCTTCCAACCGGGAGCCACCGGGACCATCCTGGGACGGCCAAGCCCCGCTGAGCAAACACCGTCCGCGACGTGGGGAGCGGGCACGGCACCCCGCCCCGGGCACCGCGCTGGGGAGCGGCGAGGGGCCCCCGGAGGCCCCCCGCGGCCCCAGCCCGGCACCCCGGGCACCCCCCCTCCTCCTCCAGCCCTCCTCTCCCCGCTCCCCGAGCTCCCTCCCGGCCCCGGTCCCCGATCCCGGCCGGCTCCGCGGCTCCGGGGCGGGGCGGGCGGGGCGGGGCGGCCCGGGCCGGCCGCGGGATCCGCAGCTGCCGGAGCCAGAGCCCGCGGGAGCGGAGCGGGGCGGCGGCAGCGCCGGGTCCCGGAGCCCCGCGGACCCCCCCGCGGCAGCCCCCATGGATAAATACAAAGGTGAGGCGGGGACCCACGCGTGTCCGTGCCCCGCGGCAGCCCCTGTCCGCCGGCGGGACAGCGGGGACGGCGTCGGTGGGGAAGGGTCTTTGCGGGGGGAGGGGGGTAGACCTGCTGTCCCCACGCGTGGGAAAGCGCGGCGGCGGGCTGGGGGCCGGCTCCGGTGGTGAGGTTGGAGGGGGCCCCGCGAGTGGGGCCGGGCGGGGATGCGAAGCCCCCCCGTGCCTGCCCCGGGGAGGGGGGGGGAGAGGAGCTCGTTTCGCCCCATCTGCAGGTCCGCACCTTTTTTTGCTGCTGAAGGGCAGCGTCTGGTTCTGTTGGGTTCGGCTGGCGTCGCCTTCCCCGTCCTTCCCCCCCTCATGGTCCCCCCCCAAGCTTCCCATGCACGACATGGAGTGCCCTGTGCTCGGGGTGGGGGGGGGTTGGTGGCTGGGGGGAGGGCAGGTGAGCAGCCTCCCCGATGGCTCCGGTGCTTCGCGGGCGATGCTGTACTGTGTCCAGTTCTGGGCTCCCCACTTCAAGAAAGATGAGGAGCTACTGGAGAGAGTCCAGCGGAGGGCTACGAGGATGGTGAGGGGACTGGAGCATCTCTGCTACGAGGAGAGGCTGAGGGAGCTGGGCTTGTTCAGCCTGGAGAAGAGAAGGCTGCGAGGGGACCTAGTATATGCTTATAAATATCTGAAGGGTGGGTGTCAGGAGGATGGGGCCAGACTCTTTTCAGTGGTGCCCAGCGACAGGACAAGGGGCAATGGGCACAAACTGAAGCAGAGGAAGTTCCATCTGAACATGAGGAAGAACTTCTTCCCTCTGAGGGTGACGGAGCACTGGAACAGGCTGCCCAGGGAGGTTGTGGAGTCTCCTTCTCTGGAGATATTCAAGACCCGCCTGGACAAGGTCCTGTGCAGCTTGCTGTAGGTGACCCTGCTTCGGCAGGGGGGTTGGACCAGTTGACCCACAGAGGTCCCTTCTGACCCTGAACATTCTGTGATTCTGTGCTCGGCCGTTGCCACCGAGAGCGGCTCAGGTCTGCGGTGCCGTGGGGACTCGTGGGAACTTCTTGAACTTTGGGGCTCCTCGCCAGCTGAGGAGGGAGCAGGTGGGCTGTGGTTCCCCGGGTGTGGGACACTCGGACGCATGTGAGTGCTCCACCACCATCTCTGCTCCTGCTAGCGTGCAAGAGTCTCCTCAGGAGGAGGTGGAGACTGGTGTAGCACGGAGTAAGTCTGCGGTGAATTTTACCTGTTGAGAGGGAATGTGGCTCTCCTTGTAGCTGCTATCCTCCTTACGAAGCTGGCACGCTGGAGCGGGGAGCTTGGTGCTAGACAAATAGATTCCTCCCCGGCCCCATTTGGCCTTGTTACTGTCAAACTGGCCAGGTCTGGCTGGGCCCCAGCAGGTGTGTCCACGCTAACAGCCCCTGCTCCCTAATCCTGCTGTGGTGGGGACTTCACGTCTCAAGGTGCGTTCTGCGGAGTTAATTTTTGCCAGGACTGTGTATTTTTTGGACTGTGCAAGTACCTCGGTGTTCTGACAGGGCTGGCGCTGTGCTGCCTGTTGCGTTTGGATCCTTTTCCTCCTTGCAGCCGATACTTTGCAGGCCTGATAAGCACAGCAACATCACCTTTGCAGGATGTTACTAAAGATTATATTACAAGTCAAATAACACGTAGCTTTTTTTTTTTTTTTTATTTTTTTTCTGGCGGGGTCTGTACAATTCCGTTCATTTCCAGTAGCAAAGCAGCGGATTCATTAACATTCAGCTATGTTTCTGCATATTGTCTTTTTAAATCCGCACACTGCTCCCCCAGAGCAGCGGGGCTGCGTTCCGCCCGTGCGCGGTGACCAGCGAGCGCAGCTGATCGCGGAGCCCCGCCAGCTCTGCTTTTGCTTTAGTGATAACGAACGCGTGCACGGTAATGAGGGTAGGGAGGCATCTCCAGCGCTGTGGGGCAGCCGCAGGGGATGGCGTGAGCGGTCCCCAGCGCGGTGGGGTGGCTGGAGGCACCTGGGGCTGGCGAGGCAGGCGGAGGGGAAGGGCCAGGCTGGGGGAGAAGGTGTGGGAGTTGGGAGCCCTGAGGAGCAGGTGGAGAAAGCAGGTAAGTTGTTAGTAATAAGCACAGGGGATATGTGCTCGTTCTGGTGGGGATGTCTTGCTGCCGTGGCTGGTATGGGGAGCCTTCATCCTTGCCACTAGCCAGGCAGAGTGCTTGTGTGGGGAAATCCTGCAGTGATGGGGATGGATGGGCTCAAAGAGCTCTGTTGGACCGTGAGCTGGTGTTCTGGGAGGAGGAGTATGACTGCAAGATCTTCCCTATTACTTAAGAAATTAAGATTGCAAGCATCAGCAAACATTTCTTTCCTTTAAACGCAGGCAGGGATGTGCCGTAGTCCAAGCTGTAACCTGGCGGGCATAAGAGGTTTCCCTCCTGTTTCAAAGGGGGGGGGAAGCTGCTGCTGGACTCTGGTCGGGTGGAGCATGCAGGGCCCGGTGGGTGCGAGCCCAGGGGCTGGGGCTGGTGGCCGGCAGGGTGGCACCCGCGGAACGGGAAGACCTCGGGCTGTTGGACTCGCATGGTGGGAGGGGAAGGAGGGATCATGAAACTCTCCTGGGAAATGGGTTTCCTTTCCCAGCCTCTGCAAATGGGGATGGAAGGCCAGCTGCATAGGAAGACATACGCTTTTGACTCGTGTTAGGCTATTAAAGCTCTGAAGGATGATCCCCGTGTGTGGCAGGGCTTTTTTTTCTGCCAGGGCACATGTTGGTGAAGATACTGTTTGAAAATCCACCTTGTCCCTGTGATTTAGGAAGTATGTGGGAGGCGTAAAGAGCAACAGACCCTGCAGCCCGAGGCACTGCTTGCCCTGCATGTCAGGTGTGGCCAGACGGTTTGTGACCGGCCGTCTCCAGACTGTGGCGGGGGAAGAGGTGCTGGATGCTGTGTTACTGATGAGGGGTCTGTTGGTCGCACCTTTACTCATCCACCCACCCCTGTCAAGTCCTCTCAGAGCAGCCCCTTGTCTCCACAGTCACAGGTGATGCAGCCCCATGCGTGTAGTCTAAGGTGGCGAGTGATGCGAGCCTTGAGAGGTCTGTAAGATTATTATTGTGTTTTTAGTGTCTTAGAGCTCTGTAATGGAACTCAGAGTGGCTTGCAGCCCCGTTCTTCAGAGCAAGGTGTTTGGCTTGCTTGTTTTACTGTCACTGTAGAGCGAAGACACAAGCTCTGCATTCCTTATCTGAGGGTCTTGCAGGGCTCTGCAGGGTTTGCGGTGCTTCTCTGAGGAGACCAGTGCTGTTTGTCTGTGGAGGAGAGGTTGTCTTCTGAACAGTAGCCGGCAGTTTAGTGTTGATAGGGGTGAAAATGGTGACTTGGTAGAAGGAGGAGGTGTTTGCTTGCAAATTAACATGTTTAAACTGGGAGGGGAAAGGGTGTGGACCTGTTTGGGACTTCGGCAGGTGTTCTTTGTAACAAGTTCTTGCAAATACAAGGAGATACGCTTGGGATTAAACCGCAAAGTGGAGACGTGAATGAAAGGCACAAGCCCTAGTAACAAACTGAGGCCCTTTATAAACTCTTGTTAATCAGAGTCAGAAATGGATTGATGCATATTAACGTGATCTGGGCTCTATGCAAACATATGTGGTTTCTCTTCAGCTGAGCATCAACACAGCTGTTGTGTTTAACTAATTGTCGTGGTGTAATTGGCAACCAGAGAAAACAGGGCAATGTACTGCCCTGTACCAAATCCAATACAGTTTTCAGCTGCTGGGCTGAGCCTTCTTTGAAATGCGGATGAAAATTAATGTCCTGCTTAACCTCATAACACATATGTGAGAGGGGTGAGTTCTGGAGATGGGAAGGGACCCTTGGGGAATAGGCAGCAGGAGTGCAGAGTCCTTTACTCAGCAGGGATTTAGGAGATGAAACGTTTCTCTGTGACTGAAACCACAGCCAGTCTCAATTATACATCTACCGCGTCCACCCTACCAAGCCGTCCTACACACTGTCACCCGTGCCAGCGTAATATTTCTGTCTCTTCTAGCACAGCTGCATTTCTTGAGTAAACAGGGCACCTGGGGGTGCTCTGAGTTGCACGTGAGCCTCTCTGGTGCTCTCCAGACCAGGGTGGGCTCACTGCGGATGGGCGTGAGGCTGTAGGGATGCTGGCTTCAGCCCCGTTTGATGAGCAGCCATGACCCTTGGGGTGCGGGTGTGTAACCCCAGGCCTGGGGGTGCTCCTTTTGCTACCCCCAAAATAGTCACTGGGGCTTGCTCCGTCTCCTGCGAGCGAGGGGCAGGGATCCGTGCAGCGAGGGGCAGCGGGAGCAGCACCCCTGCAGCCCCGCTGCTCCGGGGTCTATACCCGGTCCGTGTCACTACCGAAATTGCCAGCAGCCCGCTCCCAAAGCTGGCAGTGCTCGCGAGCTCTCAGCCTTTGGGCACCCGCTTTTGGAGTGCTCCTGGCAAGGCACGAGCCCTCACTTTTCCCTTGCGGTGTTGCCCAGTGTCTCGGGCGAGTCTGGCTGCTGCTGCTCCATGCACCTTCGCTGCTCCCTGCAGCGGGCTCTGTGCCCACCGTGCCCGGCCGGGGACCAGAGGTGCCCCATGAACGAGCTTATGGTTCGGGGGCTTTCACCGATCGCTTGCACTGAACACCCACAGCCCAGGAGCACAGGGAGCGCCTGTGCAGAAATGCTTGTGCTGCCTGTTTCTGGCTGGCTCCTTCAGCTCCCAGAACGGCGGTGGACTGGGGGCAATCGGGCAGCTGGGCAGCCCAGGCTCCACAGGGCTGCACACCAGAGCACTGCAGGCTTTTAAATCTCAGTTGTGGGCACCTGCTCAACTCAATACTTGCTCCACAATGTTTGCATCTCAACATACAGCAAATATGAAGGATTTAATGACTTGGCTGGATCCCTTAAGATTTTATGGCAAATCCAGGACCTGAACCCCAAGCTGCCTAACTGGTGGCCAGTGCTTTCCTTGCAACCCTCCAGCCTGGATCAGGGGGAATTAGGGATGCTGTTCTCTTGAGAAGTCCCTGTAAACTCTAATTAATTTGCTGTACCCTCTGGAAGTGTAGGAGTCATCGAAGGCAGGGAAGCACGTCTTCAGGCAATAGCAACTGGAGAGCCCAGAGCTGTAGGGGACATCTTGGGGAGCCAAAAATCAGAGGTGCAGCTGTGATTAAAGATGATGCAGAGCACGTGCACCCAGGACATAGCTGTTCCTCTCTGAAGCTGCCTCGCTGAACCACAGATCCAGACCCAGCAGGTAAATTGGATCCCACAGTCACGCAGCCAGTTTGACAACCTGTATGTTGTTGTTTACTTCGTCTTGGAAGTTGAGTCATTTATGCTTTTCTCTTGGGTCAGCAGACAAGACAGACTGGTCCAGTCTGTGCTGCAGGCTGTCAGCCCAGCTCTGTGGGCCAGAGACATGTCTGACGTCGCCTTGCCGCGTGGAGCTGCTGGTGCAGGTGCCAACAGCCAGTTTCTGGGCTGGAACCGCTGATTTGGCTCTGGTTTGGGGGTGGATGGGGAAGGGCCAGTGAACAGGCAGGTTCCCTAGCAGTAGCTGGGAGAAGGTATTCCCACTGTAAGAGCTATGTTGTACTTTGAAGAAGAGGGGTTGTATCTGGGGACTTCTCGCTGTGTGCTACAGTGCATGGTAAAACCTTGTGTGAACTGGAGGAACAACCATAAAAGTTCACAAAAGAAGAATCTGTGTAGAAGTGTTCTAGTAGGAAGACACCGATCTCCTGGTACCCAAAGTTCTTACCTTTTTTTTTTTTTTAATTATGAATTTAATTGAATCCAGGGAGCAGAGCTTTAGGAGGAAAAATACCTCCAAAGCAAACAGAAATTGGTAAGCGTGGCCAGCAGAGCCCTTGGAGAAGCTGCGGCGAAGCCGGGCTGGTGCTGTACCTGCCCACGCCCCTTCTGCGGGGCTCCGTGTTGGGTCCGAATCCGGCTTCCCACTCCGGCCACAGCCCAAAGAGAGAACAACCGGGGCCAAAACCACCAAGAGCGGTTAAACTTGCGGCTGGTGGGCCGGGGTGGGCACGGGGGCAGCTGTGACTGTGGCAATTCCAGTTGGTGGGGAGGGTCCGGTGTGCCGTCCATCGCCGTGCCGTGGCAGAGGTCAGCTGCGGCACGGAGCTGCAGAGGGGAGGCCTGGGAGCTGCGCTGGTTTGCTCTGAAGTTCAACAGACAAGGGTCAGGACGTGCTAAAATGCTTTTTTTTCTCTCCCTACTGACCTCTCGCCTTCTTCGTGGGCAAAATTCCATAGAGAGCACGTTTGAGGATGGTTTGGTGTATGGCAACATTGTCTCTGGTTATAACCAGCTCTGTCTGGAAGTATCTCAGAACTATGGGACCAGGCTGAAACTCCCACAGAACATACGGACTTGGCCACTTGCACTTTAATAAAAGCCAGTATTTCCCCGCCTTGGGTGGACTGTGCTCTGTCTTGCATAAAGATTTTTCTGATGTCTTTTTTGCTTTTCTTTTTTTCCTTTGGATCTGCTTAGGATACAAGAGTAGTGCAAGGCTTAGAAAAAGCCTGGGAACTAGGGATCCACAAGCCTTAGCTGGCGGTTCAGCCTGTGGGCTTTGTACTTCTGAGTGTCGGCATCTCGTCCTGAGATAACCAGGAGCAGCAGCTGCCCCCAGCACAGGGATGATGCCTGTGTTTTTTCACTTGCTTTTGTGACTGACTTAGGAGACTGAATCTTTTAAAAGACATCTTTAAACTCCCGATTTCACTGATGATTAATGCGTCTAGGCTTTCCAGAGTGGGCACTGAGTTTGGGGCGTAGAGGTGGGCAGCTGAGCAGTTGGGACGCTTTTTGAAGAGGTTTGCAGAGCGCTTGGGCAGCAGAGCTTTGAAAGAGGTGGGTCCGAGCCAGGAGATTCTTGCAGTTTGTGCTCAATTTGTGGCTTGAGCCCTTCCCTCTTGGACGGCATAGATGGAGGGTGAGTATTGGGCTGCTGCGAGGAGGGGATCTGCTTCCTGGAGCCGGTGTGAGCTCTGAGGCAGCCAGCTCAGGCAGGTAGCAAGAGGACACGTGTGTGCAGGCTGCTCTCGGCTGAGATAAGGTGTCTGCAAAGAGATCTCCCATCCAAAGTCACCCTGCAGATCTCATCATAGCTATTTATCACTACCTAGTATGACAGCTATTAAGGCTTGGGAAGAAAGCTGGCTCGCGGGGAACGTGGGTTGCACAAGGTTTTGCGATGTCACTGGTGGCTTTAGCTGAAAGTCTCTCCACGAGTGTGTGTGAAACGTGGAGCTTTCTTCTGCTGAGGAATGCAGCGGAGCCACTGCAGCCGCACAGCCCTCCAGTAGCGCCGTCGGTCTGTCGTCTCGGTGGAGTCAGCCAGTGCATGTGTCCAGTCCGTCCCAGCGCCAAGCAGCTCCGACTTCTGCTGGTCCCACTGTGAACGGGCTGGAATCGGTGGTAGCGCAGAGATGCTCTGTGGGGTCTGCTGGTTGCAGGTAGGCAGTCGCAGCAGTTGGGTGGCCACCGCTTCTGGTAGCAAAACACAAATGGAGATATCGGGGCTGCCTTGAAAAGTGGAGAAATGTGGCAAGCCCAGACTGCTGCAGCGGCTTGTGGCAGCTGGAGGCCATATGCCCCGTCTGTCCCATCCGCAGCTTCGTCCCTGCTGCTTGGCTGGGGAGCACGTGCTGTCTCCTCTGTTTAAATCCAGTGTCTTCAAGGATCTTTTGCGTTTTATTGCAGTCTCTAAAAACGTGCTGTGTAGTCTTGAATGGTGGGAACTTCTGCTGGTTTTATTGTGCTTTTCAGACTTCTCCATCACTCTGGGGCACACAGAGTCAGGCAGAGAGCTGGGATTGTAATGTACGGTTCCACATCTGCTATGGGATTGCCTGATCTCAGCAGCTGCTGGAGTATGATAAAGCCCTGCTTAAGAAGGGAACTGCTTAGCCTAATTGGGCTCAATCTACAAGGCAGCTGAGATCTCTTTACCTGGCTGTAGTTAGCCGGGCTGAGGGATGGGGTGGGCATCCATTTCGTCTAACCACAGCCAGGTTTTTGGTCCTTGTTAGGAATTCAGTATGTGTGCACGTGGGGGAAGGCAGCTTCTCGCCGAAAGATGAGCCGTGTGTGAAATCGCACGAACTAGGTCCGCTGCGAAGCGAAGGCAGGCCAGCCTGGGCCAGGAGCCGTCCTCCTGAAGCCTGAGGCCACAGAAGAACCGGCTGCGCACCGAGCAGGGTGGCCCTTACTCTGCTGTCTGCTGGGCAGCACGGTGCCTACGTGCTTTTTCTCCTGAATTTTTTCAGGCCATGCGGGTGATTTGCCTGGTGCCTGGGGCTGTGAGGGTAACCTGTGCTGAGGCTGCAGGAGCTTTGGGAGTTCAGCAGCCTCACCTATCTCGTTGAAAGATGGTCACGAGTACCCCAGAGCAGTCAAAGTCACCAGTGAAATGTGTGTGTGACTGTTTTGGGTGGTTTTGTTTTTCCCCCCACCCCGGTATTTGTGCTCCCCATTTACTTCTGTCTCGCTTCCCTGAGCAGCAGAGTCAGAGCCGAATGCGGTTGTCGGGGATGCTCAGCCTATGCGCGGTCACTCGAAAAGCCGGTGACCTCTGGAACAAGTCATCTCTGCAGAGCAGCTTCTTGGATGCTCTGCCTCCTTCACCCCACCGATTCATCTGACAATGCCTCCTTCGGCTGGGCTACGAGAAAGCTGTAGGAAAATGTGAGGGCTGACTTCTCATCATGGTCCTAATCAAGTGTTACTGGGTTCTGTCTATAACTTCACTAATCACAACACTGAGGAGCTCGTGGTGTAGTCCCTTTTCTGCTGACAAGGACCTGTCTTGTCACGGGGCCAGGGCTGTACGGGCTAAGGAGCAGCCCAAATGCTCTCTGAGGTTTATAGCAGAGATGCACTCACCTTAATACAAAAGGTCATGTTTCTCCTTACTGACAGAAAAGAGAAGTCAGCTTCCATACCGTTTAGCAAAGCAACATTTGTAAATTATTTACTCTTGAGTTAAGCACGGTATTATTTTATATGAATACGGGTTGCCATTACTACTTCAACTTTATCCCACCTTCTGTCTTCCAGTCATATTATAGGATACATGCACGTGTATCTGTGCACGGTGTCTTTCAGCTTTGTCGAACAAGCAATGCTAGCTGATTCTCTACTTGCCTAGGTGCCATGTCAGTTTAATTTGCTGCAGCTGGAGCTTTGAAATTATTCACCTAGTGAGATGATGCTTCTTGGAAATTAAGTTGCCTTTCAGGTACTGAAAGGAATTACTGGCTTATTTGGTGGTGGTTGTCCTAATGCAATCCTGTGTGGCCCCTGTAACTGGTTAAAGTCTGTCAGAAACATATCAATGCTCACAAGCGTGGCTTGGCTTCTATCGGAGTCCGTGTGAACTCCAAGGCCTAGCTCTAGGAAAATTCCTCAGTTTTGTAAATCAGTCTTGAAGTGTATTTATTATGCGAACCTATACTCTGAATTTCTGGGATGCTGAGTTGTAATTCTGTCTCTGATCCTGATCCACAGCTATTGAGATGCTGTTGATGTGGTCTGTCATCTGAGTGCTTGCATCACGGTGGCTAGTCACACTTTCAGCTCAGCGGTCTCTTGATTTTGCCACCTATATATGCCAAAATACCGATCAATCCTATTCAAATGGGTTACACTGGCTTATACTGAGCCAGCGTAAACTGGCAATGTATGAAGCAGAGCCGACCTGGGCGAGGACGTAGTCGCTTGAAGCCCGTGTCTGTTAGCACTCTGCACTGGTTGACTTCAGTGAACGTAGTTTTCGGATCAGGTTGTTCAAACAGATGCTCTCTGAGCGTAGAAGAGGTCTATTTCTGGAAATTGAAGTGGGAGTTGGCAGGATGGGGGGAACTGAAATGGCAATTGAAATTCCCGTACGTTATCCTAAAGGCTGAATTCCCACATCTGGCTGAGAAGAGAAACAAATGCTTTCTAGACCCGGGAGGCTCAGCATTCCCCAAACCAGAATGATTTATTTTTAATTCTGATAGTTCGCTGGAGCTCTTAAACCAGAAGAGCAACGATAGTTTTATTATACCGCTTAGCAACGAACGCGGCGAGCGGCGGGCGATGCTGAGGCCGAGCATCCCGGGGTGCCGCAGGTACGGCGGCAGCCGGGCACCACGCCGCCCGCGAGCCCGGCCCAGGCTGAGTGCAGCCGGGCAGCTGGGGCAGCACCCGACGGCAAGGATTTCTGGCTGAAATGCTGCGTTAAACGGCACGGGATTTCATGGTCATGCTGCTTTGGACTGGCTACATCAGGCTTCCTTCAATTCTTTGGCTTAAATAATGACATCCCCACAAGGTTATGTGCTGAGGTTTTTCTTGTTTGCTGCTGATACTGCTTCAGCTGTGGTGAGTCTTTGATTCTTGCAGTGGTCAGTTACGGATCCCACAGGAACGTCAGGGCCACGGGGACCAACAGGGGCACAGACAGGGGTTGAGCACAGAGAGCAGTGCTTGCGTGAGAGGATTTGAAGATCCTTTTCAGGGTGTCCTGGCAGTGCTGGACATGCCATAAAGTGGAGCATTCTTGCAGTTAACAGGGCCAGTTTACTGTCTCTTTGAAACTAGTGTTACTCCAGAACCAGGAGAAGAACCGCGGACTGTTGCGTACCGCTTCCAGATCCCGCGTTCTTACATCAGTCGGTTGCTTGGTGTCTCCAGGAATAAATGTGTAGGTCTGGAACAGACTCCAATGCTCTCTCTGAGATGTTTTTATAATGCTTAGTTCTGGTCAGACAACCTCACACCGCCACTCCTGATTAGCTGCAAAATCTTTTCAGTTTGCTGTTGTTCTCATGCCGGACTGAGGTTTTTGTTGGAAATGCTCTGTTTTCAGCATATGTTCTTGTTTTTCCTGATAAACATGAATGTCTGTTGGCCCGCATTTCGAGGAGGTGGGGAGGGCCAAATTCATTCCTGATGCCACTCCAGCATAGCCAATGGGCTGACCACAAGGATCAGATTGGATCTAATGTTTGTGTTAGGTTTACTGGAAGTTTTACCAATTCTTATTGATACATTACTTAACGATATTTCTGGTGCAATTGATAAAGCTGCCTTCAACATGCCGGGAAATCTAAGTTTAACATAACAAAAGCCGACTCGTGGTGGAGGAGGAATGTAGAGCTGGAAATTGCTTCGCCAAACAGAAATGCTGACAGTTCCGAGTGTTAATAGCACAGACGCGACTGACCCTTGCTCCAGACATAACTATTTGGACCGTGGAGGATGAGGAGGCTCGACCACACTGGAGCCGCGCTTTATGAAAACGCAGCCAAGTCAAGCCCCCGGCGCTGAGGGCTGCAGAGCTGACGGTGGAGCCTGCCCTTAGCACGGGCCCCATCCGTCGCTCCACGACATCTTCAGCGTCTCTGATGCTTTGGGCTGAAGCCTCTTCAGCTGCTGAGGAAATGGTGCTCCTGGGAGCGTTTGCTGATCCCGGGTTCTGGGCTGGAATTTCAAATTTTCTATCAGCCCTTGACCGGATGATTGCCTTCCCTCATTCATTTAGTTTCTGTCTGTTATTCCCAAACATGCAGGCCTGCAGTACAGACATAAGGATGTAAAATATTCCATTTTGAATATGTAAAGGGAGATGCTGCTTAGCACAGGCAGAGCTGGCTTCTAGATGAAAGAGTCAAATGCCAAACTGTTTTGTTTCAATTTGAGCAGGAGAAGCTTTGATCTGGAGGAGATGACTCAGTCAGTAGCAGGGAACAATTCTTTATAGTGAGTTTAGAAATAAAAGCTGAAGATTTAGGCTATGATGGTTTTGACACGTCAGTCATAGTGTATATTATGTGAAAATGAAAACCATAACATCTGAAATGAAGTGTGGAGGCTTTTCTGAAAAGAGAAAAAACATTTCTGATGTGGGTTGCCAAGAGTTTTCCTGAAGCCAGAAAGGACTGGGGCTGGGGGAAGGTCCCTCCTCTCGAGATAGGAATGATGAGCAACGTGGACAAGCGAGGAAGGGGAAAGGATCCCTGCAGCACAGCTCCAGCCAGAGCTGGGGCCGGGATGGAAACGGGGCTCTCCTGGCCCCGAGTCAGGCTCCACAATCCACGTGTACTGCTGCCTGCTTTCCCTGACTCGATGTGTCCCCTTCGTCACCGCTCACAGCACGCTGGACGAGGGGACAGCCGTGGTCAGACCCCACTCGGTCGCAGGGTCGGCTCTACTGGGCTGGAGCAGGGACGGCCAGCTTCTTGCTGCTGAGCTGCTTTTGCTTGGAGCCAGGTGTCCGGAGCCCGATGGATGCAGCCATGTTTCGTGGCACTGCAGCTGACCGAGCACGCACAGCCGGACCCAGGCTGGGTCTCTGCGCCTGCCGCAGCACACATGTGCCGAGGGAGCTGTGCGATTCGGTTGCTGCGTGGCCAGGATCTGGGGGATGTGGTGAAATGCATCTGGCTCAACGCAGCAAGCTATTGGCAATTCTCAGTACAGAAGGAAAGTGTCACTGGCTTTCATTATTTCTGCAGCTTTATTCTGCATCCAGCCACCGACCTATATTTTGTTCTGTGCTACTGTCCTCCGTAGGCTAGAACAAATGGGTATCTACATGGAGACAGCTTCAGAGAACATTTCTTCATTCTTTTTGGTGGCTGCATGCAGTAGGTGATGGAGACTTCTTTGGCACAGTCGCCTTGTGAAGTCTCCTGCTATGTGACAGCTTATTCCTGCTGAGGAGGAATCCCACCTCCTTGCCTGCACCATCTCTCACGTTCGCTCTCCTGCTCACTCTGCCAACAGACAGCTGATAGTACTTCACCAGGTTGTTCTTCTGCTGCCTTGGCTGGCTGTCAGACTGGGCAGCAGTGGGAGCAGGAGCAGGGCGCTGGGGACAGGGACCAGCCCATGGCGTAGTGGTGCACTGGCAAGTGGGCTCGCTCGAGATGTCAAGGCTGTGCAGGTCCTTTGGGGATGCCTGGCAGAAAGGACTTCCTTGGTCGGAGTTGTAGCCTTCCCTGGTCACAGAATTTGTTACAAAACAGTAGTCTGATTAGGTGACCCAAGCTATGTGTGTGATGAAATTAGAAAGGGAAAAGATCTTTTAGATCATCTAGTTCATCCCATGTTCCAGAAAGTGTGCATCTTCTGGCATTCTCCCCATTTAAATGTGGTATAGTCCCAGTGACGTGACTTGCCTCTGTTCTGTTGGGTTTACTTGATGGTCTGGGAGGTCTCTTCATGCTTAAGGATATGATGTATAAGGGCTGCGCCTTATTACTGTTGGATGTATATAATGGAAGAGTAAAACAATTTCCTTTCTTGGCATGGCAAAAAAAATGCTGTTTTCACTGATCCAAAGAACAGCCAGTGCTGCGATGTGAGAAGTGGAGAAAGTGTGCCTGTACCAGGGGGACGCGCTGAGGATGCAGCGACCTGCGTTGCATGCGGTCGTGGGATCGCAAAGTTGTTTAGCTTGGACGAGACCCGTAAGATCATCAAGTCCAACTGTAGACCCAACGCTGCCGAGTCATCCACCACTAAACCATGCCCCGAAGTGCCACGTCTGCACGTCTTTTAAATAGGTGCAGGGATGGTCGAAACGGTCGTGGCTCTGAGGAGTGTCACAGCCAGCCTGTGCTCAGCTGCCGTCCTGCTGTAACGTCGGCCCGCGGCCGGTCCGGCTGACGCGTGTGAGTGCGGAGGCCGCGCTTGGAGCTGGTTCAGGAGCTCAAGGCTTGCAAACAGAAAGTGGAGGGAGCGTGGCTGGAGGGCAGCAAGGTCCTCGTTGGGCGCTGAGCTGGCCTGCGGGCAGGCCGCGGGGATGACCCATGCCGTGGCGAGGAGGGCTCTCTACGCTTGCTGCAGCTGGTGGAGAAGCGGCCAGGGCAGCGGTGAGGGGCTGGCCTCTTGCTGGGGTGAAGCAGGGCTGATGGATTGCAACCCTGCCTCCAGGAGAAAGGAGCAGGGTCACAGGCGCTTTCACCCTGGGGGTGTGTGGGAGAGAGAGGGCACCTGCTGTCCATCCTACAGCAGAGAGGGCTGAGAGCTCCCAGATGTCACCAAACCCTGCTCTTCCTCTTCCAGCTTCACTTTGTACGTATCGTTATCATGGTTTGTTTTGCTGACGCTTTTCCAGAAACTACCACGATTTTCAAAGGCCTGTGGAGGCAGAAGGGAGGTTCTTTCCTTGAAGGCTTGAGGAGCAGATCGTAGAGTCATAGAATCATAGAATGGGTTGGGTTGGAAGGGACCTTAGAGATCACCTAGTTCTAACCACCCTGATGATCACATTAATGTTTTTCTTAAATAGTCTTACTGTGGCAGTGCTTCCCCTGCCACAGAAAAGGCTTCTTTCAGATTAGGCATTTCCCCTAAATCCCAGTCTCTTCAACAGAATAGTTTTGAATGTATGTTTAATGAGGCTTTACTATTTGACTCCGAAGGGACTTTGAGAATTCTCCACCCCATCCCCCTGCTCAGAACAGGGCCAACACTGAGCTCAGACCAGGTCGCTTGGCGGTTTGTCCTGTCGGGTCTTGAATACTTCCGAATACAGAGCTGCCACAGCAAATTTTCATGGAGAGGTTTTTTCCCCATGTACCTGGTTGGCAGCTCCTTGTTTCAGTTTATGTCTGCTTGTGCTCCCACCATGCACATCCCTGGACAGCTGGGTCTTCTCGTTGGCGTCCTCACAGGTGTTGGAGGGCTGCTCTTCACCCCCCAGACCTTCTCTTCTCCAGGCTGTGCAAGCCACGCTCAGCTCCCACTCGTGTCCTCCTGCTTCCAGTCTGAACCTCGTTGTGCCAGGGGCTGGGTGCTGCTCCTGCAGTTGTGGACGCTGTGACCATTCCTATAACTTCCTCGCGTTACTTATCTGGGAAACGTTTGTATTCCTGCTGAACAAAGTGCAGAAATCTGGGCCTTGCTCTGCCAGGAATTGGACTCGCTGCCTACGCCTGGACTCCTGAAATTTGGGAGGGAGGTGTGAATATAAATAAGATAGGGAAGGAGGATGGGAAGAAAAGCATTAGGTGAAGTTAGCCTGTTCTCTGACTAGTATTCTCAGATCGGATGAACGTTGTAGTTGATCTTTTAAATCTTTTAAATCCTAATCTACAGAAGTGCTGAAGTACTTCTGCTGACCTCAGGTATGTGAATAGCTCCCCTGACTCTGCTAAAGGCTTGCAAGGTTTCTTGGATTAGAGTTAGCATAAAGGTGGAAAATAAGTTCAGTGAAGCTGGAAAGGAGAAGAGGGGATATTGCAGGGACACGAAGGGGTTTATATTTGAATGTGTCAGTGGAGATTAAGACAGGACTGAACTGACCATGACACATAAGCAAACAAGAGGCTGATGGACTGAAAATGCATCGCAGTTCTGGCTAATTCCAGGTAACACCCAGCAGTGTGTAGCATGGCAGGATGGGTGTACACCTAGTTTCTGGTGGTGCTACTGATATTCACACGCTTCAGTTGACTCCTGTCTTGAGTGCGTAGCACTGAATTTACTACAAAGCGATACTGTGAAAATTAATGGCTTTACACAGTGGCACCACGTGAATGTTAAAGGGAGAACATTTCCTTGTGAGCAGCACTGGTAATGTGTATGTTAGCGAAGAGACTGGAAATGTGGGCTCCAGTCCTCTGGGAAACGGCCGAAAGGCCCTAACCAGAGGTGTTACGGAGCGTTACCCGAGCGGAGCCGCTGGGAGCTCATGCTACTTCTGCCTCGTGACAGGAGCAGTCCGCTCGACAGCGCAGACACACGCAGTGAGGAGATTCATCTACAGCTGTAAAACTATAACCTTGGCAATCAGTTGGGGTTTTTTTGCACGACTTTCGGAACTCCTAAAATGGATGTTTGTGAAATATAAATAGCGGTAAATGTACCTGAAGACCTGGGTGCCATAATGGTTATTAACTACTCTTCATGTGTGTTGAAACAAAATGTAACTTCAGTCTGGAATTGGTGGCAACCCTAAAGGTACAGGTGTGTCTGATGCGGCAGTGTTGTCACGGAGGTCTCTTTTAGCTGGAAGGAAATTGATGTGATAAATGCTGTATCAGAAAAGGGAAACAATTCCTTAGGAATTTCTGCTTGCAGTGAAGACCATAATTTTTAAGTATAGGACAAAGAGATAATAAATAATAAATCCAGCAGGGAACAAGGAAATCATGTAGCAACTGCAAAAGATCCAAACATATGGAAAATTCAATTCTATGGAGAATGAAGTCACTATTATGTAATCAGGATCAATGGAACTGAGCTGATGTCAGTATTGGACTGGCTTAATGCATGGATGGAAAATCGTGTCCTCTCGGAGAAACCTGCTAATAGGAGTGGAAGCTCCATACACGCTGCGTTTCCTTTAACGGTTGGGTTTTTTTACCTCAGAGGGGCCTGATCCAAACCCAGCAGAAGTAAATGGGATTTCCACTAACTTGAAACTGATTTGGGGTCTGAAGCTAAAAGATTTGTAGAAGATGGCAAACAGTAAGACCTGTGATGAACATCTACATTGTACTGGTTGTTCGGGGTGAAACTTACCCCTTGCCTTCCGTCTCACTGAGCCTTTTGTGCTACGAGTAGGGCTACAGTGGCCCAGCAGCCTTGGAAAGCCCCTGCCCAGGGAGGGGTTTGCTTGCCAAACCCCCAGCTGCGGACTGGAAGGAACTGTACCTGGCACCAGGAGGAAGGGGTGTCCACTGTGCCCAGGGCGTGGAGTCTCCAGCAGTGTTGCACACTGATAGTGTTGCAGAAGTGGCTGAAGACCATCTAGCCTTCTTATGGCGTGACTGTGGTCCCGTGAGACGGAGCACGTGGTGGGGAGGGGATGCAGGGCAGCAGCAAAGCTGCTGCAGCTGCACGAGGTCTCCTGGAGGAGGTTGTGCAGCCGAGGCACCCAGGAAGGTCCTGTGCTTGGTTTTCTGTTGTGACAGGGCTTAACAGCAGCAGCAGTCTTGGAGCTTGATCCTGAAGATGAGCCATCGTTAGCCTGCTTTTCTGATACAGCTTAGAGCAGGGTCCCTTTGGCCATCTGGAACTTTGGCCCTGACAATCCAGCCAGGCGTCTTTGCTGCTGATGTGAGAGGCAGAAGGAGGTTTTTCAGGTGTGGTGGTTTGTTGTTTTTTTTCTGGTTTGTGAGTGAGGATGATGAGAGGGAGACAGCATGGAATGGTGTAGTGAGATGTTCATGCTCTGGGTACCTTGGACACTAAGGCAGTGATCAGGGCACTGCACTGTGACTTACTGAAGGTGCATTTTAGTGGTGAGCATCAGCCACATATTAACTAAAAGGGATCTTCTACTGGGAAGCAATGGCCTTCATGGGAGACTCTTCACCGTGTGAAATGGGTTCAATATTCTGGAGTGTTACTGTGTAAGAAAACATGCCTCTGAATCAACAAATTAGGGAAAAATGTCAGCTGTTAAATGTCAGTGGATGGAGCTGCTGCGTGAAGTGAGTGTGTGGGTGGTTTCGGATTAACAGAGATGCCAGAGGTGGGGAGAAAGTAATGAGAGAAAAAGGGATGGGATAGTCAGACCTTTCACAGTCTCCAGCCCAGTGAGAGCCTGAAGGGGAGTGTGAGGTCTCTGAGGGTTGTCACAGGAAAGGACCTGAGCTGCTAAACACCTCACACCCGCTGGAAAGGGGAGCTGCGGTGCATGCCTTTAGCTCTTGCCCTAGCCAGGCGCTTCTGCTGCTTGCTCTGTGGCTGCTCTGACAGTCACCCCACCGCTGAGCCAATTCCCTTGGCCAGCCTAGCAGGGGGGAAGTAGAAGCCCCAAACACTTTTGTTGCTGCATATATCTCCCACCGAATTAGAGCTGAGGTGCAGGGTGGGATGGTTACCATCGCAAGTGCTAGGGAGGGCGGAAACCATGTAGCTAAAGGCAGGGAAGAGGTGAGAGGAGCACACCGGTCTCGTTAGCTCTATGGGTTCCTCGTCTGGAAGGTTTCTGGGTCCTGAAACACCGTTGATGTTTTCTAAAGTGAACTCATGGAAAGGATATGGCGGGGGCTGAGATACGAAGAGAGCAAACAGACTTATCTTCAGTTCCTTAGATATTTCTTCTGCATTTCTAGTAAGCCTGTTCAAGCTTGACTCAAGAAACATTTTCTGTACTATGAAATAATCGCTCTTAAAATGGTGCTAGATGGGTGAAGACACCATTGGCTTTGTGCGCAATGTTGAAGTGATTGCGTCTGCTTCCTGCCCTGCAACCGTGCAGATCCATTGAAAGCTGGCCAATGTCTTTCCTGAGAAACAGCTGTTCAGAAATTTGGGAGGAAAAATATTTTATTCCTCGCATTCTGGCGGATTTGAGGCTTACCAGCTGGTTGAGTAGCCTGCCAAGGCTCCGCGCTGTTGTGGAAATGTACAGTAACTGGGCATAAGTAGCTCTAAGCCCTTTTTGGACTGAAGTGTGAAAATGTCTTAATGCTGGGAAGATGTTGAATGTCTCTTTCAAAGTAAAAATAAATCAGAAGGGAATTGCTCTGTCTTTGCCAACAAATAAACTCATTCTGGGGAATTTAGTGTCCCTGTTCCCACCGCACCTCTTGGGCTCTGCTGTTGGCTGGAGCTGGCCAAGCCCTCCAAAGCCCTCATGCAGCGAATGTCTGTGTTTGAAATACAATATTCAACCTAAAAACCCAGTTCTTAAATTCGATTTTTTGACTGATTGTATCCATAATTTGTATTATGTCAATCTGAGGACCAAATTCTCACTATATTGAGGAAGTCTCCCATTGACTTCCAGGAAGTTAGACTCTAGTTCTGGCAGGCTGGGTTAAAGAAGGAGAGGCAGACAGAACATTTCTGTCAAAACAACTTTGCTCCAGCAAATGCAATTTCTGTCAGTGTTTTCAAGGGTTTTTTTCTTCTTTTTTCTTTTTACCCTGAGTAAACTCTTCTGATGTGCTGTTCTCAACTCCCTTTCCACCCACAACATGGAGAAAAGTTTATATGAAGTATTTTGTTTGACTGCTTTAAAAAAAGTATTTTGTTTGCCATAAATCAAAAAGAAATATGTTTGCCCTGGTCTTGAAGCCTTTCTCTGGATGGAAAACTGGACGTTTTCTGGCTTGGGATGGAGTCGTGGTGCTTAGCAACAGGGCCAGCCTTGTCCAGCCCAAATGTGTGCCCAGGTTGAAATGTTATGGTCCGAGGGGGTGGGCTGTAGACGGGTAAATAACTGGCTGGATCTGGGGCTCAAGAAGAAAACAGTGATGGTTTGTACTCTACCTGAAGATCAGTTCCAAGCATGGTTTCCCCAGGGATCTGGGCCTGTCTCTGTCAGTGACCTGTTGGGGGAAGTGGATGCACCTTATCAAGGGGGGGATAGTTATGACCCAGACACTGAAATCGGCATACATATGCGATACTCGTATCACGAGGCAGCTGCCTTTGGGGTGTGGGGGGAGGGCCCTTGCCTGTGGGAAATGGTTGAAGGCTACATGAGCTGTATTTAGCCATTTAGTGAGAGTTCTGTGTGCACATCCTATCTGGCCAAAGCTGCTCTTACCTGGGGCCTGGAGCTGCTTGTGTGTGGCTTTTAGAATGGGAGGAAGACCGTGGGTGCTGCAAGTATAGCAGGGGATCTCCAGGTAGACTTCCTCCTTCTGGCTAGAACAGGCCAGTCTCCTTGTAGCAACCCTGACCATCGGTGAAACTCTAATCCAGGTTTCTATAGCTTAGAGTAAATTGTTCTCTTGCGATGAAATTCAGGCTGCAAAAGAGCGGAGCTTCTTTGGATCTCACCCAAGACCTTAACAAAGCGGCATCAACCTATTTGTATGATTTTGTATACACTACACAAAATTTCTGAACAACATGTTCTTCTAACCCTATGAAAAGAAGGGCCAAGAAAGTGTGATGCAGTAGTGGGAGGCATTCAAATGCTGCCAAAACCGTGCAATGTGACTTGATACAGTGCCAATGTCTCAGCTGTAAGCTGAATGCAGGTGAAGGCTGATTAAAATGAGCCTGCACAGTATCTGTCTACTGCATCTGTTGTTTGGTTTAAGGAAGCATGTGGAAATACAGGTGAGGGAACCAGATTCTGTCTGTCTGGTGATAGATGAGTATTCTTATCTCTCTATTTTCATCCTAAACCAGAAACACAAACAACCCACAGATATGCAATGTTACTCGCTCTAAATAACTATAAAAAGAACCCCAAACACACCTTACTACTTTGTTTAGTTTTTGATGAGTAGGCAGCATGGGGAAACGTTGGCTTTATTTATTATACCCTATCATCTTACAGTCTTGATGTGTGTAAAACTCCGATAACTGGCTTGGTGGCTGAGCGGAGAGCGGTGGATGTTGTTTATCTTGACTTTATTAAGGCTTTCAACACTCTCCCATAAGGGGCTCAACCTGGTGAAGTACAAGCTAGAGAAGTGGACAGTGAGGTGAGGCGAAAAATGGCTGATCTGCCATGCTCGATGGGTTGTGACTGGAGGCACGAAGTCCAGCTGGAGGCCAGTCACTAGCAGTGTGCCCCAGGGTTCGATACGGGGGCCAGTACTGTTTAACATCTTCGTTAATGACATAGCCGAGGGGACAGGGTATGTCCACAGCAGTTTTGTAGATAACACAAAACTGGGAGGAATGGTTGATACACCAGCTGGCTGTGCTGCTGTTAGCAAGGACCTCACCAGCCTGGAGGAAGGAGCCAACAGAGATGTCCTGAAGTTCAAGAAAGAAAGGCAAAGCCTTGCCCTTGGGGAGGGATAACCCTGCGCACCAGTATATGCTGGGGCCAGCCAGCTGGAAATAGGCGTGGAAATCACTTGGGGGTCCTGGTGGACACTAAGCTGGACGTGACCGAGTAATGTGCCCTTGTGGCAATCGGCCAACAGCCTCTGGGACAGCATTAGGCAGTTGCCAGCAGGTCGAGAGAGGTGGTTTTCCTCCTCTCTCCATCCCTGGTGAGACACGTGGGGAGTCCTGGCTCAAACGCTGGTCTCTCTGATACAAGAAAGTGAACATATTTGAGCTGGTTCAGGAAAGGTCCATGAAGATAGTAAAGGGGTTGGACCATCTGTCACAGGAGGAGAGGCTGAGAGAGCTGGGACTGTTCAGCCTGGAGAAGAGTCAGTTCATTTGGACCTCATCCATAGGTATAAATGCGCGGTGGGGGGAAGTAAATAAGATAGGCTTTCTCTCCTGTATTCTCTGGAATACAAGAAAATGCCATTTTAATGTAAGAAAAAGCTTTTTCCCATGAGCACTGTCGGAAATGGGAACGGGTTACTCTGAGTAACGTGCTGTAGCTGACCCTGCTGCCAGCAGGGGCTTGGGTTAGATGGTCTCCAGAGGTGCCGGCCCACCTCACCCATGTGAGTGGTGAAACCTCTCAGTTGTCAGCGCAGCGCACAGTCCCTTTGAAGGGATTTCTGTGATCAGTTAGAAATCTGGGATGGAGCATGCATTACTCCAGCCCTAGCAGCTGCTCGTGCTAGGTACACCCTTAGTAACGGAGGAGGAACTTTTAAACAAAAGAGTATGCAAGCTGTCCTACGACGCTTCTCCATAGAGACATAGTGTGTATCGGTCAAGGGAATTTTAGCTTCCTGGAGCAGGGCCTATGTTCCCTCAACACGTGACACAGCTGCATGGATGAACACCCATCCCATTGCACTGGATCTGCTTTTGGCACACTCCAGGTATCTGTGAACTTGTGGCTCTTAAGCTATTCTACAGACGAAAATCTCCAGTGTTGAGAGTGTACTGTCAGGGCTGGAAAAAGAGGCTTTTCTGTGCTAATGGAGTTACTGCCTCCCTGATTTCCTCGAAGCACCGCTAAATGGGTCATGCAGAAAGGTGGTTTCCTCAGCAGTTCTGCTTGGCTGGAGGGAAAACGCTCTCTATTTTACTTATTTATATATTTGGTTGGTTCAACATGAAGTCTCTAGTGGATGGTCAGTTGCTTCCCAGGCATTTGCAAGCCGCTGTTTTCTGGTCCTTTGCCGTGAGTGGAAGGTGGGCTCCCACCCCTGGCCAGCCGTGGCTGATGTGGGCAGAGCTGCTGGCCAGCTTGCCCTCCAGCTCAACCAAGTGTGGTGTTCGCCATCAATCCTCCTTGGCTGCCCTCTATTTTTAGAGGTTTGGAAGTGTCTCTGGGATGTTCCTCTCCAGAGCATCTGGCACGTTGGGTCTCCTGTGCGTACTGGAGTTCAGCTGGGCAGGAGGGACTTCTAGTGGAAATGCACATCTGTTATTCCTTAAGTGTGACCACTGTCAAGGTTTCCATCCCTCCAGCAAAGCAGTGCTAAGCCAAAAGCTCGGTAATCTCTGATTTTTCAGGAGGAGAGGGAGTAAGTCTTCAGGGTAACTGATTCTTTTTTTAACTGAAGAGATTAGTTTTGTTTTGAATTACAGTATATTGAGTCAGTGCCTTTGACACCCACAGCTGTGCTGGTGGAAAGCTGCTGGAGGGCTTGGTCGGGCAGGATCCCACGTGTCTACTGTAGCTTTGTGCCGGGTGTACCTTGCAAGGGGCCTTGCACAGCCGCTCGCGGAGGATGCCCCATGGCTCCCATGCTTGGCTTTGCTTCTCCAGCAGGAGCATTCCTGTCGGAGGAGGAGAGTCTGCCCAAGAAAACAAATGACATTGTTTTCACATGGTGTAAAACCGCTCCCTCCACCTTCCCCTGCCCCGCTGCCCGTATCTGGGCCGTAAATCCTGAGGGGAAGCAGCGGGCTGAGTCATCTGGCGCTGCGTGTGCATTTACAAAACAGAAAGGCTGGAACACTGCAGAGGCTGGGAGGAGAAACCGATGCACAAAAGATCTTGGCCAGAGATGGTGGGTTCCCCCCATGCTCCTTTCCTGTCCTTGGACTTGGTTGCTGACACAGATCACCAGCTTTCAGCTGTGAGGTGGTCAGTAGGACCTGGTTCGAGAAAACCATTGATAAGGCATCAAACTACTGGGCCAAATTTGCTTTCTTTTTCCTTGAAAAACCTCATACCTGAGCTCAAGGCAGGGACGGAAGCATGGAAAAAGGCTTGTAAAGGCTTTGGAGATTTGTGATGCTCGCAGCCAAGCGAAGAGGGTTGGTTGTGTTCACCCCACAGCACCCAGCGTGATGGGGAGGCTGCCTGTGCAGCTCTGGCCGTTTCAGCTGCTCCTTGCATTAGCTGCAGTCTGCAGCAGTGTAACTCTGGTCTTCCTTGCGCAGGGGTAGGGGAGAGGGAGCACCAAGGCTGCTGTGGAGTGGGGTAACCTGCAGTGGTAGGTGCACAGCCTATGCTGTGACACAGGGGGACTGGAGCAAGCCTGGTCCCACACCCTCAGGGTTAGCCGGTTGTTTTGCAGCCTCCCAACATTCCTTCCCATCCCTTTTCCTCCTGGAATAACAAAATCGGAGCAGGGATGTTTGGGTTACTCTGCTGGGTCTCTGCTTCCTCCGCCTGCCCAGCAGCTGATCTCCTCTTCACGAGCGAAGCTGCCTGGGGATGCCATTTACCCGGGGAGGCAGTTCCCCCCGCGCTGTCGCACTGATTTTGTGTGGTAACTGCACGCCCAGCTTCGCTTGCGGGTGCTGGTATCCCTTTCCACGGTTTCCCTGGAAAAGCTACTTTTCAGCAGAAGGGCTGTGTTTGTGAGCTTCCCCCGTCCTAGAAGAGGCAGGATGAAAAGCTTGAAAGATGGAAAGGCTGAGAGGGTCGGTGCTGTTCAGCCTGGAGAAGAGAAGGCTGCGGGGAGACCTTAGAGCAGCCTGGCACTACCTGAAGGGGCCTGCAGGAAAGATGGGGAAGATCTTTTCAGCAGGGCTTGTTGCGACAGGGCAAGGAGTAATGGCTTAAACTAAGGGAGGGCAGATTTAGACTAGATACAAGGAAGAAATTTTTTTACCATGAGGGTGGTGAGACAGTGGCACAGGTTGCCCGGAGAGGTGGTCGATGTCCCATCCCTGGAAACTTTCAAGGCCAGGTTGGACGGCGCTCTGAGCAACCTGATCGAGTTGGAGATGTCCCTGCTCACTGCAGGGGAGTTGGGCTGGGTGGCCTCTAAAGGTCCCTTCCGACCCAAAGCAATCTATGATTCTGGGATGAAGCGGCTTGTGGTCCTGTTACTGTCTGTGGGAGGTGGAGATGGTGGAGGAGAAGTGTAGTGGAGAGGGATTGCTCCTGTCTTCTCCGCGTATTCCCCCCGCACTATGAGAACAGGGAGTTTGCTGCTGGAGCGAATGGGCAGGAAGTGGGAAGTCAATAGAGGAAAGGGCTCCTTCACACACTGCGAGTGCGACCTGTGGGACACGCTGCTCGGGCCAGTGTCACCGCTGTTAGCCTAGCTTCTCACAGGGCTTGCGCACTGGGTGTAACCCAGATCTGCCAACCTCAAACAGTAAGTCTGCGACATGCCTTGTGGCTGGGCAAAATCAATCTGCACGCTTGCAAGAGACACAGAGCAAGTACATCGCGGGTTCCTTGGGCTTGGGGGGGTTGTACAGGGGCTGGCGTGGGGCTGTGTGGTCTTGCAGGCAACGCCTGGAAAGCCTGAGTCTGTCCCTCAGCAAGGCAGCGTGCCCTGGGGTGGGAGAAGACCTCTGTAAGGTGCACTGGCAGTACCTCAGCAAAGCCTCACCCTGCCGTCTGGTCGGGGCTGTGTGCCGTGCTGAGACCCAAAACTCGCTACGCCGAGACCCCGCAACGCTGACCCGAGCTCTGAGCCCCGCCGGCTGTTTGGCAGGCAGGCTGCTGCTGCTGCCATGGGTCTGCTCCGCCGCGGGGTGCCGGCTATCGAGCCGGGCGTGCTGGCCCAGCCATCTCCACCACCACTGCATCCCTCTGGATCCTCAGCGTTCCGGTCTGGGATTTGAGACCAGAGGATTTCTGCTTGTTTGTTTAAGAGTGTTTTATTCATTTATTCCTAATCGCATACAGTTCTTGAGGTTGCTCAGGCCGTGGCTTTCAGCTGTCTTGAAATGAAAAGAAAATACATGTTTGTCTTCCAGCACCTTGGGAGCCAAGGGAAGCCTTAGCCAGGGCCAAGATGTAACGTGGCAGTACAAACACTAATATCTGATGTTCCCCTAGATTTGTAATTAAGAGCCGATGATTTTCCCAAGGTTACCAGAAGGACATTAGCCTACAGGACCCAGTTGTCTGGCTGCCATAATGCTAAACCTGTTCCTATGGTGATGAGCTGATTGCCGTTGGGTTTTGGGCTGATTTCAGGGTTTTTTTATTTTAAATTTTTTTTTTTACAATGAGTGCTGCTACATATCTCCCTTCTTCCTGATGCAGCCAGGATCTCAGCACAATTTCTCAGCACTGCAGCATCCCGTAAGGGCCGCAGGCAGTGCTGGGCACTCTGCGGGGACGTCGTGAGAAGCAGCCCCGTTCCCAGGGGCTGGTCAATCCCGGTGCCATCACGGAGGTGAAGGCGGCCAGTGCAGCTCCAGTGGCTTCTGCGCGGGGCTGCGCTGGGGCTGCCGCTCGGTCATTTTTTCTCATAGTATTTTTGTCGGAGGAATGCACCTCCTGACCCACTGCCTGGGAGAGCGGAGCGCCGGGAACAGGGGGTCCCAGCCGTGCTCCGGCTGCGCCTCGCCAAGCTGCTCCTATTTTGGGAACGGCTGGGTGTTTCCAGGTCCCCTGGGTACGCGTTGCGTTTGCCTTCTCACCTTTCCTAATGCTACTTGGATGATAATGAGGACCTGGAAACCAGCCATAATTTATGATTTATTTTTTTTTATTAGGTAAGCAAGAGGCAAAATGCATCCCGCTTCCCCGCCTCTCCCCGTTCTGCAGAAGGGGTGCTCGTCTGCGTGGGAAGCGTGCAGGCAGGGCTGTGTTTGTGCCGGTACCAGTCAGTTTTTTCGCCTGGTCAGTGCTCCCAGGCCACACCTAGTGTAGTGAGGGAAAGAAAAAATATTTTTGGTCCTGTTGAAAATTTGGGTCCTGCTTCTTGCTTGTACTGGAAAGGGAAGTGTGTTGGGAATGAGCACAGTGTGCATCTCGGGACCTGGTCTGCTCTCTGCTCGCTGGCTGGAATGCTCCCGGAGGTTTTCAGCTGACTGCCAGCTGGGAAAGCGCAGGCACGCTCCTGCCTGCTCCTGCCTGCTTTCCCGCCGAGCCGTCCCTCCCCCAGCCTGAGCGCGGGTTCAGATCCCATCACAGACTTGCTTAAAAGTGAGCTGTGTGTGTGAGGACACACCATCAAGGGATGGACTTCACCACACGCTTGACTTCTTTAGTTGCACCAGGGCCATAAATAGGCCAGTCGTAACGGTACAGTACTTTGTAAACGTCCGCTCTTCTGAGTTGCTAGACGGTGGGCTCATTAGTCATGGATGAAGGGAGATACATGAATTTCACACAGCCTTCAGATCACCCACCTACTGCACTTTCTACGTGGAAGGGCCAGAGGACTTTGCTTCAGGTTCCATTCAAGTCTAACCCCTGTGCCAAGTGGGGATAGCCATGGGGATGGCCCGTGGGGCTCTTCAGCTCCCTGAGCAAGGCCAAGTCCCCAAGTCCTCCCTTCTCCGCATGACTGCAGCCGTGCGTGCCAGTTTCCCTGTTTTTGTGGGCATCCTGAAAACTTTTTGTTCAGCACAGCTCCCATCTGACGTCCTTCTGGAAACCAGATGTGTCAGCTCAGCAAGGCATCCTGCCTACATATTTTCAAACAGAAGTTTGGGGTTGACTTGTGACTCTTGGTTCAGGAGTTGTTTGGTTTTTAGCGTTGGTTTTTAGTCTTGTGGCTATCCCTCTGCGACAAGGCCAGATCCCGATCTGACGTTTACCAGTTGGACCAGGAGCAGCTCAGTACCGAGCTGGGTGGCGTGAAGGGGACGTTGGAGCAGACCTTTGTCCACAGGGTCTGCTGAAAGGTAACAGAACGCAGTGGCTGTTTCCTAACCCAAATATCAGCACGGGGCAAGCTCCTCGCAGAAGCTGCTGGGTTTCACCCCACTAGGGTGTGCTTACTGGAACCGTAGTGGGCAGCGGGAGAAGGGAACGAAAACGGGCAGGTTAGGACATCAGCGGGGTTTTTCCTTCCATAGTAAGAAAAATGAGACCATGGAAGCGCTTCTTTGCAGCAGCCTGTAGTTTCTGAGACAGGCAGTGACATGCAGGAAGATCTGGTTTGGGGATTCCCGGCTGCAGCTCCAGGTGGGGGCCCTCGCTGGGCACCGAGATGGGTTTCCCTGCGGGATGCTGCACCGGGATGCGGGCTAACATGGCCAGCACTGAGCACTCTGCCAGAGGAGAGACCACTGCTTCTGCAGGAGTTGAACTTAAAAAGTATCCAATATTCTCGTGTCACTGGGAGAGTAAGGGATTACTGGTAACACAGCTGGAGTTCATAGGCCAAATTTGTTGGTAATTCCCAGCTGCTTTGGGCTTTTGGGATAATGTGGAAGGGCCATAAACCTAGTCTGCTAGTGCGGTTAACCAGGAGCTATAAGGGCTTTGTAGCACCACGCTGGGATTGAGCTATCGGAGCTGCCCTGATGAATCCGACCTAGGGGAACTCCACTGGCATGAAAAAGCCTGCTCCTGGTATGCTTTTATCCTCTTGCACTTACAGTGAGTAGAAGGTAAGTAGGAGGTTTTTCTGCTGGACTTTTTTTTTTTGTTTGTTTTGTTTCCCCGGAAAATCTGGACCCATCAGGAGCTTTCTGTTTTATTTTTATTTTTTCTAAGCAAAGCTGCACAAAACTATTTTTCATGAAAATTCCTCAGGTCCTGCCTGGTATTTCTGGTCATAAACAGCCTTTGTGGTGGTGCTGCTGCCCAGGAAACCCAGGTCCCCAGGTCTGAGCCTCAGAGATCACAGCCTCTGTCCTGGGGGTCACCTGCCCCAAGGAACAGTAGTAGCACGTATACATGTATGTATAGGGGAATGACTTAAATGGGAGAGAGCAGCTCCAGGGGAACTGGTGTTTGCTAGGCAGAGGAGTTGCCTGTGGTGGTGCACAATCTAAGCTTGGTTCTCGTCCTCAGTCCCTCCCATCGTAGAGGAGAGCTCCAGTAGCCTGGTGGGGTTATTGGCTGTTGAAGAGTGGTGAATTATGTCTTTCTTTTCTTAAAAACAAACAAAATCCCAGAGTTTGAGCTTTCCATTGAACATGGAGTGGGTTGTGGTTCCCGTTTCAGTGAAATACAGCTTGCATTTGTTTCACTTTCGTCTTGGTTTTTCTCTGGTGTTTTGGGATCCCCAGAGCTGGACATGACTGGATCTGACGTGAATTGGGAAATTTCGGCACTGTCTGTTTGTGCCTGCATAAAACTGGAGTTTCCTGATAAGAGGGCATCCTCCTCCTGTGTGCTGAAATTAAAACTTTTTTGGTAGGCTTCAGTGGGGCTGTATAGATCTATCCTAGATGAAGATACAGGTCAGGTAGATACCTGTGGTGATTGCATAGCAATAATGTGATATTTATTTACACTCTGAGCATTTCTGTGCCTTCAAAGGAGTGCTCCTTTTATATGTAACCCAATTTATCCTAAACACAACCTTCTAACTTCCAGTGCAAGCCAAAAGTGCAGGTGGACCTGCCCGGCCCGTTGAGCTGACATAGCGAAGGAACACCCATTTCCAGCCTCTGACTGCAGACAGAAGCATGGTGAGCGGCGTGTCCAGCTGCCTTTGACTCATGGCCCAGATACCTAGGTGGCTGCTTGCATATGGGTCAGGCTGATGGTACCACCAATACCTCCTGGAGCAAATTTGGAAGTGGTGTCTTGGTTTCTGTAGCAAGGTGCCTTTGCCAGTCTGCCACTACGTCCTGAAATACAGCACCCTTAGTACACCTTCCTGTGATGAGTCCTCGTTCAGGAGTGGCTGCATTTGTCCAAAAAATGTTTCGCTTCCCTCAAAATGGTGTCAGGAGCTTGTGAAAGAGATGCCCTGTAAGACCCATGGGGATAAGTGACATAGGGTGAAAAGTTCCATTCCTTTGAGATTACGGTTGGTTCTACAAGTCTGAAGCAGATGGGATCCAACACAGCTTGAACCAAATTCACAAGGAGCATTTGAATGCCGAGACAATTTTCAGTAAATACTTTGCGCTATGACATCCTGTGGGCCTCCTCAGAGTATTACTGGAAGCCTGTTCAAGCTTGCCAAACTTCCAGCAAATTTAATTTATTTTTTTTTTTAACACACTTGATAGATCAGCAGCTCAAGTGCCTTAACCGCCCTGACCCACCGAGGGACCGGCTGTGCTGGGTGCTGCTGCTTGAGCTCATTCCTTCAGCCTGACTCACCACATCTGACCTGCACCTAGGGAGACAACACAAGCCCTTTTTGCCTTTGGAGGGCCGTTGACTCATTTTAGGTGTCTCTGTCACTGTCTGGATATGAACCACTGAGCAAAAGAGTCTACTGTAGGGGAAAGAGTCAAGAAAATAGGTATTGATGCCTTCAGGTAGGGAATAGATAAAGGGAAGAAATGGCCCTGGTGGAACAACAGCTCTGGCTTCACTCCAGAACTGCAAAGCTTTTGGCCTGGCGTTTTATTGCAGACCTCTGGCTTTGGCTCTTGCTCTCCCAGAAGCCTTGAGACCTCCTGCTGGAAGGAGATAAATGCTGCGTTTGTTATGAGCTGCTTCAGCTTGCTCAGGAAAACCAGCACAAATGCTTCTGCTGGTTTCAGCTGCGGCTTTGCTGTTGCGGCCTCATGTTTGTTTGACTCTCCAATTCAGAACCTCCTGTGGCATAGCAGAGATCTGAAAGCAGCAGAAATTTAGCAATGATCCTTGGTGACTGGAAATCACCGAGTTTTGCGTTCAGTTTGAGCTCTGCCGTCACACTTCTCCAGCTGGAGCAGCACTCCTGACCGGGCAGGTCACTTGCCGCAGAGCAAACATCAGCGCTCCTGGACCCTGGAAGCCTTTGAAGCCTTTCCTTCAAAAAAAAACCCCCTGTGATGAAGGAAGATAAACTGTGCCGTGTACAAACCCGGTCTTCTAAGAAGCGTCTTATCTCTGAGGGGTTTGCAGAAACCCTCTCCTGTTTGGGAGGGATGAAAGCCAGACAGCTATTCATAAGCTGAAAAGGGAAATGGGAGCAGGAGGCATCGAGTTTTTTGACAGTGGCATCTTTCTCACGTTTTCAGCAATTGCAAGGGTTTTCTGTAGAAATGTTTTGAGACACGGATATTCATGAGACTGTGTTTCTAATATGGGCAAGGGAGCACTGGGAAAGCTAAAGAAACTTTTCTGGCAGCAGTTCGTCTCTCTTAGCCTAGTGTACTTGCCCAATCTGTGTCCCTTTTAAATTCTAATGACTTCCTCAGGCACCACAAACACTCTGGCCTTGTCACTTCCCCTTTTGAAGTTTGCTTCTCATAATGCAGCCTTTTCTGAAGTGCTCCTGCTGTCAGTCAGCTAACTAGTCCAAAGCACTCCCCTGCTTCAAAATCGCTTAATTCCCTGTCAGTGGCAAAGAGCGGCTCTGCTGCTGCTGGCGGCTGACTCACGCGAGCAAGGCAGCGTGTCCTGTGTCAGCTGGGAGAGCGAGTTCCTGCAGCCACCCAAAATAGGGCAGAAAATCTGAAAAGCGAGGTGGGAAGCAGAGGTCTAGATGCAGTGAGGTGCATTAAGAGAAAAAGATGTCTCGGTGAAGCTGGTGTGTGAGCATCGGTCAGTGCTGTGTGCGTACCTCTGCTGAAGCTTAGGGTATCAGCCCCACCGCTGAAGTTTTGTGCTTTGGCCTAAAATGTTGCTTGTGATGAAGGGTGAACATTGAAGGTTTGCAGGACCAATTTATCAAGAGTTGCAAAAGGTGAGTCTGGAGTTCAGCCCAGAGATACCTGAGTTAGTAGAGAGGCAGAGCCTGTGAGCACTGTGCTGTCCCAAGATGCTATTTCCAGGAGAGCATGCTGGCCTGCTCAGGGAGAGGTGGAGATGCTGCAGCATTGAGGGATATAAGCTGTCGCACGTATTTTTCTTTACTGACCTTCCTTCCACTCCCTCCTTTATCCCTCACTGCATCTCCCTGCTCCTAGCTCAGGCTAGACTCACTGGTCCTCACTGAGATGTCTTGGCCTGCATCAGGGGTTTCACTTGTCTTCTGCTGCTTTATACCAACATGCAACACATCCTCAGGTACCCTTTTGAGATGACACCCTGAGACAGGCGTACAGAAGATGTGGGTGAAAGAAGCTGGAGCGTTGCCCCTGAAGCACTCTGGGTGAGGAGTGCAGTGTATTATTTGGTTGCTGAGAGGTTCCTATAGATCCAGTTTCTCTTCTACTTCTCTGGAACCATTTCCTGCACTTTCCTTGCCCCCCAGCAGGAGGAATTTGTAAAAGCATGAGTTGGCATGCCCCACCTGAAAATCTCACACAGATGTTACTCAGAATGGAGAGGAAATTTAGATCATGCGTTTCTTGAATGCCATGGTGGAGCTGAGGAGTTCGACAGCTTGAGCAGCCCTCGAGAGCTTGGCTGCTCTTGTGCCTGTGGTTTTTGGTCCGCATTTCGTGCAGCGTGTGACCTGTTCAGCAGCTGTAGCAGATGTCCCTGCTGAAGGCTGAGATGGAGCTGATCACTGCTCCCTGCCCTTCCCGACTGGCTACCAGGCCAAACATTCTCCTGTGAGTAGTTTTTCGCGTAGGCGAGTGTCAGGAGGCAGCAACTGTGGGTAGGCAGCAAAGTCCCATCAGTGCCAGTGTGAGAGAAATGACTGCCCTGGGGCGGCTGCTGGGCAGAAATCTTGTTTGGGGGGCAAATAAAAAATTATTTTGGCTTTTCTTTTTAATGAAAGTCAAGTGATGAAGGGCTGGGCACAACAATAAGTAGAAGCTTTTCAGTGGACCAGAAGGAGACACGTGGTGATTACATTCCAGTTGCTGTTTGAGGTGGGCGTCTCTGGGTGGGAGACCCCGTGCTCCTTCCCCTCTGGAGTAACGTAAGTGGATGGAGCAGCCTCCAGAGAAGCCCAGTTCAAATCCCGTCAGTCAGGGAAGGGATCTGAATCCACCTCCCCACCTAGGAGGTAGGGGTGAGAGGGCAGCTGCCTGGTCTTTGGGGACCCAGCCTCCTCGCACCCTCTCTTTTTTGCTTTCCTGAAACAAATAAGTGAAACCAAAATTACTTTTACTTGATCTCAAAAAAATCACATTTTTTTATTGTTTTTGGTGATTTATGTAACAAAATATACCTAGCACTAAAAATGGGGAGTGTTTTTCTAGTCATTTGTCTTTCCTTTTTCACCTGCCTGTCTGCTCCTTAGAAAGCCCGGGCAAGCAGATAACAGTAAAACAAATGAAAGTGCAACAAACCACAACAAAAACAATCCTCATGTTTTTCCTAACCCCAGAAGACTGAAAGGCCCTGTGGCTTTGTGCTCCCTGGCTGCCTCCGCTTCGCCTTTGAGGCTGGAGCTGAAGTGCAGAACTGGTGGCAGGAAAGTCGAAAGGTTGAGTGGACGTTTGCAGTGGCAGCCTGCGATCCCTCCCTAAGCGGTATCCAAAGTGCACTGCTCCCGAACCAGGCAGGCAAAGCACCGTCTCTGCCTCCTCTTTTTCCCTGGGCCGTCGGCAGGTTGAACGGCCAGCGGTTTTCGGTACCTTCTCTGCAAAACTGGAAGGGCGCTGGGTTGGCTGCGGCTGGCTGTCCCTTACCGGCTAGCCAGCAGTGGTGAGGATGTGCCTCGCTGTGCTGTGAGCACTCGAGAACTATGTCCAGGGCAGTTCCTGCTTGCAGGATGCCAATCATGTCCTCGACTGAACTGCTGCCAGCGCTGGAGGCAGCGTGGTGGGCTAGCCAGGCTGCGCTCAGCAGTAAGGAAGTAGAGAATTCCCTCAAGTTATTACTTTCATTAAAAGCTATTAGTTTATTAGTGCCAACGCTTAACTATATGTTCACCTTTTGGATGCAAAACACAGCAACGTGGTTTTGAGCGAGAACAGCATGGCCTGCCCTAACCACAGGGAGCTGCTGAGCCCAAACCACTGCTACCCAAATGAGCCGGGCGGGAAGGGATCCCCAGTTACTGAGGATGACATCAGTGTTCATTAGCATGGAATGCTGAGAAAAGAGAAGTGCCAGGCTGGCTAAACTATAGCCAAGCCACAAAGATGCCTCCAAAGTCTGTTAAGAGGGAGATGAAAGAGTCAAACGTGAGTTTAGAAAAGCTCCAAGGAAGCTGAATTTGCTGGAAGGGCTTGAACTCGCTCATCAGCAGTTTCTTGTCACAGATTTTCTGCTGAAATGGTAAATGAAAATAACGATCTAACTCTTAAGTCTGTGTAGGATTAGTGATACCTTCGGCGTGTTTGTGTAATGGGTTTCAGAGATTTAATTCAGAGTATTGTTCCCAGTCTGGATAACTGGCTCTTGTTCATGTAAACAAAGCGCAAGACAGACAAAGTAAGAAAATCTTTTTTATCCAGTAAATGGTTGTTTTGCTGATTTGAGAGCTGTCTTTCATTTCCCATGCCTCACGGTCAGGACAGAAAGGGAGAAGCTTTCCAATTCACATGATAAAAAAGAAACGCCAGTCTTTGTCCTGGTTCTCCTGCCTCATCCCCCTGGGCTCCCGCGGGGCCTGGCTCGGGAGGCGGACAAGGTGCCCTTGGCCTCAGCCACCTCTTTCCCACCACTCCATGGATGTGACTTGCTGCCGCTCAGTGATGAGACTCCAGCGGGGTGCAGGTGTTGGCTTCTCCTGTGACCAAGGAGTAATAAAACAAGGTTTATTTCTCAGTCTTGGCAGCTCTTTCGGTGCTTGCATCTTCCATGCCTTGTAAGAGATTTCGCCAGGCAGCAAAGCAGCGGTGGGCAGTGGGACAGGTCCATCACCATGAATCAAACCAAGAGCACTCCATTGGGTAGGTCACTGCAGAAGTTGCTTATCTCAGTAGGTAAATGCCCATGGCTTCTCTGATCCCTGCTCCTTGAGTCTGACCATCACAACGTGTGGGGTCTGGATCCATAGGGAGACAAACAGGAGCTCACGTTGCATCTCCTGTGCAGTGGTGTCCAGCTGCAGCGGTCTCCGTGGCGCTGGCATCATGACCCTGTTGCTTCATTGGTTCCGCACTGGTTTGCATATTACTGTCGCTTATCCCAGTATGCTTCTGGCTTATGAGAAGTATTGTATCACCATTTTGCCCCAGGTATTGTCACCTGTGTTTTAGCAGGACGCGTTTCTTTCACGTGCTGACTGGGACCCGTGCTGGAAGAGTAATGTGCGTGCAGCCATTGCGTCAAGTACGTGGCTTGGGAGTGGCTCTCTTCTGAGGCTCTTTCCTGTGAGTGACACTTGCTTTCCCCAAGGCAGCTGGTGCTTGTTTTTATGAGCATTGGACAGAAGAGCTCCAGTAATAAAACGTATTTGGGAGTTTGTTGGGCAGCGTGGATTAATAGCACAGATGCCAAATAGTACCAAAGACTTGAACAGCGTTTGAAAGCCTGTTGAGTGATGAAAGCAATGTTTGGGGCATGAAGCAGGGCAGAGCCTCTGTTTTTGTGGAGCACCGCTGCGGTGTTAGGACAACATTGGTGTTTCCCCACAGGGCGCATGTGTCTCGAAACGGCTCATGTGGTGCCCAGCTGCTTTGGTAATCCACAGCGAACAGGGGAGCTGCCTGCTCCTGGGAGGCTGCCCTTCCACCCTGACCTCAGCTAAATGTCATGTCGGAGGTGTGCGAGAGGAATGAAGATGGCATCTCTTAAATATAAGAGCAGGGACATCCAGCCCTGTCCTCAGGTCATCTTCGGGCATCCGTGCCCTCCCCGTGCCAGTGGGAGGGTGGGTGGGAGTGGTGGCCTCCTGTAGTGGCAGATGTTGGAGCCCTGCTGGGAGATACACAGTGGGTGCTGGTGACTCATGGCAGGAGAGGGTTTGCCGATTGACCTCTGAAGTGCTGCCCAGTCATTCCCAAACCTTCCCTTTCCACACCTCTTAACCCTGAACTAAAGTTTAGTAAATATTGGTTTGCTTTCAGTCCTGTTGCTAGGAAGGAGGAAAGCTTTGGTCCTTGGTGATGTCTGTAGGTTGCAGGGGAGGATGTAGTTTTGGGGGGGTTTTTTTGAGCAAATTTGTCTGCTGATGGTTATATACTGGAATTCCAGAGAAAAACTCCGATTTGCACGTTGCTGCACCAACACTGCTGAGTGCCTCAGCTGCATGCTCCCTCCTGGTGTCAGGGCTCCCAGGTCACCCTGAAGAGGATGGATAAGGACTGCACGCAATGTTTGGACAAGGGATTGAGCAAGATTATTAAGAAAGAAATCTAGCAATCAATAACGATGTTGCTGTAGGCTCTACCAGCCTACCCAGACATACTTCAGGATACTTATAAACCCTGTTTTTGCTCTGCACTAGTGCAATAGCCTGGTGTGGTTGTTCTGCTCTTCAGCTGCAGGAACAGGGGCCCAGCCCTGGCTGTTGTGGCCAGCATAGCTTGAAGAGCCCCTGCTGCAGAGGAAACAGTAAGGAAAAGACTGGGGACTCTGACCCCAGAGTTCTTGCTTTTGCTTTCTCAAACATAATTGCTTTCCCCTTCTGTGATGTTTCTATTGTTCGTTGGAGAAATGATGCCATTAAGTCAACAGAGAATGGTGGGAAAATGCTTTGATATGAGGCCTTCCGAGGGTGTGTGCATGTGTATGTGTGTGTGCGTGTCCTCTCTCAAAAAACCAACACAACCCTCTGTGTATCTGGCAGCTTCCTTTAATTTGTGTCTTGCCTGCGAGAAAGAAATCCATCTCCAAATATTTTTGGCAGTTAACCTCCTTTATTTGTATTGCAGGGGTACAAACTGCGGGGTGTTGTGCCAGGGCTGTCGTTCACCATCATTGTGATAGTTAATCTTGCTAAGACCTTGCATTTTCCCAGTCGCTATATTGGGAACGTGGTATCCCAGGCTTCCTTTTTCCATGGGAAGGAGGGGTCCGGTGGCCACAGGCTTTGGTGGGCTTTAGGACAGCCGTGTGCCCTCTATTCTGTAATGCAGAGAGGGGTGGAAATGTGCTTTCCTCTAGATGTAGCCATGCAGAGTGATGAATAAGGATGATGCAAAGTCTGCCACAGCATTTTGACTACAGTTGTGCGGCTTAACCGAGGAGGCTTGGCTTCGGGAGCCTTGGCAAAGACCTGAGCTGAGGTGCAGGAGCACATGTTGCCACCTTCGCGGGGTGAAGATGCATTGAGGCAGAGGAGAGCGAGGCTGGGCTGAGTGGGTGGCTGCGGGATGCCTCCTCATGCTGCATCCGAGCAGCAGAGCCTCACGCGTTTGTGTTGTGTAGCTGAGTTTTTTCCATATTTCTTTTTCTTGAAAACAGCTGTTCTGTTTGATAAGATGCCTCTTAGTAGCCCCTTCCTGGATATAGCTATGCATGACGTTGGAGAGCACGCGATGGGTGTGCTTTCAGTTGCAGGTCAGGTGGTCACCAACCCCCCAGTGAAGTCAGCCGCATACAGTGATGGAGAGGAGAGCAGAACTTCACAAGACAGGAAAAAACAAAAACCCCAAGCCCCAATCTTAGCTGAAAACTGAAAGAGTAAGGGGAAGAAGCAGCAGAAGGGACTGTGGGGAGAGAAGGGAATCAGTGGTGTCAGCTTGAGAGGAAATCGCGTGTCTGTCACGCCACTGTACGATTCAGCTCGAGGGCTTGGCAGCAGACGTGATTTCTGCTTTGTGCGAGCTGTTGGGATTGTTTTCCTCCCCGCTGGGAAGGGAGCCCACTAGGCCCTGCTCAGGGGGATATTTCCCTTCGAAAGAGGACCCTCTCTAACATCCTGCCCTGCCTGACTTGCACCAAATTTTTCCAGCTGACGGCTACCTTGATTTGGTTTGGTCCTTGCCTCCCCTTTTCGCTACTGCGCTGATGTTTCTTTAGTTGCTTCCCTGATGTTTTCCCAGCCCGGTTTTGCCCCAGCAGGAGTCACCGTGTTACGCAAGTGATCCGTGACCCGGTCCCCCGCGCGCTGAAGCATGCAGCGCTGCTCGCGGTGACAGTCTGATCGGCCCCCGGTCCCAGCACGGTGTTCCGTGGCACTTTGTGATGTGTCCCCGTTTGCTGGTGCTAGGTGCGTCGCTGAGCACCTGAGCACAGACCTGCAGTCTGTAGCCTTGTAAAGCTTGGAGGGTCTGCTGAGTTTGATGGGCACTCTGCTAATAAGGTGTGCTACAGAGGAAAGAGATGCCGGCTGCTTTCAGATGTCATCTTTGTTTCAAATCTGTTTGCCAGTGTGAGACCTCCAGTGACTCACCAGTTGATCTGTCATGGAAAGACTGAGACCCTTTGCAAAGACGTCACTGTTTTACCCCTGAAGATTCATGCATATACCCTCTATTGCATATGATAAAGCAATATGGCACTAAAATACAAGACCGCTCAGTAAAAACTCCTTCTGACACAGTCATTTTCATGTTTTGCTTCTCTTCTCTCTTCCTTTTTTTTCGCTTAATTTTTCTTGGATGCTGTTTCCCACCTTTCAGCAGAGGGAAGAGAAATCTGTTGTTTGCTCAGCTAACTGAAAAAAAGCTTTGTGTGCATTTTCTGCTGCCGTTTTGTTAAAGTTCAGAGTTCCTAGGTTAAGAGCTGCTGCTTGTCAATACGAGTCTTGTTCGAACTTCCAGAGCAGCCCACGCAGAGCTGCTTGGGTTCGTCTGCGCAGTTCACAGCCCACAACCGGAGACACATTGTTTGCCTCTCTCCTTCCATGATTCATACTTTGCCACAAAGAGGAGCCTGGTGCTCCCAACGTGAGCGTGAAGCCAGGCAGCACTGGATTTTAGGTACATCAATAGAGGCAGTCTGGGTGGTTTGCTTCTTTCCTTCTGCCTTGTGAGCTCATTATGTCTGAAAATCAGACAGCTTTGTGACAGTGGTCATAACTGTCTGACACTTGTCTGGCTTAATAGGGAAGCTGGGGTGGGAGTTCTCCCATTTTACGGTTCTTATTTTGAGGAATTTTAGCTTGTCTCGGGTTTGTGAGTTTTGTCATTTTTGTTTAATCTAGCAGTCATTCTCCAATGAGAAAGTTCACTGTTTACCGGAAGCTTGGTGGGGGTTTTTTGTGGGTTTTTTTTCTTTTTCTTCTTTCCTTTGATAAACACAGCACTTCTCATTTTTCTGTGGGGAGATTTCTTTTTTCTACAAATATTTATGTATTTACAATTATTTTTCTGTGGAAAAAATGGAGGCGTTTCAACTGGCCAACAGTGGGCTGGGCTTCTCATTCTTTTCCCATGAAAAGCTAGAAGGAAGGCTGGCCAGTCCTTGCAGGTGCAGCGTGAGGAAGGAAGCCTGGTTTCTGATGATTAAAAACCAAGCTGGTAAAATTCAGCTGACACTTGTCTGCTTTTTTCCCCCCACTCACAGAATCACAGAATCACAGAATAGTAGGGGTTGGAAGGGACCTCTATGGGTCATCTAGTCCAACCCCCCTGCCGAAGCAGGGTCACCTACAGCAGGCTGCACAGGACCTTGTCCAGGCGGGTCTTGAATATCTCCAGAGAAGGAGACTCCACAACCTCCCTGGGCAGCCTGTTCCAGGGCTCCGTCACCCTCAGAGGGAAGAAGTTCTTCCTCATGTTCAGACGGAACTTCCTCTGCTTCAGTTTGTGCCCATTGCCCCTTGTCCTGTCGCTAGGCACCACTGAAAAGATTCTGGCCCCATCCTCTTGGCACCCAGCCTTAAGATATTTGTAAGCATTTATAAGGTCCCCTCGCAGACTTCTCTTCTTCAGGCTAAACAAGCCCAGCTCCCTCAACCTCTCCTCGTAGGAGAGATGTTCCAGTCCCCTCACCATCCTTGTAGCCCTCCGCTGGACTCTCTCCAGTAGCTCCTCATCTTTCTTGAACTGGGGAGCCCAGAACTGGACAGAGTACTCCAGATGAGGCCTCACTAGGGCAGTGTAGAGCGGAAGGAGAACCTCCCTCGTCCTGCTGGCCACACTCTTCCTGATGCACCCCAGGATGCCATTGGCCTTCTTGGCAGCCAGGGCACACTGCTGGCTCATGGTCAACCTGTCGTCCACTAGGACACCCACTTGTCAGCCTGGGTGAGTGCTGGTGGGGTTTCAGCGTGCTGGGGGTGCGTTTGGGAGGAGCAGCCCTTCTGGGGTTCAGCACTGATGTCTCCCCTTCCTGGGGCTGTGTTTGGGTGAGCCGCTCGCCACGCGTCCTTGCCGGCGTCGCATTGCCCGCGTGTGCCGGAGCCAGCGGCATGCGGAGCCGGAGCCGGCACGTTGCTGTACCCTTCTCTTCGCTGCTCCTCTGGCAGACCCCGGAGCCAGCAGGGTGAGGGGGGTCGGCTTGCCCAAGGAAGGATGCGCTTTGCTGTTTGGGGAGGCAGCCCCACGAGAGGGTCATCCAGCTGTTACAGCTGCCACCATCCGCACATCTGCCTTTCCTCACAGCTGGGGAGAATGGCCTTCTCTAGCTGTCATCGTGGGCGACTTTTCCCTCTTGCAAAGGCCGACTGTTACTGTAAGACTCCAAATTAGCCGAGGAGGCCTGGGCCGGGTCCCCCTGCTCCGCTGACAGCATCGCTATTCAGCAGCCTGAATGCCGTCTCTGTGCCCGCCTGTCCTCTCGGCGCGTTCGTCAGCTGCCCTATTGATTTGGTGCAGAGAAGGAAAAAAAGAAACCAGGGCAAGAAAGGAACTGCTCTCTGCCGAAGCAGCCCCTGGGGAATCCCAGTGCTGCCAGCCGGGGCTGGTCAGTGGGAAACGGGGGCCGACAGGCTGCCATGGGGTGTCCTGCAGGGAGGAGGCTGGGGATGCGCGGGTACCTCGAGGTGCCCCTCGGGAACCCCTGGGGCCTCTGGCACCTGCGGGAATCACAGCGCTGGTATCGCTGTCACCGTCTCTGGGCTTCCCAAGGCTTGTGAAGCGAAAAGCTGGGCATGCCACAGGCTGCCGGTATTTACCGGGTGCCAGAATCCGTGCTGTTCGCCAGCGGCTTAGCCCAGCCCCTCGCAGCAGGGGTGAAGCCAAAAGTGCCAAACGCAGCTCCTGCTTTTGGCAGGAGGGTGGGAAATCTCCCAGCGCTTCGGGATCCAAGGAGGGGTGGCTCGGGAGTGAGAGCTGCAGGCTGGGACATGGGAAAACTGGGTTGTATTCCTGATCTGCTGGAGAATATGCCTGGATCCTTGGATAAATCGCTTGATTTCTCTGTGCCTTAGTTTCCTGTTAGCAAATGATACTCCTTATCTTTCACCTCTCATCTCAGTAAAGAGTTTGTCTTTTAGTGTGTATCTTATTACAGTTCTTTGTCCGGTGGCTGGGGCCCCTCTACCTTGATAAAATAAAGAATTTAATTTAGATTAAATGGTCTAATACAATCCTGCCCAGTGGTTACTAAAACACTTGAATGAAAGTTCATTCTGAGCCTGTCTTTCCATTTCCTCATAAGGCCAAGACATGAAGTAATTAGATGTAGACATAGGTTGTTATTGTAGCAAAATGACAAAGATCAGTGGTTATTGGTAGGAATGGCTTTTATAATCTAGTTTAATGGTCATTTACCTTTCAGTGACCTTGGTGTCAGGCAAAATTGGCAGCTCTTGTGCAAGGAATGTGCTTCCTCAATGGGGGCTTTGCAAGCTGCTGCGTTTTTGGCTCTAGCTTCGCATGAACGAGGATAGACACTGCTGCAATGCAAGAGACTTTCTGTCTGCAAAGAAAGGCCATAGATCCCTGCCAAGAGAAGCCCTTTTCAGTGCTGTCCTACTGCCACTGAACTGCCGTTGAAAGAGATCAGTCATGTTTCAAGGAATGCTTTGCTTATTGCCGCAGCCAAAGTTGCAACCTTCAGACAGAGTCTGCTCTGGTCAGAGGGCAACCTTCAGACAGAGTCTGCTCTGGTCAGAGGGCTGCCCAGGAGCTGCTCTAAAAAGGGTCTTGGAGTGAAAGGAGGGAGAACATCTCTCATTCTCGACTTAAGTGCATGCAAGAGGAGCTGGTAGTTCTGGTTGTAACCCCTGGTAAGTCCTTATTACATCAGTAAAGACTTGATATTTGTATACACTTTAAAGTTCAACCCTTTCAGTGATGATCATCCACAGATGCGAAGCAGCCAAGTTTTCTATTGACTGTGACGATCCTGCCCCACTCCCCATCATGTGTTGCAAAGTCCTTCTGGTTTTATCTGGTGACTGATACCAGTGGCTGTGGAGAAGAGCAGCCTGATCTGACCTGTGCTGCGCTGTCTAGTGGTACCCCATATGTGTGGCCATGCCTTGGAAGGAGATGGAGTAGGGCATACCCTGGGGCTTGGGCTGGATTCAGCAGAGGTATTCACAGTGACCTCAGCTAAGTCTTTTAATTCTTCTGGGCTGATCTTAACCTTAGAGGTAGTCTCCTGTTTTCCATGAAGTAGGCTGAATTTTTGCAAGTGCTATGGAAGTATTTATTTGAGATAGTGCCAGAAAGATTACTTGAGTCACATGGTAATTGGGAGTTCACAAAGAAGTGCTACAAGAGTTGCGAAGAATAATGTAGCTGGGGAAGGAGGTTTCTTAAAAGCATCTCTGTGAATTTCAGTGCCTTGTGACTTGGGCTTCTGTCTACTCCTGATCTCTCATCCTGCTGCACACAGCCACTTGATTTTGCGAACAAGTTCCTTGAACGTGTAACTATTGCTCTGCAGAGCAAGCCAAGCTACAGGAATCATCTCTTTACATGTGCTCATTTCTAAACTGCTAAGATAAGAATAGCAAAACAGTGCAGCTTGGAGGGAGACCCACTTGTTTCAGGCTGCTGTGGACAACCACCAACCTGGTTTTGCCACGAGCATGTTCAGTACAAATCATCACCACAGCAGGATGGGTATTCCGCTGAGATCAAGCAGTGGTTTCCAGCATTCAGAATCATGAGATGGTTTGATTTACATGGGCTTTCAACTGGTTTTCGTCCTGTTCACCTGCTGGGACCTGCTGCAATTCTTGCTTGCACAGAGCATCTTACCGACCTCCATTGTATTATTTCTTCTTACTTCTCGCATTCATTACTATGATAAGTATTAGCTTGTTCTCTTTCTGATATGAGAGAATGAATGGTCACATTTGTTTCAATGGCAGTTTATTTTTGCAGGTATCAGGTTTGGATTGGGAATGTCCAGCTGAGATCAAAGAGATGCTTGCGTAGAAGCAGATGGTTTAAATGCTGCTTCTTGCTGAAGAAGAGCAAAATGAATCTCTCTTGAGTCCCTGCAGTCTGAACCCATTGAATTCTGATGGAGTCTTTCCACTGACCTCCGTGGCCCCAGGATCACATCCTAAATGAGTTGCTTTGAATCACTAGAAGCCTGAATTCAGCTTTGGTGGGCTGGAAAATGTAACCTACTGTATGGGCTGCACTATTCATAAGAGCTTGGCCCTGTGTATGTGCTAGCTGTGGATGCCTGGGAGAAGAATAAAGTCATTTTATGCAGTCGTGGGGGTGGAGGAGGGAATGGGAATTATACCCCCTTCCCTGCAAACGTGCTATCGTGACTTCCATGCGGGCAGCTGTTGGAAGCTGACCCGTTTCTGAAGCTTCAAAGTAGGTATTTTTTGTGCTGTGGTTCTTCTGATACCATCCCTGACACATAAATGTCCTGTCCACTACGATGAACTAAGAGGAACATATATTTAGGCCTGACCAGAAGGAACTGACCTCAGTTTAAATTTTCTGAAGTGGGCCACCGAAGCAGATGAGCAAGTATAGCAAGGCTGTGATTTATGCCAGTGGAGTTTCCTTAAACTTAGAAGCAGCGGGGTCCTTAAAGCTTGAGACAAGCTGGTTATGAGTGTGTTTGACACCAGATGCTCACGGTTCATTGTTTAATGAGATCAGTGGCATCTAATATTGTTGTCACCGAATACTGCCCATTTCCTTACAGTTCATGAAAAATGCTGCTGTTTCTTGAAGTGATTCTTGCTTTCTCTGGATTGCAGTGGCTTATAGCTGGGCAAAACAGCAGCTAGCAAAACCACTGAAGTTAACACAGCGTGATACAGGCGTTTTCCATTCCCTACTGGTCCTAAATCAGACCAGAAGAGAATTAACTGGGTGTGGAGGGTATAAAACAAAAGTGTGAGGAACTACCAGTTGGTAGTCTCCTCTGGAGCCATTATTGATTGATCTGGAGTCATTAAGCTGTTTTACAGTCAGGCTAGTGAAGATTAATGCAGTCTGAGAATGGTAGCGTGTTTTTCAATGAATGGCTAACAACATAGAATCATAGAATGGTTTGGGTTGGAAGGGACCTTAAAGGTCATCTGGCTCCAACCCCGCTGCCATGAGCAGGGACATCTTCCACTAGACCAGGTTGCTCAGAGCTCCATCCAACCTGGCCTTGAACACTTCCAGGGAGTGGGCAGCCACAGCTTCTCTGGGCATCCTGTTCCAGGGTCTCACCACCCTCATGGTGAAGAATTTCTTCCTAATATCTAATCTAAATCTGCCCCCTTTTAGTTTAAAGCCGTTCCTCGTTGTCCCGTCACTACACACCCTTGTGAAAAGCCCCTCTCCATCCTTCCTGTAGGCCTCCTTCAGGTAGTGAAAGGCTGCTATAAGGTCAGCATAAACCTTTACGGTGTAATTTGTGCTTTATTGGTCAATATTCTAACATGTATTCACCTGAGGAAGGGCTGTCTGGTGGCTAGAGATGAGGGGGTAAGAAGGTGATGACTCTTTCCTGGTCTTCTACAAATGTTCTTTGTGACCTTGGAGGTGGTAGCACTGAAACTAGATGTGCTTCAGATGTTTTACCCTATGAAACCAAAATATTAACATTTTTTCTGGTTCATTGGTGTGTACTGTGACTCACAGGGGTGCCATGGGAACACACAGCAAGGAAGTGCTGTAAGTAAAGGGAAGGGAGCGTTGCCCCAGTCACATTATCCATAGGTCACGTTCCTTGGTGGTGTGCGAGGAGTCACAACCTGGTTTGCAGCCTGGTGGTGGCAAACTCAAGATTTGCTGCCTGTCTCCCCTGCAGCTCTTTTGCATCAGGGAGCGATGGAGTGGGGTAGCAGGGAGCCTCCAAAGGGGAGGAACTGGCGGGGTTTTCCATGCTCTTCCCACAGACCATCATGCTTGCGCAGCTCTTCCTCTCTCCACATAACGCTCTGTTATTTCCTCCCTGGAACGGGCTCCTGCCACTGCTGCTAATTAGCCCACGGTAAACTTCAGTGTGAACAAAAGCAAGCAATTGAACGCCTGCTGCTTCAGCGGGAGTCCTGTCAGAGAAGTGATTTATTGGTGGCAGAGCTGAGCATCACCTCCCCAGAAGGAAAACAAACGTACTAGCCTGGCTGCGCCGTCGGTGCAGGGGAGCAGTGGGTCCGAGCTGCTTGTTGCGGGTGTGCAGGGATGTCTCTGGTACAACAGGTCTTCCCAAGGGTCTCTGAGATGCTGCGCAGTCTTGGGTCTGCAGTTCCACGTGGTACAATGATCTCTGTGGTCACTCCCCAAGCAAGACAGCTTGAGAAGTTGCTGAATTCTGAATTACGTACGTGCTTTTTTTTCCTTGTCTGTTTTTGAGGGACACGCATAAACATTTTCAAATCATTACAGACAAAGAAATAAGGAGGAGGCTTGGAAAGAGGAACCAGAAAGCAGAGTCTTTGGTAGATCCAAATCCAGATGAGGTTTGAATGATGTTTGCCAGGACTGAAGATTCAAGCATCAAGATCTTACTAGCTGCTTTTGTGTGATCTCAGCCCTAATGCTCAAAATCCTTTCAGGCTTTCCCCCCTTTGAGCAAAAGGTCCTACAGGAAAAGTAATAGATATTTACATGGGATTTCACTGGTGTATGAACAGGCTAAGGGAAGCTGGAGCATTTTTGGTTCTGGGACCCAGTTTCTTTTCAAAACTAGAGGGAAGATTCAAGCTGGAAAACTAAATATCGATTATTCCTGGGTAGAAAAATTTAAAGGATCTTGGAAAATTCAGAATTAACGTATATCTTCTTTTGAAATGTCACCCAACTGCTTTGCCAACAGTTGTCTCTGTTGCTGTCGTAGCTCTCGAGCAGCTGCTCACAGAACTTGAAGATTTTCTGAGGATACTGGACAAGGAGAACTTGAGCAGCACTGCCGTTGTGAAGAAGAGCTTCCTCTCTGACCTTCTGCGGGTCTACACCAAGTCCAGCGGTATGGCCAAGGAAAACTAAGGATAGGGTGGTGGGCTTTCGTGGGAACTGCTACAGGGCTTGAAGCCACATTTTCTTGGAGGCTGGCGGGAAGGGGAGACATGAAAATTAGAAGGACAAAATGAAAAGAGGTTATTTTTGCAGTGACCTCTAGTTGTTTATGTAAAATTACTATAGTTGTGTGTCCAGCTTTACAAGCAAAGGATTCCCAAGATTCCTCATACTTTCTGTTTTCCTTATTAAACCTTAAGTTTATTTAATCCACTTTGTAAGATACACAGGATGTACTGTTTGGCCAAGTTAATGTTTAAGTAGAAATTTTAACTTATGGAATTTCCTGTCTATAAAGCGTTTAATTTTTCTGCTTTTTATTATTGCTTGGGGTTTTTTCTGCACATGGCCTCAACCAATATGCTATCCCCAAAATGTACTCAGCAGAGACACTTTTTACATCTGTCTTTGTGGAAAAACTTAACAACCTGAAAGCAGCGGGTGGGTAAAGAGTTCACTTTTCCCTTTGGTTGCAGGTGGCGATGAGGAATATATTTATATGAACAAAGTGACCATCCACAAACAGCAGGGTGACCAGGAGAAACAAGACAAAGGTGAGGACCTGAAGATTAATGGTTGCCTCATATCTAACGGGGCAACGAAGGTGTGTGTGGTCAGAGCCTTGCTTTGCTGGGCTGGCGGAGGCCCCTCTGGCAGCTCTGCGGGACAAGGCAGTTGATGGTGTGGAAGGACTGCCATTTTCATTACATTCCTTTGGAAATCATGGTCCTTGCCAACACCGTGAAGTTATTCCTGGAAGTAGCACTTTGGAGGGCATTATTTTGGAATAAAAATGTTGCCTTCTAAGGCTTGCAGCTCCAGTGCCTGCAATATTTAAGGAAGCCCTCATGTTTCCTTTGGCCGCAAAACATCTCACTTCACCTCTCTGAGACCTTGAAAGCATGTGCCATCTTTAGCACGTTGCTCTGTACGAGCCCAGGGGGTCTGCGTCGTCACAGCCTTGCGAGGCGAGCTCCCAGGCGCAGCCTGCACCCTCGCCATCTGCATGGGCAGAGCACCTTCGCCTCCAAGGGGAGGCAAGAGTTCTGCGATGTACAAGCCAAGGAATTATACCTAGATAAAATATTCATTTCCAATTTAGATTTACCAGGTTTCAGATTTGTAATGTGGGAAAGAGCATAATTCTCTAAAAGCGTCCTTGCTCTTTGAAGTTCATCAGAAAGGCTGTTTTTGATAATTGCGTAGAGTGAGGTTATTACTGACCCACATCTCCTTCATGCACACATAGTCAGAGGCTGCCCCTGCCCCACGATTTCCGATCCAAGTAGGTGAGACAAGAGGATGCATCAGTGCAGCCTGCTGTTGACGTGCTGCTCCTGCAGTAGCTGGGATAGCTGCATGTCCAGAGTTGTTTGTTTTGGTTTTATCGTTTTGTGCTGGGGCTTTTTGTTTGTTTTGTGTTTCAAACTACCTGCAGCTGAACTTAGGCTAACTTCAAATGCTCCTGAAGACAGGATGTCCTCCCAGACTGCACGTGCAGCCTTGGCGTGATCTCCAGAGGGGGCCCTCTGGGTGATGCTGTAATGCTCCGTCACAGGACTGCACAGCCTCCCTCTAGCTCCCGGCGGCTGAGCGGCGACAGAAACTTCTCTTAAGTACTTGTTTGGGTGGATAAAACAAGACTTGCACTGATCCACCATGCTGAAACACGGAGGCAAATTTCAGACAATGTATTTTTAGAGTTGGTTCTTTTATTTCAGACTTTTCCCTATCAAGGCCATGAGCCTACCCACTCAGTTGCTCCCTGTGGGACCTGGCGCTTCGCTCTCTCTGCTTTTAACAACCTCCCTATTCCAAGTAAAACTTCTGAGTTATTTGGAAATGCTGAAGTCAGTGAGACACATGTATGGGATCTTAGCCATAGCTGCAGCTGGGTGTACAGCCCGGATCCTGCCTCTGTAACTGCGCGGAGAGAGCTGTGCCTGCCTGGTCAGAAGTGGGACCTGCAGGTTCAGCTTTAGCAGGTGGAGGGGGCTCTAGTACCCACTGATGCTAGGGGGTGTGATCTGGATCCCCCAGTGATTGTGCAGCTCCCTTTACCCCTCTTATCCACAGACGTCTCATGGCCTGTGGGATTTCTTCATTGCCATAGCTGTGCTTCAGTGTGCTCTAGCAGTGCGGGGTGAAATGCTTTCTGAAGTGATAATACATCAGCTCCAAAAGTCCCCTCTCCAAACCTTAAAACATGCTATTGCTGCAAAAACCATATTTCACTCACTCCTCCTGATTTAAGCTGAACGGTACGCTGCTTTCGAGATGCCTTTTTATGGCACGGTAATTGAATTCGCTGCAGTGAGCGACGAAGGCACCATCATTCACTTGATCTCATTTACTCAAGAAACCCAGCGAGTGTCTACCCTGTGAATCCGTGGGACTCCAGTGAGCCAAATGCCATCTCCTTCTGGAAGTCAGCACAGAGGGATTGAGGTGCGAGCGTCTGGGGGGTGGGACGGATGCGCAGTGTAGGGCTCCTGGTGGTGCCCGCTGCGGTCCTCTGAGCCCAAATACCAGGAGGGATTCGCTTTTACAAGGAACAGAGGGCACAGATAAAGAACAATTAGTACAGATGCACATTTTAGTAGGCTTTTAGCTGTTTTTTCTTCTCCCTTCCCTCTTCTAAATTCTCTCCAGATTCCAGGTTTGAAAGAGAGAAATCTTTATCAGAAGACACCTGCAAAATGTTAATGCTTGTCTAGGGAAAAGTACTGCTTCCCTCCCACCTCGATTAAGGAAAGAGTCTGTGATTTGTTGTGCTGACGTGTGTGGCAGGAGGAGGAAGGGGGATGTACAGCACATGCTGTGTGGGCTCCCAATCCAGAAACATGCATTAGGTGCTTGTCCCCATATGCTGGGCGCAGCGATAGCTCCCCTCTGCAACCTCAGAACAGAAAACCTCGTAACATCTCCCAGGGGTCTTGTCAGGTCCTGAAAATCAAAGCTCTGTTGCATCCTGCTCTGCTTCTCAGCTGGAGTACGTGGTCATGTGTCCGTGTGGGTGGGCAGGTTTCCAGCAGGGTGAGGACCAAAGCTGTGGTCTCCATCCCTTGCTCCAGGGTTGGTGGGAGGAGGAGAAACTGCTGGTGCAGAAACCAAACAGCATTTTCCTGGCATGGTGAGGTTCAGTGGGATGATTGCTAGGTTTGCTGGAGAGTGGAGAACAGATGGCCACCACTTGTGAAGGGTTTGGCAGTGGGTTTTGCTGCTGCAATGATTTCCCTACTGTGGAGCTGAGCATGGGAGGTTCTGCCTGGGCAGGAGGATGTGAGTTGGCCTGCCCATTTCTCTCTGCTAAGGAGGCCTCTAAAAAGTTCCCTGTGTTGGCAGCTGTGAGTGTGGAGATAATCCCCTCTTGGGTAGTAGCCCACTGGGGCTTTAGGAAATCTCAGACTCATTTCTGGTGTTTCCAAAAGCAGCAATGGCTTCAGCATTTGCTATTGATGGAAGGTGTCTACCGAGAGCGCCATCTCCTTGGTCGTTTACAGAAGAGGCCCGTCTCCAACAGCAGCCTGTAGATATGACTCTGGCAGTATAATCATGGGGTATTTTGGTAGGTGGATCTCCCCATGATCAGTCTGTGACATTGGCTCATCTGCTGTACTCCATTTGAACCTTACAAGACATCGAGCAGCCCTACTTGCAAGGTGCAAACAGCTGCTTGGGGTTGGTGTCTATCGATCCGTGGGTCTCCATGTCCTCCTGACTTACTGAAGCCAGCCAGTGCTGATGACCAGGAGACCTGCGTCACAGAGAGCAATTTGTCACAAGAGATGTGCGTTGAGCTCGTGCGCCAGCGGGCCAGGAGCCGGCTGCAGCCTGGCAGGGCAGAGCTGTCATCGTGGCTTCCGAGCCCCAGACGTGAACAAAGTGATGTGGTTTCCAGCTTCTATTTTTAAAGCCCAGAAATATGCAGCAACGTTCCCGCCCGCGTCTTCTGAGCACAGTGCTAACCGCTGCTGGGCACTGCACGGTGCCTCGCTGGTTTCTCTCTGTGCCCGAGGAATGTGGCTGGAGCATCAGCAGGTGACGAAGGGAGTTTGAGCATCCACTCGCCGCAGATTTTGGACCCAGTTCCCTTTTAATATACTGGACTTGCAATATCTGATACCTTAGCCTCGTTTCTCCCAAAGCATTTGGCAAGAGACGCTCTGTAAAAGGGGACTTCTCCTCTGCACAGTAGAACGCCTCTGAAGTCCTTAATTTTTCAGCCATTTGGGGCCTTGCTCCCACTTGCTCCTGAGCGTTGCTGCATTGTGCTGTCTCGGAGGTCGTGGGATTTGGGCACTTGTGTGAGGCCACCCATGCGATCTGTGGTGAGGAGCACAAGTTTTCTGAGGCTTCGACATACCCTGCAGCTACTGAATCACTCTGCATTCAGCTGCTTGGAAAATCTGACTTTCCAGAGGCAGACATGGATCACCTGGAGCAGTTCTGCTGCCATGTGCCCTTTCACATGTTTGGCCTGGGCTGCTTCAAGAGCCACTCTTCCTTTGACAGCAATTCAGTTACTGTTCTTGGCTGGCTTTGATAAACCGTCCTGCAGCCCAGCTAGGCAGCAACCTCTGCAGTTCCCTCTGGGAGCGGGGTGGTATTAGCTCCAGTTTTCTGGAAAGCCAGCAGAGATGAGGACCGCTACGGATCTGTCTGCTCACAGCAGCAGGGATCAGAGCTAGCAAGGACTAAAGTGCTGTGGATTTCCAGATACCATGTGTTGTCAGCAAAGATGGGGAGCTACTGGAGAGAGTCCAGCGGAGGGCTACAGAGATGATGAGGGGACTGGAGCATCTCTCCTGCGAGAAAAGGCTGAGGGAGCTGGGCTTGTTCAACCTGAAGAAGAGAAGGCTGCGAGGTGATCTTAGAAATGCCTACAAATATCTAAAGGGTGGGTGCCAAGAGGATGGGGCCAGACTCTTTTCAGTGGTGCCCAGCAACAGGACAGGGGCAACGGGCACAAACTGAAGCAGAGGAAGTTCCATCTGAACATGAGGAAGAACTTCTTCCCTCTGAGGGTGACGGAGCACTGGAACAGGCTTCCCAGAGAGGTTGTGGAGTCTGCTTCTCTGGAGATATTCAAGACCCTCCTGGACAAGGTCCTGCGCAGCCTGCTGTAGGTGACCCTGCTTCGGCAGGGGGTTGGGCTGGGTGACCCACAGAGGTCCCTTCTGACCCCGAACATTCTGTGATTCTGTGATTCTCGACACCCCTTAAAGTTTCAGCAATGTGTCTGAGCCTCAGAGTTTTCCCTCCGGAAGGAAAAACATGCCCAAATGCCAGAGGCCAGTTCTTCTGCTGGGTCTCCAAGTGCCACATTGCTGGGTATGGCCTGAAATGACATGGTGGCCCTGCGGCGCTGCCCGTAATTGTGACTCTGCTTCCTACTGAAATATCACCTCCCTGTTCCTGCACAGCCCCGGGTAGCGAGTGCTCTGCTGGGAAACGCCACGTGCCGTCGATATAATTGTGTTTCTGGCTTGCAGGGCTGGATCGGAGAAACTCCTTGACCAATGGAGACTCAGGACTTCATTCGTCCCCTCCTCAGAAGAGCCTGCCGGACCTCCCTCCTCCAAAGGTATGTTTTGCAGATCCTTTGCCGTTCACTGCCAAGCGCTCAGCCTGGGGATCTGAACCCCTGGAGGCTTCACCTGTGTTACATACCGTGCAGCACTGCTGAATGCAGAGACCCCTGCCCGTGCATGTTAGTGAGGCAAATAGTCCCAGTGAGCTTTATTTTGAAAAAATTGTCACAAAATAAAGATTCAGCTGTGGCGTCCCCAGTGTACGGGTTTCCAGCTGTGCGTTTGGGCTTTGCGCACGCCACAGCTCAGCGTGCGGCGGGTGCAGGCGGTGCGGCTGGCTGGTGGCCCAGGCAGGGTGGCCACGCTCCGCGCTGGCTGAGCATCCAGAAACCCCCGTGGCTCCCAAAGCTCGTGCGCAGAGGGAGCAGGCAGCTGTGGGAGCCTCGGGCTTCCCGTGCCTGTGCAGGAGCGCTCTGCAAAACGGGCTGTATTCCCTGCCAGGGAAACCCATGCCCATCACACGACAGTCCAGGCTCGAAGAAGGGAGAGAACTGAGGTTTTCAATGAAACAAAGGTGAGGGTGGCTCTTAAATGTTGAATCTCACCTGAGTTGTGAAGCAACTGACAAAAGCCAGAAATCCTTCAGCTGTGGGGTGGTGGGGCGATCCTTGGGCAGCGCCAGGATCTCGCTCGCTGGCAGGGCCTTGCATGGCTTGACCGTTAGCAGAGAAGATCAGGTTTGCTTCCAGCTGAAGCGCCTGCTGTTGTCTGTGCATTGGGCAGCCGTGCTGGGCGTTACGTCGGTTGTACAGCCCGCAGCTCTGCAAGGAGCAGTCACCAGCAGTGTAGACTTTTCCATAGGGCAGCTATAAATCTAGTCAGAGTCCAGTTATAAATCTGGTCAGGGTCCAGTTGAACACCATCAACCTTCAGTGGGATTTAGTCTCCATGCCAGGAAGCCAGCCCGGCTGTCCTGAAGAGATGCGGGTCATTCTCGAGACCCCAGGTTGTTGCTGTTCAGTAGCTGATCCGGTGTGGGAATCACTGTAGCTGGGATTTCGGGATGTGAAAGGAAAGGAGGCCAGGGAGTGTGCATGCGGAGGAGGGGGGGGCGTGGAGGAGGACAGGGTGGGCCATTTGTCAGCCACAGAGGAGGATCCACTCCTTTCCCAGGAAGGAGGACGCGGGTTGAGACCGCAGGACTTCTGCCCAGAAGGGGCTGTGTGGCTCAGCTGGAGGAGCTGGAAAACCAAGGGGGTAGGGTGGGATGCAGCCAACAAACCCTTGGATGCAGTGCAGTTGCCTACTGGGAGCTGGTCCGGCCCCGGGGGAGCTCTGCCCATGCAGCTGGCTGGGGACACAGCGCTGGAGCTGGAGTCACCCTGGGAGCAGTGGCCAGAGCAGGAATTGCTGTTTGGCTTTGGGTTTCTCAAAGCTGGAGAGGGTGGTGGCCGTAGCAGGGAGGTGGGCAGGAGGATGGTGGTGCGGTGGAATGAAGGCATGACTGTGGAAGCAACGGCTGGGTGTCCCCAAGGCATCTCTGCTTGTGCTTGGTGCAGCCCAGCTTTCTGATAGGGCAACCAGGAAGGTAAATGAGGGAATTAGAAAAGAAGGGTCTTGGATGTTAGCTGAGAAGGGTACCTAAGCCATCTGTCTTCTCCCAGGCCTGTGCTGGAAACTACTTTCTCCCACGTGCTTGCCACTGGAGCTAACCTCCCTTGGATAAAGCGATCGCGTACCTCCTCGCTGTGAGCATGTGAGTCTCAGTGAGCTGTTGGCAGCAAAGATATCTGAGCATACTTCAAGGAGTGGAGCTGGGGGAAGCTTTAATGTGGTCCCAGTTAGTGTGTGGAAATTGCTGCTGTGGGGAAGTGAATCTTCCCCGCCCGTGTTTGCTGCTCCTGGCACGGGCAGGAGCCATGGCCACCGGAGCAACGGAGGAGAGAGCACGACTCCTTGCACAGGAATGGGGAGGTTAGGAGAGGACCGCAGAATATGGAGTTTTCTGTGGTTTGGTGGCGTTAAGGCACCCTGTGGTGTTGCTCTACACTTGCCTTTTGAGGCATGGGAGAAATTTGTTGCTAAAGCTCTGCACAGCGGATTGTCCCTGGTATTCACTGACACCAGCAATGGGCAGCCCAACAGGGGTGGCCCCGCTGGATCCCACTAATTTCTTTGGATTTGTCCCAAAGCAACCTTTAAAGAATGAGTCCTGCAGGCTGTGGCTCAGACATCGGTGACCTTTCATCTGCGGTAGCCCTGGCAGCTCTGCCGCTTGCCGCAGCCGTCCACTGAGAAAGTCACGCGGTGCGGCTGCAGATGCCCACGATGGTTTTATTTGCGTGCTCCGTTGTGCCGTCACGCAACAGGCAAATGTTCTGTGAGGAGCAGCCTGGGTTAGATAACGCAGCATGTACCTTTCCTCTTAAGATAGAGACAAAACAACTCCATTCTTGTAGGGAAAGAGAAGAGAAAAAAATAGCTTCTGGGGCAGCTGAGGTGCGGTCCCACCTAGTCCCTGCTGGCTTCCATTGTCTGTAGGAAACAAAACAGAGCAGCCCCTTCCCTGACATTTGTGGGACGGTGTCAAATAAACCGACAGTGTTTCTTTGTGTAGGCAATTTGTTTATGGTCGTAGCACAATGTGAGCTGGCTGCATGCAGGAGGCCACCACAGATGGCAATTGCAGACACATTCCCTGGCCGGGGAAGGGATTAAGTAAAGCTTTGGAGTGGCTGAGTTTCTTTTTATTTCTTTAATTTAACACATTAGGACAAGTTCCTAAACCTTTAAGTGTTTGGAGGTGGGTGTTTTCCAGCAGTGCGTCCTGCATGGCTCTGGAAAGCGAGCTCAGAGTCTGCTCACAGCATCTGGCAGACCCACATAGTAGGGAGATTTCATCCAAGACATCTGAGGAGTTGGTGAGGTTGGCAGAGCCATGGGCAGCTTGCCCACGTGGGAGCAGAGACGAGTGCTTTTGGCCGTTGTGGTCAGGGTACCTAGCTCTCCCGGGCTCAGTGGCATTCCTCTTCGTGGGCAGTTGCTGGCCAGAACATCTTTTCCTTCAAAGCTTCGTTTCTACTTCTGAGTAGCAGTACCTGTTGGTGGAAATACCCAGGACAGGATGGGCAACTTTGAACCTGCATTTAATGGTGCTGGCATGACCTGCAAAGGGACTGATCCAGCCTTAGACTGCTCTGCAATGCTGGTGCTCAGCTGGCCCCTCTTCTCCAGGCCACCAGGAGCAATCATGCAGACCATGCATGATCCACGGCCTTCAGCTTTGCTGTCTCTGCAGAGGGAGACCTGCTCTTCTGCCTGTCCTCCTGGGAGGAGCGGGGCTTTACCCTGCGCACACTGAACGTCCCACCCGGGATTTGCGCAGGTCTCGGTCGGAAGCCGGCTGAGGCGGTGTGAGGCAGAGCATACCGATGTCAGATGACCAGGGGTGGTTTGACCTGGGCGAGGAGAGGGGCCACCTCACCGGGGAACGGGGGGATGCTACTGCTGGATCGTGATGGGAGAGGTGGGATGTCAGGTGTTTTGGGAGGAGTGTGAGCTGTGTGCTTATCCTACTGTGACCTGTGGCTCCGCTGGCTCACGTTCCACAGCCATGTGAATTGCTTGAAAATTAAAAAGTTTGTTTCTTAGCGTCGCTTTTTTTTTCCCCTGTGTTGGTATTTCTGAAGCATCAAGGCACTGTTTTTCCTGCCAGCCCTTGCTTGTGTTTAGGGAGGGGTTTGGCAGGCACCACAGGGATTTTCCAACACTTGGACTCCTTTCAAAGGCTTATTTTCCATCAGTGTTGTTTATCCATTTCCTTCATTTTCTGCTCAGAGCACAATTAAAGATTCCTGTTATAGTTGCTAAAGCAGAGATTTTTATCTGTTGGCTTGCTGTCAGTCAGAGACTTGAAGACACAACCAGCGACCGCTCAGGCCACACTTCTCTGTGTAAAGCCAGGATTGCACCAAACGCCCGCCCTCGTGGTTCCCCGTTAAGATAATCGCTAGCGCAGAGGATCAGCCCCAGTTACGGTGAGCAGCCGGGGGGGTCAGAGCAGCAGGCAGGAGTCCCAGTTCACGATAAGGCCAGTGGATCAGAATTGCTGCTTTTGAGGAAACGCATGAGTTGATCTTCCCAGGGCTTTCAGCAAAATTAAAGAAAATAATATTTATGGCACAATTATACGGTGATTTCAAAGAACTCCTTTATAACTGTACACTGTAAACCCTCAGCAGTCTCTTTCGTCCCTGTCATCTCAACCAGTTTAGGTGAAAACCCTGGTGTACACATCTGAAAGGTCTCACCCACCAGGATGCACTTCAGAGCTAATAAAAATGATGCCCCGTTGTTTTCAAGTTTCTGGTTTTACCTTAAATCATGCTTTTACTTATTTGTTCTGCAGATTGCCGAAACAAAACAACCTCCGGTCCCCAAGGTCGAATCCCCGGAGGGATATTACGAAGAGGCCGAGCCGTACGATGTCTCTGTGAACGGTACATCACCGCTGACTCTCGGGGGGTTTCGTGGGGGAGGTGCAGGGCTTGAGGTTTAAGAGAATGAGTAAATGAAAGCGCGGACGTTTCTTACAGCTTGTGTGGTAGATTGGTAGGTTTGTTTTCTGATGCTGGTCACACTTGATATTACAGATCTAGCTGGAAAGAGAAGGCTACTGAATTACTCAAATTTTTAACTTTCCTGTAGAAATAAGTAGTATGCCTGGGTTAATATAATGTCACTGTAAATTATTATAAACCATTGTGGGTTCTCTTTGTCTGGGTTGTTTTCTGGAAGATAGGCTGTAGTCAAAGGCAGGTTTCTGTTAAGGAGTGAGTGGTGAAGCTGTGGTGGCTTGCATTCGTGTCCTGGTGCTCTGATTGTCCCTTTGGGGCTCCAGATCCGTGACTGTTGGTCTGTTACATGTGATAACCGCTTTTATAATTGGCTATTTATTCAGCTATGTCTCTTGTGGCAGTTTAGCCATCTGTAAACTTGGTTAAAAAGCCATGCTTCGTGCGAGGGGATGGTGTGTGGGTTCCCTCTGTGCACACTCGCTCGCCGCCTGGGCCGGGGTCTCCCAGCAGCGTCCTCAGCAGTGCCACCGGTACCTGTCACCCCTGGGCTCCGCACCCCTTCGGGAGGAGACGGCTGCGCGCAGGCTGAGCTCCCGGATTCTTACTTTTGAAGATGTATTCCTGCATCCTTCTTTCAATGAACGCCCTTCACGAGAGATTGCCCTCCTCTGATCTGATAGCAGAGCTGATCTTGTCATTGCTTTGTAATCCGTTTAAGCCCAAATGAGCGAGATTCTATCGCTCTGCCGCAGAAGCAGACCTCAGCGCATCAGACTCGACTGCAGCAGAGGGGGTGCGATGACGTGGGGCAGAGCTGAGCGGGGAGAGTCGAGGCAAGCAGAGAAGTAGTGAGAGTTAAGGGTAAAAGATTCAGATCTAAACCCTTGGCTGTGGCATCTGAGCTGTTCATGAGAGAAGCTGAGTCTGCGGCAGCCCAGGTGTGCACTGCCGGGCTCTGAAGCTCCCTGGCAGGGAAGCTGCAGTGATGCCGGTGCTCAAAGTGGCCGGGGGCTGCTGTATCTGAACAGCTCTCGCCGTTCTGTCCTGGACGGCCTGAGGCTCGGTGTGGGTCACTCGCTCACGAAGGCTCAGGAGCTGCGGTGCTAAATAAAAAAGGGAGATGCAGAAAGATCTCTGGTTCCCTGAACCATACCGTTTTGACCGCAACTTCACTACAGCGGTGAAGGTGCAGGCTCGTCGTGGCCGGGGTGGGAGGTGCTGTTTGGTGCGGAGGAGAGGTCCCCCCAGCTCTGCCACGTGCAGCAAAGTGCCAGCTCTGGGCTGTCTGGCTGAGGGCAGGGCTGTGATAAGTGGGGTGCCAGGGGGTGAAGCCGTCCTACAGCCTTGTCCCCCGCAGGGAGTTGCCAGTTGCCTGCACAGTAAAATAAATGGAATTTTAATTTTTTTTTCCCCTTGCTGCATACTGGGGAGGAGGATAACGCGCTAGGAGCCATGGCATGTAAAGGCATACACCAGATTAGCTGGAGCTTGGCTATGGATCCGTGTGCTGGGAAACCCAGGCTGTGTTATCCAGGCAGCTCCGTAAATTCACGGTGCGTTCAGAGCCTTGGCTGGCAGGAGTGATAAGCACACGCCCGGCTTAAACCTCCACTTTTCCTTGGTAACCTGCTGCTCAAAGATGCAAATACACCCACGGAAATCCAGGCCAGTCAGCTGCCTAAGGAAGCGAGAGATCAGAGCCCTGCAAGCACGGTCAAAAAAAGAGAAAAACACCGTTATGGTGGGAGCACTGTCAAAACGGGGCGGCCCGTGGCTGCTACGGGAGGCTGCTCGACCAGCCAGCTCGGTGTTTCACCCAGCAGCAGCGCAGCCGTAAGCGGAGATAGGAGCCGTGCGGTGAGCAGAGATGGGACGTGCAGCCCAGGTGAGCGATGCCTTCGCCTCCTGTGACCGCTCAGCCGCCGGTCCTCTCTGCAGGCCCAGCAGGTCCCTTCCTTCTACACAAATCATGCGGTGTGCGATGATATCGATGGCTTTTGAGGTGGTTTGCGTGAGAAGGAAGGCGGCATCGTGTCACCGAGAATCCCCATGCTTTTTGGCAGCCTCGTGTTTGCGGCCGTGCCCTGGGGTGAGCGGGAGGGAGGAGCAGGGAGGGATGTGGAGCAGCAGGTCTGTGGCAGGAGGAGGCTGCGGGATTCGGGAGAGGGTGAAGTGTGGCACGCCATGCAGAGGGGAGGCCAGGCAGCAGTGCTGGGAAGCTGCTGGGGCTCTGGTTTGCTTCAAGAGATCAGGCTTCAAATCCCGTGGCACGTGGGCAAACCTGCAGGTCTCGGTCCTGCCCATTGGTTCAGTGAGTACAGAACGGGGCTCCCCATCCCTTTTTCCTCTCCTCGCCTTATCAGATGGCAATGGTTGCCCATACCTGTCCTGCGTGGAGTGACGCTCGTCGCTAGCAACTGCCTTGACACCTTGGTGTGACCCCTGTTGCTAAAGGGCAGTCTGGACACACGCGGGTTTGCCCAGACACCAGTAACCCCCAAACGCCAGTAAACACCCGAAAGCCCAACACCAGTAACCCCCAAGCCCTCTGTGCTCGCCCTCCTCTCCCCGCAAGCCGGGTGGGGAAGGGGCCAGGGATCTGCTGGTGTTGGTGTTCCTGACGGAGTGACAGCTCCAGTCTTGGAAGACACTCGTGCGTCTCCAGACAAGTGGGTGTAGTGAACTCAAACAAAAATAGGGACATCACTACAATTAGTGGGTGCCGCTGCCAAGACAGGGCGTCAAAGCAAGCCTCCAGATGGGCTGAGGAGATCGGGGATTCCTGCAGCGTCAGAGGTGGGGCTGCGAGGCACTGTAACAATGCGCGGGTGAATTAATTAAGATGAAGCGGGCGGGCGAGACCGCTGGGTCTCGGGATCCCTCTTTCATCAGCAGGATTCCCGCCTCTGCGCTGGGGACGCCTCTGCCTTTCGCTTTACAGCTCCGGCAAATGCTGCCGTTTCCCTTTCCTCCGGGGCTGAGCAGTGTTAAGCCGTTATCATCCTCATCCTCGGCTGCATTTGCATAATTGAAGGGATGCGATAAGAAACAGAGTGAAAACGAAAGGGGCAGTGTGGCTGCCAACGGAGCAATCATTATTCTGGCTGAAACAGCTCATCTGCCCTGGCTGATTTTAATTACGATGACGGCGGTTCTGTTTTCAAGGGAATTGCCTTGTTCGTCGTCGCTGCTCGAAGCCTCACCGTACGGCGTGCTCCTGCGCCGGCAGCAGGGCCAGGCAGCCTCACCGCCGGGCCGAGGGGGAGCGCGGGGCTGAGCCGACGGACGCCCTCGTTCTCCGCGTTTGCTTATCTGTGGCTTTCTCTCTCTGTCTCCCTTTCCCTTTGCTTTTGACTGTGCAGGTCTTTTTGGTAGGCTTGCTGCGGCTGGACCCAGGCCAGGGTTGCAGGTCACTGAGGGCGTTATTTATGCCACAATAACGATGGGTATGGCATGTTTTCCAAACCTGAAGTGCTTTTTTTTTTTCCTTTCATAAACCCCTCAGTTTTAGAAAAGACGATCAAGTGCCTCCCCCTGGCATTGCCCATTGCATGCATGGAGGGTAACCAGCTCTCCCCTCTCTCGGCCCGTGCTGGATATGCGCACGGCGGCGTTTTTTGTGCCTTTCTGCATGCTCAAGATGACAATGAAGAGAACTTCCCTAGCCTTTATTCTGCGGGTTCCAGCCACTGATGTGGAGCTGATATGTGGTAACACTGGCTGTATTGACAAGTAGCCTTTCAGCGAATGTGGAAGGTGCCCTGCTCTGGCATAAGAGATGGTTGGAGCTTCCTGCGTCACGGTATTGATTTAGCTCCCTGGGAGGTTGTGGGAAAACAAACAGGAAAGCAGAGATGGATCTAGATAAGGACATCCCGTAACATGGCTGCCACTGGTGTCACCTCAGTGAGGGGTCAGACTCTGCTCCTAGCTGAAACTGCCAGTAGGTGGAAATGGAGACCTTGTACTGAAGTGCCCGAGCTGAATGACTTGGGATCAGGTGAGCCCTAGTAGTGATGACAGTGTTGTCTCAAAAGTCACCCAAGCAAGGTTTGTCCCAGTTTGCCAGCTACGCAGCCTGGAAGATGCCTTTCCATCATGAGGCCATGGCAGTGTCACCGGGCCAGCAATGGCTTCAGCTCTTGATGTAGAGGAGATGAGGCTCTTGGTTGTGGTTGATGCACAGAAGAGCAGCCAGGGCTCCTGCTGAGAGCATGGAAGAGATGTTATTCCCCAGGAGGAAGGCGCAGCCTGAGGCCTGACGCCTAGGTGAGGGGCACCAGAGACACCCAAAAGGGGTGAAGGGGGCAGCTGACGATAGCCCCGTCTTGAAAGGAGGGAGATCTAGAAGATGAGGTACCCCTGGCCATCCTTGCTGCTGCATAAGGAAGGGTCCCTAGAAGTGCAGAGGTTGAGCTTTTTGGTATTTCTAGGCACAAAGAACCTCGTCACTTCTGCTTCATCTGAATTTCTGCCCAGCTGCCTGTGGACGAGGTTTGCCTATTGACAATGCATCGCGGGGTAACATTTTCCCATAAAAGCTGGCCTGTCATGACGCGTTGAGGGTATGGAGATGGTGAGCCAGTGGTGTGTTGTCAGCACCATTCGAAGGTTTTGAAAGGGAGTATTTGCTTTTTAATAAGTCTGTTTAATTGGTGTAGCTTTGGTCACTTGAGGGATGTTACAGAGTGAGATTGCACCAGAGGACACTGGGGGTAAGGCTGTAGCTTTGTTACTGCATCTCAGTTCCTTTCGCTTTAAGAACAAATAAACCCAACTTAAAAAATGTTCTTCAGTGAAGCTTCTAATGCTTTTTTTTACTTTTTTTTTTTCTCTTTTCCGGCTGCTTTTCCTCTTTTTATTTTGTACCAGTTTGATAATGTTACTTTTATGTGGATTTTAAGATTTGGTGAGAATCAATATTAGATTAAATTCTGGTGAGAGAATTGTAACAATATTCCTCCGTGCTGTTTGGTAGGACAGGAATGCAAAACCCTACACAGATGCTGCCCCAATCTTACCATCTTGCCGTGTGAGCTTACCTTGCGAGTAAGAGCCACGCTGTAAACGCCAGCAGGGCATTGCAAATTCCTCCGCAGTCAGTGGGAAAGTTTTAATTGTTTCTGATGAGCCTGGTACCAATGCCCAGCTGTTCCTACCAGCCAAAAAATCCAAAAATCTCCATTTCATTAGAGTTGGGTATTGAAAATCCCAACTCATCCCAATAAAGTCACAATCCATTTAAGGCTGAACATGAAAAATGTGATTATTGTTATTTACAGCTGCCACTTATGACTAATTTTTGCTGCTGCTACAGTGTATTCCTTCAAAGCCCCTTGCTGTCCGTTAGATGCTGAGTAGAGAGGGAGCCCTCTTAGCCCAGAGAGGGAAAGTGGAATGACATCTCAAACACAATAGATCATTGCTTGCTGCATGGCCTCGCAAATACCATTTTTACTTCTGACATTCGGAGGACAAGGGCTGATTGTAGCTTGCTGTTGCCTTAAAAATTGTAAGTGTTTGGCTTGAAGTGAAAAGTAGAAAAAGCGTCTTGGGGAGGGGGGGAAAAAGTAGCAAACATCAGAAAATGTCAAAGGGAACGTTCTCAAATTTGTGGTTAACTGAGGAGTGTCTTTTGAGTGTTCGCTAACCGAGACTATTAGGCACAAAATGTTGCAATGAGGTTAATATTGGGCTAGAAAGAAAAAAGGATCTATGAGGTTTATTTTCCTGTTGATTATCCTCCTGTAGGAGAGCCTCAAAAGACACATCCCTATGCTGGAAGCTTTTGCATGTGTGAGCATGCCTGAGGCAAGCAATAGGCTCAGAGTTGTCCTAGAAATGTGTTTAATGATGGAGCTTTGCTTTTGTTATAGAAGATGGTGAAGCCGTTAGTAGCTCCTATGAATCTTATGATGAAGAAGAGAGCAGCAAAGGCAAGTCAGCAACCCATCAGTGGCCATCCACGGAGGCCACCATTGAGCTGATGAAGGACGCCCGCATCTGTGCGTTCCTGTGGAGAAAGAAGTGGCTGGGACAGTGGGCAAAACAGCTGTGTGTTATCAAGGACACCAGGTTGCTGGTGCGTATATCCTCCACTCTGTGCCCAAAAGAACGTGTTTTCACAAACTGGGAAGGGAAGTGGCACCTCAGGGTACATTAACTAGCTGGCAAAAACAAAGTAGAAGCAATGCTTCAAAAACCATGTCCCAGGGACTTGGGGATCTCACTCCATTTTCAGAAGGGACATGGACGTGGGGCTGCTGAGGGGCACATAAGAGCACATCTGTGGCCAAAATCGCAAATCCCCAAAATGCATAAACATTTGGGAAAATTTTCTGAGGTGGTTGAGCAGAAAGGTTGCTTATCCCACTGGCAGTCTGCATTCTTCACCCTGTAGCAGTATCTGCGAGAGGTATTTCAGACAGTATATGCAGGTACAGAGATGTATGTGTATCTCTATACATATAGATAGGTCCTGTGTGAACATAACAGCCTCATAGGACCTGTGGGACCTTCTTGTGTTCAGTGCACTTAATGCATGTAGTTGCACTGAGCCACATGTAGGGCTGAGTTCACGCCAGCAAGCGAGAGGGAAGCTCCTCCTCAGCCTCTTACCTGCTCTCCCGTCTTCCTTCCCCAGTGCTACAAGAGCTCCAAAGACCACAGCCCTCAGCTCGACGTGAACTTGCTGGGCTGCACTGTCATTCACAAGGAAAAGCAAGTGAGGAAGAAGGAGCACAAGCTGAAGATCATCCCCATGAGTGCCGACGTCATCGTGCTGGGGCTGCAGAGTAAAGACCAGGCAGAGCAGTGGCTCAGGGTCAGTGGCACTTTCGGGGCTTGCCTCGCTGGTGCTCCCGTCCTTCTACCCTGGCTTTGCTGGGAGACCGTATCTTATCTCGGTCCTGTCCTTGCATGCTCTGGCTCCCTCCCTCACTGCGAGCCTGTATACAAATACACCACTTCATTGTCATGTCCCGGGATAGCTGAGAAGCTCTCTGCGGGCAGGAGGCCGCAGAGGGACCTCCCAGCCCAGCCGTTGTGGCAGGAGGGATGGCGGGGGTGGGTGCCCAGCACGGAGTCGCTGAAGATGGAGGGAGACGTGGCCCCTTCCCCGAGACGGCAGCAGCAGAAGGAGCCTTCACGGAGGCCGGGGTGGCAGCGGGGCTGCGAGGCACCGGGGCTGCCTTTGCTGGCAGCATCTCCCCGGCCGACTCAGATCCAGCAGTGTCTGCTGGCTGCCTGCTGCAAACACCAGTAAAGTCCCTGGGGTCGCAGGGAGCTAAACCCTGGGTGTCCAAGGCTGCCGGGGTTTGGCCTGTGCTGGGTGGGAGGACAGGCGCTGATCCCGTTCCTGCAGCTCTCTCACAGGCTGTGGCTTCCCCTCCTGCACAGGTCATCCAGGAGACCAGCGGTCTGCTGTGCGAAGGAAGCAGTGAAGGCAACCAGTACATCCCAGATTCACAGCGTCTCAGTTACCCAAAGGTACTCCTTGTCTCTACAGAGAGAACTAGCACTTAGGCTTTTCCACCCTGTTCCTTTAATAAATAAAAGTTGTAGGTGCAGTAATTTTATCTGAGCAAAGGCTGATCCGAATGTAACCAGACCCCTGTTCTGCTGAAAAGGAGCATTATTGGAACTATCTTAATTTTCCTTTGCAATCTTAATTTTGTTGCTACATCTTTCCCCCAAAACTGACTCGGCGTTGGGCTCTCCTGCATACAGGGCAGCAGCACTATCTCATCCAACAGGACAGCTGTGCTCACCGAGAGCTTTGGGAGGGATGTAGACCCTTGGACGCCAGGGCTTGCATCAGTCTTTAGTCCAGGTTTAGGCAACACTCCCCCTGGGGTCAACTTGTTCCAAAACAGTGGGAGGAGAAATAAACCATCATTGGTGTCTGACAGACACCCAGAATGGACCTGTTTGGGCACCTGGTCAGTTCCTCTGCCCATGCCCTCCTACGGGGTCTAGCGAATGCCCCCAGCAGCCAGGCTGCAGGGCAGGAGGCTGTTGGGTGGCAGCGGTGGTGCCACCGCAGAGGTGAGCCTGGTCAGAGTGGTTCGTGTGCCAGATCTGCCCATGTCAGGCTGAGAAGCAATGGGAAGGGCACAGCGTGAGCGGGTGGGCATGGGATGTCTGTGTGAAAGCATCTCTATGGGCCTTGTAACTCAGGAGTGGGGGAAAAGGCAGTTGTGGCAGGTGATGGCTGGAGGAACGGGTCACATGCATCTGCAGAGCTTGTGTCTGGTGCTTGTTGACAGGTGGAGGTATCCGAGAGGTACTCTGCAGCCTCCGAGAGCGGGAGCAGCACGGACGGCCACCCAGAGACGGTTGAGATAAAAGATGGTAAAACTTCACCCTGGGAATGAGGGGGAAACCAGGCCATTGACTCTGCACGTGCGGTGAGGGTGTCTGTAGTGTCTGCCACTGCCATCCCAGGCTGGCCTGATGCAGGGTGAAAGCTGCATGTGAATTCACTGCCTTGCTTTCTTTTCCATAACGAAGTGACAGGTGGATGTTGGGATTTCTCAGCAGTCACAGAGTTAGGATAGCGCTTGAGAAACCTGGGTGTGATGCCTGCCATACCATACAGATCCTGCACAGCTCTGGGCAGGTCACTCGGGGACAGTCTGAGATGACATAAATCCAGCCTAAGTGACTTGCCTCAGAGATCTCTGCAGGGAAGCCAGAGTGCCTGTGTGAAGTGCTGAGCTGTCTCCAGTGGGAGAGTTACACCTGCACAGTAGGGCATCTGACTTCAGGCTTTAAGCTCCGTTCTCCACTATAAGATGGGTCAGGTAAGAACATTATAAGAGGAGATGCTCTGTCAGAAGAGTGTTGGGACCCGTCTACATATTGGAGAAAGAGAGAAATCCATGGTGAGGACTCACTGGAGTCACCCAACAGATGGAGCTCGGCTGCTCAGTCCCTCTGCATTAGGACTTCATCATTTTGTCATGCTGGAGAGAAAGAAATCTGGACTAAAAACATTCAACTTGATTTCTTATCAGGATTCCCTGATGGTTACACAGCCACAGCCATATTCATGCACTGGCTGCTGTGCTCAGTGGGAAAAGGCTGAAGAGCTTCTTTGGGCATCGGCTTCGGGCTTTGGACTGTTACAGCCCGCTCCCGAGTTGCGGGTTTGCCCTCTGCAAGGAACGTGTGTGCCTCAGCGCTGCTGGGTGCAGGACGGCAGCGCGGGCAGCCTTGGGGCAGCACACCCAGCTGGGACAGCAGCCTGTGTGTCTGGCTGTGAGCGGGGAAAGCCACGCAGACATCTTTTTCTTCTTCTTTTTTGGTAGTTAAGAAGAAGGGCACAACTGGGCTGAAACTGAGCAACCTGATGAACCTCGGGAGGAAAAAATCCAGCTCCCTGGATAGCCCAGAGAGATCCCTGGAGACTTCAAGTAAGTGGCAGCATGAGCCCCTCTGCAGGGACTTGTCTCAGAGCTGGGTCTCGATGTGCCGGGCAGGATGAGCACCAGGCATCGTCCCTCATAAACACACATGTGCCAGGCTGTCCTGCCGGGCGAGGCAAAGAGGCCACAGGCTGCTTGGTCCATGCCAGTAAATCCATGCGGATTGTGGTGCCCTTTACACATTAAGGGGACTGTGTGGCTTGCAAGGGTGGGCAATAGCTCCCGGGGTGACCCAAGAGGAAGGGCAGGTAATACCAGACATGCACGCAGAGGGCATCTGTGCTGCTCTTCCTGGGCATCAGCCCAGGGGATTGGGAGTCAGCAGGGAGAGGGTCGTGTGGGTCAGCGGGTGTTCACCATCTGGCACCAACCTTGTCCAACCATCTACAGCCAGCTTGCTGCTCCAAACCTAACCTGAATTTCAAGGGTCTCATTTTGAACAGATTTTTGCCCTTTACACCCTGTTTCGAATGCACAGGAGAGCTTGTCTTTGTGCTTTTGCTCTTTGTCATTGCCTCTGGCTTTGTGTTGTATGGTGATCTGGGAACTTACCCATCAGACATCCCTGTGCACCCAAAGGAGTTTGGACTCCCTCTCCCCATGGGGTACAAAATGTGCCTAAAAGTAACCTGTGCTTACTTGCAGGTTACCTGAATGTGCTAGTGAACAGCCAGTGGAAGTCCCGTTGGTGTCAGATAAAAGACGGTCACCTCCATTTCTACCAGGACAAGAACCGAAGCAAACTGGCTCAGCAGCCCCTGAGTCTGGCAGGTTGTGAAATTATTCCAGAGCCAAGCCCTGATCATCTCTACTCCTTCCGCATCCTGCACAACGGGGAAGAACGGGTCATTCTGGAGGTAGGGTATATATCTCCAAGAAAGCTCTGCTTCAAGTCATCAGCTTGGGTGTCTTAGTAGGCCTAAATGCTGGTGAGGTCCTCCAGAGGAACCCTCAGTCCAGCAAAACAGAACCTGAACCATGGGACTTGGGTTCATCTGTCTGTGGTCACCTAGAAGGTGTCCCATCTACCTGGTAGTCCAGGCCATGTCTGATGCTGGTGCCTGCAGAGGACCATTCAGCCTTCATCTTAGGCACTCATCTCGGGATGGGATGAAGGGTCCTCTGGAGGTGCCCATCTCTCTCCACTGAGTATAGGATAACCCTGGACGACTGCGTTAGATGGGATGCATTTCAGATGGTTAATGTTAGATGAGAGGAATGCCACTTTTGGGATTTAAGTCTGTGGTTAGGAGAAACAGAGAACTTCATCTTCAGAGAGTCCCAAAGCCACAGGTCATGCATCCCAAGTAAACACGGATCTGCCCTGAAAGTGCGAGTGAATTCATTTCCATCTGTTACTTTCCTTTGCCTGCATCCAGGACTGTTTATCTCTAATCTTAGTTCTCTCTGACGACAGCGTAATTATAGTAGGAGGTGGACAGCGTGAGCAATTTCCTGTATTTTTCCAGTGGGTGGAATATTTATAGCTAAACAACTGACTTCAAGGGCCTGCCATGAAGTTTGAAGGTGTTTTTGTTTAGCTTCTGATTCGGGGTATGTCTGCGTCTAAGAAATTTTGCACAATTATAAACCTAAAGAAGAGGTGCTGGGAAAATTTACATTTTGTGAATGGAAGAAACTGTATTTTCCCGGGATGTCAGACTCCATGTACAGACTGGCTCGCTGGCGGGCTTCCCAGGGACTGAAGTCTCTGCTAAATAAAACAGATTGCAAGCTTAAACTGTACTTTCCACTTTGGGATTCACTTGCCCTGAATTTTACTTTGTGCTTACTGCTGTAACTCCTCAAATCAAAGCAGAAGATGGCTGCAGCAGCCCCACTTCTTCTCACTTCAGGTAGAAACCCCCCGCTACAGGGAAGTGCATGTGGCTGTTTGCTAGAGCTGACTTCAAGGCTCCGTATTTAACTCTTCAGTCTGCAAAATGTCAGACTGTTCGCTGCGGCTGGGAATTTTGTACTGATCATGTTGAAGCGAGGGACTCTCCCTGATGTTCTCTGACCCCGCTTTGAACCCTTCCCCTCCCCTCTCCCCTGTGCAAACAGCCCTGGCAGGGGTTGGGGCTCTGCCCCGGGCTCCCTGGTGTGCTCGGGTCCCCTCGCACATCAGTGCTCGGCCATCCCATTGCTGCGCTCTGCCGGTGCGAAATCAAATCCTCACGCTTTCCTCGCCAACGCCGGCTCCCCACCAGCACCTCCAGCCACGGAGACTTCTCTTACTCTTGTAGGCAGCTGAGCTGGTCATCGCTGAAAGGAAGATGCAGACTGACTAGAAATTGTAGAAGGGAGTTAAGTGAAGAGCTGCATTCATGTATCTTCCAAATTTGTGAATCAGTCCATGCAGAGAGCAATACTTTTTTCCTCTTTAATGTGGTATCAGGGCTAACACAAGTACCTGGCCGTTCATCTTTCCCCTTGCACGCCAGAGGACGGCCAGCACAGTTCCCTACCCAAGGCTACGGCAGCATCAGCCTTGGGAGCGCGGAGAACCTGCTGCTGCACCCTGTGCTATCTGTCTGATCACCTCGTAGGCGAAGTCCTCGGAGGAGATGGGCCACTGGCTGGGCCTCCTCTTGTCGGAGTCAGGCTCCAAAACAGACCCGGAGGAATTTACCTACGATTACGTGGACGCCGACCGGGTTTCCTGCATTGTGAGCGCTGCGAAGAACTCCTTCTTGTACGTCAGCGGCAACGCGCGGGACTGGGGGGGGGGGAGCAAGCTGGGGCGGTGGGGTCCCTCCACTGGTGAGTGGCTGGCTGCCACAGGGCTAGGGGATGCCCTCACGGCTGCGGCTTGGTCACCGTCTTTGAAAGTGGGCTTGGCTGGGGCTGTGGGGCACGTTCAGATGCCCCAAAACCCAGCGCGGTGCAGCCACGCGGTGAGCCCGATCCCTCCTGACGGGCTGTCCCGCTGCCTGTTCCCAGCTTAATGCAGAGGAAGTACTCGGAGCCCAACGCCTACATCGACAGCCTGCCCAGGGGCAGGGCGCAGCAGGAGGAGCTGTACGACGACGTCGACCTGCCCGACCCGCCGGTGGTAAGATGCTGCGGCGAGCTCTGCGGAGACCGCGGGCGAACGTCTGGCCAGGAGGAATCTCCAGCAGTGAGGGGGGAGGTTTTTTCCAAAGGCAGCAAAGAGGATTCCGAGCCTCTGGGGAGAACCAGGCTTTTGCAACGGGACAGAAGCGAGTGCTGGAGAGGAGTCTACGGCACGGGAGAGTGGTTTCCAGTGGGGTGCTGCAGCGATCCTCAGGCAGCTGGGATGAAATCCCACGGTTTCCATCAGTAAACAGCATGGTTTATCTGGTGACAGAGCGTGGGTTGTTGGGAGCCTGGTCTATCAAAATTCTTTCTGATGCCTGTGAGAGCAAGTAGTGTGCAGACAAGAAAGACAGGCAATGCTGGGGCTGGGACTGTAATCCTGGGAAAGGCAAAGAATCTGGCTGGGTACAGCTGTGAGATCCTTGCATGGGGCTGCTGCTACCACTGGAAAGACCTGTTGAAGGGAGAGCAGGAGGGGCCTTTCCTTCAGTACACAAAAAAGCCCTGTATGGAATGACCTACAAGAACGGGGTTTTAGCTCCTTTGAGGTTTACGGGAAGTACTCCAGATTGCCTGAGGTGCTGCTGTGCTGCAGTGAGATGCTCCCTGTACTTCTGGCTGCAGCAGATGGTCCTTTTCCAGGGGAACACTCTCCTTTTGCAGGAAGAAGTACCCAAGAGTGAGAGCAAACTGGAGGGAGACCAAGACAGAGTGTACCTGGATCTCACCCCAGTGAAGTCCTTCCTACACTGTGCTGGCAAGAAGTCATGCCAGCCTTCGCCCCTCAGCTCGCCGTCTTTAGAAAGGGCCGCCAGCAGGGCTGCGGCAGACGGCACAGCCGCGACGGCCCTCGGGGCCAAGGAAGCCGAGCCCTGCAGCGAGGCGATGGAGACCTCGGAGCAGGTACTGTCCTGAACTGTGGTGCGGGGTGGTGCGGGGACAGGCTTCGTCAGCGAGCCAGTGCCCCCCGCCACATTATCCCACTTCATTCCCCCCCTGCCCAGAAGCATCCTGAGAAGCCGGAGCCCGACGAGGGGCCACCGCAGATGCCCACCGTCAAAATCCAGACGCAGCAGCAGAACATTGCCTTCCCGCAGCCGGCCGCCGAGCTGCCGGCGGGCACGGTGACGACAGCGGGCACGGTGACGACAGCGGGCACGGTGACAGCAGGCAGTCCCCAGCTGCTGCCCGCGCACCGGCCCAAGATGCCACTGCCGGGTGAGCAGGCTACACCGGTGGCCGTGGGTGCCCGCTGCGGCAGGGGCTGGGAGGGGGGTGCTGCTCCACGCGTGCGTTCAGCTTCCCACTGCTGTACAGTAGCTTTGCCGTGCCCAGGGGGCTGATAAGAGTCTCGGCTGGTGACGTTCCAGATCCCCATTCGTTTTGTTTCCAAGCTCCTGAAAAGGTTTTCCCTCCTGCGTTTTCCCCTGGCTGAGCTTGTTCTGGTGGGTTGCGTTTCCAGTGGCAGCAGTGGAAACCAAGCTGGGCAAGAACAGGACGGAGGCGGAGGTGAAGCGGTTCACGGAGGAGAAGGAGCGGCTGGAGAAGGAGAAGGACGAAATCCGGGCTCAGCTCACCCAGCTGCGCAAGGAGAGGCGGGAGCTGAAGGAAGTGCTCGCGGGCAGCACAGGTAGAGCAGGGCAAGGGGTGATGTGTGGAAACCAGCCAAGGTGGGACCACGGGGAGGGAGGGGACAATGAACATGGACCCCGGGATCAGAAGGGGCAGGGGGAAACCTGGTGCTTTGAGCTGAACCACATAGCCCAAACTGCACTAGAGCAAGAGCTTGATCAGTCAGAGTCCTTCTTGGGGCAAAATACAAGGAAAACCTACAGGACATGCCCCAGTCCCTGCTCCCCTCACAAGCTTCCCAAGTTCCTGACCAAAGTTACCTTCACAGACAAGAGCCTGGAGCAGAGGCTGAAGGAGATAGAAGAAGAGTGCAAAAGGAAGGAGAGCCGGAGGGTGGACCTGGAGCTGAGCCTGGTGGAGGTGAAGGAGAACCTGAAGAAGGCAGAGTCCGGCCCCGTGACGCTGGGCACCGCGGTGGACACCACACACCTGGAGAACGCAGCCCCACGGGTATGTGGGGGGCACCCCTGGGATGCACAGCGGCTTTCCAGCAGCTGGGCACTCGCGCTGTCTCAGCCTGCTTAATAATATAATAATTAATAACAGTATTGTATTATCATAATATGTAGTCTTCTAAAAATGTGCATACTATATTTATATATTATCTAAGTATTATTGTATATAATATACATAATAATAATATAATGAGGTAGCAGCGGCAGCAGGGAGGTGAAAGGGGGCTGAGGGTCAGGAGAGCGGCTCTATTTCCCTGTGGGACCTTGAGCAACACCCTCCAGGGACAAGCAGGGCTGCACCCAGCTCCTTCTGCGCTCAGCTGAGCCTAGGGGTGTTTTTTTGTGGGAAGATTCAGACATCTAAATATCTTCTTGGGAACTTGGTTCCCATGAAATGGAGATGGTCACTGCCTGAGCCCCGCTCTGTACCTCTGCTTGAGCGCTCAACCCCCAAACACACCACCTGCACTCATCCTGGTGGTGTTCTGAAATTGGTGTGTCACTGAAAAAAATGGGCCTCCGTGCAAGTGGGCTGTGACTGTGACGAGGAGGTGGTGGGGAGAGGCAGCAGTCTCTCTCGGTCGTCTGAAGTCATCACTATTTCTAGTATTTTTATTGCAGATTCAGGCAAAAAGTGCCAGTCCGGCAAACAGCGCAGAGAACTCGCCAGTCAATTCAGCAACGGCTTTAAAAAACCGGCCTTTATCCGTCATGGTGACGGGGAAGGGAACAGTCCTACAGAAAGCTAAGGTAACGCACCAGTTTGGAGAAAAGTCCATCTGGGACAGCCAGTGCTTTTCCCTCCTGGCAGCGGAGCAGACTGGCGGCTCAGGTGGTTCGGGGTTGGGGGGGGTCTCGCATCTGGGCAGCGCCCCTGACCAAGCAACACTTGGAGCAGGCCCGCCTGCTTTTCCTCTGATCTTTTCACCTGGGCTTGCCCTGGCTGCGATTTAAATGACTGAATGTGTGTGTTGTGTATAACAGAGAGACATCCCTGAGCCACCCTGCAGCCAGAAGCACCTGGGTGCCAGACGAGGGGGTTGATCCTGCGCACCTTGCGGCTGCTGCGGCTTGCCAGGTTTGCCTTTTGACTAATTTGCCTTTATTCCCTGGCAGGAATGGGAGAAGAAGGGAGCCAGTTAGAACCACCTTTTCCAGAGACGGACTAAAGACTGGAACTGCCCATGCATGGCTAAGGGGATTCAGTCATCTGTAGGTGGAGGTTGGGTGTGCAACACAACCCCACACCAAGCGCCGCCTCCACGTCGCGCCAGCGGCTCAGACGCAGCAGTGGGGTCAGCAGCTGCCGATACGAATTATCCCAAACGATCTCGCTCTTTCCAGACAAGTCCCAATCACGTAGCTAAAACAAATAACAACCAGTGGCAATCCTTGCGTCGAATTCCTAACCCAGTTGATGTAAACAAGAACGTTACTGTACATAGGGGTGTTTTGTGCATTTCTACTCTGAAGGTTTATCAATGAGTTATTATGGTTTCTATATTAGTGACAGTAGTGGGTTCAGAAGGGGCCTCCACTATTCTTTATACCCCAGTGGTTTTCAACCTGTTGTGGTGAATAACAGTGAACTCAAGTCTCGCCTGTCTTGCTGCCAGTCATCACTCAGCTGCATTTCATCCAGCCTTCAGTCAAGGGCCGTACCCTGATTTGACGCTTGAGACATGAAGGAGAAGCACCCAGCAGTCTGTCCAGGGGCTTTTCACTCAATGTCCCGGTGCATCCCAGCATGTGCTTACTCCTGCCAGCCTGCTGCAGATGTGCCGGAATAGTGAGAAAGATCCCTCCTCACCTTCTCGTGCTGTGCTACAGACTGGTAGCTCTGGGCAAAGATCTGCCAAGCAGATTCGCTTGATTTTCTTGAACATCTTGATCTACTTCACCTGAGGTGTTTGATCGGGGGGGGGGGGGGGGGGGGGGATCATATTTGAGTACTTGTTAATAATTTGTCAAAGGCCCAGGCCTGCTCATGCATCGGACGGGGAAGCTGGATGCCAGGGCACCCTTCAGGGCTTGCCCTGTCCAAGGGGAGGTAGAGCCGTCCCGGTGCTGCTGGCCCGGCTGTGAGCACCATTTTGCCGATGCTCTCTGGTCCCCGCAGAGCCACGGCAGCCTGGGCCAGCCCCGCCACCGTACAATCTGCTGGAGACATCCCCGTGAGAAAGGGGCCCCTCCGCACGGGCAGGGCTCTCCTCCAGCCCGGCAGGCAGGGATGCACCGCTGCATCTCTGGGGAGCTGCTGCCCCACTGATTTCCAAATTATTAAACTTAATAGCCTTTGGACCCTGGCAGTGTGGCCCACAAATCCCACCCCTCTCCACCCTAGCCAAGCTTTCTAAAGAAAGATATTGGACATTTGGGACTGCTAAGCTTAGAGACATTGAAATTTGAAGGCGGGAGGGGGTGTGTCAGAAATCCATGCCCTTGCTCCCTGCAATCTGCTGTCATGTCTGAGGGCCTGGGGGGTTGGACCAGATGACCCACAGAGATCCCCTTCCAGCCCCTACCATTCTGTGATTCAGGGTGCAACACAGCACTTGGTCAGGGTATCCTGGAGGCAAGGAAGGGGCCCTTGCTTCCAATTTCACTTTGGAAGTCTCTGCTGTGGTGCAGAATGGAGGGATTTGCTAATCCCAGGCTTTAGGAGGAGTTCATTGGCCCTAGCTGTCAGGCCTTTCCCTGTGCAAGGTTTGCACATAGGAAAAACCTCATACAAATAAACCACTGAAATGTCTGGTTCAGGACCCAGGGGACTTTCCAAAGCACAGGGAGGCCATGGACACCATGAAGCTTTTATTTTGACCCATGATGTGCTGGCAGGAAACCCCCTCTACACCGCAGATATATGTGTGGTACCATGTCCTCGCCCTACACCCTGCTGCCATCCTCCAGAAGGTGTCCAGGCATTTCACAGTGGTACTGAGACAGCAATGGACAAGAGCAGCTCTGCTTTCCCCACCACAGCCCGGTCAACTTCAGTGGTCCTGCTGGGACATCTCCATCAGGGGATGGTAAACGTGGGCAAGTCCTGAGCAACACATGTTCCACAGGCAAGAAATGTTAAACAATGTCTCTGTGTCCCCATCGTGTTCCTAACCCAAGGCATTTCCTTTGTTGTAACTGTGACCTATAAAGTGGCGCTTTAGAGGGTTTTATAATAAAATGTTGAGTATATTACATTATGTGTTTTTTTCTTTGTAAATGTGGCTTGTCCCTGCTCTACTTTCCTGTAGATTTTATGCACATCAAACCGCTGTTAGTTACTAGAAAGTCCCTTAGCTAGGCCGTCTACAACTGCAGTGGGTTATATCTTAACTAATTTAGTCCTTTATAGTGACCGCGCCATCAACCAGAAATATTTTCAGACATCTAACTGAAAAACAGCAAGAACGCTGACAATTTGCATGAACACATGTAACAGATTCCTTGCCTGTGTCTCCATAGCGCAGTCCTCTTGCACAAAAGCAGCAGAGAAAAACGCATCCACTGCCTTGCTGTGGCCACTAGATAGCAACTGTGTGCAGCGCTCGGTGCCTGCTGCAGCTGCCGAAGGGAGAGCCAGGACCGGCTTCAGCTGGAAAGGGAGGAAAAGAGTCAGTAAAGACGGTGGTTGAGGCCAGTCTTTACGGAACAGACACCAAACCAGATGCGTTTGTGAAATCCCTGTCGGTGGCTGTACCACTGCTAGCTCCCCTCCTGCAGAAAGCTGCAGAAAGCTTGCGAAGGCACCGCAGCTACTGCACAAAGTCCTGGGGAAGGTCCTGCTCCCCTGCCTTTCCTAGGAAACCTGCCGACAAGCCCATTAGCGGCCCATCGGCCTCTGAGCCCAGGAATCCCAAAAGAACTGGATTTGGGATTGCTATTTTTGTGAGCTGAAAGGGTGGCAGCAGTTGCTTTTGTCCTTCCCTCACAGCGCTGCCCACCACCTATGGCTGCTTTATAACCCCTCGGCATCGCCTCCAGCTGCGCCAGCACCCCTCTGCCTTTCCATCCCCGGGGAGCATCCTGGCAGCAAACACAGCTGCCAAGGGTCATGGCTGCACCCAGACTAAAGGGCTCGCGCACCCAAGCACCACGAAGCCCTCAAGCCTGACCCAGTGCAGTCCCACCCCACAAAATACAGAATCACAGAATCACAGAATAGTAGGGGTTGGAAGGGACCTCTGTGGGTCATCTAGTCCAACCCCCCTGCCGAAGCAGGGTCACCTACAGCAGGCCGCACAGGACCCTGTCCAGGCGGGTCTTGAATATCTCCAGAGAAGGAGACTCCACAACCTCCCTGGGCAGCCTGTTCCAGTGCTCCGTCACCCTCAGAGGGAAGAAGTTCTTCCTCATGTTCAGACGGAACTTCCTCTGCTTCAGTTTGTGCCCATTGCCCCTTGTCCTGTCACTGGGCACCACTGAAAAGAGCTTGGCCCCATCCTCCTGACACCCACCCTTCAGATATTTGTAGGCATTTATAAGGTCCCCTCGCAGCCTTCTCTTCTTCAGGCTGAACAAGCTCAGTTCCCTCAACCTCTCCTCGTAGGGGAGATGCTCCAGTCCCCTCACCATCCTCGTAGCCCTCCGCTGGACTCTCTCCAGTAGCTCTTCATCTTTCTTGAACTGGGGAGTCCAGAACTGGACACAGTACTCCAGATGAGGCCTCACCAGGGCAGTGTAGAGGGGAAGGAGAACCTCCCTCCTCCTGCTAGCCACACTCTTCTTGATGCACCCCAGGATCCCATTGGCTTTCTTGGCAGCCAGGGCACACTGCTGGCTCATGGTTAACCTGTTGTCCACCAGGACACCCAGGTCCCTCTCCGCAGAGCTGCTCTCCATCAGGTCCACCCCACGTTGAAAGACTGGGCCCAAAGACACGGCTGTGTAGGGAGGCAGAGCTCCTACTGCCGCTGAGGAAAACACGCAGTTTAATGCTTACTGGTACTGCTTCGTTACTTATTCCCAGTGTAATTCTTATCTGTGCACAATGCAGCCAGGCTGCCATGGGGCCCACGGTGTGTCACAAGCAGACATCCGCATTCCTCTGGAAGGAAATTTGCTGCTACAAAAAATTTCTCTTAGCAAATGTCTCACCTAAGTACCTCCAGTTCTTGCTTTGGATACATGGCGCAACCCTGCAAGAGCTACTGGGAGATCCCACCATCTTGCCTCGCACACTAAGAGGGCTAGTGGGCACTTTGATTTTTCAACAACGACACAAGTGTCAGATTTTAAAGAAAAATAAAAAAAATCCTTCTCTTATTGGTGGAGGAGTTGGCCTGAATGTTTATGTAAGTTGTCTGGGGGTATAAATCAAATTAATTTACCTCTACTGAAGAGAATAATATTGCAGGCTTTTAGGAAGCTGAAGAAGCCAGCTGGCTTTAAGGAGAGCATCAGCAGACCCAGTGCCAGCGCTGCGGTGCCCCTCACAGCCTGGCCCTGAGTGTCGGTGCCCAGGGAGGGTGGCACAGCGGGCTCCAAAGCCCAGGTCCCCAGCTGCAGCCTTTACAGTACAGGCACCACACACATTTAGTCATCAGAAACAGGCACGGTTTTGCTTGCTGAGGGAAGGTAAGACTAAAGGGGGTGAAACTCATGGCACTTAAATTGCAGTTTCTTAAAGGAGAGGCAGGCTGTCCCTTGAAGTCAGCACATGGCCGGCGACCAGCCAAGGCTCATCCAGCATCCCTACAGAGCGAGAGTAATTCACAGCTCCGGCAGTGACAGCCCAGCCATCTGACGAGGACCTGGCACAGACGGCGTCCCCTGCGCTCCCCACACGCCAGACAGAATCAGCGCTGGCTTCGCAGGGACCCCACCTCCTCGGTGGCTGAGCCAGCCTCAGACACCGACCCCGCCTGAAGGGAACGAGCTCCCATCAGGTGAGTTCTCATGAAGTATTTCTGCTTGAGTCAAAGCAAGTCCGTGAGAGTGAATTTAATAAGAGATCATGTCACAGACCCAAGTACCTTCCTTACTCTTTTTTAACTAAATTGTGGAGGAGAAAGGGCCTAGAAATTAGCCAGGATCTTCAACTCATTTTGTCTTTTTAAAAAAGCAAACAGGTCCAACAACTGCTCAGCAATGTCCTGCTTGCCCATGGGATCAGCAGGTCTCTCCAAGACCGTCCCATATACCCTGATCCTGTTAACAGCTTGGCTTTTCCCATCTCCTCCCAATGCCACAACACCTCCTTACCTTGCAAAGTCCCATACAAATGAAGAGCTGGTGGGTGCTGCTGCTGCCAGAGCACATCTGAGCAACCATCCAAGGCTTCAGCGTTCAGCCACATCTGGGAGGAAGGCCACAGTCACAGCACACGTAGATCCCTGGCACATGGGGATCCCTGGGGCATTCTGGGCACTGACACCTAAGCCAGATGCACCCAGAGGCTGAGGGCTGGGTTTAGGCACCAGCTTTCCCAAAACTCCTCCATGAGTTTCCAACCTTTCACACCATCTCTACTTGAGAAACTGATGCCCAGGGCCAGATGTATCCCATCCAGCATTCTAGCTGTGCCTAAAACCAGCAGGGTGGTACAAATGCAGAGTTTCACCCAACTCAGGACCCAGGCAAGCATCCTTTGTCCCAGTAAAGCTCATGCACTCTAAAAATGTACTTATTAACTATGTAATAAAATAAAAAGAACTTATGGAGGTTACACCAAACCACATTTGCCAGAAGGCAAAGCGCTCAGCAGCACTGTACAAACGATCCTGAGGCAACAGAGGTAGAAGGAAAAGGCTCTAGGCACCTGTATGAGGGCAGCGAAGCACATTCCAGCTCCAGAGCTGCGTGCCAGGCACGGTAAATACGCTTCCGTTGGGGAGGGAAGACGGATCCTGCACCGGACAAACGCCTGTACAGAGCGAATTCCCGACGCTGTTAGAGACGAACCATAGCGTGGAAACCACCGGGGAGCTGCAAACCCAGCGACACAGCAGGGCAGCGAGGGCGAGAAGCCATGGTCTCGCCGACCCTCCACACAACAGAGGACGTGCAGGGAGGTTGGGAAGGGTTTCCAGAGCAGTCTGGCTGGAAGCCAGCCGCCTCCATGGGCACTTCTGCACCATAAAACACAAACCATGTCTCTGGGTGTCAGCTGGGAGTCTGATCTAGCCCGTTCTCCCCACAACAAGAGACAACTGACAGTTTTCCAGCAGAGGCCATGCTTAGCTACAGCCATGCTGAAGTAACATAAATAATTAGTTTCTCTTTCTATCCCAAATGCCAGCCCTTCAACTAAGCCTCTATTTTGCCGTGCCTTAGGGACACAGACAATCTATTAAAATGACAGTGAAAAGAAAGAGGAAATTCTCCTGTTTCCTAGCCTGGTTTCTCCCACAAGGTACAACACTGTTGCTTCTGTCCCAGTGCCAGCTTTCATCCCCGAGAGTGCTTTATGCCGTTCTCCTTCTGACAACGAACCTGCAGAGTAATCTGTGTCTCTCTTTGTGCATCTAATGTTACCATTCAAACACGGGGCCAGGACATCTGGGTGAAGGGATTTTTCCTCTTCTGGGAACAAAAGATGGTATTTTCAGGACTGCTGGCAGTCGCAGTTGATGTCTCTGCCTTGGCCCTGCCCAGAGCCGCTCCTGCTCTCCCGAGGTGATGGACGCCATGGGAAAGGCAGCAGAGAACAACCCGACTGTGAACCACGGGCCCCAGGGGAGCAACTGCGTAAATTTTACACCTTCCTGGGCAAACTGATCTAGTGATCCAGTGAGACTGATGCTCTGAAGGATGCAGGCATGTGGCCAAACTGTCTTTGGAGACACGTGAACCATCACAGCCCACCAGCAGCTCAACTTGCGCTGCAGAGACCACTGCTGCGCTGGGGACAAGATCAGCTTTAAACAACAAGGGGAGGCAGAAACGCCGTTCAGCTCATTCATCCGGGTTCAGGCTGGGACAAGCACGCTGTTCTCCCCAGCCAGCTTCAAAAGGAGAGCAAAGCAACATGGCAAAGCTCTGAGCCACAGAAACAGCACCAAAAAGAAGCGGCAAGACTTGACCTGGACTGGGCAAAAAAGAAGGAATAAGAGAAAAACATGCACTGGCAAGGAGAGAGCAAAGAGGTGGCCAGCAGGAGTAGAAAGGAAGGGGTGGATGAGACCTGGGAGGAGAGGTCCAGGCCTCTTCCTCCTCTGACCTGGACGCTGCCTGCCACGCTCTGCTCCCAGCACCCATGCGAAGCTGCTCAGGCGGTTGTCCTGGTCCTGTCCCCTCAGGTCAGACTGTGGCTGGCAGGTAAGTGTGAGGCTGGGAGGGGAGGAATGGAGTTAAATCTGAAAGCAGACAGGCCAAGGTCCAAAGACCAGCAGGATGGTACAAACCATGGCTCCGTCCAGAGCCTACGACAGACCAGAAGACCTTTGTTTGCAAACGGTTGAGGGATTGCCCTTACTTGGTGTGTCTGCAGCACAGGTAACTGGATTTGACCTGGTCAAATCTAGGAGAAAAATAGTCAATGCACCTGATAAAACCAGCAACACATACTGACTGTCACTGCTCTGCTTTGGAGTTACATAAGCCATTAAATGCTCTTGCAAAACAAATCCTTTTCAAACCTCTCCTTATAAAAAATACATGGCTACAAAATACCCATGAAACTAAACCATATTCAATCACTCCAAGTAAATTTAGAGAAGAAAGTGGCGTGAACAACTTACAAAACAGAATAGAGGCTTGTAATCAGTTCTCCTTCCTCTTCCTCTTATTTGCCTTCCTGCGTGTGACAAGCTATTCACTTCAGCACCTGGCTGCCAGTGCATAATCTACATTATACCCCTTCAGCAGGAGCTCCAAAATTGCTCAGACTTCTACATGATTTTAGACTAACTCAGAGGTCGCTCACAAAGTCTGCTAAAAAAATAATCACACGACACTAGAATCCAGATGAGGAAATGCAAAATGCCAATAATAAATACTTAATCACAAATATTTACTTCAATTAAAACAGAAGGAGAGTGCAATGCAGGAACTGGGAATGGCCTCAGCACAGTCCCTGTGCTGGAGCCACTCAATCTCTGCCAAGGGTGGCTTGCTGGATCATGCCTGCCAGTGGCACTAAGCATCCCTGGATGGAGAACTGGAACACTCGGCCCATCTTTGTCAATGTCTATGATCCATGTTCCTTCTGGTGTGCCGGGGGGCTCTGGAGAAGCGCTGCGATTCCCTTGGACTCCACTGCACGTGGGAGTGCGGAGGAAGGACTGGGGATCTTGGAGAACCACCTCGGAGAACTCCTGTTGCAGAAGAGAAGCACAGACATGGGATAAGGGCTTTAGGACTAAGGGATAAGCTCACACTCATTACAACCCAACAAGCATCCTCTTGGCCTTAGCTGACGGACGTTAGAGGCCAGAGGGTGGAAGTCAGAACTCCTGGGCTTAGGTAAAGAGCACAATATTGGGCAAGGGGGAAACCCACTTAACTGAGAACTTCCCACTATGGGCACAAGACCAGAGGCCAGAGGCCCACCATCTCCCGGCCACTGCACCCCTGCTGAAGAGGACGAGGGCAATGGGGAGGCCTTTGCACCATGGAAAGCCCCGAAAGCAACAGGGAGGGGGTCACACTCCGACAGAAACAGCTCCCTCCCATTAAAAGGGAGTCAGAGATTTACACCCTGGGAGTCAAGGAGGGATTGCTTCTTCTAGCAGGGCAGAGGGACAAGAGGAACAGAACAGAGTGGAAGAAGATTACTAAAATTATTAGACCTTCTAGGGTCCCCTCACAGCCAAGTCGCTTAGTGAATGTGTAAAACAGGGCATGGCTTCTTCAGAGAAGCCCTTGTTCCCCTCAGCAGCCCAAACCTCTCCACCTTCCGTGTGACAGAGGCCACATCAGCACCAAGATCCGGCCACCAGACAGCTGTCCAAGAGTTACAGACACATCTCTGCTCGAGGGTGAGGTGGAGATGTAGAGCCTGTTCAGAGGGCTGGGCAGAATGGGCAATATCTGCCGTGGTTGCCACCTGCTGATCCTTACTGGTCTCACAGTGGGGTCCTTCCCAGCCGTGGCATTCGCAGCGGTAGCTCCCAGGCCCAAGGATGCATATGCCCTGGTTCATGCACGGGTTGGGTTTGCACAGGTTCACGGGGCTTTTTGCTTCTGCAACGAACACAAGCAGAACAGCAGGCTCAGGCACATCTACGGAGAATTAATAGCTAGGACCAACATCCATCAGGAATGATGCAAAAATAACAGCAGCTGTATATCCCAGACATCAACAAATGTCATCTAGGGCTAATTGGATTGGAAAACCACATTAACATGGCAGAGGGTACGAGCTCACAGTCCTATCTTGACACACAGAACAAACTCCTCTGCGTTTAACCTAGAGAAGAGGAAGAACAGCTTTGCCAGATGTTCTAATCTGGAGGAGAATATTCCTAATAAAGCTTCAAGGAGTGATGCCATGTTAGGCTGCATGTCAAAGAGAAGCAGAATGGAACATCTTCAGAGCTGTGCACTGAACACGTGAGCACCTCTAAGCCCCCCACATCCAGACAGCACCAACGCAGAGCAAGACACATGCCCTGCTCCAAGCGGTTTACAACCCCGAATGCCACTGGAGTTCAAACCCCACTTTGCTCTGGAGAGGACCCGAGTTTCTACCAGAGAGGATGCAAGGACAAGAGGTCAGCTGGGAAGCAGGGATGGCATGAATGGAAAACAACACAGGGAAAATTTCTGGGCTTCTTTTCTAGGAGGTTTGAGAGTAAAGCCTGCAACCACAGTCCAAGCTGTTATTAGCCCTGTTCTTGTGAAGTAAGTGACAGCTTCCCCAACCCTCTTAACACAGCAGAGCCCAGCTGTCAGCAGGGCTGGCCGTGTTTCATGCTGCCTTGCTGCAAACACGTTAGGTTAAGTAGCAGCATCCCAGAGGGATTTGCTTCCAGTCTGCTGGCAAAACCACCGCAGTGTTGGTAAGGGTGTGAAATTCCTCTGCTGAACTACTACGTGGTGTAGAGTCCTGAGCTGCTAGACTTGCCCTTTGCTCCGAGGTAGAAAAAGCACAGAGGGAGCAAGAAAAGGAGAAGGAAAGAATATAAATTCTATCCCCTATCCATCAGGATGGTTACTACAGCTTACCACACGTTATGCTCGTTCTCCCTGAACAGATAATGGTGTGTGCACATCAACTCTCAACCTACGCCTAACATTAACAAAATCATAATTGAAATTCAGTTTTTTGACACTCAAATCCTAGATCTGAGATATCTCAGTCTTTAGTTCCTGTTGATTTTATACAGAGCCGAGCTGGGTTCAACAACATTTTTGTCATCATGGGACATCTCAGATGGGGTTCTGCCTGACAGCATATCCCCAGGACGGACACTTTCACTTTCATTGTAGGTTGGTAGAGCCGCTGGCAATGAAAGCTGGATCTCTTGGAGACACCACTCATCTTCCAGGTGCTGGCTGCTCCCCAGAGAGCTTTTCCATGGTGCTCTGCCCCACATGCCATGCACCCACCACTTTCCTCCACAGCACAACCTCACGCTCCCTGTTTGGGGGAATGGTGCTATTCTGCCCAGATGCCATTTCTCTGAACTCAAGCCTACTGTTAACACCCCATCATCCTGAATAAGCTTCTTGTCCTTCGGGGATTATACCCTTTGACAACGCCAAGAGCTTGTATTTCCATTAATCAGATTGATATATATTTAATACTTGGGATCTTTTCTCCTAGACCCCAGGTCATTCTACTCTGGTCTCTTTTCAGCTGAGTCTCAGAACTAATACGACATTCCAGGTGTCCAGAGGCAGAGACTTTCTCAAATACTTTTATCATGAGTCCTTTCACAGACAATAATTCTGCTATTGAGTCTTGGACTTGGGAGTAGCAGACTGAATGAAGGGCTTATCTTTACATCACCCTTGGTCCCAGCCTATCTCGTACAAGCAGCGATTACCTGCACATGAAATGAAAGCAGCAACTCGGTCTCAGGAAACAATACGTCATTATCCTGACTCATTGAACCTTGCCGTCTCTTCCCCTTCATCCGTGGCGTTGTACTTAATTTCATGGTACAGCAGATTGTTTTTGTAACAACACAGCTGAAAATACCACTGCAATGGGAGCACGCTGAAAAGCTCCAGGTAGAAACCGCCTGCAGAGCCTGCCAGGAGACCGGCTCCTCACCCCAAAGGGACGGCGTTGTCGTTCTTTCTAACCCTGCAGGAGTCACGGGCATGCCCAGAGATGAAGAGGACCTTTGTGCTGAAGCTCAACATGCTTCTTCATATGATCTTACAAATGGATTAAAACACGACAAAAGCAAACAGCTAGATGTGAAACTCGGACTATTTTGAATAGGAAACAAAGCATGGCATTTTAACTAGAAGCACGCTTTTGCCACTGCTGATGTCGGCAAACCAGGGCTGCTATCCCTTCCGAAATGCTGATTCCCACCAAACACAGGCACTCACACTCAGCACACAAGTGTTCCAAACTTGCTATCAATATTTCTCCCAGCTGGGGACTGGCCCTTGGGACACAAAGTTTTGAAGAAAGGGCCTTTTTCGGTTTTCGGTTTTTTTGCACAAACATGAGCTTTTACATGAATATTTGAAAATTCCTCCCTCCTACTTTGGAGATAAGGATTTGGTCCTGCAAACAAAATTCATCACAAGTTGTCTGAAGGCCTCACTTGAACAATCTGCAGGCTTCAAGATAGGCAGATTCTGATTTTAGGATTAAATTCTGTGCAACACAAATAAAACCTTGAAAGCCTACATGATAACTTCAGCAGCAGGACACTAAGAGGGAACGGGAGTGATGAGGTTTCAGACTCACCACTTCACAAACACCTGAGGACAAACCTGTTGAACAGGACAGCAGAGACCTCACCCAGGGACCAACACCGCTGGCTGCAGAAACGTGTCCCATTAAGCCCCTCCAGCAACACTGGAGGGGGTACAGTAATGCACAGCAAATTCCACAAGTTTAAAGCAGCATCAGAAAAAGAGCAAACTGCTTTTTCTTTCAGAGAAGACAGAATCTAGTCCTGGCAGGGCTGGAAAGAGCCAGTCATAGTAAGTCCAATCTCACCCACTGGACTGAATCTCAGGAAAGCTGGTTCCTATTCCTACAGGATTGCTTTGGGTAGCCACCAGATATCTACGCCATGGCTCCCCCATTTGTAAAATGCAAAAGATCATATCGAGCTCACTCGGTAAAGCATCAGAAAACCTACAACAGCAATGGCTGGTGGCACCAGCATGAGGAGTGAGGATGGGACACCCTCTCACCTTCACAGATTCTTTCAATGATAAGGTCTTGGTAATACTGCAGGTCTTCATAGGAAGAGACGTGGAGCAGGTAGTTGGGAGACCCAGCAACCCTCAGCAGCGTGTCCCTCTGTGCGTCCCCAATGGCAACCACAAACACCAAGATGCCGTTGTCCCTCAGCTGCTGAGCTGGGGCAGCTGCATCCTCCACACCACCTCCGTTTGTAAGCACCACCACCACCTTGTTGACACCAGGTCTTGCTCCTTTCTGCACTGTCATCACATCACCATAAATATGCAGCAAGGCGCTGCCGGCAGAGGCTGAGTTCCCAAGGAAAGGCACCCGGTCAATGGCTTGGAGGACAGCTGAATTGCTCGTGTGGGTGTCCAAAGCGAACACAGTGTGAGCTTTGCTGCCATAGATCACAAGGGCAATTTGGGTGACATCCCGGTTGACGCTGAAGTGCAAACAGCTGCTCCTGACAAAGCCCCTCAGTCGCAGAAAATTCTCCAGGCCAACTCCAGCCGAGGCATCCACTGCAAATGCCACATCGAGAGACTGCACCTGGCAGCCTGGATAAAAGAGTGCAAACATGGTATTTTTCAGAATATGCATGTCGTCCTTTCTGACAAAAAAAAAAGCAGGGTGAGGGGAAACGGTGGGCAAAACTCATCACTGCTGATCACTGACTGTGAAGGGTGATCTACAACCCTTTCATACCAATAGATAGAGAGATCCATCATAAAACACAGAGATGAACGGTTAGTCCCTGGATCTGTGACTAACACCAAACAAGGACATTCATCCTTTTGTCCCTCCCCCCTCTCCAGTGGAGTTCAGAAGACCTCCTCATGGTTTGACAAACTCATCCCACAATGTCCATATCACAGTCTTACCTTCAGGATTGTCCACACTGCAGATTCTTCTCTGCAGCTCTGGGATCTTGTTGAACAGGTTGTGGGGGTCCGAGTAGACAATTGTCTGCTTTGGATTGCCAGTCACCTCGGTCAGCTCTGCTCTCACAAAGCTGCTGCCTACACCAATCAAGAAGAGATCTCGGTCCCTCGCGTACTTAGCGGCTTCTGCTACTGGATCCTGCGACTTGGAGTCAGTGAGCAAGACAACCACACGTGGGAGGTCATCCTGTACATCTGCAAAGACTGGGGTGCTCCTAAAACCGTGCTGTGCAATGTACTGCAGAGCTCTGCCTGTCAGGGTTCCTCCTCCACTGAACTTCAAAGCATCAATGCTCTTCGTCAGACTGAATGCATCCTTGTGTTGGCCCACTTCAATGGGTATCCTAACATCATTATCGTACTGGGCCACCCCCACGTTCATCGGTGAGTCCCGGCCCATCACTGCTTGGAGGAACCTCTTAAGAAATGCTTTGTAGCGCAGGAACCCTTCCAGCGTGACCCCTGCTGAGCTGTCCATCAGGAAAAGCAGATCCACGCTGCACTCCAGGCTCAGCTTTGGTGCTGAAGAGGAGACAGAAATTTGTCACATGCAGGGCAAAGAGACAAGCATGCTGGGCACCTCAGCTGGGACCTGCTGGAAGCGCTGTGGTGTGGAGAAGGAACACTGCGTCCAGTAACCTAAATGGTTTGCCAGACACGGCATAAGCTGGAGGACAACTGTGCCAGGAGTGCACTTTATTTTGGCTGGATGTCACATAAGCCTTTAGAGACAGGAAATATTTATGGGAGTCTGGGGGTTTCCTGGACTTTTGGACGGCAAAGATCAAATTAGAAATGACAATTCCACTCTCTCAGTACTCCACGGAAAACACTCCGACTTTCAGCATAATGAGGAGAAAGGAGAGACTCCAAGCACCAGACCCTCATCTGTAACACCCTGAGACACTTTAAAGGGGGAGTCTTGATTCTGGGGGAAGTACAAAGCATTTTCTGAAGATCAGGACATTCTTGGGTTTCACACATTGAACCCCCAAAATCAGGAGTCCCTCCTTGCCCCATGTGTGCAGGGAGGGGAACAACTGACACACTTAAGTGTCCCTCCCAGTTTCTCTGTTCTCCTGCTCGCATGGCACCTGCATTTAGAAGCAAAGGCAGCCACACCAGGGTGAGACTGTCAGCATTGGTTCTCTCCTTCTTCACAGGATTTCCATCCCAGTTGTCCCTATGGATGTGCAATGGACACTGCAGAGGCAGGACACAGCTGAGAAGGAAGGAGGGAGGTGCAGGTTCACACCTACCGCAGTGGATGTCTCCTCCATACCCCACCGGGCACAGGCAGTGGTACTTGTCCAGTCCCTCTGGGACACACGTGCCCCCGTTCTGGCATGGCTGGGAGTCACAGGGGTCTAAACAGGACCGGGGAAGGGAAAGACAGCGAGTCAGCAGGGAGCCTGCCCCTTCCCACCCTGTGCCAGTGCGAGCATCACCGTTAGTGGAAAAGGGGTCAAACTTCTGCCCGGCTTACTGCAGAGTCTGAACTAACACAGGGCCGTGTGTGTCACCTCCATGGAAACTTCATTTTCTGAAGCAGGCAGTGGTGAGAACAGCAAGCCAGACTGTGACCTCACTTCACGTGCTTTGGAATAACACCGATGAAGTTGTGTTCGTGTAAATGCAGAATTACTAAAGGTCATGCAGCCCTTCCAGATTTCAACCAGCAATGAAGGGATCAGAGTCTGGCCTGCTGCTTGGACAACTTCATACCGACAAAGAAAATAAAGCCATTGTCACCTGAACCAGCAAAAGGATGGGGTTACGGGCAGAACTCAAGGACCATAGCTGTTTCCACGGTCACAAAAACAGGTGGGCAATCAGCAAGCATCAGGTTCCCTGCTAAAGTCATGACGCCCATGGTACCAAGTGAATGAGAGGAGGCATCTCAGTGCTCACTCCCCTAGCTGTCGAGCAGTTGCTCCTTGCAAGCATGGGGAGGACTTGTGGTCTCTGTCCCAGGAACAGGAGCAGATGAGGAGCAAACTGGCTTCTCCAGTGGAAGGGGAAAAGACAAAATGGGATGTAGTATCAGCTTCTTGCTAAGGGTCACAATCTCTCACTCAGAACAAAAGTTTTAGAAGTAAGAGTAAAAACACATCTTTTTATCATTTAGTTACTACCTTCCCTGCTTTGTAAATAATATTGCAAAAAAAGCAAAGTCCTACCCGGACATACAGTTCGGAAGCATCTGGATGGATGTTTTATCAAAACTCTCTTGAATCTGAAATAGAAAGTTTAATAATAAACAGGAGAATAAAACCTATTATAAATTTAAAGATTAACAACTTATCTTCAACGTTGACTTTACTGTGTTTTCAATACACAAATTTTCCTGTAAAATGCAATTTTTCAAAATTAGCACTCCATAGGAAAATGACCATTCTGAGTGGCAAAAGAATAAAAAACATTATTTCATCATGTCTACTCTTTCGGTTTTGAATTCTACTCTAATATTTTACATTTAAGGATTATGGATGTATTTTTAAGGCTCACCCTTCCAGCGTGACCCCTGCTGAGCTGTCCATCAGGAAAAGCAGATCCACGCTGCACTCCAGGCAGTATTTTCTGCCAGTGACTGGAGCCTCTCCACAGCACAGTCCCTTTGAAGCTCACCAGGGTAGCCAAGCAAAGGAAAAGGGGCTTCTCGGAAAGGAAGGAACCCTGAGTGGCCGAAAGCAGAACTAGCGCCAACACAGGGAGCCAGACCTAGAAACCCTCTGCAGCACAGAGTCAGTACGGAGATGTAAACTTCAAGGCATCTCGGTTCAACAAGGTAAGAAACTAATCCCAATTCCATTTATAGTATTTATGACGCTCTTGGGCTAACCATCTTCTGTTTCTTTGCCTCAACTCCTCCTCTTACCCTTTGCTTCTCAGATCAGCCAATGGCCAGAGCAGGGAGAGACTTTCCTAGGTCTAGAGACCATGTTTGCATCAGTCTTCTGAGGGTTCTTCATCCCAGTAAAGAGTCACAGAAACACAGAATGTTCGGGGCTGGAAGGGACCTTTGTGGGTCATCTAGTCCAACACCCCTGCCGAAGCAGGGTCACCTACAGCAGGCTGCACAGGACCTTGTCCAGGCGGGTCTTGAATATCTCCAGAGAAGGAGACTCCACAACCTCCCTGGGCAGCCTGTTCCAGTGCTCCGTCACCCTCAGAGGGAAGAAGTTCTTCCTCATGTTCAGACGTAATTTTCTATGCTTCAGTTTGTGCCCATTGCCCCTTGTCCTGTCGCTGGGCACCACTGAAAAGAGTCTGGCCCCATCCTCCTGACACCCACCCCTAACATATTTGTAAGCATTTATAAGGTCCCCTCTCAGCCTCTTCTTTTTCAGGCTGAACAAGCCCAGCTCCCTCAGACTTTCCTCATAGGACAGATGCTCCAGTCCCCTCGTAGCCCTCCGCTGGACTCCCTCCAGTAGCTCCTCATCTTTCTTGAACTGGGGAGCCCAGAACTGGACACAGTACTGAGATAAAGCCTCATTACTGCATCTCTCATCTTCTCTCAGCCCCACTCACTTTCAGAGATGTGGGTGTCCAACTCACCTGTAGAAAGGGCACAGCGAAGCCCGGACTGTGTTTGGCTGCTTTGAGCCTTTCCAACACACATAGTTTCCAGCCAGCTCTTTCACAGTCTCTAGGGTCCTGCGTTCACAAGGGTGGGATTCAACTTTGCAGCCTGTAGCAAAGAACAAATCCAAACTAGGATCAATTGCCTGAAATGTGTGGGAGTGGACCATCACTTTGAAATGAGTTAGTCTTTCTCATCTAGCTGCCAACAGCAAACCAGGCAGTGCTTCAAAGAGCCCTCTATGAGATCCCAGGGGAGAAATTTTCTCTTGACAAGCTCACCAGCCTACCCTGCCTTCTGGGGTGCTCACTCTTCTGCCTCCTTTGCTTTGCTATAAAACTTGCACTGCTGTGGTCAAGGTTCATTGACAACTTTTGAGCCCCTCTGTTGCCTTTGTCATTCATTTATTTGATTTTCTTCTACCTCTGGATCACTCTAGTTCTATCTTTTCTATCTCTTGCAAGCCCCTCGTGACTTCCCCTTAACACACTGCCAAGTCCATTAGAAGATTTAACACAACCGCGTTTACCCCTCTGTCCCCTGTGACACAGGCAAGGACCAACATTTCCATTTTCAGAGGTGAACTGAGACACAGAAAGATTTAGGATCTGTGATTTAGGATCCTGCAGCTTGCAGGTATTTGGAGAGGTAACTGGCAATCATGCCATCCAGTTTGGGCACCAGAAGCAGGTGACCTCGAAGTGCAATACCTGCTAATTCCCCTGCATGCTTTCTGACACTGCCTGATCTTTCTCACTCGGTGACATGGTCCAAGCTCAAAGCATGGGCATGAAGGTGGAGCCAGGACAGGGGTTACCTGGAGAGCTGCAGACAGAGCCGGTGAGGGTGCTGTACAGGCCGTTGACAGCATCGTTGGCATCTCCAGCAAAGAGCACGTGCTGCTCGGTGGGCTTGCTGGCCAGCCCGTGCAGCTCCTCCCACCTGCCGAGGAGGGGCAGGTTCAACCACTTGTGTAACAAGACCCTTAGTCATCCCCAAAGAACTAAGTATCAAAACAAATCCTGTGCAGCAAAGAGCTGATGCAGAACCATGACACCCTTCAAACAGTTTTCAAGATCCTGGTGCGTTTAGTCTCAGGCAGTATCGTACCTCTACTTAGTGGAAGAGCTTCCTTCACCAACACTGGTCCTCCTTCTGCACCAGCCACCAAATTAGTGTTTCCTCCCTGCCTATGTTACCCCACAAATTCCCCTTTTCTCTTTCCAAAACTCGTATCTAGCACAAGACCATCCTTCGTTTGCCAGGACTTGCCATTTGGCATTTAGCTGGGTCTCCATTTCCCACCCTGTGGAAAGTTTCCTACCTTGGAAACTTGATTCCCACTGCAAAAACTGTGATGTGTCTCTCCTTCATCCTCATCGCAGGCATGGTGGTACTGCCCTGGGACTTTCCATCCGAAACGATAACCAGGACTTCAGGGACACTCGAGTTTCTGCTCCCGGGGAATCCCTTGCGGAGAATATACTTCAGGGCACGACCTGTCTCTGTGCTCCCACCTCTAGCAAAAAGGGAGATAAAAATCAGACAAGCAGACATCAAAGCTCTTCTCCTGCTACTGAATTTACCATTTGACTTTCAAATTTCCACCCTCTGGTAACCGGGAACATAACGTATTTCTGCCTGCTGCCACACAACACATCCACAGAGATGTCTAATCCTGTCATTCTTGTCACCTTCCTATCCATAGGTCCCACCTGCTCACCCTCACCTCACAGAATCACCTCCCTCCTCTCCAACCCGGAGTGGTCTCCAGAAGACTTCTAACACACAGCAGAGTGTTTCTGCAATTGAAGCAGGAACCAGACCTCTCGGGTATTTGAGTTTTATTTCCAGCTTTGACATATCTCAACTGCTTCTGGTTTTCCATCTAAAAATTGCAGCCACTTCTTTAAGAGTTATGTGGAAAAGCTCTTTTACAACAACCTCTTCTATTCCAATCAGAAACACAGTACAAGTGGGCAAAATGAACAAAGACCAGCATCTCAGAGTGGTTTCGCTTCTCGACACATAAACCTGCTATAAATTCTTGTCACTTATTATCCCTTTCCCTCCACAGGACCTTCTGCCATTCTCAGACCAAGAACTAAGGCAAGTTGCTGTGTGTCCCAGCTTGTAACTGAGAGCCTGCAGTCCAGCAGTGTGCGGCGAGTCCTTGCCCTTTTCAGCCTGGTTGATCTGCAGATTAATTTGATTTGCTACAAAAAGTCATTTGTCCATGCTGTGGTAAAGCTCCTGAAAATACAAATGCCAAAAACTTCTTAGTGTCTCCCTGGAAACTCAGAAGGACTGAACACAAGGCACGCTTTTTTCCAGACTTCACCAGCACCTTTTACACTAGCAAAGAAAACATTAAGAAAAGCCACCTGATGTTCCAGTTGTCTGAAGCCATGCTAAACTCAATTAAAAGCAATACCCTCATCAGCTCGGTTGCTTGCCAGCACTGCTGGTATGATAGGGAAGGTGCACCAGCCACTGATGTTCACACAAGCTGCACCCCACGCTTCTCGTTTCGGAGACAGGAGCTAGCCACATCAGTATTCTGACAGTCTTCGAATTCTGCCCTGAAGAGGGAAACGTTTCTGAGGTAGAAAGAGATTAGTTCAATACTCAGCAATCCTCCCAGCAGCAAGGTGCTAAAACCACACAAGGACTTGGATGCCAAAGGGGACACATTCCAGGGGTGACACGAATCAGCAGGTAAAATGGGCTGCGGCTCAGCGTTAGGGAACGGCAGACAGCAAGCCCTGCAGTTGTGCAATAACTGCCAGCGAAAAGCAGACTCAAATACAATTTTAGTAGAAAATAAGCTACAGCTTGCCAGAGAACAGCTTCAGCCAAAGATGCTTTAGAAATCCTGAGACTCCCATCTTGTGAGATTACTAAGGAATGAGGTTTGCTGGCTGCCAGATGCTCCTTAACCGAAGAGCCTGACTGCCCCGCTGAGCCCACAGACACTGGAGCTGGCTGTCTGAGGGGCACGCTGCCCGTCAGCACTAAGCCCTGCAAGGGAGAAGATAGGTCCCTCCGGCACCCAAGAGAAGAGCTGATCGTGGCAGGCCCACAGGGTTACAGCCAGTGTCTGCAGAGCACGAGGGTCTCTTTGGTGATGGCATGCTGGATGTGAACTGGGAAGAGCCCCTCACTGCAGAGCGTGCTGAAAATAAAGCAGAAAGGAATAGAAAAGGGGAATGCTACACTTATAAGAAGTCTAGGAGGAGAAGGACAAGGTGTGGTTGCTTTTATGGGCTGCACATCTACTCTAGTTGTTCTTTCTTGCTAGGGAGCTCCGTGGGGCAGGGAGTGTCCTCCTCTGCTTTCAAGACTTCACTTTAAATGACTGTTAGAGATGTCTGCTCAAGACTGGGCTCCATGTTCTATGTACCATGAAATGTCACCAAAATTCTACATAAAATGATGTTCTCTGTCAGGCTGAGGCAGGAATGGTTACATTGCGAGCCAAACACTGAAGTTTTATTTAAGTAAAAGCCATAGGTAACCTAACAGAGACCTTGGAGAGAAGGTAGGAGATGGTCTCACCTCTGTCTTGCAGGGTGAGGTCTGGTGGACTGTGCAGCTGGACCCCAAAGTGGCTGAGTGAAATCAGCTCCAGCTTCCCCAACTCCCATCTACCTCCCACACTCAGAGACTTAGGCTACCCAGGCACCTCAGCCCCTGCTTCCAGCCGCCTGACGCAACTAATTCAAGCTTTGCATCAACCACCTGCGTTCCCCACCCAGTCATCACCAGACTAAGACCTTGCTACAACACAAGATGCTGGGCAAAAGCCTTTTGTCCCCTGTAAAAACTGAGGGCAACCTACACTGCAAGTTCTTCAGCTGTTGTCACTGGCTTTGATCCCTGCCTACAATACACTCTGTTTTTGTTGCTGGAGGGCTAAGAGGTAAATCCTGCATGGACACGAGCCTCCCTCTGCCTTTCTTGGTAGTTCCCCATCTGCACAATGCGAGAAGTCTGTACTGCGCCGTCCCTGACTCAACATTTGACACCAGAGAAGAGCCCAGCTCACTGGGAAGATGCTCCGGACCTGTTGATAGTTAAGCTACTAGATCAGAGATTTCCAGCTGTCTTCTAATTCTGTCCAAGGAGCTGTGCTATAAATTACTTCTTATGATTGCCGTTTAGGGCGGCTTTTATTGCCACCCAGAGCAAGCAAGGGGAACAAAACCACGTGTTACTCCCTTCTTGGAGGCATCACGTTCTCCTTCAGCTGCGTTGACCCAAACACATCCCATTTGCTTACTGAACATCCATCCTTAGCTTTAGCACCTGATTCCTGATTTTCTTGTTGTAGAAAAGCATTTGATCATGCCCACGTTCATTCTTTTCTGTCTATCCTCTGATTTTCACAGAAACTTTTTCACTCAGTACCTGCTAGGCCCTTTTGCTTTGAACTTTTTTCTTTAGGTGCTTCCTCCTCTGCACTCCGCCATTTCAAAGCATACTCAATGACTCTGTGTTCATAGCATTTCCAAAGCTGCCTTTTCCTGAACAGATGTCAGTAGATGTCAGGTGCTTCAGTGAAAAGTGCTGGGCATGAGGGAAAATATATTGTGCCTAGTCAGGCTGATGACTAAATCTTGGTGAACCCAGTAAGCTGTGCCCATGTGAGCCCTGAGGATTAGAAAAAGTTAATAAAGAGTCTGCACCAAAGCTCATTAAATTTGGTTTCTTATCGATCTGCATTAGGAAGTTTGCTGGTTTTTGACACAGTGCATATGAGTTAAAGGCACTACACCAGTAAGGATTCTCTGCAGCCAAAGGAGATGTAGACTTTGCCTGCTGCCTTTCCTCAGGAACAGCACTCAGAAGGTTTCTCTCCTGTAACCAGCCATTGACTTGTATGAAAGAAATTCATGAGAAATTTAGCTTCTGAGATGACCACCAAAATTGGCTGAAATTGGCCAATGAACACAAAAGCTATTTGGATGGGATTCACAGAGAGAGACCAGTGGTCTCCAAATAAATCTTAAAAGCTTCACTTCAGTCTGGTACTGTCTCCTTTCAAGTGTTCTCAGCCCCATGCCCAGAGCACAGGGCTGCAGTCAGGAAATGCCTCACTGGCCAAACGCTCATCAGAAGCGCATCAAGGAGCCTCTCAACTGAGACATCCAACATCCTGTTTTTTTCAGACGCCAACTGGAATCCATCTGTGACTATTTTATCTACTTTGAAATGTCAGCTTTTCATTTAAACTAGATGAAACAGCCAAGCACGAGGTCATTATTTTTGTTCAATCTGTCAGCATCCATGTGTTGTCATCACGGAATTTCAGTGCCAGACACCAAACAGGGCTTCACTTTCTCTGCTCTCACAGACTTTTAAGCAACGGCCAAAGAGGAGGAGCGCATCTTGTTTTCTGGTAAGTTTTTCCTGTAACATTATACCAGAGGTTTTCTTGATTCGATAAACTTATCAAAAGCAATGCAACAAAACCCAGCCAACTGATCTCGCTTGAAAAAGTAAAAAATGATCACATTTGCTTGCAATATGTACATCATGCGGAGAGCAGCAGACATTCACAAGGAATGTTGAGCTAACCTTTAGCCCTAATGCAGATGAACTAAACAGAGAGAGCAGACACCCACCAGCTACACCAATACCTCATCTATCATCAAAACAAGTATTATTTTGGGATAGTTGTCAGGCCCTTTGCAGATCTGAATGTATTTCTCGGAGATGAAAAGTCTGGATTTTGAGAGGCTGTAAGAAGAGTGTTTCTTTGGGCTCCTGGCTCCATTTCCCGAGGTCGTGGGAAGACATCCAAGTTTTAACATTCAGGAAGAAAAAAGGTTTCTGTCTGAAAACCTGATGCTCTTGAATTCAGCAGACACACACGTGCAGATATCTAGGGACCAGCGATTTGTCACTACCTCATAGGACAAAGGAAACTGTAACCACCAAAAAAATGAAGATGCACGCTGTCCTGCCTCTGCTCAGCCCTGTGGGAATGTCACACTTGCTTTTCCCCAGAAAGAGGTAACCCACCACCCGGCACACACGGGCAGAAAAATCTGTCATGGAAAACTCTCCCTTTTTTACCATGTTATAGTGGGACACTGAAAACTTTCTCCCCTATCAGCTTTCACTGACAAAGCCAGACCAGGCTGTATGTCTTTAGCAGACTGCGGGTTACGGACCACGGACGCGTTCATTCTCCCCCCTCCCTGGGGGCATCACGTTGGTGCATGCACAGCAGAGGCAGACACGTCTGGACCTCAAAAAACTCTCAGTCCAGAGATCATTCATAGCCCAGAAAAAGAGAAGAGCTGTAAAATAAGCTGACCTGAACACAATCGTCTGGATTCTCTCTTTCACTTCTTGTTTGGTCAGATATGAATCCAGCGGGAATTCCAGGTGAGGAGTTGTGCTAAACTGTATCATTCCCACACGGACCTAAAAGAAAAGGTTAAAAGTTATGAAAGGTGCCTGTGAGAGCTTTACACTTTCGATCAGTTTACAGATTTGGGAGCACTAGATCGTATCGAGATGAACACTTTTGCATGTTGAGTTACTGGCAACCTAAATTCACTTTGAAAAAGAGCATAAACCACAGTCTTACCTATACAGACTACAAACAAGGCAAAAGAAGTTGTACTGCAAACAACGGGAGCCTCTGCTGCAGTTACAGGCAGCTCAGGATCTGTATTTATCCATTCAGAGCAGCCAGTAGCCCCAAGGGCAGTAAGTTTATAAATAACACCTTTTATACCAAGCCATTTATACACTGCGTGCAGGCAATCTTTCCATTACTAAAAGCAGCTCCCTTTGGCATTGAGCACAGTAGGCAACACAAACCAATTATTTTTCCAGTATCTCCTCTAGAACCATTTTCTATAGTTGAAAATGCCTGAAAATGCAAACAAAGTTGCCTGTATTGGGCAATACATCCAGAATATTTCACTGAAGCTTTATGAGTTAAGAAGTTTTATGGAATGTGACAGCTTCAAATATGAAAAGGCCGAAGATTTTTGGTCCAGCCTATGTAAGGTTTAAGAGGAAGACTAGGGGAAGGATGGTGTTTAAAAAAAACAACCCACCAAATCCGCAAATATTAAATGTTCAAATTCCTTTGCCTAAGCCTACATTGCAGTTGGTTCCTAGATACAAGTCTCTGCTTTCAGTCAATCTTGTACAAGCCAGGAAAAGGGAATTCCCATTTAACCTGAGCCACCTCTCATCTCTCAGAGCCCTGCACGCGCACTGTGACTCCTCACCATCGCTACCCAGGCTGCGGAAAGCCTCTGGTGTGTGGCTGTAAACCAAGATCTGAAGGGTGAAAGATTTCTTAGATGAGAAAATGATGGAGAAGAATGGCGATTTCAGCTTCCAAAAGGTCCCTGCAACAGGCACAGAGCAGCAGCTTTCAATTTTAGGACCTGGAGCAGTGGTGGTAGTTGGTCCAGAGGAGGTTTACGGGTTAGAGTCTAAGCATTCCTGCTGTCGGAACCAGGAGCAAACATGGCCTTAAGTTGCGTCAAGGGAGTTTTAGAGTGGATATTAGGAAAAATGTCTTACTGAAAGAGTTGTGAAGCATTGGAACAGGCTGCCCAAGCAAATGGTGGAGTCACCATGCCTGGAGGTGTTGAAAAAATGTGTAGACGTGGCACTTCAGGACATGGTTTAGCAGGCATGGTGGTGATGGGTTGATGGTTGGACTTGATGATCTTAGAGGTCTTCTCCAACCTCAATGATTCTATAACTCTATGACAAGACCAGTTTGCTCCTCTGCTCCCAGACCCCTCTGGAGAAACAGAGGTGGACCAGAGGTCCTCAAAGCCTCAGCAGGACCAGACCCTCTCTCTGTCCTACATCAGGTTCTTCATCCCGCTACACAGAGACCTCACACCCCTGCCATGTCCTTCCCAAAGACCTGATATTTATTTGGAATAGGTCTGGCAGGGAATGAAGTACAGCAACCGGCCTAGCCCGCTCCAAGGCCGCTGGCACAAGTGGGACTGCATGCGCAGCTGGAACTGCAGCTGGGTCTGGCTTGAAATCCCCTCGGACAAACCCCAGGACGTGTCATTCACGCCCAGAGGTGCCTCGAGGATGGCTCCAGGTAGCAGGCAGGACCTGAGGGAGCCCGGACTGCCATGGTGCAGCTCCCATTACTCCTTTGAGAGACACAGCACCCAGAATTAGGCTTCAATTTCAGCCAAGGTCCAGAATAGGAACGACAAGAAAGAACTCAGCATAGCCACACCTGTCTGTTTATTTTAGTGTATTCTACACTGGGTATCTGAAAATACCAGCTACCTGGACTCCAGCTAGCAGTCCCAGTCCTGTGCCCTTCCCTCTGGTGAGCACTGGCATGAAGCGCATGGCTCCACTAGCAGGTGGGGAGTGCAGTGACACCTTGGGGACCTATGGCAGCACGCAGATCCCCAAACGCCTCAGTATGCAGCTGGTGCCTTGCAATGAACTCCTTCCCTTCTGTCCTTTTGGCTTATTTTGGAATAGAGATCTTCTAGGAGAAGCAGGACAAGCAGACTGTATCATTTATATCTGTACAGAAAGGCAACTAACTTCACAGAGTCTAATTCTGCAGCTTTCCAGGGAAAAACAATAAAAAGATCCAACCATTTTAATCTATGGGCATCTAGACCAAAACAGAAATCAGTAAAACAACCCCAAATCATAATCTTTAACCTGAAAGATTATAGAATATTCTATTCTATTCTACATATATTCTCTTCTATATATACTCTATTATGTCTTTTCTCAAGACCAAATGAAACTGCGTAAAATCTGTGAAGAATCAAGAAGTGTCCTCCAAACCCACTGCTTCACGGCATCTTTCTTAATAAATACTCTGCCCCCATGGTAGCTACTAGGTTGAATTTCAGAATTTCACTCCGCACTTTATCACTGTCCTTTCCTCGCATTGCTAAGCTGCTTGAAACTAAAATGAGATGCTCCTGACACTCACCCTGTCTGGATGGATGTCCAAGGCATCACAGAGCTTGCCTGCGAAGAGCTTAGACCTTTCAAAGCTTCCTTTGCCAATGCTGTAGGAGCCATCCAAGAGGAGAAGGACATCTACCGCAGCAGAGCACTGCATCACTAGGAGAAAAATATACACACTGTGAAACTGCTTTTTGTTAGTGTCACTCTCTGGGAGCAGACAGCCAAGAGCAGAGAGTCCAGACAAACGGACTCGCCGAGGCCGGGCTGGGGCAGCTCCGTGCTCACACCCCAAACCCCACAGGCGGTCCTGCTCTGGCCGGCAGCAGCGCCCATTCAGCCCTCCCAGCCTTGAGATGTTCATCTCAGATTTCAGGCCCCCAGCCCCAATTCAGCAGCTCAGCGAAACCACGAGAGCAACAGCTCCAAGGAGCTGACGCCGCGACACCACTGAGCGCAGAGCGAGGTGGGGACGCGGAGGGGTGAGCAGCAGGGAGAGGTGGCCGTGCCCGGCAGGACCTGCAGCCTCTGCCAGCCCGAGGCGTGGATGGGAATCCAGAAGGTGTTTGCGAAGCCGACGGAGACCCGCAGAGCCAGATACATTTTATCTGCAGCACGTTTTTCAAAACACGCTCTTATTTTTCTCAAAGCAAACTCTCCAAACAGCTCCGAGGCACTGACAGAAATGCACTTCACAAAAATCTGCCTTTTATCCTGTCTTCAGAGACGTGTCCTTGTATCACCCCTGCCTGCACAAACACGACCGCTCCTAAGTACAAGTTCCTGAGGTGCTCATGCTGCAGTGGAAACCCATAATTTCACTGACAAAAATAATAATAAAAAAAAGACACTCTGCAGACTCTGAAGAGACATTTTCAAAGCATTTACACAGAAATTTCAAAGTCACCTCTGCAGCATTTACCACAACCAACATCAAGGGAAACTGAATCCAGCAGCTCAATACCTGCAGCAAGCACACCAACCTTTTCAGACCCTTTTGGCCCATGCCCTTTCTCTGTCCCCATTATCATCATCATCACTTTATTACCACTACTTTTTTCCAAATCATTCCTGCTAGCGAAAACCTGAATTTTATGCTTAGGGTTTTCTAATACCAGGCTGTGAGGGCTTGACAGCTGTAAAGCATTCCCTTCTGGGTCGCTGGGTTTTCTAACAGGGCGGCCAGCCCTGCCCCGGAGCACGGCGTGGGGGTCGTCAGCCTTGCCCTCGCAGCCGATCCGAACGTGGGGGTGCAACGGCCCGAGCGCTCGCCCACAGTCACTGACCACGGCTGCCTGCCCAAGCACGCCCAGAGAAAAACTGCTGTGCCCCATCCCAGTATGGGCTCGGCATGGAGAAAAGGTCCTCAGGCTGCTCTGGAGCTCACCGGGGCGAGGAGCAGGGATCTGCGTCTCGCGGCTGCAGCAATGCAGGTCTCTGGCAGAGACTCGCAAGCAGGACGCCTGCAGCCCACCAAAGGGCTCTTGGTGACGCGCATCAGTGAGAAATGTCCACAGACAGCACATCAGGATGGAAAGCCTGAGCTGAACACATGGTGCTATGGGGTGGGGCTGCAGGGCATGCCTGGCACAGGAAAACATGTAATTTATCACTTGACAGACGGACAATAGAAAATAACGGCTAGAAGGAGAACGCATGATACAGTTTACAGGTAACCGATGGCACGTACACCAAGGGAGCTGCAGGGGAACGCGGGCTGCGGGCCGGCCAGAGCCCCGTCGTCCCTACTCACCGCTTCGCGGCTGGGGCTGGCTTTGCAGCCCGAATGAGTCAGCCATGCGACCGCTCTGATCGCAGACCAGGTTTGCAATTAAACACGGCTCCTTCAGTCAGGATTGCCTGAAACAGGCTCTGAAGGAACTGACAGAAACACCAGCCGGCAGGCAAAGAGCCGGTCCGGGAAAAACAGAGTTGGTCAGGATCCCAGAAGACCTAATACCAATAAGGGGAAAAGCCAGGCTAGGACAGAAGCAGCCCCAGCGCTGTGCTTGCCAGAGCATTGCTGGGGACTTCATGGACTGAATGGGGTCCAATGAACAAAAACAATAATAATAATAATAATAAAAAAACCCACCCTGAGAGAAACAAAGAAAAAAGTAATTCAGAAAGTAGAAAACTTGCTTTAAAGAATAAACTTACACTGGCCAGCAGCTGAGATCTTGCCAATCATCTCCTGGTCAGCCTGAATTTCTTGTATACCCAACACCAGCAAAACTGTGGGACCAAACAGATAATCACCCATCAACACTAGAAACTGCCTTTAAAAAAAAATTACATGCAGGCTTTAATCTATTGCAGCAAAAATGCTGTTTTGTTGTATAGATTTCACACTCGCAAAAAATAATTTGATGATGCCGCACAGCAGCGTATCTACGGGAGGAAAATCCTTCTAGCAGGGACACAGAGAGCATGAAAAATGCCAAGGACCCGACTCCAGCGCACGGGAGGACAGTCCCTCTGCTCACCACGTGCAAGGATGCAGCACATGAACCAGAGCTGGGCCAGGCTTAGGCTCCAAAGATTACGGTCGTAAGTATGGGAGACCCCAAATAATTGCACTGGAGAAATTTATGAACTTTTAATACTGTAATAATAACATCAGGTTTTCCCATGTCAATTAGACACTTCACATACAAATCAGTCACACGTGTTTGGATCCTCAGAAAAGATGTTTCCCCAGGTATTATTTTCTCCCCTTCTGTGGGAAACTCTGTTTCAGAGGTTTAACCTCCCGGAGAGGCAGTGATTCAGCTCTCGTTCCTGGGGACGAAGAACTCCAGGCGGGGAAGCATCCTAGACAAAAAACACCGATGCAAACCAGTGACTTCATACGTACCTTGGGGAAGCAGGAAAATGCAGATGGACTCAAACAACACGAGGCTCATGGTGACAAATCTGCAAGGAAAAGAAAAAAAGGAAAAGAATATTAATCCAATTGCTAAAGACGGTTTCTTTACCTGCAAGGAGATGATCAGCTGCAGGTAATCTCATGTGATGAGTTCAGCAATGTCTGGCCCGAGGGGCAAAAGCAACTCCTACCCTGGGGAGAAGGGTAGGGAACCGATAAAAGGAAAAAACACGAAAACAGTCGGAAAGACAGGAGAAGAAGTCTCCCTGCCTACTCATCTCCTTTCCTATCAAAACCAGAGAAAGCCAGTTTTGCAGGGGAAGGAGGGGCTCCCCAGCCTCCCCTCCTCTCCTTCCCTCCGTGGCCACCCAGACCTCTACTCTCCCCTCCTCCCCTCTTCGCTGCGCCTCCTCCCGCTCGAAGCCGAGCCCCAGCAGGGTCCCCGCAGCCCTCGGGGAGCCGGTTGAGGAGCTGGACACGGCTCCTCTGGGGGTTCACAGGGCAGAGCCACGTCCCCCTGACCCTACCACCGCTCGGGGCTCCAGCTGAGAGGTCCCTGCGGTAGAGCACAGCAGAGGGGACCTGTCCCGCGGGGCTGGCCAAGGCTGCTGCCCATCCTCATCGCAGGTCTTCAACAACACTCAACCACAGGCTCTGTCACACCTCATGTTTTCTGAGGATTGCTTTTCTGGGGAGATGTTTTTATGTGCTAGCGTGCAGCAAAGTCAATTTTCTGCTCATTTTTCCTTTGAAATCAGCAAGGCTGCCATCACATCATAGGTGGACTTCAGTGACACTTTCAAGCATGCCCAGATTTAGACCAAGCGTATCTGGCAGAGGCCTTGGCTTTCTATTTAAAAGATGTATATTTATTTCTCCTCCAGATTAAAAGCGCTGGGTGCACTCACCAGAGCAAATCTGACCAGATTCAGGCTGGGTCTCTGCCTCTCTCATTGCAAGAGCAGATTTTCTTCATGTAGTTAAAGACAAATAAGTGCATTTCTTGATAACCAGTTCTATTAACCAATTGTTTTTCCAAGAAAATAGAGAAAGCTTTTTCTCAGGAAAGACTTGTCTCTGCAGCAAACTATATAAATTTAATAAGCAGCTGGGAAGAACTGATGCTTGTTAGTGAAATCACCAACACAGGCCCACTCCCCTCACTCCAGGTGCCAATTCCTTGAAAGCACAACCCAGCAAACCCCAGGCGTCAGGGCAGTGGGGGTCAGGAATCAGCTTCCCGGGGTGTCCCACGGGTCCCCATGCTGCCTGTCCCAGTCCCAGTCCCACCTTCCACTGCTATCCCCCTCACCCATCCCTGTGCATCAGCTCCTGCAGGAAGGAACGTGTTTAGCCAGAGGAAGGAGCCAAGCGGTGGTTCCTCTCTCTATCTTACTGTTTCACCCTGGTTTTAATGTTCAATGCTGGTGTCTCGACTCCTTAGTTTCCCCAGTCCTCGAAACTGTGCGCCAGCACCCCCATGTCTCCATGGGTGGGGAGACTCTCCTGTGGGTGCGCCCAGGAGCCCGGGGGCATGCAACACTTTAAACCTCAGGACACAAGCCAAGCTTTGAGCAATGGAAACTTCTCCTCTGGGCAGGCTTTTCTCTTCAGAAGAGGGGGTGAGACACCTGAGGCAACAGGCATCCCCCTGCCTTGTACCAGATCATCAGTCTCCAACCCTTCCTCTGCCAGGGCCACCCATCCCAGACACACCTGGTCAGAGCAAGGACCCATGAAGCCCCTGTAGCTGCCTGCACCTCATACGCCTCCCATCAGACAAAGCAAGATACCTGGAGCAGGCCACGCTTGGTCACCTGCAGGGGTCCAGAAGGAAGAGGGGATTAAAGAAGTGTCATCAGGGATTACATACACAATAACACTCTGTGTCTTGCAGTTCTTTACCCAGTTCCAGGTGCTTTACAAGCATCACCCTTCGACGCAGCCCCCCACCTCCCCCACCAGACTGCCGCTGCCAAGCTTGCAGATCCTGAGCTTGCCTAAGCAAAGGGAGGCAAACACAAAACACGACTTCACCAAGGAAGCCCCCGTGTCCCCCAACAGCTTCAAACCCTGGCACATGCCACAGAGGTAAGGTCACCCTTTTGCCATGCCCCGAGGATGTGCTTTCTAGGAGCTAATTCCAGAGCACACAACACCCAGAGGAGGACATGCCTCCGCTCGCAACCAGACGTCACAGGTGTGGGAGGATTTCAGGTTGTTTTCATATAAAACATTGACAAGTCGAAATGTTTCTACAACTTAGTCTTATCTTGGGCTTAAATCACCTAATTTGCAGGATTAATTCTTTGCCTTTCAGCCCAGCTACAGTCTCAACAGCAGGCACTGAAAGAAAGCTTCACCATCACTCCTTAGCATTAGCCCAGGATTAGCAGCAGCCAGCAACTTCAGACAGCAGCTTTGCCGTGCGATGGGGCGGTGAGCAAAGGGCCTTGTCATTTGATCTTCCTGACCATTAAGGCAGGGAATTTTAAAAACATCTACATTAGTACTGAATCAAAAATAATCTTTATTTTTTTTTAACTACATTCAGTCAAAACTCATATTTTTTGTACCCAGATTCTTACCTGGCCACATAAATACGACGGCAACTTATGCAAAGCTAAGTAAGAGTGTAATCACACGGACCTTATTTGGAGAAGTGAGACAAGAGAGGGGGGAGAGAAGTAGAGGCGAGAAAAGCTTGTCTTGACAAGCACCTTCCCAACACACCTATCACCGTCTGCAAACTACCTGAGCTTGCTTATTCTTGGTAATGAGACAGAACCAAGCTGTGATCTGGAAACACGGCGAACCCAACACCAGCAGCCACCGTGGTCACCTGGACGTGGGACCAGGTCCGACAGCGCAGCTGTGCCTACAGCGCCTGGCCGAGAAGGGATCCGAAAACCACCGTGGGCTGGTGTTCCTGGAAGAGAGGGAAGCAGGGCTGCAGCTGATGGCACGTACCCTGCTACACCTGATGGCACCAAGCACCCCCACAAGACGCCCTCCTACGTACACCCACACGAACACACCCCACTTCCACAGACTGCTGCCACAACAGTCAGCGGCGTGCACACCGCTTTGGGGCAAATGTTACTCTTGTACCAGGACAAGAAGATACGTAGAAGTACCAGCCAGCTGCTTTAACTAATTACCACTTCCTCTCATCTCAGAGACCAGGCTTGCAACAAAAGCCATCTCCAGCTCATTTTACAAACTGTTCTCCTTTTATTTAAAAGTAGGTGAGAAAGCGGACCAGATTATGCCACATATTCCTTAAAGCACATCCCTAAAGAGCCAAGCGACCCCTGTCACTGCAGTTGTCTCTGTGGTTCCCTCCAGCGCTGCTCTGTCTGCGGGGAGGACATGGCACCGGCTTGCTGGGGGGTGTCCACTTCCAGGGCTGCCTGTGACCTTGGTTAGGTGTAGGGAGGGAAGAGAGGAGGCCAATTTTGCTGCCTCATCGTTCAGTCTCCCTCAGACTGTTTTCCATATGTAATTTTTTCTTTTTCCTCCTCACCCAGGTTTGGAGGCTTTGGGTCACCTCTGCTGGGAACCCCAGGTGTCCCCTCGGCCTGGCTGGGGCAGCTCATGGCGGGAGCCCAAAACGAAAGGGGGAGGAGGAAGACAATAGGAAAATGTTTAATTTCTCCTTAAAATGCACATCACAAATTTCAGTCTAAAACTTTTGACAATTTTTTTTTCTCCATGTCATAAACAAGATTAAATGTCTGTAAGAGCAAAACCAGCTCGTTTCTTCACCCCCCTGGCTCTGCAGCGAGGAGCAGCTTCGACAGGCTCTTTTTTTGACAGGCGCTTTTTTCCCTGTGCAGCAAGGGCTCCTGTACATAAAGAGACCTTGATCTTGCAGGACTGCCCACACGGGGCACTGCCAAAACCAACATACTGCAAATCAGGTCCTCTACAACCCTCGGGTTATGGAAGAGGAGACACTTTCCTGACCCAAGAGCTCGTGCTAAACTCCTTGTGTAGTTCATCCTGACAGAAGAGCTCATGCTACTGCCTTTGCCCGTGGCAGGAACAGCAGGAGAGCTTCCATGAATGCCTCCTCTTTTTCATCCTGTGCTGGATGCCACGTGCAAGACCACCCAAGCGAGCCAGAGCCCGCCTCAGCACCGCAAGCACTCAGCGCTCGCCGGCAGCAGCGGGCAGCTGGTGCGGGCGCTGGGAAGAAACGCTCTGTGGAGCGGCTGAGAGAAGGGGTACAGCCATCTGCAGGAACACGGTGTCTCAGGACAAACCAACGGCAGCATAAGAAAATAGATATGCAAAAAATATCATATATTGAGGTTATGAAAGAATGCAGATAACTTGGTGTTTTGGTTTGGCTTGGACAAATGCCAGGTGCCCACCAAAGCTGCTCTATCACTCCCCCTCCTCAGCTGGGCAGGGGAAAGGAAATGTGATGAAAGGCTCGAGGGTCGAGACAAGGACAGGGAGAGATCACTCACCAATTACTGTCACAGACAAAACACACTGAACTTCGGGAGAAAAGGGAGTTTAATTCATCACCAATCAAATTAGAGCAGGATAGTGAGAAATAAATTCGGATCTTAAAATACCTTCCCCCACCCCTCCCTTTTTCCCGGGCTCAGCTTCACTCCCCTTTCTCTCCCTCCTCCCCCTGAGCGGCGCAGGGGGACGGGGAATGAGGGTTACGATCAGTTCATCACACATTGTCTCTGCTGCTCCTTGTCCCTCAGGGGAAGGACTCCTCACACTCTTCCCCTGCTCCAGCCCGAGGTCCTTCTCACAGGAGAGAGTTCTCCACAAACTTCTCCCACGTGAGTCCTTCCCACGGGCTGCAGCTCTTCACGAACTGCCCCAGCATGGGTCCCTCCCATGGGCTGCAGTCCTTCAGGAACAGGCTGCTCCAGTGTGTGTCCCTCACAGGGTCACAAGCCCTGCCAGCAAACCTGCTCCACCATGGGCTCCTCTCTCTACAGGTCTGTAGGTCCCAGCAGGAGCCTGCTCTAGCACGGGCTCCCCATGGGGTCACAGCTTCCCTCAGGCATCCACTTACTCCGGCATGGGGTCCGTTTCACAGGCTACAGGTGGATATCTGCTCCACCATAAGCCTCCATGGGCTGCAGGGGGACAACCTGCCTCACCATGATCTTCGTCACGAGCTGCAAGGGAAGACTCTGCTCTGGCATCTTGAGCACCTTCTCCCCCCTCCTTCTTCACTGACCTTGGTGTCTGCAGAGTTGTTTCTCTCACATAGCGTCACTCCTCTCTCCTCACTGCCTTTTCACCGCAGTTTTTTCTTCCCCTTCTTCACTATGTTATCACAGAGGCGCTACCACCATCGCTGACTGGCTTGGCCCTGAGCAGCAGCGGGTCCATCTTAGAGCCGGCTGACACTGGCTTTATCAGACATGGGAGCAGCTTCTCACAGAAGCCACCCCTATAGCCCCCCCGCTACCAAAACCTTGCCACACAAACCCATAACACTCGGTCACATACCCTGCTGAGAACTGCTAATTCAAGGCAATGGGTTCCAGTGCAATTACTGTAATTACCCCCACCCTGAGCTGTGCAAACCCAGGAAGGCTACAGCTGGGTGCCTAACCTGTATCGCCTCCCACCAACCAGAAACATCCACTCCTGAGGTCAATGAACCACTGATCTACCTGCACCATGAGGAGCTGTAAGTGGTTCCCAAAGAACAAGCTGGGAGAGCATCACACCCCTTGCAGGCAGCTTTCTTGTGCACATCAGCAAGATTGCATCTCTCTGCTTTACTGCTTAGGTGTACCACCATGCCACCCAGATACTGCTGTCCAAAAGCTTCCCAGAGGGCCAGGAAGACCTTAGGTTTGTCACCTCATCTCACAAGACAAAAAAACTTCTGTTCTTTCACTTGGTGATATCGCTGTCCTGACAGCCTCCCCTGCACGCGTTCTCAGCAGTGCGAGAAGGGGTGCTTGTTGTCTGCAGCAGAAGAAAACCACGGGCCAAAGAGCACCAAGCTGGTTGTTAATGAAGCCAGGCCTCAAACCACAGGCACCTGCTGGCTGGCTTAGAAAGACAAACTTCATAGTACCACAGCCAGGAATAAGGATTTAAAGATTACTATGAGAAGCTTGCCTCCCGAGGAAACAAAATTCTGGTCTGTCCTTCCCCAGCACCCGATACTGCAGAAGAGGAGGAATTCCACCTTTGAAGCCAGCCAGCTGCAAGGATTGCCTGCAGCAGAGGCCAGAGGGAGGGGAAAAAAAAAAAAAAAAAAAAAAAAAAATCCTTTCTCATCATCTCCAGTATTCAGTTTAGCTCCTAAAAATGAGTCTGTCCTCACCTCAGCATGCACAATGCCAAGATGTTCTTGCTCATTATATATCCAGCCCCTTTCACAAAACTAACCGCAATTCACACCTCCTCCTCTTCCTCCTGCTGCATCTCTGTGAGCCCCAAGGACAAGCCACAGCCTGGGAACCTTCTCCACAGCACCACTCCAGCAAACACGTACAAGCTGTTACCTGCACGCAGTTTCAGGACAGACGTGTGCCAGCCCTTTCTAAAGCAGCTTTAGAAAGAAGGAATTGTCCATGGTTTTTTTTTTTTTTTCCTAGCAGAACTAATGTAGTCAAAAGAGATTTAAGAACTTCTTCCCTCTGAGGGTGATGGAGCCCTGGAACAGGCTGCCCAGTGAGGTTGTGGAGTCTCCTTCTCTGGAGATATTCAAGACCTGCCTGGACAAGGTCCTATGCAGACTGCTGTAGGTGCCCCTGCTTCGGCAGGAGGGTTGGACTAGATGACCCACAGAGGTCCCTTCCAACCCCTACCATTCTGTGATTCTGTGATTCCATCTACTTATTCCTCTTAGAGTCTCCCTAGAAGACCCAGACATCTTCAGGAGCACATGCTGAAGACAACAGGGTCAACTTGATGATCTTAGTGGTCTTTTCCAACCTGAATGATTCTACGATTCTGACTACCCCAGCAGGCAGCACCCACAAGGAGGGGGTGAGTGTGAAGATGTGGCTGATGCGGGACTTGTCTCCCAGCGATGCCTCGCCTTCACTACACAAAATAAACAAACGAAATGGACGTCAGCATAGCAGAAGCCCCCGTTAAATCATCTTCACAGCTTCCAGGTCACATTTCAATGCCTGTTTGCCTTTTCTCAGCTAACTCGGAAGCAGGGTCCCGCTGCCTCCCACCCCAGCCCTCTGCAGAGGGCATCCCCGTCCCTCTCTAACGCACACAGGAACCACGAGTTACAGCAGCAGGGCTCGGGCTGGTTTTCTGGGCGGTGGGGGGGGGTTTGTACTCACCCGGCGCAGCCACCTCCTCGCCCCGCTCAGCAGCCGCCGACCCCCGCCCCGCTCCTCCCCTCCCCGGCCGCGGCTGCGGCCGGGGAGGGGAGGAGCGGGACGGGGGTCGGCTCTGCCCCTCTCAGCACCTCTGCCTCCCCGCCACGGGTTTAGAACGATACTTTCTCCAGCCCCCACCCGTGAAAGCGGAGCAACGCCAAGACCTCAGCAGCAAGAGCAAGGACAGCAGAGGAGCTGTGCCGTGGGCACGCAGCACTCGGACCTTGCTCAGCTGTTCTCCTTCCTGCAGAGGCCTGACGCGGAGCGAAAGGGTACGTAACCAGGCTAGATGCCACCCCACCACACAACCCACCACCAAAAACCAGCTCCCACAATAAAAGCCGAGGAAGAAAACAGCACCAGAGCAATCGATTTCAAATAAAGCGGTACGACAGGGCGGTCCAGCTTTGGAGAAAACATTTCTGTCCTACAGGGTTACCACAACGTAGCTGTTACAAACCTGTAATTCTAAAACATTCAGAGGATTGATGTTACCATGCTTTCAGCCCTTCCCTGCCAGGCAAATTTAAGAGATGAGAGTACTAACTAACCAAACTCAATCCCTAGCTGTTTTCTTGAGTTTCTTTTTAGATGGCAATGCAGTTCTGGGAAGGGTACAGTAACCCGGCTGGCACTACCAAACGGGGTCTGGCACAGCTTGGCGGCTGCTGAATCCCACGTGAGGTTCTGCCTGACCCATCCCAAGGGTGGGCTGTACTGCATGAAGGAGCAGCTGACCACTGCGATGGACACTCTGTGACTGAGCAATGCTCCTCAATAAAAAAAAAAAAAAAAAGTACCTGTGGAAAAAGTAAACATGTATTTGGGGGAGAGAAGGTGTCAGACCTTGTAGTAAGAGTTTAAAAGCAGACAGCAAGACCTCAAGAGTCCAAGCCTCAAGACCACACTGCCTTTCAAAGGCAATGTATCACCTTAACCCGACAGGCTTAACCAGCATCAGACAGCTGCAGGTACTGGTAATCGCACAAGACCAAGCACTTCCAGTTGAAGAGTGTCTTGCACACCTCTTCCCACACAAAACTAAAACACGGATCAATAATTTTGTAATCTGTACGGGCAAAACACTCCCTTGCACCTACCTCAGCATGCAGTGTTAAGGATGGAATGCAACACCAAGTGCTAAATAAAAAATAAGCAAAACATTTCAGTCAAACCCAATGAACAAGGCATGCTCTAGTTCCTCCAACAGTGATTTGTAAATGAAAACGGTCTTTAAAAGATTAAAAAACCCCTGTTGTTTTTCAGCACTGTAAGATTTTTGTCTATACTACTTCCCTTTCAGAAGTGCTGTTAGTCTGGAGTTCCAGTTCACTTTTGTTTTTCTTCTCCAGAAAGGATGGAGAGGAGGTAAGAAAGTTTATTTACTAAGAGTACAGATGTTGCAGTTTTAAGTGTTTCATATAATAACCTTTGTTTAGACATAATCACACATGGAAGTTTACTTCGGAATTAGATTCTATACTATTATTTAGATAAATATAATCCATAGCTGATGGTTTATTACTTCAAGAACAGATGTCAGTTACAGATTAAAATTAGCAGAGAAAAGGAAAAGCAAGAACCACCAAAGGTTACATCAAGAAGTCCAAGAGGTTTCCACATTCCATGCTTGATTTGTCCCTACATTAGTGTTCCCAAAGATTTTACCTGAAATTAAGGAGTGAACTAAGTCTCTGAACCCTATGAAATCTCTTCCTTCTCCTTTCCTTCCACTGTCCAGAAGGATTACTGCCAGATACCTCTGTGCGGCACCACACGCACATCTCCAAGTGAAACACCCGCTGCTGCTTTCCAGGGGTTTTTGCCCGAGTCAAACAAGCAAAGATTCACTTGTCCTTTCTCCTGCTTACAAAGCATTGACAAAGCGACTACTTTTGACTACTGCGGTCAAAGTCATCTTCCGAAATGCAATGGCTAGGTGCTAGGAGAGGTGGTGTGTGGAAGAGCAAACAAGAGCCACGGGAGGACAAAAGCATCTGCGAGTTGCTTTGCATGTGGGCAAGTGCTTGTGAAAGGCCCATGTCCCAGGAGTCAAAGGACACTTGAGACAGCCACCCTCTCTGTTCAGAACTGGGGGCACAAACAGAACTCAAGACCCACGTGCAAGAGTTGGTTTAATTATTAGATACTGCAAGAAAGTGAGGCAACAAAAACTAAGAGGCAGGAAAAAAATCCGAGGCATTTTAAGTGTAATAAAACATTAAGTGAAACAAAAATACTTCACTTGCACAACAAATTTAATCTCAAGATCCTGCCAATCTGCACAAAACCTGAACTTAAAATATATATTTCAAGTGGACAAAAAAGCTGACCAGGCAGTTTCAATAAGCAAATGTCTACTGTGCTCTACTGAACAGTAATGAAGCATTCCTTATTAACATCACCACTGGACTGGCCAGAAATGACAGTTAGGTATCAACTACATTTTAGAGAAATACTGAAAATCCCTTAATCATTTGGGACTTTTCTATTACGGTGTGAAAAAACTTGATGGGGTAGAAATCCTGACAACATAGCTACAGACAGAACAGCTCTAACACAATTTACTTCAAAACAATATTCACAGATGCATGTCACACGGCCTAAGTGTACATGAAGAACTGTGTGCATTTGTGTTTGCCGATTCTTTTAGAGAGAACTACCCATATGCAGTCCAAGACAAGATTCAGCCTATAATGATTCTGAAACCAAGTTTACAAAGACTAATTTTCAGTTTAACTTCAGACTGGAAATTCAGTTGAAGGAAGCCTAATCAAGATAAGATACAGTTTTTTAAGTAAAATTAATAGTACCAAAGTTGAAGCAAGCTTTCCAATTACAATAATTTTAAACGTAAGTTTGCAGAATAGACTCACAACTCAATGGCCATTCCTTAGAGTTATGTACATTCAACAGCAAAATAAAAGCAAAAAAAAGCTTAGGAGCACACAGTGGTGTAAAACAAAAACAGAACAGAAAATTTTAGCTTGCAGCTTTGAAATCCTTGACGTTACGTACTTCTTTCACAATAACAATCCAAGCATACAGGTAAGTACAGGTATGTAAACAGCAGAATTTCTACAAAGCGACTCTCGTTTTTCAGCTGATGAATACACTTGCTCTTCCAAAAATGGAATGGCAGCAACCTGGTACACATACTAATGAAATGGCACATGACTTAGGATTCCAACAGTTTTTTCATTTCAGTGAATCCATCTGGATTTCCATACTTGTTTAAAAGGAAGAGTAGGATCTGTTCATGCTTTTGAAGCTGTGGAATAAGCAGAAAGAAACATGATTTCAGATTAGGGTAGATCCTAAGACCCAGATTAGTTCAATGAACATGCAGATCCTTTCTGCTGTAAAATCTTTCGGAGGGCGAAAAAGCCAGCAGAACTGAGCTGACTTCCCCTGCCCCCTGTTTTCTTTCTGAAGAAGCAGCTTCCTTGAATCAAATTGATGAAATACTCAAACTACCACTGAGATCAGGGTCTTAAATCTGGTTATTCAAAGATGTATGTTTCCTGATGGTTTCACAGTTATATTGGTATCTTCTGTCTTCTCTTCCTCTGTCATGAGACTTTGAGTCAACTTAGTCAAGTAAGGAAGGATGACAGAAGACAAAGTCACCAAACTGAAGTCAGAAAAGACATTAGCTAGATCAAACTGGAAGATCAAAGACAGATACAGGGGGAAGGGAAAAGGAGGTTCAGCAGCCTACAGCAGGGCAGAGAAATCAGCTACATTCAGGAACAATATAGTTTTTTACTGCTTTTCTGCCACTAAACTGCTGGTAACTACACCTACTCTGAAGCAGTAAAGGCCCAAATCTCTTTTCCTACCTCCATAATATCATAGTGCATAATTTTGCTTTGGACCTTGCTGCCACTGGCTGGGAGAGAGGGGGAAGGCTGAACCACGCTTGCAAGGGATTTGTGTCTTTAAAATTCAAAATCTTGTTTGTTCCTCTGACAAAGATCCTCACTTTGAGAAAGGCTGATGCATCTCTTCTGGTATACTTTAAGTTACTTTTAGTAACCTAAAGTTCTATTTTTTCATAAATAGTTTAAGTTAAAATAAAAAATGAGAAAGCTTAAAACAAGAAAGCTTTCAAAAATTACAGGAATATGCCATAATCTGTGACACTTTTATTTTTTGTTTTCAAAAGAAAAAAAAATAAATCTTGCAACCAGCAAACACTGTTACAAATTCCAGTGTTCTACTGAAAGATTCAGCCCTAGCTCCATGACTGAAACTGTGGCACATATCAATGTCTGCTACCTGAAATACAACTTGGCAGTCAGCTGCACATGTAAGAAAATTCTTACAATGTGTATCCACAGCAAAACACAACCACGTTACTGAAAAAAATCCAGCTGCCCTTTGTCCAAATGACAGAGTTTATGCCAAACACCGCAACTACCTTTACACACCAGACAAAAATAACACTCCTGAGCCTTCATACTCTAGGGGGGGGGGAAACAAAAATACAGGTGTATGTGTGGCAAAACAAAGTAACGAAGCCTGTGTGATCTATAAGCTATCCTCCTTCAGCTTCAGGGTGCTCTAATTATTATCTGCATAAAACAGACTGAGAAAAAGCATCAGGATATTCACTTTGCACATCTTCAACGTTTTGCTTAGCTGTTATCTCCCCCCACTCCCATTTGCCTCCCACATAGGGTTTCTTTTAAATTCTGGAAACATAAAGTGAGTACTGCTTGGACTGAATCTTACTCGAATTTTTAACTCTGTGCAGCAGCATTTGGTCTCACCTCCAGTGCCTACAAAAAACAAAGCAAGTGAATGAGCAAAATACAGATGGACACTGCTTCCCTAATTTAAGGGGCGATAAGGGGAATTCTCTAAGACTTTTAGAAGAAAAAGTCACTTAGACATTCTGTGTGCCCACAGTTCTTCAAATTAAGTAATTTGAAGTAATTAAGTGAAAATACGTACCTTGATGTTCCCTATGTAAGTTTTCAGCACGGCAGGATTTGACAAAACCTTCCATTACCAGTTTGTCAGCCACATTCAGACTACCATTTTCACAAAGTTTCTCCACTGTTACTAAATTAACATTTCCATTAATGCCTTTCACTGTAATTGTGACATATTTATTCAATAACATCTCTTTCAACCTGTCAAGTAATAATGGAGACCATTCGGCTTTCTCTATTCCTGAAAAAAAGTACAATTAAGTTTGTTCTGTGAAGAATTCCTTTACGATATGACTTGAATCCTACACGTAACACTACAACTGTTTTTGAAAATATGATGCTAAATTTTCCTAATAGCTTACATTCTACAGATAATTAACTAAAAACATACTTTCCAAAACAGCTTACACATTATTAACCGGTGTACTACTTCAGCAGATCATCACATGTATCAGTATTAGGGAATGAACACTTATCACGAGAATAGCTACAGGTTTATAATGTTCAAGAAAACCAGTCAGGGGTTTTTTGGAGTGGCTTTTTTTGTTGTTTTGGGCTTTTTTTTTTTTACCTGCAAGTGAACATAGGATTGTCTGAAAAGGCAGCTTTAAGTAGGAATCAGCAATTGGCAGCACCTTTGAAAGCGGTAAAGTTTCTGTGTTCCCATAGTCTGCATATAGTACTTTCACTGCAGACTGAGAAGCTTTTAGAACAAGAGCTCTGCACCAATAGCCATCACCTGAAAAGATTGGACAAGAAGAATCACATGTGAAATACCATCTTAAAAACACAGCTTATTCAAAAAACAAGAATCTGTACAGTTTTCCAGGAATTTTTTGCTGGCATATAGAAAAGGCCACTTGACAAGAAACAAGCCCTTAGAACAAGGGAATCGTTTCTGACTGCTGTATTCATAAAGATGAAAGTGTTGCTTTCAAAATTTGGCTCAAATTATACAGGTAAGATTTGTACTAGAGTACCGTTTACCTTTGTCGTCCAAAGCCTATTCCCTCTCAAAACATAACCAAAACTAAAAAAAAGAAACAAAAAGGGCACAACCTATTCATTATTTTTTTTCCCTTGGACTATCAGATGATTTCTTTGCCCCAAAAATGCAGCCAGGCTACCCTTTGTAACAGAATTAAGTGTAAGCACTCTAAAGTTGGCATTCTTCCCTTTTCTAAAGCAAAAATGAAAGTTGTGTTTTATACTTGGAAAGGAAATATAAGAATAAATGACTGCCTCACCTGAAGACCTGGCACAACAGGCTTCACCCAGTTCGGGTTTGAAGGGCTGGTTCTTACAAGATTTACAATAGCCTTCTAGTTCAATCAACTGCCTGTGTAGCTTCTCTTGATCTACAGAAAAACATTTAATAACTAACCACGTTTGGGTAGAAGAAAGAGCATACTTACTTTGAAGCTCCTCTGCTCTCACCTTTGGCATTTTTTACATTTTTCTACTGTCAGAGCTACACTTCCACATGGTTCAGTTCACTACAGGCATTCATTTCATTAACTAGCTTGCAGTGGTGACTTCTTACTGATATTAGGAACAGTGAACACTTTTTCTTACCTTTAGTTTGAACTGGTACAGCATAGAACAGGTCTGGACTTACAACTTCTGTTACACACACAGGTATGCTTTCACCTATAGCCAATTCAATCGACCTCCAGTGCCCAAGTGAGGTTTCTAAGAGAAGCAGTAAGAAAATGCAGTGTACCACTCTCCTCCAAGCACATACGTATTATAAGTAACTGTTACAGAATATCTTTTGGAATTTTAAAGACAACTGCATTTCTTCACTTTAGGAAGACAAATCGCAACCAAAGTAAGTCTTGCTTAATTTGCTGTTCATAAACTATTAGCACATAAAATAGTGAAAGTAAAAAACACCTCAAAAATAAGATACTAGAAAGTAAACACAGGAAAAGTTTCAGTTGTAGCAAATTTGTAACTCTCCACTGTCAAATACTCAAATAGCATTTCTTTAAGCAAAACCTAGTGATTTTCATCTTTCTCTTTTTGTCTATATTGCCATCTGCAGGGCAGCTTGTGTTTAACTGAAAACTGACAACATAATCAAAACTATCCATGTTTATTACTGATATTAAGTACGGTTAAACAGCAAGATCATCGTTAAAGGCTGGAATACTGACAATTCTCCTTCAATCTAAAAGTTAACATTCATTTAATCACCTTTTTTGTCAACAGGCTTGTTTGAAAAGTTATTTTTATCTTGTAGAACTTCCTTTACAGCCAGTTTTTCAGAAGTTAATATCTCATTGATAACTTTTGGATGACCTGTGGAATTGTCAATAAGCTCTACACCTGCCCCATCTCTGGAAAGGGAAGTCACTCTGGCTTGAAGCTTTATCCCTGTAGTGTACATACGAAATCTTGCTGTAGCTTCTGGGATCCATTTGCTATTACTCGGCTTTATACCTAGGGAGTAAGAGAACCGTTCAACACATCTCCATTAAGTAACTACTTCAACATTGCATTTTCCTTAAAATTTTTTTTTATTTTTTCCTAAAGTACAATTGGAAATACCAAGGCCACCACTCTTACTCCCTTAGGGACACAAATTTTACTTCATCCTGTTAACTGGTCTCCCTCTTCCTCTTTTTTTTCTAAAAGAATGCATTTCCTCAGGACTCCCAAGTTTTGTTTTCTACATTTTGTGATATTCTACCAAGTAAATCCCTGTGCCTCAGCACAAGCAACACTGCCAAGACTGTTTATGAATCAGTTTAATATAGCCTTTTTATCAACCGAGCACAAAACCCAAAGTGTTTTAAGAGAGAAAAAAAACAGCAGAAGACACTTTGACAAAATGTGGTTTTGAGCCTCTTCCTGTTTCCACATTTTTTATTTTTAAACCAAGTAGACTACAATAGAAAGAAACAATGATTCTGTAGAATTTTGAGGGATTCAATGTGGAAAAGGAAGAGGTAGAGAATTGGTAGAAGACTGAGAAACAGCAGTACAGTGCTAAACTCTGCAGGAATCAAGTGAAACATCCCTCCAGTGAACTGAAAGGCCAACTTGCTTCATCAAAACAGATGAGACCCTTTGCCTGCAAAAAATTTTAAAAATAATTGAGCTGCACAAAAGCACATTTACTCCTAGCAAGGCAGCAACCAAAAGCTAGTAAGCACTACAGATGAAGCAGAACTCAATGACGAGTTCTCTTTGATTAGTAAATCAGTAAGTAACCTCCATGCAGATCACTCCACAGCAGTGTCAGAAGCTCAGGAAGAGCCACCATCATTCTGTTAAATGCCAGTCAGTTGTGCAGTAAGGCTAAAACAACATCTCTCACAATTGCTAGAGGCTGGAAGCAACACAGACGTTTATTAAGAAAAAAAACCCAAACCAAAACACGACCAACCAAAACCAACCAACAACCATCACCAACATCCCCCCAAAAACCCCCAAAACTCAAGAGTTCTGTAAAGTATACCCTGTCATCACCTCCTTCCCCCAAAGCAGCTAATCTCTAAATGCAAGAGCTCTTACAAGAGAAAGAACCAATAAAAAGATCCACCTGAGAGCCAGCATTTAATTCCTTGAAATGGAAGTTTTAGGAACGAGGATGAGATGTGCCGTACTTTATCCAGTGGTACTTCCTCAACATTTCCGTAGTCTACAAAGCATACTTTAACACTTCCATCCGAAGTAACATTTTGCACCAAAGCACGGTACCAGTTACCATCACCTAATTTTAAAAATTAAAAAAAAAAAAGTTTACTTCACATTTAGTAAGTTTACCAGCATTTATTTTTCAGCAAATAAATCCAATTCTTTGCTATCCTCTACCAATGAAAACTACCAGATACCTAATTTTTTTTGTCTTTGATTTATATTCACCCTTTAAAAACATTTTACTCTGCTACTTACCAGAGAAAAAAGCACAGCAAGGTTCTCCATTCTCAGGCTTAGAAACATTTGGTGGAGTTTTCTGACAGTATTCAGACAATGATTTATTAAGTAAGTTTAGAGCCTGTAACTCTGAAAATTAGAAAAAAAAAAGACGAGATCAACAAAATAAGCCGACTTGGACTTTATCAACACTGTTCACTGTATAGCTTGCTTATAAAAAATTTGAGGGGAGATTTCTGTGAATTTTAGAATTTCATTAAAAAGAACTGTTGACACGGAGTTAACTAGTTAACTTACTAGACAGATTTATTAGCAGAAGATGTGAGTTAGCTGATACTTACTGACAAATTAGTTCAGTATGATAGCAAAATGATCAGTAATTCTTCCTGCTAATCCTACAAGCACCATTCACTCCAAAATCTAAAGTATGTTTTACAGCCAGATAACACCATGGAAATTATCCAGTTCAGCCAGTGCATATGACAGATTATGGGATCTCATCCTGCTTGCTTATGTATTTTTTTATATCAAGTCCTTTAACCTGCTCTATAACATCACTTTTAGAGAGGAATTCAGTCATGTTTTAAAGTCATCAGCCACAAAGAATCTATACTATCCCTAGATAAGTCAAAGAATAGACTTCCCCCACTTTAAGATCTGCCCTATATTTTTGCTGTGAATGCATTTAGCTTTCACTTACAGCCGCTGAATTTCACTGTGCTCTTTTTCTAGCAGATTAAAGAGCCAGTGGCTATCAGAAGTCTTTATACATGCAAATAAAGGACCAGGATTTTTTCTGAGCTTATCCAAGAGCAAGTCAAGTCTCAAAAGCTGCTGTTTCTCATTTTCATGTTATTTTGTCTTTTTTTGTAAGTTTTTATAAATTAGAACATGGAAGAGTACTAGAAGAGAGCTCCAGTAAATATTGTATGGGCAGAGGGAACATGTCTCCTCTTTGCTATCTTCTATTTAGATATCTTTTGCCTAGGTTATGGTAGCTCTTTTCACTTTTCTCCACATTCTTAGATTAAATTTTATTCAACTGCTTACCTTCAACATTTTCAGATTTCAATCTCAGAGTTACTACATACCATGATCCAATTTCTTCATCATTCCACTTGTGTTCTTAGATACAAAACTCAGCGATAAGCCTTGGTGCTGTGAGCTCACTTGAAACAGTAATCCATTAGAACTATACTAAATGACAAATCATGAAGCAAAGAAACCAGCAGAAAGAAAAAAGCTGAATAAACTTACCACTGTTATTTGAAATCTGACAGTAGAATTCTCCAGGATTGTACAGTGTACACACTATGACATCTACTGTTTGTTTAAGAGTTAATTTACTCCACTTGCAAATTCCTTTGTTCATTGTGTCCTCTAGAGAGGAAAGAGAAGAGGTATGCAGAGGGAGGAAGGAAAATTAAAATCATTTTTACAGGAAAAAAAATTTACACATCCAGAAGGCTCATTCATGCCCTCGAATTTCTTGCTATAAATAATCCAACAGACTAATTACCAGTGAGAGCCTCTTTGCAGAACAAAAGCAAGTAAGAAAAATGTGCCAGTTGCTTAACGTATTTGATTACTATTGAGAAGGGCAAGCCATAGATGAGCAAGGAAGAGGAATCACGCAAAAAGGTACAGACCAGGTGGCAATAACCTGAGCAGGAGGAACTCTGGGGAACCTTGGTTCCTGGGAAACAGGGTAGGGGACACAGAAGAAGGAAACAGCTGTCACTGAATGTACTGGAAATGGTCTAAGGAAAAGAAAGAACATAAGGATTAAGAGAAAGACTGGTTGCAGAAGGTTGCACTGTATATTATACTCCAGTACCTAAAAGAAGCTTATTATTTAACACAAGTTGTAGAATAGATCACATGAAAACTAAGTTATGACAAATGGGAGAAGCCATTGTTTCCTCCACTAGCACATTATTAAATCTTCCTGTAGATTTTATAGCTATCAAGTTTGTTACAGCTTGTGGTAGGCAGCAGCGTGCAGAAATACTGTCAGCCTTTTTAAGACTTGAGTCCAAGTATCTGGCCTCTGACTTTGGTAGACCTTTCCCGTCCTAAACGTTTGGGGTTTTTTTCTGAAAATGAAGCTCAAGAAAGTTCTGACCCTCAAGGATGGCCACGCTAAGACGCTGTTTCATCTGCCCAATATTGTGTCTGACAGTAGATTACTTTAGGAAGTCATACTGTCATCAGGCAAAGGGAAAAAAAAAAACAAAAAACATCACAAAACAAAACTACATTCCCCCAAATCAAAACAGGCTCTCAAATCATCTTTATTTTCAGTGGAATACCAGACTGCTCTTCACACTGTAAGCAACTTCCAGATCCCTACTGGAAAGGGCAAAGCACAGTTGGCACATTTTGAGAAATGTGCTCAAAGAAGTAGAAGCTGCTTGGATTTTCCAGTCCAGAAGGAAGAAAGATCGACAAGAAAAATAAACACATGGCTCAAGTTTAGAGAAAGCTTTAGAACGCTTAAGACCTGTGAAACGTAATTGTTTATTCTTTCATGGGATGGTGAGATTTCTTCTAAGTAGTCCTCTAAACCAAAAAATACATTGTTTATTAATTTCTGGCAAGTTAATTAAAATCTACTCTTATATCATGATAGATCCAGCCATCACAGATTTAATAAAGCAAAATAAATAAAGCTTTAAATAAAGCAAACAAGTTAATGAAAAACTACTTTGCAAGTTGACAGAGAAATGTATTTGTTCAAATTCCAATATAAAAAGCACAACTTTTAAAACACTTAAATTTCACGCCTGAGAAATTACAAAAAGGTGAGAAGTAACCAAGAAACCCAAGAAGTACAAAACAGGGTCAAGATGATGGCCATAGATCAAAACGTGTTTGGATATAACCATGAAAGTTACTGCTCATTTGAATTTTATACGAGATTCCTTACACTTCTGAACAAAGATCATAGAATATTTTGGGTTGGAAGGGACCTTTAAAGGTCACCTAGTTCAACCCCCCCCTGCAGTGAGCAGGGACATCTTCAATTCGATCAGGTTGCTCAGAGCCCCGTCCAACCTGACCTTGAATGTTTCCAGGGATGGGGCATCGACCACATCTCCAGGCAACCTGAGCCAGTGCTTCATCACCCTCATTGTAAAAAAAATTTCTTCCTTGTATCCAGTCTAAATCAACTCTCTTTTGGTTTAAAGCCATTACCCCTTGTCCCTTGCAACAGGCCCTGCTAAAAAGTTTGTCCCCATCTTTCTCATAAGCCCCCTTCAGGCACTGGAAGGCTGCAACGAAGTCTCCCTGGAGTCTTCTCCTCTCTGGGCTGAACCACCCCATGTCCTGGCCACAAGGCATATAGTGAGGAAGATCAAAATTAAGGGATTTGGACATAGCTTTGACAAAAAGTCTTCCCCTAATTTTGAGTACAGATGGATCGACAGACAACATATAGTTTCACCAGACACAGGATGGAAAAGAGGGGCTTAACATGCTTTATATAAGCAAAGCTAGGACTCTTCCCACAACACAAAGAAATCTGATGTGAATTTGCAAATCTCGCAAGTTGAAGCTTTGGTCACTAAATGCAAAAAAGGCAATTTAGACATAGCCTTGAAGCTGTATAGGCTACTACAGTCAAACAAATTTTCAAGGACTGAATAAGTGGGTTTAGGTGTAACATATAGGGCAATGAAGAGGAAATACTATTCGAGCTAAAGGACAATGGCATAACAAGCCGCAGGTGCCGACTAGTTATATCCTACTTCAATGGGAAACTCTAAGACTTCCAATCAAAGAAAGCAAAATACTACTATGGTCTTCCAAAAGTAAGCAATTTTAATGTTGTTATGTAGGCCCACACACACACACATATATATATATGTATATATATATACACACCCATACGGATACACAAACCAACCCACAATTTCTCATGGCAAGGTTGCTAGTTCAGCAGGATGTGCTTGTACTCACCATCTGCTCGCTTAATATCACTCATTCCGATTGCTGGTAAGGCCATCCTCGATTCCTCAGCTGCACAGCCTTTCCCTATGAGATGGCTCGATACATTTATTACTGGAGTAACTGATGCATCCACAAGCTCCACCACAGCTCTGTAACTCTCTCTATCCACCACTTTTACTGTGAATACTTTGTCTTTCACCAGTTGGTTCATAAAAGAAATAGCTTTCGAGGTCCAGGCTCCTAATGGTGGCTTTACACCTAAACAGTCACATAGTATGGAAAGGTTCTGAGGACATCCCCAGTCTCAACAATATGTGGAAAAGTACAACTCCACTGTTTAAAACAACAGATTAAGCAGCAGATATACCAAGTAAAACTTGGCCCCATTTCTCATGCTTGTAACAAGATTCCAAACCCAAATATTTAGATTCTGAACTTTTGTAGTACTTGAATTTAATAAAAATCTGACAACGATAATGTATAATGAGTCTATTACACAAAGAGAGCTTTAAATTCAGATTTAATACTTTTTTAGTATCAATGTCTATAAGAAGTGTCAGTCTTTGCATCTTACGAATATAACCTATAGTTTTTAACAACATTAATCATCTCTCAGCCAATGTATCTGCTTCTATAAGCTTCTTCCTCCTTAAACGTTTACTCTTTATGCCACTGAATTTATTTATAAAAAGGAAGTTATAACCAGAACATTATAGTAACAGATTGACAGAAGTTGCCTTCCAGAAAGATACATTTCATGCAGCAGTAATCCTTGACTCTAATCAGGAAGCATTATAATCTGATCGCTTTTTTGTGTCCATGTGTTTAGGACCTTTCTTAGTCTTAGATTATCAGCTACAGGCATCATCTTTTGCCCCAGAAGAGAGATTTCTTTAGGTCACATTCCATATGCATCGGTTCCATCTCTAAATACAAGAGAAGCATTGTTTCATGTTTTCCTCCCAAGTAAGAAGCTAGAATGCTGCTCTGAACTTTACCAAAAATTTGAAAATCAGGTTAAATATCAAGTACTGTAAAGGAAGGGTAGACTTCAAGTATTCTAAAGGAGAGGTACTGAAGCAAAGAGGTGAACTATCTTCCATAGTGATGGGAACAAACAGAGAAAAACTATTTCCAACAGCAGGTTAAACAAGTATGTAAAAAAAAAAAAACACAGATTATGATCCTGGCTTGAAACAGAGGATGAAGTAGCAAGCATCAATGTCCCAATTTGACAGATTTCACAGTCCTATGGAGAGGAGTCTACCAGTAGTTTCATTACATTTACCCCAGGGGTGGGGGTCGCATACAGTTCTGAATTTCAAGGTATAAAATGAAATTTTACCTTCCCCTGCAGTGTTAGAACCACAACAGATTAAAGAATTCCAAATCCAGTAGGTGACTGAATTTTGCTTAGAACAAAAGCACATGCAAAACCTAACAGGTACGTTTATACAACACAGTTTTCCAGACATAGAACTGCAGGTCACCAGGTACATTAGGCAAGATTTGTCACAGTTTATAGATACGTCACAACAATTAAGAATTCTGGAACTAATGCCTACTATTATCTCCATCCTTCCCCATATTTCCATATAAGATACTGCAGGTGTGATCGTTATTTAACCCCACTTATTTTGCCTCCATCTAGTTTGAAACAGCTTATTGTTTATTACATACCTGCCAAGGTACATCTTATGGCTTGAGCTGGCAAGTCCATTAATGTTGACATCATAGGACGAAGTCTAGTCAGTGGAAGAACTTCGAAGTTACCGTAATCTATATAGCCCACCAAAACAGTATCTTCAGAAACACGTGCTATCACAGCAGCACGATACCACAGATTGTCTTCTAGAAAGGAAGATACAAACGTTCATTGTATTTACTTTTAATTGGTGAGAACAGGTTTTCTTGGCAGACCAGTATAAAAATACAAATTAATCTCAACATAAACCAGCAGCATTACAGTTCACACAAACCTCACAAACCCCTTATCAATTGTAATGTCTACCACCATCACCCCTCCCATGTAAGTGTTGCAAATTCTTTCTTTCCATAAAGAATGCCACCCCCTCCCCCCAAAATACATATTGCAACAAAGAATTGACTACATTACGTGGATGTAGTGCTTAAGTTCAATACATTTAAACAGCAAGCAGTACCTCAGCTGACCACAATGACATGCAATTCAAAGGCCACACAACAGATCTAATAATTTAAATATTTGAGAAATTGAAACACAAGCTTACTCACGATTATGAGGACATCTGAGGGACTGAACTGATAGCTTTCCCTAACTAGGCACCCGAAACTGGGGCCCATTCAAATGCCAAGACCGCTTATTGGCAGTAGTAGCTTTTCCTGAATGTGCAAAAACGCATTTATTTCAGCTTATCTGTTCAGTCCCACAGCTAATCAGCAAAATCACTAGAAAGAAATAAATGACCAGAAATCTTTATCAGTCACAAATAGAAGCTGTAGCAACAACATTTCTGACCAGAAAAAAGGTGAAAGAACAGCAATGTGCTGAGGTTTTTTTCCTGTTAAAAGCTGGATGAAAAGGAGAATGATCTGTGAGGAAAAGAGATTCATCTTCATCCTACTGCACTCAGGCAAACAAAACTTCAGATTCTAATAAATAAAAGGTATTTCTTTCATATAGACTTACCAGTTCCTAGCACAAACCACTGCTTTATGCAGAATACTGGCCTATGTTTAGCCAACATTCACTTTTATCATAAGACTTGTAAAAACTTGACATCATTGATAGTTTCCACCTGACAGTTAAGTTATGAACATACAATTCAGGACTACCAGGTCTTGGCTAAGTAACATTTTGAGAAGTCATCTATCACAGCAGCATCATGACATATAGTCTCATTTCTTCTGCCCCTTTTATGGACTCTAAAATTTCAAGTCTGTATTTTCAGCCATAGGAAATAGTGCTCACCAACATATAAAAACAAAATTTCTTTATCATCTCTTAAAAAGCTCCTTTATACAAAGGTGAACCCACTGTTTAAAGTCTGCTCAATGAAGGGAACATTTTACAGTCTCTTTTTAAACTAATATTTTATAGGTCATCATTTGCTATTAATAAAGTGACATAGATTAAGAACTTATTTTCACTCCATTTTTACCTGTGAACTGGGCACAGCACACATTTCCAGCAGCAGGACAGAAAGCTGAACTACTGGGAAGTTTGTCACAATGTTCGTTAAGAGACCGCTGTAGCTCAGCAAGTTGACCTGATGTTAAAATATACACGGTTTGGAATATATACAGCCTTGCAATTATTACAAAAGTACACAAATCTTAAGTTCAAAGCCTGGAGAAACGTGTTGTAGTATAATGGAGATTATTTCACATAATGTTTAACATAATACTAAAACAATGATGAGACTAGGACTCTTGAATCACTGAGATTGAAGAGAGTCCTCACATGAGTCTGAGGAATCACAGTGGTAAAGAAAACAGACAGGCAAAAACCAGTCATAGACTTTTTCAATACAGGAACAAAACTGTAGCCAGTGGGAAGTGAAACCAAGCTAGTGGAGGCATGCTAGGAAGAAATGAAGGAAGACAGCTCTTCAGACAACGGGCAGATGACAAGTGTCACTTCTTGCTGAAGGCCACGCTATGCTATCAGTCCATCCAGAATTCAAAGGCTGCACAAGTACACAGAAGATACACCAGATCACATCCAGCTGCAAAAGCCGTTTTAGGTGAAAAAAAAACCCAAACAAAAAACTGCTGGCTCGGACAATGCTAAGAGGACACATACTACAAACTTACTCTGCTCTTATTCTCCCCAGACATCTGTTCATGGGCACTGCAGGAGATGCACCAAAAGTCCCTGCAGCCTAGCACTCTGGCCCACCACAGTGTTATTTAAGGTCTTATGAGTTACTGTATCAGAAGACGCAAAGCAGCGTTTGGGTGCTATTATCTGGCCTTCTCATACTCAGATATTCTCCCCATACTATGTAACAAAGAAGTCCAGTCCGCCCACCCAGCCTGTAAGGAAACAATTCCCTCCAGTGGTAAAGCAACAAGGCATCACAGGAATTAACAAAGTCATTTGAAACTCTCACACATTTATGGAACACATGAGAGAACATATTTAATATTAAATATTTGTGATACAAATTGACTTCAGATTGCCAAAATCCATGCCATACCATCTTTCTACTTTGCACTACTCAGACTGCCCACAAATTATCACCTTAAGCTTAGTAACCAATATTAACGGCTAACGCTGCCAAAAACATCCTCTGCAACACCATGACTCTTCACTGAGGCATGGGCTAATGCTACAGGGAATCAACATTTCAGGTCAAACTACAAGACCAGCAACACCTCCCTCCAGCCACTATACTGAAGAAAGAAATTCCATACTAGGTATCTTACACCCCCTTTTCACCATGTCACTTACAGGCACTGTGTATCTGCTGACAGAAAAAGCATTCTGGATTTTGAACGCAGGAAACCACACCTGCAAATGTATCTCCGATAGATACAGAGACACACTTTGCAACCGAATCAGCACAGTGAAGAAGTTCTTCATCTTCAGGTGTTTCTCTGCTTCCCTGAGAACGGTTTTCTGACGCTGCACGTTAAAAAAAAAAAAAAGGGGGGGGGGGGGAAGGGTTACAGATCAAAAGCTAGATGACTTTGAAATGTGCAACCTCACCAGACAGGATTCAGAGACTTAAAAAACTGCTAAATTAAACTACAAAATTTAAACATGCTGAAGCAGTTTATTCTTTTTGCTGACTCTTTGGACTTTAAAGGCTCCTATCATATTATCCTGAAAGCAACGCTCACATAATCATCAGTTGACAAGTACTTCATACTAGTAAAAAGTGTATGTGCTACTGTCATTAGTGAACTGAAGGAAACTCCACTAACCAATGTTTTTAAGTAGGAGGTGACGCTAGTGAACGGCTAGAATATTTACTACTTTCAGAATATCATGCAACATAGGAGAACTTAAAATTCCCCAAGATTTTTCCCATCTCTTACTAAGAAGTTTGATTTGCTTGCTTACCTCTTGGAGCATCTGCTCCTTTGGCGTTACTTCCTGGAGTTAAATCAGACTTCATTTCTACAGGTACTTTATCTAAGCAGTCTCCTAAAATACAGATGTAAGAAACGAAGTAATTTACCATACAAGAGTCATCATTTAGTTTTATTTCAGAACCACTGTCCGAGCCTGACCTATACCCCTATCACAAGGTATGTTCTACTGATTTTATGAGCACTTAATATGCTTAGAATGTAAAATAAAAGTAGTTTCACAGTAACTCAACTACTTGAGTTTTCTGAAGACATTCACAACTCCAACACTGTTTGACTAAGTAAAGCGAGCAGAGCAGTAACAATCAACATTTACTCATAGTAACTAAAGACTGTTGGCTGAAAAACTGATTACAGCTTTTCACACAAGGATTCACAACACTGAGTATGAAGTGAGTTACCAAGATTCACAAAGAAATCTTGAGTTTCTAAGCTACTACGTATTCAATTTCCAATGCATTCAGCAGTATTCCAAACTTTCAATATAATTATTTTCAACTGAAAACATGAATACAGATGTTTAAATTGCTTGTAAGGTCATGGAATAGGTGCATGCAACATTTCATGAATGCAGTAGTATTTTTATGATTTTCTCTCCAAGAGACTGGCAAATTGTATTGCTTTACTGTTAGTGTGCTGTAAAGCAACAAGATGTGAAATATGCCCAGCACAACCCTGAATCGGCTGAACTTACACAGGACTAAGGTGAACCATGATTTTACAGATTGCAAGGACTATGACATGGAGATAAGCTTCCTGCACATCAGGAATTTTAGCAAGCTAAGAGGATCGGCCATCACTTTCTTCAAAGCTTCTGTGGGCTGCGTATCAATGAAAAGAATATGCTCTTAGCACTATACTTTTCTTCTTGTGCAGACAGAAAAAAACCCAAACAAAATAGCCCTCCAGATAACAACAATAGCCACATCTTCTCTGTATTGATCTGGTTCCCCAGTCAAAGCCACCCTGGCAGCTCAACTGAAAATCTGAATTCGGACTCCTCAGAGTTCAGGTGCTCTGCTTGTCTCTACCTACTGAGGCTTGCTAAGTTAGAAATACAAACGTGCTTAGAGTGCTCCAGCTACATACAACAATATCCCGTGGTTACACTTTCTTTGGGTTACTTGTTTAGTGAGCATGTACTAAATACAACAAAAGCCTGTAAAATCCTTAGCGGAACTAGAAACTGACACTGCCATTTTTTAAAGAGTTAAAAATGCATGAGAGAAAATGAACAACATGGTCCCAAATTTGCATGCCTCAAATTCAGCGTTTTCTGAATTATTACAATTCTATTGGAAAAGCAATCTTACTAAAATTTAAGGTTATTAAGCATAACAAGATTTAAGGTACAAACATTTTAAAATTACCTCTATAGGGAAAGGTGAAAGAAAAGGAAACTAAAATAATGATTTAAAAAAAAAGGTCAAGGGGCAGGTTGGAAGAGAGAGAAAAGGGAGGAGAGCAAAAGAAAAAACCTCTCCTCTTTTGAAGGTATTGGTCAGGGGTAGGAGGAGGGAAAGTGAACACGAAAGACATCGATTGTGTTGAGTTTTTCCTCCCACACTACTAAGTACTTACTAAAATCTGGAAGAACAAAGTCTACAGCAAAACTCCACATCATTTCCTCCTGTAATATGTCAACAACAGTTACTGAACAGTGCTTTCCCATGAGGTGGGAAGAAAAGCTGGCAATGCCTTCATTCCATCCTTTTTCTTCTGGATCATAATTAGCAAAGGAACACTTAATGGCCTGGAAAGAATTACAATTAGAACAAGAGGGGATAGGGGGCTGTTTGCCCTGTAGAAACAGCGACTTGATAATTAAGGCCCTCAAAAATATCATATTGCATATAAAAGTTAAAGCTGCTGTTGGAATTTGAAGCGCTATCAAATTAAATACCTTCTTTGCAAGAGAGTTAAGAACTAGGAAATTAAATTCAAACTGTAAAGAACATCTCCTCTGATTCTCCCATTATTTATGCTGTCTTATGTAAGGCATGGTTGTACCACCCATCACATCTGACCACAGGTGTATGTCCTGACTTGCCCTCAGCAGACACTGAGGACTTTACTCCAAGATTCAAACAGCTCTCAAAATCTTTTATGGGCCCAGGAGAAAGTCACGTGAACAAACTACGGAAGACTGTTCTAATAGTTGCTAGCCAGAGTTGTCACTGGTTGAAAGAATGCTTCCCAATTCTGCTTTGTGCAGTTAAACATACTAGTTTAACTCTCAGATTAAAGCTAGACCATCTATTTTGTAATGAAAGACATTCACATAGTAGGACAACGAACTCAGATCAACAGCTGTCTATATTCCAAACAAAATTTACCCAAACTACGAGTGTTTTTTCACTACTGCACGAGACCAGACTAGAATACACAGGCAGAACATTTCCCCTGCTGTCTTCTAGCATGTAAGGGAGATGTGGACCTAACCACCCCGCAGAGAGTTTTTTACCAGCTCAGAATCCAAGAATTCTGAGACTAGGCAGAAAAAAGCCAGGCAACCTTCCTCGCTCCTATGGAATAGCTAGGGAACATTTCAGAAATTGAAGCTTAGTGTAGTATACCAGTTTTTATGTGTCACTTCCACTGAAGACAAAATACTGTCATAATGACAGTCACACTGAGACACAAGTTACACTCATTTCAGAGCTATTCATTTAAAACACCTCAGCAACTGTTAAAAAAATACAACTCACACATGGAGGAAACAACAGTTCAGTGTCTTTGTGCAGAGCTTTAATCCAGGAGAGTGGAATATTTTCTTCATTTCCATAATCTATGTAGAATACTTGTGCTTTCTTTTGTAATATATCCACTTCTTTCACCAGTGCTCTGTTCCAGGTCTGTGTAGGAGTAAACGATAATCTTAGGAAGAACACAACATATTTTGCTTTACTTCATCAGGTTTGTTTATCAACAAAGGCACCGACCAATTCTGAAGCAACTCAAACAAACACAACTCACTAGTGTTGACTGCTGTGAAGATAAAATTCTACTCCTATCGATATTGCCTACTGTTCAGTAAATGAAGAATCCACTAATGATGGAGGAGAAAAAGGGGAAGAAATACAAAAAAGGGGTGGGAAAGGAAACAGGAACTACATGTGGCTACAGAAATGCAACCAGAAAAGTCAGGTAAGAAATGAAATAAGAATAATTTCCTTAAATAAGCAGAGTCATATCCCACACTGTTCTAACTACAGTAGTTCAAATTTGCTAAGAACACACAGAGCCTTCAAATAACAGTAGGACAAACAGCACCTACAGGGCTCAAGTACATAAACACATAGAAGTAAACTGTTTAGAGAGGGGAAAAAAATCAGCAACTTAAATTTGAGTTCCAGAAGTTACAAAGTTTACTACTACCACAACTCCACCACAATAAAGTGGTCTCTAATTAGCAGCCTTCACTGGTAGAGACATAAAAGCAAGACATGCAAAACATGATGAGCTCAACACAGAATGGTTATTTTATGGACAATCAGATGTTACCTGATTGAAAGAACACCTTGCAACGCAGACTTCCCCTTTGATAGCAATATATTGCTCTTGAATAACTGTGTTAGCGTAACAGTCCTGCAGTTTCACAGAAAGTTTACTGAGCTGGTCTAAAACTTCTGGAGAACTCATCTGTATATAAAATTCACTTGGACTCCTGAACTCTGTTACAGTACCCTAAAGAAAAAAGCCACAGTAGATTATAATTATGCAAGAACAACCTACAGTATATTATTCAGGACCAGAGTTCATTTTAATAAATGCATTTCAACCTATACCCGATTTTGTTCTTTTGGTTTGAAATTAGCAGTAATTAAGTGCAAGGAACAAAACCAGCGATGTTCACCTCCACAGAAATAATCTTCCTTGCTTACTCCTCCTGCCTCCGCTTGCATTTATTCATCTTTATAAAAAATAAAGGAATTTTACATGTAAGCAAAATAAGACTAAGAGCTGAGGTGACATGCAGCTATATATGCTTAACAATACTTCAAATGCAACCTAACACAGCATCGTAGGATTCTTCCAAAATAAAAGTACCTGTACTTCCATAGATTTTTTGATCCCTAGAGTCTGGAGATCTGAAAGCATTATTTTCTTGATGTGCTCTTCTGTCTTGAGGGAATCCGCAGAAGCTGAATTACCCTATTTAAAACAGTTACAAATTATGTTTAAACTGGAATCATTCAGCTGTAGCTCCTTGCAGTAACAAACAAAAAAAAAAAAAGAACTTCTTATCATTTCAAGAAGCATGTAAAAAAGTGCTTTTGTCGACTTCCAATAAGAAGCCTTACAGACTTCATATTACTCTTGAAAATAAAACATTATGACAGAAATGTACTGAACAGACAATGAAAAATAAGTGCTGAAGTCTCACACATTCACCTATTCCTTTCACACCTGTTTTACAGGACAATTTAGCTGTATTTCCTGCTTGTGATGCTCTCATAAATAAGAGGAACTGAATTCCACCTGCTTCCTTGCAGCCTTAACACCACAGATTAGATTTTAGTTACTGCTTTAACTGCAGACATCCATTTTTTTAAAATGTCTAAACATTTAGTGTTACCTGCCTAATGCACACCGTCCGTGACATCCTAAAATGTTAGAAAAATAATCTTATGCACAGCGTTGGGGAAAACCTCTTTACATTTGGACCCACATACTGCAAACAATGATTACTGTTACAACCGCCAAACTCATTTACTTGCAACAAAGACCCTTTAGAACATTTTCCATAAAAACACATCTCACAGTACAATAGCAAAATACGTTAAAGATTGCTCAATATGTAATATAAGATCTCTTGCTTCCACAGAACTTGCTTGAAATTCAGATGAACCACAAAAAATAAAACCTTCTGTTATTTCAAAATACATTTGCTTCACGTTATTTATTCATATTGTATGGCCTCTTGATATAAAGGTCCCTCACCATCAGCAGATCAGCTTTACTAGAACAGTCATAACTGCACACAGCAGAAAGTTACCAGGATGAACTAACAGAAGTCTCATGACCCAAAATGAAGCCTCCTTTCTAAATTCCTTCAAAAAGTTAAACAATGACCTACTTTAAAGAAGGGTATGACAAAAGGAGTTTTCTTGTACAGTGCAAACACGCGGCTAGTTGGAGGTGTGCACATTTACTTGCTTGCACAGATATCATCCCAAGAAACTATAAAGACAACAAAATGAGCTCCTGTAGGAGAGTTCATAGGAAGACTACAGGAAATGTTTGGCTGAAAGTAAGATCAAGAGAGGCTTCAAAACATTACAAATGAGAACTGTCACACTTAATTCCTGCTACAGCAAAGAAGCAAAAGCTTATCTGCATCTGTTACTATACATTAAATGTATTTCTCAAGTCATTTACAAGGCTCCAAGCACCAGTTCATGATCTACATAGAAAACAAGAAGACAACAGAGTTTTTCTGAATTGCACAAGCTACGTCTGTTTCCTCCCTAAAATATTCTCTAGCAACATCATACATGCCTTGATTTTTAACTTCTTCACAAAGATTTTTTCAAACAAAAACATGAGTTGTCTGATAGCACTGCTAAAGGCTCCAACGGTAACATATCCTTGAGTGTTTCTCCTAGTAACTTTTGATTTCAAGCACTGATCTTTCTAAAAGGAGCAGATTATAATATTTGGAAATTTTTCCTTTCCTACTGCAACCAACTCACAGCAGATCCATTACAGACATAGTGAAAATTGTATTTTATACCTTAAGATAAACTCCCTTCTCAGTTTTAGCAGGTAACTTGCCTCCATTATTATTACTTGCACTGTAATCAAAGAAAAACAGGTTAATTTTGAAGAAGCAGACATAGACAAGTAGTATCCATAACACCTACTTGCAAATAAAACAAAAAGGCTGTGTTCATAGTGTGTGGGTGTTCATAGTGTGTGGGTTTTGTCAACCTTTATTCCTCCTCCAAAAAAATGCAGAATAGTAAATTTGTTAGTTCCCCGTCATGTAACGCTTGGTATGTTTTTCCTGAGGCCACCAACAAAAACTCAATTAATTTTGATTAAAATGGTGAATGCTGTTGTAGAGTTCTGCTAACGCTGCAATCCCAAGCAAACCTTAAGAACTACAAAATCGCAAAAAAGAAATGTTCTTATTTCAGTTGAATACATAAGTACTATCCAGATAATACATATGCCAGATTGTCCCCATGTCTCCCTGATTCAGTCACTGTAGTAGAACTTGTGGAAAAATAAATCTCTTGTAAACTTTTATTCTGGACACCTGGTTGCAGAGTCACAGAACTGTGATCATCACTCCTTACTAGAGATTGTTGGCATAAATGCTCACATCACACCCCTAAACTGTTCCAATCCCAGCCAGTCAATTTGTACTGTGTCATAACCTAATGGTACTTACTTTAATTGAAACAGATTAGGAAGCTATCTCTTGAGCATCTAAACTAGCATGTCAAAAAGCGCTAATGAGCAGCTAGAGAATGGTCTGGCTGAGACAACTTCTTCTAATTGCAGCTGTGCTCATCAAAGATAAAATATCCATGAAGTTCACTCAGGCTACAGTTAGATTTAAACGGTGCCTCTTCAGAGTCTGCCAAATGCAATCCATTAACCATGCCAATGCTGAAAAACACAGTGTCATTTCTCCTCCCTTCCCTACATCATCAACAGCAATTAGGGTTGTCACGTGATAAGCTGGTATTCTTACTGCACGCTCACACAGTTCCAACGCAGGTAAAAATAATGCTTTTGCTAGAAGTCACACTACAGAACACCTTAAGAACTCCAACAGTATCTTTCAAGTCACCCTTCTAAAGCAGCAGAGATGAGTTTTCTGACATGTGTGAAATCAATAATGCAGTAGTAGCCTGGGAGTAAGCAACCCATTCTACTGTAATAGTGCCTTTACATGGTCATTTAAGTTGTATTGGGTGGGATATTTTCTTTCTGTAAAGATTATTTGGCAGAACTTTTAACAAACTTACTTCTCTTTAACTGGCTTACATATAACACTATGTGCTGGCCAGTCTTTCTTCTGACAATCTGCAGAGCAGTAGTATATTTGCTTACATTGTGAACATCTGAGCGATCCTAAAAAAAAGTCAGACAAACATCCATAACAGCTGTTGTCTCTTCTGATAAGATACAGACTCCACATATTATTTAGTAACTGCTTTACAAGACGGTTCAACTACAGTTCTAAGCACATACAAATAGGTATTTGTATTCGCATATAGCTATCAGACATTACTGCCCCAGATGTCTCAAATTCTTTCTATATTTAAGAAGGTAAAAACCTCAAACATTTTTCATTAAGAAGATGGTCTCATCTGTTTATCAGTTCTGTAACTCCACTACGTTCTGAATAGTCACTACATTGCATCTGACAGATAAAAATACACATCCATTTTAAAACACAGAAGTAAGAAGCAGACCTTCTGATGTGGCTTCGCTGACAAATATACTATGCATCACAGACTGCAGGACAACAGGCACTTACCAAACAGACTACAATGATGGCAAGTCCTCATTTGAGGGGGTGATATTAATGAACGGAAGAGGCTCTTGTCATCGCCAATAGAGAAAACATTTTCAGAGGAACACTGCCATTTCTTTGGCTTCTCACGAATCACACCAGAATATGACACCTGTGGAAGAAAAATTTAAGTGATTCTCACCAGAAAAAAAGCTGCCCATTAGGGCAGAAGTACGCCAATATATCAAAATGTGTCAAAAAAGAGTCAAAATTTCAGAGTTCTAGAAAGAGCAATATATGCTGATCATTTCTAGAAATGCTCAGAATATTTGGGGCAATTATAAAGTGCAACAACTCACAGTATTCCCTTTACCAGCTGCAGCTGTCAACAGCATGTTCCCTCTACCAGCTGTGTCTTCCATGGAACTTCCTAGAAACAAAAGTATTTGCAAAGGGATCTGATCAACAACGCTAACGCATGCCTGCATTACGGAGTATTTGCAGGAAGACGCAAGGTTCTTATCTACTACTGCTCTGCTAGCACACTTGAGCAAATGGAGATGTTAGGCCCATGACACACTCTGGAAGCCCCTTCTTGTTATCTTGCTACTCTAACCTCCACCTACAACTTTATTACCTTTGTCCTTCACATGATGCAGTTCCGCCATCATGTAAGCGTTCACATCAGAGTATGACGAACAGCAGCTGTGAGCCAGGTAACTACAAAAGCATGGATTTAAAGATTACTTCAAGCAGGCACACAAATTAAATATTAAAATATTCTGAATGTTCTGAAGCTGTATTTAAGCATCATTTTTGGAAGGCTAATCCCCTACTGTCTATATTTTTAATTTGTACAGTAAAAAGTAAAACACTTTCTGCATTAATCATCTCCACATCGAACACTCCAGATTAAAAATAAACGACACAAAGTGCTGCGAGAGGTCTGAATGACACAACCTGCCCGCTGAGCTTGCTGGGGCCCGGAGGGCCCCCTCTCTCCAGCTGAGGTAAATCTCCCCTCTGCCGCCGAAGCACAAGCTGCACCCACGGCTCCTGAAGGCCCGACGCCGGCCCGGGGACAGCCGGCAGGCCTGAGGCCACCGCCCCGGGCTCCGCCAGAAGCAGCTTCTGCCACTTGCTCCCCCAGATTACCACACAATTCCTTCACAGACAAACACGCTCTCTTGCTACGTTATGTGGGAGAAATCCGATTAAAATGAACTTGCAAATAAAGCAGAGAAGTCTTCGGGCACGTGAACTGACACCGCAATCAGCCCAACCAGAAAAGAGCTTTCACTCAACCACAAACGAGCAGCATCCACACGCGCTGTCTCAGTTAACACGGGACAAAACCACTACGCACCCACTACGCACCCCGCCCAGGCTCGGCCGGCGCTGCCCGCCCCGCTCCCTCCTACCCCGGCTGGCCTGGCCTGGCGTGGCCTGGCCTGGCCCGGCTCGGCCCCTCACTCGAGGTCCGACGGCGGCTGGACAGGACACACTGGTCCCAGGAAGGAAGAGACGACTCCGCAGCCCCTCAGCCTATGGCCCGTCCCGCCCAGACCGGGGCCCGCCCCGCGCCGCGGCCGTCATGGGGCGGGGCGGGGGCACGTGCTGCCGCGCCGCGCCGCCATCTTAGCGGGAGCGGGGCGGGGCGCGGCGCTGCGTGTGACCGAGGGGCGGGCGCGGGGCTGAGGGGACCCCCGGCTGCGGGCGGGTGATCGGCGCCTGCTGGTCAAGGCCTGGCGGGTCCCGCTGCCCGGCCCGTGCTGCCGAGCTGAGGCTGCGCGGCTGCCGGCGCCCCGGCCGAAGATGTGCTGGCCGTACTCAGCGGCAGGAAAGGCGTGTAGCTGCCTGCTGCCGTTTCTCCAATAAAATGAAAATTCTCTTTGGACATCAGTTAGACACTCTTGTTTAATACGATTTCAGAAGCTGGCTGTAGTATCTATGCAAGAGTGCTTAAATTTGATACATCCAATTGATGCATTTGTATTTTAAAATATACAAACTTTGCCCTGCAACCTAGAAAACACATCACTTCATCTCCCATTTCCAACTTACTCTCTGCTTTCATTTATCCCTTCTCCTCTTTCTTTTCTACACAAAGTATTCTCCTCTGCTTTTAACTTTCTTTCCCTCCTCACGTCGCTATCTATGCTGGAGAAAGTACTGACTTCATCCTCAAGGCTGCTGCAGTTAGGCTGCTACTTAGTCATATTCTCAGGTGTTCCTAGTGCTGTGCAATTAAACTTTCACCAAAAATAAATGAATCTGGTCTATTTTAGTGCCCACACTGTTGTACTTACTATTAAAGTGTATAAAATCAGCGATGGATTGTATTCTTACAAGTTCTGTGGGGCAGGGAATAGTTATCCCTGTTCACAGAGAAGAAACTGAGGCACGGCTATTTTGCCTTAAAGCCATTAGGAGTCTGGCTGTGATGGCATTTCAGCTTAAATCTGCCACGTTGAAGTCTAGGATCCTGTCTGCCAAACTGTTGTTCCCTGCTAAGCGTTCTCAGAAGAAAAGGGAACAACACATCAAAGGTTTGCTGAGTTTTTTCTAGGTGGTTTAGATACTACGTGCCAAAGTCTAAGACTCCTCCTGGCTCCAGTGAACTTGCAGCCCTCAGCTGCAATCGGAGTAGAAGGTGCCTGTGCTGGCGGCTGCTCTGAAAGCAGGAGGGGAAATCAGGCAGGGTTTGGTGGGATTTCAGGACATCCTTCTGCCAAGTCACCCAGCGTTGCGTATCAGCGTAGGCAGAGTTGTGCAGGGAGGTGGGCAGGGGGACAGGGCAGTTAGGGTCATGCAGCCTCCCTTACCTCCTGCACCTTGTTCCTCAGTCCCCGAGATCAGCCCGATAAACCTCGTGCCTAGGAAGCACTAATATTAGTGAGGCATTAAGAAATGCTTCTCTGTCATTCAAACCTCTCAAAAAAGAATAAAAATCAGACTGAGTTTGTGACTTAAAATATCCACGTGTCTAGTACATGTAGCTGGCAAGCAATTTCGATCCCCAAGGCTGTTGAACCAAAACAGTGCTGCCAGACTGAACAGTCTTTTGAAATGACACTAATTAACACTATAGACTGTGCTGGAAGTATATTGACAGGATGCAAGGAAAAGGAAAATCAGGTATCCCGCTGGAGACAGAACTTCATCAGCACGTGAACTAGCACAACATTTTCTTGCAGTTAGAGGTTGCAAAGAATGATTGAGCAAGGGCAAATGTTGTTTTCATCAATTTTATTTTTTAAATGTCAGTGATTTGGGACTTCACACGCCTCAGGATACTGCAACACGAAAGGGCAGGAAATGACAGCAGTAAAATTAATTCTAAAAAGACAAAAATAACAGGTCTGGCTGCAGCAGTGGGAAAAAAGTAGGTGAAGGGGTGTCAGAGGTAACTGGGGAGAGAACTGTTTGCGTGGAGGCTGGTCAGGAGTAACGTCACAGCTGTAGGAGGTTGATGTTGTCTGCCTGCAATTTTCAGCAAGAGCTTCGTGTTAGCTTACCTGTGGGTTCTGTAATGACTGCACCAGTGTGTCACTAGCTCTAATTTGTAGGATGTAAGTGCCTAGGAACTAGCTGGGACACCGCTGTGCTGCATGGACAGTCCAAACAACATATCATGAAAATTGGTTTTTCCAGGTGTAACTTACTCAGAGCACTTAACTGTACTGTGCATAGATGGGACATGACAGTGGTGGCAAGGCGTTAGCACCGGGGCTGCGGCAGTGCTGCTGCCCCTGGCCCTGCCTGGCGCAGGGAGGGGAGACAAGGCTCCTGGGCCTTTGGGGATGGTGCTCCCTGAAGACCCCCGGCAAACCCTACTTGCTTAGAATGAAGTAGTTACAGAATGAAAGCAATTCATAATGAATACAATAATAACTCTTCATGTAATCTTGCCACGATTTTAAACGAAGGAATCAAATCGGTCCACGGTAATTACATTATGACAGACCAGCCTCCTGACGAAGGCAGAGGATGGCAGTCAGGCAGCCTGGGCTCTGCTCCCAGCTCCTCCTTGGCAACGCCAGCCCTGGCCCCAGGGGTCCCAGAGGAGTGTGGGGTGCTCAGCACAGCTGCTGTTCCAGCCACCTCAGCGTTCTCTGTGAAAGTGGAGTTGATAACACTTTTTTAGTTTAGAAGCATTGGATTGTAAGCCCCTCCAGTGGGCAAAGCTATAAAAATGCTATGTATAAGGACAAACATCACCTGGAAATTGAGCAATTACACGAACACTTACTTTTTCTTAGATAACAAAGCATGGGCCAAAAGCCAGAACTACAACCTTTTGAGAAAACAGGCCAAATTCTGCTTCTGCCTCTGCAATGCAGAGCTTATGTCTGCAGCAGAAGAGAAGGTTGTTGTGTACAGGTATCTGTGTCTCAGATGGTAAGTTTTCTCACTCAGAAATCGTCCTCAGCATTTGTACATGCGAAATGAGAGCTATGGATGGCTAACTAGGAGTTACAGTAATTGAGTCATTCTTATTTAATGTGCATGCAGTTTGAGAAAGCAGCTCTTGCTATGGCCTCTCATTATCATTCCCCAAGTATCTGTGGCTGCCTCCTGGGGATAAGATACTGCTCAGATGAAAATTTGGCTGAAGCACAGCTACTGTAAGAGTCAGAACTCTCTGAGCATCAGTGCTGGGAGTAGAGCTGTAGAGAATCCAGCAGACTGCAAAAAAAATCTTTTTCGCCTGCCTTTAAAGGAGAAATCTGCTAAGCAGGCTCAATTTTCTTAACCTGATTTCAGTCACGCTGAAAAACATGTCCAGAATAAAAGGTGAAAACCAGCTGAAATTCTGCCAGGTCTGATGGGACGCACTGAGCCACGCACAATTAACATTAGTGGGGCTGCAGACAAAGCATACTGCAAAGCCGAAGCCTCAGTCTTACAAGGACTGAGGCCAGAGGGCAGTGGTGCAGTTGCCGTTAAATAACTAGAAGAGAAGACCAAAGAAGCGTTCGGGCACTGAAGTGACTGCGCTACAGAGCAGCGAGGCTGTGTGAACTTTGCCGCTCAGCTCCAGAGCAGGAGGGCAAAGGAGCGTTTTGGGAAGCAAAGCTTAGGCTTGGGCTGCATGGCAATTGGCAAGTGAGTGTTGCATGGCACTGCTTTCTGAAAACAGACAAATTTTTTTTATCTCTATTCCACACCTGATTTTTTAATGTATTTTTAGCAATATGGAATGCACAGCGTATTATGAGCAACGCAATGGCTAGATTTTTACCTTCAAAATATTATTTGGAGGTTAAAGCTGAGGCCATGAGTTCTCCCCACAACCTTTTCTAGTTTATGCTCTCACCTAAACAATGTTTTAAAAGACATATGCCTTTATCTGACTCCTTCACTGCTTTAGAGGTGATGGTTAGGATATTAATGTTTAATTATCTGAAGCAGTATTATCTTTCCCAAAATAATGAAAATGCAAAGGTTTATGGCTATGGGCTCCGAATGGTTTGCAGATCGATTTTCTGTAAGACCCCAGTGTTGTTTCTAAGGATCTGTAAAAAGGTTTCAAGGGAGCATTTTCTGCACTTGTGATTTTTGAAATTCCAGTTACCTGGAAAGATGAAAGGAGAAAAATAACATCATATGAAATAATGCTCCCAATTAATGTTTGTAAGTCAACTTATGCAGCACATTCTACTTTCAAAGTCATCCAAGGTATGAACTGAAGAAATCATCGCTAGGTTTTGTAAGTATAAAGCATATAGGTTTATATGTGTATACTTTTGTATGTAAATTAGCCAAAATAAAGGAGCAATCTGATCTAACATCAAAGTTAGCCCCGCAGGGAGTAGGGGATTGGACTAGCTATGCTCCTGAGGTCCCTTCCAACCCAAATTATTCAATGATTTTAACTTCCTTTTCTATGGTTATGTTTAAGAAGTTCCTGGAGAAAAGGTGTCATTACTTACTTTACCTGATCTGCTATAGTATATGCAACTGTTTTCACTTCAGATTGTCTGCTAAGGTAGTTTTTTCCATTTATTTTTACTTAAGTGAAATAAAATGGCATTTATGTAATGCTCTGGATTCCAGAAAGCTTTGTATTCCACGGAGAAATTGCTGTTCCCAGCACTGAAACGTACTCCAGATTTTTGATGCCCAGCAAGTTTTTCACTATTTTTTTATCTTGTCGGAATAAGGAGTGAAGTACCGGCAGGCGCTGACTGCAGCTGGGTTTATTATCACCGCTGGATTTACTCGTGTAAATCTACGCAGCGTGTGGGTGCCGAGGCTTCTGACGTTGCGCGTAGGGGTTGGTCCTGGAAAAGGAGGTGCTCTTTACTTAGGGAAGAAGAGACTCTGTTAAACAGTCATTACTCGCGCACCGACCTTGCAGAAAGCGCAGGGATCTTTGTGACGATCTCTCCAAAAACTGTGGGCTGAAGAATTCCTCCCGTACGGCCGCTTCCCGGGGCTCCGGTCCTGGGTAGCACCGTGAAGCGCCGGGCACGAAACCCCTCGCCCAGACAGGTTGTAACGTCCGCTGAGACAGAGACAAAACCCCCACCGCCTGACTGAAATCATTTAGACCCTGTGTATAAATATTATTTCGTGTGCGGGATTCAGCAGCGTCTGTTCCCGGAGCTGCCGGCACCTTCAGCCAACGCCGAGCTGCGTTTCCCTCAGTCCGCCCGTTAGCGCGCTTCCGGCAGCGGCGGGACGAGGGGGAGAGGGGCGGCGGCGGGAAGGCTCACCCCGCCGTCACGGCGGGGTGCTCGGGACCGCGCCCGGACGGCTCTCGGGTGCCTCCGGGGACGGGGGAGCCCCAGCCCCTCCGCGCCTCCCGCCACCACCGACCGCGCCTCGGCGAGCGACCGACCCTGAGGGAGCGCGCGCGCGTCCCGGTGACGCCAGCGCGCAGCACCCCGCGGAGCGGGGCAGGGCGGACCCGCCCGGGCCGGCCGAGCCCCGGGGACCGCGCTGCCCCGCCGCGCTCCCTCCGGTCCCGCCCACTGCGGGCAGGCCGCCGGGATGGCCCCGCCCCCTACCCGCCCCGCGCTCCCGGCGGGAGCACCGCCCGCCGCCGCCATCTTTGTTGATGTGTCAGCTGGCCGGGGCGGCCGCGGCCGGTGCCGCCGCCATGCGGGAGCAGCCGCCTCCCCTACCGGGCTCGTAGCGCGGGTGAGGGGCCGTGGCGGAGGACGGGTGGGCGGGCTGCTGTGTGCGTGGGTGCGTGCTTGCTGCCGGCGCCCCTCGGCCCCGCAGGCGCTGCCGGGCTCCCTGAGGCGGCGGCGCGGGGGCATCCGCGGCCGAGGGGGCAGGGGCGAGGCGGGCCGGGCCGGCTCGGCGCTCCCCGGCGGGCTCGGGAAGGGGCCGGCGGGGGCTGGGAGCCGCTTCGGCCGCCTCCCGCGGCGCACCGGAGTCGGCGGGCGATAATCCCCGGGGGGACTCGGCCGCGCCGGCCTCGCAGGGGGCAGGGGGAGGCCCCCCCCGGCTGCCCTGGCGCGGCGGTGCCCGCTGCAGCGGGGGGGGGGGGGGGACACGGTTCTTGGTTCGTCGGGGAGGAGAGGGGCGAAGCGGCCGGAGCTCTGGGGGGGTGAAGTCCTGTCATAGGGCCGGGACCTCCCGAGCAGGTAGCTCCAGCTCCTGTGCTGGCCCGTGCGCTCTTTGTTTCTTGACAGCTTGCTTCTCCGCGTTATGAATTAGGTCGTCTGTCTCGCTGGTTGTGTGTTGGTTTCGCTGTACGGTTAGAAATAAGTTGGTGATAAACCTCAGCAACTGTTACACCGGTAGGAAGGTTATTTTTCAGAGCCGGCTGCAGCGTTGCGGTAGGGTACGTGTCCTTGTATTTGCGAAAGCTGCTTGCCCTTCTGGGTTTGAAAGCGGGAAGCTTTACTGCCACTGCAGCGAGATGGTTATGAGGTAGGCTTGTGGATTAGGGCTCCTGTCCTGGAAAACTGTCTGCGCAGGTGGGTCTGATATGGATGTACTTCCAGGGAGACCTTGTGCAGACCAGGAGGGATCTGTGAAATCTGTGCATAAGATTAGAAATACGGTAGTCTGGCTTTACTGTTGGTCTGCTTTATCTTCTTGTAAAGCTGCTTTTCAGAAGTTTAAACATTGCAAGTAGAATACACTGAAAAAACATGTGACCAGCATCCCAGTGTGTTTTGTTGTAGAAGGAAATTGTTGAAACAGCGTGAGACACAGTTGTATTTTTATATGGACAAAGAAATGTAATAATTGGCTGCTATGAATGCTTATATTGCTGTTGACTTCAGGAGGAGGTGTTTAAGCTCTAGAATTATGAGAAACAAAGTCTGAAGATGTTTCAAGAGACTGACAATTTGAAATGTCTGTTTCATGGGGGAAAAAAAAGAAAAGTAAACTTGGTCTGTATTGCCTTTGAGTTCTTCTCTTCTTTTTCTGGAATTCTGTAATCATCCATTCTTGACATGGCTTTGAAACAGTTTTTTCTGTTGTTTTAAAGGACTTGATTTGGGGTTGTTGGCAGGTGTTTGTTGGTAGCGTGAGGTTCACTATTTCAAAGTGTTGAGAAAAGGACTGAAGAACCAAATGCAGAGAGTGGTTTCTTTGGTCGTAATTAGCAGCTATGTTGCTTATCACTAGCCAAGGCTAACGCTGAATTTCCTGAAGCTGGCTTTTTGAAGAGCTATGGAAAAAAGGAAATGCTTTTCTGGATTTAGTAGTGTTATTAGGCCGGAGAAATGTCTTGAATCAGTAGTTTGCATCTTTTGTTAGCATGTGGGCTCCAGTAGGCAATATCCTGTAGTTAGTTCTGGGTTGGCTTGTTCTGAACTTATTTTCCTGTTGCCAGAAACAATATTGGAAAGCCTTATGGACAATTTTTATCTTCAAGTTGTAGACCAAGACCCTGCTGCCTCAGACTGAGGGTGGGGGAAAAAAAAAAGTTCATCAGAAACAAATTGGTGTCAGAAGAGAGGAGAAAATCATGACCCTAATTTCAAGAAGTACATGGAATGCTGGGTGGTTTTTTTTATTAAATGTAATAATGTTGTGTATTATACTACCTTTTAATTGGTGGAAGTCAGTCTTCTGTAGAGCTTACAGTTGGTTCATTTGGATCCTTAAAAGATTGAAGTTTTTTGGTTGTTTGTTTGCAGGGATACTGGAGAAATTCTGTGGGAAAACCAGGTTTGAAAACAATAGAACCTTACCATCCTCATGAATGGTGTTTTTTCAGTATGCAGTGGTCATGCAGACGGTAATGACATGGTTGGAATTTTACAACTCTGTTGTGTGTTCTAGAAACAACATTTGAAAACAGCCATTGATAGCATATATGCTGGCATCTTCAATGCCAAATATGCTAAGACCCATATCTTACCATTACCATGACACTACAATTTTGTAAGAAGGTCTGCCAGTGCTCTAACTTTTATGGTGTGAACGAGAGTTACGACTCAGTTATAGGTGGAGAAGACCTGTCATAGAATGTATGCTTTGTCCAGGTTGTGAACATGATCGTAAACTTGATTTCTTTCCCTTCCTTAAAATATTCTTCTTTGCACAGGTGATATTATCGGTGTCAGAACATGCACGCAGACAGAGTGGTGGTAGTGACTAACTGGCTGGTAGTAGCCTTGGAGGCGGAGTTGAGTAGTGCTGTCGCTGGCATTGCATCGGTTGCTGAAGGAGAGACTGTTTTTCTTTATGTGAAGAGTAAGAATTGTTCTGAAGACAGTGTACTAACAGAAGATTACAAGTCTGTGCATAAACCCTTAAATATCCAAGTCTCCTTTGAAGTTCACAGTAAAAGGATGCTGTTGCTAGTATAGTGTTTTCCCCTGAGACATGAGCTTCCAACCTTGGGACTAGTATGACAAAAAATAACACTTTCAAGATGTACCCCATGACTTGTGATGGGAACAAATCCAGTCCTGCTTGTTAAACCTTAACTGGTGAACTTTATTTTGGAGTTGTGCTGTTACTTGACTCCTTATGTGGAGTTAATATGACCGTAATATTAACCACTTGCATGAGATCAGTAGAAAACTTAGTGATGCCTTGGAGGAATTAATATAATATTGCATGACTATCTAACTTGTGACATAAGCAAAGAAAGGCAAAGATAAAGTTGGAGTAAACCTTGTCTTCTGAAGTACTTGACTCATGTTAAAAGAATTTATAGGAATGCTGAGCTTTGCACCTTGGCACTGCCAGGGGCCTGTGCAATCTATGTTTATATAAAGTTAGATTAAAAAAGAAAAAAATAATTGAGATTAAGTATTAAACTGATAAAAGCAAGGAAATGCTGAGAGTACACACTGTGTGTGCGCGCTGTTCCACTCCCCTCCGTTCAAGCAAGTGCATCAAAGCAAGTCTTTGTGTGAGCTGAATCAGGGAGCTGTGTCAAGTTATGCCTGGGCTGGAGGACTCGGTGTCCGAGTACACAGCCAGCTTTACCACTTGTACTGTGAGTCACAGTTGTCCTGTCTGTATTGCAGTCGTCTAGCTTTTTTGTGTGGCTGGGACCACGTTACATTGCATCTTCCTTCTCAGCAACACTAGGTGATATCCCAATAATATTTTCTCTAAATTAGAGCAGTAGCTTGTATTTAGTCTTGGGCAAAAGTGCATTAATATTGGGAGAGCTAGCGTGGATGGAACTCGGGGGTTTTGTTTGTTTGTTTGTTTCCTAAATGTGCGATCTGTAAGTACAGGAAGACCATCAGTGTATGAGATCTCATGGCCACTTTCTATCTGTTTTATATGGAATGCAGGCAGTGGTGATCATCTCTTCTGAAGATGTTCTTTTTGTGACTTTTTCTTAGGTGTCATGATGCTTGTTTTTCAGTCCAATTCATCTCCTTTTACTATGTTTCATCACTTCCAGAGTTGGATGACTTGCTGCTCTGATGTGGAGATGTAGCCAAATGCATTTCAGTCAGGCCTTCAGGCTTCATGTTTATACATCTCACACTAAATTATGTAAAATATCTGGCTTTGTGGACCTTTCTATCCCTTTTGATTTAGTTGAAATCTTTGGTTTGTCCCTCTACGCAGCTGGTATACAGTAGAGCTACTTTTTGTATCTTGTCATGTAGAACAGGACTTCTTCAGCTGAATCCCCATTTCTTTATAAACTTCAGTTGAAAACAGAATTATCCCTAGGATTGGAGTTTCACTCTTTGGCAATTTTACCTGGTGGTGTAATGCTTAGTCTGGGAAAGCCATTTGTGATGGAGTTCTTATGAAAGGTATTCTGCAAAATACAGATAAGTTGGGTATTCATTGGAAGCAACAGCAAAGTTTGTTTTGCTGTCATTGTGATGAGCAGTAGACAGTAGTTGAGGCTATTTTGCTTTAGAAAAAGAAACAAAAAACCTGCACCAAACAAGTGAAGTAGAAAGATGTGTTCAGTCTGTTCAGATTGGTTTAGGTGAGGGTGTTATTAGGATTACATTAGAGCTCACTGCCAGTGAGCTGGCAGTGTAAGATTTTTCTTCTATTTTATTCCAGCCTTATGGCCATGTAAAATTTTTAGCAAGAGTTCTGATGCAATGACAGGTTGGCACTAACTTGGAAAAGCATTTTAGTTTGCTCAGATAATGACTGTTGTCTAGTAAGGATGTGAAAGGTTGTTGAAGAGATGTATCTTGTGTTTTAAAATGAACAACACAACCATGAGAAGAAAACAACATTGACATACCCCAAAATCAATTATTTCTTTAGCAGTCTTGTTGGAGTGTCATTGTACACATGATAGCACTTACGCAGTCCTACTGCTACAGCCTTGCCTCTTACCCGAGAGTTGAAACGAAGTGGCAGTTCCTGTGATTCTAACAGCTGTCTGGTTGTTAATGGTTACTTTAATGTCTCTGTCTTAGGATAATCTGTTTAAAGATAATGGAAAGTACTTATTATTCTATTGTGATTCATCTAAGATTATGTTTCTAATAGAATATTTTGTAGCATGATATTTAAAGGAGAGGAATAGTCCTTTGTGGAACAAACTGTTCAGACAAATAAATTACGGTCTCCCTAATAAATGCTATGGCAATTATGAAGCTTTTTTGCATATAGCTTATTTAAGTGTTACTTTGGTTGCTGGTTGCTTCATATGTGTAAGACTTGTCAAGAAAATTCTAAAAATCATTATCATTCTCTTTAATATTCTTCAGTCAATAAATTCTAATTAACTATTTGAAATAAAGTCCATCTCCAGTGTTGCACTGGATTATATTGCATTACGTGTTAACACTTGAATTTGCAATTGAAGATGGCTAAGTCACTTGGAGTCTGTCTTTTGGATTGTTGCCTGGGAATCTGCAAGAGGGAAGTGGGTCTGTAACTGAACTGTTCAAAGGGTGCTGATGGGCAGTTTTTGTGTTTGCTGGGGTTTTCCGATGAACATCAGAGCTTCATGGAGAAAAGCCTTTTGACTGTTCAAACTTCAGTCATATGTCACTTCCATTTCATAGGTGCATGAGCTGAAATGTAAAGCATTATAAAAAAATCTCTTTACCAGAGCCTTTAGTCTATGCTGCAGTGATCAGTAAGGAGCCAACGCCTTCTTGAAGTAGAAATCATAAATGTGGTTTTGTTAAAGTGAAGTATTTGTCATTGCTTCATGAGCTTTAGTAGCTGCTTACATGGAGAGGTGCTTTCAAGCTTTCAAGTTGGGATTCTGCTTGAGTGTAATGAACTGCTTGTAAAATCAATCTGTGTATTGGAATTTAATATTGCATGTGTTTAACATGAGTGAATAGGAGGCAGAGTTGTTTAAATGGTGGAATAGGTATTGATTATGCATTTGCATGTACTCTATAAAGTCATATTACTCCTTCTTAAAATCACAATTACTGTTGAATCACAATTTCCAAGGGATGAGTGCCAACCTGCTATCTCAGGATAGATATAAGACATTGCTGACCTTTCTTTATATGAGTTTTTGAAAATCATGTCAGGAAGAAAAGGCACGTTTTGAAACATATTGCTCAGTATTACTGAATTAAGTCAGTCCTCAGTTGTTTGCAAAGTAAATGTTAGATTCCATCCTAGCAAAAAGAGCTGAAGGTCCAGCTCATCTCCAAATTTGGCCTTAGCTAAAGGAGTGGAGTTTCTAGTGCTCTGTGCTGTTCAGGTCAAGGCACGGAACAGTGTAAAGACGTGTGGTGGAAGTCTGGGTTGTGGCTGAGCCCAGGAGAGCAATGTGTGTCGGCTGGGCGTGTTGCTGAGAGCTGTAGTGGGTAGTTGGAGGGCTGGAGGAATGGGGAAGTGGATAACAATGGGACTTGAGATGTGAGTGTGAATCTTCCAAACAGCTTTAAAATGCGTGTGATTTCCTCTTGCAAGTTTACGTGACTGCATTTTAATTTACCATTGGGTGATTCAGAAAAAACATCAGTGTTTTCTTCGGCAGCTATAATTCTGTGAGGTTACTGCTTTTCATTTTCTAAAGAAGTCTGTCTCCCTGCCCCCCCAGTTCTAGATTTACCTGTTAGTGTGGATTTTTTCAGTAGCCTTTTCATGTGTATATGTCTTTTGTTGTTACTTTTGTTATTGGATCAACTTTGAAGGGTTGCACAAGTAAATTGATAATATTTCTACCCTTAGATAAAATGCTTATCAATGAACAGAGCTCTTGATGTTTGGAGAACTGTTAGAAAGCTAGAGTGATGAAAATAGACGGAACAGTTTCTGGTATCTGTTTAGACCAGCTGGAGTTTCTGGTGCTTCGGTGCTCAGTTTGCTGTCCAGAGAATTGCAGGTGAATGCACAGCACAGTCATTGTGAAAGCAGTACATTTCTAACTGGTTTAACCGGGGTATAGAATTTTCTGTTCATCTAGCACCTGAGTTATACAGAGATAAAAACCATAACTTTCTAAATATGTAGGCAAGCTCTATGTCCACTTTCCTAAATTCATGTTTGCTAAAACTGGAATGATTCGTAAGTGTCTGCATCTGGCACCTCCACTATCAAAATGAAGCTATTCTTTCCTCACTTGCTCCCACAACATTGGGATCTGCTAGCAACAATATCTGTCGAAACCCTTGGATTAAATGAGCATTTTTTTGGTTGAATTGGAGGGGAGGACACAGAGGAGCAGAGATGTTTGTGGAAGAAGTTGGAATCTAGCACAGAGAACAGTTAACACAGCACTTAAGAGAAGACAGCTGGTTATTTGAGTTATGTAGTGCTGCCCAAGTCTTCTGGCCCAGTACTAGGCAAAAGGAGTAGTGATTTTCTTGTGCTGGGCAGGCTGAGGAAGCTAAGGGTAAACCCCTTTTGTAGCTAGCTTCCTAAGAAGCTGGCCAAAGGACGTGCATTATCCCTTCTCCCAGTAACTGACAAGACAAGGTGCACACAAAACCTGAGTTGTATATTAAAGGAAATAAATGAAGTTTAATTTCCTTTAGCTTTCCATGAGTTCAGAAACCAGAATGAATATGGAAGGTTAGCGAGTATTACAGAGCATTTGAAGAGGCTACTGCTTGAGAGTGTTTGCTTAGATTTTTATGATGAATTTCCAGTGAAGCCTATCTTGAGAAGGTGCCATCCTGAAAAGTAAAATAAAGAGTAGCAGCAGCAATTTTGTGAGTTACTGCTCCATTGCAATTTGAGAAAGTACCAGGAAGTAAGGATTTCAAATTACAATGTAAAGAGAATTGCTCTGAAGCAATTTCAAGGGGCTTGTTTTCTCGGTAGGTTCTTTCCTGTAAACGTGTGGACTTTGTTTAGAGCTATGCAGTGTTCCCTTAGCAAGTTTATAGCACAGACAATAGTTGCGATGTGACTATGTGAGTGCTGAGGTGGCATCTGTGTAAGAGTGGACTTCTGGGAACTTGGCCTGCTCGTGTTGGTGTCACCAGATTTTTCTCTCGCTTAGCTGCTTACCTGGCCTGGTCATGGTACTTAGGACCCTGATGACTGTTGGGATCGTCTGCCCATGAGCCATGGAGCGCTTCATCACTCCTTTCCTTGTTCCCCACCTACTCTGAAATGCATCATATCTGTATTGCAGATTTGGGTCATTTTGAGACCTCAGTCTGTTACTTAAAGGAAATTTGAGTACTCTGCTGTGACGCATGTGAAATGGAAGGGGTATGAGGATGGCTTTGTAAATTTACATTTTACATCTATTTAAAAATGAGCTTGTTTCTTATCCTAGAAAACCTGTCTGGATGCTTTTGACATATCCAGAGGTGAAGAGCATGCATGGTCTCTAGCTGATGGTGCGAGAACTGTGTTTTCACTATTTTGTAGATTGCATGTATGCTTGTTTGGAGAGTAGATGATTCCTGCTTCATCAGTGACTCTGCTACAAGGTCTGTCTTAGGAGCACAGCTGTGAGCGAAAAAAATCTGCCCAAAGATGATGCAAAACACTCTGTTGTTGAAAGGAACTGACATAATTGACTGCTACTGGCCATTCTGTTTTGTAATGCATGGTTGAATATGTCTGGTGTCCAGTGAACTGCATTTACTGTGTTCATTTCTTGTTACTACTCTCTTTTCAGAAGGTTTTGTGCCTCTGTCACTCATCTCAGTGCTTTTCCCTTTCTTTCAAAATCCACCCTGGTTTGAACAAGTTTCTATATATGCACACACCTAAGAAGCTTTAGTCCCTCCTTCCATTTTTTGCCCCTTTCTCTACAGTATGTTGAAGCTTTGTAGCTTAAATATTTTTTTTGTTATTTTCCTTACAGCAGTGATTTTTATTTCACGGGACCTTGACCGCCAGTCTGTTTGCTTACAGAACCACCCCAGGCACACACTTCTGTCATTCTTTAATCTGTTTATTGTGAAAGAATCCAATTGTGATTGTTACTAGGTGACAAGGCACACGCTTTCTTTTTTCACCTTGTTGTTAGTGGATTCTTCTAGGCAGCCACACCTCAGAAAATGCTTCCTGTAGTTGTCATTTAATATGTTTCTTTAGCTGTCATCTTGCATCTATTTTGAAATTGGGTGAAACAAAGTTATTTCCTCCTTCTCAACTATTTACAATGTAAGTGTTGATAGCTTGGGTGATCTATTTTATGAAATCAAATACTAGTATGAATAGTGCATCTGCTTAGGAAAGTCATTCGTAGTCAGGGATTTAAAAGAATCATGTTTGTGCTCCATAAGAAGATTGAAAAGACAGGCAGTTTGAAGTGGCATAATATTGAATTAAAATGTACCAGATTCTCAATGCATGCCTGTAATAACGGAATAGCAGGCTATAGCAGTTCCTAATTAGATCTGTGCAGAGAGTAGGAAGCATACAGGGAATTGCTTTCATCATGAATTACCTTCTAGTGGCTGGGAATTAGCAGTGCTGGAATGGAGAGGAAGATTTTCAGCTGGTGTAGTGGATAACCGGATGGACAGCCAAGGGGTGAGAGTGTCAACAGCTTCCTTAAAAAGTAAGAGTGTGTGTACTTTTCAGTGGAGGAAAGGGGAGGATTGAGTGATGGAGAAACTGCTTTACTTCATGCCAGTGAATGGACTCTGAAGTGAGAATTCACTGTTAAAGCACGTATGGAAAGGAACAACCTTCTTACTCCCTTTTTTCGCCTCCCTCAGTCTTCCATCTTTATTGCAGCATTTTCTTTCACTTTATAGTGGGTAATGGGCAGAAAGAGGGAGAAGAAGAGAGAGGGAGGGAGGCCTTAAATTTTGATGTTAAAATGATAGCTCTTAGCTGTCTGCTAATACAGAAAAATACAGTTCTTAAATTTTCAGACAAAGTGTTATTCCAGTGAAGCTGAATAGAGAAGTTAGTATGGTGGTTCAGTGTAGGTATTGCTTGAAATATTTTTTTGTTTGTGATCTTGCTTCTAGACTTGTACCTGTAGAAGATATTCATTGCCTGTGTTCTGACATCTGTGCATTTGATGTCATGTCTAACAGAAATTTAATTCTCATAACCTAATTTATCAGAATGTATAGTTGTACTAAAATCAGAATTTGAATTGGAGAAGCTTTTAAAATTAGTGGCATGTATCTTCTAGCGGTTAATTGACTTTTTATTTCTGCAGGTAATTGCTATGGAATTAATATGGTTGCAGGAACTATATTAATGTCTCATCACATACTTTTGTATACAGTTATGTAGTTTAGTAAATCTTGGATTAATAAACAGTCAAATTAGTGTTCAACTATGGTATCAATGGCTCTTCTGGAGATTCTGTTTTCACTGTAAAAATTAAATTATAAACAAGTACCTAATTACCGTAATTATCATAGCAATGGTGTAGTTTTTTATTCCAGAAATCCAGCTAACATGATGTAGCATAGTACATACTCAGCTTGCAAGAGAGAGACTGAATCTTGTGTAAGAAAGAGTTACTTGACTTGTCCGCTTCACGGATTGATTTAGTAGAACAAGTTAAGACCTTTGTCCTACATACCGGTAGTTTGCCGAGCAAGTTTGTGCTGTTAAAAGAGCTAAGTATTAAACATTATTTGACTTAATTTTTAAGTAATTTTAAACCTTGAGATAGATTATTTGTGGACAACAGAATGTAAATGGAAATACTGAGATAAATTCCAGTAGCTTGTACATTTTATTCGTCTGCGAGTTTTACCTTTTTGTATGCAATGATTCTGTGAGATTTTTTCTATATTTGTAACTTCATCTGTATGAACAGCCCCCGAGGCCAGGGCAGAACAGACAAACAGGATGACTGCTACTGAAGGTCGCTAGAAGAAAAATTTTTTTTTTTTTTTTAGGTGTGTTACAGGACCACGTATCAAGGTTTTTGATGTTCTCCCTGGATAACCACTACTTATGTTGTATCAGATACTTTGCTAAAGAATTTAAATGAATGATTGTCACGTTTGTTCTTATTTTTATCGTTTGATTAGCGGTTAATAGAGGATGTTTCTATTGTATAACAAAGAAAATGAATGAAAAATACTATTTCCTGAGGCTTTTCTTTCCCTTATGTACCTGTGAGACGTTTCTGCCTTAAAAAGTTGGTGTGTTGTCCATTCATATCAGCGGGCTCTCTGCTCCCAGCTTTTGATTCCAGTCAGTTGTGCTATCAGTGATTTAGCAGATACAGCTTGCCTGTCTTCTGATGTGTATGTGCAGAGAGGTGTTTTCTTTGCTTGTGCAAACGGGTCCCGTGGGCCCGTTATTGCTGTGAAGGGAGCTTGGCTGAGCTGTGTGCCTGTTCCTCGTTCTCCGCTGCTCACATCGCCAGGTTTGATTGATGCGTTTCCACTTGCTTTGATTTGTATTACTGAATTGTGGGGAAACAGCTGTCTCCTTAGCTTTAGAATAGAGGCCGGGACGGGGAAGGTGTGTTGGAGTGTCAAACTAATTGAGCTGTAAAGCAGAGGAGGAGGAGGACTGGTCAAACCAGTTGTGGGAGGACTAAGAGTCCTGTCACAGCAGCAGAGAGCGTTACAAGCCCGTGACCTTAGAAAGCTTTCCACATGCCCCACTAGATGTGTGGCAGTCTCACAAGAAGGCTGGTTATTCAAGGTATGCAGGCAGGCAAGCTTGGGCTGAGCTTATCTCAAAACGCTAATTTGGGAAGTTCCTACTCTGGGCGTTTTAAGTTGACTTGGTGGTGATTACATTCTCTTGTGGCATAGGCAGCAGAAGGGACGTACTCTGTGAGGGTGAGACAAACATCACGTGGAGGGGACTGAGGAGCAGGACACTTTTGCCATACTGTTGAGATGGTGATCAGCCCTGAGGAAGGAGCTTAGCAAAATGGTGCAAGAAGGTTGGCCAGTGCTCACTTGGCACTTTGCTGTCACTCAGCATACTGTATGCTTGTCTGATCTGATGCATAAGCAACATACCATTACATAAAACAGTTGTTCTACTTGAGTCAGGATTTGCCTTTTATGATTGCTTTTGATGCTTTCTGAAGACATCATAAAAGACACTAAGCTATTTTGTTTTCTTAGTGCAGTATTTTGTAAGAGTGATACCATAACCTTATTATTTCCCTAGTTTTGGGAGAGTTACTTATATGGCTGGGTAGGATAATAGAAGATGGATATAAAACTTGGAAGGACATGGAGCTGCTGTCAGATACGTATCTGGTGTCCAAGTATTATCTGGGACTTGCTGTATTTGTATGTTTGTGAAACAGTCAAATATGAGCATGTTTCATTTCAGCTAGCTACTGCTAGGCTGGCAAGGTTGATCATTTTAAGCTACTTTCACCCAAAACCTTTTGCTTACAGAGCAGGAGCCTTTTCTTTGGTTTTCTTTCTCTGGCCTTGTAAAGGAGGTATCTGCTACTGTACTCAGTTGTCTGAGGTAGGTGCAACAAACTTGGGGTATTCAAGAGACATTTGAATATCAAGATGAACTTGCATTGACAGTTGCTCCGTGTAATTTCTTTGGATATTTCTGATGTGAAGATAAATTGTGATCCCATGACAAATTGTTAAGTTTTATTTCTGTTTAAAAGTCAGTATTTAGCACATGAAAACTAGTACTATCCAGTTGCAGTAAGGGGAAAAAAAATCTGCACAGGTTGTGATCAGATTCAGATGGATTTTGGACAGCTAGAGCTAAAATCCAATGTATTGGAATTGTGAAGGCTGTGAACATTCTTAATGTGGTAAATTATATTCTTGGTACCACTGATAATTAGAGTAGGTCTGCAGGGAACACTGAATCATTGTAATTTACTCTTCATGCTGTAACAGATTTGTATAGTCACTATTCAAATTCCCCATGCATTTGATACAAAACTTATGTTTTATGATTGATGTTAAGTGTAAGATAATACAGATACGGTGTCAGTGGCATTTTACTGCTCTGCAACTAATTAAGGTAGGCAAATAATTGTATTTCTGCTTCCACAGATTGGTCTTTCTAGTACTCATTCACCGTATTATTTACAGAAGGAAGTAACACAGTGAGATGAAATCTTGGTATCTTTCCCAATGTACTTGCTTAACAGGGCTGTATTTTTCACCAGTTGCTTTCATATGAAGAGAAATACTGTCCATTTTCCTGACTGGACTGGATATTTTAGGTATGGTAACCAATGTGAAAGTTTGAATGTCTGATTTAACCACTGCTTTTCTTGTGGGAGCAGTGAACTGCAGCAGCTGGGCAGTGATGAGCAGCTTTGAGGCAGTAATACATCGAACAACTGCACATTTTTTTTGTTTTGTAACACTTTAGAAAGTGCTTCAGAAAAGACTTAAAATGATCCAAAAAACCCTCTGTAACTATTCCAGAGAAAGTGTCAGCAAGAACTTTCTACTCACTTTACTAGAGTAACCGCTATGGAAAAAAAATGTGCCTCAGCTTTATGCTAATGTGGTCTCTCTCTACAGCTGAGCGTGTGGATTATAAACTACCTGTGACAAGAGGGAACAGATACTGGAAGGTGAATTTCTCTTCCCTCTGAACTGCATCATTTGCAAATTGTCTGATAGTTATTGACTGTGTTAAATGCACCAGTCTCAAAACTTGGGATTTTTAACAGCTTTTTAATTAAGTAGGAATCAGTGTGTTCAGTTACTATCAAACTGGATGCTTTTTCTTGCACTTATGTTTATTCTCTTTCCTTGTAGATTGAAATGGTCAGTGGAAGTTGTTTCTTTTGTTTATTTTAGAATAACAGTAGCACATTGTGAACTTTCATTACTAGCAGAAGTTATCAGAAAGTTGATAGGTACCAAAAGAGCAGTTGTTTTGGCTGAACAAACGAAGTGAATGGATTTGTTGGCTCCAGTGTTGACCTAAGCATAAATCCTTTGATGCAAAGAGCAAACGGGGATTTTACTATTACCAGAGGAGATCTGTTTGTAAAATGGGGGGTCCGTGTAAAAGTTTCACATTGTATATAAACTCTCATGTTCATCGTCTTTGTTCTTCTCATTTGTAGCTTTCCTTGCCATTTGCTGTCAGGTTCCTGTTGATTTGGTTTAAGGCCTGTAGCATTGAGTTTTTTTGCTTTGAAACCAAAAAGGAAAAGTGGTTTGCTTGTTATTTAAAATGTATAATTGTCATTTGATGATTTGTGACTGTTGTCCAGTTGTGACATTTTCCCCTTCATACTTTCAGCCTTATGTTCAGTTTTCCTTATGCTTTCTGCTTGTTGATTAACTAGCAGTTGTAGCCCAGCTGTTGGTTTCAGATACTAGTAGTAGGTTTTTTGTTTGATGGTATTTCCTGGTGGAAACAGCCGGGCTGAGGCTGCTGCTTTTTTTCCTTATCTGATTTTTAGACCTAATAGTGAAAGGTGATAGTGGTAGCAATTAGTCACAGACCTAATGGGATTCATGTATCCCTGTTCTAACAGTGTAAGCCTCAGTACTGAGTGTTGGTTAGTAAGGCAGGACTCTGGAGGAGTGGAGCTCAGCAGCACAAAGCGTTTCCCTTCAGATGGAGTCAAAGTGCAGGACTTGGAGCCTGTAGCTGAATGACGTGGGCTGTGTGACTTTGTGAGAGAAAGCTAAACGCATGAGAAAGCAAGTATGGAAACAAGCTTGGTGTTGCAAGATGGCAGGGTTACTGCTTCCTTTGAGACAGTGGTTGGAACAGCAGAGTTGAATTTATAAATGAAAAATTTACCTTGTTATTAAATAGTAATATTTTATCCAGTATCGGGAAGTAGGATTGCATCCACAAGTTGACTACTGTAGTGGATTTCTCCTAAAGAAAATTATATGATAAGTTCTTCTTGTGCTGACTAAAAATGCCAACAGTCTTTCCAGACATCTGACCATCTGGGATTCCTGAAAAAAGAGATAAAGCATTATACCCAGGCTCTTCCATAAGTGTTCTGGCTATTTGGATCCCAATATGATGTCCTTCTAGAAGAACACTTTCTACATGGCTTTTCAACTCCTCAAATGTTTGCTCTGCAAGCTACTTTTTGAGAGAGCAAATCTGCCACAGGCCATCTGTGCTCTTCCAACAAGGGATTTTGACTGCTTGAAAACAGATGGGAGAAGAGAATCTCACCCCCATCCTCCCCCAGCCCCTTCCTTCCTTTAGTTGCTGGGTACAGATACGTTTTGCTGTATGTGTGGTGAGTGAGGATGTGACAGTAAGAAAGTTGTATATTCTGATGAGGGAGTCGCCCTGTGTTGGAAAAATAAGTAGGTCAAGGCATATTACTGGTTTCAAATAGTGTCTAGGAAAGTGAAGGCTGTAAGGCTCTAGATTATTATTTTTTTATTCTTTTATGGCAGAGTTTTTTTCAGAGGTGTTGACTTGGACTTTCTGTGAATTTAAATCATAGAAATATTAATTCTAAAAAGCTGTGCTTTTTTTTTATTGTCTTGGCATTAATGTCTCACTACTTCCTGTTTGCTATCCTTGATTTCTCACCTTCTTTTAGAAAAACTTGTACTGGAGCATTTACTTAAAAAGTTAGGCTGGAAAATCAGCAAACTGCGTAACACTTACCTAAATACGTTTGTCCTTTGAATTTTACTTTCCAGTAGCCTTTTTCCCCCTCTCTCTCAATCCCTTTTGATTTTGAGTATAAAATGTTGTATAATGTGAATTGTACTTCTAGATTTCTAAAGGAAAATGATGGAAGGATATTTACCAGAAACACAAAGCACATTGGAGCCAGTCAGTCCGTTGGACAATGCCTCTTCTAGGTCCCGAGATAATGAGAAATCTGATAAAACATCTGGAATGAAGGAGTGCTCAGGTATCAGTCATACTGGAGATGATGGTGGTGTCTTGGAAAGGCAATCGAAGTTGTTGCCCTCGGACCAGGATTCGACAGTTACTGGCGTAAGCAACAGCGGGGCCATGGCAGGAAGAGAGGAGCAGCAGCGTGGAGGGGCAGACTGCTGTGCCAATACCTGCTCTGAAAGAAAGATAGAAGGCTCCACAAGACCAGAACATGCATCTAGTGAAGAATTTGAACGCCAAGATCCAAAAACTAATCAGACAGAACAATCATTAATGGAAATATTACAGGAGCTAAGGGAGGAGTCTGACTTTGCGAAAAAATCTAGCGATAAAATCTATTCGGAAAGCCCTTATGACACAGACTGCACAAAGAAGCTTATTTCCACAATACATCAGACTTCCTCACAGGAAGATTTGCTAAAGGAAATAGAGTCTGAACTGTTATCTACAGACTTTTCAAAGGAACAAAAATTCCCGAACGGTGTGCGGAAGGGTGAACATGCCTTGGCCGTGTTTGAAAAATGTGTGCAGGATAAGTACGTGGAGCAAGAACAAACTATAAAAGAGTGAGTATTTGAGTATGCTCATCACAAATGGAGGTGTGTACTGAAAAATTTTGTTTGCATATTGTGTGCAATTGCTATAACATCTTGATACGAAACAAGTAGTCTGTTGCGAGTTGTTGTAAGGACAGTTAATGAGCTTTTTAATTACATTTTCAGCGAGGAATTATTTTTACTTGTAGTATGTACTTATAAATAAAAATGTGTGCTTAGGTGTCTGAATTCTTGTGGAGTTTGGCAGGAGCTGAAAAGCCAACTGTTCAGCTGAATAGCCTGCCAATGTCTAGAATTACTTAAATACTGCAAGAGTAATAGTGATATAAAAATAGTCCAGGATTCATTCAGTTCGTATATGTCTTTGGAGAAATGAATCTTTGTAATTACTCTCGCTATGAGCATTTCATTTATGAGTTTGAAATTGCTTATTTCTTTTTCACATAGTCTCCCGTCATAATCCAGCAAAATTGCTGATCAGTCTAGAGCTATTCTTTGAGTTGGAAATATCATATATAGATAAACTACTGTCATACCACATTTTATAGGAGGACTTTTGAAATGCATGGCTCATAAACTTTGCTGTAATAACCTGGGCTTAATAGTTCTACCAGGCAGTACACTACACAAGAGTGTTGTATTAATGAAAGCCAGTTCATTGCTTGGTTTCTCGATTCCCCACTTGGTGTTTCATATTCAGTTACCACTTTAGAAATGTTTTTTGCTAATAAAACGTAGCCTCGAACTTCAAATTTATTGCCTCTTGCAGAGCTGGAAATGTGTCCTACTTTTCATATAACGCACTTCGATACCATGGTATGGGAGTTGTCCTCAAAGGGAGGGAGAACCAGGCAGAGGGAGAAGAGATGCCAAAAAAGCAGAGTAGGGGAAGTATTCTCTTGCAGCTCACCAGTTAATCTCTGACAGAAATCATAAATGTGAGGAAAGTCAGTTGATGACAGGAAAGCTTGAGAATGCGTAGTCAGACATTCAGTAGTTACGGAGGAGGAGGAGTGGGAATTTGAAGTGGTGGGTGTGTAGATGGTTGTAATTCCAGGAGATAGTAAGTGAACAAGTTACTTGAGTTTTACTTGTTTACGGTAAACTCAAAGGCAGGTCAGTGTTTTCAGCCATGGAACAAGTACTTTCTTAGAGACAAATGTTTGTATAAATATAGGAGTATATTATGTATACACACAGAAAGTTTTTTCTTTAAATGTGGCTTCAGTCCCTTTTTTTTCCAGCTGCTACCCCAGCTGCACCCCTTTCACTCTCAGGGACTCACCTCAGGAGTGTGAAACTGCCATGGAACATTTTCTGTTTGGTCCAAAGGGCATTGTGGGTTGGGTTGATTTTGTCACTTGGTTTGTGATCAGCAGAATTTCTTGTGACATTGTTCTGGAAATAGCCCAGTTGTCTCTTGCGATCAGGTCAAAGATATACCGGTGAGCAGCAGTTGTGTGAAGTAAAAAGTTGTAATCCTGGAATATTCATTAATCAATTAAAAAACAGTTCAGAAGTCCTAAGCTCTCTTTCACTGTTGGTTTTGAATTCCTTGGAATTTAGAAGCCTGGTTTGTTCAGAGATTTTTCCCCCTGCCCCTGGCCCAGAGGAGGGGACCTGAAGGTGTAAGTGTATATGTGAAGGGTTATTTAAGTATCTTGTTCAGGTAGGTGCATGCCTCCCACAAATTCATGCAATTAGTGGCCTAAAATACCCACGATCTAACTGTATGTTTAAACATTTAAAGACATTTGAGACTCTCTTTATTCAGCAGTTCTAACAATGTAACTTTGCAGTTTGATGTATAACTGCCTTCCATTGCAGTGCTAGAAGGTCAGACTAAGTATGTGTCAGCTTCAGCTCAGGCTTCAAACAGGTGAGCTGCAAAGGAACAAACTGTTGCTGAAAATTTGAACTTTGTAAGGAGTATGAGCACGGATGGTGTTACATACCTACTTAGGACTTAGAAAATCAGGGTTCCGTTTCTTACCAGGCTGTGAACTTCAGGGGCTGCTCTGAGCAATCCATGAAATGAGTACGGTACCTGTGGACTTGGACGTTTGACTGGTGGAGCTATCTGACTGGAAGTTATTTGTCTTACAAGTACCTTAAAATTGTTAACATTTACGGTAGTTGCATAGAGGTACCAAATGTCTCACTTCATCATGGACGATAACAACTCCAAAAGGCTGCAAACAAGCAATTTGCTCGCAAGGAGGATGCTGCTTGCTAGTTTGGAGTTAAGTTTCACATGCACAGCATACTTCTGTGTTTTTTTGTAAGGCTTGCGTGGGGTTCATTAGTGTTTCTGGCTGTAACTCCCAATAGAATTTGCAGATCAAAGAGGAAAAACCATATATCTCCAAAATTAAAAACAAGCAAACAAAAAACCAAGTACTGAAGTATCTTGCATATAATTTCTTTTCTTTACAGATTGATTAAAGAAAATAAAAAACATCAGGAACTGATTTTGGAAATTTGCTCAGAGAAGGACAACTTAAAAGATGAATTGAAAAAACGAACAGAAACAGAAAAGCAGCACCTCAACATTATTAAACAGGTACAAATAACAAAACAGCAGTGCTGGTTAGTATCTCGCCTGTGTACAATGTCACTATTGCCACTGTTTAACAAGATATCCTTGGTAGCATAGAGAAGGAAGGATACCTGTGCTTATTATTCTAAGCTTTTTAAGAAGCTAAATTGCTCTTCCATTCCCAGAAATGTTACTCATTGGCTAAAAGTTTTTAGTATCTTTGAATAAACTGACTTTCTAGATTCAGATCACTTAAGTGTTCTGTATCTGGAAGTCTCTCTTAAGTCAAGAGAGTTCCTGTTTCATGGGTTGCCTTGGCAGGTGGATTATGTGTGCCTTGGCTTCCTGCTGGAGACAGTGTATATTGAAGGCCTTTTTACAAAAAATGAAGTTCAGTCTTTTATCCTGATAGCATGACTTATTTCTTGCAAGTAGACATAAAAGAAATAGTACACAAGTGTTTTATCAAGCCCCATTTTCTTCTTAATTTATCATCTTTATTTTCTGTTATTAACTACTGCATCTGATAATGGAAGTGGATGAGTGTAGTTACAGTTGTAAATATTAACAATATGTGGAACGAGTATAAAGAATAGAGCATATTGACTGTGGGGCCGCACATTATTTTGGTATTATCAGTTAAAATGTGCAGGTGTTTCCCCCGTGAATTGTTAGAACCATGACAGGCCAAATAGGAACATAGAGTGTACATTGGTGTAGGTTGGTTTTAGTGTGGGAAGAAAAGGTGTCACATCAGGTGTCATTGCTTGTCTGTTACAAAGCTATCTGCTAATGTTCCTACAGCTGGTTTGCCTAGCTTTAAGAACTGATTACAGCTTAGAAATCTGGCAAGAGATAACATTTAAATTACTAATTTCTGTTTGTCAGAGTACTGTGATACTACCCTAGTTGTCAGGTATCTCTGTTAATGCCTGCATGGCACAGAAATCTGGTCTCAAACCAGTGTATCGGTCTTGTGGTGTTCCAGAAGAATGTGTTCATGTGGGTAGAAACTTTATTTGGTTAATTTTAAGGAATCTGTGAAAATCCATGACGTGATTGAAAATGGAATTGAAAAGCCTTGTTTTTGAGCTTCAGATTGCATATGCCTGAATAAATCAGTGTGAACAGCTTACTCGTTCTCTCTTGTCTGTATTTTCCTGATAGCACTGTGTGATTTGATGAAGCTATTTTATGCAGCAATTGCTTTATCCTATTCTGAAAAAAAAAATATTTGTGAGGGAGCTCCTTTTGGTTTCTGGTCATGTAAAAAGGATCTGTGATATTACATGCTTGCAGGCGATTTCAGAAAACACAGATTTAGAGTGTAATACTTAATCTTGTAGTTGGATAGCACCTGGAGTTGTAAGATATATTGCAGTGAAACACTTGAGTTTTTTCATTTGTGATACGAGTGTTTTAATGTTACAATTTCTAAATTAGTGTTTTCTGGTGGCTTTCAAGTCAGTGAAAGCTTGGCTGCACTCAGACTGCAAGCAAACTGTGCATGCGTGCCTGTGTGTGAAACTTCTCTTCCTATGGGCAGTGATTCATTTGCAAAGCTGAGGAGGGTGTGATCAATTCATTGCGTGGTAACAGAAGCATTTGAGGTTGTTCTTGTCTTTTACGTAGCAGTTTGGAATTGCACAAAAATGTAAGGTACTGATCCTGAGATCTTGTACTATTTTACACCACCCCAACCCCCACCTCAGAAACCAAACCCAGCTAAACTAACCTTGGTGAATTGGCTTTCCCTTGGAACAAGAGGATGGTCATTAAGGCAAAATTTGAACAAACCTTCGGGCAGCATTACAACTTATGCAGCCACCACTTGCTCTTGTGCTGGTGCTGCTGCTTCTTCTGCTGAACTCTCATGACTGTGCCGTGAACGTGCTCTGGGATGTGTTCCAGCTGAACATTGGTAATTATTCTTCAGCTGCATCAGGTCTCTGACTTGGTTCACTAGACAGCTAAAAAAAGTGCCAGCACAATGACTAAGCGCGTCTTTATTTGCTGAGCTATTTTTCAATTATTTCCTGGTCCAGTTCAGTATGGATGCATGACTGCTTTGCTGGCACAGTGGAGGATATGGCACAGGGACAGCAACAAAAGGGTGGGAGGTGAAGAAACTTCAGTGAGCAGCCAGCTCTGCGCTGGCGTCTCAGCATTTGCTCTCCATCTAATTTTTTGTGTAGTAAATTACTGTGCCTCGTGTTTTATTTGGTTTGATGCGTCTTCAGTTTCACTGAAGATGAGAATTGACATCTTTCATGCTTCTACAGTATTGCAAAGCTAGATGTTTGTACGGATAGTTGCAGCTTGACAAGTGTAAAATACAGGTAAACATCTGTTGAAGCAACTAGTTTTGTGTGAAATGTTCCTGGCTGTACAGAACGTGATCAAAGTCTAATTTTCCCTATAGTTACATCATAATGTTGTCTTTTTAGCTGGAAGCAAGAATGGAAGAGCTTAATAAAGAAGTGAAAGCTAGTAAAGACAAACTTTTAACTCAAGATGCAGCAGCCAAAAATGCTATTCAGCAGTTGCACAAAGAGATGGCCTTTCGAATGGAACAGGTAATATGGAAAACCTTCAATTATTGAACATCTTACGAACAAACTTGGTTCTTGTAGGAAACATGCGGCCTACATTGTTAGATCACTAGGTAGGGCAAAATTTTCCAAAACTAGAACTACTAGTGTGTGGTTATATATGCATTTTTTATAACAGGCGTCAGTGAATTTCTAAATAGCTGTTAACATTCTAGAGTGCCTGATAACTCTTTATAGTGCATATGTTTACATGTATGGAGTTCAGACCTCAAGAAAATCTCATTTTCCTTGCCTGTAAGCTGATATTAGCTCAAAGGAGGTAAAAGCTGGCGGTAGCTTTTTTCAGACAGGCTATCACAAAATTAATATTTTCTCAACTTCGGCACAAAGCTATTTGTCTCGTGTATTACTGAGAGCTTTTTTTTCCTTCTTAGTATGATATTTTGCCAAGTATCTTCTCTATTGTATGAATTCTAAAGCTCAGAGTCTGATTCCTTTTTTTTATTTGAAGCAGAATTTGTTAGTGCTGGAGTGGGGGGAATCTGTAAAAATAAGGCACTGAAAATAATCCATCTGAAAAATAAGCCACTGGATAATGATTGTGCAGTTGGCATGTGGATGAGGGAAGACAGAGGACTGGTACTGGCTGGCTATTTGCTAAATTATTTTGTTACTAAAACTTACCAGATATACTTCTTTCCTTCTGAAGCAACAAACTATGTTCCAAGTTGCTAGTGTATTGATAACTCATTTGAGATGTTTAGCTGTGAAGCTGCAGCTGCTTAGATGAGTATTTGCTGTTAGAAGTATGAGTAATTCCAGTACTTAAGTGGGATCTAATGTTAGACTTTGCTAAACTGGAGCTTTTGAGTCCTGCTTCATTATGCTACTATGCTGCAATACTGAAGATATTCAGTGGTGTCTTATAAAAGCTAATTATGAAATACAAGGTTGATTCATTCTATTTTAATATTTTTCAAGGCAAACAAGAAATGTGAAGAAGCACGTCATGAAAAGGAGACAATGGTGATGAAATATGTCCGAGGGGAGAAGGAGTCACTTGACCTCCGAAAGGAAAAGGAGATACTTGAGAGAAGAGTGAGAGATGCAAACAAAGAAATTGAGAAGCATACTAATAAAATCAAACAACTTTCTCAGGAAAAAGGAAGATTGCACCAGCTGTATGAAACTAAGGTGCTTTAAGTGTTGCTATATGACTTGAGTGAATGATTAAAAGTACTATCAGAACAACCTTAACACTTGTTTGCTGTTGTACTTGGAGAAAGAAACCTGTTTTCATTTGGTTTTGCTGTATAGCTGTGAAAACCTCTTTCCTCCAAGGGAAGGGGAAGAAGTTACTGCGTTCTCATTGTAATCTATTTGAAGTTGCTTTTAATATTTCCAGGAGTATTAGTTTGTGAAACATCAGGGTTTTTTTGACAAAATTGAAAAGACTGCTTGTTGCAGATGCATGGATTTTGAGAGAATTTCTAGCTAATTTGGATTGTTTTTAAGAGGCTGTAATGGCATTAAATTATTGCAGTCTTTTTTGCTATTTTTCTGTGTTCTCACTCTGTATTTTTTTTGTACTGCTAAAAATTGGTAATGAAGCAATAGGATTTCTCATGCCCAATTCCAAAAATTTGCCATTTTTTAGAAGCCAGTAAGAGATTCCTACCAGCCTCTTGAAATTATCCAGGTCTTTTTGTATTGTGCTTCACAGTTGTATTTCATGTGAAGGATCCCAAAATTGATAAATTAATGGGGTTCAGAATTTGATTTGGGCTTTTTCTGAGAAATTGTACTATGCACAAAATGATCAGAAAAATGTATCTTAATAAAAGTCCTAAAAATTACGCTTCTAAGACAAACATCACCTCAGTGTCCTCTCTCCCATGAACAGGAAGTGGGAGCATGACTTCAGGTTTCCTAAACAAAACTTAACACACTGTCTGTTTTCATAACTCCTGAGGGCTACACCAGAGCCTTACAGGAACTGGGCTGCCCTCATATGGTGCTGCTTTAATCTTTTTTGATAAGATGAACCTGTTAACCTTCAAACTGTGTTTCTGAAGTATGCCAGCAATGTGCTTCTGTTAACATCCTTTCTTGGCACTAACCTACAGGTTAGTGATTTGACTTGCATACATTTTGTTCTCTGCTCACACTAGGCTGCACCTGTATAGTTGGTAATACCATTCCGTTGGTTTTGCTGGTTTTGTCTGTAGCCTTGTGCAATATATGACCTTACCGGTTTGAACCTGTGTTTCCTCATCCTTTTGCCAAAAAAGAACAATAAGAGGACTGTGCAGCTTGCCAGGGCAATACTTACTTTAGAGCAGAACTCTAGGCTGTGCTCTGCTTTTTAGCAGATATCACAGAATCACAGAATAGTAGGGGTTGGAAGGGACCTCTGTGGGTCATCTAGTCCAACCCTCCTGCTGAAGCAGTGTCACCTACAGCAGGCTGCACAGGATCTTGTCCAGGCGGGTCTTGAATATCTCCAGAGAAGGAGACTCCACAACCTCCCTGGGCAGCCTGTTCCAGGGCTCCGTCACCCTCAGAGGGAAGAAGTTCTTCCTCATGTTCAGATGGAACTTCCTGTGCCTCAGTTTGTGCCCGTTGCCCCTTTGTGCCCATTGTCAATATACATTAACATATGTGATGTTAATGTATATTGACAGTAATGCAGCATTACCTTGCTGTTCAAAGCAGAACACTGATGTGTTTTTTGCTGGATTATGGGCTAAAGCACTGTTGAGCGCTGTCTAGTGTGTTGCATGCTTTTGCAAAGTCCAGACACTAAGAAAAAAAAAACAACCCTGCATTTGATGCTTCAACAGGAGTCTTGTTGTAGAAGCACTGGATGGTGTAAATCTATAAAATAAAATCTATGTAATCTTTTTAGGATGGTGAAGCCACTCGACTCAACAGAGAAATAGAAAAATTGAAAGAAGAAATCAATTCTTATGTTATCAAAGTAAAATGGGCTCAGAACAAATTGAAAACAGAAATGGATTCGCACAAGGTTAGTGAAGTGGTACAGGTACCATGACATGAAAATACAGTCAGAGGAATGTAGTTGCTAGACTGTTTACTTTTTTACACAGTACTAAAATCCGTTTCTGAAGTGTTTTTTGTTTAATTTGAATACCTGAAGCGAAAGTCAGAATAGTGCTTTTAAAGATGTTGATACGGAAATGGAAATGTTGAAAGGATGTGAGGGCAGGATGTATGAGGCAGGTTCTGGTGAGCAACTTTTGATTTATTTTCTTGTATGAATTAACTGTCAGTTTAGTTTTTTTATGTGATAGTTAACTCTGTCATCTGAAAATGTGCATGGCGCATTACCAGGAGGTCCTTTTGTTGTGCTTTCAGTGTTGGAACAAAACAGAATTGCATAAAGTAATAGTGGAATGGATGCAAGAGGAAAAATAATGCCGGATAGTTTTGTTGTTGTTGTTAATTCTTTCCAGGCTGAAATAGGAAACTTATTATGAGAAATGCTTGTTCCAGATGAAGTTAGATTAATTGGTTTAACCCACTATTTATTCCTGGTTTTGTAGGAAACCAAAGAACGTCTCAAAGATGCAACAACAAAATTAACTGAAGCAAAGGAAGAAGCAGACCAGATAAGGAAAAACTGTCAAGAAATGATAAAAACCTATCAAGTAAGCACATATTCTTGGGAGGTGAAGTTAGTGTTTAGCATCTGGGTCTTCTTTTTCCTCCCTTTCTGTCTTAAACTGTAGCAGGGAAGAATTAGCCTGTGCGAGCTACAAAGCTCAGATAATTAGTCACTGATTTTGTTACTTGAAAAGTTGTTAAATAAAAGGGAAGATGTTTCTCTTGATTGGCGTGAAGCTCAGGGGTGTTTCTAGACATGATCAGAATTATTAGATGTGTACTTACAGGAAAGAGACTCAGTGATGTGAAAAGCTGTCTGTGTGCTCGTAAAACCAGAAAGGGGAACATAAAACTCTAAAACTGTACTTGCATATCTTCAATTCTTTTAGGAGTCAGAAGAAATTAAATCAAATGAATTGGATGCAAAACTCCGAGTAACTAAAGGAGAACTAGAGAAACAAATTCAGGAGAAGTCTGACCACCTGGAGGTAAATATGTGGTGTGTGGAGTCAACACAGTTGGCAACGTAGTAGTTAAGAATGCCATGAGTTTTTAATTTTGAGAATCCCATTTTAAGCTGCTTACGATTTTTGTCAAACATTTTTCTTTTTGGCTTAATACTACATCCCAGGTATCTGCCTCTGGTCCAGCTTTTTGGAGGATGTTTTCAGCTATTACCTTGAATTCACTTTTTAAAAACAAAGCTATGGGAGAAGTATGATATGATGAGGACAAAATAACTGCTCTTTCATATATAAACATGGGGGTTCCTATAATTTAGGGCGCAAATTCTGATGAAGGGCAGGGTTTTCTCTGAGCAGTATTTTGCCAAGCTGTATGCTAAGGACAGACAGGGAACAGCCTCTGTTCTGTGTAGAGGTTTGCTAGCCCAGAAGCTACATTCTCTAATCTAGTACCTGCTTACAGGTCATATGCCATCTTCAGAGTTAACCAAGTGTCAGTTTGCCTAGAACTTGCCTGAGGCTGTTGTGGCTTAGATTTGTACACCTAAAACCATAGTGTATAATCTCACTTTTGTTCTCGGTTCTTCTGAGAATAAAGAAGCTTTTAGGCTTGGCTTTGCTTTTTGAATAAGTGAAACAAACTTCTAGGGTCCCTGTTCTGCCTCAAGGCCTCTCAGCTGTTGTGGTGGCCTGCATTGGTCTAGATTTTTTTGACATCCCAGGAGATGCTGCTGTCCATTTAGATTTCTCAAGGAGCTTCTCACTCTTTAAAAAGGTGCATCATGCAAAAATAAAAGAACTGGAAGACTTGAAGAGAACGTTTAAAGAAGGCATGGATGAGCTTCGAACACTGAGAACAAAGGTAATGTGCTGTGTTGGATTGCAGTGGGGTTAAAGGTATAGTGCTGGGTTTTGGAACAAGACTATATTCAGTCTGTTAATTGTATTTTTACTTCTTTTGGAATAAAGAGTGTGAGTAGAGACCGGCTGGCATGAGACTAGAAGGGGTATGTAACTGTGACTGTGGGTGGCCTTTCTTAGGGAGTATTACTTGATCCGTAGTACAACAATCTTTTGTTTCATGGTATGTACCTCATTTGCCTGAAAAGTTGTGAGAAACATTTTAGTAAACATCTTGCAAGTTTAGTAACTTTGGAAAATGAAAAATACTTGTAACCTTTTCCTACTTCTGAAGCTCATTTTGTAGAGGTCGTACATGTGACCTCTGGTAAGGAGTATATGCTATCAATAACTACTGAAAGTCTGTAGATTGGTGTGCAAGTACCTCCATCCAGAGCAGAGATTTAGCTCAATAGGATCTTAGAAAAAGGGGAGAAGCCATAATAAGGGGTTGACTTAGTAACTGGGGAAAGATTATGTCTTTGGATCCTGGTCCATTAGATTCATAAGTTTGAGTCTTTGGGCAAAACTAGTGTTAGTCATACTTGTTTAATTTGATGGTTTGCAATTTGCAATTTTTTTGTCTGTTGATTTTTCTGGCTGTATTTGATCTGAAATATTGGAGATACTGTTTTAAGCTACTTGGAATCACCAAAAATATCAGAGGGGCTTTGTACAACAATCTGGACATTTGATCAGAATAATTAACTCTGAAGTTTGGGAGAATAAAGAGTTTCTGATTTTTTTTCTTTTTTTTAGGTAAAGTGTCTAGAGGATGAGCGTTTAAGAACAGAAGATGAGTTATCCAAGTATAAAGAAATTATTAATAGACAGAAAACTGAAATTCAGAATTTGCTGGACAGAGTCAAAACTGTAGATCGTCTGCAGGATCAACATCAAAGGTACAGCTATGCACTTTGAGGAATGATTGAAAAGATTATCTGGGATGTGGAAAGTTTATTGAAATGATTGATGTTTTAAAATGTATTGTAGTTTGAAGAATGCCTGTCCTAATTTAAGTGGTTTACAAATCTAAATTAACATCGCTAGTACTGGAGATAACCTTGGTGGCCTCTTGTAAGACAAGGGAATTGAGACTGATAAGTGTAATTCTTACATCTTTCATTATTAGAATAAGAAGTGCTTGCTTTCTGGCATACTCTGCAGGAAATTATGTCTTCTAGGTGTCTGCCCAGTGCTGCTTTTATTGAAAGACTGGGGGAAAGCAACTGAACTGGATAGTTTGCTTCAAAATTGTGATGGATGAACAAAAGAATTTAACAAAACCAGGTTTGACAGATGCTATATTCAGATCATAGGGAGCACTTATATTTCTAATGGACTGGAATTCATTCTGCTGTGTCAAAGTTTGCTCATTTAAGAATGTGAGGGAAATAATCTCAGAGAAGAGTTGGGTTTGCAGAGTCTTCAGGACTGTTTGAGCATAGTCATGTTTCTAGATGGTACATACGGACTAGAATACACAAATGCTATCCACTGATTCTAATGGTATTGCATAAATGGAGACAGGCAAATATCAGATAAGCAGAACCACCTATGCGTCCCTCCTGTCCTTTTAAACAGTGCTTACTTATCATTGAAAAATGTTTCGGTGATCGTGCGCATTCCTCGGGGTTGAGAAAATGAAGCATTTTCCATTTACTCTGGGCTGGTCAGCTGTATCAGCACTGTTTCATCTGCCTTGCTAGGGAAACCAAGACTAGGAATCTGTTAAAGACAACTGAATCTTACACTTTGATCAATAACAGTTGTTTTTCACTTGGGATCTTGCCAAATGAAGTAAAACGATTGTGATCACAGTGCAAAACTACAAATGTGTTTTTCCAGTTATCTTTTCATCTCAGTAATTGAGACATGCTTAAAAATGTCTCTCATTCCTATTCAGTTTGGATCAAATTTGTTTAAGTATCCTTCCCATATAACACTTGTTAGCCGTACATCAAGCTTCGTATTGTTTCTTACTTCTCTGACTTGAATGTGTTTCCAGTACTCCTTAGAATGTTTGTAGTTGTGGAGTCTCAGCCAGAGATTTAAAACTTTGACCAGTAAATTCCCAGTATCGTCTATAAAAGAGAAATCCTGGAATCTTGACCTCTGTTTTTCCTATTGTTAAATAGGATTTAATAAACTTACAGCCTTTCATTTTCTTGGAAGCGAATGGAAGGAATTTTATTTTAATTTACACAGGATCTTACGTGTTTTCTTGATGAGAAAAGAATAGAAAAGGTAGTTTTCTTTAGCGTAGAGAAGACAGAAGGGAGATGGCCTTAAATGTATAAAAGGCTGTTACAAAGGGAATGTTCAGCTAGCCTTGTTCATTGGAGGAAGGATAAAAATAAAAGAGTTTTGCAGGAAAAATGGTTTTAGGTTGAATGCTGGGAAGAACTTTGTGGCTGGGCTGGCTACTGATGACCTCCAGTGTTGCCTGGTCTTCACTGGAGAACTTTAAGGATAAGCTAGAGGTCTGTTCTTCTGGAGAACTAGGGAGTTCTGCTGTCATGATGAAAGAACAGATTTGGAAATGTAAAATATAAGCATAGCTTTCTGTCATGGGTTTTTAAATGAGAGCTGTAGGTGAGGTATTTTGCAACATAAAGGGCTAAAAAAAATCAGTGCTGTAGTTGTTCAGTCTTCAGTCTTCTGAAAGGTGTTATTAGCCTAAAAAAGACTGTAAAGGCAGGGTGCAATATGTTTGATGTTATCCTTTGGTAGTGCAGCGCTAGCTAATTTCTGTTGTCATTAACCACATGAAGTCCTCATTTTGGTAGTTCTGGTAGACTTCAGTTATGTAGTCTTACAAAATTACAGTTTATTTTCAGAGTTATTAATGGTTTGGATTGCCTGAGCCTCACCTCTGTTTGGAGAAACATGTCGATAGGGGGTTGTTGGTTCAAAGTGAATTTAGGCTCCTGGTAATCACACTGTCTGACAGGGAATTAAATAAGATGTATACCCTGGCTTTGTATAACTTTCATCTTATTTTGAAATTTGAATTTATACATTCCCTGTGAGAGAGAGGGGTGAGGGTTTTTCTGCTGATGTTGGAAGGTAAGGTTTCAGAAGGGTGTAGAAAATCCTGTGATTGAAGAACTAATGCAGTAATACTGCAACAGCGAATGAGAGGAGGATGTTTTTGGTCTAACTTTTTTAACAGCTACTTTATTTCAGAATTAATTTCAATCACTTTCTCTAAAATGTCAGTCAGAACTGAAGGTACGGCCTGTCTCACTCACACAGTTTGCGAGTGATAGAACAGAAGTCTCCTGATGGGAGTGCTTTAGTAGAAATAAGAGCTTGTTTTGTAGAGGGTTGAGGGAGACATGGTGGAGTAAGGCAGGTCCTTTAAATCGGAACTGCACTGCTTGGGTAAGGATGTTCCAGAAGTCACTGTACCACTGTCCCGGAGCAGCTCAAAACTGGAGTATTTCCCCATCTCTTAAAGACAAGTCCTCTTAGAGAATGCCCACCTTTTCTGGATTTGCAGGCCTTCCTCTTATCTACAGGATCTGGTTTTGAGGGTTTTGTTTATACCCTGTACTGAAGCTCATGGTGTTGAGCACGGGAGATGCTCTTCCTTGAGGAAGCTAATGACTGCGTGTCCTTCTGTAGGATACAAATATCTGTCACTTCAACACTGCAACGTCATGAAATAGAATCTGCAAGCTCCCTTGGCATTTAAAACCATCCAGTGACTAACAGATGCCCCAGGGTCATTAATTGTTCCTCTGCCGCCTTTGTTCTTGACCTGAATGCTTTTATTTCAGTAAGGTTTCATATCTTTAAGCTCAGGTTATCCTTAATAAGATACAATTGTCTTGACAGAGATGAACAAGAAATCAGTGCTTTAAAGGAAGAAGTAGATGGTTTCAATTCTCTGATTGCTGATCTCCAGAAGGACATTGAAGGTAGTCGGAAAAGAGAATCTGAGCTATTGATATTCACTGAAAAATTAACAAGTAAGAATGCACAGCTTCAGTCTGAAAACAATTCCTTACAGAGCCAGTTGGATAAGCTTTCTTACAGCGAAAGAGAGCTGCAGAATCAGCTGGAATGTGTTCAACAGACTAAAGATGATCTGGTGAGTACAGTGCACAGCTTGTTTTTTGCACTAGTAGGATGTCTGATACTGACAAAGGTGTGGCATGTAAATTCCACCTTCTGTCTTTGCTTACCTGACTGCAATTTCTCGTGGAGTTCGCCAATTTGGTAGAATCATAGCAGTGGGACATGAACACCTCATGTTTTTAAGGGGGAAGAAATCCTGATGCCCACTGCACTGGAAGGAGGGGGTGTTACGGTGTTGCTCTTTCTGGAAGTATAGAATTGTTCTGTGTGCAGCTGTCATTGAAACAATCAAAAGGTTGCAATTTGTGAAATTTTTTACCGTAAACTGTTTCTTAGCTCCTGTTTGTACTGTGAGATAAATGTAGTTATTGATAAACTTAGTGTGTCAAGGAAAGTAATGTGACTACATTGTACTACAGCTCTGCATGGCTCTGTGCTGTATCATGTAGATGTTTTGGAGATAGTTAGGAGTCTTCGTGCATTGTTGCGCTGTGCTGCGTATTCATTTGCAGTGATAGTGTTTAGCCTAAATAATAAATGCAAATTGTGAATGATTAACAGGTGAAAAGTAAAGTGCAGATTCAGGGCTGTTGAGCATACAGTATGGTTAGGCTGGAATTTTTTTGAATATGACTGAAAATAAAACTACAATTTCAGGCCACCAAGTTGCAGCAGGAGAAGGATCAGCGAAAGCTGGAGGTTGAGACACTACAGACTCAGGTAGCTTCTGCGCAGAAAGAGCTAACAGCGCTGAAGACCCGCGTGGATGAACTGAAAGATGAACTGGCTACCCAGAAGCGCAAGCATGCAGCAAACCTGAAAGACCTCACAAAACAACTTCAGCTAGGTTGAAATTATTTGCAGATACCATGAGTCAGCCCCATCTGCAAGCCCCTTCGCAGTGTCTGTTAGCGACTAGGCTCCTGTCTGTGTATGCACGCTGTTTGAGGGGAGCTCTTCAAGCTCCCCCTGTCCCTAAAGACAGTGAGAGTGAGTGAGTAAGTTAGATCTTGGGGAATCTGCAGATACAGGAAGCACGCATTAGCGTCGATTCTCAGTCTTAAATATAACTTTTGAAATGGGCTTAGACATAAAATGATAGATTTTAATATAATAAAATCTGTTTGAAATGTATTTGAAAGAAGAGATCCTGTTGGCATTGTGCAAGACAAGTTCCAGGTCTCTTTTTGTACGTGTATGAACAGCTGTGCACTTTCCCTCTCCATCCCTGCTGAAGAAGCGTTGCTTCTGACACAAGTACCACGCTCAGCTCCCAGTAGTGACATGGTTACGAGATCCTGGAACAGAGTTGCCATTCTGTCATTCAGTAGTTATTTACATGGCAGTCCTAATTGAAATCAAATTTAAGTCTTACTGTTCCCGGTTAGTCCTATGTATGACATTGCCCCCTTCAACAGGCAACTGCAGCGGGGTGTAGGGGTCTTGGTGGATGTTGCATCTGGGTGCTTCATGGTTGGGGGCAGGGAGAGGAGGGGGACTGTTTGGGTTTGGAATATTTTTCCCCCTAAGATTTTTGGTTGCTACCATTATCTTTCAGTTGTCAAGCTGTGTTAAATTAGTGCAGCTCAGAGAGGCTTAAAGTCATTGTATGTTGTGTAACACTATAATTTTTGGGTTTTAATCTCCAGTTGGTAACCATCACTTTATTATATTTTCAGCACGGAGGAAATTGGATCAGATGGAAAATGGTAATTATGACAAAGAAGTCAGCAGCATGGGGAGCCGTTCCAGTTCATCAGGTAACATAGCACATAGCAGGGCTGCCAAAACAACCCTTCGATCTTAATAAGGTTGCCATGGCGTGCTGCCGTGAGCCTTGCTCTTTCTGTGGTTTGTGCAGATGCAGTGTGTGGGCAGCCTCCTGTTAAAGCTAACAAAAAATGCCTTTAAGCACCAAAATGCACTTGGCTGAATGCAGTTGTAGGTGCTTATTCTTATTCTGAGATGAAACTTTAATGTTTATAATGTTTATATACTTTGGTTCTTTTGAAATGCCTACCTCTTATTTCATTGCTTTTATGTTTGGAGGAAGCGCAGAGGACTCCAGTTTATAAAGGACCCTTTTAAATGCTGCCAGAGGCGAAACAGAAATGAGCAGTGGCTTCCAGCATTGTTTAATTGCACTACTGACAGTTGCAGCTCTGTAAATGATAAATCAATTAGCATGTTTAGAGGCGTCAAAGTATTTGCTTAAAATGCATTATTTCTATCTGGTTAGAAGTAAAGTGGTTGTCTTTAGCACTGAAAAAAAACATCTGTTGTCTTCCTCAGTATCTCTGGATTTTAAGTCGGGTTAGTTCTGTCAGTGTTCTGCAATCTTGCTGTGTAAGTGAGAAGAACAGAAAGAGACGAAAGTATTTCAAGCTCTAAGTGATCAGTGCTGCAAAGCGTTTATACATGGGGCTTTTGTCAGTCTGCATGCTGTTCTCATAGTGTTGTAATTTTAGTGTACTCCAAAACAAGTATGTTTAAAATCAGCGCAGTCTTGTATGAAGTAATATTAATGAATATGAAAGAGTATGAATACGCAGGAGTAAGCATTACTGAAGCAAACACACTAATGCTAAAGGAACAGTGCCCATGCTAGGGAACTGCACTGCTGTTTCAGCATGTATCATGTAAATCGTGTAAGGTTTGTTTATGTAAAAACCCATTAACATATAAGGGAAACTGACATTCTGAAGAAAATACAGTAAGCTTACTGAAATGTAATGAATGCATGTACTGCACTAGTAGAGACATTTTACCTGGTATAGAAGGAAAAAGAGCTTTTACAAATACGGATGTATTGGCAGGGTCCCTGAACGCGCGCAGCAGCAACGAGGATCGATCACCTGAGAACACCGGATCATCAGTAGCTGTGGATAGCTTCCCGGAGGTGGACAAGTCTGTCTTGGTTGAAAGAATACTAAGGTTACAGAAGGCACATGCTCGAAAAAATGAAAAGATGGAGTTTATGGAGGATCACATTAAACAACTGGTGGAGGAAATCAGGAAAAAAACCAAGTATGTTCTGAGTTCTGTTCATAGAGTTTTTCAGTGTTGAGCTGGTGCACTAGACAAGTATTCTGGATTTTATGTAAGAAAAGTAAATGTCTAAATGGAAATATTTAAAACAATAAAAATATTGCAGTGACAGTAGATCTCAAAGGTTGGATTAATCTTGGGGTTTTTTTTTCTCCTTATGTTTTCTCAGCAGTTACAGTAATTGCGGAGTTGTTTACAACTCAAATTTTTCAGGAGGAATGGAATAGTGCAAATGGTTTTTAGGAAGCAAAATGGTCACTAGGTGGCTGATTCGAGGTGGACTGCTGCCACTGGCTAACGGAGCAGTCTGTTCTCTTCATGTGCTTGAAAGGGTGCTGCCTGCAAGTGTTTGTTTTGGAAGGAGAATCTGCATAATTCCAGAGGGTAGTCTGGCATGCATATCAAACAACATATCTGAGCCAAAGGTAGTTGGTGTTTGACAAGCAAGACAATATTCCACTTACATGGAAATATCATTTTACAGGGTGATAATCTGGAACTTCAGTTAGGAGAGGAAGAAACTGTGGCATATACTTTCCTCTGGAAAGTACAGATGTCTGTTGAGTATAGCCCTTTCTTAACGAGCCTATACATTTATGCCCATCAGGTACCATTAGATAGAACATGAACACAGCTCTTGAGCAGAGACTGTAATTTTGGTCTCATCTGTAGAAAGCTTAAGATTTTCTGTCTGGTGTCTCTCAGCAAAGAAAAGTAGAGGCATATTTTTGAAGTACCTTTCCTGCTCCAGTAGCAATATTACTTTCTCAAAATACTTCTAAATGTGCCAACTTTGCACATCGTAGTGACTCTGTTTACCAGCATCTCCGATAGCACTTGTGGTATCCCAGGTTTTCCTCTGACCTAAGAATTGCAGGAGTTGATTTTTACTGCCTTTTCAGCAATGCAGTACTTCTTGAAAATAAAATTACTTTTATGTCAGGAATCTGAAGTTACTTCAATGTCTGACTTTGCACTGCCTTGTAAAGCTGTGATGTTTTCTCAATCTTTCCCCCCCCAGAATTATTCAGAGCTACATTTTGCGAGAAGAAGCTGGGACACTGTCATCAGAGGCCTCTGACTTCAACAAAGTACACTTGAGTAGGCGGGGTGGGATTATGGCATCTCTGTATACATCTCATCCCGCAGATAGTGGCCTCACATTGGAACTCTCCTTAGAGATAAACAGGAAGCTGCAGGCTGTATTAGAAGATACGTTACTGAAAAATATTACATTGAAGGTAAGCAGCTATGTCAGTTCTTCCGCACGTTCTTGTGGTTCTGAGATGCTACCTTCAGAGAGATGCATGCCAGTGAAAGGAGAAGGCTGTTCAGAAGTCAGCTCATTGTGAATTGGTGCTGCTGATTGCATTGGGTTAATCGGAGAGTTCTGAAACATGATCCATGCTGATTTGGGACCCTTGTAGTATGCTGCACTAATGAGCTGCTGCTTGAAAGAAGTTCTGGGCTGCCTGTCCATTCAGCAGGGAAGGGCCTCTCCGTGCTCTCTGGGGGCATGGGCTCTGCATGCCTGGTCCTGTGCCAGTAGCTGGGGACCCTGCTGAGCTGTCTGTCGGGGCAGCACGTCTGCTGCGAGGGAAAGGTGGCCGGCTGGAAAATGCTGTGCAGGCTGCAAGGTGGACTGCAGTGTTCTGCAGAAGTTGGAGATCTCTTCCTGTAATTATCATTCCCCTTGAAAGCTATGTTTTCTAGGTAGCCTGTAGAATATTTGGAACTGCAAAAAAAGACTTGCTGAGAGCTTTGCATTATTTGTTGAAATGAACTTGTTTTTTTCCAACTCTGTCTAATCGTTTGTGCTCGTTCTGGGTACTTGAAAGTCCATCAGCCTGCTGACATATACAGTAATTTAAAGTTATTAATGCATTTTGTGCTGAATGAATCATTTTCCCTGTATACCTTACCCTATCCTTTTTTTTCCTCCCCAAAGGAAAACCTTCAAACTCTCGGAACAGAAATAGAACGGCTTATTAAACACAAGCATGAACTGGAACAGCGAATAAAGCAGACATAACTAAAACTTTTATGGAATAACCAACATGAAGATACACAAAAGGCAGGTGCTACAGACCACTAGTTTTTTACATTTCTCCTGAAATTTGATTGCCTGCCAGCACAAGCATCGGTACAGCCTTTGACCATACTGGCTGTCCCTGCTCGTGCGAGAGATCTGCGAGGTTTGGCATCAGCGTGGTTCTGTCTACCCAATACCCGCCTGAGGTGTTGCTGAATTTTATTACACACTACGTTTTATCTAAAAATTTTATTCAAATTGACATACAGATGCTTTGCAGTGTATACTATGTTTTGAGTGAGTTGCAGTGAGATTTTAATTTCTGCACTGTGTAATTAATCAGTCTCTTAATGATGGAGCTTGAAAAAATGAAACCAATTATGTCTTAGTTGCTGTTGAACATATCCTGTGTTCCTGAGCTTTAAGGGCTTTCAGACATTACTTGCTTTCCTGCATATTATTTCTGATGTTTAGGTTGATTAAGCATTTTTGACATACACATGGAAAAATGCTTTGTCACGAAATTTTGATTTTTTTAAGTGGTGACCATGATACTGCACATTTTCTGCTTTAGATTAACATTCAGCTGGTCGGTTTCTATATTCAAAAGTGAAACAACAGTAAATCTAAGGGATTAAGAAGCTTTCTGATTCAGTTGTTGAGTATGTGCAATTGAAACATGTCAGTTCAACAAATCCTGTAAACCCTGGATCTTTAGACACAGATCTTTCTAAAGAAGTCTGATATCAGATAGTTGGTTAATAATGTTCTCCAGCCTTCTGCATAACTAACAGCATTTAAAAACGAGGAGTTTTAACTGCCTGTTGTTACGTATGTACAGGTAGGCATGGTGATTGCATCTGTTTTCAGATGATCAGAAAATCTGTTTTCAAAGGTGAATGGAAGCTAATAAAGTTTTCTCGTTAACTGTGGCTGGACCAGCCACTGAAAGTAAGAAATGGGAAATATATCTAAATGGGATTTTAATCTATTGGTTGGACTGTGAAAGGAGCACAGAAATCTGTGCGACTCCTTAATTTTGCTGTTGTGAGGAATTAGTGGGTCAAAATGGCACGAACTGAGAACAGGTACTTAGTCCTTCAGTGGCTGAGGGGGTGATGGAGTATTAAGGTGTCAAGATTGTGGTTAGTCACAGCCTCATGTTCACATTTTAATTCCAGGATAAGTGATTTACAGGATCTCAAATATCTCTATTCCAGCAGTAAATGCATAGATTTCTGTATTTATTGCCTTTTGACCAAAATGAATTGACCAGATCACAGTGTAAATATATACTTTGGGTTTTTATTAAATACTTGAACTTCCTGTTATCATGCAAAAAGATTCAATGACTTTTACAATAGCAATGCTTTAGCTATTTTAATTAGAAAGCATACTGGGGGGGGCGGAGAGTCTGTCTTGCCGCAGGCACCATTTGTGTCACACAAAACAAGGGGCCTGAATCCGGCAGCAGATGGGGATAGTTTATCAAAGCATGGAGGTGACTTAGGGCTGTGTACTCCATTTTCAGATGCCACTGAGTCCCTTGAGCTTTGTAATGAACCAAATTGAGTAAAAGGGCCTGATTTGCTCTGAGTAGTTTGATTCAAGATGGTGATGAGACTTGCTTTTTACTTTAAAGACAGGCATCTCTGAAAGCCCTTGAGGGGCCAAGACCTGGTTTGTGGTCTGTAGAGCTTCAGGAGTCTTGGATGGCAGGTCCCTTCAGTGTCAAAGATTTAAGTATTTAGAAGGGGAGGGTGGAAACAAATTATTTAAAACCTGACCGAGCATTGTAGAAACTGTGAGCCTTTAATCTGGGTGGGGTTTTATACATCTATTTTTCTAATTCCTGAGAGCAATGGTTATCTGAAGCGTTAGGGAATTTGGACCAGTCCAGTCATGGGACTACCTCTGCTTTACTGTTGTTGAAGTGATGTGAAGAGGAAAATACCTGGCCGTGCTGAAATGCATTTGTCACCAGCTTCTAGGAAGTGAACAGGCAGTTGTTCATGACTGAACTAGACCTTCTGCTGAAAGAAAGTATTTAGAAGAATTTGCATGTCAAAACAAAGCTTAGCTCTTGTATGTCTGTGTTCTCATGCTTTAATGTACGAGATCTCTGGGTATTTTCAGGCGTTCAGCTGAATGACTCCAGTATTTTAGATACCATGTTAATATTGTAATCATTTAATGTATGTTCTCCAGGTGTACAATGTGAATGGAGGAGAGGTGTGTTGCAGATGGAATAAGTGCAATGACGTTGTGGAAATTTTTGATTTCTTTTTGGCATGGTTGTTTCTCCCTTTAAGTTATTTGAGAAACCTAGTTAGCTGTCCTCCTGCCCTGCTGGAAATGCTGCTTCCTCCCTGTAGCACTAGTAACTCTTCAGACTTTTGTTCTTGGTTGCGGAGACGCACAAAGCGGCCAAAATATCACACAGTTTGTGGTGCACGGTATGGACCAAAGTAATCTTCTGCAGACATTATTTTAAATGTGCCCAGCAGAGGTGGAAGTTTCACTCTAGCTCACACATTGGCAAATGACGCTATCCAGAAAGCCCAGGACGTGATGAATGCATGACAGGGTCAGCCAGCAACACTGCTTAACGATGTTGCTCCTTTCTGAGAGGCAGTGGTATGTTAGCCATAAAAGTGTTGCTGGCAGGCCGCCTGCCTGTTGTTTCCATGGGGTAGGCTGTCAGGAGTGGAGTGTTGGTGTGGGTAACACGAACATTTGCTGTGAAAAGGGGTGTTTCTGTGGGGTGCTTCACACGGGGAGCACCAGCTGGTGCAGAGTGGGTGCAAGGCGTGCGAAGCTATCGCATTTCACTTACCTTTGTGCTGGAAACTTTCTGTTATGAACCTGAGATTGAAAACTGTCCTCGGGTAAACTGATTTTTAGAGGTAAACTGACAAAGTAATTTTGAAGGCAGCCTGGAGCAGTTAGCTACGTACCTGTCATTGAAATTCAGTGTCCATTAGATGTGTAATTGCCACAGGCTGAGTTTGAAAATTCCGAGCTTGCAGCTAGTTGTGTCCTACAGGCTCAAACATCTGTTTCTTAAATACTCAGGGTGCTCTTTTAATTCAAACATCGCACATCCAGGTGTTGTTAGAGGCCCTACAGGAAAGCTGCCTATGCTTTTCCAGCCTCTGTAAAATCCAGCACTGTCGTTGTCTAAAGCCAGACCCTCTGAGCTGCAGTGTACCATTTTACAAAGAAATCACTGGCTTTCTGCTACATCGACTTGTGCAATGTTTTAAATTTTAGTTTCCAGAAAACAGGGGAGATTGGTTTGTTCCTTAGGTATGTTCTCATCATCTTTACTTGTTACGGGCAACACCTGCAATATCTCCAGGTACTAAAACTGAATTTACTCTCTTGAAATATTTTTCACTACAATATTTTGATTCCTAACTAAAAAAAAAAAATAAAAAAAATCAGATCTGTGGCTTCCACTGGCTCGAGTGTAAAGCTGAGTGCCCGCATGCTGCAGAGACCCGCATCTAGGCAGGGTTCGGAGAACGGTGGCTGTCTGCGTGGCCTGCGCTGTGCCGGCCGTCGGTGGGTGCAGCACCCTGCGCTCTCGGCAGTAGGTGGCGCTAGAAATCGGATTTGCCGTGTCCCTACGAGGACCCGACCCCGGCACAGGGCAGACGGCGGCGGTGCGGAGGCAGCTGGGCGGTGTTTGGGGCTTCTCCAAGATGGACGGGGGTTTCCTTCCCATTTTTGTGTTCTAACTGAAACTATGTTGAATCTTCCAATATGTTTATATGCGTTGTCTGAATATACACAGAATGTCTATTGATTTAATTTTGTAGATACCTGTTTCTGTATAAAGTTTTTGCAGATGCCACTATACATTATGTATATATTGTACTTTGAAATAATAAACATACCAATGTGTGAATGTCTGGTCTGGGTCTGTGGTTTGTGCTGTTGCTTGTCTACTGCTTCGTGTCTTGGAAGCTGGGCTGGGGCTTTGCCACCCGACGGACAGGCAGTAGGTGTGCTGCGGTTAATGCTGCGGTGAGCTGCTGCCCGTCCCAGTAAGCGGCCTTGGTGCGGGAGTCCCTGCTCCCTCGGGGCCTGTGAGTTGGACCACCAGTAGTCCCAGCAGCAAGGGCTGGTCCCCTTGGCCACAGCGCCGTGTTTGGGACACTGTTTGCTGCTCTGGTTTGTTTATTCCCTTGCAGAGATCTAATGTGGTTTGGTTTTTAGCCCACGATATTACAGTTTTTTTTAAAAAAAAATAAAAAAAAATTGATGCTCTCAGGTCACTGGCTGTGCTTGTATTAAGTCTGGGAATCGGCTTTGGAGGGGCTGTCCCGCCCTTGCGAACTGGTTGTAGGGAGACGGAAAAAGGGGAGAAGGAATACCACAAAGGAGATAATTCATGGAGTTTATTCTAATATCTCCCAGAGCATCTGAAGGGAGAGAAGGAGGTGTCCTATTTTCTTGAAATTTAATGGCAAACTACACTAGCTTCCCAGGACCAGGGTGAGGGCTCCTGGGAAGTTTTCCGGCTGCTGTTACCTGTACAACCCTTTTCTGGAATTGTTTTGCAGTTTGCCGTTTTTCTTCCAGCCTTTTCCACTGGCAGCAGACAGAGCTCTTGCTGACAGGTGAGACCGAGACCCAAGATTTATTTGTGCTCCCCGAGTACTTAGTGCTGCCATTTGGAAACAACAGCCTGAAGCTGAACTTCCAGTTCTGGGCTCCCCAGTTCAAGAAAGATGAAGAGCTACTGGAGAGAGTCCAGAGGAGGGCTACGAGGATGATGAGGGGACTGGAGCATCTCTTCTATGAGGAAAGGCTGAGGGAGCTGGGCTTGTTTAGCCTGAAGAAGAGGACGCTGAGAGGGGACCTTATAAATGCTTATAAATATCTGAAGGGTGGGTGTCAGGAGGATGGGGCCAGACTCTTTTCAGTGGTGCCCAGTGACAGGACAAGGGGCAACAGGCACAAACTGAGGCACAGGAAGTTCCGTCTGAACATGAGGAAGAACTTCTTCCCTCTGAGGGTGACGGAGCCCTGGAACAGGCTGCCCAGGGAGGTTGTGGAGTCTCCTTCTCTGGAGATATTCAAAACCCGCCTGGACAAGGTCCTGCTCAACCTGCTCTGGGTGACCCTGCTTCGGCAGGGGGGTTGGACTAGATGAACTACAGAGGTCCCTGCCAACCCCGAACATTCTGTGATTCCTCAAATACTGATCTTGGCTCTGGTGGGATTTGCAAGTAGCCGCTCGGTGAACAACCTCTCGCCCGCATTTCACAGACAGGTCCGCGCTGCGGGCTGGCACAGCACGGCTGTACGTGCGGAGGAAGGGTTCTCACGGCACGCCGTGCTACGCGTGCCGTCCTGAAGCCAGCTGGCCTGCTACGGGAGCTCTTGGGCAGTAAATATGTAACCCAGGGCTCGCCGCTGACTTGTCCAGCTGACTGCGAAAGAGGAAATCGGCGCTGCTGTTTCTGTCTCCCTCCCTGGTCTATTTTAAGGGGTTTTTTTATAGAGAGGTATAGTTGGGTTTTTGTTGTCGTGGTTTTTTCAGGCTATTTTCTGTTAAACCACAGTGGGTCTGTGCCAGATTTCGCAAGTTTTTTGCATGTGTGAATGTAACTTGCAGTAGAAGAGTGCTGCTGAACAAGTTATTCTCATCTAACGTGTATAAGTATGCCGCTGGATGTGTTTGTTGCTGTTCTGCCCTGGTGGATGCCCTGTGGTCAGGAAACCCTCTGGCCATTGGGTTTTGCAGGGCTCTTCGCCATATGCAGCCCCCGCAGATCTCAGCGGGGCTCCCCAAATGCCTCTGGTGAAACACCTCGCTGGCTAGGAGGCTGAACCCCTTCTGGTCTGAACGGCATTGGGCTTCTTGAGAGGTTTCTGGTTAAAAAAACAATCCTACACATGTGGAATGAGGAAAAGCAACAAACGACAGCACGGAGAAGTCTGTGAGCTCCAGCAGAAAGGCAGGTGGTTGGCAGGGGAGCACAGCCCAGCAGGCAGAGCCGTTCCCGACGGTGGGGGCTGGCAAGTCCTTGGACGCTGCCCGGGGCCCTCCTGCCCCTGGGTGTTGGGGAAGATGGGGATGGCTTGAAGCAAGGTGTGAACGCAGCGCAGTGGTTTTTTCAAGCTGTGGTCTGCAGCCTGACGGAAGGGTTTGTGAGCCTGGTTAAATATTCTAACTCCAGTCAGTGCCTGGCACGGGAGGGAGGAAGAAGGCGAGAATCTCATATCAACACTGGGGATAAAAGCAGCGTTTGAGCAAGTTGCAGGCTGAAAAAACAAAACTGGCACCAGTCAGCCTAAACCTGTTGCGAGGGTCTGCAGATTCCCTGGAAACTTCGGCAAGGCAGAGAGATTGAAAAACACCAAACTTGGGCTCAGAGCTGTGACCTGTTACTGCTGCAAGTGGCTTGTACTAATCCTCTGGGCTGGCTTCACCTTAATAATTGGATTATTAGAGAAGTATTGATTAAGATGGGCTCTGGAAAATGTTCCACCCTTCTGGAGAAGGGGTCTTCCGCCGTAAGGTGAAGTGAGGAATCGGAACGAGATGCTGTCAGCTTGTCGTGGGCTGAACATCAGGAGTGACACAGGCTGCTGGCAGTGGGCTCGCAGTGCCCGGTCTCCGTCCCTTCCCCTTGCCGTGTGTCTGGTCTGGCCCCAGGACTCAGTCAGCCTGTGGGGACAGCTTGCTCGGGGGACAGGGCTCTGCTGTGGTGCGATGGAGATGGGACTGTCCCAGGGGTGAGGTTGTGGCCCACAGCTGTCCCCCTGCTCCCAGGCTGTGCGGGGTTCAACTGTTTGAGCAGCTCCTGACGCGCTGCAGGTCCCTGCTCGGCCTTTCGAGGCAAAGCAAGGAGCGTGTGTCTTCCCTGGCAGTGCCGTGACCTGCAGCGCGTCGGAGCTGGTTGCACAGCTCTTGTGCCCTCCATGCTGAGGAGACAGAGCTCCTCCAGCGAGGCAGGACGGCTGGCAGCGAAATCTGTGCACAGCTTCAGGTAAACCCTCCTCCTGCATCCACAGCCCCTTGTTTCGCTTGGCTTTAATCAGACATTTCTGGGCTCTGGAAGGATCCAGCTGGCACCAAGCAGGCATTCTCCATCAGCAAGGATGGCGGACGAAAGCCCCTCTGCTGTGTAAACCAGTCTGGGGAAGCGAGCCCCCATCGATCCGGGTACCCGTGGCCCCGGACACCATGCTCTGAAGCCCTCGGGGTTTTTCTTGGGCCATGCAACCCCGATACCAAATGCATCAAGACAGGCTACCGGCAGGGAGTGACTACCAGGCTGGCACTTCAAAAAAGTAGGTGCACCTCTCAGCCACCTGCGCTCCTCAGGCAGGTGAAGCCCTCAGAAAGGAGATGCAACAGATCTGGCAGTAAGCCTGTATGTACCGTGAGGCTCGCCGAGTACATTTTTTTGTTACCTAAATTACGTCAAACCATTTCCTTCTCTCAGACTTCCCTTGCAGTCTTCCAAGGCTGCTTGTTGATGGTGAAAGACCAGTTAACTACTTCGAACTGATTTGGCCTTGCTTGGGTTGGTGGCAGAGTCCAGACATTACTGGTAGGGGTCACCTTGTCACGCCAGATCCACTGCAGCGTGTCTCTCGTCATTAAAGAAAATGTTTAGGCAACCGCAAGCCACGCTGAGGCACGGTGGCGGGCGAGCTGCCTCCTGTCACGCTGACGGACAGCGTGATGCAGCTTTCCTTGGCTTTGGCGGTCGCTAAAACAATAGAAACATCCCCAAAGGCCAGGGCACGCCAGCCAGCAGGGTTTCTCTAGAGACCAATACGTTTAATTAATTGTGTATCAGCAAACACTGGAAAAAACCCAACCCAACCAACCCAAGCAGCGAGTTTACCACTGGCTGCTGGGGCAGGCTTCTGCCAAGAAAGCAGCCTTGGATCGGAGAGCGAGGAAGCGAGGCCCCTCCAAAGGGTGACTCAGAGCATCCTCGCAGGCTGCCGCCGTGCTGGACCAGGGTGCGGAGGAGCAGCTCCCGGCCGGGCACCCTCCTCTCTACGGGCACCTTGTGACCAGCGAGGAGCCCGCATCAGACACAGCTGCTGGGGAGGTCAGCGGGGGTCCTCATCCCACGTATATATACATTAAGGTGAAAAATTCATACGTTTTCCAACATGAGATGGTTCCTTGATTTTTCAGTCTTCTGTCCAGCAGGGATCTGATACATGCAACAGCACATGGACTTTGAATGACCTTCTGTTCCCTCACCAACCTGCCAGCTCCTAAGCTAGGGCAAACCCTTGACCAGGGACAAAGTCAGCCGGAGTAGTCGAGGCGGGACTGGAAAAGGAGCCAGTCTTCCCTGGAGAGTGACCAGAGGTGGCCTTGTCAGCTGAGGCCATGAAGATCTGCTACTCGGGAAGCAGAAAACCCAGCTCGTGCTGCCAGGAAGGCGGAGCAGACTCTGTGAGGAGCCTTGCGCTTGTGGCACTTTGCTACGTGCAATTTGCCCGTGAATTGAGGGCTTGGGTTGGTCCGTGACTCATTGAGGCTGGGCCTGAACAAAGGCTTTATTTCTGAAAACATCACGCTTACAGAAAAAAAAAAATCCCTGGTTCTGTTTGGTTTTGTGCCCGTGATGGGTTTCAGCAGAAGACGGGCTTGGCCGGGGCAATATGAATTGCGGTTTTGGAAAAGGGGCCAGTCAGGTGTACAAAAACATGGAGAAGAAGTGGTGTCAGCGTCCCCCGCGCGTGCTCCTGCCTCCCAGCGCTGCCGCCAGCTCAACCCTCACCGGCGGCTCCTCAGGGCTCCCCGGGCTGGGGGAGCTGATAGAGCACAGAAAAGGCGTAAAAGGGGCTGGGAGCTGGCTAGCTGGTGAAAAGCTCTGCCTTGGGGGAAAAAAAGAAATTTTTTTTTTTTTAGAGAAGGCATCCTGGCACAAGAGCAAACCCCACTCGCTTGTGGAGTGCCATGGCCTCACCTCTCCTCCGCAGAATGAACTCGGGGCGTTGCAAGTCCAGATCTGGAGCACAACTGACAACAGGGTCTTAACTGCTCCTTGTTCAACCCTGGGGCATCCAAAATGCGCACTTTTGAGTGGATATATACAAAAAAGAAATTCAAAGTCTGACTCTCTTTGGCAACGTGGCACAGAGTTGGCTTACACAGTTGTATTGACTTTGGAGGTTCCTTTTGGGAAGCGTGTGCATGCGCTGGGCTGTCTGTCGGCTCCCAGCCCTGCCAATTTTTGCTTCTCATCTTTCTTTTCCGCGCTCCTGGGAATTTGCTGCCTGCGCAGGAGCCAGAGACCCAGCCCCTGCCAGACCTCACTCAGCTTCGTGGTCACTCACAGTGCGCTTCCACTGAGGAGCAGGAGATGACAGCAGCACCAGGACCATCCCCACAGTCAAACCTCGCGCTTCCAGCACCGCTTTCTTGCCGAGAAATCGCTGGGCCCAGGGTGTCTCCTGTTTCTTCCCACAGCTGATGACAAGAATTCATGAGGGCAGCACATTGCTTGCGTTTCTGGTTTGCTATTGGGTTTCTGGAGGCCAAAAGTTTGGTGAACTTGCTCTGTGTGGTCAGAAGGGTGGCACGCACCATGCTTGCCCCCAGCGTACGGGGCGATGCTGGGAGCTGGCACTGGGCTGCTGGGGCCCGGTGCTGCGGCCGTGGCAGCTGAGAGCCACGAGTGCCGGGGCAGAGAGCGCAGAAATAGCAATACATGGGCAGGGGGAAGAAAAGGAAGATGCAGATTCCAGCTCAAGGCTCCTACAGGATTTGTGATGGGTTTAGAGGAGGAGAAGATTGTTGTTGGGGTGTGATTGCTTTGTTTTTGTTTAGCAAAAAGCATAGGCAAGAAACATAATTGGTAATAAAACACAACTCTGTACTGGCAAGCTATACGTGTCTGATTTGACTGTCAACTCTTAACAAGAAAGGGCAGATTGTGTTATAACAGTATCGGGGATGAAAAATATGAGGATTTGAGTGAATCCACCAAGAGCTGTGCACTAATGTTGTGGGAAACTGGAGCCACCTTGAAAGCAGAACTGCCAGGAGTAAGGAAAGGGCTTTGCTGTATAGCCCAGAGAAAAGCACAACCCTAAACCCATCCTGTTGGGAAGGTGTGCATCCAGAGAAGGACAAGCAAAATGCGACAGTGGAGCTGTGGATGCAGTGATGAAAACCTCTCAGAAGTACCTGGCTACCCTCCACAGTTCCTCTGTAATCCCTTTGCATGGCTGCTGACAAAGGTCTGAAAATGGTTAGTGCTGAGCACATACATCTGTCGTGCTGGGTAACGCTGGATCATCCTTTCCTGATGCTCCTGTTGTCCTGTCCGTATCCCTCTGTTATCCCGTGTGAAGGTTGGAGCAGAAGGACTGCGGGACCAGGAGCGTTGGGTTTTGCTTGTGCAGAACCAGCACAAATTGTTCCTGATCCTTGGCTGGGTCTTCTAGGCACTGCTATCAGAAAGAAAACTTTAAAGGTTTCATGTAGTATAAGGACAATTTTAATCCAAGATAAGTACTGACGTACGAAAATTTAAGGGGAAGAGAAATTGCGCTGGCCTTTGCGAACAAGCGAGGAAAGAATTGCAAAATGAGTGCTCTGCAGTTTGCATTCGCAGAGGCGAGCACAAGGTGCACGAAGGGGGAAGCGGAGCGTGCACCTCGCGAGTGTACATGTCGGCAAGGATGCCCTAGCTCCAGTGCCAAGAAAAGCAAACCCGCAGCCAAGAAAAACACCATTAAAATGATGCAATGACATAATCTCAGCGCTGCTAGTGGAATCCAAATTACACGCAGAACAATCGAGAAGGAAAACACCGACAGCGTTCGCTTGTGTAACGGGGACGCGGATCTCAGGACTTGCACGCAAAAGGAGGACACCAAAGCAGACACCAGCAGACACCAGTAAAACCGGTGCTGGGACAGGGGGGCCTGGCAGGGCAGATGTGGCTGCAGCTGCCTTCCCTCTCGCTGCGCTGCAACACAGCTCCCGAGCGAGGGAGGGACTCGGCCCTGCCAAAAGCATCAGCCAGGCGAATGAGCTGAAGTAAGGGAATGCACTTCACCAGGGGCTTTGAGATCTCTGGTGGAGAGAGGCCCTACCTGTAAGATAAGCACGGGTGGCCGCGCTGCGGGTGGGGACAGGTGCAGGTTACGGTCTCTAGACTTCTGCACCATGCCTTTTATGGGCTGTGAAAATGCTGTGGTGCCAGCACTACTCGCACGAGCAATGCAGTCAGGTTACAGAACTAGGCGTGAGAAAACACAAATGTAGATCCACACAAGAATATAAAACCCTGGCTCAGACCCAACACTGTGTTTTGCTAAAAAGCAGTGAACAAAAATGTCTTGATCGGGGAGTAAAAGGCACTTCATGCCCCCAAAGCCCTTTATTAATGGGACGAGCTTCTGGGGCGCCTACTGATGAGCAGCATTTATTATTCATGCTCCACAGCTTCATTTTAGACTTTAATATAAGCAACATGATGCAACCCCTGATAAGCGGGAGAGGGGAAATGCATGCACAACACAAGATGTTCCCATCAAAATCTCGGTTCCTCTTCATGCAAAGAGGACCTACCAGACACAGTGTTTCTAGGGCTCAAACAGCCCATTCCACGAGCACCCCCTCAAACTGGGAAGGAGAGATGGACTGGTGGTTTTAAACACAGCCCTCGGTTTACCACGGTGACCGCCAGCCTCACCCCTGGAGCAGGGAGGTGGGATGCAGCTGCTGGCTCCTTGGAAGCCGTTGGTGGTGGACCCCAGGCTGGACCCGCAGCGCTGCCCTGGCCCCACGTGCAGGCAGCTGTGCCGCAGGGAGGCTCTCGGCCAAGACCTTTCAGTGAGAGCCTCCAGGCGGGCTCAAACCCACGGAGAAGTCACTTCACACCCTGCCCTGTCCTCCTCTTCCCCTCCTAAATGCCTCTGCCTGCAGCTTTGGGACCTGCGGGTGAGAAGGGAGAAGTAGCACCCAGAGCCGTCAGCACAAGGACAAAAGATTAATTTTAATGTCCCGGCTTCGAGCAAGCTTGGCCGTTCGCTTCAGGAAGTCTTCATCATTTATGCAAAGGAGGAAGCAGATGGAAATCGCAGAATTAATTTGATCTGAAGAGGTTGTGTTCTGGAAAAACACATGTGTCAGGCCCCATTACTCAAGATCTCAGGCGCGGGGACAGCATAAGCCACGCGTGGCCTGCAAGCATGAGCACACTGGATGCTCATCAGTGGCATCAGCTGCGCCGCACCGTTCCTCACGCTGAAGGCCTAGGTCAGCGTTGCACGGGGCTGCGGCACACTGGTGGCGGGCAGGGAGCCATCCCTTCCCCGCAGCCGGACCCTGAGAGGTGGCTGAGATCAGAAACAACCCTGGGGAAAGGGAGAAGAGCAGGGTCTGGAAGGGCAGTTTGGGGCCGCTCCAGGGATGGAGATCCCACGAAGGAGCCAAGTCCCACTGGAGATGCAAGTCTCCTCTCCTCAATGCCCCGCAGACCACACGTGTGAGCTCGGCAGCTCGCGCTGCGCTCAGCGTCACGGGTAGCAACGCGAGCGCCGCTTCTCACTTCTTTCCATTGCACAGTGAGAGCAAAACCACGAGGTGACAGCTATGGTGACAACTACCCGGCACGTAGCCGGGGCTCTGCAGCACGCTGAGCTTTGTGCAGAAGATGGCAGATGTTGCAGCAGGCTGTGCTGCGCTCCCCTCGCTTTACGATCGCTCTTAGAAACACTGAGTTAAAGAATCGTTTATTTTGAGCTCCGTTCCCCACGCTGCAGACACTGACCCTGGTGGCTTTTTGAAGGGGATGTGCCCCGTCCTCTTGGCTAAACTTCCTTGTGGATCCTTGCAGCTGGAAATCCGCCTGCTCTTATAGCTCACATTTAGGATGTTTGAGAGGGCAAATGCAATGCAGCAGAGACACCGTCGAGAGCTGCATCTTATCTACCATGGCCAACAGGCTCCTCGCTCGAGGCTGCCACCAAGCTGGCAGCTGAAGCCGCTCTCGATATGCATTCACTCCTCCTGTAGATGATGTTGATGGCTTGGTAGAGCAAGAGTTCGTCTGAACTTTCCCAGAAGTAGGATGCTATGCTTTGCTGTGTGACAAGCAGACACAGGACCTCTCCGTGATGCCTTGGTGTCATCTCCACGCACTCTGCCCCAGCCATGCTGCAGTGCAAACCTGGGGCAGGGTTTGACTTTTGTTCTCAAAGCAGAGGAACCCAGAAGCAGCAGCTTTTGGGAAATCAGAGCCAAGAGACTGGTCTAAAGTGGGGTCCAGACACTTGTCCCACCATGGTTTCAATGATACTGAGAAGACAGGCCAGTGACCAAGTACCAGACTAGGTCAGGGAAGGACATTTGATTTCCCCTTGCAAAATGAGAAAATGCTGCAGACCACAAAGCCTTGCAGACTGCGGCTGGGCTGAATGCAGAAGCGTTCCTCCTGGCCCTTGGTCTGGCACTGTGCCCGAGCAGTGCCACGCTTCTACACAGACTCTCAGCTCAGCTCCAAGGCCAAATACTCCGTTGCACATGCAGTGGAGCCACAAACTCCAGAACAAACGTCGACACGATGCTCATGTTTACCACCCTCGTGCTCCAAGTGAGTGTGAATAGACTGTGCGTTAATTCACACGATCGTGCTGATGGGCTTGTGACACGGTTTGGGTCACGGCCTGTTGGGCAGCCGTAACTCAGTCTTACTTTCTATCTCTCCCTGTCCTCGTGTGAGGAGCTGCCTTGGTCCATAGCTACCAACCCTCCAGCGAGAGGGGATGTTGCTCCCAGTCTGAGATACGTTCAGCAAGGGAAACGGGAAGATAATTCCTCAGTTTATCCACAAGACTTGTTTCCCTTGGCAATCTCGTGTGATCTGAAGTGCCACCTCTGCGCTGGTGTGGGCAGAGGAGGGAGAAACGGTGTCTTTCCCTGTCAGGTAGAAGAACATCCAGACCAGCACTGAGGCCACCCTTCCTCCTTCTCACCCCAGACTGTGGTCTCGCAAGCGTTCAGCGTATTGCACCTACCTAAGACTTGGTGATGGGGGCTCAGCAGGGTGCTGGCGAGAAGCTCGAGTGCCTGCTCCCATTTGCAGAGCACGGTGCAGGGTGCGCAGGGGCTCAGCGAGCACAGGCAGCCTCTCCAGCTGCTCCAACCTGAGCACCCACCTCTCAAAGCAGAAGCATTGTATAAAACGCAGTCTCTTACTTGAAGCAACCCCACAGGCACTCTCAGATGGTCGTCACCATAGTCTTGAAGCAGTTGAACAGTTATCAGAACAAGCGCATGATAAAACCCCTTTCCACCCGCATTCTCCCGGCACCACTTCTGGATCCCACGATTTCTTCCTTGTTTAAAATGATTCAGCAGTAGACTCTCAGATAGTCTCTGCCTGGGTAAAAATAGTTGCTTGCCTCATATGGCTTTAGCATGGTACTGTCAACTGTAAAATGTTCCACCTTCCAAAAAAGTAGAGTGAAAAATGAAAGTGAGCTTTCACACTTCATTACTCTCCGCAGTTAGACCTCCAGAGCTCATTCCAAACCCATCAAAGGAGGAGAGGCGAGCTGGGAGGGCGGGCAAGCAAGATGCTGGTGTCACTGCCGGGTGCCCTGCGGGTTCTTGTGAAGCTTCGCCCCTACACAAAAGCAACCAGGCTGATGGGTCACTCATTTCCCAAAATAAAACACTAGCTTATTTTCAAGAAACATTTATTTGTTGGATTTCTGGAATGTAAGAAGAGCTTAGTCATTGCAGCTGGATGTCTCCTGATGTCAGTTAGGGGAACACGCTCCAGCAGGAAACCAGTATAGCCCAGTTAGCTGAGCCACATTCCACAGCCAACCCACAACAACGGGGCAAAAGAGCAGGAGAGCCCGTCAGCCCTCTCAGCTCCCGTGCTCTGTAGGCTTGTGGATCAGCAATGGGCTTGCACAGTGTGACCGGTTGTCCTGAACTGCATGTGTTTTGGGGAAAAAGGGGTCATTTGACTGCAGTAGAGGACAAATGGTGCAGATGGGTTATTTCACTTGGCTCTGTGTTGCTTGAAGCTCGAATGCGTTTGCATTCAGGCCCAGCTGCTGGCGAGCGTGCGGTGGGACCCCTCTGCCACGGGGGTGTTGCAGGGTGGTGGCAGTGAGGCACAGCAGAGCGATCAACGGAAAGTGCTTCAGGTCCAGCCCACCAGCAGCGAGACCGCGCTTCTGCAGTGCCCGCAGCCAGCTCCTGATGCTCCTGCCTGAGCAGGGGAGCACGGCACGGGGGGAAAGGCTGAGCTACGGTTTGCCCCACGGCCCTAGGCCAGAGGAAAGAGCCACATGCAGTCAGCAGCTGAAGTGTCCATCGTGGCTTCTCCCATTTACTGAGCAGCAAACAGCCTTGGTGCTGCTCACCTGCTCCCAGCACGGAAGAACTTCAGAGAAGCCAGGGGAGAGGCAGAAGTATCCGCTGCTCTTCGCTGCACACTTCGCTGCATCAGAAGCTGGCTTTAGAGGACGTATGACAAATTCCTAGTTAATACCCATATTAATTCATTTTTTCCTCTAAGAATTGCATTTGCTGTGCATGCCAAGCCATCCTCTGCTCATTTCCTGAAGGTGATGTGCTAAATCCCGCTCCCTGGGCCATGGCAATCGGCTATCGCTGGAATACGATCAAGCCGCAGATGGCAGCTGTGGGAACCGCAGGGACTCTGCATTGCTGAGCACCACTGTCAAATCCTGGCCAGCATCTCTGGGGCAGGGCTGGACCACAGAGTCAGACCTCCCACAAAGACCTAACCGATCCAAGTGCCTGCCCGTGGGGTGCTCTCAGCACCCATCTCTGCCCCCGGGCATCACTCTCTGGGGCTCCTCCTGTATTTATGAGGTCCTGAAGCCTACCTGTTGCACACCTCATCACCTCACATTGACATCTCCATTGTAAGCATTTGCTCTGGGTCACTCTTGACAAGATGTGGGATGAGTCTTGAAATCAGTTGCTCCTACAGAGAAACGAGTGCTTTGAAGGAGTGCAGAAAGGGTTGAAGATTTCCAGCTTTGGATGCCTCCTTGTGTGCCAGACACCAGCAAATGGCTGTGTTTATGGGAAGGGACATTTTTCACAGGCCAACAATTTTAATGCGCCCCAGGCCTCAGGCAATTTTTCTTTCCATTTACAATATTATGCATTTTATATGATAAAGTTTGAAGTGCGGCTTTTGTGCATGAATGATACAGTTTCCATAATACTTTTTCATATGCAGAGACATTTTGTTTTGATCTCATGGGGCATGAGTCAACTCCTATTTGAGGCCACTGGAGCCCTTCCAGTGACCTTCCTGCGTCCTGGCTAACTGGGCAGCCGAAGCCTGATGTGTTCTAGGTGTGAGCTAGCATGACCGAGGCTCGGGGCAGCTCAGCAGAGCAGGTCCATCAAAAAGAAGCCGAGATCAGGAAACTACACCTGCAGCATTCAGTGTGCTTGGTGAAGAAACAAAGTCTCTGCCCCAGAAACGCATGTGGTGCAGCACCACAAGCCCCCCCTGGACAAGCTGACAGCAGTGGGCATTCAGCCCTGCATGATCCCCAGAGTTTGCCCATCCAAAGCAGGTGCCAAGCTCCTGAATCTCCAGGCTGCAGGAGTCAGGGTGAGCTACCGGAGTCATTTGGCCAAGCTCCTTGAGTGGGATGAACATGACCCTGGGTTGCCTGGATTACACAGACAGGGTCCTGAGCCCTCACAAAAGCCGCAGCCCGGCAGACCTGATTTGGCTGTCTGGGAGTGCTGCCTGCAGGAAGGTGCACGATTGCGCGGCAGAGCTGGGTTCATGCTCTAGCACCGCTTCCCACGAAGGCCCCTAAGCATGCATGGGTGCTTCCCGTGGAGACCCCCAAGATCTCCCATGCAAGTGCGGGATCCCATGCAAATTCAGGCATGTGTCCATCCAGTACGCATGAATTTTATTGCCCTTTCTCAAGGACTGTTGGAAAAGTCATTTCTTTTTTTGGCAGGAGCAAGTTTCGATGGGGAAATGTCAGGTTCCCCTTTCCAGCAAAACCCTGGCAGCTCGCCTCGGCTCAGAAAGGTGCCCCTGTTCTGCCAGGACAGCTAGGTAGAGAGCGCACCCAGACTCCGGAAAACACGTCAGACCCCAAACGAGTGATAAGCAGGTCAGGCCCACAAAGCTACTCACTGAGCATCCTCACTGTGTACATGGCTCGCTCACATCTCAGCAGCTCTGTCTGCCAGTGATGAAGAGCTAGCGGGAGGTGTTTGTGCCACGATGCTCGGCACACAGCATTTCTGCCCTTGCCCAGGAAGCGGTTGGTGCCATCAGTAACTGGCGTGGTGGAGAGGTTCAGAGCAGGGAGTCAATGAGAAAGGTCCAGCAGGTGGTAGCCTCTGCCTGGCTCTGCTTCCAGCTCTGGCAGGGACCTGGGACTGTTCTGCAGGACCACGGCCGCAGCCCGTGTCTGCATGGGCAGCTCCTCCACCACCGGCATGCTGAAGAAATGGCACATGATTTGGAAACCAAGCAAAATATTTTGTGTTTACGAAACAACTCCAAAGAGTTTTAAAAAGGGACTAGCGGTGTTTACACACAAGCTGGACGGATGCTAAGCAAGGTGCATGCTCTGTTGTGTCAACTCCTGCACCTGCATAAGATTTAAAAAATTCCCACAAAAGGAGGGAGCCAAACAACGAAGTCTCATCCACCCCATCTCGACGCTCTCACTAGAGCCACGCCGAACATTTTTGCTAACAGAGCTGCAGGATTGTGTGGAAAATCTGCTCTCCAAAGAGCCTCTGTTCACCTCTGAGGTTAAGGCTGGAGCTGCGAGGGGCCCGGTGCCGGGGCAGTCTGTGGGTGCAGAGCCCTGCTCCCGGGGCTGATCGAGTGCTCCCCGGGAAGGGGGGAGACCTTGGAGGGCGTCCAAGCCTCGCAGCTCTGCAGCCCGCTGCCGGCGCAGCGCGGGAGGGGGACAGCAGCCGCGCAGCTGACGCCGCCTCCTTCCCCTCTCGGGCAACGCAGAGACGTGGCCAAAGAAGAATGAAGTTCAAGCACATTTTCATGTGTTTTCCCAAACTACCAGAATCACCAAATGTGCTTTTCACTGTGTGTTTTGGTTGTCTGTGCCAGAAAGTTTCTGGACCCCTGCTTAGCAACACGGGTCCTCGTCTCTCTTGTACCACTTGCAGAAGGTCCTGCCTGGACCGTGTTTGCTTGCAGGATGACACCAGGATTCAGTCCATAAAAGGTTATTGACCTGGGAAGAGAGAGTTTCTAGAATTTAAGGGCTGGGCAACTTCTTGGAAACTGCCTTATCAGCACGGCTACAAGCTGGAGCCTTAACAGCCCTTCCCGAGCTGCACGCCTCTGGTTCCTGCTCCTGCAGTGTGGTATTCGTCTCTGTACACATACGCTTATTTTTGCAGTTTGTTACTTAAAACAGCTTTGGGCCAAGATTGCCACAAAACCTTGCAGCCAAGCTCGAGTGCTTTGCTGTTACTGAAGTTAGGTGTCAGCCAAGTCCCGAAGCGAACCGGTGCAGGGAGCACAGAGGTCTGTGCATAGACACGGCGCAAAGGCTGGTGGCACGGACCTCGCCTGTCCTCCTTCGCTGGTGGAGAAGGGGACTGCTGGGGGCAGGGGGGGGTGTCAGGGGCTGCTGTCAGCAGAAGCAGAAGGTGGTAAAACAGGAACAGAGAGGCACTGACGCTGCGTGGCGAGGAGCGTCACCAGGGCACGCGCTGGTCTCCGAGAGCGGTGGAGGAGGACTGAGAGGGAACGGATGAGCACAGCACTCTGGGGAGTTAAGACAAAGCCTGACGATACATTAAAGTCTGCTGGAGGCGTGAGCCGGCGCTCACACAGGGCCAGACTCGCTCTGCAGCTTCAGAGCCAGGAGGGGCTGGTTCAGTTCACCCCGGGGAGGGTCTGCCCTGCCTCAAGCCTTCCTTGCCAGAGCAGATCTGTCAGCCCAGCCAGCGCTGCCGCCCCTCGTCCTCTCTGAGCTCCTCCACCAGCGCCTTGGCCCAGCCCGGGCTCTGGGGCGATGTCGCTAGCTGCTGCACGGCCGGGCAGTCTCCATCCCACCCACAGTGGGGGGGGCTGGGGGAGGCATCTTTCTGGGAGAGCCGTAGACATCATGGGCTTTGCATCGGAGGCCCAGCCCTGGTCCCCGAGGGGTGCGGTGCAGATCTGGGTGAGGATGTTGGGCAGGAGCCGGCCAGCAAAGCCCTTCAGACCCGACGGCTCGCCGCTCGCTGGCTGCCCTCGCCAGGGCAGGCTGCTCAGCAAAGCGGGCGTCTGCCTTGGAAACAAATGTCCACAGAGCCATGGACGCACAGCACCAGCAACTTCACCTCCTGAACCACTGCTATGATAATCCTGTTTGCTCGGTCTTAGTGGCTGAAATGAACCATAACCGAGAAAAACAGCAGGATTATCCTCCAGCACCTGTTCCCACTGAACAGATTGCCATAGCTGGCCGCGCTGGGTGACGTCCTCTAGGTATCACCATGAAAGCAGCCTGAGTGACATGGCAACCCACCAGAAGAAGACCTCCCTCCCCTTCTGCATGTCTCTTTCACAGGTATTTTCAGCACAGCAGCTGGAGGCTCCTCGCAGACGGACGCCGGTCCGTGTGGATACAAATCTCAGCGCTTGCACGTCTCCAGCACAGTGACGTGCTCTCCAAATAGCATCATCTCTTGTTTGGCTGTCTGACGGGGAGGAGGCATGAGAAATATGGGCTGCAAGCTGTGGGGCTCAGAAGGCAGCAGCTCGAAAGCACTTTAAAGCAAGTTGTTTTTCCTGCTTATCATTCCTTGCACTTTTGTTGTTCAAGCACAGGACCTGACCCACTCACCACACAACGTAAAAGGGCTCTGTTGTGCTGCATTTGCGTCCACAATACAATGGCAGCTGATGTAAGAGCTATTTTACTGCACAATGAAAATGTGTGATTGCAGAAAAAGAGATTTTCCTCAGAGTGGTTTACGCGGGTAAGCAGGAAAACCAGAGAAGGTCCAGAGAAATTTTGGAGGGACTCAGCTCATTAATGGATGGTTAGCCCAGGCAATGGGAATGCAACTCTCCTGTAGATGAAGGACTTCTCTTTAACCTCACCTTCCAGACATAAAATCTGTCCCACTGTGCCCTCTTGGCATCCTTTTGGGGTCACCTTGAATATCGAGGTTAGCTCAATTGCCATGAAGTTGCCACCAGGCTTTGCAGCAGTGCCCCAAGGGCTGGTTCTGCCACCGGTCTCAAAGCCTGAAAAGGAGCCTTTGGAAGAGAGGAGGGGTACTCCGGAGGGGAGCAGGTGGCCACCATCTTCACACCTGGGGGAACGATTTAAGTGGGGCAATCTGAGTGTAAAAGAAGTCCCATGTGCCGCTGGAAGCAGTGGTGCCACACAGGCCTGGGAGCTCAGGCTGTGACCAAGGACCTTTGCTCCCATTGTGCCAGCACCAGATCAAGCGTCCTGAACCCCTTCAAGGCAGGGGATCTCCCAATGGTGGGAACTTCTAGTGCCCCATGGAGCTGTAAGGAAGGCATTAAGTCCTCTAATGGTGCAGAGGGGTGCTGCGACTGCCCCAAGGCATCTGTGACTAACGCCTCTTTCCATCACTCTTCTCAAGAGCATCCTCCCATCCCTTAAGAAGAGGCCTTGGTGAACAAATTACTGCAGTCATGGATGTTTTTTCCTATAATGGAATGCAACATTGAACTAAACACTGGAACATGGAGACAAACAAAGCAAAAAATTCAAGGGAATAATCCTTAGCTTGTAATGATTTTTGCAAAACATCGCTGAAATTAGGTTTCACTGGAACAAAAATGTATTTATCATATCTGTCAACACTGCAAAATTATGTTTAAATTAAAACTTTATTTTAAACCCTGAAAATGACCCAGCAGTGATATGATATTTATAAATAGCTTATCATACACCACAGTATAAAAAAATACATTCATTCTCTTACTATTGAGTCAAATTCAGTGTTATTATGGGAATTAATTTTACCCTTCTGACTATCAAAACAGAGAAAAAAATTAAAACAAGAGGAAGAAGAGCAACAGCACCCCATGGGTCAGACTATCCCGTTGAAAGGGCCACAGGAAAATGGTCCCCACTGGAAAAGGCCACCCTGATGCCAAAGCTTGTCTAGATCTGGGCCAAGACCAGGCGGTACTAAGCAGCAAAGACCTCTGATCCACACCGCTGTGCCCAGGACTTCAGCCTCTGACCTGCTTACAAACTGTTCTCAAGCCCTGAGCCAGCCAGGCTCCCGTTTTAATTCGGTTGTGCTGCAGATGGGTGGCTCTTTCCAAAGTTTTCACCTTATTGTTTTTGGCCATGGCTTTGACAGGATGGCAGAACTGCAGACGACTTCTTGTGCCAGCTCAGCTTCAAAGCAAGAAATGTCCTGTGGCCCTGATACCAAGCACTGCAAAGGCTCTTCTGACGAGGCTGAATAACACATCATATAAACCAGGCACAAGACTAAATATGCAGCTGTTTTACCCAGCCAGGAACCTCCGCGGGGCTGCTGATGCTGGTGCCCACCCTGCGCGCTCACCGTGCTCCTTGTGCATCTCAGTCCCTCCCGTGCCATGCTCACCTACCAAGGGGTAGAGCCCACCTGGGATTTTAGGGGTGCTGACTGAGATCTCAAGCAGCCCAGCTTCATTGGTGAGGGTGCTTCTGCCAGAGGGAACCAGTGCCTGTCAGGTGGCAAGGGCTGCCATCCCCTCCTCCCCTACCCAACAGCCAGGATTTAGGGGACCTCTTACAAAACCGCCTTTTTACCAGGCAGTGGATCAGAAATGTTCTCTTTAGATATTTCAGTCTTTGAACCTCGACTAGAGGAGGCTGCATTCCTATATCTGGGCTTCATTATTGTCCCATAAAAAAAGACAAATGTTCTGCGTTCTTGGAGCCAAGCAGAGTTGGTGTGCTCTGCTCTGGTTGTGGCTGTGGCCATAGCCCAGATGGCTACATACATGGGAGACGGAGATGGGGCCATCCCTGAAGTGGCAGGCGGCCAAAGAGGTGACCGTGGATAATGCTGCGAAGCTGCCCGGAGAGGGGAGATGGAAAGCCGGCCGGCAGACCTGAGCCCTGCGTGGCGGGAGGCTCCGAGCGGCAGCGGCTGGGAGCCGAGCGGTGACATGGGGAGATAAGGCTCGTGATGGATGGACCTCAGAAGGTTTGAAGGTTTTTGTTCTGTTTGGATAAGCAGCCAAATATTCACACAGATAAGCTTCAGAAATGCATCTGATCTGAAGCCCTTTGTGCCTTAAAAAGCAGGGCTGGAAATAGCACAAGAGAATTCTTCGGTGGCTCCTGGGCTTTCCTTCACCAGCACCAGGCTGTCCAGACCCACCCTTGCAAGCAAACTGACAGTCAGGACAGCTCTAACAGCCAGACCCCTCCTGAACCTCAGGCATTCAACTGCACCTACGCACCAACCCTGCTCACAGCCTGAGGGACGGGGAGATGCTCCTACGCTTGGTCACTCTCTGCACTTCGGGATCTTGGTCCACGAGGCTGCTATGGGTGGTTCAAAACATTGTTAAGGAAAGCCCTCACATGCTGTGTATGTCTCACCACATCCGCTGGCGCCGGGTTTATGTAACGCTGCCTGGCGCCTCGTCACCAGCAGAGCTATACCCGCACCGAGCGGCTCCTCGCCTGCAAAGATCTGCAACAGCCTACCGATGGACGGCTGCCGGTGGCACGACCAGACTGTGGCACAGACGGTCTCTTGGCAGACTCCAGCCCACCTCGTGGACCACACTCGCACCTAGATGAGGGCTGCAGGCAGCAACGAAGATGGCCACCAAGTGTCCTGCAACTTTAAATGGCGGTGCTTGAGGGGAGTGCTTTTGGAGAGTGCATCATTTCCTTGGAAATAAACCACAACGTTGTACTTCGCTCCAGCGAGTTTCCTTGTACCTTAAGTTGTTTAAACAGTTTCTCATTATGTGTTTCCCATTCGGACAAAAAACAGACCAGAAAGCCTGAGACACCAAGGCTGGTAGGAAAACGGAAATCCTGCTCCGACCATCCGAGCGGGCAGAGAGCAGCTCCCCGGCCCTGGGCAGGCACTGGTGGACCCAGCGAAGCTTTGGGGCAGGAAGGGGCAGGCGAGACCAGCAGTGGCTTTTGGCTCTGAGGAAAGTCTTCAGGTGACTAGAACACCATTCGAGCTCGCCTTCGACCTAACGCAGCTCCCGGTCAGCCATGCGGGTCTCTGTCTGAGCATCCCCCTGCTTTGGGACGCCATAGGTAGGACCCAGGTCCAAACCCCGAGGGCAGAGCAGCAGAGGGCTTTCAGCAAGCCAAGGGAGTCCACCCCATCTGGGGTCAACTCCTCGCTTCCCCTTCCCCTGTGCCCCTCCCCAGGCTTCCCGACTTGCTATTTATATCTTTGCCCTAATGGGTCCTCCCGTCGTCCCCTCAGCTTTAACCTCTTCCTTGCCAAGTGGTGCTTGGAGTTTACACGAGAAAGTTGTTTATGTTGAACAGCTTTGTAACCGTTTCCTCCTACACCACCTCCCTTCCTTCCCCAGTAAAAAGCTCGACGGCGCGCTCGGCAAAGCCTGTAAACAAAGGAGGAGTTTGGAGGCCCAACCAGTTTTTGGTGAATCCAGTGAGGAAATAATGTCTCTCTTGGAGGACATTAAAGCCTCAGCTCATAATAGTAGGAAACCAGTGTCCACCCTGAGTAAGGAATTGCCCACTCGCTGCTACCTAGCATAAAATACAGATGTCCACGCAGGAGGCCACAAGCCATTGCTGGACGTAGCGGGTTAACCTCCGGGTTTTCCTCACCAGTCAGGATGGTGCTGACGGTAGCAGACCGATGTGCTTGCTAAGCTCCAGATACGTGAGGTTGTGACAAGTGAGAAGGGAAAGGAGAGCACAAAAAAGGCAGAAGTGTTTTGAACTCACCTAGACTGATGAACAGAAGCAGAAGGCAACGCAAATCCATTAGACTGACTGTTCCCTGCAGAGGAAAAACAGGCACACAAAATCCAATTCATTATTCTTTTTCTTTTTTAATGCTAAATAAGTCATTGAACTCTACTACTTGATCTATCCATTTTCTTTAGTAGTAAGGCTGCAGGAAATCTTTCCCTTCTCAAAGGGGTTTCAAGTTTCTCGCTGGTATCATGTAAAAAATACTTGGAATGTATGAGTAAAAAATAACTGCATTTCAAAGGGAGCTTGAGCCATGCAGATAATGATAATTTTCTCTTCTGAAGTGCAGAACCAGAGAGTGGAGGGCCCGGGAGCTCAGAGCGCCATTGTTCTTCTTCCAGGCGTTATCTGGAGACAGGCCCTGCGATAGACTCCGCTGAGGCCACCAAACGGACTATCTGCTCAGAGTGCTAATGGCACGCATTTGACAACATCAACTGCTTAATTTATGAGGTGCCTCGTCATGTAAAGGCAAAGAAATCTGTACCGTGCAAAAGCCCAGGCACGTCCGGTGCAATTAAAAAACACCTGATCGAAGCCCAGCCTGCTCTACTGCACAACTTTCTTGACTACGGCTCCGTAGAAATGTTCCATCTCCCCAAAAGGCACCTTAGCAGATTTTGTACAGTGATGGCAGCATTATATTATGAGACATATACTCATGGAAGCAATCCAGCACTGAAATTATTCCAGCCTTTTTATCACTGCATTCCTTGCTCCCACACGAGCAAAGTGCGCAGGGATAAAAGCAGTCGGACATCACCCACCAGGAGACGCGCACGATGGGGATTGCTCACAGGTCACTAACAGCTCCGTGGCGCCTGTCGGCGTTGGGATCCACACACAGACACCGGGCAAACAGAGCTGCTCTTCCCGGGGCATTATTTTGCCAATGCCCAAGGCTCGTTGCCACGTCACCCTCTTGCAGCGGGGGACAGCTTAGTGCTGTCACCCAGTCCCCGAGTTGCTTTTTCAGCTCCCCTGGTCCAGATCTCTGCCAAAAGTTGAGGAGTCAGTCCCATCCTCTTCGCTGTGGCATAGTTACACAGCGGGTAATCAGACTTAAACCATGTTTTTCTTCTATCGCACCAATATTGGTACAAAACTAAATTTTTTTTCACTTTTCATATGCAAGGAGGGTGGGAAGGTTTAGGCGGCGAGTCCCACTTTTCCAGTGCAGGTCAGGCAAAATGACAGGCCGGAGGGTGCCGGTGGGGTCTCAGCGTCCGCAGCATCACGGCCAGATGGGAGGTTTGTGGTCACAGCGATGGGTCCAGACTGGGGCCGCTACCAAAACACGATCTCAGCCCCATCGCTCTGCGCATTCCCGCTCCCCTCGTGCCATTACGCTTGTGTGTGCAACTTGCGTGGATCAGCTGAAACGAACTTTTTTCTGAAAGAGCTGGTGCTCAGTCGGACGAGCCCACTGCCCACGCGGCTGCGAGGCAGCAGAGCCAGTCCGGGCAGCGGGACGTGCAGCGGGGGGTTGAGGGCTGACCCCAACAGCATTCGCCCCGTTGCCAGCTAGCTGGGAACCACCTGGCACTGAAACAGGAACGAAACATCTCCCGTGGGTGCACTCGAGGTCGTTTAGAGCAGTGTTACAGTACCTGTTGTCACTGGCTATTACTGCACCGAACATTACACAAAAGCTCCCAAAAGCCCGAGTATTTGAGGCGAGCTGAGCTGTGAGCAGATCGGATGCTCCTGTGCCAGGAGCCGGGGTTTCAGGCGCAGCCTGTGTGCACTGGTGTTGTGGCTGTCCGAGTCCGGTGATGGGAGCCTGCAGGGGTACCAGCGATGCCTCAGCTGGGAGAAACAGGTCCCCCCATCGCCCCTCCTGTCCCCACCCCCCACCTCCACCGCCGAGCTGCAGCGAGGGTACCTGCCTGCCAGCCAACGCGTCCCACACCGCGCTTCTTCGCATCCCAAGGATGCTAACTGAGATCTTATTTGATGGCTCCCAAGCGAGCATTTAGGGGAAGAGCAGACGAACAGACCATCCCTCGCCAAAGGCTGGATGCAGCTGCTGAACGACGGGTGCTTCGTGGGACGCCTCCCAGTTCACCTGCCCCAGCCCAGGGGGAAGCTCTCCTCCCTCTGCAGCACGACGGCGAGCCCGGGGGGACGCAGGCTGGCAGGCTCCTCCATGCCCAGCACACCTCCAAGCCCCCCCAGCGCTGAGGCGGGCGAGGGGGGGCACGTTACACCCCCATATGTGAGCGGAGGGAGGGCGGTGGGGAGCACCGAGAGCTGGCCCCAGGGGTGGCCGGGGTGGACAGCCCTTGTCCACCAGCGCGGCTTGCGCAGGGTGCTGGCAGCATCCGTAACTCTCATTGAACCGGTCGGAGAGTACCAGGGAAACTCTAACCCTGAACGTTGCTCTCCCTTCCCTGCTAGGAAACCCTGCCAGGGGCTTGTCTCAATCCCTTCTTCTTAACAACCACTCTTCAAATTTTGGCCACGAAGCACCGTTTAAATTTTACCACCTGGCAAATCTTTCGTCACGAGGTTTTGTGCTGCCCCTGCAATTTCTCCTTACAGTGGCAGGGTACTCTGCGGTCCCACTTTGTGGGAGGGCAGGGGACAGGCTCTGAGGCGCTCGCCTGGCCCTGCAGAGTGACTTGTTGGTAGCTGAAAGATTTACACACCTAGCAGCAGCTGAGATTTCGAGCTCTTTAGTGGCTCTGACTGCCTCCGTGGTGTATACACTTAAATCTGCCTTTCAAAGTATTGTGCCAAGGAGCTTAAGACCAATCATCAAAATAATTTGGGTAGAAAGAAATCTAAATGTCATGGCTTTGAGAGAGACACTGGGCCAGGCACGCAAAGGTGCCTCACTGCCTCGAGACACACAGTGGTGGCCAATGGCTGGAGCACTGAACTCGTAACAAATCCTCATTTAATCTCATTGAGGACAACCGGATTCGGTGCGTTACACAGGATCAGAAGGGAAAGGCACACATTACGTCTGAGATGGGCTGCCAACCATGGCAATGGCAAAAGTCTGGGGATGCTTCTGTTTTCTCCTTCAGATTGTGGACCTGGAGGTCAGGACTCATTTCCTATTTGTCTGGTATTTTTGCACTTTGGTGCAGCCGGTATGAATAACTCTGAGCATCAGTCCTGGAAGGAATGGGTATGACCGAACCCAGACACTGCCCAGCTTCTTGTACCATTTGTGTCCGGATGCCGGCTGCTGCCAGGGCACAGCCGAAAAGCCCGTGCTGCTGGGTGCTACGGCCGAGCAAGCGAACGCCGCCACGACAAACCTGGGAGCCGAGCGGGCGGGAAGGCAAAATGGCAGCCTGCGAAGCGAACGTGCGTGCCAAGCTGCCAGGTCTTGTGAACCAGGAAGCCGACTGCCCGTTTACATAACGAACCCGAACGCTCCTCCGTTTCCAGCTCAGCAGGCCCGATTCTGTCGCTGGCGTCTGCAGGACGGTGCGATGACTCAGGCGCGCGGCGCGGCCGGCAGCTTGCAGCAGCACGCCCGGCACAGCCGAGGCAGCGCGGGCGCACCCGGCACCCCGCCGCAGCACCCCGCAGCACCCCGCAGCATCCCCCCTGGGCTGCCGCTGGCCACCACGCAAGGGGATGACGGCTCCGGGCTGGGGAAACCTCCAGGTCCTGCAAAACGTGGCGTAAGCTGGAGCCCCTCGGAGGGGAAGGGGGAGGCACGTTTCCCAGGAGCTATGGGTGGCCAGGGAGCTGTGCAGCTTTACGTCGGCTGAGGGCTGCTCAGGTGTGCTTTAGCCGTCTGCTGTTATCCCAGAAGAGGAAGGGAAGCGTCTGGGGATGTCTGGGGCATGTTTCAGCTGCCACGTCCTTGGTGGCACAGTCCTATACGGAAAGAGTCTTACCTCTCCTTACCTCTCCTTACCTCTTCTTAACCTGCATTTCTACAGTGCATCTGCCTGGTACATCCCTACCCAAACCACTCAGACTTTACCAGTCAACACCTATAGCATGGCCAAATATGCCCCAGTTTTTGCTGCTTACGATGACAATCCTGGATTTTCTCGCCAGCATCACCTTTTATATCCTTTTCCCATGTCGGTCACCTTTTCGAGCACAGTTTGGCAGCCTGAAGTTACTGAACTGGACGAGTAAATCCCCTGCTGTTACCACGGCTGCTCCTCGCAGCCGGGCAGGCGTACAACCACCTCAAACAGAAAGCATCTCGATTTCTGCTGCGAGACGATTATCACAACTGTTGTTGATCTTACATTATACGCGACTGTTTATATAAAGAGAAAGACTCCTTACTTCCTCCCGGGGCCGTGGGGAACTTGGCAGGCTCTGAAAGCGAGTCAGTGGCGCGTAGGGTAACGCTCCTCCTCGGCGAGAGTGCGCTTAGGGCTACTGCAGGAGAGCACATCAGTGCTTTCGACAGGATCAAACAGAGAGTTCCAGCTGAACAAAGAATTTTTAGGATGAAACGTTAAGAAGGTGTGTACGTCTCTGCGAATTTGCTTCATTTCACTCGTTGATGTGGCGGCAACAGAGCTATTTTTAGGTATAATCCTTCAAACGGAACATGACTTCTCCTGATTAGTACAAAGCTGGCTGCTAGTCAAAGGATAATTATTTCCCAACACATCACCTAACACACACCAGCAAACAAAATACTCATTACTTGAGCCATCCAACGTTAACTGTTGTTTTGCAGTTAACATTTTATTGACAGCTTTGCAAAGGACTAATTGCTTCAGCTTCATTAGCAGAGGTCATCTACTCCTGGTAACAGTACTTCTGTGGAGATACTCTCTCACGTAAGATTAGATTATCAGGTCAAATTCTGCTCCCAGTGGCAAGGATGCCTGACCGCATTTGGCCTCGAGAAAGCCTGCCCTTTCAGTTCATAGCTGCACCACTTCCAGCCCCGCAGCTGATATATTACATAAAGGAAGCGAGTGCACTCCACCGGATGCGAAATTACAATAAATTAGGAAAGCGCGCAGCACAAGGAAGGTTTGCAAAATAGCCACTTAAAAGTTATTAATAAAACCTCGACTTCAGATACGGTTTAAGGGGATGGGGGCGGGGGGGAAGCTGATAAAGAAGTTGTCCTTATACTTGAACACATGTGCACACCCAAACGGGAAAGCAGCGTGTGCAGAAGACCCGGTGCGTGCTGTACCACAAACACCCGGCTGGTGCTGTCAAACGCTGCGTGTGCCGTGGGCGCAGCTCAGGTCCCAGGTCTAAGCCACAGTTTTTGTACACAGTTTCATTCATTCCTGAGTTCGTGCTTGGAGCTACCGCCAGCTGATGCTGAGGGCCGCGGTCTCCAAGTGCAGTGATTTTGCAGGAGGGCTTTGTGCAGCTCTTTCCGGTGGGGAGGGCCTTCTGCCGGCACCTCGACAGCCCACCGTCTGTCTGGAACTTCCCTACCTTCCCTGAACACAGGGAAAACAGAAGCCAGGCTTTCCACCCGATATATTCCCATTTTAGCATGTGGAGAGATGCAGCCTGCTTTTCAGAAGTGCTGAGCAAACACTGCTTCGCGTGCAGCCGGCGCCTTTGAGAACCAGGCGTCTTGCATATGGAAGTCTCCGGCACCCTCACCAAATAATTTTGGTCCCGGCAGACTCAGGACGTTTTCTCCGAGCGTATTTCTCTTTCACCTGTGTCTCCCCTTCCCGCTGGCCTGCGGCTCCTTGCCGTTACGTTCCTGCCCACGTACGTGTGCGGCCGCATGCCTACCACCTATACTTTCCGACTTGCAGCTCCAATTGCTAATCCACGTCTGGTTATCGTCAGAAAAAAATATTCATCGTGAGTGTTTGACTCACTGCCTCCAGAGTATTTCAGCTGCCCCGTAGCACTTTGCAGAGTATCCTCCTCCTGCACGGAGAACAGCCTGTTCTGAGTGTGAGCCACGGCAGACTGCTCGCCAGCAGCCTCCCCTTCCTCGCACACGTGTGTGCCATATGTCCCGCTCTGTCCGCACCGTTACTGTGCCACCGACTCTTTTACACCGTTCAAGATGGGCTGGCATCCACCACCCACGCTGCCGGGTGGATTATCTTAGCTGTCTACGAAGGGACTCAACGTGCCAGCCACCAGACTCCTCCAGCAGGCCCTTGGCTGGCCAGAACTCAACGGCAGACCAAGCCCGACCGCTTCGCTCACACAGCTGGCCCTGCGGAGGCCAACACGCAAAACTCCTCCTACCTTTCACGTTCTTCACGCCATTGCGCTCATCCAGCGGAAGCACGACCCGGCGTAGCTACTCGGCAGGAGAAGCCAAGCAAGTTCTGGCCATGAATTTCCCACCTAAGGATGCTGTTGAGCCACAACTTTCATCACTTTTTAAAGTCTAAGGGCACGAGCATTTGGATGGTTAAAATCATGCGAACTGATTTATGAGACAGAGACCCAAGCCCATCAGAGCGTCCCACCAGCACAATGTCCATGCAGTAGGTGGGCACCGCTCATCCCCAGGACACAGCACCCTGCTGAGGATGGGGCTCCACAGCCCCCTCAGCTCCCAGCCGGCTGCTGGGGCCAGGTCCTGCCCTGCCCTGCCCTGCCCTGCCTAGCAGGCATGGGCCACGTCCTGCCCTGGCTCGCTGCGATCCCCAGCACAGGAGGAGGAGGAAGAGAAGGAGAGGGAGGAAGAGGGCAGCATTGCCACCCGGTTCCGTCCCGACCCTGACGTGCGCAGCCAACACCTCGCTGCAGTCACTGGTGTCGCAGTCCCGGTCCTGTTGTCTTTGCTGGAACCACAGACAAAACCACATTAAAAAAAATAATCATATGGTGGCAGGGCATACTTCACTTCGCACCTGATCCGATGTCACCCCGGCATTTTACGGAGCCCATTTGACTATTATCAAGTGAGACATCATTAACTGCAGCTCACATCGAACCCCAGCAACATCAATGGAAAAGTATTATTTACTTCCCTGGTGCCTCTATTTTGCCCTTGCATAAAGAGCATAACTTTTTTTTTTTCATGAAAATATATCATTAAAAATTGCAAAAGACAAATTCCTTCAGTTTTAAAACAAAAAAAAATGAAGAAGTGGTTTCCAAAACAAACCGTTGGCCACCACCCTAAAGAACTCACTCTGGGAAGTGTTCTTCCTGGGAGGTGATTTCTAATTTGACTATACTTCTGAGTTTAATAAAGCTAAAAATGGCTTCACTTCTATTCCACGCTGCCTCTTTGTCGCCCTATCTGCCATGTATTCACTGCAGTAATAAAAAACTTTATGAAACCACAAGGACACAGCGCACCTCCCCAAAGAAATAAAGGATGACAATGTTTTGGAGCAAGGACCCAAACCTGCAGCCCTTCTGGTCACAGTACCCCCTCACATGGATCAGCCCGAAAGCCAACACTCAGTTCTCGTAACCTGGCCCCTAAGCGGCGTGTGGCTGCACCGTAAGCCACGCTGCACATGACCGCCAGCCTCACGGTCTACAAACCGGGCAGTTTTATTTCACCCAGTGACAGCGGAAGAGGTTTCCCCCGATTTCAGCAGTGTTTTACTCTGCCCCAGAGTCCGACCCTGCTCCAGCAACGTCTCAGACGTTCCCTCAGAGGTTAATCCCTTTTTTACAGTAAGAGGGAACCAAAGCCTGGACTCCTCCGACCAACTCCCCGGCTGCCATCTCCCCTCGCAGCGCTCAAGCCTCCTCCGTCTGCTTTTTGGGCAGGGGTCTGCCCCGACCCTGTCCCGCCAAGCACGCACCGCCCGCCTTGCTCGGGCAGGATCGGGCCCACCGTCGGCACGAGGTGGACTTACTCGTGGGGTGGCGAGCATCCCGTACGGAGATTTCTTTCTGCTCGAGGCCATTTTCAGCTTTCAAACTAAGCATCCTCTGTAATCTCGGGTATTCTGGTGTCCTGACTCCCAGACGCGTACTCCTGACAACAACAAAACAACAAACCAGAATATATTCCAGAAAGGAATCGTTACAGAAAACGAGTGCATTCATTATCAGACTGGAAACACCTTGTCTTTAGCCATGAATTTTAAGGGAAGTCAGCAGACGTCGGTGCGACAGGAACACAACCTTATTGGGTTTCGAACACGTTTTTTACACCGCCGTGTCAGGAAAAGCCATCAGATAGAGCTGTGTTGGTAATCTGAGCCATCTTTGGACAAAAACAAATGCTGTTCTTCCCATTATAGGCAGGTATTGTTTCAAAACCTACAGAGACACGCTTGCTTGTGCTGCAACGGTATTTATTGCACATAGACCAATTACTTACACAGTAGTAAATTGCACCAGAGTATAAATATGTTATCAAACATACACAGAGAGGAAAATGGAAACGACACACAAGTGCTAAAATAACAGCAGATTCACGTGGGCACTTGGAAATAAAAATAATAAAGTCCCTTAAGATATTTTAATTTATAATATGGATATATTTACAGTACCTTCATAAAATAATATAAAAAAAGTCACTCTCTCAACAAAACTCCAACAGACCAGACGAAACCAGAAATCAGGTTCAGGGTCAGTGTTACTCAAACCCCTGTTTTTTAATTTGCGTGTGTGTACGTGTGTGCAAGTAACATCTTCAAATAACTTTACAACTCTTAACACTGTGCAAAAAAACGGCTTTGTCGCCGTTTTTTTAAATTGTGCAGTAAATTTCTGTTGTTGCCAGGATTCCCTCCCCCCCCGCGTTCATCTTGTAATTACAATGAACAAGCTGCAGAAGGCTCCTCGACTCTCCCCCCCCCTCCCTTTTCATAAAATACTATTAGTGGTATGTAAATATGCTGTTTAATATAAACACGGTCCGTTCGTTCCCCTGTACAATATGCACAGTTTGAGGTAGAAGTTTCCCAGCCCGACTGCTATTGTCTGCCCGAAGGAGATAAGCACAACTCACCGCTTGCTGGTGCCGAGGGAGACAGCACACCAGCGTGGGCTGCGGGTTTTACCCCTTCCAAAATACACCTGTGCTCCTCGTTACTCAATATTTTCCTCCGTCGCTACTCGGCGGAGGAGGGGAGTGCAGCTACTCCCAGCTTACACCTCCTCCTGCCTGGGGGTCTGTGCTCTCCGCCTGGAGCACCTGCAGCACGGACCCCGCGCCTCCCCCAAAAACCGCCCGTGCTGCGGGCGAGCGGGCAAAACCCGGGGTGTCCGACAGCCCCGGCGAGGCGGGGGACGGCGGGGACCCCCGGCAGCAGCCAGCACCTCCACGCTCAGGTCCAACCACCCGTGTCCCACCCGTGGGATCACTCACCCCAGCAAAGGGCGCTGACGCAGCCCCTTCCCAACGCGCTCCCCCCCCAGACACGAGCTTGGCTGGCTTTGCGACGGGCTGCTCGTTCTCCGGGCGCTCCGGTCAGCGGGTTCCCCGCTCGCTGTCGTCGTACGTCCCACGCCAGCTCACCTGCTTCCATTCCTAAGTAAACACCCGCTCGCTCCCGGCTAAGGCGGGCACCGGGTTTGCTTGGCGTGAGCCTTACCGGGGCTTTCTCCACGTCTCCCTGCCTGCCTCTCTCCCTGCCCCGGCTCCGACGCGGCCCCCCACATGTCCCCCCCCCCTATACCTTGGACTCCGAATCGGACGTTTTGCTATTTCTCTCCTCCAGGCTGGACTCGCTGCCGCCGCGCATGCCCCCGTTGCAGTCGGACCAGGTCCCTGCCAGGCTGCGCTCGGGGGAGCCCACGGTGCTGACGAAGCCCCCTGGCAGGGGGGCCAGCTCCCCGCCGCCGGCGTGCAGCCGCCGGTCGGCTCTCCGAGGGCAGCAGAGCAGCCTCTTGAAGGCCTTTCGGAAGTCGGGGCTGCGGCAGTAGATGATGGGGTTGAAAGCGGAGTTGGCGTAGCCCAGCCAGTTGAAGAAAACGAAGAGCCAGTCCGGCACCAGGTCCCTGTTGAAGACGTTGACGATGTTCACCAGGAAGAAAGGGAGCCAGCAGAGGGTGAACACCCCCATGATGATGCCCAGAGTCTTGAGGGCTTTCTGCTCCTTCATGGCCATGATGCGGGAGGTCTTCCGCTTGCTGGCTCGGCCGTTGCCGAGGATGGGCTGGTGGTGAGGGGGCGGGGGTGGCTGCGGCTGCTCGTGGCTGCCATAGAACCGGCCCTCGCACCTATCGATCTTCCTGATCTGCTCCTTGGCCTCTCTGTACACCCGGAGGTACACGAAGATCATGATGACGAGGGGGATGTAGAAGGAAATGATGGAGGAGGCGATGGCGTAAGCCCTGTTGGTGACGAAGTCGCAGCAGCCCGGGTCCTGGTAGCACTCCAGTGCCTGGGGGTCCTCATCCCGCCACCAGTGCATCATGATGGGCAAGAAGGAGACCAGGGCGGAGATGGCCCAGACGGTGCAGATGATGCCCTTGGCCCGACCCCTGGTCATGAGGCTCTGGTAGCGGAAAGGCGAGGTGATGGCCAGGTAGCGGTCGATGGCGATGACGCACAAGGTCTCGATGCTGGCCGTCACGCAGAGCACGTCCACCGAGGTCCAGCACTCGCAGAGGAAGGATCCCCAGAGCCAGGTTCCCCTCACCACCAGCGTGGCCCCGAAGGGCACCACCAGCAGCCCCATCACCAGGTCGGCGCAGGCCAGCGAGGTGATGAAGAGGTTGGTGAGGGTCTGCAGCCGCTGCGTCCGCCCGATGGCCGCGATCACCAGCGCGTTCCCCGCCACGATCAGCAGCACCACCAGGGCCATCAGCAGGCTCATGCCCACCGCCCACTGCTGCGACACCTCCTCGCCGGCCAGCTGCCCGCTCCCGGCCCCGCCGCCGGAGCGGTTCTGGGGGCCGCAGTCGGGCGGCACCCACCCATCGCCCATCGCTCCGCCAAGCCGCGGGCACCCACCCGGCTCCGGCTCCGGCTCCTCCGCCGCCGCCGCCCCGGGCCGCCGCATGGCTCCGCGCCGCGCCGCCGGCCCGCCCCGCCCCGCCTCGCCGCCCGCCGCCAATCGGCGCCGCGGGGGCGGGGCCGAGGGGACGCCACGCCCTCCCCGCGGCAGCCGCCGCGGACGGATATCCCACCCCCACCCCCAGCCCCGGGACGCCCACGATGGTGGGCGTCCCGGGGGGGGGAGGGGGGCGTCCGTCCGCGGCGGCTGCTCCGGAGCTGGAAGATTATTCTGGTCTGGGAGGAACGCCAGGAAAACGCTGAATGAAAAGCAGAAGGGTTGTGGCTGGGCAACGTTCACAGAGTCACAGAATGGTGGGGGTTGGAAGGGACCTCTGTGGATCACCCAGTCCAACCCCCCTGCCGAAGCAGGGTCACCCAGAGCAGGCTGCACAGGACCGCGTCCAGGCGGGTCTTAGAATCATAGAATCATAGAATGGTTTGGGTTGGAAGGGACCTTAAACATCATCTGGTTCCAACCCCCCTGCCATGGGCAGGGACATCTTCCACCAGACCAGGTTGCTCAGAGCTCCATCCAACCCAGCCTTGAACACTGCCAGGGAGGGGGCAGTCACAGCTTCTCTGGGCGACCTGTTCCAGTGTTTCCTTCCTAATATCTAATCTAAATCCGCCCACTTTTAGTTTAAAGCCGTTCCCCGTTGTCCTATCACTACACACCCTTGTGAACAGTCCCTCTCCATCCTTCCTGTCAGCCTCCTTCAGGTACTGGAAGTCATGAACATCTCCAGAGAAGGAGACTCCACAACCTCCCTGGGCAGCCTGTTCCAGTGCTCCGTCACCCTCAGAGGGAAGAAGTTCTTCCGCATGTTCAGATGGAACTTCCTGTGCCTCAGTTTGTGCCCATTGCCCCTTGTCCTGTCGCTGGGCACCACTGAAAAGTGTTTGGCCCCATCCTCCTGACACCCACCCTTGAGATATTTATAAGCGTTTCTAAGGTCCCCTCTCAGCCTTCTCTTCCTCAGGCTGAACAAGCCCAGCTCCCTCAGCCTCGCAGGAGAGATGCTCCAGTCCCCTCACCATCCTCGTCGCCCTCCACTGGATTCTCTCCAGTAGCTCCTCATCTTTCTTGAACTGGGGAGCCCAGAACTGGACAGAGTACTCCAGATGGGGCCTCACTAGGTCAGAGTAGAGGGGAAAGAGAACCTCCCTCGACCTGCTGGCCACACTCCTCCTAATGCACCCCAGAATGCCATTGGCCTCCTTGGCAGCCAGAGCGCACTGCTGGCTCATGGTCAACTTGTGTCTGTAATTCTGATTTTAAAAAATAATAGTCTGAAACTGGATTAGGACAGTGGAGCTTTGGGATGGAAAGATTTTCTTTTGTTTTCTACGTCTAGCTGGAGCACTTAAAGTCAGTACGAGCCGTGCGTTGCGTCACCACACCAAAGCCTTCACAGCTGAGGCGCTCAGATGGACTTTGTGAATGTGAATAGTCCATTTCAGCGCAAAATCAGCCAGATTCAAGTCTGATAAAATCTTAAACACTTTTCCCAAGATTACTCCGACAGCGGGAAGCAGTGTTGGTGTAGCTGTTTTCCTTGCTATTCCTGGAGCATCATCCATCTGTCATCTATTCAGATCCATTATTGCTATAGTATCCTTACACCGTTAATAAATACCGTAACCTAACCAAATGCCAGGTCCTTGCCTATCAAGCTGTCCAGTCAGATCTCCAGCTGGAGATCCTCATCCCACCATAAGCTTAGAGGTTGGAGAGGTAAAGGAAACTACTAGCAAGTACGCAATAAACCAGAAGATGCATCATTGTGTGTTGCTCCCCAGTATCTTTGTTGGTTCAACAAGCATCAATCTGGAATGCCAGATCAGAGCTGGAGCCAGAGTGTCTTTGGGAAACAATGCATCTCCAAAGGAAAAAGTAAGCAACTGGATGATTTTTGTACAGAACACCCCTCTGGCCCTTGCAGCAAAGAGCAGCCAAATAATCACTGCAGGCTTAACCCCTTTCAGACCGTTACCTTTGCAAATCTCCTGTAACCCAACATTTCCTTGTTTTTTTTGCATTTCAGACAGCTCCTTATATGATTTTAATATAGCTCTTTCTTTGCATATTATTTAAGGGTGTCAGGTCAAGAGAAAATTTTCCAGAACTGAAATGGTTTATTTTTACTTGCTCTCCAGATCACAGTTTTTAATGAGCAATTAATTTATTTTTTCCTTTGGAAGTCATTAAAAAAGAAAGCCCAAACACTCAGTAGTTATTAGGACAGATCAGTCTTATGTTGTGTAGAGAGTAATGGATAGATCCAATGAAAATCAACATGTACTGCATTTGAGGAACTCTGTTGGCATGAGCTGTGAAGCTTAAACATTTCAGCAACTGAAGTGGGTTATCTAAGTATATTTTTAAACCCAGTCCTTTGAGATGCTTTGCACAGCTTCCTGCTTGTCCTCTTGCCTCTCTCCATGCAACACCGATCGCAAGCACCAGCAGTGGGGCAGGAGACTGGGAACGGCCCTGGGCACTGGGGCTAACCCCTTCCTTCGGTGTTGCAGGGTCGGGGCAGCACTGGGGGTGCTGGGTTTGCTGTTGCCAGTTCTGTGTCCTGGGGACAGACAGGTGAGTTGCTGCTGGAGCCCATCCTGGATCCCCAGGGATGCTCTGAGCTCTGCGTACTACGGCTTGGTACTCTTTCGTGGCCTGCGAGGGTGGTTGGAGAGGGAGGATGTTGGCAGAGAGCTGATGAAAGTTTAGAGAAGCATGGCAGATGAGGAGAGTGGAGAGGCAATTTTAGCTTGTTGAAGAAATAAGCTTTTAATGTAGTTGGAGGAAGAAAAATTTTTCAGGGAGGGAGAGGAATAATTTAGATGAATACAAGGAGATTTAATGAGTGGTAATGTGATGAAAGGGATAATTTGATATGAATATCTGAAAGAGCTTTTAGGACGTCAAAGCCATTAGTTTGCCAGGAGTAGCAGTGGATGGCTCATCACTCGGGCCTGTATGGTTAGGTTTGACAAAACTTTCATTCTCAGCTTTGGATCAGATAGCATCATGTCTAAGATACGGACATTTCCAGCTCTTTCTTTTAGCTTTAACGTGGTTTCTTACCATATCTCAGCAGCTTGGGTCTCTACAAGTGACCTTCATTTTTCCTCATGCAAAGAAAAATAAACTCTGTCGTCTTTGTCACTGGGTGACCAGCTGTATTTAGCGATGCTTTACTGGAGAAATGAAGTGAAGGAGCAGTTTCTTGGTGGCTGTGAGGCTGGTGTGGACAGAGCAGAAATCTCCTGCAGACCGGCAGCCAGGATGAGCAGTTGCCTGCCGGGAGCAAGGGGTGACCCTGCTGCTGCTTACGACCCAGAAGAATCTTGTCTTCATTGTCCAGCCTTGGTACAGTCACGGTCTCATTGCAATCAAATTCAAGCACCACCATTATTAACATAATATCCTCTTAAAATATTAACTGTTCATTCTCTTAAGGCATGAGGCAAAGCCCACTGAAATGCCTGGAAGGCCTCCCACTGACTTCAGTAATCTTAATGTTATTGTCATTCTTCCTCTGGAGAAGAAGTTCTATGTAACAGCAAATTAAAAAAGCATTTGCTGTCCCTTTTTCTTCCTGCTGTCCTCCTAAATCCCTTTGTAAACTTAGCATACATCTGAGAAACCATTTTGTGTTGGTTACCGGGACAGTCTGACTAAAACCTGAAGAAAAGCAGATGAGAACCAACTCTGCAAGTCTTCACGTGAAGTGGTCAGGCTTCACCCTCTCTGTGCTGCCCCTGGAAGAAACTGTCACTGGGCTTTATTCACACTGGACATTTGTTATTAGAGAAATAGAGACATGATGGAACACTGCCACAAGATCCATGTCTCTTGTTTTTAAAATAAACATCTTGGCTTTGACTTGACGTTTATTTTCCATAAATGCCTCGGCTTCAATTTGGCATTTCAGCAACAGCAGGAGGCTCTTATCCTGTGACAACATGCAATTCCATTGACATTATCTCTTGATTACATGTGACAGTGTGCCAAAGACTGTATGTAGTTACTTTTAGGTAAACAATGCGACGAATATTTAGAACAAATGTATTAAATAGCAGAAGCGGCCATACTTTCCAGCCCTTTACCGTGCGTGTGACACCGTAAGTACATGAGGTACGGCATGTGGTGGTGTGTGCTATACAAGTAAGCACACTCTGAGTTTGACTTTGGGGGTCCGACATACTGAATACCTATTAATTCCCCTTGACTTGAGGCCTGTGGTTGATGTGTTGGTTAGCATGTACAGGACCGAGCATATCAACATTTTGAAAGGCTCTGAGCCAATCTGAACACATACAAAGAAGTCCTGGTGCTCTGGAAGACTCTGCCACAGTAACCCAGCCCTTGTTTAGAGCACTTTTTCATCAGAAGACCCTCTTAGAAGCATGCTGATTCATTAATCCCTTCCAAGTGATGAAAGAGATGCAATGACTCTGTCTTTCAGTCTTCCACACACTGAGTAAAAAGATGCTAAGGAACAGCCAAGCCAAGGCCCCCTTGTCTCCTGCAGTCTCTGTTGTGTTGTTGCTAAAAAGTCAAACCTCAGGAAAACGCTGAGTTTGACCAGTGAGTTCAACTCCATTCAATCCTCCCAGAACAGACCGAGGACTCTTCTTTTGCCTAGTGCTCTTTACAAGTGCCCAGATTTTGAGGATCCCCTGATTTTCTCCATAGGATTGAGGCCAGGTCTCTGTTTTTTTCTGTATTTTGTGAGAATTGTGATGCTTTTTGTAATGGTACCCACAATTTTAAAGAAATGCAGGGCTGTGGACTGAGGTTTCATTACGGGACTGTGGGAAGGGGCTGTTATGTCTCTGGAAATGTGTCCCTTTCAGAAGGTGGCCTTGAACATGCAGAAGAAGTCTGGACTGCGAGTAAAACTTCTGGCTCATGCCAGGTATATTTGTTTGTCATACAGAAGCCTAATACAAAAGGAGTTGCACCAATTTATGCTATTTGAAGAGCTGGCTCTTTGTCTGACTAGCCGACAGTTTTCGACATTCCCTCCCCCAGCCTCGCTCCATATATCTCAGAGCAGGTCTCCACTTTGAAGTATCTCACCCAGGAGAAATTTTTATTTCGCCTTCCTCAGTGACACTTTGCCATCTGCCTGATCTAGCCTTGCTATTGCTGACTGGGCCCCTGACGGATGTCCCAGTTCACAGAGTGCTTTTACCGTTGTGCTACCATTCACCCTGTAGGAATGACTTCTCCCTGGGCAAAAGTAATGTTCAAATTTTGCAAAGAACAAGCCAGGGTTGGTGTTTCTGGAAGCAGAGTATTCTTGTCACAATTGATGCATTTTTTGTAAAGTTAATACCCATAGTTACTTGACAGAAGCGTTTTATTTACAGTCTGGACTAATATTAATCTGGAGCAATAATAATGCGCTCATTAATCTAAATTATAACCAAGAGTTGCCTTTAATTGCCTAATTTGCCAAATCTCACTGCCTGCATCTCCCTATAGTTTCTTGACATCCAGACTCCTCGATAGAGGCACCGGCACTGTGAGAAAAGCCTGACTAAGGCTGCCTCTTTTTTAAGCATCAGCGGTTCCACTGAGAGGGGTGGCGAAACATTTTACAGCAGGGCAGAAAACACTGCGGTGGCCAGAGCCTTTGTTTATACAGAGAGGCTGTGGTCGGAGACCAGAGCAGAGGAGCGATGACTAGGAGTCCTCTGAGATTTTCCTCGAGTCTATTCCTGCTCCAACGCATACTGGCTGCAAGTTGTTGCTTTATTTCTCCATCCCAAAGCTTACCCATCTGTAGGATGAAAGTTGCACCCTTCGGGAAACATGATCTTAAAATTTCATTGGAGCAAGAAGCTAATCCTTTACAAGCACCTCCTGAGGTGTGGACGCGAGGGGCAGTGAAAAGGCACAGCGACAGCGTTTTGGTGTCAAGCAACATGCTGGTTAGTGACGTGCATGAGTCAAGAACTTGTTTCTTTCCCCTTCCCATCGTGGAGGGCTATAGCATATAAGCTAGTGGCTGAAATAGGCAAAGAGACTAATTCAAGTGGCTTGAGGGGGTACAACATACCAGCATTTTCAGATGTTTGGGAAACCTGTACATATGTTGTGGATGGCAAAACACTGACTTGAGCTGGGGGTCCAGCCCCGGCTGACTGTGATGGTGGGTGTGTGGCGAAGACTGATTTTGACACCTGGGCAGCCTGGTGTTGTTGACTGTCTCCAGACGCAGGACTGAGGCTTTTGATTCTGTAGGGAAATGGGTTAGGGCTCCCACTGGGAGAAAATACATTCTGGATTTTTTTTCAGCACGAGAAGTCAATTGCAGTTCATGCTGACTTAGGGCAGGACCCTGGGAAAGAGCTCTGAATAGCTGGGACTAGTTCACAACATGTGAAAAAGCTGAATGGTTATTCCTTTTTGGTGGCACTAAGAGTGCCTCTTGAAGCTTTTGGGGGATGCAGAGTTGCAAATTTTATTTTTCAAACCTGTCTTTCAGGTAGTTCATAATGTTCAGTGACAGGTTTTTTTCTAAGGTCCTCATAAGTTGCCTTAGTATCTTTTAAGACAACTAAAGCCAATCTTCTTTTTGTTAAGGGGAGGAACAAGCCTTGTCTTAGATTTCGTAAGCAGTAATTGCTGCCTGTTCGCATCCGTCTGTAGCCCTGTATATCCTCTGAGCTACCCATCAAACACACAATGCGAGCCTGCCATGCCACACACTCAGGTAGATACTATCTTCTCTACCCATCGAACAGAGCAAAGCTACTTTAAAGCAGTGAGGGATGTACGCTTCCAAAAAGTGTGAGGACCCCCATCTGCTTTTATGTGGTGCAAATAATCACAGGATTAGCTAAAAGAGGAAGCTGTAGTAGGATGCATCAATATTAGATGGGTGTCATGCAGAGCCATATCAGGTTGCTATTGTGTAACACAAGAAAACCCAAAAGCTAACAGTTATCCCCAAAAAATCCATCCATGGAAATCTATTGCAACAACTTTGTTATAATTGAGTGGCTTTTTCTTTTTTTCCCTAACCTGTTGCTTTGGGTGTCTCTGATAAATGTCTTTGATATCTAGTTCTGGAAACTGCTGAGAAACTTTAAACACCCTGAACATTAACCTTAGGTATAGTCAGTGCAAGGCGTTGAGTGGAAACTCCTGTGGTTCGATGGTCACGGAATGAAGAGCTGACCGGTGCCTGTCTTAGATCTGGGTAAACTAACCTGCTGCCAGGTGATGTACTTCCCTGGCTGGCTTGCAGACCACCAGAGTCCTCCGGCAAGTGGGAAGGGAGAAGTGCTGGAATCCTGCCTACTTCTTCTAAACACATTCACTGTGTTTAAGCCAATGCATTAAGTAACACGTCCACTTCTGCTAAGCTCTTCTTAATGGCTATGCTGACCATTTCTTGGTGGCCTTAGTACTGGTGGTTTGGGTTAAGCTGGTTGTCACCTGTGCACATTTTGCTCTTCAATAGTTTCATACCAGGGCATGCCCTTTTTTCTTCTATCTACCATAAAATCATGCTGAGGTGGTGATAAATCGCTTCACTGTTCACCAGTTTGCTTATCTATTTGTGATGACAAATTAAATTATGATATTCCAGCTCTGCAGGTAATAGCATATTTCTGATGTGAAATCCTCTGTTTAGGTACCATCCATTTGGAAGTATCTCTTCAGTTTGCATTTAGCAGCAGACACCTGGTATGATAAAGTGCTCAGCATTTTCCAGTTTCCTGAAGGTAAAGTGGATAAACATGTGCTTTGTATTTCTGAAAATCTGTCCAGAATTTAAAGCTATAGAACTACATCTTTCGATAAAAGGAGCATGCTCTTAAAGCGCAGCTATAACTAGAAATAGAACTGAAGTGACCTTGGGTCTGGCTTTGGTCTCAATGCCTTTTTTTTCATCATAACTTGTCCCAAGGTCTTTTTTGAGCTAAATTAGTCTCCTGCATTTAAAATCCTGTGTTGTGTTGGCGCTGGAGTCTGACAATAATCTTGTCTGACTATAGTCTTTGCTCAGAAATTTGTATCTGATTTTCTCTCTCTGTTTTGGACTCCACAAGCTCCTAAGCAACAGACCATGGTCAGGATGTCAGCCTAGCGCTGGCAGCTCCAGTCCGTCCCTACGCCTCTCCCGACAAGCCATGCTGGTGGTGCCAGCACCAAAGACTTCAGGGCTGTTTCATGGATGGTGAAGCTGCAGCACTGGTGAAGTAATAGGGTTAATAATCTTAAGGTCTTAAAACTAAAGAGATGGCAGAGGGGAGGCTCTGACCCAGCCTGGTAGTGCTCGATCACATTCCCAGGGATTTGGGGAAGACTGGAGGGTACTTAGCCCCTTGCAGGATTAGGCCATCAGTGAACACCCCCCCTGAAAATTACAAAGCCTTCTCAAGCTGTAATTGGTTTAAATTATTTCACGAAAGGGGAGTGAAACAACATGCAACACTACCATTAGTAACCTCCTCAATATGATGCCTCTTCATGGGGATGTCCCAAGTAGAACAAACTGTGTTTCTCTTGAAATTACATTGCCTTTGACAACAGACCACAGTATTTGCCACCTTAACCATTCTGCCCATTTTTATACTTAGAAAAATGCCCAAGTTCTAGAAATGATATATTTTCTATTAAAAAAGACGGAGAGAGAGGAGCAGTCGTTCAGCGTGGGTAAATCACCAAAGTTGAGTGGCTTCACTGGAGCTTTAACAGAGGCATTTAACACAGCGCTGCCAGCCCTGTGCTCATCTAGTTTTGTTCAGCCTCTGGTGAAACAAAGTCATTCTTGAGCCCTATCTCAATTTTCATTGTAAGAGCCTAATTTTGAATTCAGCTTAACTAGACCTCCCTTTTCCACCTCCTCTTCAACCACCAAAACTTCTAATAATGTGCAAATACCTGTGGCTTCAAGCTAAATTCATTCATGACCAAGTGACACAAATGGCACCTGCAAGAAATTCTCGATATACCTCCTGCTTATATACAACCCCTTTGGGCAAAAAGGGAGAATAACCTTTTTTTTTTTTTTCCGTCTGTTAGCTGTTATACTTAATGCATATAACTCCCCCATATCTGAATAGCAAAACCTTACACCTGCCAATAAATTTGTAATGCATTAGTAACAATGCCATAATTGCATCTAATAAATACTCTCTCTGGCCTCTCTGGGCTTTTGTGAAGCTGAATAGCTGTGAACTACTTTGCAGTCCTCATCTGAAAAGTCTCTATAGACAGAATAATACTACTATTTTAAATAGCAGAACTGTTATTGAGACACCTCTGTGTTCAAGCTGTTCTTGACAGTAACCACAGGCTACTCACTGCAGCCTCGAAATCTGAAACTGCTAAGCTTGTAGTTAGCTTAGCTATTCTCACTCAGCAAACACCTTGTTCCTTATGACTTTTTTATCCCTTTATTCTGCAGTCTATCCAGGAATGAGACTGGGGATTTTACACATTAATTATTGCTAATGATTCAAGGAGTTTGTTTATGCACACGCATTTCAGGCCACAGGCTCTCTGTGAACTCTTTGCCTTCCGAATTGCGTTGCGTATTTGCTGTTCATCATGCGCTGTCTACAGAACTCACGGATCACTGCAAACCATATCATGTAGCACCGCTTTTGTTCTCTGACTGATGAGTCTCAAAGCCTGCAAAGGCATTTCTGGAAGGCACAGGAGGGCTTCTGACATGAACATTAGAGCAGCTTGCTGTTTCCCAGGTCTCTGCAGCTCTCATTCAACTGTTTCTGAAACTGCAGATTCTCCCTCGCATATTCTTGAAGACCGGGTTGAGCAGCTGGCATTGCTCTCACCTCTTTACTTCAGTTGCTACTAGCAGTTGTACTACAGTGGAGGCTGGTGGTTTCAGTAACATAGGAGAATGAAAGAGGTGCCCTCCTGCAGACCTAATCCAGGATGGTTAGGTCAAAGTCAGGAGGGGAATCAAAGAGACAGACCGGTTAAATGACTTTCCCAGTGGCACCTAGAAGGACCGTTGCAAGGTCAGACAGCAACTCACAGCTTCAGCATCTCTGCCGGTGTTCGGTCTGTGGGATTACTGCCTACTGCTTTCACTGAACTTGTCTTTTTTCTCTTTATACCCATTTCCTGCTCTTATTACTCTTGGCACCAGCTACCGTACCACGAAAAGACATTCTTGTGGGAGTAGGACTAAGGGAGTAGGGTCCTTGTTTCCCTCTCAGTGAAAAGGTCTGATAATCCTGACCTGCTGTAAGGTCTCTGGGGAGCGGTGACCGCTCTTACACAAGCATCAGAAGCAGGAGTTACGTGCAAGACATAAAATAATCCGTCTGCTCTATTGAAAATAGAGTAGCAAATCAATTCCTGGCATTAGTCTACTGGCAATGCCTGTGTCCAGATTTGGGTGCCAGCTTTCAGAAATATGTGAGCCTATTGGCATGATCCCAAAAGCAAGCAGTGAGAACAACCAGAGGCCTTGACACTGTGGCTGGAGTGGAAAGACTGAAAGAACTGGGTTTGTTTACTCCAGAGACATCACTAAGGGGACACAATGACAGTGTAAAATGTTCCTGCAAAGAAGACAGGAATAAACTGTTCTCTACTGGATTTAGGACAAGAAGCAATGGACATACATTGCAGCAAGAGACATTTAAGCTGCAGTGGAGACAGTTGGGCTCCAGTCTGAATTGCCTGGGAAGTGACTTTGTGCAATTAAGTGAGGTCTCTAGGTTAGGAGCATCATTGAAATTTAGAGTTTAGACTTCTTCTATGTGCAGTAAAGAGAGATGTTAATTCTGGCTGTGCTTCAACTCTCTTAAATGAATTGGCTAATGTAGGAAACTGGGCTCCCCCACTAGTCAATGGGGGAGCCCAGTTTCCTACATTAGCCAATTCATTTAAGTGCCTAAAGTTAAACGGGATGGATCTGGGCCTCAGTGACTTGCCTTTACCCTGTGACTCATCATCACACCCTGTGGGTCCTATGTCATGGTCTCCAGTTTCTGCTTTCATCATTGCATTTCAGTTTCCTTGCTCCATTCAGCAGCAAATCTTTTCTTTACAGAAGTTGGAACAACCTTAGCATAATACATGTTTCCTGTTCTTCCTGAAGGTTAAAGGTTTGTTTACTGCACCAAACTGTTTAATGCATTGCCCTTTGAATTTACAAACATGACTCTGAAGGCTCTATCAGCTAAATCATTTCTCTTCTAAAATAATTGGTAACGAACAGCATTTTACCTAGTCTGTCGTATTCCAGTGTAAGTGCTAAAAAGCCAGAAAATGGAAAATAGATTTTTGTTTCAGTTTTCAAAGATTCTTCTTAAATATGAGCAAGTAGAGTAAAAAAATAAAAAGATACCATGGCAACATCCTAATAATCTGTCTTAGCAGGTCAGAAGATGTAGCATTAATGAAGTCTGTCTATAACCCCTTTACTCTGGACTAAGGCAGTATTGGGGAATTGTCCTAGGTTAACGAACACCAAGCACTGTTTCGTAGCAGAGCAAAGATCCCATCCCCAGAAGAATCATACTGGCCTAAAACTCTTGAGGTTGTACATTTAGAAAAAGTGAGGCCTGTCTTAAATGCTCTCTGGTTTTGGGGGGTTGTCTGTGAGCATTTGGGGTGTGCTTGCTTGGTTTTTGTATTTAAGCATTATATAGGCATTGTATGCCTGTAAGGAAGTAAAAGATGAGGGTTTCCAACGAACAGTCAGGAGCTGAAACTGGGAAGAGCATGGGCTTGAGATTTAAACCTGAAATCAAAACACTTGCACTGGAAAAGCTGCTGCAGCTTCGGTCTGAACGGTGGGACTTTGCAGCAGCATGACAGGAGGTCTGCAACACGGCGTATGCTGTGCCCATGCTTCCACCCTCCCTGTTAGCGGCAGGAGTGAGCGCTGCTGGGGCGACCGCACAGCACGATGATGATTTTAGCCTGTCTTCTCACGGAAACAACACCGACAAACTCACACTCTCTGTGATGAGTGCACATAGATGTCTTTTCTCCTGCTGGCTAATTTCAACCAAGGTTGACAGAAGACAAAAGATCTGTGGTAAAATAAGCCCCTGGAAATGTTAATAGAAATAGGAGTTGGGTAGAGTGAAGAGAACCTACTCGTGCCTTGCTTAGGGAAAGACAGCTACAGAGGTCCCTTCACCACAGATACCAAAGAACCCATGCAGCAGAGACACATTTGAAATGAAGCTTCCCACAGTTTTAATTTTCACAGGAGTAATTGTTTAACAAGATGATGTGGTTGGAGTCATGGCATGTAGAGGTTCTCCTGCCACCTACTCCTAAGCTCCCTAGCCCCAGGTCCTTTGAACACCTTTGCTTCCTATTGACAAATTAAAAGAAAGACAAGTTAAAATATCTCCTGAGAATGACATTTCTCTGTCCTGTATTTGTTCCCTACAGCCAATATTTATTTCTTACTCACTGCAGTTATTGTTACGAATAAAAATTGACTTTTTTTTTTTTTTTAATTTCCAGCTCAACCAGGTCTACTTGATAGCTTATAATCAAGCTGTATTTTTCTTTCAGCTGTATAAGCAGTGAAGCCCCTGGACTCGGCTAGACCGTAGCTACTGCTCTTACACTGCTGTAAAGGCATGAACTGTGTCAGAGCACAGCTTGCTCCTGCAGCTGCTTTGGCTCCAGAGGGGTGTTTGTGTCAGTAAACTAATCACACATGACTTGGACAAGAGGCAGGCAGGAGCAGATAAGGGGCTGTTTTTGCAGAGTCCGTTCTTTGTCCATGACTGTGTTTTGGTGAATGAAATCATCGCAGTGCAGGCAGCAGTGTGACTGAACAGGAAAGGAGCCTGGTTGCCCCTTAGTTACAATCCCCACTTGGTTATGTGCTCCCAGCCTTGGACAAGTCATTTAACCCTTGTGTGACTTCTCTGATAAGTAAATTTTTGTTCAAGAACAGTGGCCTGTTGTCTGGAGGTGGTGAACTTTAATGCCTTTAAAAATAACATATATACTGAACCACCAGACAAATGGGAAACACTCTTTAGTTTCCACTTAAGAAAGAAAAGTAAAAGCCTTCCCAGTGATTTTCTTACATGTGTGACAGAATAGGAAGAAACAGCATTTTTTTAAAGTGTAAGACTTGCCCCTCTAGTATGAGGTAAGTTAATAACTGAGACACTGTTAGTCCTAGGGCCATGAGCTACTTCAGTCACAGTGTAGTTCCATTGCAAGAAATACACACCGTCTCTCTTCCCTAGATGCTATGCAAACACATGAGTAGTTTCCTAGCTAAGAAGTTCCCACATTTGTCATGCTTGTGAGTGAAATGGAGACAGTCTGTCTGTGGGTGCTGCCCACAACATATCAGTCTGACTTTCTGCCTTCACAACACAGCCCAGACCCTGCTTTAAAATGAGGGATTCCCCTCTTGTTCCCCTGGGTAAACACCACGACGTTTTGTAAATTGGTGTGCCAGGTAAGTAACGATCGTTTATTCTTGCTGGTTTTATGGGGTGCTCACATTGGCCATCTGTCTGGAATGTGACTGATTTTGAACCACTGTGAGAAGAGAGGTGGCCAGCAAGGAAAATTCTTCCAGCCACGCTGGGCTTCCAAGTCCTTGAGATCCTGTGCAGTCAGCAGAACAGCACATTTCTTAATGGCAACTGGGAAACAAATGGGAATTTCAAAGAGAGGAGTCAAAATACCTGGAGGGCTTTTGTGGCCAAATTGAGAGGTAAGACCCCAATATTCACTTGTGTTGTCCAAGAGAAAGTGAGACACGTTCTCAGTGTGGAAATTCTGTCTTCACCAGAGATGAAAGCTCACCTCTGGCTGAGATGAGAAGAGCTGCGACTTCCTCTCTGGTGCCTGGATGCCCAGAAGAAGCCATTCTCAACAGCCACAGTGGGTGAGTTACAGTGTGCCCTGCTGGGCTTGAAAGCAAGTGTACCTTCAAAATAGGACCTACTTTTGAAATTTTGATTGACTGCGTGGTTCTTGATTTCACAGGAAGAAGATTGCAGGAAGGAAAGGGGCTCAGGTGAGCTGTGAAGGGAAAGAAAATAAACACAGTGTGACAGATATCAGCCCTGTTGTACTGCCGAAGAGGACTGCAGTGGACACAGATGGGAAAGAACACGTGTGAAAGGGAGTGGGGTTAGCAACACAATGGCAGATGTCCCAAAGATCGGCTTTGAATAAGACACCTGAACATGTCTAGGCCAGCCGAAGAAGAAGGAGGAATATCAAGCAAAACTTCCTGCTAGTGTGATCTAGTAGGCTACAGAGTAGTCTCTGAGAAGAAGAGATCCCCACTGGTACAAAGCAGAACAGAAAGTGATCAGTCACTCTCAGGCAGAAAGGTATGGACTATTCCTTCTTTTGGGAATTCAACACAACAAGGGCTGTCCGCTCTGAGAGAGAGAATGCTGAGGCTAGGGGACACTAGCTAGAGATTTATTTTTGTAAAAACAGAAGACCCATGGAAGGGCTGATCCACATGGTTTATTAAACATGGCAGGCTGGCCTCCATCGTTCCTGATTGTTTGATAGGTCGCCCTGCCCAGCTCAAAAATGTGAATCTTCACCAGTTAAATGATACTGGACGTAATTTAAAAACCTTGCTCAAAAGCCACATCCAGAAACTCAAGACGGCTGGCTGGATCTGAGCCAGTGGGTTTTGATTTGAAAACAAAGAAAACCTTCATATGAACTGAGAGGTCTATTACTATCAGTTTGTCTTTGTTCGAAAAAAAGCCATTATCTGCTTCCTTAGAATCAAAGGTAAATAGTTCATGAACTCAAGAGGAAAGGAAAAAGGAATCCTCCAGCCAGAGAAATGTACATTTTGAGGCAGCCTGTTGTCAGGTCATGGCATGGTGTTCCCATTGCCAATGGTTTCATTAAACAGGCAAAGAGGTTAAAAAAAAAAAGAATTAGCTCAGAATTTTTCATAGGCACTGGCTTCTTGTGGTGATCAGCATCCAGGGTCTTCAGGTTGTGACTGTCAGACTTGTACACTGTCCCTTCAATTTCAGCTCACCCAGCCTGAGCGTGTGGAGAGTACTGCGCCACGATTCATGCTTAGCTTGTGTTTATTAGCACTTTTGCTGAGTTCTCTTCTCCTACTTCTCTCCATTTCCCACCTCTTTTACAGTCTGAAGGCATTAGACAGTACTATATGTTTGATCTAGATGTTCTTCTTCTACCTGTCCTGGTTGGATGGGTTGAGTGTGGCATTGCAACCATGCAGAAGGGTCAGTTTGCAGGTGTTAGGTCAGGCTGGAATAGCTTTCCGTGTACAGGGTGGGTGCATGAAGAGAGAGAGCAGGACTTGTCTGTAGGTCCTTGGCTTCCATGCCTGCCCTTCCTAATTCAGCTCTGTTTACCCATAGCCTGCTGAGGTAGGGCAGGGAGTTGGGATCTTGACCAGGCAGGTGTTGTTGGCTCACTGCATGGCTGACCATCCCTTGTCCTGATTAGAGCAGGTTCTGGAGAGTCCTGTGTGTCAGGGAGTGTGTTATCACTGGGAGGACACCTAACTGCTGGACATGGAATAAAGTGCCTCTGACTGAAAGTGCTCTGCGCGGCATGAGGGAGGTGTTATGGAGTTTTTTGTATCTGATGATGTTGGAAAGACCACTTACTGCCTGTAAGCAGGCAGAAGAGTAAACAGAAAGTCCAACTACTGTTACTATTGCAATTCTCCTCTTAAGCCCATTTATATCCAGTCTGAGGTTTGCCAAGTGAGACTTTTCCCCCAGGTAATCATTTTCATCAAGGAACCCGTCCTGATGCTTCTTCCCTACAAGTTCAATAATCCAGCCCATGTTCTGGGAGGAGAACTGCACAGTGACACTGTAACCCTTGTATTTCATTCTACAGACTAGGATTTAGTCTGTAGAGCAGGTTTTGATTTTCTGGAGAAGCTCTTGCTAATTTCAGAGGACTTCGGATTAGTCCGTGAGACCTAGACTGGACTGTGGAACCGCCTGCACAGACCCTTTTCTGTGCTTTGTGGCTTCTGCCTCACGCCCACTAGAGCACCAGTGTCCATCAATACAGGTAGGAAAGTTTGGATCATTTAATCAGTAACAGATAATTTGTCGCTACTGTGATTACATTTCAGTCTCTGTGCTGCTTTGCTCAACGCAGTGAAATCTATCAAGTGTTCAGTGCTGTCCTGGTTACCTTTCTCTCAACACATTAAGCACGCACAGAAACCCCCATTTTTTATCACACTCATTGTCATGACAACATGTTTGTGCTCTGCTGCTTTCCATTTTATAGCTTTTAAAGCTGAGGAAACAATACTGCCGTGCTTCAACTCTATGAGCCACAGTACCTTACACTTTTGTTCTGCTCTGAGCTCTTTCCTGAGCTCCTGTTCACTTCAGTTTACTTCCCCTTCTCTGGGGAAAACAGGAGGAAGAGGCTGAACAGGTGAAGTATGGGGTGATGCCAGGATGGGCCAAAGTGGGAATGAAAAGAATACAAGACATGGCATTAAAGTGATTGAGACAAACCTCCAATATCATGTCACTGATATCTGGGACAAATCCAGCCATCCTCTTCTCACTTTAAATGCATAAAAATGACAATGTATTTAGGTAATCCGCTGTCTCTCAGCCTTCCCTTTGCTGCAAGATGTTACAGCTTGATGGAAGAAAGGAATCCTACTTTCTGAGACACCTTCTTCTTTCTTATCCTCAGTTTCCCCATCTGTAGCTGAGGAAGCAATTTCAGCCTACTTTCATATACTATATGAGCCAGGGATTATGTTCCTATGGACAAGGGGTGTCGTCCGATAATGGGATTGTGGCTAGCACTGTATTCTGGCTGCTGTTCTTCTAAGCTCCAAAGACCTCATCTAAATTATAGAAAAATGTCTGTAATTATGTTAATAAATATGACAATCCCAATTAAATAGCAGTTCACAGCTTCGACAAGCATGCCTCAAAATTTCCCTGCAAATGAGAAAGCTGACACCTGGCTGGGAAATTTATTAAAATTGCAAATGTTAATTTGCTTCTAGCTTGACTTGGGTCACTCATCTTTGGCAAGAAAATTGCACAGAGAGGTTTGACTCAAAACACTGAATTATTTGAAGAATACTTCAATTTCAATAATATCTGAATTGGTGAAAATTTTAATGGAAATAATTTTGTTCTTTAGAATACATTGATCAGAGCCTACTTTGATGCTACAGAGTTTTCCAGCGTGGCCTGCTGGATGCCGCTAAGGACTTCACTTATAATCACTGCATGGAAAATTCCTGTGACACAATTTTTATTTTTTTTCCCCTATGAGCATGGGTGCCTCTCCTGGCACTTGCAGGGCCATAGCAAAAAGCACTTGAAAGTACCATCGTGGTAAAGTGAAGTTGTGTTCAACACATAACGGTACATAACTGGAAGTGGAGTTGTCTGTGGGGAAAGAATCTGCAGCCTTAAACTTCCTCCCTAACCACTCCTGACCATAGGACTGTGTTCTGCATCGCTAACTCATAGCACAAAGATCTGTGTTGCCATACGGCCAGGGAAAGGCAAATGAAAGGTGCCTTAGCATAAGATCTGGATATGAAGTTGGATGGAGCGTCCTTTCTTTGGCCTGGTGCAGTGAGGATATAAATCAGTCACATCTCTGAGTTTCTTAATCTGATTCGATACCCCAAGCCATGGCTGCTGGCTCCAAGGAGGATCCTGGAGTACAACATCTGCAGCTGCCCTCACTTCAGCTCTCGTGGCTCCGAGTCGCTGCGGCTCATCAGGGTGACCGACTGGAGTAAGACAGGTGGACCGCAGCTCCTGGAGAGGTTCCTGCCATCCCTATTTTCCGTCATTCTCTATAAATGACAACAGAGTTTGGCCTGGTACAACTATCCGTGGTGACTTTCCCCAGCACACAGCAAGTTCTGCCCATGCTGGTACATGGCCTAATTTGCTCCCGTACCCCAGGGACACAGATACCATCCCAGCGGATCTGTCCGGATCTCTCCGGCTCTGTCCCTCCGCCGGGAGAGGCCGTTTGGGTGCCAAGACTCGCAGATCCTCCCTCTCGGCAGCTGATGTTACTTCGGCATGAAGAGAAAACAAAGTAGGTTAAGCTTGATTTTAATTAAACATTTCCTGCTTTCACAATGAAAGTGGAAAACACATGTGGGTGTCTCCTCACTAAGTATGAAGGGCAAAACAATGCTTTATAGGAACGGCGCAGATGTTAAAGCCTTTGGCACATCTTGTCCAGCTCACTTTCCTTTGAAGTCAGGCTGGGGTGATTTACTTAAAATGCTTCTCTCCTGTGCATGTCATGGAGTCCTGCAGATGATGAGGAAAAATGAAGACATCCTTAGCGAGCATGCTCTTTCAAACAGAAAGGATTCATCAGAGAAATAGTCTTTTCCTCAGTTCCTAGCTCTGTAAGGAATGATAGGATGTGAATTATCATTTAGCTTCATTCTCAGAAACGGATACGATATTTTGATGTCACTGTGGCTGGAGCGAATGGATTGTTTCCTATCACTCAGTGTGTACGAGTTATAATGCTTCTACCCAGGCAAAACTACCCATGACTACAAGACACCACTATTGCCCTGCTGCATTCCTGCCGCTTGCCCGTATGCAGAATTACTTCCAAAGGTGCGTTTCTGGAGAATGGAGCTGGTTTCCAGGGAAATACACAGGGGCAGTCAAATAGCAGTCACAGCCTCATTAACTAGATGGGCTATGGACCTGGCTCAGCATGACACTTTATAGGCTTGCATATGTCATGGAGGTGATAAGGGACGCTTACATGTAAGTGATGTATACATTTCCTAGAAGACACGGAGTTAGTAGTTGCATCTATTGTTGTTCTGGCTTTAGTCCTGTAACTGAACCCAGACTCCTTGGTCATGTGAACTGATCAACAGTCTGGCACTAGGTTGGAGTGAGTTGGCCTCTTGAGCAGACGGATTAACTGCGGGCACTGGAGGTCAGTCAGGGATGTTTTCCTTGGAGTGCTGCCTTCCTCTTCATGTTGTGCAGCCCTTTGGGCAATGAATTACAATGAAGGCACTCAGAGGAAGTACATGGAAAACACACTGCTCTCCTGCACACCCGTGATCCTGCACAAGCTGGGTGGACGCAACTGGCTGTAACCCCAGTTGGCTCTGAGAATTCAAGCCCAAGCTCCAAGACAGCAGTTGAGGATGTGACCATGGAAAGCAGGACAGAAGGAGTGTTCAGACCCCTGCCTCTCCTTCAGGATAGAACCAGCTTTGCCTTTGTCATTCTCACCCATTCCTCACAGGTGTTAATCCACTTGTTTTTCAAAATCTCTTGTGATGCAGATTCTGTGGGCCCTCAAGCAATCTAGTACACTGCTTCCCTACACTTTCAACTGAAAGATTTTTCCCAGCGCCTGACGATCCCATGTTGCGACCGATGCTTCAGCTCGGGTGTTCCCAGCCCGGTGTACTCCACCTGCCCCTGCAGACCAGGCTCCCAGCCTGGGCAGCCCAGCATGCTGCTCACCTCCTTTGCAAAAGGACAACATCAAGCTCAGCTTGTAATTCAGTTTGCCCTCTTTTCTGCAGTTATGTTTGATTATTGCTGCCCTGCTCTAGTCCCTACAGAATTATTTTGTTTCTGGACTTTTATTTACTAATTGCCAAGATATTTTGGTATTTTAACTGTGATTGACTTGCAGCCCCTCTCAGTTTAGTGGCCTCTGCAAATTCAGAAGATGGAATTGCGAGGTTTGAAATCCTCTGTATGGCAAAGCTTTGAAACTGGAAGTGAACCTGACATCCAAATCGTCCTGCTCTCCCAGAACCCAAGGGGCATTGGCTGAACTTCTTCTTTTAATAGCCTGCATTAGCATCAAGGAATACAATGGTGGCCTGGCACAAAGCTATTGTTAGAGATCTATGCACTTTCCTAATAGAATGTAAATGTCCTCAGCAAACAAAGCTTCAGCGAAGCTTTATTAGAGCAGGCTAGAGAAGCTCAGGGGATGCAAAGGCTAGCTAAAGTCTTTCAGGTGTGTGCCCTTTTTCTTGTCTGTTTGCAGTTTTATTCCAGTGTTCATATTACGATCTTGGCACAGATAAAAACCCATTCGTGTGTGATCAGGAAGCAATACTTACTACCTCATTTTTGGACACTGCTGCAGGAGACAAAAGCGTATTTCTTTCTTATGCACACAGACAGATGTTTCTGGATAAGGTAGATTAAATCCAAATATTAAGGAAATAACTTCCAAGAAGAATTTCTATCTTTCCTGGTACTAATCTTGATTTTACTCTTTTTTTAAATCAAAAAGGCTATTTACTATTACTTTGACAAGGTTTTGTGAGATGTGCAGCCCTGCCCTATCAGGCATGAAGAGTTACTGTGACAGCACAAACCATAACGCTATCCGTCTAGCCCATCAATCACATTTCCCAAAACACCCAATGAAAGAAAGCAGTATTCTATCAACTTCCTGACTGTTTTTACTCAAAAGAAGCAGAAACTAGAAGAGAATTTCTTGAGGTCATGCAAACTCAGTCAATGCAATCCTGACTCCAGACTTGTTGCCGTTGCAGATGATGATGACATTATGATGGCATTCATTTCTGTTAAACAATGCGTTGCCCTTTTCCTCTCGTTCCGTGGACTCTACTTTCCCTCTTAGTAAGGCAGGTCCAAGCGCAGGGACAAAGCCCTGAATTCTCCTATCAGGTTACCCTAATGCCCTGTGGGTCTCCTTGCCAAGCGGCAGAAGAACCTGACTTGGAATAAAAATTGTCAGAGATCTATTGATTTCTGTAGAGTCAGGGTAATTTCTGCCAACAAAAGTTTTCTCAGGACTCTTAAGAAGAAAAGAAACTAGACGATTACAGGGAAAACTGTACTGGTATTCATGGAAAAGGCTAATCTTGTGTGTGAATATGGTCATGCTCTGGCTAAAGTAATTGCTGGCACTAGAGAGTAGCAGAAGTTGGAGTCTGTCATTGAGAACAATCTGTCCTGGCTCATCTTGCACTAGTTATCCCGAGAGTTGTGGATGGGGGCAGATTATGCTGACCCAGTCCCATCTGGCAGGGCTGGCTTGCCCGTGGCTGCGATGCTCTGGGGACAGCATGGGAGGGATCCGTGCAGGAAGCCCGTTTGGCCTCTCACATGCAGTCTTCTGCAGAAGGCAGCAGCAAGCTGAACAAGGAGAAGGCAGAAGACACATGGTGCCCAAAGACAGACAGGCTCTTATCCATGGTTTGTCAACGGTTTTAGTGCGGTTGAGTAGCTGACACTGCCGCGGGAGGACAAAATGAGAGAAGGGGAACTGTTGCAGTATTTGTTGAGTGGAGCCCATCCGAGGTCAGAAACCCACTGGTGCAACACAAACACAAGCAGGGATAGCTATAGGTCCAAATTAAGCTGGCAAAACAAAGGATTAGTAAATGTCCTGAGATACCCCAAATCGCATCAGAGGTCAGAGGCAGAGCCAGGAAGAGAACTTTTCAATGACTGATGGTTTTGTTTATTTTTAAAAATTATTAAAATCCTTCCAACTCTCCACCTCACAAGTTTCTGGAATTCGATGTAAAGAAAACATTTCATTTCAGATTCAAGCATTGTAGGATGTTCTAACAGCTATTTTCTTGAATAAAGGGGAATGCATTTTCTAAATGAGGAGCCATTTCCAACTGGAAATCAGATGTTCTCGCTGGAGTTGCCAACACGAAAAATTTCAGCTTTCACCATTCATTGTGGTTTGTTATTCATGGAAAGTTGAGCACAACTGAGACAAATTCACAAAACGTTTACGTTGCTGGCAGGTTTCCCGATGCTCTGCTGAGTCCCATCATGAGGAGCTCCTCCTGCATGTGCCCTGCCAGGACAATTTGCTTAATCTACCATTCTCCAGTCAGCACCTGCCTGACCAGTATTATTACCTGTGGCCTGTATCACTTGACGTAGTAGCAGCAGAAGACAGGAGCGAGCCCTTGTTTAGCACCTTTCTAGACCTGGGGGCTCTAGAAACCCAAAGGGATGTCAGCTCTTTGTGTGTGTTCAGCAGGTATGGTGACAGTGTGAGCTTGGGCCATGGTGTGCAGCCCATGCCAGCTACCTACCCCAGCTATACCACAAATGCTGGGTGCTACTGCATCCAAAATGTGCACCACTGGAGTGTCTCATTCCGGCTGCTGTTGTAGTTGAAGCTGATTTGTGGCCAGCTGGAACCTGCAACTCAAGAAAGTCCCCGGTTTGCCTGACGAAGTCATTCCAGGGGCCACTGCAAGTTGGACTACCCGCAGGCTGGTTTAGCTATGCCAGTAATTATTCAGTAGCCAGTGAATCTCTCCTAGGCATTCAACAAGCCTTCAACTTCCCGACCCTGGGAAAGGAGAGATTAAACTCTCATTAGGCCATATCTTTATTAACAAGTTCATGCTCACCTGATTTTTAAAACCATTTTCATAGATTTGTTAGTTTAAGAGAACCTGATTCTTTTCGTCACAGAAATATCACCATAGTGCTAACAGAAGTTGATTAAACTGGATATCTGAGTGGAAAAAATGTTTACCAGCTGTTTGCAGATGCATATGTCTTGACAGATATTAAAATTGCTTACAACTGTCCCCTCCTTCAGATAAATCTTAAAGCTATTTATAGCTATTAGCTATTTATCTATTACCTGTTAGCTCTTCATAGGTGTTTATAGCATGGTGTAGTGCCCTACAGGGACACAGGACTTCAGCACCACTGGCAGTTACCATGGTATTTGTAGGCAACAGAACATGAAGACCTGAATTTTGGTACCGTTTTCATTCTGCAACACACACGCGTGCACACATACATGTGCTTACACACACACACACACACACACGTGCTTCTGGTGCCAGTTACTTTAGAGTGCAAAAGAATGAGGCTCCCTGGTGCACCTAGAACCATGCTTATTTACAGTAGCAGGGAATTTGGACTGTATGTTTTATGCCATGCTGCCGCAGGCCAGTACGAGTAAGATATCTGCTGAAGATGGGAACGAAAAACTTCTGTGGCTTGCAGCAGCTGCAGGAAGATATAACCAGAGTGCATTCAAGTTTGTACGATGGTTTCAACAGCTTTGCTGTTGAGTGGTGTTCTGTACATGCTCCTGGGATTGGTGTCATAAAGAACATCAGAAAATTATGAAGCAGAAACCTCCATCTCTGTGTAGAGAGAGAGCACAAAATCTTGAAAAGGGGGAAAATGACTTAACCAGTATGTCCAAAGTTCAAGCTTCTCCCTGTTCAAGAAGAGGAGAAACACAGAATTATGCTTTTAAACACAGATATTTCCTTTGCTAATATATATATATATATTTTTTTTTTTTTATGCAGAAGGAACTCAAAACAGAGAGATTTAACCTGCAATGGTGTCCACTGTTGTTTTCCCGTCTCTGACCATTTTGGGTAACGACACAGATAAACAGAATTCACTGCAGTCTGGGTTTAAGCTCCTGGCTGGTGTTCCCAGGACTGTTGCCAGTTTAGTGAACTTTGCCCCAAGTTCTGTTTGGAGTTTTCACCCATGGTTTGACAAAAAGTGAAAGGTATTAATGATCTGATGATTTAGTGCTATTCATCTCAGATGCTAATGTTATATCATCAAGCTTCATAAACAAAAGCCTAAATTCTTATTCATAGTCAAGATGCTTTGTGCACAAGTCAGCATGTCATGCACAGAAACTGCACAAAGGTTGCTGCCGTATTCCTCTGGTTTTGTTCCTGCTCAGCACAGACTGGTTCACCTGCACTGGCTTCAAACAGTCAGAGCTGTCCCATCTTGCATTGCCCTTCAATGGCAATAAAAGGCCAGAAACCATTCAGTCAATGAGCGAGCAGAGGAATGTTGGCCATGCAGTTCCCATAGCCTCCCATAGAACAGAAACTCCTGTTTTACTCCTACACAGCTTGGAGATCATCCTCGCCCTGAAGTGACCTACATCAGGCTGGAGTGTTGTTGCAGACAGACTGTGCCTAGCAGTGAGAAACCATGGCTTTGCACAGGAAAATCTAATCCTTGTTCACTGGGCTAATTACAAAATACATTGTAATTTCTATTAAAACTCATAGGATTTGGTTAAGAAATAAGGGTCATTGTTTCTCAGCTTTATCTTAAAATGGTTTGAGTTGGAAGGGACCCTATAGCTCATCTCGCTCCAACCCCACTGCCATAGGCACGGGCACCTTCCACCAGACCAGGCTGCTCAAAGCCCCATCCAGCCTGGCCTTGAACACTGCCAGGGAGGGGGCAGCCACAGCTTCTCTGGAAAAGATTGTAGGATTATTTCACCTGAGGAGTAAGCAATCTTGAAATTACATCTACTCTGAAACGTGCTGTATGTGAGCAGTCTCAGAGACTTGTTTTCATGAGGAATACCATGGTCCTTTGCCTCTTGGCTAGAAAAAATTTCTGTTAACATAGTACCAACAGGTCAAAATCCAGGTTCATTTCTCTTACAAGGGGCACAGTCATGTTAACTTACTTTCATTGCCCAGTCAGGTAGGGAGATGGCTTTCTCCTAAACACTGGTCAGAGCTACTTGGGAAGCTGTTATTATTCCCAGACACACTCCTTGTATAATATTGCTGTAATTCTTAATAATGAAATGCTCTCAAAACTTCTCCTGACACATGTGTAACACAGGCAAATCCTGCTGTCTGCAGTTGTAGGTGAAGCTAGGACACATGGAGTTGAAGCCTCCTGAATGTCTGGAGATTACCACCATAAAACCTTGTCCTACCTTTTGAGTCCAAGAAAATAGGACCAGTAATGTTTAGCACTTTACTTAGGCCATTGAAATCAAAGAGCCTTGCAGGAATTGCTCTTTCCAGGCAGCAGTAGCATTCTAATGACCCAGACATCTACTTTTTCCTTTCCTTTAGGGTAAAGCTGATTCAAAGATATCTTGGGGTGTGAGGCATTGCTGAGAGAAGTAATGGGCCTTCCGTGACATATTGTGAGTGGATGCGAGGAAATTGAAATATCTAAAATTAGCAAAAGTTGGTGTGACACAAAACCCATGCTCCCAGCAAGACTTCCAGTGGCTGCGGGGAGCTCTGGGATGGCGACGTCTCTGCAGAGCCCGTGGGGACTGATGCTGTCTGCTGCTGCAGGACACGGCTGGAAAGGGAACTTCTGGGAGCCTTGATGACAGATCATTGATTTCCTGTGTTTTTGCCCAGCTTATCTGAGCTTCTAGACTCACTTGTATGGAGAAGAAGGGGAAAAAATAGAGTTGGCACTTTCTTTTGTGTTTTCCCAGCTTTTGTTTCAACTGACCTGTGATTAAAAAAAAATCCATTTCAGCTTAGAATAGCAAAAACAGTATCAGAGAGTTTACAGATAAAAGGAACTATCTGTTTTAGGCGCCATTATATTTAAATAGATTGTTTTCCCTAAAGCAATTTAACCCCTACATTTCCTTCAAGCTATCTCACAGCAGTAAGCGGAGGCATTTCCCCAGTGTAACACGCAGAGCTGAGGACGCTGAGCCTGTTAGCCCGGAGTGCCAAGCAGCGCCCATCCAGCAGCGTGCCAGGTGCTTTTAGCAGAACACAAGTGTCCTGTTGGTTTAGGAAAAGGAGCGCTCACCAGAAACTGGCAAATATTTAGGAAGGTGAAAAGATAAGGTGTTAAATTGGGAACTGGAATAGGACGCGAATGCTGACAGATATAAAGAGGTACAACAGAAATTTGTAGCGAGTGTTGGTGAGGACTTTGGTACGGGGTGTATTCTCAGTGCTGCGGTGCCTACTGCACTGCACGGTGTGCGGCAAGGCGGGCTGCCTGGCAGTGCCTGCTTTCTTACTACAGACACGGTAAATCTCCATCTTCTACCACCTTTGCTTCACCTCCCACCTGGGGTCTTGGTAAGCACTTTGAGAATGGTGTGGAAAGTTCTTCATACTACAAGTCTTCATAGAGCCCCAAAGAATAGGACCACAAGCCCCAGCTGGAGACTGTTGTTGCTAACATAACTCTTCCACTAAATAAAATACAGGGTTTGAAGTTTCTTTGTCAATGAGTTATCTCACCACCAGTCACACCGCCTTTAGTCATACAGCATTTTATGTAAGCAGAAAACTGTGTGGTTTTATTAATGATTATGTGGGCAGTAAAATTTTCCCTAGCACCAAATATTCAAGCCACCAATTCCTCTTTCACAGTTGGTTTCTGCTCCTGGTATCTTAAAGTTGTTTTTCACATAACATTAAGCCTTTAATTTCTTTCAAGAACAAAAATTATCCAAATCAATGTTTATGTAACAGCAGCAATCGCAGGTCTTAATCAAGAAGTTTAAAAAAGTTTAAAAAGCAGGAATTGGCAGAGAGTTATGTTAAATAACCTCCATATCTACCTATATAAAGGTCCTATGCATGGACATATGCTCATACACGTATGCATTTTCCATTTATACAGCACTTCACAGAATCACAGAATGTTAGGGATTGGAAGGGACCTCTGTGGGTCATCTAGTCCAACCCTCCTGCCAACACAGGGTCTCCTACAGCAGGCCGCACAGGACCTTGTCCAGGCGGGTCTTGAATATCTCCAGAGAAGGAGACTCCACAACCTCGCTGGGCAACCTCTTCCAGTGCTCCGTCACCCTCAAATGCTAAACTTTGCATGACTGCATTCTGCTAACAAAGAGTTAATGCCTGGCACATAATTTAGATTGACATAAGGAAGTTAAGAATAATGAAGAACAGTCAGGCATAGAGACATTAAGTCACATTAGAAAAGGAATGAGACTTTGATATCTGTGTTTCTCTGCAGAAGTACAATCCCTGACTCTTGTACTGCAGCTCTAGATCCAAGTACCTATAAAGTACCATGGGATATTCTTTTGGTCGGTATTTTCCATGAAGAGGAATCAGGTATCACGCTTGCTGGGGGACTAATGGTTGAGGAGCAGCAGCCTTAGTCTGCGTTTTTATTATTAACTGTGCAGTGGCGATTGTGCAAGACGCTTTTAGCGCACAGGAATTAAGAAACAGTCTGTCCCAAAGAATTTTCTGCCTTAAGTCAATTTATAAACATGAGGAAGAGAATGAATTTAATTCGGTTGCCACTCTTAGCAGACTGTAGCTGGCACATGAGATCTGGGAACCTTTGGTATTAAGGATCACAACACTCATTAAAAAAACAAGCAGTCAGCTCCCTTTGACAAAAGACCATTTATCTAACTTCCATGACTGCAGAGAAACTAGAAAGCATAATCTATGAAGACAAAATATAGAATTTTTAAAAATACTTTTTGATTTTAAGTCAGATTTTTGACCTGGAGCAAGTGTGAGGGGGAATGCATCATGGTTTGTTGGCATGATGTCTGTATGCTTACTGTGAAATTAGGTTTTTCTGTAAGAGGAGAATACAAGTCTACTTTGGAACATTTTTATGATTTCTGTTCATTTTTTTTCAGCAGGACTGTGAATTGTGCAATAGAAGCCGAGTCCTGTCAACCGGTAGGATCTTTGAAAAGAAGCGACTGTGTTTCCCCTATCCAGTTCTATTTATAAAAATACCCAGCAGCTGGTGAAAAACGAAGTCTGTGTATCTCACACTGCCCCAGAAGCTGCGAACAGTAGCTAAATGCAGTCCTGACAGGCCATGGAGATGCTGTGAGCCAGAAGCTGCGCCTGTTCGGTTCCACCCTGGGAAATAGATGAGTATGAAGGTAGAGGGTGGGAAACCTCTCCTGGCCCTTTCCTCGCTGTTTGTTCCAAAGAGGTGAGGGAGGAAACCAAATTTCTGAAAACTTAAGAGGGCAGCTTGCAGGTAGGAGAGTGACAGGACTGATTCCCTACTTTGTAGCTGAGGATTCTGAGTCTTTGGAATGATGCTGCAGTTAGTCCGGGAAGCTAAATTATTTCCACCCTTGCAGCACTGAAACAAAATTAGAACATAATTGAGAAGCCTTAATTAGGACCACAGATGGCTGTTGCTAGCACAGTTTCTTTGAATTGGCAAAATTCTTAGAAGAGAACAGAAACACCACGCAATGCAGGAAAGCCCGTGAGGTGTCAGGAAGACGCCTCTGGTCTTTGCGTCACCTCCTCCCACTGCAAAAAAGGAAAGTTAATTTGCAGTTTTACTTTTTATTAGCTATTCATTATTTACTACACCTAATCTGTAATTGATGGCATAGATTTTACACTTTGCAAAGTTAAAATATCACTTGTTTCCCTAATAACTGATTTTGTAAAGCTTTACAATGTCTCCGTGTGTCATTTTAAATATATACAGGATTCCTGAATGCCCCTTCAAACAGAAATCAGAACGCCTGTGTAAAGGAACGTGCTATTACACCTACGTTGCCCAATAATATTGCAATCATGATGTTTAAACTGCAAGTCACAAGCATTAACTTAGAACCAAAACCCAGTGTCCTTCTCCAGTTTTAAAAAGTGTTCACATGAGTATGTGAAGTTCTCAAGTGTCTTACTGAAGTACAGGGCAAAAATTATATCCTGCGGACAAAAAATAACAAAGCTCATAATATTGCAGGGAGCTATTTCCATCACATTGATTCTTCTTGCAAGCTGGGACCCTTTCTGCTGACTTCTGCATCCAAAGAGAAGCTTGGGCGCCTGGCCTACTGGCGGTCTGCAGCTCGCTGGGTCAGTCTGGAAGGCAGAGTACCACCCAGGAGTCATAACTCTTTGATTCTAACTTTGAACATATCTCTGCATGTGGGACTTTAGCCAGGTCTACAGTGCATCAGGAGGTGCAGTTAGAAGGCTAATTAAATACGAGAAAATGATCACAACTGACACCATGGCCTTGCTGTATTGTATGGTCCTCATGCCAAATCCCTAGACTACAGTTTTCTTCTTACCCGCTTACCACCACTCAGGTAAGCTTTTTATTAACTCACCTCAGCTGTAGATCTAACAGCTGTCAGCTGCTGTGCCAGCTGCAAAGGTTACAAAGGCATTTTTAATATCTAGAGCTGGCTAATGCGCACAGCACTCACTGTGCAGCAGTAAAACATCACAGGAGGGTGACATGAAGACACTTTACTCTGTCATGGTTCAAAGCTGCACCAGGGGCAGTTTAGACTGGACATTCAGAAGCATTTCTGCACTGAGAAAGTGGTCAGACCCTGGAACAGGCTTCCTGGAGAGGTGGTCAATGCCCTAAGCCTGACAGCATTTAAAAGGCATTCGGACAATGCCCTTAACAACATGCTTTAACTTTTGGCCAGCCCTGAATTGGTCAGGCAGTTGGACTAGATGCTCATTGTAGGTCGCTTCCAATTGAAATCTATTCTATTCTATTCTATTCTATTCTATTCTAATGCCCATATGCCAATCAAACCTCAAAAAAAGGCTGTGAATGCACAATTAAATACATGTGGAAAATGTGTTTGTACTCATCCACTTATGTCATGCATGTTGAATAGAGAAATTTGCTCTTACTCTGGTTACCTGACATTCAAAGTATTAATTTTCCATTTTTCATTTGCAACATGAAGACTCTCTTCTCTTTCCTTTAATTGTAGTTGGCCTCACAGTGTCTTTTAGTTACCATTACTCACAACTAAAACTGTATGAAGGTACACAGCACAATCCTTTCAGTCAGCATAAGCTTTTGGCCACTTGTCCCCCAAAAACATTTATTACTGACTGAGTCATGCTGTCATGTTGGATGACTTCTGCTCTCCAAAGGCACAGACCTGCAGCAACTTCAACATAGATTTTCACGTGCATTTCTAACACATTTAATAGGTGAGAATTCATCACCACGAGCTGTAATTTCAGCCAAGGGTGGGACGCTGCACCTGTGTATGGATAAACACCACCACCTCAGGCTATACCAATCCTGTCCAATCCCAAGATGCTAGAGAAATATCAAGTCTCATGTGTCACCTCAGATTGTGCCTCTCCGTGAGACCTTACCGGGAGGCAGAAGTAACTTCTTCTTAACTTCTGTACTGCTGACAGATTAGTACCAAATCAGACTGACAAGGTGTTAGGCTTTGTGATGCAAATACATTTGTATTTTTTCATACACACAGATCCCTAGGAACGAAGAGCCAAATCCTCCTCTTCTCCAATGTAAACCTTGCGCCGTCTGAGGTGCCAGAAGTCTAGTTTCTTTGGATTTGTAACAGACAAAGATGGATTTGCTGGGTAGTTTTTGTCTGAGATTTATTTCTTTCTCCTGTTTGGTCCATCTCTGATGAGAGGTTAATACAGTAAACTGAATAACAAAAGCAAAATAGCTGCTGCCCAAGCTACTCTAGAAGCACCAACTTTCCCACTTCCTTCACCATCTCATTTACTGTTCCTTGTATGGTAATATTAATAGGGGCAAACTTCTGCAGTCAAGGTTTTAAAAGCAAAAATGTTTAACCAGTTAAAAGATAATTAATTTGTAAACCAGGCTGACAGACTAGTCAACCCAAGCAGCTGTGTGATCCTACCAGGGCAAGTTCCCAGCTCTGTGGCAGCATTAGTGCTGTATCTGCTCAGTTGATTATGTTTTGTGGTATGTCAGACTTAACTAATGAAGGAAAAGAGAATAGAAATTTATGCTGGCATCTGCCTGCTGCAAAGATCAGCAGTAGATCTTAGGCATTAAGGAGCAGAAAGGAATAGAAAATAACCCCAAATTGATATTGCCTGTATTGCTCATTATAATTTAAGAATCTCCCTCTGGTCTCCTTAATCCTCTCCATTAAAAACCCTACACTGACACATAAACAGTAACATACCCTTATGGCTACAGATGTTGCTCTTCTAGCACTGCATTTTACTCCAGAATAGGAAGGAACCAGAGATCGAAGCTTTCGTTGGTATTTGAGCGGGCATTTGAATCATAATGGGATTCTCTGTAGATGGCCTTTCTGAGGGCTGCAGCTGAACTTGCTTCTTTAAGGTTCTCTGGACACTTCTTTTGGGTGTGGGTGTCAGTGGTATTGTGTGTCATGTGGGTGTTATAAACACCTGAACACCTCCTATAGTTATTCTCTGATCCCTCTCAGACAGGGAATTGTTCTCTTTCTCCTTCAAGGAGAAATAAGGCATAGAGGAACGAAGCTACTGCTCTGCATGACCCAAGGAATCCAGGTGGGGTAGGAATGGGCCCCACAATTCAGCCCTCTGGTCTGGATATTACTGATTTTTCTGGGACAGCATATTTTTTTCATGGTGCAGCAGTGAAATCCAAAGGCAGTCCATCACAAATCAGCTACATGTCTTGGAAGGGAAAGACAGGATTCTTACCTTTGATGACTCTGCCATGCATCTAGGTTATTGTCTGTATCTTTTCAACATATGTGCCTCAGCCTATGAGAATGTTTTCAGCCACAGGAATTTTCTTACCTGAAAGAAAAATTACTTTAAAGCTGTAAAAAAGTAAATCACCTATAACTAGAAGATACATGACAGAAATCACTTTACTAATATGAGAACCAGGTAAGTTCAACAAGCGTTCTAGTATTTCAGCCCTCCACAGAATGTATCTTGCCTTTAAGAGAGAATTTTACATGTTGTCTTTAAGAGAGAATTTACAGCAAATTTGTGATTTAGTCCTTCCACAGCATTGCAGATAGCCAGCTGCACATGGGAAAATTTTCCAAAGGGTGATAAATCTTTTCTTGCAGTACCTGGGAAAAGTTTAGCTTCTTAGCATTAGAAGAATGGAGAAAAGATCACACAGCAATTAGCTTACTGCTGAAAATTCAACACCTCCTTAATATCTGATGCATTTTTTTGCCTGTTACTGCCATGTTTTGGATGCAGGGAAAAAAATCACTCCAGAAGCACTGCCTACTGTAAATGGGTGTAAAAAAAGTATTTCAGAAGCTTGTTAAGTTTTTGTATTGCTGTATTTCCTGGATGAAGACAATATGTGCAATGCTGCAAATGATCTATGAGAAGAAACAGAGCCTAAAGAGATCTGAAGACACAAGGCAGAAAGCTTTGGAGGAACAGAAAAGCAGGTATCAAAGCAACCGGCCTCGGAACAGAGAGTCCCATGCCGAACAACTCTTTTATCTGCTTGACTGGCACTGGGGATGTAATCATGCCGTAGATATACGGACGCTGGCACTGAACAGAGAAAAGTTTGACATTCCTTTTCCTTTACTAGGAAGGGATACTATGAAAATATGGTAAAAAAATAAGACTGTAGGCAGAAAAGAACAAGCCAAATTCTGAAATACTCAAAACATTTTCCTAGGGAAATTAAAAAATGTACCACAATTGGAAAAAGAAGAAAACAACCTTCAGTTGATCCAACAAGTGATAGAAAGGGGTAAAGAACTGCAGAGATTCTATTAATTTTCCTTCTATGATTTATAATATAATTTAAAAATTCACCCTTATCGTCAACATTTGTTAATGAAAGAGAACATAAATATATCTGCTGCAGCAATCTCGCTGCTTTTAATCATACTAGAATAAGCGCAAGGCTTTGATCCTTGGGGGAGGGTGGACTTCACAGAGTCACAGAATGGCTGAGGTTTGAAGGGACCTCTTGGAGGTCATCTTGTCCAATCCCCCTGCTCAAGCAGAGTCACCCAGAGCAGGTGGTCAGGACTATGTCCAGTGGATAATGTCCGCTTCAAGTACCACATGAATTGCTACAACGGGGATCAACACAGGCATAAGGGTTTTCACCCTGTTTCTCACTTGAGCCTTGTGGTCCATTTGTGTATAAATTCTGTTCAGACAACCTGAGGTTCGAGATCAGCAGAAGGAACAAGAATGACAACACAAGTGAATGAAGTTCTAGGACGTGAAAGAGAACACAAATCAGCTTTTAAATTACCTCTGAATTTTCAGCATGTAAAGCAGAGCATGCTGACTGTCAGATAATTTGCTAATTTGTTCTTATAAAAGCATGCAGTGCGTTTTATACTACGTCAGCTAGTCCAGCATGCTCCATTTACAGCATCAAAGGGATGTGAACTTAAACCTCAGCTGAAACAGAGACCATTCTAGATAGTGCCCCAAGATTAAGAAATGTTTTGAAATCAAGTTCAACGTAAGAATTCGGTCCTCTGTGGAGTAAGTTATCACTAGTTCTGCAAACAGAAAAGAGTATCTTATGTTTCCCAGAGTAAAAGGGACCCCACAGACTGACAATCCAGCCAAAATCAGAACAACCTCACTCTGTATCATGTTTATTTTAGCTGTATAACTTTGGCTAATGAAGTAATCGCTTTTGCAGTGGGCAAAAGGACAGTATTTATAAAGTTTCAGGCAACCAAGGATTTATGATTCTATGGTAGATGCATACATCTTTCTGAGGCAACAAACACACAGCAGACTGAATATTTTTCCCCACTTGAAACAGGAGGAAAGCTGAAGAGGCTGAAGAGCCATTGTGTTTTCAATACTGTGAAATGGATTGGTGCTTTTCATAGCTATATTTAGTAACGATAAACATTGCACACAGAGATTCATAAAGTAAAGAGGGTACTGAAACCTTTTTGTGCTGTTGGAAGAAATATAGCAATACCTGTTCTCTTAGTGAGGCAAAATGCAGCAATGTTTTAATGTGAACAGGGAGACATAACAGTTCTCCGGGGAACTATCTTGTGGTTACTGATTACTGTAGGTATTAAAAGACACCCTTAATTCATAAATCCTATTACAATCAAACCCTATCTTCCTTCCTTTTATTCTAAAAGGTGATGATGGGAGTGAAAATCAATTCACATTGTCACTCAATCTGAAGATCCCAGTTGTCTGAAAATCGTGAGTCAGAGGCCCAAGGAAGACAGAACACAAAGCTGTCTACCTCTGACACCTAGCCCGAACCAGATCATTCAGAGTCCTGTGACAATGATGTGCTCTGTTTCATGTGACGCTGTATTATCTAGGATGCTACAGCTCCCACAGACCTCAAAAGCAGGTGTCTAAAATGTCTTTGTCCCACATGGGTGCAGATGAGGCACTTCCTTGCACGCCTAAATTGGTTAGAGAAGAACATAGAGTCATACAGGCAAACCAGTGCTGGCAGGTGTGGTCACTTGTTTTGCACCTGCATGTATTCAAGCGTGCCACACAAGGCTGGACGTGCCTCCCAACATTGCTGTCAGACTAAAGGTGTTGATCTGAGTAACAGCCTGAAGTAAAATCTCTTACTAAATTTAACCATGCACATTAATTCAGCATTCTGTCTCCTTCGCCTTTGTCCGTGTACAGAGGTATGACCAATGTGCCTGGTGACTCATACCGAGGGACAAGAATAGCATCAATGAATTACTTGAGTCTTTATGGCAGGGCTTGCCAGAAAGGTGCCTTGTTCAAAATTTTAGATAAGACTCCAGCTGCAGTTTGTTATACAGAGTCCAATTGCTCTGAAACCTGAGAAACTGTAACTTTATTAAACTTGTCTCAGCTAAAAGTTGCTGTTTCTCTATCTTGCATTAGCTGAACTTCCACATGGGTCTTATATTATTGCAAGACTGTCAGAAATGTCTCAGCGGGAGCAGTAAATGCCAGCGAACTGTAAAAGTGAACCATCCATTTCTAATAGCACACTGAAGGAAGGTGACAACTTGTTGAGTAGATTATCAGGAAACTTTCTTACATGGTAAGTCTCTTTAGTCATTCAAAAATACAGAGAGACTGAAACCGGTCTGAAGAAAGCAACTTATGTAATGCAGGTCTTCCCAGAACCATCAGACGTTTCAGCAAGATTTTTCCTGAATCCTAGCTTTGTTACCAGAGCGTTGCTACAACTCTTCAGAGAAGACTGTGCGCACCGTATCTATGGATAGTGCAATTGTGAAACAAGGGTACGAGTTCAAATGTTCACTGTTGTTCCTGGTACTGGAACAGCAAGTTTTCTGCAGAGAATATTCTGGTCAGATGCAAAGACACTTTTATTAAATTGTAATTTGAAAAATGTTTTAAATCAAGTTCCGTTCGGTGGTAATAATGCTCTAAAAAGACAATGGGTCACAAATTATTTCATCTGTGAGAACTATGTACATAGGTTTATCTTTAGGTTGTTTTTTAAGGAGGTGGCACCTGGATCCCTCTTAGAAGAACTACATCCACAGATGAAAAAGGACTGTTAAATTCCTCCAGAAATCTCCTGAAAAAGGGTAAAACATCTATCTGACATTTCTAGTGGTTTTAAAGTGTACAATGTACCCTTCTCTTTTTTCTTTCTGTGTGTTACTATGAAAAATAATTCACTTTGAATCAACATTTATGTAATAGGAAACTCTGAGAACTCTGGAAATGTTGCTCTGGGACTCTGTGTTTACAGGCATCTTCATTCAGGGATTTCTAATATTGCCATGCTCCCATGATCTGAACTGCTCTACACAAATATGTCAATATATCAATACTGTCAGGCATAACTATACTAGCTTGTCTATCTTTGCCGTGTATAGCTGAGCTCTTCCTTTTCCTTCACCTTTTCTGGTAAGGCCTCTGCAGGGCTGCTGATCCTCGTGACCATTGTATGACTTTTGAGGTGGTGGCAAAGCCTACTCACCTGTGAGTCTGTTGTGGAACTTGTGATTTCATAACTTAGCAACTTCAAACAAAAACAGGTATGATAATGCTCTTCTACCTCTAGCAAAGTAAATATCAAGTGCCTGAATGTGCTGTGACCAGGCTGACACAACCAGGTGTTGCAGAAAAAAATAGCCTTCTCTTTGCAGCCTTTCATTTCATTCTTTTATTGCCCAATCTCATCCACCCTTCTGTGCATGTCCAACACCTGATCAGTTCATTAAACAAACTATTCTAGTTCTTGTGAGTAAACATCTTGGAGAACCTGTTTTTCAATGCTGTGCAGAATAAGGGAATGGACTCACCATCCCTGACCTTCATACAGACCCTAGCTACCACTTGTCTTTCTAATGTTCCTATCTGAATACTGTTTTGAAAATCACTTTAACAAAGCTAAAACTCAACTCCCTGTGAATTTTCCAGTACTTCATCATTCTTATATGCACAATCTCTTTTCTCTCACTTTTCCTCATTTACTACTCATCCTCTCCAGGATTATTGCTAGACCAGTGAAGACCAGAACCTGCTGTGCTGATACCACGCTTATAGCTATTAAACTACCCCTTTGCTTTGGAGTTTTTAGTATCTGCATACACCAGGCAGATAAAGGAAAAGAAGTGGATTAATGGGTGATGATAGGCTCAGGTACAAATCCAAGTCCCCAGTAGATCCTACTTCTTCCTCTAAAATCCTCTGCCTTTTTCTTTCGTGCATCATGTATTTGGAAAGCCTTTATTTAGCTCTGATGTTTTGAGGTGACAGTAGCTCACTGAGTGCCTTTGCAGTAAACTCATCTTGGTTGAGCAAGTGGGAAGACCTAGCCTGAGCTGGGAGAAAACCGACACGAATGTCGGTGAATCACACAAACATAATTTGCATTTCAAGCTGACCCGATGCATCTAGCTGTTTCTTAATGAGAAATTTACTGAAATGATGCTGTGTCTGCCTACACAGCCCCCCATAGCAAGGCACTGATTGCATTGGGGATCAGAGTGAGCAGCTTTCATCTGCATTTTGAGATACTTGCCAGTTAAAAAAAGAAAAAGAAAATAACTTTGGGGTCTTTATTAACTGAAAAAATTGTTCCTCAGAGGAGAAGAAGCAGTGCTGCTGGTCCTCAGAGTACATTTTGCCATGATACTAACTTATCCTTATCCTGTCGCTCCAGCAACAGTGAAGCAGCAGGTGCCTTTAGTTATGTTAAGAAGGATGGCATTTGGTGGCCATAAAGTCATTACATATGGGAATCAAGGCTCGTATTACCCAAAGATTGTGCTGTCAGGGCAGCAGTGTGAATGCCATCTCGCTCCCTTACGGTCAACAGTTGTGTTCATCTGAGGCTACAAACCAGCCTCCGAGACTTTGTTGAGTTTACACTAATTCGTAATGGCCATCTGTCTGTGTTACAGAACATTTTCTCAAACGTGGTGTGCTTTTAGCAGAGGGGCTGAAGGAAGAACGAGCAGGAAAACCAAGCTGCCCTGTCACCTCCTACAAGCACCTCCCTAGGCAGAGCAAGTTACAAATAGATGAGTGAAGCTTGCACTGACAAGTGGTCCCAGCCAGGTCTAATAGCAGCAGACTTGTGCCTCTGTGACCGTTAACGCCACACTCTTCCTCTAACCACAGCCAACCAATTTCCTTCTTCACGCTGCACCCCACCGGGGGTGTGAGACGCTGAATTTGCACATCGAGCCCTGGTGGCAAAGAGACATGCTAAGTGATGGCAGATGCTTGCTCTGAGTGTACGCGTGCAGCGCTTACAAAGGCTTCTGAAGAGGGGGGGAAAAGAATAAATAGCAGTGGGTGCAGTGATAAAGACTGCCCTTACTTTTGGTTTAAAGCTGGGAAAGATGTAAAAATGCTGGAAAACTTCAGGAAGGTGGTGACTGAGTTACCAGATAGTCAGCAGCTATTCTGGGATGAGGTGACTTTGAGGGAGGCCGTAACTTCGGTTGAATTAGATTATACCTTATGGCTGAAAAAGCTGATTGAGGATTTTTTCTTGAATGTAAACACATTTTCCTTTGACAGTTTTTAAAATGAAATGTTTCCTCTTGGAAACAGTGAAACATTTTTTATATTGATGTTTTCCAAATGAAACTTCCCCTTTTGAAAAGGCATATTTTGCTAAAATTGTATTTAAACCTAAATATCGAAAGAAAAAGAGCAGTAAATGAACCAAATTCTTCAAAAAGTAGAGATTAAAGGGGAATGAAACATAAAATGTTTGTGTCCCTGAAACATTCCTGCTTCATTTGGTCCAGAATTAGCCCGCTTTCCTCTGACTATTTTATACAGTTGGGGTACACTGGGTGAAAAACCTCTATATTTTCCTACAGCGTAAAGGACGTCAGTAATGCTGCAGAATGAGTGGAGGTTAAGCTCTGCAAAGGTTGAGCAGAGACAGATGGCAGCAATAAACCTTCACACAGACTACTGCAAAAACATGCCCTTGCTGCTCTTAGATCATTTTGTTTGATGAAACCAAAGCAAAATGTCTTGGAAAGATGATCCGCTCTGTGTCACTGGCAGGAGGAACACGCAGAAGGAGATCAGTGGTGGAAAATGTTCCCATAGAAGATGCTGTATCTGCTAGGGCTCTTTTCTCCTCACAAGCTAAGAGTTAACCAACATAGCCAGTGGTAAAGGCTTGGCGTTTTGGGGTTTCACATAGCTGACAAAATTTTTGTAGCTGTGAAGCTGACTTTGGCTGCATACATTCTTGATGTACAGTATTTGGGGGGAGGACACAAAAAGCTGCATGTTGTTTTTAGACCTACTAACTAAACAGAAGCTTTCTTCCAGATTTAACTGTGTATTCAAATAGTTGGATCTAAGCAGGCTTTTTCCTTTTAATTAACTCTTGATGGCAATAAAGAATATGAGCAGAAAACTGGAGTTCCTTTTAAGTTATAGTATGCTGCTTGGAAACTCGCTACACTAAGCACACACTAATTTATTACATTTCTTATGAATTCCCACTCTGCAGAAAAATAAAGCAAGGACAGGGTGTGGTCGCTCCCTTGAGATCACTGAAGAAAGTAAAAGGACAGTTCTGGGCTCCCACACTGACACTTTCTGCTTTTTAGCATCTATACCATTAAATGAGTAGACTATGCTGGCACATCTCCTACATCTGTCTACGCTTTAAGCACAATTCAATCTCTAAGCTGTGTTGCCACTAAAGGAATGAGGCATCTGATCCACATTCAAGTACCAGGAGGAGTTTGTGGTGTCACGGTGTTGCATAATCCCGTGACAAAATGTGTCGGTGTCCGTCTCTGAGCTAGATGAGCTCTGACACCTCTTAGAAGGTTGTCCTGGTCTCACAGAGGTCTCTCGTGATGCCAGCGGAGGCACCTACACCACCCCCAGTTGTGCCATGTTACGTAGCATGACTGTTGCGAGACCTTTATGGACAAAATAATCAACTCAGTAATTTTTACCAAACCTATCTGGGGATTTGAAGAACGTATTTATAGATGTTAAATGGAGATCAGAAAGCCCTTTTCCTCCTTCATGGTTTTGACATCATTTTTGAAAAGCCAACTTTGTCTTGACTTGTATTGTGTAACACAGAGTGGTTTCTTCACATCCCGCTTACCCAATAGCTAAAAGACCACAAGGTGACAGTCTCTGTTAAATCAGTATGCTTCTACCTGTTATGAAGCTAAAAAGGTACCCAGTTCTATCAGTCTTCCCTATATGGACTGGATAGCTATAGTTTGCCTTAGTAACTTTTTATGCAGCTGAGAAACACAGTGCATGAAGAAGCCACAACAGCTTACTCAGCAAATTAGCCAGTGTGGCATTATTTGATAAATATATAGGGAAATCGGCCTGTGTGTTGAATGCATTGCATTTCATTTTTATTCAGTGATATGAAAATAATTCTAAAACAACATGAAAGCACCTCTCTTAGATGTCTAAAGGAGTACTGAAAAGTGTGAGGAGGGTGGTGGTTTTAATAGCAACCTCATACAGTATTTTATGGGTTTATAATAGAGGAGACTGCATATATTATTTGTGTGTGTGTGTGTGTGTGTGTGTGTGTATGTGAACACTTACCTTCTTCCCCGTATGCCTAGAGGACAAGCAGTGTAGTAGGATTCTGAAAATCAGTGGCTTCAATTTGTTTCATCACCATTGGCCTGGCAGGTTGATTTCAGCCAAATCAATGTTCTTTCAGTCCACATCCCTCAAGGACTTCGGTTAAGATTCAGCCTGATTAGGATTTAGATTACTGATAGTGTTGTCGAGTCACTATGAACACCAGATCTAACTAGTTTACGATAAAATCTGGGGGATGCTTATCTCTATTTTCTGGGTCCAGTGGAGATCAGCTAGGGCCATCTTTTCATTTGACCCTGGATCAATTTGGTGTCCCAGACTCGGGTGTGTTCTATAGCACAGCTTTGAGCTGGAGCACAAACCGGCTCAAGGCAGTGGAGGGGACCTGAGCATGGCCAGGGAAGTCTCCAGGAGTCAGTCAGCCGGGCTGTGCCGTAACAGTTGGCTTGCTACGCATGTCACATTATAGTGAGAACAGCGATAGACCAGGAAATCTGAGATGGTCCCATAATTAATAGCTTGTGCTTAAAATGAAAAACTAAGCATGGCCAGTGTCCATTATTGTAGGAATATAGATGGTTCAAAACTGTTTTGCTAAGCTAAGGAATTAAATCACAGTGAGTTGAAGAGTTTGTGGTTACTTGACAGTGTGGCTTTCTCCAGCAGAAAACAAAGAAGTCTCTTTAACTGATGTCTTCTTTCCAGAGAAGAGTGTGCTCCCTCCTAATGCTTGGATCACAGACAGGCCTGAACTGGACCACCAAGCAGCACGAACTTTGGCTGGTGACTGATGTAAAAGCAGACTCAAATCCAGATTTATAAATGCAGGAATAGGTCCCACCTCTGTCATTTATCAAAGTCCAGCAACTAGGGAGCACACAAGCTCCAATGCTTGTGAAATCCCATTATTTTCTCTAAAAGGCTTAATGGGAACCTGGAATTTAAATGCTGCTCCACGTATGCAGACTAATGCAGGAACAAACTTAGATTTCAGGAAGGTATCCCAGACTGGTCCCGGTGTCTCAGGCCTTAGACTGACTTTCTTTGCAACTTGCTTTCTGCAATGGAGGAGAAAATGAGGCAAAACCTGCCTCTTCTCCTCAGAGAACCTCTTTGAGACATAAATGGGGATATGGATGGGGATATAAATGGGGAGATGGGCACAGGTCCATCCTAGCTTGGTTTCTGACATAAATAGTCTGTTCTGCAGATGCTCATCAACATGCTATGTCTTCTGAAACCAAATGTTTTCTTTACGCCCCAAATTTCTTTTTAGCAGTAGAAACAAAAGGCATTGTATTAAATCAACAGTGGTATCTCATGGTCACTGGATGGTATAGACAGTCCTTTCCAGCTCTCTCTGAAGATGTGGAAAACAGCAAGCAGGTTGAGTGCAGCCACTATTCCTTGCAGATCTCCAGTTTTTTCATTAAATAGTCTGTCAAAAGGTTGTAAAACGGAGACTTCTGTCTCTGCTTCCTGAGTTACTGCTGGAGACCAACTGTTCCCAGTCTTACTTTACATCCTGCCTCCAGCCTGAAAATGAAAAAAACACCGGCTTTTTCTCACATACCTATTCCTAGGTTATTACTTGGTTTAGAACAACATTATATTACGTTAGATGTTTAATATTAGCACAGCATTAAATCACAGATACAGAGCTGAACCCACAGAAAACATTCTCCAGCCCAGGCAGACAGGCCAGCAGCTTCGCTGAGCCTGCAGCTTGCTCGGCGACTCTCGGCCATTCCCTGGCGTGGAGGGAGCCGTGGGTGGCGGGACTGGCAAGGAGCACCACGAATTCCAGCAGCGGAGAGAGAAGGACAGGTCAAAGGCAGCGGCAGAAGCAGCACTGAAACAGCCCTTCAGAAATCATCTTAATTTCTTACGTGAGGATGGGTGTGTGCATTACTTGTGTTCAGTCTCACGCTTTAGAAATGTTATTGCTGGTTATATAAACTTCTTTTCTGCCACACAAAAATGGTGAAGAAAACACGGGTGATGGTCAGATGAGCTCTTAAGCTTTGATAACAGAGCCCCCAACCCTAAAGAGTCCCCGCGGGAGCAGAAGGCCCCACAGATCCATGACTAGCACAGTACCCACACACAAAGACGAGTTTTAGCTAGGCTTCGGAATCCGTGCCTGACTGAGGTGGAGAGGGACAGCTGATGATTCTCAAGCTCTGCTGCTTCCTGGCAGAGCTGGAGAAATGCTGTATCAAGCACTCACTCACTTCAGTGTTTCTACCTAGCTAGGTCCTGGGGAGAAGGAACCCCTCCATTATATTCAGGTTTTCTTTGCAACACAAAAGGACATGAATAATTGCTTTAGTTAGACTCTTTGGAAGCTGACTGAGTCACTGGAGAAACGTTGGTAGGGAAGTATCACTCCGATCCCACATGCACACACTGTGACTACAAACTGCCAAACCCAGCAGTGTAAGCTCCATTTTAAGAGCAAGTTCAGAGGGAAGATGAGAGGTGTCAATAGCTTGAACAAACCTTCAGGCTGAATTGAACCATAATGTAACGAAGTTCTTCCTAACGCACTTCATCGCCCACAGCCCAGGTACTGTGTGCGCTTCCTATTCCACCTGCCCGTCACTTTGTCGCTTCCCCTTCATTAAAGACAATAGATATTTTGAGAACCCATTACTTCTTTGCTGTAATTTCTTTTGTTCAGGCTTGGGTCCCCTGTAATTGGCCATGGTGATGTTCATTGTGAAGGAGATGTGAACAGGTTGGTCTCCTGGGACACTCCTTCTTGACTGGGCTTTTTTCCTCGAAACAAAAAAGGAACAAAGAGATTGCCGAACACTTGCCATATTAACACAAATATGTATGGCTTATCAGGGTGTTTAGTTGTAAGGAACAGTAAAGAGGAATAAGTTCTGGCTTTTCAAAAGGATTTAATTCAGCCTGTAATGGTTTGCAGACACGTTCAGCAAATCTCCAGACAACTAGGCCTGTTTCTGGCATACCAAAGCAAATTGTTTACATCTTTCTCCCTTTAAAATCATGTTTTCTGGAATGCCCTCATTGATAGCAGAAGGATGAAGCTCAGAGGCATAAAATGCTTTGTGCAAGACAACACAGCTGTAATGGTCTCTTGCATTAATTTCTGTGAACTCCATCCTTTCTCTCGGACAGACTGCCACAAGACAGTCAGGCAGCTTTCAGAGCATGTGCGTTCCCTACCCCTGCTGAAGCGGTAACTGGGGCTGAGGAGGGGCAGCAGCTTCTCAGGTGGATGCACCAAGAGCAGCTCAAATGAAAAAGTACTGACAGATCGCTGCTCTCTCCCTCTGCCTTCTCAAAGCCCTCGAATGTATTGTCACTTCCATTACTACTGAAAGGAAAACACATAGAGCTTTCCTGCTTAAGGAAAATGAATGTATTCTCATCTATCACCTAACTGTGAAGCCAAGCCAAAATTAGTACAAACTTCGTTTTAATACCATGCTGAGGAGGTTTTATTCACTGAGTCTCCTTGCCTCAAGACACGCCGCTGCCTTAGAGCAGAACTCCTACGCATTCTGGTTTATTACCAAAGCTCACATTTTGTAGGCAGTTCTTAATCCTCATGTCATTTGTTACTCAGACAAATATATCTAAATCTATCTGCAAATTCTTGCAAATACAGACTGTGCTGTCTGAGGATGCAGTCTGGGACTAGCTGAACAAAGGAATACAAACATCATGGGTTTCATTTGCTTAGAAGTTGCAAGCTGGGAAGGTCGTCAGGCCATTTGCAAACTCCCCTTTGCTGCACCTGTGGAGGCAAAGGCTGACAAAAAGAGGCTTACGAACCCCACCCCAGTCTGACCCTTATGATAGGAAGTGCTTAAAACATATAAAAAGGGACTCCTGGTCTCTCTTCCCAGCTGCCACGTTGTAATTCTGGAGGAGAAACCCTGCAAATTAATTATAACTTGATTTTACCATATCTAAAATGATGGATCAACATACATCTTTACCCTCTACATTGACCTCCTCAGATGTGACAGTATGACTTAGATTTCCCTTTGATGCAAGTGTTGACTTCTGGTTGATTTTCTCAGTTTACCATAGCTACGGATCTGTCCAGATAAGTATCAAAATTTTTTCATAATAGCTCTTCCTTCACCAGCAATGCATAATTTAAGTGTGTCCTTCTGATGTCCCTTTAAAAGTTCAAAAATCCTATACTTCATTGATTTAGAAGGGTACAGGAAAGGGGGTGTTTAAGAACAGATTTGATTTATTAGTGTGCATTTAAAAACTATTTACAGTTTCTTTGGGGTCTATTAGAAAGGTTGAAAACTATGTCAAAGCTTATAGAAATATTTTAAGTTGAAGGTTTTCCAACCTAAAGCTAAATAAAATAAAATATGCGATGGAGAAAAAGAGAACTAAGCCATTGCTTCACTTATTTTTTCTATTTGTGTATTTGTAAAATGTTTCCAGTGAATGCACAGATCCATTTATTGCAAACTGAAGCAGACCGACATTAGGCTTAACACTTTCAAAGAGCCCCACATGATGTTCCACCAAACCACAGGGACTCGTGGATCATTAGGTGGAAACAATTGAACAAGATTTCTGAATATTTCATTATGTGACTCACAGATACATTCATCAATTCCCCGCACATCCTGCTACGACATAAAGAAATGGACCTATAATACCCCACAGTTTACACAGTAGGCATGCTATAATTCAGCATGGTAGAGAGGAGGGTGATGGGTAGGACAACTCACGGTGTCGGGTACTTACTATTTGCCATAAGCAATGTGTAAGAACCAGCTCCCCAGCTGAATTCTGATCTCAGTGACTTCAGTGTCAACCTGGAGCAGCGGCTCTGAAGTGCATGGATTTGCACCTGCATGGTTGAGAGCAGAATCTAATTCTCAGCCTATAATTTAGAGGGGGATTGCCCTGGTACCTTGTTATTTTTGACATTTTGGATGGCTCTGAAGGGCATTCTGAATCTTTAATGTGCATCACTGATTTGTGGAAAAGGCATCATCATAAAACTAATTTGCTTTAGACAGTTCTGTTCACCTGAGAGTTTCTATACTTCTTAATCCATGGAAAGAATAGAAAAGAAAGGAAAAGGACAGAGCCTCTGGAAAACCAGGGACTTGATTTTAGCCATCATGTAAGTATAGTGTTGAACTAAACCATCAGCTTTCCATTTCAGGCTTGTTCAACATTAAAGGTGTAGAACAGTGGTAGGTAGCAGTTACAGTGAGAATTTGGATCTGTGTTGCAGATACTGTCTTGTAAATACGTTAAAAACCAGTAAGGCATAGGTTTGTGTATAAACTGTTAAAATCTGCATAGGAGACTCTCAACACTAAGTAAGCGAAAGTGCTCTGGGCTCTCAAATCCTCTGAGAAGTATTGCTAGGCCTACATGGAAGTAAAATTCATTATCATTAATTTTCAAGTGTGAGACACAGAGGTTAATCAAATGATACAGCTTTTAATTTTCCCCTTTTTAATGTCTGTACAGTACTTGTGATTTGATATTGCATCTCCAACAGCCTGCCAGCTGGGAATGCCAATGTATAATGGGAGGTTGCTTTCTCATTTTCAAACTTTGGAGTAACCAAATACGTACGCAGCAAAAAAGCTGTAAAAGGAGCAATAGATCCACGTGGCGCTGCTGAAAGGTTTCCCATTGAAAACTCTGTAGAGATGTAGCAAGAATAAAAATAGCATGAAATAACTAGTCTGGACTTTTTAGGAGAAATAAAGGAGAAAGGCCATGTGAGTATCTGCACTCCTAAAGCCTTGGGTTGAATTGTGATCGAGTAACATGAAATTTAACCAGCTTCCATTGAAGTGTGCTGGAGGGAGAGGATGCTGTCCCTCCTCCCGTCAAGCTCTATTTGCTAGCTCATTCATTTTGCTGTTCTTTTTAGAGATGCATCTTAGTCATAAAATCTGATTTTGAGCAATCACCATCTATGAATGCCACGAAGGGTAGTGTTTTCCTCATGTGGATTCATATGTTTCTGTTAGAAAGACTGATACAACAAAAATACAGAGTCAGGTTGTTCCCAATTACTAGATTTTTCTTAAATCTTCATTTACTGCATGTTGTTCAATGATGGCAACAAGGGGATTGCTCCTTTAGATGAAGTCTGCCATCCACAGATGAAGAGCCAAGAAGCTGTGGAATGGGCAAGTGTGGGATGCTCTTCCAGGAAAACATAAGCTAACTCTGGAAAGTTACAGATGGCTTTAAGATTGAAAACCCATGGAGTGGGTCTGTCCCACTTCCAGAATGAATGTCAGTGTTCGCTCTTATAACTGCTGATATTCTCAAATGCCACTCTATCATCCCACCTACATGCACCATCTGCCTGTTCTTGTTGGAGCCTTGGGGAGAGCTGGACCCGTGGCTGGGCACAACCTCACAGCCGACCGCTGGGGTGTATCGGCTCCCAGCAATGAAGAGCTAGGGAGAGAAAGAATTTTTATTAGCAAAAAATAATAAACATAGGGAAGGAGTCCTGTGTAAACAGGCTTCTGGATACAGCTCTGTAAACCAGCAGATCAGAAAAGCAAACAACCTTTGACACTGCTAATGAGTCACTCCAACTGCGTAAAGGATGGTGTTTCTGTGGAGCTGCTATTTCACAGTTACTCTAGAGAAGATAAAATCTGCATTAGGCTGTATTTCTTTTGTTCCATGATTCAGGAGGAAAAAAAGGTGCTATGATAGAAGCATGGGCTTGAAAGCAGATGAGGATTCCATTCTGAATTCTGTTAAATTCTTTCTTTTTGTGAGCCAGTTATTTTCTCTCTCCATATCTCAGTACCCAAGGTACATCCTTTTGAGAGCGAGCGCCATACCCATGATACAGCTGCAGTTCGATGCATTAATGTCTGAAGAGGTATTTAAATAGATGTGAAAGACAGATCTGCATTTAAACCAAGATATATACACATCATTACCACATTGGTTACTATTCTTTGTATACAAACTTCTAATAACACCACTGTGTTTAGTGGGGCTATTCTGGATTCTCATTGTCATACCTAAGATTGAGATTCCATCCTGATTAAGAAATTACTCTAAGTATGAAAGGGTTGGGCAGCCTAATTCTCGTTCACTTAGTATAGGGGTAAAAAGTTACACCTATAGATTAATATCACTTGCAGGAAACCTTTCAAATGCATGATGCCAGGAGATTCAAACTTCCCTTTTTAGCCATATGAAAGTGTGTGATGCATTCTTTGGGGGGTTTATTAGGAACACAGGTCAGCAACAGGACACATACATAAAATGTCTATAGAAATATTGCTGCTGTTCATGCGACCTTTAAGATCAAGCCTTAAAGCTGAATTTCAGAAAGCCAACTTTCTTCAACTCAGTTTCTACTTCTTTAGACAGCTACCTTAGCTTATTTTTCCTCCTGAGAAAAGTTCTAAAGTTTAGGGGTTTTTTTTTGTTTGTTTCTGCTTTCCTAACTGATACTGAAGGAAATTTGAGAAGAAATCAAGGCAAGTTCCAGAAAAAAAGGGTAAATATTTCTCTCGGGGCTGGAGAAACATGGCTTCTTTAGAACTGCTAGCAACAAGCCAGCAGATCCAGAAGCCAGAGCAAGGGCAGCAGTTTTACAATTTCTGAGCAGCTCTGACTGGCCCTGGTAATCAGCATTGCTCTCCATCAGCTGCGGATGGAGAATAGAGTGACAATTCAAGCTACTTTTTCCCATGGCATTTCAGGCACCTCTGAAGATGGTAATGACCTGCAAGTAAAGTGAGGATGTAATATCTCAAATGCTATAAGCAAGCAGTGACTAGGGCTTTTTAAAGTGCCGATATCATCACTATGAGGTCCAGAGGAGAAAGGAAAGGGAACAAATTAACTGTATAAACATTTCTTTGGTAATTCTAAACAATGCACTATTAACTTTGATGTGAAGTGACTCCTAAAATATGCACTGATAAAACTTAAATGAAATACACTGTGTTATTCAGTGTTTGAACTAAGATCTACCTGGAGAAAAGCTAATTTCATAGGTGCTAGAATTACAGAACTCAGAAATGGAAATGAAGTAGATGTCCCTGCATTGATCAGGATCATATGCTCTTGTACCTTTTTTAATGCTTTGTTTAGCCTTATTTGAGCAAAGTGAATTTCCACATTACATTCATTGCCATACACTTCAGAAGCAAAATAACTTACATTTAAAAGTAAGTTCCAGTGACAGAAAGAAAGAAAAAAAGCAAGCAAGCTGTAAGTTTAATAGAAAATGGCTCCAGTGTCTAGAATGTTTAAGTAAAATGGCTACATTACAGAAGTTAGCAAGGTGGTGCTTTCCTCTGCTCAAGTGTTGTAATGGAAAGTACATTTTAAGGCAGAAAAGGAGGAGGAGATAAAAAAAGGCACAGAGAGAAATAAAAAGCCAAATAGTCATTAAAAAAAATCTATAACTGAGCTGGCAAAGCTACATGCCAAGTTTCAGCTAAGGACACTGAATTTCAGCTGACAGGTTCATCTAATTTACTGCTTTGTTTTGGACATCAGGTTGAAACTCTTTAAAGAAAAGCTGGACCAACACAGCTATGTCCTGAGTTTTCCAAGCATGATGAGCTCAGCTTGGAGAAGGAACGGAGTATTTGACCTTACTGTGCAGAACTTGGGTTCTCAATTTTCTTTCTTTATTATTTTTTAAAGGGGTTATTAAATCATGTATCTTATCAAGAGAATATATTTTCAGGGCAAGGATTTAAAATCTCAAGAAGGACTTCAGACAACATTGAAATAAAGACTTGTGCTTAAGGGTGAAATTCAGACTGCTTAATCAGGTGGTATGGAAGTCTAGTCTTGGAGAGCAGATTGCTTGCACCTTGCCCAGCCCCAGAAGAACCTAACCACCATCTCCACACTTGACTGCTGAAATCTCTACATTAAGTTTAGGCACCCACGTGTGTTTGGGAGGGCTGCGGTACTGAGGTGCTGGTGCTTCCCTTCCCCCTGGGACAGCAGCAGTGACCCAACAGCCCACCCCTGCTCGAGCACTCCCGCTCTGTTGCAGGGCTCGTGTTGCCGAGCCCTGGCTGTCCTTGCTCAGTTAGATGGCTGTCACCTGAGTGAAACCCATTCATGCTCTGAATCTCAAGCAGACAAATGGATAATGACTGGTCCTCATGGACAAGGGAAGAAAGGGATTTTAGATGGACTTCCCACGCAAGGCATTTGTAAGCCCCTTCTCTTCCTGTACAGTCTGTGAGGAGAGAAGAGGGTCCCACAGGTACCGTTGGCCTTTGCTACAATTGTATAGAGAAGTTCTGGCATTTTGTTTAGGCATTCTCAATCATTTGCAGGTGTAGGTATCCGTTAGCAGTTGTGGGATGAGGCATTGCTACAGTTTAGGGATTATAGGTCCCTAAAGTGGGGTGTGCGACAGAACAACTTACACAATTGAGTCTTCTTAGAGATCAATTTTAAGCACATGCCTAGCATCTAACCTAACACCGTTACACTAATTATTCCTTTGTCAAATGATACTCCAATAAAAGACTCTGCTCTTCTGTAGTTATTGAAAAGCCCTAACGATAGGAGTATTATCTCCAGATTCCAGCTAAGGCAGTTACCTTCACTTTACTATCACATGGAAGACATAGGTATGGCAGGGAGCAATATATTTTAAGCTGTTATGCATGTCATATTCCTGTATGATGTGCCATAGGATTGTGTTTCCATATGATAAAGTGGTACATTAACATGCTGGTCTGCCTTTGTATAGCCCGTAAGTGACCTCTCAGATGAAGACTGCTGTGTAAACTTAAGTACATGTTAAGAACAGCAAACTCACTTCCATAAAGCCTTGTCTCTGTCAGTTCTGTTGAAAGGTTAACTTGAAAGTCTAGCTCACAATTGCAATTATTAGTTTTATACCTCATTTTCCAGACCCCAGCAGCAGGAGAGACACTTGACACATATAGAGAAAAAATTCCTGTCCCACTTTGCAGTAGATGATTAGAAAAGTTTCCCGCGTTGTGTAGTGTGTCTCAAACACAAATCAGAAGCCCAGGTTGCTACCTCTCTGCTGCTGATTCCCTGTCACAGCAGCCAAGATTTTCAGCTTCAAATGGCACGCCCGAGCCACAATGAGCTGCAGAACCTTGCAGCTCCCAATGACTTCTCTTTGCAACGGATGTGCACCTAGCGCTGGTTTGTCATTGCATCCTAGGTCTAACCTCAAGAGCAGACCACAAAAGCAAATGAAGTTGCTCATCCAATTATATTATTCGTGGGCACGTGTCCTTTTTTTTAAATGACAAACAAAAACCCCATATGAAATGTTCTGGAATGCTGCAGCATGACTGAAGTGCTCAACCCCAAGGATGTCTAGTAACCAAATAGCAAGAGATGCTGCAGAAGATGACTTAGATGAGCTGGCAGAACAGCCTAAGGTCTGTACGGTCTGTTGCCTAGCCACATTTTTAAATCATTCTAATTACCAAAATAGTCTTGAAAGTCTGCTCTGTCTTTCACCTTCCCAACATAAATAAAGTCATGAACATGTTGGCTGGACTTAATTTGTGCCTCTTTGCTTTCTGCACATTCCTTCTGGTTTGGGATAAAGAAGTATAGTCCTTTCATCCACAGAACAGGCCCAGTTCTGGCAGCAGCTATTCGAGATTAACCACATCTGGGGATGAAATGTACTCTGTAAAAATGGCTGTTGTCTTTTCAGCACTGTGCTTTAGCTCAGTTCTGGAAGGACCTGCTTAAAGGCACGTCTCTTTCCCACTTTCCTCAGTATTTTGCCTTTCTGCAAAGTCAGCCTAGTGCCAGTTAGCTATGATGATATATGATGATACATTCTTTGGCTGCATGACCACTGAGAGTAGATTGACACCGCCAGTAACAGGTATGAGGTGGGAAATCCTTGTTTGTGTGCTACTTGGAAGTCTTCTGGCCAACAAGTTCTGGTTTCTCACACGAACAAGCAGAATTTTGGTAGACATCACCTGACTGAAAACGATATCTATATGATTGAAACCCACTATATTATGGGTCCCTTCCAATTCAACATATTCTATGATTCTAATATTCCATGAGTGCTTCTATCCTCCTTAACACCATATGAACTATCAGGAATCTTGGTTTTACTGTTCATGGATATTGTTGCATATCTGCTCCATGCCCTTCTGCAAAATTTGCTTGTGATCTTTCTCTCAGAATTTTAAATCAACTTTACAGAGAGCTAAGGTCTAAGGATTTGCAAATGTGGTGATTTAATCAACTTTAGAACCACATGCCCAGGTATGTATTTTCCCACAGTTTCAAAATAAGTCTTTCATAGCTGGATGATTCATTCACTTTCTTGTCTGATATATAATTTTAGCAGTGTTGAAGTAGAAAAACAGCAAAGGTCAAGATTTAGCTGGGAAGCAATGCGCAGTTTTGAGGCGCTTGTCATTGTCAGGGGAAGTAATATCAAAAGACACAGGAAAGTGAAAATAATTTCTGGATTCCAAGGTCGTGGAAGCGTTTGTTAAGTATTTGCACTGTGCAAGGTTCTTAGAAGTGGCATTCTTCTAGCACTTTACTATTTTCCACAGGAAAAGTTGCTTAAAATTTCTCAGTGAGTTTGTCTAGAATTTGCAATACCATTCAGGTGACTTTGCTTCTATTATTGCTGCCACCGTGAAGCTGTGGTCTTCTAGTCCACAGCAACTGCAAAGTAATCTAAGTTACTGCAGCCTTCACAGTGTGGGCTCACTCAGATGACCCTGCTGATGACATAGGCCACAGATGTCCAACTGATCTTCTGCAGTTGCTGTAACTTGACTTAAGATGTAAGTACATTCATTTTTTTTCCAAAACATCCTGAAGCCCTGATGTGGCAAGGGTTCCCAGTTAAAGCTTGATCCCTGTGACATCGAGTCAGCGACGTTCTCAACACGCACAAGAGCTCCCACTGTCACCTCCACCACTTCAGCAAGGTTTAGGTGTGGTGCCAAGACCTGCGTTTGGGCTGGTGATTTCCACAGCCCCGGGCAGTTTGATGCTCACTGGAAGACACTTCATTACTGTCGTTGCCCTTTACTTCAAGTCTGAGCTCTCCAAGGATCCCACCCAAACTGCTGACCTATGGATGTGAAAAAAATGAAGCCATATGGAAAATGTTGTCCTGGCAGTCTAAGCAGATTTACAAAAAATCGCTGATAATAAATCTTTCAGTATTTCCTTGGTATAGAAATTGCTATCTCCATTTCCCATTTTTCCTGATACATTTTATTCTTTGATTTATATCCCACACAGAAGTAAAGCTTTTTAAATATAGAAGACCTAATGATGCACAGTTGTTACAAATGGTTTGTAGTTAAACATATTAAAAATGTGTTCTACACTTAAAAATGAGTGATATTTGTTACCTCAGTTTACAGATACCAGCAGAAAAACAGCCTGCTGTTCAGAATGCATTGAACAGCCATCCTTTGAAAATGAGATCCATTTGAGGGAACATTAAGTTGAGAGTCCCAGAATTGAGTGCTTAAGTGCTTAAGCCACTTAAAAATATTTAGAACAGAGAGCTCATCCGACAATCTGGGAACCCTAGATTTGCAAAGATGAAAGACTTTATGGTAGGCTAGCACTGCATTGCGGATTCTTGCTTGATATACAATTTAATTTTGAACTTAAAGCTGTTTAGGTTATTTGATTTTTTTAATTGTGTTTATTGAAGGATGTGCTCTGTGAAAGTGTTCATAGATTTTAAAATCAAAGGCAAAGAAGGATTCCAGGAGATTAAAAATGAGAGTGTGTTAACCCCTCAGATTTAGGATGACACAGCATTGTACAGTGGACAATATCTTGCTTACAGGATGGAGAATGTGTGCTACCAAACTGGCATGCATAAAAAATTTGACAATAGACATTAACCACCTGGCCATACCACTGAAAGAATCTGTTTTAAGAGTTGTGTAAAATTCTGATAGTTTTCATAATAACATTTTCTTATCTCTGAAGCTGATGAGTTCAAACAGCAGGACACAGGAGATTAGCATCATGAGCCTTTCTTTGGAAGTGAGATTCAAATTCATCTGTACTTTGAACAGACTGGAACATTTTTTACCACCATGAGAAGCCCACATACACACATTATAGATTTTTTTTTTTTTTAAGTTTTACATATTTATTTTGGATAGTAAATGGTACCTACAGGCTTAATTCAGGGCTTTTAACTCATTTTTCACACTAAATGAGGTTATCATTAAGAATGCAGAAAATGCAATGAATCCTTTCAAATATCAGGCTAAGAAAAAAGCAATCTAGGAAATGCTTTTCATGACAGGGCTATTTAAATATAATCGCATACCAGTCATCATACAGGCCTGCTTATAACAGGTTGTCAGTTCTCCTGGAGAGGGGGTGAGCTGCAGGCAAAGCTTTTAAATAAGCAAGCGTGTAGGATTTTAAAAAGTCTATAATGGACATCTAAGAAAAAAACCCATAATTTTCACCATTTATTTCTATTAAAGCAACACTCAGCAACTCCAAGTTTGGGCTAGAACCCCCCTGTACTAGGCACATGAAAAAATGAGTGTGTGCTTATGCAGCTATATGTTTATTTACAGGCAGACGTCTACTACAGTAAGTTCTTTGCCATCAGCCTGGACAATGAAGCACATACATGGTTCTGAAAAACTGGGGGCCAACAAGTAAACTCTACGAAGATCAGTCTTCCAAAACACATCTTTTGTATAATTTGTTTTCTAGCGTATTAGGTCACAGAGACTGCATCTATACTAGCAAATTAAAGTTGTGTAGGACATTTGCTTGGCACTGAAAGGACCTGGCACAGAAGAGCACAGACACTGCTAGACTCTCTGCTTGTAAGCTGCCTGGCCCCACCAACCACTCAACCAGAGCCTGGAAATTTTGAGAGTGGTGGTACTCGTAGGCATCAGGCATGCCAACGACTACTCTAACAACTTGCTCTTCCTTACCATGCTGATCTGAAATGTCTCGGGTTTATTTTATCGCACTCCCTCTGCATGTAATGTCCAGCTCCTGCTTGTTAGTTTATTCCCAGATTGTTGGTTCTTCTGGGCAGGCAGCTCCTGCTATGTGCAGTCCTTTGCGTGCCATGGCTGGGCTGGGCCATCTGGGCTCTGGTGGAGCACCTCTACATCTGCCATGCACAGTTCATCAGGACACGCAATTTCGTCTCTGGGGAAGCGATGACACTTAAAAAAGAGTTTTCTTTCTCAGTAGGAAAAATAATAGGAACAATTTCACTCTGATTTAGAACTGATTTCATGAGTCAAAACTGAGAACACCCCACAAAAAACCAAAAGATATTTTCAGCTGAGCAGCTATTCAGGGGCACCAACAAGAAGAGTGCTTAATTAGGGGATTAGGAAACTGATACATAATCACAGACAACTGAGTACTCTCATCTCTTACTGCTGTAACAGACAAGACCCCACTTGTGCTCTCTTTTGTTTTATGAAAGTTTTAGTTATGCAACTTTATGTTCTTGACTAAAATATTAATTGCATTAGCTATAGGGTTTTTTATTCTCAGAAGATACATGTGTCACTCTCTTAGGCCTACAAAATTAATAAACCACAGTAGGGAATCTGGAAAAAGAATTAAGTTCTTAAGGTAATATCTTCATATTTTTGCTGAATTTTATGGGTCTTAGACGCTTATTTCCGTATGTTAATGTCAGGTACTAGGTGGTTTACATTTCAGGTCCCTCCATTTTACAGAAAGGGAAAACAGCACATTGTTCCTCCAATATTTTCCTTAGACACCACTATTATCCTAAAAGGAAAATCAACTAGGAGAAGGTGTGAAAGAGTTAAAAAGGCAGCTTTTAGTGAAAAGTTAAGCTCAGGATCCCACGCATACTGGAATGAGGCTTTACAAGTTTGTTCTAATAAAACATGAGAAAATAAGATTAGAATATCAGACAGGAATTCTTCAGGATTAAAGGTAAAAATAAACCAGGCCAGGCCAGATTAATGTATGATTGCAGAAATTCCCTAAGAAAAGGCTTCCTGGCCATGTATCTGTCTGGGTATTTGCACTGCACCTGGAGTACTCTGGGATTCCTCACTGACGCTGAGGTCTCACACAACTCCATCTCAGGGCAAGGCTTTCCACCTTCTCTCGTTGACCAGTGGACATCGACGCTGGCAGACTGCTGGCCTCAGTTAAAAATGCCTTTCATTACTTCTTGCCTGAACTGTAGCTGTGCAGTACTGCAGATGAAATCATCACTTTCATGAACTACAGCAAAGTCATGGCACTGCAGTATGCCCCAACAGCAAATGAGAGGTCATTTCATGTCTTCCTCCTCTCCCGAGGAAGGCTTCCCATGGAAGAGTGCCACCTAACTGGCATTAACAGGACTTGGACCACTGCCTTTCCTCAGAGGAAATGATTTACAGTCCAAACAGTCAAAAGCCTACCCCTGGCAGAGGAGCTTCTTAAGAGGACCCACTCCATCCTGTGCCGCTCTGCAGGAGCAGAGGTAGCATGTGTCCCCCATAGGATACAGGAATGATGGGAAGCAGCTTCTGATGCTGAGTGTGGAGAAGTACAGACAGAACAGCTTATACAGGACAGTAGACTTGTAGTGGAGGAGACTGAATCCTTCTGCACAAAATATCATGTAAAATCCACAAAATTGTTCATGATCTTCCAGCTGCTCAGTGACAAACAAAGTCAGGTACATGTGAAAACAAACCACTATCAGTCACTCCGATCACCATTATAAAGATAATAACCAGCAGTACAGGAGACATCCCTGTGGCTTGTGCAAAGCCACAGAGTAAACTTCTATTGGAATTAAACATAGCCACAAACCTCACCTCCTACAGACACTCCAAATGCAACTGTCCATGATGGGAAGGCCCATCCCTTCCCTCACACGTGTGTAGGATCTGCTGTATTTTGGTGGAAGACAGAGGCACCACAGTGCAGGATGCTATTTTGTTTTTTATCCGTTCCAATCAATCATCTCTTTATCCAATAGAACAAACTAAAAAAGCCAATAAATATTGTGAAGACAGACGCATCTCCAGCCAACTTCAACATTTTTTCAGCATGTGATCAAACACCCCTACAAAGAGCATGATAAAATCTTTGGACCCTTTAGGACTTGAACCTGGAGACGTCCAGCTCCGCTGCACTCCATGTGCCCTTCCGGAATTCCTGAACTAAGGACTTAATCCCCCCAGTTCAGGAAGGTTTTTTAATTTATTTGCTTGTACACTGCTGAAGCTTCAGTGGGACAAGCAATGGGAGATTCGTCTACAAACAGAAGGGCAAGAGCAAGACATTGGAACGATGGAAGCAGAACTTCAAATTTTGTATAAATTTGTCTTTTTTTTTTCTGGCTTCTGAATCTATTTTTAAAGCTGTTTTGCTAAGATTAAGCACTGCTACGGAAATAAACCTGTCATACCAACTGTCATTATCATTTATATTACCATAATATCTATGAGTTCTTGTCAGGAAAAACTCCATGGCATTAGCTGTTGTCCAAACACACACGGAGAAAAAAGCCCCGTATCCACCGAGAGCTCACAACCGATGCACAAACACCAGGCGACAAACAATACAGCGCAGCAAACAGACGGAGCCTAACAGCCAACAACGAGATGTTGTTGGTTTAAGAGTGAGTGATCTTAGCACAGGAGAGCCTAAATGGTGACAATATTTCAGTGTTGTAAGAAAGGCTTTGCCAGCGTTGATGAGGAAATCCTTTTGAAAACTAAGGGAAGCCTCAGAGGTATTTTTTTTCCAATGTTTGCAAGATTAATAGTGGATAATGGTGCAGAAAGATGAAAAAAATCAAAGGCAGGATTTGGTATCTTGAAAATTAATAAAACACCACAGACAGGATATGACTATGCTGTGAATGGCATACTGAAATACGCGGAGGTGCAGCATATGCTCGATACTAGCAAGTAGGAAGAGCTGGCAGTTGGATTTAAGAAAGTGATGTTTCAGTCATCACCCTTCGGGCTACAAAACCAATACTTGACAATGTCGCATTTCGGATAGGTAAGAGCAGGACAAGATTCAGTTAATAACACAGCGTGTTGTAGTGATTGAGACATGAGGTAGAAAACCTTGAACAAATGTTAGGCTAGAGAGAGAGAAGACAAAAGATGGAAAAAAAAAAATCGCAAACATTCAGATACTGCCCAAATGCAAGGACCTGGTGAGATGCTGTCCTGGGTTTGGCCAGAACAGGGTTAATTTTCACCGGACTCCAGGAAGGGGCACAGCCGGGGGGTGGGGGCTGACCCCACCTGGCCAAACGGAGCCCGGTATTCCATACCATGTGACGTCACGCTGGGTTCCGGTGGGGGGGGCGGCGCGGCGGGAACGCTCTCGCGGCTTGGGCGGGCGCAGCGCCGGTCCGGTTTCGGGAGAGCGGCTGTTGTACGGTTCGTGGTTGTGTTTTCTCCTTATCTGTATCGTTGTTGTTCCTGTTTTCCCTCTGTTTGCTGTTCTGTTAAACTGCCCTTATCCCGACCCACCAGTTTCTGCCTCTTTCTTCCCATTCTCCTCCGCACGCCGGCGGGGGGAGGGGCGGCCGCGTGGCGCTTTTGTTGCCGGCGGCAGCCGAAACCAAAACATTAAATTGGCGCCCAAACGTGGGGCGGGGATAACGGCAGGGCTGAGCAGCGGGTGTTAAAACTGCTTTCTTAGATTTTGTTAAATTTTGTTGTAGGCATTTTTTCTGTGTTACTTAAATAGTCGCCGGTAAAAATGTTTCTGTCTTTCATCAGATGGCTGTGGTTTTTGAATCCGTACTTGCTGTACTTGTTCCCTGTGGTGCTATTCATCGTCACGGGGAAAAAGATCAGGATGATAATTTTGCTCTACCTTACGATATCGACTTATGATGTGATAACATCACTGTGCATGAAATTAGTCTTGTATTTGCATGCGGCACTGCGGTCATTTCCGTACCTCGGATCCTATGTCTTAGAATTTGTGAATAATCAAACCCAGTCTGTGGGGAAAACCGAAGGGGATACCTCCCCCCACTCTTTCGCCCCCCCTCTCTCCCTCAGGCTGGTCCTAACTGCTTTTGAGAATTTCGAGTACCCGTGGGATGCTCAGGGCAGCACTCTCCTTTTGTTATGCCTCCTGAATGGGTTGCAGGTTTTGTTTAGGGTTAAGCAAGTCGTTAAGAACATCGTGCAGAGACCTGCCCCGGGGCCGGATAGCTGTGAGTGGCTGGGTGTGTGGGACAGCATGGGCAGATGTCTAGAGCAGTGGGCACCTGCGGTGTGTTTTAAACTCACCCCTGAACAAATACAGAATCCGGACAATCTGGTAAAATATCTGAAAAAAGTGTGCTGCCACCCTGGGAATTCCAGAGAGACACAGATCACCACAATGTGCTGGGGTCTGGCCCATGCCTACCGAGCCATGTTCAACACTGTTCAGTGCCTTAAAGGGGAAAGGGGGGGAAGCGAAGCGGCAGGCGCTGCAACTGGCGCTGCCCCCCCAGCCGGCCCTGCAGCCCCTCCAGCCCAGCAGGCAGTCCCAGCCCCCCTGACCGGCACCACCGCTGCTGCAGCCACAGCTGCAGGGTCTGCCTCGGTTTCCCCAGCGGGCACAGCAGCTGCTCCAGCCCCAGCTCCAGCCACAGGCACAGTGACTGAGCCCAGTGACCAACCTGTGCAGGTAGCAGTCGCCCCCGTAAAACTAAAGAAAGATGCAAAGAGAGCGGATCGCTCTGGGAGGGATGATGATGAGCCAGGGTCATCACGGGAGATAGAGACAGAGATCATCACCCGGTCCCTGTCCCTGGGGGAGCTGCGAGACATGCGGAAAGACTTCAGCCGCCACCCAGGCGAGCACATTGCCACCTGGCTGCTGCGGTGCTGGGATAATGGGGCCAGCAGCTTGGAGTTAGAGGGCAAGGAAGCCAAGCAGCTGGGATCCCTGGCCAGGGATGGGGGCATTGACAAGGCCATTGGGAAAAAGGAACAAGTCCTCAGCCTCTGGAGGAGACTTCTCTCAGGGGTGAGGGAGAGATACCCCTTCAGTGACGATTTTGTATGCTATCCTGGCAAGTGGACCAATATGGAAAGGGGTATTCAGTACTTGAGGGAATTGGCTGTGCGGGAGCTGGTTTACTGTGACACAGACGATGAGCAGGTACCTACAGACCCAGATGAACTCCAGTGCTCACAATCCATGTGGAGGAAGTTTGTGCGGAGTGCACCCTCCTCGCATGCCAACTCACTGGCAGTTGTAAACTGGAAAGGTAAAGACACACCAACAGTGGACGAGGTGGCTGTCAGACTCCGCCAATATGAGGAAAGTCTCTCTTCCTCCCTTGTCTCAGCTGTGGAGAAACTGGCCCGGGAGGTGCGGCAAATCAAAGAGAACATGTCCTACTCGCCACCTGTACGGGCCAGTGTCTCAGCTATTAGGGGCAAGCGTTTCCCTGCTCAGGAGAGGGAATACAGAGGCTATACACCCCGAGGCACCCTGTGGTTTTACCTGCGTGACCACGGAGAGGACATGAGGAAGTGGGATGGAAAACCCACCTCAAGTCTAGAGGCCCGAGTACGTGAGTTGCGAGGTAAAACAATCACAAAAGGGGACTCTGTTAGGAAAAATGCCGCTCCAGTTTCCAAAAGCCAGCTCTCCAGACCAGGTAGACAGTTTGACCTTGATTCCGATCCTCTGGAGGGGACCTCCAAGTCATTTTTACAGCAGGTGAGCAGCAATTTCTCTGACGAGGATTAGAGGGGCCCTGCCTCCAGCCAGGTGGAGGAAAGGGACAACCGTGTCTATTGGACGGTGTGGATTCGGTGGCCTGGCACGTCAGATCCACAAGAGTATAAAGCTCTAGTGGACACTGGTGCACAGTGTACTTTAATGCCATCAGAGTTCAAAGGGTCAGAGTCCATTTGCATTTCTGGAGTGACAGGGGGGTCCCAAGAGCTGAGTCTACTGGAGGCTGAAGTGAGCCTCACTGGGCAGGACTGGCAGAAGCACCCCATTGTAACTGGCCCCGAGGCTCCGTGCATCCTTGGGATAGACTATCTTAGGAGAGGCTATTTCAAGGACCCAAAGGGGTATCGGTGGGCTTTTGGCATAGCTGCTGTGGAGACGGAAGAAATTAAACAGCTGTCCATTTTGCCTGGTCTCTCGGAGGATCCTTCCGTTGTGGGGTTGCTGAGGGTTGAAGAACAACAGGTACCCATCGCAACCACAACGGTGCACCGGCGACAGTATCGTACCAACCGAGACTCCCTTCTCCCCATTCATCAGCTGATCCGCCAGCTGGAGAGTCAAGGAGTGATCAGCAAAACTCGCTCACCCTTTAATAGTCCCATATGGCCAGTGAGAAAATCTACTGGAGAGTGGAGACTGACAATAGACTACCGTGGCCTGAATGAAGTCACACCACCGCTGAGTGCTGCTGTGCCAGACATGCTAGAACTTCAATATCAGCTGGAGTCAAAGGCAGCCAAGTGGTATGCTACAATTGACATCGCTAATGCATTCTTCTCCATCCCTTTGGCAGCAGAGTGCAGGCCACAGTTTGCTTTCACCTGGAGGGGCATCCAGTACACCTGGAATCGACTGCCCCAGGGGTGGAAACACAGTCCCACCATTTGCCATGGACTAATCCAGACTGCACTGGAAAAGGGTGAAGCCCCAGAACATTTGCAGTACATCGATGACATCATTATATGGGGCGACACAGCGGAGGAAGTTTTTGAGAAAGGGGAGAAAATAGTTCAAATCCTTCTGAAAGCCGGTTTCGCCATTAAGCGAAGTAAAGTCAAGGGACCTGCGCAAGAGATCCAGTTTTTGGGAATAAAATGGCAGGATGGGCGCCGTCAAATCCCATTGGATGTCATCAACAAAATAGCAGCTATGTCTCCACCAACCAGCAAAAAGGAAGCACAGGCCTTCCTGGGTGTTGTGGGTTTTTGGAGGATGCACATCCCAAATTACAGCCAAATTGTGAGTCCTCTGTACCACGTGACCCGGAAGAAGAATGATTTTGAATGGGGCCCTGAGCAACGACAGGCATTTGAACAGATTAAACGGGAGATAGTTCATGCCGTAGCCCTTGGTCCAGTCCGGTCAGGGCAAGATGTTAAAAACGTGCTCTACACCGCAGCCGGGGAGAATGGCCCAACCTGGAGTCTCTGGCAGAAAGCACCAGGGGAGACTCGAGGTCGACCCCTGGGGTTCTGGAGCCGGGGATACAAAGGATCCGAGGCCCGCTATACTCCCACTGAAAAAGAGATTCTGGCAGCATATGAAGGCGTTCGAGCTGCTTCAGAAGTGGTCGGCACTGAAGCACAGCTCCTCCTAGCACCACGATTGCCGGTCCTGGGCTGGATGTTCAAAGAGAGGGTCCCCTCTACGCATCATGCCACCGATGCTACGTGGAGTAAGTGGGTCGCTCTGATCACCCAGCGTGCTCGAATGGGAAACCCCAGTCGCCCAGGAATTCTGGAGGTAATCATGGACTGGCCAGAAGGCAAAGATTTTGGAGCATCGCCAGAGGAGGAGGTGACACGTGCTGAAGAGGCCCCACTGTATAACCAGCTGCCAGAAGATAAGAAACAGTATGCCCTGTTCACGGATGGGTCCTGTCGCATTGTGGGGAAGCAGCGGAGGTGGAAGGCTGCTGTATGGAGCCCTACACGACAAGTCGCGGAAACTGCCGAGGGAGAAGGTGAGTCCAGCCAGTTTGCAGAGGTGAAAGCCATCCAGCTGGCTTTAGACATTGCCAGTCGAGAGAAGTGGCCAGTGCTCTATCTTTACACCGACTCTTGGATGGTGGCCAATGCCTTGTGGGGGTGGCTGCAGCAATGGAAGAAGAACAACTGGCAGCGCAGAGGCAAACCTATCTGGGCTGCCCCATTGTGGCAAGATATTGCTGCCCGGCTAGAGCAGTTGGCTGTAAAAGTCCGTCACGTGGACGCCCACGTCCCTAAGAGTCGGGCCACTGAAGAACATCAAAACAACCACCAGGTAGATCAGGCTGCTAAGATTGAAGTGGCTCAGGTGGATCTGGACTGGCAACATAAGGGTGAACTCTTTATAGCTCGGTGGGCCCATGACACCTCGGGCCACCAAGGAAGAGACGCGACATACAGATGGGCTCGTGACCGAGGGGTGGACTTGACCATGGACACTATTGCACAGGTTATCCATGAATGTGAGACATGCGCTGCAATCAAGCAAGCCAAGCGGGTAAAGCCTCAGTGGTATGGAGGACGATGGCTAAAATATAAATATGGGGAGGCTTGGCAGATTGACTACATCACACTGCCACAAACCCGCCAAGGCAAGCGCTATGTACTCACAATGGTGGAGGCCACCACCGGATGGCTGGAAACCTACCCTGTGCCCCATGCCACCGCCCGGAATACCATCCTGGGCCTGGAAAAACAAGTCCTGTGGCGACATGGCACTCCCGAAAGAATCGAGTCGGACAACGGGACTCACTTTCGCAACAGCCTCATAGACACCTGGGCCAAAGAACACGGCATTGAGTGGGTGTATCATATCCCCTACCATGCACCAGCCTCGGGAAAGATCGAACGTTACAATGGGCTGCTAAAAACCACTTTGAGGGCAATGGGGGGTGGGACTTTCAAAAATTGGGATACCCATTTAGCAAAGGCCACCTGGTTGGTTAACACCAGAGGGTCCACCAACCGGGCTGGTCCTGCCCAGTCAAAACCTCAGCGCCCCGTAGAAGGGGATAAAGTCCCTGTAGTGCACATGCGGAACATGTTAGGGAAGACAGTTTGGGTTAGTCCTGCCTCGGGCAAAGGCAAGCCCGTCCGTGGGATTGCTTTTGCTCAAGGACCTGGGTGTACCTGGTGGGTAATGCGGAAGGATGGGGAAGTCCGATGTGTACCTCATGGGGATTTAATTTTGGGCGAGAATAGTCCATAAATAAATTGTATAAAGTTAGTTGTTAAATAACCCTGTCACTGTCTGTTATCACTGTTATAATTGTTATATTTTGTACCAGTAGTAGCATAGTAAGAATCGTCCAGATTAAAGAAGGATGGACTTTTTCGATGAAAACCTAGCAGAGCACAGCGATGATGGAACTGGACCTGGTTTTCAACAACTGGCATCCAGCAACTTCATCAAGATCAACATCTCCTGCAGACTGTGGGCACGGGCTGCACCAGATACATCAGCCGTGAGCTCCGGATGCAGCAAGTGACCGCCCATCACCACACATCACCTCTCCCGCCATGGAAGACCATAACGACAGATGGAGCCTGAAGTCATGGATTAAATGAACTCAATGGACACTTTAGAGTGATGATCCATAGACTAAAGGAATGATATCTGGAGACAGGAGAAGTGGTGGTGATCAACCGGACAGTGGGGGACCTGGGCATGACGTAGATGGTATGGAATAAGGGGTGGATAATGTCCTGGGTTTGGCCAGAACAGGGTTAATTTTCACCGGACTCCAGGAAGGGGCACAGCCGGGGGGTGGGGGCTGACCCCACCTGGCCAAACGGAGCCCGGTATTCCATACCATGTGACGTCACGCTGGGTTCCGGTGGGGGGGGCGGCGCGGCGGGAACGCTCTCGCGGCTTGGGCGGGCGCAGCGCCGGTCCGGTTTCGGGAGAGCGGCTGTTGTACGGTTCGTGGTTGTGTTTTCTCCTTATCTGTATCGTTGTTGTTCCTGTTTTCCCTCTGTTTGCTGTTCTGTTAAACTGCCCTTATCCCGACCCACCAGTTTCTGCCTCTTTCTTCCCATTCTCCTCCGCACGCCGGCGGGGGGAGGGGCGGCCGCGTGGCGCTTTTGTTGCCGGCGGCAGCCGAAACCAAAACAGATGCTGAAATCTGAACGAATGCTGAAGTTCTAAGGCTTGTCTGTAATCAGCAGGATTGCTTGATAAAGGAAAGGAGTAACATGAAGGAACAGCAGAAAATGATTAGGAGTTTTCAGCTATATTAAATTTTATAAAGTCAAAGGAAGATAAATCATGAGACCTAAGTTTCATAGAAAGAGACCATTCTGGAGGAGAGAGGTAGGACTCCGACTCCTCAGCACTGCTGTTTGCTGAACATGGTACCATCCAGAGACAAAGTGTTGAAAGGGAAGAGGGAAGGAAGAGTGGCAGTGCAGGGGAATTCACACCAAAAGCTGGAAATGGGGAAGACGAGGACTATTCAGCCAAGGACATAACGAAGGAGCAGTTTCCAAAGTATGCGGAGCGCCAGAATAAAGGGAAGTACAGAAGCAAACAAAGTGAAAAGTTCAAAATTGAAAGACCGGTTGTATATGTTGAAGGCAACTGGCAGGCCAAGAAGATTGAAGAGATTTGGCTAGCAATAGATTATTAGAAACCTTGCTGAGAGCAATTTCAGTGGTCAGCATGGGGACAGTCAAATTAGTGGGATGTAATATAGAAGTGAAATAGAAGAAGCGGGAGCTCCTGCTAATAGCACATTTCATGGGCATAAAAAGAAAAGGGGAAGGGATGTACAGGTTAGGAATATTTTTTTTCCAATATGAAACTAAATTACTTTTGTTTCGTGAGCGAAAAGAGCTACAAGCCAATAATTAACGGGCTACAAGCTTTGGGAGAACTAATTAGAGACATGAAGGTAGAGTAAAAAGAATCAAGTGATAGTCATGAAGAAGAAACTCATCAGATATTAATGAGAGGAGTGCAACAATGTACAGATAAATACATCTATTTGCTGCCTGGGAGAAATGTATAAGCTTCACTGTCCAGTTAGAAGCAGGAAAACTTATTCCACCTAAGGGCTCAGCTTTCACATGGTTTATATCATAGACTCAAACTTACTACTGAATCCAAGTCTATTATTAAACTGACAGGTCAGATTTGCTTCAGAATAACTTGATCCCTTTTTTCTGAAAATTTCTTTACTTGACTATCAGCATTTCTCAGTTTAAAACATACAAGTTTTCTAGGCTAACAACATAAATGCATTGGGATTTTTTGCAAATAGCAAATTAGCTCTTTTCTGGGACCACTTTAATCATAAATAGGAACTTCCTTCTAGACCATGAAAAGCTTCAACACGGATTAAATCCGTAAGAATCCTGGTCATTTTTTGCTTGTTGCTGTACAAGGTACTCCACAAGCTTTCTGTATGTTAGAAGAAGGTGGAAAACAAACACTGTGACAGGTTCAGCTGAGCTAGACTGCTCCATGACAACAGATGTGTGTGTGAGGACATCACGGTGATTAGGCTACCACAGTACGTGGAAGCAGGAGCGAGCCTAAACCGAGTGAAAACTATATAACCATGTGAAAGCAGATACACTTACATCGACCAGAAGCAGGTCACAAAGTTGCTGAGACTCTCCATCCGCTAACATCTAAAAATATGTACTTTTTAAAATCAGCAATCTTGCTGTATATTGGAAAAAAGATACTTACACTTCTATACAAAATATAGCATCCATCATACTTCGCCTCTCTTGGTAAAGTTCTTTATTTTTCCTGTATTTTATGCATTTCCATATAACTTAAGCATAATGGAATCGTTCTGTTCAGCATCCTCAAGTAAATAAAAAATGCTAGTCCCCGCTAGTTTAAATTCATAACTAATCCTGTTATGATTCAGTAAATGTTTCATTTTACACTTACCAGTGAATTTGTGAGGCAAATTTTGTCACTCTTTACTAGGGACTCCATTTCTGAGTGTCCCAGTACAACGTCTGCACCTTCCTCATACGGTCTAAGCAGTTCTGCCACATGCACCTCCTTTGATTTGAGTCTGCGATAACAACAGCACTTTATAGCACTTCCACTGCTAAGAGCACGGCAAAAATGCTAATTAAATCCATCTTATTCACTCAGCTGCATAAAGGAGAGAAAAATTTAAATGACGGGTTTCTCAGTAGCCCCCAGCAAATTTCCCTTGGATTTAACTGCCATTTAGGCACCGGTGCTCCTACGCACTGCTTGGCGCATTTCAATTTTATATTCTCTCCTGTGATTCCATTTGCTGAATGTATTAAGATTCTGAAAAACAGTTACACCTCTCACTCTTAATGATCTCTGTCTTTCAGTCTCATCCCAGATAACAACTTGGAAAACATCACAGCTGTAGTCAAGTCCCGAGCGTGTCCGTGTGCGCCAGGAGCGGGCAGGTAGGTGCAGAGGCCTTGATGTAGCCACTGCTTGCGCTTGCTGCTGACCCTTCAACTGCTGACTCCACTCCGCTCTGCTTCAAACACGTCACACGTGCGCTGTCATCTCAGACACAGGGTTCAGACCTTCGCTAGGGAAGCGATGTGCTTTCCCAAGCCCTGCTTTATAAAGAAGATATTAAACCTGCCTTGTTAGTAAATAAAGATGGTGTTAGACCAACTTCTCAGTTCTCAAGGACAATGATTGCAATGACAGCGTCAAAGATCAGAAATAACACTGGAGTTCCATGGTGGATGGAATTCACAAGTGAATATACAGAACGGGTAAATTTGACTAAATATTTGGCTTTACTGAAGCAACCTCTTCATTAATATCTAGCTACTCCTTAATATTGCAGCTTTGTTCAGCGTTTGGAAAATATACGCCTTTTTATAGCCTGTTGTCAGGAGCTCCAAGTACTGGTAAGCCCACATACTCTGCTTGGGGGAATGCTCGAGATAGGAAAAATATGGAGAGATTTAACTAAGGGTTACAACTTGCTAATGCTCTTCCAAAAAAAGAAAGAAACAATATGTGCTGCTGTAGCAATACTTTAGAAAGCTACTCTTACACTTCAGGCTGAAATCCGCTCTGCTTTGATTTCTGCGCTTAAGGAAGAGGGCAAAGGAGGACAAATCAGCTCTAGAAAGTTTAGAAACTTTACTTTTAGAAGCAAGTAAACTTTCAGAAAGTGAGGACAGAATTTTGCTACACGCAGCGGCACATAAAATAGCCATCAAGTATCGTCTTCAGTTTCTGGTGGAATGTGTGCATGGAATACCAGGGTGACAGGCAAAGATAAAATTCAGATGAGGCAGCAGGGTCATGATTTCAAACAGCTACAGGAAACTACTTCAGATGGGAAGTACAGGGCCGGGAGAGAAGCCTTTTAAAGCCTCATCTACCCAATCTCCGGATAAGTTCCTTTTGGCAGGAGATTGCAGAATCCCTTGCAATAACAAGAAAGTAACTTGGCCTTGCTAACAAACTTCAAACGAAATGTTCCTCTCCCCTGCCTGTAGAAACAACCCAATTAATTGTTTCCTAGAGCAGCGACTTTGTGACCACAGAGATCTCCACCGGGCAGTGCCTCCCTGGGTCCTGGCAAAACACACCACTCCAGCTTAGTCACACGAATGCAATTACACACATAAACATCTATAGGTTTCCACATATAATGTACAAGTCTGTGTACATACAGGCTTATTTATTGTTTTCAGAATACTTGGATAAAAGCTTGGGGTGAAGGTGTAATTTCAGAGATGATGACTGAAAGCAAGTAAACTTTTCAGCTTTACAATCCAAGGCAAATGTGCAGCAAGATGCTGAGAGACGCCGCGACCCTGCCTAAGCCAGCTGAGTGAGGCTTGGCAGAAGCTTCAGATGCACCTTACACCAAAACATAGAAATTGCAAATAAGTTTCTTTGAATGTTTGTCAAATTCAGACTTCTTGCATCAGACTAAGCTGAATACATCTAATCTGGATGGAAATCAAAGAAAGTTAGCTGAGTTTTATAATTAGTATGCATAAATGTTTTAAATATTTGAACAGATGAATAGTCATGAGGAATAATGTTTAGCAAGGGGGGGAAAAAATTCAAGAGCTACACCTACTATTGCTGGGGCTCACCTGCAGTAAATACGGCAGAATTTTTGGCATACAATGCTTTCATTAATGATAAATCGTTGTATCAACAAAAACATGACGAGCAGCATAAATAAGGCATTGTCTTCGCAGGTATGTTGGTGTCAGTCCTCAGTTGCATTGGTGCACACGAGAAGCCATTATGAGTACTCTGTATCCGTATGTTCTTAATCAAAGCTGCAAAACCATTATGCAAGTACAATTACAACAAAACAATTAAATTTTTTAGAAGCTGCTCTTAAAATATGGTTCAGCCATAATTATCAAAAGTAAACAGGCACCCACATACTGCAAACCGTGGCACAGTTTAGCCACAGAAGGCGGCTAACAAACAGCGCTTCCACACGGAGCTCAGTGCAGCGAGATCTGTTCCAGTAGCTAAGCTTGCTCTGGGATCTCTGCAACGAACTGAAGGCTGCAGTCAGCCTGTGACACATGCAGTACACCATTTCACATCTCTCTTCTGTGCAGAAACAGAATAAAACCACACCTCTTGTTTTCAGACCACTAGATAACCTTGAAGCTGGGGAATCCTCACGACTGCAGGCTGTTTTACCAACCCTCAGGTCACTGCGTGGCCAGCTGACACCCACCAGAGCCCTGTGGGAAAGGGTGTGCGAAATGAACAGTACTTGTTAATTAAAGGTTCTTAATCAAGCTGTAACCCCTTCTGGAAGATGCATTTCCTAACTTCCACACATATGTTCATGTAAGGATTGACAGACAAACCCAGCCTTGAGAGAAAAGATAAAATTTTTAATGTTTATTTTTCCATGAAAAAGCTTTACAAGGAGAAGGAGGTTTTACAGCAGAAAGAGTACATTCTTTAATCACTGTTTATTTGTTGAATTGATATCCGAGGCTGACATTTCTTCTACAGTGTATTTGTTTGTTCTCATAATATTACAGAACATTTACCTTGTAATTTAAAAAGGATCAAAATCCATGAATATTGTTAAGAACGCTATTAGGCAATCCTATATGTGAAGCATTTACACAGTCTACATCAGCTGTAGATGCAGTGCCTTCAGTTTTAATTCTTCACATATTTTGTAGCAACAAATATAAACCACATCTTTTAAATGTTCAGATATTTGAAAGGCTTTGCATTGCATGTAATGGAAAAGCAGAGTTTTAGTGTCTCAAAGAGCAGACAAAAATATTCCAATGTCCACAAAGCAAAACTGAAGTTCTCAGAGAAAAAAAAAAATGCCTGCCTTTCCCCCTAAACCATATGGAGACATTTATAAAGGTGTGAAGTGCACAAATGTGACTTTCTTCACTAGTATTATACTGCTGGGATTTTTAGACATCCCAGCATCATATCCTAAGTGAAGTTACATGGTTTCACAGTGAGAGAACCTGAGCCTTCCTAGCTGCCCCTACACACAACCTTCTGCCATTTAAAGAACCTTTGCTGATCTGTACAACAGGAGGAACAAAAAACCTCCAAAGACCACCCCTCCACTCCTCAAATACCCCGAAGCATTACCCTTGCCTGTTTGATCAACTAATGTTTCGCCTTCCATCTCACTCATATCACAATCTCAGAAAGATGTTTGAAATCTCCTTGCAAAGTTTGTTCTGAAGTGTACAAAGAGGTAACAGTAGTTTCACAAGACTGAGAAAAAAGCATTTTAAAGTACTTTATAAGAAGAGTGGCTTGAACAAAAAGCACCTTAATTTCAACACAATTCAAAGCCATAAAAGAGAAGAAAAACTCTTCACAGTTTCAGAATTAGTAGAGAATTAAAAACCCCTGAAACTTGCAAACCATGAAGGTCAAACACCTTACTTCAATCCATACTGCAGCACTCCTATAAAGATACACTTTCAAGTATTGTTATGGAAGGCACTGATTTTTTCCTTCAGCCATCATGATGCAATGAAAATGCAGAATTTCTGTCACGTTGGGCTGAACTACCAGCCCTAAAGACATCTGTCACTAACCTTGGAGCAGCTGGATTTCACCCAGTCACAGTTTTACAACTACTTTCTTTTTCTTTACTAATTTCTTTATAAAAACACACAGATCCATTACAGGTTTTAATGATACCATGATTAATGGTAGACTACTGGCAATGATTTACAGAAGATAAAGTTTTAATTGCACTAATTCTCCTTTAAAAGAGTAATTGGATAGCTTTGAAGTTAAATGTTCAAAATGCAAAACATTTAGCAATTCTCTTCCTCCACTTCGCTATCAACTCCAAATTTTTAATATCATGAAGCCAGTTATCTGATACAGGCAGCTCTCAGGACAGATTCCTTGAACGGACGGTTCAAAACCAGGTATCTCAGTTTAATAGAAAGCTTGAAAAACAAGCTGTTATTTAAAAAAACCAAACATGAATGTAAACTCCAATTGGGAATTGTTATCTTGCTTTCTATGAAGTCTGACGATGGCCAGATGGGTTGAGTTTCTAAATACTTAGTCAAAGGGGGGAAAATAGAGTGTGGAATACTGTTCTTCTGAGGCATGTTGAGTACAGAGCATTAAATTAAGGTAGACAAGAACAGATTTTTACAAGTGGGATTTCTTTAGCTCAAAATTGTTGATGTTTCAGAGGAACTAGGCAAGACTTGAAGAATACTTGCAATTCTTCTGCTTAGCCCTAGGGCCTGCCATTGGACAAACAGTTCTCTGGTACACTTGAAAGCAATGGACCAGCAAAGAGGTACACTAAGCAATAAGTAATTACAGCTGCACAAATGCTCCTCAATTTATATCCAAGGTTTCTAGTTTTGCAGCTGTGACAAAAATGTGTTACCCTCTGAAAATAATTAAGCACAATCTGCAACAAGGCAGCAAACGGGAGCATCTTTCAAATGGCCAAAGTATTTCATTTATAGTATCAAAGATTCATGAAACTAAGAGCCATGAAAATCCCTGCATGGGCTACTCCAGTTTGATGGTATGCTCTGGGAGATCTAGAAACAACTTCAGGGCCTCACTAGACAGGGCCAGAGGTAAAGTTAAAAAATCTGAAGGTAGCTGCATCAGTTTAAAGCTTGATGAAGTTGACCTGTGGACATAATCTTATTCTAATGCTACCAAGAAGCGTGGGGGAGGGTCCAGATAGGTCCTAGATTCCAGTAATAATCACCTGGTTATCTTAAGATAAAGAGTACTAATGAAGCAATTAACTGAAGATTATTGCAGGAATGGGCAAAATCCTTGCCTTCTTTAGGGAACAAGATTTTATAGGCGGTAAAGACAAGCAGATCTAGGAAACAGGAAACCCCAGAAAGCCCACATGCACGAGGTCTAACCATTTTGAGGATTAGTGTCGTGGTGTAACTCATCCTGAAATCCTCACCTCATTTGCACCCTTTTGGAGTAAGCTGCCAGGTAACCTTGTCTTTGCATGGGACAGCCCTATTGCATTTGCTGTTTACACCCCCATCCCTAAAGCAGGGATGCTGCAAGGAGCAGCTGCTTGCTGCAGCAAGGAGCTGGTGAAGGGAATTATCTTACTTGGATCCCTCCATGGTAACAACATACTAGCTGCATTTCATTCTTGGCAAAACTACAAGAGGAAAAGATAGATCCAAAAACCTGATCAAAATCCACCAAAGAAACAAAGATAAACTCAAAAACTCAATCACAGGTGTGCCTGAATCTTTAGAAAGTAAGTGATTTTACATATGATAGTACAAAAACTATTAAGCGTAAGAACAGCTACTTCTGATGGAAGACAGTAGTCAAATTTTGTTATATGAACATAATGGAATGTAAAATATTAGAAATACCATTTCTAAATTCATGATCTGTTGTAGAATACAAAGACAGATGTGGTGACTTAATTAAAAAATAACCAGCTCTCACATTTTCATCAACTGTCTCCAACTAATTGTCACTGTTCTTATGCTTTCCCTGCTTGGGACAGAGAAGCTTCTCTAATCAGTAATTTTAATTGTTTATATGAATGACTGAGCTGGCAGATTTGAGTGGAGAGTTACTGTGGGTGGCTGATAAACTGCTATGCGTGGTAAATTCTCCTCAGGTAGCACAGCTGCAGCCTGGAGACAGACACAGTGTCTATGTATATTATGTGTCACAGCATCTCACATATTATACAAACCAGAAGACTCACTTTTGAGTTGCAATACACTGTTTCTGAACACACTTCTGTGGGAGTTTAGCTGCAATATGTCTCTGAGGTAAGTCTTAATGAATAACAGTGATTTAAAAAAATTACAGATTATAAGAATGCACATAAATCTCTGCTATTGCCTATTAAACCACAAGCCATTTTCAGCTAGATACATCGCTCATAACTCTACAAAGTCAGGCATTTAAAGCTTCCATGTATGCAGAAAATCTCATTAGGAATCAAAAATTCAAGAGAATTTGTGGTCAATAATACAACTCTGTGCTAAAATAAATAAGTCAATAGTTAAAGGAACAGGAGGACACATCTCTGCATGAGAAGGAAAGTCACTTCGTTCTGATCATCCCCCTCCTCTGAGCAAGAGATAAGAAACAGTTTTTCTTGACATTCTCACAAAAAAAAATAGTTTTACCCATGGTTTGGGCTACAAGATTTGCCCATTGGAATAAAAAAAGCGCATTAAAAATATATACAATGTACTGGAAGCTATACACACCTTTTCTCAGGCTAAGCAGATAAGGCATTTATATGACGCTATAAAAGTACTTTCTCATGTATTACTTCTCTGGTCTGTACTTGCTTTGTATCACGACATTACCACAGCATTATACAAACGTACGCTCTACAAGTGGAAGACATGAGAGGTAAAACACGAACTATGAAGAAGTGCACCCAGTAGAAAAGCCCAAAATGACATGTGAGTATCTAACACAAAAAGCAAGCAACTAAAAATGTACGCAGAAAATTTGTGCCCATCAATAGGTTTACACAGTCAGCATCCCTCCTCTTCCTGCAACAGAAGGGAACAAACTACAGAAAGTCACTACTGAATTCAAACAACATGAAAAAGCTTTAAAACACATTACGCTTCCTCTTCGAAACCACATTATCTTTTTCCTAGTCTCATGAAGAATATTGTACTGTAATTCAGTAACATTTCTAAAATCATCTCATGGAACTATTAATATATTCATTCAAAACCAAAAGCTGTTCCAGGAAAGTAAACACTAGAACTAAACTGCAAATGCTACTGAACTTGTTTCCGTTGTACAACGCAACCATGACCAATATTCTTTACAGATTTGCTATAGTAATTTATCACTTTATTAAGGTCTGATGCAAAACCTATTAAAGTCGGTTGAAAGACATGTTTTGAAAAGGCCTTGAATTACATACTTTTACTGTAAGATACAAATCTGGGAGTGGTGAGCCATACCAACCTGCTTGGAGGTTTTATATCAGGAAACACTAACCAACTAAATTACCATACAAAGAGACAGCAATCATCAATGCATCTGATTTTTCAGTATTGAGACACAGCAGTAACATTTTCTATTTTTCTGTTTGCCTGTCTGGTTACATTTATGGCACTTGTTGCTTTCCTGTAAGGGCATCTTATAAACCCTGGAGGAAGCAATGGAAATAGTATGCCTAAACATCATAAGCTTTTAAAAAACATGTTTTTCTAATTATAGAACATTCAAATGTCTGTACACCACATGGAAAAGAGAAGGAGTGAATCCAGGAATGTGTATGCTATTTCTTGGACAAACAAAACATAGCCTTAGGCTATATGATTACAGGCCAGTCCCAGCGAATACGCAGACTGAGCGAGGAGCAGAAGAACCCCAGTAACCTCATCGGTGAGAAATGGAGCACACTGAGAATCAGCTGCTCCTAAGAAGATGAAGGAGAACAATTACAGCAGTGTCCCCATATGAAACCCACTAAGATGGGTCAGGAAAAGCAGCTCTCCTTTGCAAACTAAACAGGTTATTGCCTAAAATAGTTTAGGACTTACTGGATGTCGGGCAAAAGCATTTTGGGATATACAGCTTTTCTTTGTAGATAGTGGGTTGTGTGTCTTTTTGAGACAGTATCACATCTTCTGCCTCTCCTTTACCATAAAGCCATTACAGTGCAGTAGCAGGGAATGCTCTGAGGCTCTGCAGCAAGAATAATGATATCATGGATACAGTATAGCAGCCCCCACACCCCATTCCCCTAGTTTATATAGATTCAGTCATCTGCTGCAAGACACTGACTTAAAATAAAAGATAAAGAAAAATCTGGTTCAAACAGAGATATTCCTGTTCTCCACTAATAAAGCTGAAACTGTTTTCCTTGAAATACAAGTGTTAAAAATTTGGCTACAGATAAATATTTAAAGGTCCTTTACAGTTTGATTCTGGACTTCAGCTTGATGCTTATGCAACAATTTTCCTACTACCTACTATCACCCTTTCCCAATCAGCTTACAGTGGTTCTGAATGTGTTTACAAACACTGACTAAAAGTCACAACTTGAAAACAGAAAGGATATGAGACTTAAACACACATTTATATATATATATATACACATTTAGAAAACATATCTACAATACTATCTTTAAACATTACACACTATAGTTTAATAAATTTAGAAATACAGAGTCTTTCCCCTACAGCAGTACATTAATTAAAAAGTGTCAATAAGAAAACAGATTTGTGGACTTTTTTTTTTTTTTATAATACTGGAATATAGGCAGAATTCGATGAGCTCATCCAATTGAAACGGACAAATACAATGTCATTATAGATGAAAATGAGAGGAAAAAATCCACCTGATGAATTATATGTTCAAGAGAACTGTAACAGTTCAGTTCATTATCCTGGACTTCTAAAATGAATGCTTGTTTTTTTCAGTAAGCAACAGAAAATTTGTGAGCTAGCTGGAAGGTGATCTAAGGTTTCCTGGCTACTATCCAAAGTTAAGCAAAAAAACAAAAAATTCTGAAAGAGTGAGTTGTACTAGAGTGTAAAAAATGGTAAATGCCCAAATCAGTTTGTTTACCTTCGTCCTTCCAATAGCATTAGCAATCTGTGAACAAAGTAGCAAAGCCTTCTCCTTCTTCAAAATGGCATGTGAGAATTGAGAGGCTTACTCAAAGGAGCTGAAACACTGAATTTAAAAAGTTGCTTAAAAAGCAAACACAAGAAAAATAATAGTTCAGCCCTTGCCCTGCTGACAGGTGAGATAACAACCATTTCTGGTACTACAGAGAATTTGCAGATAGACTGACATTTCAATGGAAGGAAAAACCACACCAGTCCATACGGTTCCCTTAAAACAAAAGCCTCTTGGGTTCATGACCGACATTTCAGTCAGCCTTTAAGTAAGAAAGAGCAATGACAAATTATACTGGGAATTTACTGACAGGTGTCAGGAACAATGGTGATTGTTTTAGAAAAGACTATAAAAAAATTCTTTCAGTACTGTATTTATAATATATGTAAAAATACTATCTTCAGGCTTAAAACAAAATCATCTTCTCAGAACTGACCGTGATGACCAGAGCACAGAGCCTAATCCAATTACCACTTAAGCACTGTGCAAACTCCTCCAGTTCCAGCAAAAAGCTTGCACCCCCTCCTGTATTCCTGCTACTTAATGGCAAATGAAAGGAATTTTACTTCCAAAACACTTAACCAGCAAAGGCAGAATATTGTTACACAGTTTTAAAGCACTCAGAGACTAGGTTACCAGTTTTCCAGCAAAAGCTCAGAACCTCTGAACAAGAATGCAAGTAATCCATTATTAAATACATAATTCTGGTTCAGTGGCCAATATTACAAATTGGGGGACTAACAGTGACTTAGCAGAAGACTGAATCAGACTTCAAGAGTATAATGTTCTTCTTAATATTATGTATTTGCAAGGCAGAAGTCTTCAGACAAGTCTTTACAGAGAAATCATAAGTAGGAAAGTGATTCACACTGCTTGAAATAGTTGACATTCAATTTTTGCAGTTTAGATATTCAACCATTATCAACCACTCACTATAAAATGCAAATTGGTATGTATCAGAAAAACTACAGCATGGTTTTGTGTTTTTTCTCTTTATATATATATATATATATACACTTTAGAGAGAGGCACATTCTTTGTTAGAAATCAGCATGAAATTCTTCTATAGGAACTTGAACTCTTCCCTTCACAGAAATTTTTCCATGAAACTATGCTCTTCATATAATGCGGTCATATCTAGTCAAGCAAAACGCTCAGTTCGCATAAAATTAGAGCTGCACCTAGTTTAAGATGTATTTTCAAAATACATGTGTCATAAATGCCGCTACAGAAAAATAAGCAAGATACTTTTACAGCCTGGAGAAAGAAACTATTTGTTCTGACATTCTATTAAAATTTAATAAGGGCACAAAAGAACTTGTAACTGTTAGTAAAAAATGATCTAGCTATTCTAACAGTATGTACAGTGCAAAGAACTTCTTACAGTAACATCACAAAGTAACACCAGCTCTTTCAAAAGGACTCTAAAAATTGTCACCCATTGCTTAGAATGCCATACATCCAATATATTCACAGCTGGCAACAGAGTGTAGAGTATTACAATATTATTGCTGCTACTGTAATGAAAAGAAATGAGATTGTGATGATAAGTTGTCAGGTTAAGCTGTAGGGAACTCTCCTTCAATTTAAGAAGTATATTATTTCTTAGCTTTATCATAAGCTCCAGGAAAACGAAAAACAGAGAAAAATTATGTATTTGTATTTTCTCATACAGATATGGTGGACAGTAAAAGAAAGTATGAAATTAGCTGGCTTTGGGTTAGTTAGTTAAAATGTGTGTATCAGTTCAACTTGAGTCAAGCTGCCTTGGTTTGTACCAGCTATCTGTAAAGGCTGACTGAATGAGATTCCTTTCATCATACAGGCACTGCTACCTTTGCTGCAATAGTAGAGGCACACTTGAACAGCTAGGATAGCTTCAGCTGACAGACAGCTCCTGGGTAACTGAAAGGGAATGGCAGTTTGACAGGAAACATCCTTTATTTCTCCAGACAGACACTGTCCTTGAACCAACCAGGTATTATCTGTAAAAGAAGAACAAGTTTTATCATTAGGATATTTAACACCATGTCTGAAACCTACGGAGAACACTAGTTTTACCTATAGGACAACATGGACTTTCTTTCCATACGCAACACTAGGGGAAATTTCCTTCCTGATGTTTCCAGTTGCAGAAAAAAAAACGAAATGGAAAAGTACTCTACAAATGCTTCTTTAGCAGTCATTTACAGATGAAGAGACCCATAGCCTTGCTTCAGAACTATAGGTATATATACAGTACATCTTACTTAAACGCAATGGATCTGCAATTTGACCTATACACTCTTCAGAGATTATTAAAAATTATTCTGAGATATGCAAGTAAAACTCCTTAAATTAATGGGCTCCTATACACTTGTATCAGGGGTCTAATAGTCCAGGTAAGGTATCTGCCATAAATGCATACAACTGCAGGTAAATTATGGCATTTCCAAATAGAAGTGTTGGATTTACAAGTGGGTTGCTGCAATTTAGCAATGTTCAGGCTGACTGTTACAACAGAACTTCACATTTATTTAAATATTTAAGAGTACGTGAACTGAAAAATGAACTGCACAATAAATGTACCCAGCTCACTGCATTGTACTCTGTATTTTACTGTAAGTGAGATGGATGAAGTGCTCTTTTTGGCATTTTTCAGCAAATAGCTAAAAGTTGGCTCTGGAATTTATGAGCTTGAAATGACTTTTTGAATTTAGGTTGCTTACATTCTCCAATTTTACTAACCCTTGAAGCTATCACATATATCTTTACTTCAACAATATTTGGAGATTCTGTAGGCCAAAAAGTGTGCCGACTCTCCTGGAAATAGTCTATTCGTACTCCAAAAACACCAACCGGGATGAGAAATTACTTAAACCATAAGGCATATAAACAAATTGCAGTGCCTGTACAGTATTTGTTGACTGCTTTTCAAAGCAATCAATTTAATTAAGCTACCACATGGACGCTCTGAAAGCTGGCCAACAAAAGATGAGTCAAAAGATGGGCAGATGTTTACTTTCAGATCAGTTTAACAGCATCTAAAAGCAGGGATAACTATTAACAAGTATTTATTGTTGTAAAAGCCCATATGGCATATAAATTCAGCCAGAGAACAATTACTAAAAGTTAGTACAATTTCAAAATCTAGCAGCATTTCTAGAAATAAATGTTTTCCAATGCAGTGCAACAACTGAGTGAACATAACCGAAATATAGATGTTCTCTCCACTGCTTTCAAAAATCTATCAAAGGTGAAAATGATGCAATTTCAACATCAAAAACATCACACAGAAACTGAAGAAAATGACACTCTCGGCCCTTCTGTTTTTAAAACTGTTCAGCAAGCCATTAAACAGTCAGCAGAACTTTCCTTTGCTCTATACTGGCTTAGTGGGCATCTAGTTCACTGCCTCCAAGAGGTAACGATTCTGTGTACCATGCATCACTCACTTTAGGGTGCCCAGAGTTTAACAGAAGATGTGTTTATAAAGTTCAGAAATTTCTCACAGAGTTTGGATGCTAAGTGTCCTCCCTTCACCTTCAAGAACACTAGTTTCTGGTAGCAGTTTTACTTCGGCACACAGCACCTACTATAGGGTACTTTTCAGAAGTATTGACGTTCCAGTGAGACAAAAAATTTTCTCCTAGAGTGCAGATGTGTTAAAGCAAATGAGTCAGACCTGAGTAACTCAATAACCACAATGCACAAAGAATGTGAAAAAAATATGGGTTATTTTGTATATTGGCTTTCACATGGTACTTCCAAGGGCACGGATAGATTCTCCCTTTTGGATACAGCTTGACTACTGGAAAGTACTGTCTCCAAACACTAATGGTCATACTGTGGAAGAAGGTGTTTCAGATAACCTTGCTATTTTTGTACTGAAGAGAATTTTTGGGAACACTCACACAGTTCTAGTCTACCAGTCATGTTATGGGCATAGTCATCGCCAGTGTCAGGATGGCAATGATGGCTAGAATTAAACCACTCTAGTTGCATACCATGTGAACATGTTCCATGTGCTCTTTCAGAATACCTAAGAGTTGAGAGAGATTAATTTACGCTCAGGAAACTCCTTTAACATGAAATAATATTTCCATGATTCCAATATAATAATAATAATATTCCCATTGCACAGTAACCAAGGTACACAGTGACTGAGAGTTGTCCAAGGTCACACAGGAAGTCAGCAAAAGAACTTGCAAGAAAGGCCAAACATTTCCGCTGCCTTGACATACCATAATTTACCCCTTACATAAGAGTGTGCCTTATTATAGAAATATTCAAGCAGAAACATGCAAATATGAATTATAACAAGATAGGTTCAAAGTGGTTAGGTATAAACATACCTCAAATACTTTTTGGAAGAGACAAAAGCGAAAAAAAAGGTATCTCTTTCAGGAATATGCTTCAGCTTCATGGTGAGCTTTCTCCCAGAAACAGACGGCAGGGCTGGGATAAGCTGTTCATAGAGACAGAGTGGAGAGGGCAAGCATCTAAGGAGGATCAGTACCCTTTGCAAGCCCTCACTGCCATCTTGTTCCAAGAAAGTTAAAAAAAAAAAAAATGCAGCACGCATTAATTCAAGCAAAAAGCAGCCTTTTAAGTGTTTTTTTTAAATCCTCCCACTCCAGCTGTTGAATGTATCAACTCTAAATAACATGTATTGCATCACAAGGTCAAATGGGAACACAGGACTCCGAGGGACATCTTGATTCATCAGACTGAGATCCCTGGTATTGCAGGCACATCTTGATACAACCCACTTTGTATCTTTCCTACTCCTGTTCAACTGCTAGAACACCACAGGCACTTTACCTTCTGCTGTAATAAACCAGGAATTGGGTGCTTCTTCATTCAGCTTCGAATCCGGAGGAAGGGTCAACTTCAATAAAAACTGAATTGTCTGGCCAGGAGCTACAGTTAGTGAAGGAAGTTGAATGTTTGGTGCAGATTTAGGCAGTTTTGGGAGGCTTCTCATTTTATCCTTTTGCACAGGCAGATTATCTGGAACATCGCATGCTTCTGGATTTAGGATAGGCAACTACCAGTAGAAATCAAACAAAATATTTATTTTTATTTTTACTGAAAGCAAACAGGCTTCCACAACACAACTACAGTTTCAAAGCTGACATGAACCAATAAGATAATATGGCTATTGTACTAAAACTTTCTGACAGAGCGCAACAATACTACAATGACAAAGAAAAGGGAAAGGACAAAATTGCTTTTAAAATGAAAAAGATAAAAAATAATTAATCTAAATAAAAATAACATTTAATATTAAAATCATAAAATCCACCACTACTTTAGAGTATTCACTACTTAAAGTGTCCTTTAATTTAAAATTTGAAGAGCTATTATATTTTTACTTTAAGTGAGTATTTTCTTCCAATCTGGTGGTAAACTGCATGCTTTGGTAATAAAATCAAAGATTTTAACCATGCAGATTGCACAGTAAAGGACAATATCCCAGAAAAGCCACCACTGTGTTATATGACATGAAAATTTAAACACACGTTATGATCGTGTACCGTTAAATGCAAGAAACATACAAGAAGACAGCTGAACCATTATATGATACATAGATGAAAACATTAAGACATAGCGCCATTGTAAGACAGACAGGAGCATGAATTTTCTTTGCCTTTGTGTTTATAAGCAAATACAGCAGTGATCAATTATGACAGTGGTTTTGATCTGACAACTTGGAAGCCAGCTATGTAACCCGCCTTAAGTAACTGATCTCCAAAAATCATCTCTTATGGCTTAATTACAGGACTTGGTAAACTATTTCAGCTTCCACTTGTTAAAAAGGGAGTTGGCAAGCGCTCAAGAAATGCTTTTCATTTTGAAAACCTAGGCTGGATTTTTTAATAACTCCTGTTTCTGTATTGTTCTTTTCTAGACAATCACCACTTTCTGTTTTCATGCAAAATTTTTTTTTCTTTCCAAATACTAAGGCTTTCAACAACTGTGCTATCAGGCAATGTTTATTTGCCAGATCATCACGAAACATTCTGTGAGTATAGCTACTGTACCCAAGAAGTTTATTAGCTATATGATTTTTATAACACTTGCTAAAGTCTGTAATAGTAATTTACATCAAGAAATACCACTATCAACCTGTTTAATAAGTATTACTTGCCATGGAAAGAATTTTTGTTTCCAAATCCAGCACTTTAATCTGATGATTATTTGTGTCTGCAACATACATCAAGCGGCCATTTTCTTCAACAGACAAACCTCCTGGCTCATTAAAAGTTGACTGTGTAAAGCTGGAACCAATAACATTGCTTGCTTCTCCTGTGCCTGCCAGGGTAGCACAGTTCTTCATCTTGGGATCTACAACCTTAATCTAAGATAAACAAAGACACAAAAACACTTCTCTGAAAAAAAACCACCACGATTTAGAAGTTCTGCATAATCTTACACCCCACACTTTCAGAAGCCAGCACTGAGTACCTTAGCTACCATGTGTGTGTCCCAGAACCTAAGTTATCATACTTTATCAATGACACCTCCCATTCCTCCCCTTCCCCCGACCCCTTCCCCGGCAAGACTTTATTTCTTCCTTGGTCTTCATTCAGTGTTCTCTTCCATAATTTTGAAGGCACCTACCCTCAGGTATAAAAGTGTGCTGAATAGGGTGTTTTTCTAATGTTTGTAGCCTTTCTGGAAACATTTGCAAAATAGCAAGAGCATAACAAAACTAGCAGGCTAACTTCTACATAATTCTTTTTCTAAAAATAGATGAAGGTTTGGTTTTTTTTCTTAAAGTAATAGCAAAAAGTTTACAATGTTTTATACAATACCTGAAACAATATTTCATTTGCTACATAAATTTCCGTGTTTCATGTTATACAGTTTATTCTTCAAATAAAAAACAGATTTCTTTTAAGGCACTTTATGTAGTTAACAACCTTTGAGACATGAAAGGTTATACAACATCATATAAGGCGAATCACGCAAAACAGCCTCTCTTATCTCAGAGTTCCATGGAGGCAACCCACAATGTTTCTTTTCAAAACTTGGGTAGCTTTTTTAAGGGAAAAGCAAGTCCTCTTGTTCTCCCAGTTTTATTCCTGACTAAGCACTCCTAGCTCTTTTGGTCTAGTCCAGTATCTTCAAAAAATATATGGAAAGGGTCTTTCATCTGAACTGTAACTTGGAACTTTAAATTCACCTTCCCCAAGGGACGACTGTATGAGCACAGCAGCACGTGACAGCAAAACAATGGTAAAGAGAAGGACCCGTAAGAGGAGGAAGGGATGAAAAAGAATCCATGAAAGAACTCATGTCATTCGTATCCTCAGCTTAACCGAACCAACCACAATCTTTGTATGTTCCTAAAATAAACCTTCGCAGTAGTAAAAATTGCAAAGCCTGTATACGACAAGCTACTATATGCTTACCTTATGATTATAGGAATCTGCCACATAAAGCAGTTTTCTTTTCTTGTCCCATGTTACTCCTAAGGGATGCTGCAGCTTTGCATTTATGCCTGATCCATCCACGTCACCAAAGGCAAACAAATTCTGAAACAGTATTTTATGAAATTAATACATTTGATTGTTCAATGTTGGTGTGAATTTAAATGATTGTAACTAAATGGAAATTCACTGACTTGAAAAATAAAAAGACAACTCCAAAACAAGGATACTGAAAACTGGGAAGTGTGGATGCTAACCATGGAAATGGAAACTCTCACATTTAAGTACGCAACCAGCTGGCTTTCATGACCACACAATGCTGACTCAAGTTGGCTATTTTAAAAACAAGTGAAATAATTTGTTATCTGAGGACCAACAACCTGCACTACAACCTGAGCGTCACAACTGGCACACATTTGCATTCCAAGCAGTGAAGTTAAGAAATTGATGGCCACGGAAACTGATTTACCCTCTCACCCCAAAAGTGGTTCCTCCAGGTCAGGCTTGAGGAATATTAGTAGGGCAGTGTGGGGAAGTTTGAAGTGATTACCAATGGATCTCTCTCTCCTCCTACAAGGTGCTTCACGGCTCCGTCTTTCAGAGAGATGGTTCGCACAGTGCTGCTCTCACTATCCACTACGAAAAGGCAGTTCCACGGTTCCTCGGAAGCCAGAGAGAGACCCGAAGGCTGTGCGAAGCCTGCCTTATGCGGGTACGCGTTGTTTCTGTTCTCTTCATTTCCACTCCCAGCGAATCGAAGGCAGACTCCTTTCTTTAAATCACTAAAGGAAAATAGTATCTAAGTTCAAGAATGAGTTTGAAATACTTCAGGCGTTGTGCATAAACAGAAGCTACACGATAAGCACTTGTGAGTTATAAAAACCACAGTACTGTAGCACAAGGAATTACTCAATGCCTTTGTGCTAACTTTCATTTCACCTTTGTTTATCATTCACCACTACGTAGTTCAGCAAATGCAATGAAAAGAAACATTCAGCTATATGACTGTACCCTACCAAGTCATACTTCTGTAGCAGAAGCAGCATCTTTCACTTCATCTACCAGATGTGGGAAAAAGCAGGTGGACGTTAAAGGACACACGCCTTTCAAGTCCGGACAGAAGCAGCAAGATTCAAGCTTAGTACAGCTTGAGAAAAATCATTTTTAGTGTAATTTGATTATTTCTCTCTTTGGGGTTTGAAAGCTGTTTATCAAGACAAACAGCAATTTCACATGTTTCCTATTACAGCTGCTTACCTTCCCTTTGGTAGTTTTCCACCTTCCAACATCAGTGCCCATACCTGATGAGTGCCTGCCATTGCTATCCACAAAACTGCATCTTCCCGGGTTCCTGAAACTTTTAAAAATGGATGTATAAAAACAGATGAAAAAAAATAAATCTTTGTGAATGTCTCATAAAACAAAGAAATCAACAAACCAACCCTGCTGTCTCCCCTACTCCAGCTCACCTTCTACCTTGGAGAAAAAAAAAAAACAACCACAAAAAAAAAAGAGAAAAAGGAGAGAGAGGCTGTCTTTAATCTACTAAGAACTCTGCTATTTGTCTTCTGCACTCTTCCCAAGAATATAAAAAATGTGTTTTTAATATCCTCACCTGGTAAAGGCAATACTTCAAATGGGATTTGTTTTTGGCAAACACTTTGTATTGGGTCCATGTTTCACCTGTTATTTTTGGATTCATACTGGCCAACAAATATGTACATATATCTTTGCTACGTAGGGTAGGGAGGTGGTGGGTTATTTTTTTTTTTTACTAAGCTAGTGACAAATTAGATGTTCCAGAAAAACTACGTGCAATTGTATAAAGATTTTGAGAGAAATAACAATGGCAGTACCTTTGTAAAATTACGTACAGAATACGTAATGTTTTTAAGATAAGGGTAACTGATGCTTGAGTGTCACACAGATATACACTCTGGAGAGCAACAACTGCTGTTTATTCAAAGATTAGATGTGATGTGGGCAGTTACTAATTCTCCCCTGCACTTACCACCCAGTTTCCAAGTTGTACTCTCTATGCACATGTACATGTAGTATCACAAATGTGTAATCTCAAAGTATAGCATTGCTATTCACCAACTCTAATCTATAAAATTACACAAAGCTTGCCCAGATGACACTTCACAAATAAAATTATACAAATGGAAAGAGAAAAACATATAAGTGCTTTATAGCTTTAAGAATATCACATTACAGCATAAGAAAGAACTCCTGAAGACAAGCTGTGAAAGATCATTAAAAAACCCCCCCAAACCCAAAAGAAATCTATTTATCTTAGCCTTTTCTGAAAATCTTAAGGAACAGAAAGTTGGTATTTAAAAACTGCATTAAAACAGGGACACTATTATATTTCTAACACTGTACAAGTCTATACACATTGTATACAACTGTCCCATCTAGTCAGAAACAATATTAAAATGCTTTTCTAAATGAACTTATCAGGTATTGCAATAACTATTAGCCAGTCAACAGAAAAACACCTTCAAATTGCTCACAGAAACTTTGAATAGCTGTTTCTGCAAACAATCTAATGGATACCTCCCCCTGTCCCCTTTTTGGAGTTTCAAAATAAAAGCAATTATATGCAAAATGCTTGCAAGCATTTTAAACATGAGAAGTTAGTCCAAATCCATCTTCCTAAAATGAAATTACCACTATTCCCCCAACAGAGATCCTACTGTTGCTCTTCTAATCCTAAACCTTTCTTACATTACATACTGCAAGAGGGTAAAAATAGCATCCTTCTGTCTCCAGAATCAATTTCCTCATACTGTGAGCCCTCTTCAGAGTAGTACTGGTATGACTTTAATGCAGTTTATCTTCAGCCTTTTCTGTTTCTCAGATCAAGATACGAGTTTTCAAGTCTGCGATCAAAGGAACTCTGCTGATTCTCTCCTGCACCTCCACGTGGCTCCATGTTTTCATGCAAACTAGAGCTACAAGAATAGAAGTCAAACTTCCAAAGCACCTAAAAGCTTTTCCTTGAGCAGGATGGCTTGCAACATGAGTTGGAAAACACACGTTTTACGAGTCACCAGAGATGTTCCCAAAGTACTAGTGATGCCAAAAACACCCCAATAAAAAACCAAACCAAACCAAATCAAACAAACTCCTATAGAATCACCTTTGATTAGAGCTTGTTTCCAAGAGATTTAAATTGAGAAAATGGCCTATCAATTCACTTCTCTACTTCCGATATAGCACATGTTCAACTTCAGGACTTTCTGTTTCCATGACACCTTGCACTTTGCAGATGCCACTGTTCTGACTACCCCAGAACGTACAATGTTAAAATCACTGGTCAATTTAGAAAGTGAGCTTTTTATCTTGCTATGCTATGCAGTTCATTTTGAGGGATCTCAAAAATTGCTTTGTTAATTATTTAATATTCATTTCATCCACCAATGAAATGAAGGAGTAAGACTAGAACTGAGCACTTTGGAAAAATCTATTCCATTCTTCATCTATCCAATGCTCTAATATCACCCACTGAAAACTCCCTTGTGACAGCTATACGTTGAAAAATTGAAAAGGTTTCTTACTCTAATTCTGCACACTGAAAGGCTTATAAAATATGAGACACAGGAGAAAAGTATTAATTTCAAAATATACTGAATATGGAGGATCAATAGAGAGAAGACCCTTTCTTCAACTAGAGAACAAGACAGCAAAAATAAGTAAGAGCTCCATAACCACCATAAATTTTAATGCAACTTAAATGTTTTCTGCTGGATGGCAATTAGAACAAAGAGAATGGAAGCAAGCATGGAAACAGCACAAGCACACTGATTTGCAGAAAATATGTCAGAACTTTCATAAAAAAATTTATACAAAACCTGAAAAGTAAAAACAATGCCTATGATTGCACAGCTAAGGTATTTTATCACACAATGGTCCTGACGCTATAGAAATTAATGCTTTATGTTCTGAAACCAAAGACAGAAAAACCTCTTCTTTGAGGATAGCACAGTTGGAGGACATGTCGCCATTGTCATCCTTGTACTGTTCTCCCAGGAGAAGGGGGCCAGGGAGAACCAGCATGCTACAGTTACGATAACGCCATCATTATCATAACCCCTTATCATCCCTGAATGGAAAGAACTTATTTGTAAAGAATTTATTACAAAACAACATAAAAGAACAAAGCAATTCTTCTACATTTATTCAATTAAGCACCACATTCCAACCTATCTTGAGCTGTTTTAAAAATCCAGTGTAGTTTCTCCTTATTAGGATATGCGCTTTCTTATCTTTAGTGCTGCCTGTGTCAAAGCAAAGTATAGCTTGCAAATGTGATATACTTCTGCTATAAAGATTCACTAACAATGAACTAGAGCTCGCATGCACTGGTATTTCATATTATATGATGCTTCAGTGCTTTTCAAGTTCCTGAATCTGCCCTCTGCTATACACCCGTGTTTTAAAAATTCACAGTCCTGTTTGTACACCTACACAACTTGAAAGGGTTCAGTAATACTGCTGAGCACGAACTGCGAGTCAACCCGAGTGCACAGAAAAGACTTTATTTTGTACCAGTCAACAGCAGCATCTGTTTGAAGAGATTCCAGTCCCAGGACTACCCACACTTCCAGCTTCCCTGTCTGGAGACTGCATGCTTACTTCCAGCCTGGGAATTAAAAGCCTGGGAATCAAAGTTACATTTTGTGGCTGGCACCACTGACATTTTCTAAGTAGATTGAAGTTTGAAAATATTATTCCTGTCTACTAATTTTATCTTTAAAAAAAAAAGTAACAAGGAAGAAGTCTGTTGGTACACTCATCCCCTGCAAAAAAACAAGAGGCAAACGGGGCTATACCACACGCCCTCCCGTCTTACAGATGGGCATGCTGCCTATGCGCACATGACTGCAAGTCTCATCTTCACTTAAGCCACTGGAAGTTTAACAAATTAAATCCAAATCTGACTGGCAGAACAACTACAGAATCATTGTTCCTCTTCAGTGAGACAGAGATAGCAAAGCCCCAAAGGAATGCTTTAGCACTGTCAGTCTGGACTGTTACAAATACACATCAACCCTTTCAGACAAGTAAAAATTAATTTTCTTCTTTTTTTTTTTCCTCTGCTACCTGGCACTCTTTCCCATAGTGTTGCATCATGCAAACAGCATAACCCTTTATGAAACAAAATGCTTCTGGAATATTCCTCCATAGTTAACATACCTGCCCTCTCCTTAAGGGAAATCCTTGGACATAGATACCAAGGGGATGTCATACAATGGGAGATAAAAAGAAGCTAAAAATTACGACTATAATGAAATATGTTCTCTTTCTTTCCCCAGTTTTCTAACTCAGGCCTTGTGACTGTAATGGCAGTAAATACTTCAAAAAAATCCAAAGTAGAAATGCTAGCATGGAAGAACTAATTTAGATTATTTAGTGTTGGGATACATCACTGTAACTATAGAAAAAACTAAGTCTGGTTATGCACTTTATTAATTCCTATTTAGGCGTAGTAAATGCATACACTTCAGAGTACTTCAGCACCGCAGTCTCCCCTGACCCCCAACACCCACATTCCATATTTGAAAGCACTTTCAGAATCAAATGAGAACAGTTCAAAGCTATGTCGCATTCTGAGCCCAGCATGCATGACAAAGTCTCTGTAAGACTTGTTAAGGATGTTTATTTTCAGCAGCTCTGCATCTGAAATTTTGCATTAAAAACAGTATCTGATATCTGAGCTAGTGTTTAGAAATCTGATCTGTAGTTTTAACTTCTTTATCATGAGCACACATTTAATTCACAGAACAAGGCTACAGACTGTGGAACCAAGAGAATGGGAAATCATCATTCCAGGTACAAATACCATAATTTATTTAAAGAGGGCATTTTCAAGTCACAGACTTCAAAATGTTACAAAGTTTGACATTGTTAAGATGGTAACTCTGCTAATCCAAATATTTCTTTTTACTGCAGAAAGTAATCATGATCATGAGCCATTCAGTGAAGAAGTAGAGAAGTTCAATTTACTAGAAAAGTAGTCTGTCAAACGAAATTGTGTGGGATTACTGTTGGATATTCAGTGACAACTCCCATTACTTCCTTGCGTTAAGACTTTAGTCTTTGTATGTTTCTGTCAAAGGCATGTTTATACTAAAATACTAGTGTAAATATCTAATTTCTTGACCTGTTTCTACAGCAAACTAGTGAAATATTATTAAGTTTTGTTGCTTTTATTATTCAGCAACACCATAAACTCTTTGATCTCGTAGTTTTAGCCTGGAATACAGAATCAGAGCATTCATGGGTCAACATTTTAACCAGGTTCCTGTAGAGGTAGTCTGTTGGGCTGATAGCACAAAATGCTACTAGTTCTAAAAGTTTATCCCTCCTCATTTTTCTCTCAAACGTTTAAAGGAAAAAAAACAAATGCCAGTTTAGGAGCAGGAATGAAAGCTGCTTAGGTGTGACAGAACTCGTACCTAAATTATGTTAGGACATGTGAAAACTTCAGTTAAATCTATTTGTCCCTCTCTGATTCTGCCAACAGTATGAAGCTGGTTGACCCATTCAGACAATATACAGAAGAAAACAGTGCACTTCAGAAGTCCTCCCAAAGCAAGACTGGGTAACAACCTGCTTCACTGCAGTTCCTCACTGTAACTTCTTAATGTCCTATTTCTCAAAAGACTTTTTATCCCTAAACAGGTCTTACACAGACATGAAACACTAAGTCTTCCATTTCAGCCTTCTCTTTAATAAAGAAGCTGCTACTTCTTTGAAATGTCAAATATTTTAAATAAAAATAATTACCATTTACAAGTGAATTTAGAATCTAGTTCAATAAGAGAAGACAGACAATGCTGTTTTCACGTCAATGATGTCTCTAACGGGATTTTCTGTGCAACTCAACTCGTACGATGGCAGATGCAGCTCAAAGCTGAATGAGGTATCTTTCAGTTTATAGCAGCTTCCTATGCAAACTACAAAAAGATGAGAAGGCCTTTTGCATTCCAAGTAAATCTATATTGATACATCATGCAGTCATATTAAATATGTAACATATGTTTAGAGTAATTCAAATTGAGTTGTGCACAAAAATGATTCTTAATTAATCCCTGATGATCACAAAAGCAGCTCTCTTATTTTCAGCTATTATCAAGGAAAATTCCTTTCGCAGAACAGGGAAGGCTAGAGCTTCAATGCCAGAATGAGATCAGACTAGAAGGAGAAAGAACAGTGACATGTAGAAAGCACACTTTCAAGACAGTTCAGACATAAACAGTTCATATATTGTCTGAGCTCACCCAGGAAGTGCTAACTGCTTATTGCTGAAGTGATTATTGCTTTATTTTTTTTTTGTAAAATTCGTGAAGAATCACCATGAGTAATTCAGAAAAAAAAAAAAAAGTGTTTTCTCTGGAATGCAGTGGTACAAAATAATCCTTTAGGAGAAACCCGGAGAGGAAAAAAAAAAGGTTACATACCTTTGCCTTTTAAGGGCTATAAAAATTGTACCAGTATGATAAGGTACTACACATTCATTTAAATAATACGTAAAACCTAAATTCACGCACAAATTTCCAAGCAGTTTACTGAAAGCATGGTCAATATTGCACTTGGGAGCTTCTATTTATAGATTACAATTGTGCAATTTAAAACCAGAGTTTGGAATGTGAAACGCACAGTTATGTCACCAAGCTCAGTCATTGTCCTGTTCCCTCCAGCAAGAATGCAGCTATCAAGAACATTTCATGCTCAGATCAACTGTGCATTTAAGTATCACTTGCTTTCAACACTCACTGGATAAAAATAGAAGGGGACAACAGAGAAAGCAAAAAAAGCACACAGTAATTTAATAACATATTTTTAAACTGCTGACCCTCCGCCTGCATTTCCTGCACAATCTATGTCAGTGCAAATTTCAGCACCAGCTTCAATGAAGCCAGAATTTAATCCATGCAGTTCATTCAAGAATTTTAAAGGGGGAGGATAAAACACAAGCTCGGTGGCCACCACTGCAGAAATAAAAAAGATGACAAGGAAGAATACTGTCTGCCTGAATCCTAGCATATGTTTTGTCTCCATTAACTCCTCTATCTTAAAGAGAGACATTTGTGCCAACTTTCTTTTAAATGGTATTTCACAGTCACTTAACCTCTTTGCCTCAGACTTCAGCATCTTACAAAATGGGGAAACAAAAGCCTATTATCTCATGGAAATACTATAAGAACGCTTAAAAGCATGCTACTTAGTAGTATCTGTTCCAAGTGTTAACTTATCTGCGCCCTCATAAACTTTTTTCCTCAAGTATTTTTAATTTCATAACAAACTATACATCAAAATTTTAAAATGCAGTGAACTCTTAGTTGATAATACACGCTCTTTAACTGTACATAAGAGTAGCCTCAAGAAATATAAATGATACAGAAAAAAAATTTTCTCTTAAGAAGTGACCTGTCCCTTTGAGACTTTGAAAAAGGTCAAAACAAGCTGTTTAATCCTACCTAGTGTAGTACAGAAACAGCTTAAACACTTAAATTTCTTTTTTTTCTCCCCATCATGTTCTGGATAGCATGGCTTTGGACATTAAAAAGAAACTCACAGAAGCATTACTTGTTTAAAAACTATAAAATCTATCTCTGAAAAGAAAAACTGCCTCTTGTACGCAGTTTAAGCTACACAGAGCTAAGGCAAACAGGAAAGTATGATGCTATTCCCCATATGCCACACACGAATTTTGTAATAATGAACCTAAGTTGCTGAAGTGCAACTTGCACAGAGACACATATAAGCAAACATAGAAAAACCGGCATGCTGTGTGGATGCAAACAAAAGTAATTTTTGAAACTCATGTCAATTGCTTCATCCATCCGAACGCATAAATAGACACTGGCATACCAGTTTTAATGTACTGACAACAGGGTATTTACTTGTAGGACAGCACACCGAGAATCACCAACAGAAGGCTGGGACTTCATCCAGGTCAGTGAAGATTTCCTACAAAACTGTGCTTCGTATGCACGTAGTAACAGAAGATACTACTAGGCTCAAGCAATTTGAGTAAAAGTATAATTTTGACAAAGTCTGTGTTGACAAAACTATTTTCATGTCTGGCAATAAAGAAGTCACTGCCACTCATGACAGTATCTATACTGTAAATCAAACGCACGGCAGACTACAAGACACAGTCCTGGTTCCTTGTGCTCCGAGACAGACTTCTGTCAACATTTTTCTCAATACATCCCTCTGTTTTGACAGCTCTCTCTGCTTATAATTTTCTAGAGTTTTGCACAGCTTTTATAATAATTTAGATTTTTTCCTAGCTTACTTTACTCACAAAAAAAAAAGTATTAAAAAAAAATAATCTTAAAACCTGAAAGCAATCCCTTTTATCTATTTGGCCTATTACCATCTCAAAGAGGGATTTAAATTGATTTAATCTCTTCTTAACTGACAGGTTATATTATATTTTGCAGAGATTTAAACAGACAATTGACTGGTAGGTTCTAATTGAATATGAAAAAATCTATACTGGTCTGAACAGAGTGCATTCAGAAGATCTGATTTCTATATAAACGCTTATAAAAATTCAGCAGTGTTGATCAGTGTAGATGACTAATCCTCTACAGGTGACTAATTCAGTGATTACTATGTTTGCGCTGATAACAATCATATCAATTAACATTTAACACAGAGCTTTCAAAAATAAAAAGTATCAACAGATGTTCAACTAGTGGCAGAAGAAGAAAGCATCATGAAAAATGAAAAGTAAAATTACTCATGCTTTCATTGATAGCAACCCATATTCGGTGAGATTCTCCTTCAGGTACTCCTCCTTTCTCTTGCAAGTAGGACTCCATATGCTTAACACAGATTGTAAGGGTCACTGACAATGCCTTTCAAAAAAGTGTGCCCCCCACCTTTTTTTTGTAGAAGACATGTTACCAAAAGTGTTAAATGTAAAAACTGATGCTTATTTAAGCAGCCAAGGCTGCTGGTGATACACCGGGTATATTGACAACGCATTTGTACCGAAAGACTTCTATACAATCAGCATTTATGAACTAGCTTCATGTTCCCTTAAACTTAATTTGAGTGTGTTTTCCTCCCTTGTAACTGACCCAAGATTATAACTAATGCTTCCAGGTCAGTAAAATGTTCTAATTTACTGATCTTGCAAAGCATCTTTAATTTAAAGATATCAGACTTAAATCATGTTACTGCCCCAACCCATTCGTCTGCAGATTCAAGAAACCCCAATATTGGAAGTAAATTTTTATGCCTGCAATACCGACCTAAGGGTTTTACGCCACATTAAAGCATTATTCTGTCATAGTTAAGAAACTGGCACCTGCAACTTCTAAATTATATTGCAATGGAAACATGAGAAAATAAGAGTATCAACTCACAGTTAATAACAGTTGAAAACATGGCAGTTATGAAATGTTAAGCTCTAGATGCATGTTAAGTGAATAAGGAGGGAAAGCTACTTAAATGCTCAGAAGCTGATTCTTGCATCCTATTATGTCAAGATTTAATTTTTACCCCTGATGTTTGCAGGGTTTTTTCTGAGGTATTTCTCTCCTGTCTGATCGACTCTATCACGATCTTGAGTCTAATGATTTTACATCACCTAAACAGGAATAAACAGAGGTCCCTAAACACAGTGATTTTTATTTCCTAAAGTCAAATATTTACAAGTGGTCAGACATGTCTGTATAGTCAAGGAAAGGAACTTCTAGACAATGCCCACTTCCTGTAAAATGTAGCTGCTTCTGAAGTGATCCTGGCATAAAGCACTGGCCTAACAAAAGCAATCACAATTTCCCTCTGTATTTGGACCCAGTAACTATATAAATTGCTACAAAAGAACTTCTGTTCACACAGATTAACAGTTCACATTTGTTCAGGATCCAAAGCAGAACTGCAGTTACCACTTGCAAATGAAACCACCGTATTTTCAGACTCATTTGTAACTAAGTCTTTACTTTTTCACATCTCAGATTATTAGAAAATCAGAAAAAACTTATAGCAAAGTCACGCATGTGTAAATATGAGATGTTAAAAGCACAACTGATACAATACTTGAATTTCCGAAGACCACATCCCACGGAGAGCTGATAGGCTGTTCTTCTCCTTTTGCTCCACCTTCCTTATCAACCCCTTGTATCCCGATGCCTGCTACAGTGGTCACCATCTCTAATTTCAGGTCAATCTACAAGAAGCAAAATTACACACACTGGATGTACAGCATTAGCTTGACTGAAGTTACAGATCATTTGACATAGATGTCAAAACCAGAGAGTTGTTCCTGATAAATAAAAAACAAATCCTAACAAATTTCAGGTTATTTGTTTAGGTAGGAAAAGAATTAATTTTACAACAATTCTTGCTGATGTGGGGAGGGAAAGGGGGAAGCAGCGGGCAGCAGGAAAAACATGTGCTGGGAATTCTCTTCCACATGCAATACAAATTAACACCGCTCTGTCAAGGTTTGTTCAGCAGTTGCAGAAGAAAGCATCAAAATTTTCTAGAGAAATACTCAGGTGGACAATGGATGTGGATGTTTTATTTTAAACTTCTATGGGAATATGACATAAAAATTCAAATACTGTAACAATATCTCCCATCTCTATATAAAATAATCTGTAGAAAGCAAACTATTTTTGCAGTTTATTTCATGCCTTGAAGCAAAAAATGGTTTTATTTTATTTCACTTCTGCAACCTAAACCCCTTTATTTTTCCTTCCCCTTTTGCCTATTATTTAAGTGACTTCCAATACTTCTTATGAATTTACTGTGATGCTCATGTAAAAAGGGATTCTTTCACGCACAGCATCTTCTAACTTTTGTAGCAGTAAATGCATTCTTTTTGCAAGGTCCATGGCCTGCACAAACATTTGAAAGCATGTCCCGTGGCTGTTGTATTACTTTACTTCTTGGATACCCTCACGGCATATTTAGATGAAAGGGAACAGCTAATTATCATGAAAAAGGCTGAAGCAGCACTATACAGATCTCCAGACTTTTCTGTGCTGTCTTTGCTACCTGGAACACTTCCTTTCCTGTGGTCACCAGGCTACAGTGACAAATATTAGTACAATGAGGACCCTGGAGCAAATTACTCATTTTTAGTAACAATGTTTCTTTACCAACAGGGAGCCTTCGGCCTTTCCAGAACAAGACCTGGTAGCCAACTACAATGAATGCAGTGTAGGGAGTTTGTGGACTAGTACTTTGAAGCTAAACACAGAATGAACCTACTTAACAGCACAAGGGCACCCCAAACTGAGTAAGGATGTACCTCCTCTGATCATCAATCAGACATACTGGTAAGGATCTGAGTACAAGACCTTCAAAGATGTATAAAATACTTCTAATAATAAGGTTATATTACATTTCTTCAACAAACTTAACTTGTGATTATTCTAAATTTGACATAACCAAATGCAAGATCCAATGACAATATACAAAGAGAGTAACTTTCTCATATGCTAAAACCTTGCAAGCATTTAACCAAAAAATCCACACACAGACAAGTCTGATGTTAAAGCAGTTACCTGCTCTTTAGAGACCCAAACAGCTAATAGAAGTTTAGATATTCACTTCACCATAGTAGTACAATAAGTTTAGATAAGAATCTGATACTACTGGAAGTGAAATAAAAACAATTTTTGCTTCCAGTACTATGAATAGTTGTTTCTTGTAACAGGAAAGTAACAGTCACTAGGAAGAAAAAACAATCAGTTACGCTAGAATGAGTAGGACATATCATCTTCATTTGAAAGGAAGCACAAAAGTATATGTAGACCTTCAAAAAACAAACTGAACAACAGCATTTACTTATAAGATGTCGAGCCAATTTTCCTTCCTGAAGTTGAGGGTATCTGGAGAGTAATTAATCTGGTGTAAACTCTCACCTATGTAAGCAGAATAAGGTATAAGATATTTTGAAATTCCTTATGGAAAATTTACCTTTCTAATCAGGTGATTTTCTGTATCAGCTACATAAATAACATTATTTTTTATAGCAATCCCTTGTGGCGAGTTGAAAGCTGCCTCTGAAAATCTTCCATCTCTCCTTCCACTGTTTGGACCTATAAACGAAATAAAAACAAACTTAAAAATAATTTTGGAAAAAAAACCCCTTAAAAATAAAGTGCATACATTTAAACCTGTAAGAGAATCGCATATTCTAAGAGATGCTTTCACAGCACCTTGTAGAGTTTGCATTATTAATACTTTGTGTAGTCTCATTTTAGCCAGTGTGCTATATAATTACAATAGCCTGGTGTGCTATTGTTTTGAACTGCTGCTCCACAGGTTCTCTCCTCCTTTAAGCTCATCTTTCAAAGAGAAGTCTTAATAGGGGTCTAAATTGTTCCTGTTCCCTTGCACCGAAGAACAGCAACAACGGAAGACAGAAATTAAAAACGGCATCATTTTTTTTATTCCTGACTACATCAAAGCAAGCCAGCAGGAAAAATTTTGATTTCCAAAACTCAACTCCACTTCATTGGTTTAGATTTTGGTGTAATAACAAATGAAACTAATATTTGATTAGCAGCATTTTGTCATTAATAATAATTAGCAAAAAGGTGGCATGGAACTAATTACACAAAAGAACAGTGAGAATGATGGAGTGACCGTCTTCTGCACAAAAGAATCAAGAAATAAAGTAACACGACCTGAATACAACAGTACGAAGGTAAGCATCGTATTTCAGAGAGAGTAACACTTAAGCGCATTAGCAGTATGTGTCGGCAGAAGACATTAAGATATCAGTTAGGTGTGCATCATGATTTATGACGCAAATACAGCAATTTCAACCTTTGTGCATGCCCACATTTATTATTGTATTATCAACTTCATTACACTATTTTCTGCCCACGGAATCATTTAACTGAGTCACTGAGATACACAAACTTTTACAACTTACTGCCAGAAGACAATTTAGACCTTAACAGACATGAAGGACTGAGGTGCTGGTGTGTCAGCTTCCAGTAGTTCCGTTTGTAAGCATCAGGGTGCTGCACATCCCCAGGCAAGGGAACAGCACAGAGTGCCACGAAGGAGGGGTACCAGCTCAGAGCTTAAGACACTTCCCTCGGATCTGCTGATTAATGACCATCCCAGAACACTAAAGGGTAGCTTGTTGGTAGAGACTTCATCTTACACACCAAACAGAAACCAAGTTCTCTCACTTTTGTCATAAGAAATCCTGTTTGTACTTCCCATAGGAGAAAGGTATTAATACTAATGCCTTTATCAGGTTAACTTGGATAATTAGTCTGTCTATTCAATGCACTGTTACTTCAAATAGCAAGAGATTTTCTTCTTTTCTTTAAACAGCAGTGCCAATGGTATTTTTATAATGTCTGTGGGATACTGCCATGGGACAGGCATTAGTCAATACCAGTGTAAGTAATACAGGACACATCAGCATACAGGTCCTGATTCTGAGACACAAATGAACCATTATTGTCAATGATTTGTGGATTCAATCACTTCCTAAATCTATTACGGCTGTTCATAAATGGCCTGTCCCAACAGCTACATACTTGGTGCATGAAGATGTAACTTTGACCACTGTAACAGATTAAAAAAAAAGAACAGTCTGAGCTTTTCATTTATAAAAGAGCAAAGCATACAAAGAGTGCAAATTTTCTTGATTTGCATTGTAAAACAGCTAGTAATTTTAGAAAAACAGTTCAAGAGATTAGTTTTTTAAAGTAGAAATGTTACTAATATAAACTTTGTAACAACGGTAACTAAATTTAAAATACTTTTGTTATTTTCATAACTGATTTGTATGTTACACCTCGATTTTGATGAGAACACAGGCCTTTTCATACATACTAAGGCAACTCCATTTTCAGGTGCCCATGTACTAGTGCACTGCCACTGTTCTTAATAATTCTCCCCTCCTCTAAAAACCAGAAGGGAATCCTATACAGGAATGCTCTTCATTTAACAAAAAAAGCCAACATCAACCAAGCAAAAAACACACCCCCAAAACCTCCCCACATTCATTTACCAATATTTATTTCTTCTATTGGAAAGGGAGGCATTACCATCTCTTTTCTTTTCCCTACCCTGCTGCTGGATCTAGATGTACAGTCACTTAAATCTAAACCCATCTGCAACTCTTTCAGAAGAATACAAAATGTATTTTTTATAGCTCGTATTGTACACCACATGAAAATATAAACTTTAGTCAATGGAACAAAGGAAAAAAAGAACTAGACATCTCAACTAATTGCATTAACAGAGTCTCCCACTGACGGTACTATATTATAATCCCCCATATCCAGGAAAAGCGATTTTAGTGGAAAAAAAATTCTGGCAATGCTTACAAACTGCTAGGTCCTGCAAGAAAAGAATCAGCCTAGCAGGCCCAGCGAACATAGTCTACTCCTAAACTAAAATTATTATAATAAATTTATACACCCTTACCTCCAATGGTGTGTAGAATTTGTCCATTCTTTTGAGTAACTAAAATCCTATGATGTCCAGTGTCTGCTATTACCAGCCTTTCTCCTGAATTATCTACAGTCACTTTGCCAGGAAACAGCAAGGGAGAAGGTGGGAGGGAGTCTCTGTATAGCTTTATTCCAATGCTGTTATCTTTGATTTGCCCTCTCTCCTTGTAGAATTTCAGTGTTATAGAAGTAAATAAAAACAACTTCTCTCTGTGTCCCTCTCCAACAAGCGAAAACAGCATATTTCCACGTGGCCCAAGAATGACCAGAGTTGGCCAGCAGGACACTTCTAGTTCATGCCACAGCGTTGCATCTGCATCGTTTACTACAGGGTGGACAATATTATACCTCAGAACAGCACTTTTAATGTTATCCAGAACTTTTTCGTTTGGGAATTTCGCTGAGTGGACACCAACAATAACGAGACCATCTGAAAGAAAAAAACAAAGTCCTGAATTGAAACATATTTGTATTTGAATAAAAAAAAGTAAAAATAAAGCACAGTTATCTCACAGCGTGACTGCTTTCCAGAACGAGTGAGGATTTGAACAACAACAAAAAGCAATTACGTCTCAGTAGGAATATAGATAGCTGTGTATACAAGATACTGAAACTCAGAAATAACATTTCAGTAAAATTACTGAACTTTAGGACCATTACTTCCCCAGCTGGTTGCCATTTAATATGTCCTAAATTGTTCTTAGTTCCTGAACCCTACATACCAAGGCAGAAAATACTTTCAAAGTAATTATGGGTAAGTTGTAGCAGTTCAGCTGATACTTTGTTTTTTTCAGATGTTTATGATACTTTTTTTGACTCCTATATGCAACTATAGTGTTTCAGAAAATTAATTATTTTCCACAGTTAACTAGGAATCACAAATGTAACACTGAACTTTGGAAGTCCAGAGTCACCTTGGCATATCTAAGTCTAAATAAACAGAGAAAAAAAAAAAAAGTATAAGCTTCTGAAATCCTTATAGTATTCTATATTTAAAATAAAAATGGCAGCACTGACCACTACGACAAAATGACAAACAGCACTTTTTACAAACCAGAAAGGCTTGAGCCCTTCTGCTTAAAAAAAACGGGGGGAAGGATTAAATAATTGATTTTTTGCTTCTCCCCTTTAATTGTTTAACTTAATTTCTAGGATAATAAAGACAATGAAGAGTTTAGGTTTTCCCAAGCAGAGATAATTGCACTTGAAACCCCAGTATGAAGGTGTTGCATAAGCATAAAATAATATGATTCTGCTTATACATACTACATAATACCAACCCTAAAATCAAGCACACAATTATTATTCTCTTAGTTTTATGAAATTCAAACACAGAAACAAAAATCTGTGGCTCAAACTTCAGCTGCTTTTCCCTTCTGATAAGAAATAAATTCACTTCCACCCCCTGTAGACAATTATGTAAGCAGCCCCAAGTTTTCCACTCCCGCTTCCCACCCAACAGAAAAAGAATGAAGAGCTTGCCTTCAGTCAAGCCACTTTTCAGTGCGTTCTAGAAGCAACAAAATGGGGGACACACACAAAAAGAGACTACATCCTTTTTCAGGGCTTTAAATTCTGTTTTACTAGCATAATACCTACGAAATGATGTAAACTGCGCACATAACATTGATACCATACTTATCTCACTTTATAATTAAATAATACTATTAGTCATAAGCATAATCTTGTTACAGTAAAGTAACTTGTCAATTCTAACTGAAGTAAGGAAGCTAAGAATAGTAACCATGCAGTTGTAGAAAGCTGCAATACAATAATTTTAAACCAGAACTGTTAATGTAATGGAAATCCTTAAACATTGACCTTGTTACTCACCCAAAAATCACTCATGTTTCTGAACAGTGCAAGCATTTTGAAACCACAAATAAAAATTGGGATCTTTCTACTTCTTCGTTAAAGTAAGTTTTAAGTTTTCAAGCAATCCTTTGTATTATTTTGAGGAGAGGAGTGAAATACAATGGGAAAGGAAAACATCCTTAGGGTTGACACCCAACTTGAGTTAATTTCACAGCAGTATTAGAAATTATTTTGACAAAACAACAAAAAAGTACTTTATTTCTTTTTCCCAGCCAGGTCTATAAAGACCATTTAGCATCTCTAAACCCCTTCATCAGTAGCATTCAAATACCAGTGGCGTTTCCTTCCTTCCTCCAGTCACCAATGTCTATAGGTGGATTCCTTGAGGTACTGTATTTTTTCAGTAATACGAGTAATGCCAAAAAGCAAAGACGACTTGGAGTCTGCACAGGGTGGCATGGAGGAAGAACAGCCACTATCCAATCTAACCCAATTCTGATGATGCTTATACTCTGAAATACAACAAGTGTAGATTCCTGAAGAACTTCCTAAGACTCTTTGAATCAGACTAATCTGTGCTTGTACAAACACTCATTGCAAACTAAAATGTTGTACTGTGCTACTACAGACAAAGTAGGTTTGGCTGAACAGCTGTTAGATTTAGACAAGCATGACACAATTTAGTCATAAAGGATAAAGGCAGATGTGCAATGTGAATATCCCAGTAAGCAAGTTCTGTTATTTGGTGTTCACTCTAATACTGTTAGTGCTTCATCCCAAACAACAGCCAATGGAAGTAGCCCTGCTTAAAGAACACCCGTCTAGAAAAGACAATTTTTTAAATAAAAGTTTTCTCGGAAAAGTTTTAAGAAGACTTGAGAGTATGAACTGTTTCAGGTACTTACAGTAGCAGACACTTCAGAATTTTTAGAAGGCAATTTTTTTTCTCATTCAAATACAACCATTTGTTACAATAGGGAAATACTTCATCAGTTTACCACAAATCTAATCAGAATACAACCTAAATATTTTCAATCACCTTGCTAGAACAGTACCCCCCTTTCCCCTAGTTTTTCTCTCTTCACTCTTCCAGTTGCAACTGCAATTAGCAAAATCCAGAATTAGCTCTCTGAGAAGGAAAACCACACACAAAATAATAACTTTTTGCACCTTGCATAATGCACCTTTCTCCTTATCAATAGAATAATTTAATTTATTTAGCATTCTAGCATTTTCATTTTTAATCCTTACAAAATGTACTTTTTTCTGCAGTAACTCACCTATCTTACACATTTTATTTAATTTAGAATCAACCATTATGTGTTAGACAATGATTAATTCTAAACTGGAAATTTATGTATCAGATCATTACTGTTATTTGTTATAAAGCGCTTCACTAGTTGCAAAACTTCAAGCAAGTATGTACAAATAAAATGCTTTTGTGGAACAGTCCTCCAAAAGCCCTGTAGCTACAGTCAGTGGAGTTTGCCATTGCAAGAACAGTGAAACCGGCCCTCTGATCAGAGAGGGGCGGAACCAGGGCCCAAAACGTAACAACTGTAAACAACTGCATCCAGGGACATGGTTTGGAATGAAATGTAGTATATTTACTTTTATGCTTTTCTCCTACCTTTACGGTAGAGGTCCAATCCGGCTAGCTGGTTATCTTTGACACAAAACCCTCACTTCTGGTTTTGTGGTAGAAATGCAAGCAAAGCAATTATTTCAGTTCTTAAATAGTTATACTATTTGAGCTCAGATGAGTTTGCTCCCTTCTAAAGAAACTAATCTCAAGTGGGCTTTTTATTTAGTTACAGAGAAATGGAAAACTGTTTTTCTCTTTCAGCTCTTCTCCTCAACCATAAAACAGTGTTAACAGAGAAGAATATAATGTGCAATGTGACAAAAGGAAAGGGTAGTGTGCTGCACAATGAAAGACTTTGTTGAATATAAAAATTTCACACAGAGAATTAAAAAATCACTATAACTGATACAGTCTTTATCAATCTTGTAGGCGCAGCAAGTTGCACTATCAGACAGCTGAAGTTGTATTATCATTAACTGCTGAACTCTGAACAGCAGGTCAAAGATTTTAACTATAATAGGATCAGCAGCAGTGCTTATATTTGTCCTTCAAAAGTAACATTAAAGCTAGAAAGACAATTCTATGCTGAACACCTGATCAGCACAATTAAGTTATAACATCCTCTCATAAAGAAAACTCTCGTGGAAACTGATGGATGCTATGCTGATATGTAAGAACATGCACACCATTTAAAACGCTTTATTTGAAGGATCATAACAGCACAACACTGGACTTCTGGCAAGCTATTTCTGAATATTAAAAAGTACTGCCTCTTACAGAAGTCATTTCTGGACTGCTGATAACATGAACTGAATATGCACTGGGGTTTAAAATAACTTTCTGAATGCCACTTGAAACACAGAAATAGCACCACTGAAGATAGCAGCGAGAACATATCAGATAAAGATGCTAGGTGACATTTAATCCTATGGAAAGTAGTCTTTATTCTGAAACAGATCCCTGCAAGTTCCAGACAACAGAAGTATATGCATATATGTACAACGATATCTGTAATGGTTTAGGATCATCCTAAAACTACAACTTCTTGTGTTCAGGCTTCTCATGTCTGATGATCACACTGATGAAAGCTCAACATACGCCACGCAAGAGGGCATCTGAATCACACTAAAAAAAAGGTAATCAGTGTATCAAAAATGTATGTACACAATGTACAACCTAAAAAAGACATAACAATATTGAGGTTTGTTCTTAGTTATCCAGAAAAATACAGGCCATATTCCTTCAAATATTCAAACAAGAAAGATCCAAATTCATTACGAGATGCTTTGTCAGAGTAAGATATTTGTTTTCATTCTGACTAATATTGTCTGCTAGGTCAGCACCCTCTGCCACTTCTATAACACGGTAAACATATACATGAGATGTGTAAATAAACGCTATGTTTAGAAATCTAAAGTTCAGTAAAGCTGAAGTCATGTCACTCATCTTTTGCGCCAAAATCAGGTGACAGATTTTGGAACTAACCCAATCAAAAGTGAAGGGACTTCCATTAACTAAAGAAAAGAGCAGATTAAAATAGAATGAAACTCCAGAATAAAGCTGAATACCAAGATACCTGCCCTGATGTATCTAGACATTCTTAAAGCATTTTTTGGTATGTCTGGCAACCTCTTCACTTTAGTTTTATTCTTCCAACTTCTATCGTTCTCAAGTTCCTCAAGTCAACAACTCTCCCCTCCTTTCTCCTAGTGATTAGTAAATCATGTTCACCTTTGGTGAAGAAGATGCACATTGTTGTAAAACCATCTCCTGAAGTATTTTTCTGTGGCTTAAAAACCCATAGCCCTTAGTGCCTTGATATATTTATACATATTCCTGTAATGCTAAAATTTACATATTTAGCACAGCAAAGAAAGATTAAATTATCCTGAAAAGGCTCACAATCAATACATGAAAACAGCAGAAAACAACCAAAAGGGAGATGCGTAGTGAAAAAAAACAATGTTTTTTTCTTTTTGTTTGAACCATCAAGCACCTTAATCTCTTCCTGAATCCAACTGCTATCTTCTGTTTCCTAACGGATTAAATTTAAGATTAATGTTCCACACACCTGCTCTTCTTTCCTTTTACCTCCACTTTCATCCCAAGTACCTTTTTTTCACTCTGGTTCCTGTGGGAACAGGATAGCTCAAATGAAAAATGAACTTATTAAGGTAGCTCCAATGCAAAAAGAATTTATCACCTATCAGCAAAATGCCTTCCTCGAGTAATAACTCCAAGAAGTTTAATACAAGTCAAACAAAAAAAAAAAAGTGTCTTCAAGTTGACCTCCAGTTCAGTTCAGAGTGCTGCAGCCTCCTCTACACCAGTACAGAGGTGTTTGAATACTTGAAAGTTTGTGGTGAGAGGTTGTTAAAATGAGTATTTTGTTATCAACTGATTTAACAGCTTGGTCTTAAATATATTAATACAGTAACACTATACTACAAAATGTTCATCATTTAAAGATATTATTCATTACATGATCAATGTAATCTTCGGAAACCTCAATCTAGACCTTCTTCCCAGCATGCCTGATACTCACAGCAGTCCATTTATCATCTGCTAATCACCTTCCACTCAAAACTGCCTCCCTCACAAAAAAATGCCATGACAGTTTTTCCTTGTTAAAGTTCCTCATATCTGAAACATTACACCAGGTCTCAAATTTCTCCAAAGCAAACAGCTAAGCTTTCCAAGGTAGAAAAAAATGGTTTATTTGAATCTTGTGTAAAGTGCTACGTAAACCTACAATATATTCGTGAACTACTTAAAGAACTTGAAATTTCAAAGATACTGTAACTTCTTTCCTAGCTAAAGAAGGTAACACATGAAAATGAATGCTGCCAAATTTAAAAACAATCAGAAACACCCATGGAGAATCAGAGATTTAAACATTATAAGACAATGTTATTTACTACATATATATGTATTATATTTAATACCATATTTTCAGGGCTGAAAGTAACACTGTTCTTCAGCTCACTGTTCAGTCTATTAAAATATCCAAGATAAATGAGCAGCTGATACATTCTGTGTAAGACCACAGCTTATCTTTGACAAGCCATCACGACGACAAGAGACTGCATTCTAAATAGTGATTACCCTGCATTTTTATTCACTCCGAGAGAGAGAGAGAGAGAGAGAGAGAGAGAGAGAGAAAGAGAGAAAGAGAGAAAGAGAGAAAGAGAGAAAGAGAGAAAGAGAGAGAGAGAGAGAGAAAGAGAGAAAGAGAGAAAGAGAGAAAGAGAGAAAGAAAGAGAGA